>NC_083340.1:126605126-127886117 GCF_019175385.1 Lycium barbarum | reverse complement strand
AATTTTCTAAGAGTCAACCTTCACGCCTTCTTCCTAAATTACATGGCCTGAAAATGCCACTGAATTAAGCCAAAATTCGCACTTAAAGAATTTTGCATAAAGCTTGCGATCCTTAGGTGTCTGCAATACTATTCTGAGATGATCTGCATATTTAGCCTCACTACAGGAATACACCAAAATATCATCAATGAAGACATTGACGAATAAATCGAGATGAGGCTTGAAGACCCGGTTCATAAGATCCATGAAAGCAGCTGGCGCATTTATCAACCCAAAAGACATAGCAAGAAATTTAAAGTGAACATAACGGGTTCTAAAAGAGATTTTGAAATATCAACTTCCTTAACCTTTAACTGATGGTAGCCTGATCTAATGTCAATCTTGGAATAACATTGGGCACCCTGAAGTTAGTCAAATAAGTCATCTATTCTGGGAAAGAGGTATATGTTCTTAATGGTGACCTTATTTAACTGCCTATAGTCAATGCACATACGCAAAGAACCATCCTTCTTGCGGACAAACAAGACTAGTGCACCCCAAAGTGAAACACTTGGCCTAATCAATCCCTTGTCAAGAAGGTCTTTTAACTGGGCTTTTAGCTCTTTTAACTCTGCTGGAGCCATTTTGTATGGCGGAATAGATATTGGCTTAGTGTCGGAAAGCATATCAATTCCAAAGTCAATCTCCCTGTCAGGAGGGACTCCTGGAAGATCTTCTGGAAAGACTTCTGTAACTCATTTACAACTGGGACGGACGGGAGAGCTGGGTTTAGGCATCTGAAACACTAACTCGAACTAAGTGATAGATATTTTCTGGCTTTTAAATAGGAAATAAATCTACCCCGCATACCACTGAATTACCCTTCCACTCTATAACTGGCTCATCAGGAAACTCGAATTTCACTACTTTGGTTCGACAACATACCGTGGCATAACATGAAGCTAACCCATCCATATCCATGATTACATCAAAGTCTATCATCTCTAACACTGCTAAGTCAGCTATGGTCCTGCGATGATAAACTAGAACTGGGCAACCCTTATAAATACGTCTAGCCATAACTGATTCCCTAACTGGGGTGGACACCTCAAAGGGTTCATGCAATTTTTCCAATTCAATCCCAAATTTCTTAGCAATAAATGGGGTTACATAAGATAAAGTGGATCGTGGGTCAATAAGGTCATAAACATCGAATGTGAAGATTGTTAGTGTACCTATGACTATATCTGCACGAGCTTCTGTATCCTGGCGACATGTCAATGCATACAAACAGTTCTGACCATCGCCCGTATTACCGGACCTTTTCGCTCCACGCTCCTGCTTGGCCTGATTGTGATGAGAAGATGCTAAATTTGTGGACTGCGCCATATTACCTCCAGTACCTTGCCTAGCTGACAGGCAGTCCTTCTAAAATGGCCCTTCTGAGCACATCTAAAGCATGCATCAGTACCCACACAACACTCACCTGAGTGTCTCTTATTACACTTGCCGCATATCGGATTGGTATAAGTCGATTGACCCATACTAGCCTGAGAGTAGGAACTTGATGGCCTGAAATTTTGCTTCTTATTATTGCGAAACTTGGGTACTGGGGCATTTTTCGTGGATGGAGCAGGTCCTATTGACCTATTCTTAAATAACTTTCTGTTTCCGTTCCCATTGAATTGGCCTGTAGATTTGGCCCTCTTGTTGAATTCTCTATCTTTCTCTTTCTGCAAGGCTTCCTTTTCCTTCAGCCTTATCTCATTTCCTTGTACAAAATCAACCATTTTTAAGATAGTGTGAAGCAATAGTGGCCCCATCGTACAAGTGAGGATCAAGACCATAAAAAAACCTCCTTACTCTTGACCTCATGTTCGGTATTATAAGTGGAGCATGCTTAGCTAGACTAACAAACTCCAAATAGTAGTCCTGAACTAACCTGCCATTCTGCTTAAGCTTCAGGAATTGCTCATCCTTAGCCTCTCTGACTTCTATTGGCATGAAGTGGTCCAGGAATGCGCTTGCAAATTCATCGCAGGTAGCATCAGGCGCATCCTCCCCTTGGGACAACTCCCAAGATTCATACCAAGTGTTAGCAATGCTCTGCTGCTGATGAGCTCCAAAAGTAGCTGCCTCGGTCTCTGTGACAGTCATAACCCTAAATATTTTCTAGAGGGCATCAATGTAATCCTGAGGGTCCTCATCCTGGGGGATTCATCCTGAGAAAGTCCGTAGTCTTAGAAGACTTTCCATTATTTCCTGAACTTGACTCTGAGTCCTGACACTGGGCCTGAGCTGCTACTAACTGTGTGAGCATGTTAATAGCACTTCCAACATCAGTATCATTAGTTCCGGGTGGAGGAACTGGAATCTCTGTTGGAGTATTAGTCGTTGGGGGCATAGTCTCTGGTAGAGGTACCTGATCCGAAGTGTCTCGGATAGCCTCTGTCCTTGAAGCATTAGCAGTTGCCCTTTGACTGTTAGAAGTCTTCGTCTTTGCAGGCATGATTCTGAAAATACGTACACGCACGAATTAGAAAGGCATCTGGAGAGTATTGCTCTAACCGCACGATCTAGAGTATGAAAGAAGTGAGACAATCCTAAATATCTTGGTGATTAACGGTTTATATGTGTAGGGCCCTCACACATATAAAAGTGACCCTTATGGATACGGTTTCATAGACTCCCTAAGACGCTTGAACCTAGGCTCTGATACCAAGCTTTGTCATGTCCTGAACCATGGCCTGGGCGTAACACAGCACTCGGTGTCATACTGCATGTGACCGAGCGAACCACATGGCTTGCTGAATCATCATGAGGCATACATGAGCGGAAATATAACATGAATGTGATGAGCCTTTATACAACATGAGAATCATAACTTTAATAAAATAGTAATTTAAAACATAAGTGCGGAAGTATCATAAATGAGCCAAAATGGCTATCCGACTCTGAACATCTGACATGACATGACTGACTAGTCTAGTCTATAAAACCTCTAACATAAGTCTGAACATGAAAACATACTCGCTGGGACAAGGCCCCCAGCATACCTTTAAATGCATATCTTATCATGAAAATAAATAAATAATAAATGTCTAAGCCTCGGAAGAGATGAGGCTCACGAACAAGCTGATAAGTGTGAAGTCCTACTAAGCAGATGCGTCATCCTGTAAATCAGTACCTGCATCGTGAAATGCAGGTCACCGGGCAATAAAAAGGGACGTCAGCACATTAAATGTACTGGCATGTAAAGCAACTGAATGAAATAAAATAGGGCATGGAATGACATGATAAGAGGTGAAACTGAAAAAAAAAACTGGACATGAGCATGAGCATGAATATATATATATATGTAACACGAGTAAAATATATTAAGTAGGGAGAGCATTGCATAACCGACAACATGATATCACCACATGGGTACGTGGAGTCTGGTACCTTGCCGGACCAGCAGAGCTCCCATACCTTGCCAGGGGTATGAGATGAAAATATGACATAAAAGGATCCAATCAATATAACATGAAGGAATCGCCCTAACTGGGCGGAGCGATCCTTATCCTACGGTGGCTGACGTAGTTTCAGGCTATTTGAGCCTTCTCGGTAATTTGTGCAACTCCCAAAAAATGTGAACATGATATAGTTGGCTAAGAAGCTCTTGATTTTCGTGAAATATCTTGTAAACAACTTGAAATCATGACTTCACGAAATAACTTATAAACATGCTTTCATGGAATAACTTGTAGGAATGTTTTAAAATGATATAAAATAAACATTGTTTCGTATCAAATACCATGTACAACATGGGTTTGAATGATATAGTATAATCATGAGTTCATATTGTAAAGCTTGTTTGAAGACATATAGGGTTTCATACTTTTAAACTCATAAAGTTAATAACTTGAGTACTTGGAACTCAGGGAATTAGGCATGGGTTCATTGAACACGTAAAGGTCCCCAATTACCGTAAAGGTAGCTTAGGAATACAATAACGAACTATTCATAGGAACATGGTATATCATAGCATATAGACTTAGGGTTATCATGAACATATCTAGAACCCTAGTTTTTGTATAATCTCATACTTTCATGGAAGAACGTGGTGTGGGGAAGAACAAAGATGTTCTCACATGTAGATAGTAGCTCTACGTACCTGGTAATGCTCCAAACCCGAAATAAAAATATGAACTTTGTGGAAGAATCCCAAAGCTTTAGTCTTGAATCCTTTAAATGGGTTTTCTTGAAAGCCCTAAGTTAAAAAGAATGAATTCTTGTTTAATGTTCATTAACATATGTTAATATCCATTTGAAATAGGTTGGGATTTCTTACCTTAATGTTCTTGGTGATGGAGAATGAGAGTTGTTCGTTCTAGGGCTTGGAAACTGGTGAAAAAAGAAAAATAGAACTGAACCCTCGTATTTGTATATTCTGGTGAACTCGGGAAAAGTACGGCCTAAATGTACGTCCCGTACTTTCAAGTATGGGCTACATTGGGTCAAACATCCAGTGATAATTTAATTTCGACGGGGGAAGTACAGGCTCAAGATACGTCCCGTACTTCAGAGTACGGCCCGTACTTTTCTGCCCGTACTTGGGTTAAAAGGTCTCAATGCTCTCTGCCGGTTCCCCTCGATGTACGCCCATCATTGTATGTCCGACACATCAAAGTACGGACCGTACTTTGGTCGTGACTCGTACAATTGACGTCCTGAGGCTAATTTTCCAATTCTAACACTTTTGTCTTGGTTTCTAAGTCCCCGAATCATGAACATCAACTGGTTAGGAATACGAGGTGTTACAGTTAACCATTTGTCTTATGCAGATGATGTTATTATTTTTACATCTGGGAAATCCTGCTCATTGCCAAGGATCATGGACTGCCTAAGAGACTACCAAAAGAATTCTTGCTAGAAGATTAGTGGAAGGAAAAGCTACTTCCTGATGGACAATTCAATCCCTACCAAGAGAAGCAATATTGTGGCTAAAATCCTAAACTTCTAGAGAGCTGAATTCCCTATAACATACTTGGGCTGCCCTATTTTTGTGGGAAGGAAGAAAATTTAATATTTCAGCTTTATGGCTACTAAGATATTACAGAAGCTTGATTCTTGGCAGTGTAAAATACTATCTAGTGGTGGAAAAAAGATTCTTGTTCAAACATGTTCTATCTGCTATACTTGTTCATTGCTTTCCATTTGCATGCCCCCCTAAACTATTTTCAAACAAATTGAAAGCATTTTTGCTAATTTTTTCTGGGATCAATGTGAAGGAAAATATAAGTATCACTGGGCTGCCTGGTCTAATTTTTGTATTCCTACACATGAAGGAGGCATATGACTGATATCATTACAGGAAATTGCAGATTCCTTCTCAGCCAAATTGTGGTGGATTTTTAGGACTTCAGATTCCCTATGGGCAAGATTTATGAAAGCAAAATATTCTATGAGGATTCATGCCATGGCAAGGAAATGGAATTACAATCACTTTCACACATAGAGGAGGTTTATGAAAATTAGAGATAAGGTGGATCATTTGATCCACTGGAAAATCACAGAGGCAATTCCAACCTATGATGGGATAATTGGATGGGGTCTGGAAAACTGGCACAGTCAAAAGGCACCAATACATCAATCAACAGCCCAATTCACACATACATACAAAATAACCAATGGAATTTTGAAAAGTTGATTAAGATTTTACCTAGGGGTGTGGTGAACAAGATCCAAGATGTGAAAATTCATTCTCATGACAAGGATGATTCTCCTATATGGAATGTCAAAAGTGATGGAGTTTTCACATGCAAATCAACATGGAAAGTTATAAGAGAATGTCATAATACATCCTTGACCAACAAGAAGATGTGGCATAAAAAACTACCCTTCAAAATCTAATTTTTTTTTCTCTGGAGATTATTTAGAGATAAAGTAGTAGTAGATGACAATCTTAAGAAAAATAAAATTCAGCTAACTTCCATATGTTCTTGTTGCAGGAATGGGAATCAGGAAACACAGGAGCACCTATTCAACAAAAGCATGATCAGGAAGGAAGTATGGCAGCATTTCACTCAGATATTTGGCATCAAAGAAGACAATGGAAACACTAGACAGAGAGTACTATCATGGTGGCTAGCAAAGGAGAAAACCCTAATCCAAAACATGCTATTTCAAATCATCCCTAGCATTATCATTTGGCAGATATGGAAGGAAAGATGCAAGAGTAGATATGAGAACCTCAACATGTCAAGATATACAGTCATCAATAACACATATCAGCAGGCAGTTTTGATTGTGCACAAACAATTCAAGAGTATCCCTCCCTTCATGGAATGGAGGAAATTCCTGGAAATCAGTGAAGATGCCTTATCCTCCATCAAAACAGTTGCAGTTCTATGGACCCTTTCCACTCTTGGCACTGTTATATTAAATACAGATGGCTGCTTCAAAGGGAATCCAGGGCCAAGTGGTGGAGGAGGTTTAATTAGAGATCAAAGGGGGAATTTAGTCATTGCATATGCCTCTTCTTTAGGTAACACTACAAATAATATGGCTGAAACTATTGCATTAGAAACTGGAATTGGATGGTGTTTATCTACTGGGGTGAGCAATCTTGAAATTGAAAATGATTTCAAAATGTTAGTGAACTGGATCCTCAACAAATCCAAACCTCCATGGAGCCTGACAAATATTGTACAACAAATTCAACAAAAGCTGGAGCACATACAAGTGGTGACCATCCAACATTGCTACAGGGAATGTAACAGAGCAGCTGATAGTTTGGCAAACTATGGTCTCACATGTAGAGGTACAGTGTGGATGAATAATTTCATGGAGCTACCAAAAAACACAATAGGAGAGATCAAGGTGGATAAAGTGCAATTACCATCTTTTAGAAATTCCATTGTAAAGCACTCTATACATGTTCATAGACCAATGTATAGGAACTATCTATTAGATGTACCGTGATATTTCTCTATATTAGCTATGTGGAATGTGGATGTGTTCCTCCACAAGCAAAATCTTGAAATTTTTGTGAGCATAATTGAAATCCTACTACCAAGAGATGAAGCCTGTTCCATCAAGTAGGTGCAGGGGTTTTTATAAACCCTACTTCTGGACATTTTGCAGTGATGAATAAAAGAAAGTCATGCTCAGGGTGGAGATGACTAATAAATTATTATTTTTTAAAGTATTTGATTTCAAGAATGTTGAGTGTTACAATTTCTATATAATCCTTTGATTCTCCAACAATAAAGTAAACTATGTTGAAACTTGGATTTGATTTAGATTCAATGGCTTCAGCAACTTGATCTTGAATCTTCATATTTGAATTTGGATTTGGTATTTGCCACGAACAACTAACTTGATCTTGAACTCCTTGATATTTGTCTTCGTTCTTAATCTTGAACTTGAACTTGAACTTGATTGGTTGAATGCTTGAACTTGTAGCTTGTAGAGAAATATGTAGACTTTGATCCACGAGCTCTCTTCTTGCTTCTTGTTCTTAATTCCTTCGCCTTGTGAGTTATGAGGACCCCTGTTTATAGTTTTAGGGAAGATGTAGCTTTGTGATTTGATTGGCCAGAGTATGTCATCCATAAACTTGGCATGATTTCATTGGCTCATTAATTTAACTTGGATTGCCACCTCATTTGATATGTGGCATGGGCCTGAATTTTAAGATGGGCTTGGACCTTGGGCTATTAAAGTGGCTCATTATTTGGAGGTCAATTAAATGGACTAACCCAATGTATTTAAGATTAGATGAATAATCCAATCACATTAGCCACATTATTTGAACTATTTTCTTAAATTTAATATAGTCCAAATTAATTTATGGATTCATATCCAATAAAATTTAAATGACTACACATGCATATGCTTATAGGATTGTATTGGAACACTTGATGTCAGGTATATTAAACCAAGATACCGTAAGGTATATTGACGTTAAGTTATCCAACTTAAAATATTTTTATTGTTGTGGACTTTAATCACGATAGTCGTATATTAATTTTTGTTAGGCCCTTCGTATACTAGAACTTAGCTGTCCCTCCTCTATTAGAATACAACTATCATCTAATTGGTGTAAAATATCAGCACATGAACGCTCATAAAGGAGATAATGTGAGATACCACCTTGCAAAATTGTTTCGTGGTATGATGCAATAATTGCGAGAATCATAGGTCAAATAAAGAAAGATTTTAAAACCATACTTTTAGTCGACTTTTATGTCCTATGTATTAGATGAATAATTTAATTAGGATTTTTGTCAAATGTGAAATATATTTTTAACGGATAAAAACGACAAACTGTATTTATTGAGAGGCTTCAGGCGTTAATATACATTATACAAATCTTACTACTATATAACAATAATCAAACATCGTATAAAGTTATACGATTACCTCTAAATACACAAAAATATATTTCATAACTCAACATGTCAAGTAATTCCAGTTCATGTCTCATGATTTGTTTGTCTAATACTTCAAACTAAACGACCCCTTAATTATTGTTGATACTTGGCAGGTGAAACCCAATTAGAGCCCACTTGTCAAGCATAAAATCCACTTGGCAAGCATAGGAAATTTCTCATATGCAGCATGTGCTCTTCAATCTTTCACCTTCTTGGTTTGCCGTAATTTGATGCAATAAAAAGGGTATGTCAGTTTCTTGGAAATTGGTGATCTTTTTGGCTGTCCTATGACTGAGTTTTAAGAAGCAGTTTGGCAGCATGCATCAAGAAAACTGAAACCGCAAAGTCTATCCACTAATCCAGTCACTACTAAAAAAAGGGCATTTTCGACCAAAAGATTTCGACCACAATTTTAATCGGAAAAAAATCGACCACAAGTGATCGAAATTTGCAGAATTTAATTTTTATTAAATTTTTTATAGGATTTCGACCACATTGGGTCAATTTTATAACTGGAAAAGTGAATTTTAACCACGTGTGGTCGAAATTAATTTTTGTACAAATAATAAATGGGAAAAAAATATTTTATACATAATTTAATTATATAAATATATAAAATTAATTAAAAAATAAAAATAAAAAAAACTAATTTGTACAAAATTGAATTTGTATAAAAATAAACCACATGTGGTCGAAATTCTAGGCCCATTTTACAATTTCGACCACATGTAGTCGAAATTGAATTTTTATTTTCTTTTTATATTTAAATATAAATAATGTTTTCGACCACACATAGTCGAAAAAGTTAAATATAATTTAATATAAAAATAATTTTTTCGACCACATGTGGTCGAAAACAATTTTTCCCTTAATTTCGGTAGAATGTGATTTCGACCACACGTGGTCGAAAAAAAAATTCGATCAAGCTGTTATCGACCTACGCGTGTGGTCGAAAAATTGGTCGAAATAAAGGTTTTTTCGACCTCGTGTGGTCGAAATTTTTGGTCGAAAATCCCTGTTTTTTTAGTAGTGAGTATACCTTGCTACGTTTCCTCCTTTCGAGGGTAGAGACAGTAGGATGACGATGTTTTTTTTTTTCCATATTCTGGTATTGTATTGAGACCCGATTATATTCAGATTTGTGCTGAAAAATTTCTCATCACAGGGCAAAACGCTTTGAAATAAATGTGATTCCGTATTCAAAGGATCTCAAATCCAAAACATCTAATTAAGAATGAAGGAGTATTCGTCACTCCACCACAACCGTTACTAGTAATAGGATGACAATGATGCACGTAGCAATATCTCGCATCGAACTATCAAAAGGTAAATGCTTTTGAAGTTATTCAAAAGGCAAAATACATCAAATCACCCTTAATTATACCCAAAATGTCGATATCACACCTAAACTATACGGACGACCTATTACACATCTGAACATTTTAAAACTGAAATTATTTACCCCTGCAAACTGATGACCACTTGCACAATGGAAAGTGTAATACACTCGCCTACCACGTCAGCACCACGTCAGCGCCAAATCAGATTTCTTTTAAATTTTAAATTTCAAATTATTTTTCTTTTCTTTTAGTTAAAAAATTAAATTTCCACCTTCTTCTTCATTTCACCGGCCCCAGCCCCCTCCCCGGTTTCTTCTCCACCTTCACGCCACCCCCACTCCCCAACTCCTTCACGCCACCAGTCACCACCGTCATGCCGCCCCTACCCCCTAAATGCTTCAGGCTACCCCCACCCCCCAAATCTTTCACGCCAACCGCACCCCCCAAATCCTTCACGCCACCAGCACCACCGTCACGCCGCCCCCATCACTGCAATTTCAGACCATCACCAACACCAGAAAAAGTCACGATATCATTACCATTAATTTCATCTACCATCACCTCCAATGATTTCAATAGCCACCACTAAAATCAAAATAGCACTATCAATTCCTCTTTAACATTCCCCACCAACCCATCACCATAAATCACAATAGAAAGTCACCATTGATTTCAGAGCAAAGACATTCATCTTTCATTTGCACTTTTATTTTCATTTGCACATTCATACTAATTTTTATTTTCTTAATCCTCTGAAAAATTACAGTGAAGGAGATAATGAATATGATAAGAAAAATGGAGAAAATGAGGGGGAGGAGAGAAGATAAGAAAGAAAAAGGGAGTGCAGAAGAAAGGGAGGGGTGGGGAAATGAAGAAGAAAGGGACGGGTGGGGGTTGGGGTGGGAGTGGGATTAAAAAAATATAAATTTGTGATTAAAAAAAAGGAAAAATGAATTAATTTTAATTAAAACGCGCCTATTTTTTAATTATTTTTACATTTTATGCCACATTAGCTCTCAGGGAGCAAATAATTTCAGTTTTTAGATGTTCAGGTGTGTAATAGGCCGTCCATACAATTTAGGTGTGATATCGACATTTTGGGTATAGTTTAAGTGTCATTTGATGTATTTTGCCTTATTCAAAACCTTGTATGTTTTCACTTTTATTTTTTCTGAGATCTATGAGTAGGAATTGAGGATTTTAGACCTAACTTTCTAACAATGATGAATAGAGGATTGAACGATTGAGATTAATACTTTTTTATTATTAATAAATACATGTACTATATTAAGGAATTAAGGAATTATGTACAGAATCAGGTCTTTACTGCTTGTATCTTATGTGCTGTGAAAAGTAAATTCATGTAAAAGAACTTGCACCAGATCCTAGATCCTTGTGTCACCAGGTCCTTAATTAATGCTTGCCTCTTAGGTGCTAAGAAAAATGCATCCATGCTAATAATATATTTTATTGAGATTATTTTGGAAAATAATAAAAAAATATACTGAATTTTTTTGTATAGTCTGTTCAATATATTGTGAGATATTCTCGGCTACGATTGACATATCTTTTAAAAATACACAGAAAAAAATATTCATATACTCTTTCCATCCTAATTGATGCGAGGTAATAATTTAACTTCAAATTTCTCATTTTATCCTTAATCAAGTGATTTAGTTCTATTTCTCATTTTATCCTTAATCAAGCGATTTAGTTCTACGAATTATTTTACGCCGCAAATTTTAATTTTTTTCCTTAAATTTCGTGCTCAGTCAAAACAACTTCACATTAATTGAGACGGGAGTGAGTATTTCACTAAAATAATTCGACCCCTTTAATATTGAAAAATATTGATTGCGAAGACTAGTATTGACGCCATCCATTACTCACGTGATGTGGAGTGGATCCCCCTCTCTCTCACTCCCCATATTTGTGCTATTTAGAAAGGCAAAGAAGGATAAGGGAGATAAAAAAAAATTAAAAGAAGAAAGTGATTACTGATTTGTACTTCATTTTTTCAAGAAACTAGAGATCTACGCTTTCGCTAATTAAAACATCTGTGTCATGCATAGCTTAGTGAAAATCATGAAATTTCACGAATTAGTACTCATGATAAATATAAGAAAAAATATTTACAAAATTTATTATAATTAAATGTAAATTTAGAGTAAGTACATGCTATACCATTAATTGAAAATATTTACATCATCCATATGATGTGTGCATATTTGATTGCATTCGAGGCGACTAAAATATTTTCCCTGGTTGTACTTATCTTTTGGTTGTCATATTAATTTGACCATAAGTTCAGTTACTTAAATAGAAATAGAAAGCAATTCGGACAACAAATCATATTGAGAACCTCGAAACTCGTCAACCATCATCCGTCCTCGTTAAATACATTAACTAGATGGCCTACACTTTGGATTATAGTGTATCTATGTATATGTAATTGTGTTTGGATAGTGATAATATATATATATATATATATATTGTATACGGTGAAAATCGGGTATCTGCTGGGCCGGTGAGACCGGTGACCGAGGGAAGAATGAAACGAGCACATGCAAGAAGACTTACTTTCTGTATCGGGGGAGCGGTTGGTCCGGTTTTCCCATGGCCGGTTCGATCTTGGCCGTTGGTCCGTTCCATCGTGACCGTTGGTCCGTTTTGATCGTGGCCGGTAGTCCGTATGATCCGTTACGCGATCGCCACGCGTCGGTAACGTGCTGCCATATTCAACTGCCAATCGTATGGGTGTCAGACCGTACGATCAACCTAATCCAACCTACTCCACGTCAAAGTTTTATCTTTATTTTTTGGAAACACTTGTTGTATGAAGCCCATGGGGCAATACTATAAATAAGAGGCATTGCCCTCCTTTTAAAGGGTTGGCTCCCTCATATCAAGAACATTTTTGTACCCGAAATATATACAAATATCTCTCATTATCGTGTTGCAATCCGAATTCATTGTGCTCATCTCTATTACTTGCTCAATCAAATAACACTTATATATTGGTAGATATATAAATCTATAACAGTCCTCTGAGCGTCACCGCTTTCTTCACATCATAACCATACATATCTTTTTTCCATCAAACAGATTGAGGCATAACCACATATCCTATACCTACTCACAAATTTAATTGATTATCCAAATTCGGGGTAAACAGTTTGGCGCCCACCGTGGGGCTAGGATAATAGTGGTCTTTGATCTTGATCTCTACCATACTCATCAAAATTAAAAACATCTTCTGTTCGTCTCTGAAAAAACGGACTAAATGGCTAACAGTGGGCAATCTGGTCACGTCAACAACAATGAGATCGTGGCCGAAAATGAAGGCAGCGGTCCACGAGGATTACCAAACCCCGCTGACCCTAACCCCGTTAATTCGAGGGAGGGCCTCAACCATCAAAACATCGTGGATCAGGAGAATGCCGCACAGCCGGCCACTGACCCTTTAAATACCCACGTTTCAGTTACTTTGTCCCAGACACAGGGCCGGAAAGAACCGGATACCCCGAATGATAATATTGACTTACGTTTGATTTTTGAAATGTTGCAGGAACAGAGGGCAGCAATTGCCGAGCAAGGAATCGCAATTGCCCAGCTGCAAAGTGGAAAAGATAAAACGACCCCGGAGAAGACGAAGGGTGTTGCTGAAACCAGAAGGGATAAAGCATGGATGGTTGAGAGCAATGGGACCGGAGCTGGTTCCTCCACCGAGGTTCTGAAAATGCTCGAAACTTTGGCAAAGCGGGTAGATTCAACCGAAAAAATGGTGGAAACATACAACTCTCGGGTGGATCAAATCCCGGGGGCTCCGCCTTTTCTGAAAGGACCGGATTCGAAGAGGTACATCCAAAGGCCTTTTCCCCCGAGTGCAGCTCCGAAATTAATTCCGAAGATGTCACGACCCAACCCCGTAGGCCGTGACTAGTACCCGATCTGGGCACCCAAACACATCTATCCAATGTTATCTCAAATTTTATCAAACGCATTCAAGTATATAGCAGAAGCCGTCAAGGCTATATTTCAAATTTAGATAATTTCCAGAAAAATTTCGGCAGAGTTTCCTTTGTTTTACAGACTATCCAAAATAACCCTGCGCACAGAAAATACCAACAAAGGCCACACCGGCCAACAAAGCAACATGTAAACATATGCGGACCGGCCGCCGCGGCGAATGGGATCGCCCAAACACAACATATACACGCATCCGTACAAAAAGACCCTAACCCACAAACATGTCCACAGACCTCTAAACAGACCGACAGAACCATATGACGGGACAGGGCCCCGCCGTACCCATGAACGAATATATATAAATGCACTAACAAGTATATATATACCAAAAATATAAGCTCCGGAATGAGAGGAGCACTCCGAATAGCAGAAGGGGGTGTCCTAAACAGGTGGATCACTAGGTTGTGCGTCTATACCTGCGGGCATGAAACGCAGCCCCCGGGGAAGGGGTCAGTACGAAATATGTACTGAGTATGCAAAGCAGAAGGTACAGAAATAAATCTTGAACAGTAATCGAATCAGAAGTATGGAAAATAATACGTATCCAAAAATATCAAAATGTTTATTTCCAAAGTATAAATTATGCATAGGGCACAGGAAAATATGGTCGCCCGCCTGTCGATGGCGCCATAACACAGCATAACACCAGAAAGTTTCAAATCTCCGAATCCCCGGCACACATCACAACACAGCATAACGCCAATCACAGCATAACGCCAAACATATATGGAACCCGGCCCTCGAGCGAGGAGCTCGGTGAACCATAAACACAGGATAACACCGGAATGTATCATAATACGCACGACAACCGAACCGGCCCGGGAACCGGGGAACGATATCATAGGGCACGAGCGGAGTAGTGAGGAATCATATGCATAAAATCATTATCACAAATCCAAAAGATAAGTAAAATAGTCATATTTAAAATCGGAACAATAATTATAACATTTTCTTCCCAAAGTTACCGAAATTACATAAAGGGCGTCGCGGGACCCACGGACGAGTATAGACCCGAACTGAGCCCGCCTATGAAAAATAGACTCATTTTATATCATACAAGCTCCTACGAAAATTTCAAAGCAATCCGAGCTTTTCTGAGGAACTTATGGGCGTTTGAACTTTTGGAATCGCTAAAGAACAAGCTTTGGAACCAAAAATCAGCTTTCATGAAATCTTTACAAATTATAAACTCCAAGGATATAAGGATCAATGTTATGGCATATGCGCCCAAGAATACCAAGGAAACAAATACGAATCACAGACAAGCTCGGATTTGCGAGAATAGAGTTTCCTAGAGGCTCGTATCATGGCCTACTTTAACTAAGGCATGTCAAAAAGAAAGGTTACTTTACATACCTCAAACGCTCTCCAATATGATCCAACTCAAGCTAAGTCCAAACTATGATTCGGGCTGCCCACGATCTAAAAATAAGCCATAAAATGCCAAACATCAGCTAAAGACTTATCGGGCAATAAATTCCAATTTCGCCCTAAATTCTACAGAAATTCGGGCAGCATTTCCCCTGTAAATAGGCTACCCCAAGAATTTAACTCGGCCATATCAATCAACAACAACCACAACAACCAACCTAACAACATTAATAATTAATCCGAAAGGTAATTCAACAATAATAGCTCTCTTGCCATCATTTATCAACTTTCATAAATTCAATTCGACGACTTACCTTCAAGCCAAAATCGACGCTTATATGCTCACATACTAACCCGAACCCATACCAAAAACATTTCAAGACATTTTAAGCAATTTATACAACTTTTCCAACAATCCATAAATTTTCCCAAGCTACCCGAAACAGCCCCTAACCGAGACAGCCCCTCTAACTTTTTCTTCATTTCCGAATCATGGTTTGTATCTACAATTTACATTCTAACAATGCTATCTCATCAATATACCAATTACATTAAACATACAATAACCTCTAAAACAGTCCGCAACATTCACAACATCCATTTGAGTCATAGAACATTCATTTCCAACATAGGATTCACAATGACGACGACCAAAACATTAAGCGATATTCATTCGTTCATTGTCATATAATATGACCCATTTCGACCAACACTACACATATACATATATGGATGATTCTCGACCGTTCTTCACCTTACAATGATCATAACAAACTAACTAGGCATTAATTCATAGTTTCAACACAACACAATAAACACCCATATACACGGCTAGCACACCCATCACACAACCCACTTCCAATCATACTATATTTCATGATTTTTCCTCCATTATAACATATTACAACAAGCATACAACCTTTATAACATACAAAACATAATCAAATCTTACCTTTTCTCTTCAATTTCCACAATGGGCTAGGGTTTCCAAAAGATGAAAAATAATGGGTTGATCGCCCCAACGACACCTCCACGCTACTTAGGGACCTCAATATAGTGGGTTTACACCAAGGAATTAATTTTGGGAGAGCTTGAAAAGGGACTTGAATTTTTGGGGAGGTTGGCCGAGAGCCTCCAATGGTGGAGTCTTCAAAAAAAAAAATCTATGTGTTGAATGCAAATGAAGACTTGTGGTCATCTTTTGTGCTAGTGGAAGACTTATTCAAGGGTGCCTTGGCCCACACCATGTGTTGTTCTAATTAAAAGTGAACACACATTGGGTGGGCCAATCCCAAAAAACAACCACACGGCCAAATGCATACAAATTCCATAATTTGCAAGTTCCATCTATTCCAATTTTGGTCCCAAATTTTTCCTAATTGTTCCATACCAACAAATTCATGCACAACTCATATCTCAGAATAAAATCGAAGGTAAAAAATTTTCGACTTTGTATCCCGAAATTTTTTTGTCCTTAACTTATCATAATTAATCCGGATTATTCTACTGTACAAAAATACGGGTTCTAACATCCTCCCCCCCCCCCCCCCCCCTTTAGAACATTCGTCCTCGAATGTCAGATTAACCTTACCGGTCATACAACAATTAGGGGGAGTTTCCTTACTAACTATCACAACAATACCATCATTGATCAACGATTCATTTATCAAACAACATAATCAAATAGAGAATTGGATTACCTGTAGGCTCTGAAAATAAATGAGGATGCTTCTTCTTCATATGCTCCTCAGCTTCCCAGGTCATTTCCTCTCGGTTATTGTTCTGCCACAGCACTTTAACAGAAGCCATATCTTTGTTCCGCAACCTTTTTACCTGGCGATCCAATATGGCTATAGGCTGCTCCTCATAAGATAGCTTCTCTGTGACCTGAATATCATCTACAGGAAAGACTCTGGAAGGGTCACCAATACACTTACGAAGCATAGAAACATGAAATACCGGGTGTACCGCTCCCAAATCAGCTGGCAGATCTAACTCATAGGCAACCTTGCCTATTCTGCGAACAACCTGATATGGCCCAATATATCTCGAACTGAGCTTTCCTTTCTTGCCAAATCTCATAACACCTTTCATAGGTGACACCTTCAGGAAAACCCAATCACCAATCTGAAACTCCAAAGGTCGACGGCGATTATCTGCATATGATTTCTGTCGACTCTGGGCTGCCAACAATCTCTCTCGAATAAGTTTCACTTATCCACGGCCTGCGGGACCACATCTGGGCCAATCAACTCAGTCTCCCCAACATCAAACCAACCGATCGGTGATCTACACTTCCTGCCATATAATGCTTCATACGGTGCCATCTGAATACTGGAGTGGTAGTTGTTATTATAAGCAAATTCAACAAGTGGTAAATGATCGTCCCAGCTACCTCTGAAATCGATAACACAGGCCCGCAACATATCTTCCAACGTCTGAATAGTGCACTCGGCCTGTCCGTCGGACTGGGGATGGAATGTTGTACTGAGACTCACCTGCGTCCCCAATCCTGCCTGAAAGGATTTTCAAAAATTAGCTGTGAACTGGGCACCTCTGTCTGAGATAATAGATACAGGAACTCCATGAAGTCGTACAATCTCCCTGATATAAAGCCTGGCATAATCCTCAGCTGAATAGGTGGTCCGAACCGGAAGAAAATGGGCTGATTTCGTCAGCCGATCAACAATAACCCAAATAGAATCATACCTCCGTGTAGTGCGAGGTAGACCTGTAATAAAGTCCATATTAATGATCTCCCACTTCCACGTCGGTATCTCCATCTCCTGCAATAGCCCACCGGGCTTCTGGTGCTCAATCTTAACCTGCTGGCAATTTGGACACTGAGCAACGAACTCTGCTATATCTCTTTTCATACCGTCCCACCAATATAGGCATCTGAGATCATGGTACATCTTCGTCGACCCTGGGTGAACAGAATATCGGGCATAATGTGCCTCGCCCATAACCTATCGCCGCAACCCTGCAATGTCATGTACACACAATCTGCCTCTGTGAAATAACACTCCATCAGGTGAAATCTCAAACGGAGTCTTCTCCTGTGCCGGAGCTGCATCTCTGTACTGTGCCAGAATAGGATCCTCATACTGATTCCGCTTAATATCTTCTGTAATAGAGGACTCAGCAATACCTCGAACAGAAACCCCAACATCTCCAGAATCAGTCAAGCGAACTCCAAGACTAGCCAACTGATGAATATCGCGAACCATTTCTTTCCTCCCTGATGGCACGTCTGCTAGGCTACCCATAGACTTGCGACTAAGTGCATCTGCCACAACATTAGCTTTCCCCGGATGGTAGAGAATATCAACATCATAATCTTTTAACAACTCTAACCACCTCATCTGCCGCAAGTTCAGCTCCTTTTGCCTAAAGATGTACTGAAGGCTCTTATGATCTGTATAAATATCAACGTGAACCCCATATAAATAATGTCTCCACATATTCAAAGCATGAATGACCGCGGCCAGCTCCAAATCGTGAGTAGGATAATTCTTTTCATGTTTTCTGAGCTGCCGGGAAGCATAAGCTATCACCCTGCCATGCTGCATCAACACACATCCCAAACCAATACCAGAGGCATCACAATAAATCACATACCCATCTGGACCCTCGGGAAGAGTCAGGACTGGAGCCGTAGTCAACTTCTCTTTCAGCAACTGGAAGCTACGCTCGCAAGCATCTGACCACTGAAACTTAGCTCCCTTCTGAGTCAGCCTTGTCAAAGGCGCTGAAATGGAAGCAAATTTCTCCACGAATCTCCGATAATAACCAGCCAATCCCAGAAAGCTACGTACCTCTGTCGGCGTCGTAGGTCTAGGCCAATTCTTTACGGCCTCGATCTTCTGGGTATCCACCCGGACGCCATCAGCCCCAATAATATGTCCCAGAAATGCCACTGAAGATAACCAGAATTCACACTTAGAAAATTTAGTATATAATTCCTGGTGCCGAAGTGTGCCAAGTACCGTCCTCAAATGGTCCGCATGCTCTGCTTCTGACCGAGAATAAACCAGAATATCATCGATAAATACGATCACAAACATATCCAAGAATGATCTGAATACCCGATTCATCAGGTCCATAAATACTACTGGGGCATTTGTCAGCCCAAAAGACATAACTCTGAATTCATAGTGCCCATATCGGGTCCTGAATACTGTCTTGGGAATATCAGCCTCTCGTACCGTACCTGATGATAGCCTGACCGCAGGTCTATCTTCGAGAAGTACCTGGCACCCTGCAACTGATCAAACAAATCATCAATCCTGGGGAGGGGGTATTTATTCTTGATGGTTACCTTATTCAACTACCGATAATCAATGCACATCCGCAGCGAGCCGTCTTTCTTCCTCACAAATAATACCGGAGCTCCCCAGGGTGACGCACTAGGCCGAATGAAACCCTTCTCCAATAGATCTCTCAGCTGTTCTTTCAATTCTTTTAATTCTGCTGGTGCCATTCTGTATGGAGGAATAGAAATGGGCCGAGTGTCTGGCAACAAATCAATAGCAAATTCTATCTCCCGCTCGGGGGGAAGACCTGGAAGCTCATCTGGGAATACATTTACAAATTCATTAACCACTGGGACTGACTGAAGAGTCGGTGCCTCTGCCTCTAAATCATGAACACGGACCAGATGATAAATATATCCCTTTCTGATCATTTTCTCAGCCTTGAGGTATGAAATAAACTTACCCCTCGGCGAAGCTGTATTACCTGCCCATGGAAACTGGAAACGGACTATCTTCTTTTGACAGTCAACAGTAGCATAACAAGAAGCTAGCCAATCCATACCCATAATCACATCAAACTCAGTCATATCTAACTCTACCAGATCCGCCTTAGTACAGCGGCCACAAATAATCACTGAACAATCTCTATAAATCTGACTGGCTATAACAGAATCCCCTACTGGTGTCGCTACCTCAAAAGGCACTATCGACTCAGATTCTATCCCAATTTTATTAGCAACAAGGGGAGAAATATACGATAATGTGGAACCAGGATCAATCAATGCATACACATCTCGAGAGAAAACCAGTAATATACCTGTGACGACATTAGGTGACGCCTCCTGGTCCTGTCGGCTGACTAATGCATAAATGCGGTTCAAAGGACCGCTAGAACCAGAAACTCCACCACGACCCCTGTCTCGGCCTGCTGATGCTGGTGTACCTCGTCCAGTAGGATGCATGGCTACTAAGGCTGAAGATGAACCACCGGCTGACCCGGTAGACTGAGCTGAACTGCCTGTACCGCCTCTGACCGGACAATCTCTCATCTGATGGCCCTGACGGCCGCAAACAAAGCATGCACCCGTAGCTCGGAAACACTCCCCCGGGGGCTGTCTCCCACAGTAGGAACACGAAGGTCTGGGTGGCCTCATCTGACTGTTGGAACCTATGTCCAACTGTGAACCTGAAGCCCTGGAGCTCGGGGCTGCCCCTGAATATCCGGCACCCTCAGATCTCCTGCCGGTAAAATGTGGGGGTGTACCCCGTGATGACTGAGAAGGATATCTGCTCTGCTGCTGCTGCTGAGGCTGTCTGCCTCGGAAATCCCCAGAATACCCGGACGATCTAGCCCTCTTGGGCTGGCCCCTATCATCAACTCTGTCAGGCTGGCGCCCCCTGCGTCGATCCTCCATGCCCTGGGCGTGGGCCTGTATACGGGCGATATCCATACCGTGCTGGGCTGCCAATACCAGGCAACTGTCAACGTAATACAGATCCAGCCCTACTATATATCGGTGCATCCGGTCAGTCATGGTAGCTACATATGTGGGCGCATATCGGGCCAGTGAATCAAACTCTAAGTTGTACTCCCGAATCGGCCTGCCCCGCTGCTTCAACAGTAGGAATCGGTCTACCCTGGCGCGCCTCACCTCCGGAGGTAGAAAGTGGGCCACGAAGGCCTCTGTAAACTCATCCCATACAGCTGGAGGGGCGCCCTCACCTCTGGACAGCATCCAAGACTCGTATCAATTGGCTGCTACGTCGTGCAACCGGTATGACGCCAACTCAACTGACTCTGTATCAGAAGCACCAATCAGTCGCAGGGTCCGCTGCATCTGTCGAATAAACTCATGAGGGTCCTCTGCAGGCTTTGACCCGAAGAACTCTGAGGGGCCACAGGTCAGAAAATCACGGGCCCTCGAACTGTCGCGCCTGTCTGCCCGACCATCTCCTCCTCCCTGTCTATGAACCTGCCCTGCTACCAGTCGAGTCAATGGCTGAACTGCCTCTCGCAGGGTACCATCGTCCGCCCCTGGCTGGGGAACTGGAGGCGCGGCCCTTGGAGCCTCTGGAGCTAATGGTGTAGCCGTCCCCCGACCCCTAGTGGCAGCGACTGGGGCTCCAGAATCCTCTGATGATGAAGACGTAGTAGAATCTGCTAGCTGGGACGCAATATCACGCATCATCTGAGCAAGGGTCCGAGTACCCCTTCGAGCCTGACTCGTCTCTCCGGCCGCTACTGACTTGCCCTTCTGGGCAGCTGTCGCCTTCTTCTGAGGCATCACTGAAAACAGAACATTTTTGTCAGAAAAGAGTCATCCTGATAACACAGCTCTATCGCACGATCTAAGATCAGAAGAAAAGACAACATCTTAAATGTCCTGTAGCTTCCAGTTTATAGATGTGGTGCACAACACACCGATAATCAAGACTCTACTAGACACGATCTGTGGACATTCCGAGGACAAACTGCTCTGATACCACTTCTGTCACGACCCAACCCCGTAGGCCGTGACTAGTACCCGATCTGGGCACCCAAACACATCTATCCAATGCTATCTCAAATTTTATCAAACGCATTCAAGTATATAGCAGAAGTCGTCAAGGCTATATTTCAAAGTTAGATAATTTCCAAAAAAATTTCGGCAGAGTTTCCTTTGTTTTACAGACTATCCAAAATAACCCTGCTCACAGAAAATACCAACAAAGGCCACACCGGCCAACAAAGCAACATGTAAACATATGCGGACCGGCCGCCGCGGCGAATGGGATCGCCCAAACACAACATATACACGCATCCGTACAGAAAGACCCTAACCCACAAACATGTCCACAGACCTCTAAACAGACCGACAGAACCATATGACGGGACAGGGCCCCGCCGTACCCAAGAACGAATATATATAAATGCACTAACAAGTATATATATACCAAAAATATAAGCTCCGGAATGAGAGGAGCACTCCGAATAGCAGAAGGGGGTGTCCTAAACAGGTGGATCACCAGGATGTGCGTCTGTACCTGCGAGCATGAAACGCAGCCCCCGGGGAGGGGGTCAGTACGAAATATGTACTGAGTATGCAAAGCAGAATGTACAGAAATAAATCTTGAACAGTAATCGAATCAGAAGTATGGAAAATAATACGTATCCAAAATATCAAAATGTTTATTTCCAAAGTATAAATTATGCATAGGGCACAGGAAAATATGGTCGCCCGCCTGTCGATGGCGCCATAACACCAGAAAGTTTCAAATCTCCGAATCCCCGGCACACATCACAACACAGCATAACGCCAATCACAGCATAACGCCAAACATATATGGAACCCGGCCCTCGAGCGAGGAGCTCGGTGAACCATAAACACAGCATAACACCAGAATGTATCATAATACGCACGACAACCGAACCGGCCCGGGAACCGGCGAACGATATCATAGGGCACGAGCGGAGTAGTGAGGAATCATATGCATAAAATCATTATCATAAATCCAAAAGATAAGTAAAATAGTCATATTTAAAATCGGAACAATAATTATAACATTTTCTTCCCAAAGTTACCGAAATTACATAAAGGGCGTCGTGGGACCCACGGACGAGTATAGACCCGAACTGAGCCCGCCTATGAAAAACAGACTCATTTTATATCATACAAACTCCTACGAAAATTTCAAAGCAATCCGAGCTTTTCTGAGGAAGTTATGGGCGTTTGAACTTTTGGAATCGCTAAAGAACAAGCTTTGGAACCAAAAACCAGCTTTCATGAAATCTTTACAAATTATAAACTCCAAGGATATAAGGATCAATGTTATGGCATATGCGCCCAAGAATACCAAGGAAACAAATACGAATCACAGACAAGCTCAGATTTGCGAGAATAGAGTTTCCTAGAGGCTCGTATCATGGTCTACTTTAACTAAGGCATGCCAAAAAGAAAGGTTACTTTACATACCTCAAACGCTCTCCAATATGATCCAACTCAAGCTAAGTCCAAACTATGATTCGGGCTGCCCACGATCTAAAAATAAGCCATAAAATGCCAAACATCAGCTAAAGACTTATCGGGCAATAAATTCCAATTTCGCCCTAAATTCTACAGAAATTCAGGCAGCATTTCCCCTGTAAATAGGCTACCCCAAGAATTTAACTCGGCCATATCAATCAACAACAACCACAACAACCAACCTAACAACATTAATAATTAATCCGAAAGGTAATTCAACAATAATAGCTCTCTTGCCATCATTTATCAACTTTCATAAATTCAATTCGACGACTTACCTTCAAGCCAAAATCGACGCTTATATGCTCACATACTAACCCGAACCCATACCAAAAACATTTCAAGACATTTTAAGCAATTTATACAACTTTTCCAACAATCCATAAATTTTCCCAAGCTACCCGAAACAGCCCCTAACCGAGACAGCCCCTCTAACTTTTTCTTCATTTCCGAATCATGGTTTGTATCTACAATTTACATTCTAACAATGCTATCTCATCAATATACCAATTACATTAAACATACAATAACCTCTAAAACAGTCCGCAACATTCACAACATCCATTTGAGTCATAGAACATTCATTTCCAACATAGGATTCACAATGACGACGACTAAAATATTAAGCGATATTCATTCGTTCATTGTCATATAATATGACCCATTTCGACCAACACTACACATATACATATATGGATGATTCTCGACCATTCTTCACCTTACAATGATCATAACAAACTAACTAGGCATTAATTCATAGTTTCAACACAACACAATAAACACCCATATACACGGCTAGCACACCCATCACACAACCCACTTCCAATCATACTATATTTCATGATTTTTCCTCCATTATAACATATTACAACAAGCATACAACCTTTATAACATACAAAACATAATCAAATCTTACCTTTTCTCTTCAATTTCCACAATGGGCTAGGGTTTCCAAAAGATGAAAAATAATGGGTTGATCGCCCCAACGACACCTCCACGCTACTTAGGGACCTCAATATAGTGGGTTTACACCAAGGAATTAATTTTGGGAGAGCTTGAAAAGGGAATTGAATTTTTGGGGAGGTTGGCCGAGAGCCTCCAATGGTGGAGTCTTCAAAAAAAAAATCTATGTGTTGAATGCAAATGAAGACTTGTGGTCATCTTTTGTGCTAGTGGAAGACTTATTCAAGGGTGCCTTGGCCCACACCATGTGTTGTTCCAATTAAAAGTGAACACACATTGGGTGGGCCAATCCCAAAAAACAACCACACGGCCAAATGCTTACAAATTCCATAATTTGCAAGTTCCATCTATTCCAATTTTGGTCCCAAATTTTTCCTAATTGTTCCATACCAACAAATTCATGCACAACTCATATCTCAGAATAAAATCGAAGGTCAAAAATTTTCGACTTTGTATCCCGAAATTGTTTTGTCCTTCACTTATCATAATTAATCCGGATTATTCCACTGTACAAAAATACGGGTTCTAACAGAAGAGGTTCAAAATGCCGGATATCCAGAAGCATGATGGCATAACGGACCCACACGAACACGTGACCTCATACACCTGCGCTATAAAAGGCAATGATATGGAGGAAGATGAAATCGAATTGGTGTTGTTGAAAAAGTTCGGGGAAACCCTGTCGAAAGGAGCATTGACATGGTACGACCATCTGCCCGAGCATTCGATCACTTCTTTCGAAATGCTCGTCGATGCCTTCATAAAAGCTCACGCCGGTGCCAAAAATGTGCAGGCCCGCAAGGCAGATATTTTCCGTATAGCTCAAAGAGACGATGAGTTGCTACGTGAATTTGTCAACCGGTTCCAAAGAGACCGAATGGAGCTCCCTCCGGTTCCCGAGGAATGGGCCGCTCAAGCTTTCACAAAGGGGCTCAACCCTCGGAGCTCGACGGCTTCATTCAAATTAAATGAAAACTTGCTAGAATACGAGGCTGTGACATGGGCGGATATCTATAACCGGTACGAGGTGAAGATTCGGGTGGAGGATGACCAACTCGAGCTTCTCCCGGGGACAATAACTATGAACAAAAGTTTTGAGAGACCAAGGAAAAATTATGAACCGGAGGCCAGATCGTCAAAGGAATGGTATCGGCCATACTCTCATTCGGAGAAAACAAGTTTTAGGTCCAAAAAATCCAGAGTTGGTCCGAGCCATTTCTCCGGTCGGGGTGACAAATGGGCTGAGCGCCCATCGAACAGTCGAGGTCTCTCATTCAGGAGCGATGCCGGAAGCTCCGCCAGCAGCAAAGACTCGCCGAAGATATCGGAGTACAACTTTAACGTCAACTCCTCGGACCTCGTCTCGGCTATTGGCCGTATCCCGGATGTAAGATGGCCGAGGCCTTTGAGGTAGGATCCAGGCCAGCGGGATCCGAGTATGATGTGTGAATATCATGGAACCCATGGACACAGAACCGAGGATTGCCGCCAACTAAGAGAGGAGGTAGCGCGGCTACTGAAGAATGGCCATCTCCAAGAATTGCTGAGTGAACTAGCCAAAAGTCACTACAAAGAAAGGGAGACCCACAAAAGGGCCGAACCAGTAGAGCCCCAACACATAATCAACATGATAATTGGGGGGACCGATACCCCACGAGGGCCGGTGATGAAACGAACCAAGGTCCCTGCTGTGCCTGAAAATCGCGGCTGAGATTGCATATCCTAGGGTTCCATCTTTTTGAGCAACGAGGTCGCAGAAGGAATCATTCAACCTCACAATGATGCACTGGTAATCTCTATTCTTATCTTTAAAACTCAAATTAAACGTATTTTGATTGACCCAGGTAGCTCAGCCAACATCATTCGGTAGAGAGTGGTCGAACAGTTAAGGCTGCTCAATCAGGTCGTACCGGTAGCTCAGGTCCTCAGCGGGTTCAACATGGCGAGCGAAACCACAAAGGGGGAGATATCATTGCCGATAAGCATTGATAGCACTATCCAGCAAACAGTGTTCTATGTAATCGAAGGAGACTTGAAGTACAACGCATTACTGGGTAGACCCTGGATACATAGCATGAGGGTCGTGCCATCGACGCTGCATCAGTTGCTGAAATTCCCGACACCAGAGGGGATAAAAACCATCCGAGGTGAACAACCCACTGCAAGGGAGATGGTCGCGGTCGAGGAAGCGACACCTAAGACCGAAACATCGGATCAAAAGGAAAGGGACTCAACCAGGGGAACGGACACCAAATAGCAATCACAGCACACAAGGTTGGACCCAGGGTACGAAGAAGATGATTTCGATGTACCCAGATCATTCATCATGCCGGATGACTCGGATGCAACCAAGTCAACAGTAGAGGAGCTGGAATAGATCATCTTGTTTGAGTATCTACCGGACAGAAAGGTTTACCTAGGCACAGGGTTAACCTCGAAGCTCAGGAACAAGTTAATTGAATTTCTTCGAGCTATTGCCGATTGCTTCGCATGGTCCCACATAGATATGACAGGTATACCACCAGAAGTGGCAACTCACAAGCTCAGCTTGGACAAGAGATTTCCCCCGGTGAAACAAAAGAGAAGGCCGATGGCAGAGGCAAAACACGCCTTCGTAAAAGACGAGGTAACAAAGCTTTTGAACATAGGCTCTATCCGAGAGGTAAAGTACCCGGACTGGCTAGCCAACGTCGTGGTGGGGCCAAAGAAAGGTAATAAATTTCGAATGTGCATCGATTATAAGGATCTAAACAAAGCATGCCCGAAGGATTCATTTTCATTGCCTCACATCGATAGAATGATCGATGCGATGGCTGGGCATGAGATGTTAAGTTTTCTCGATGCCTACTCCGGGTATAACCAAATTCGAATGCACCCGGAGGATCAGGAGAAAACATCCTTTATTACCCGATATGGGACTTACTGTTATAATGTCATGCCTTTTGGACTAAAAAATGCGGGTACAACTTACCAACGCCTAGTTAACGAAATGTTCGAAGAACAAATAGGGAAAACAATAGAAGTTTATATTGACGACATGGTTGTTAAGTCCCTGGAAACAGAGGACCATTTAAAGCATTTGTAGGAAACTTTCGATGTACTCCGCAAGTACAACATGAAGCTCAACCCGGAAAACTGTGCCTTCGGCGTCCGGTCCGGTAAATTTTTGGGTTTCATGGTGTCAAACCGGGGTATTTAAATCAACCCAGACAAAATCAAGGCCATCGAGGATATCGAGGTAGTGAATAATGTAAAGGGAGTGCAGAGGCTCACCGGGAGGATAACGGCGCTAAGTCGCTTCATATCGAGGTCCTCGGACAAAAGCCACTGCTTCTTCTCCTTATTGAGGAAGAAGAACGACTTTGTATGGACACCGGAGTGTCAAAGAGCATTACAAGAATTAAAAAGATACTTGTCCAGCCCACCGCTACTACACACACCAAAAGTCGACGAGCAACTCTTTCTCTACCTTGCTGTCTCCGAGGTAGCGGTAAGTGGCGTTTTGGTCCGAGAAGAATCAGGTACGCAATTCCCTATCTATTATGTAAGTATAACTTTGGGGGATACGGAGACCCATTATCCCCTCTTGGAAAAATTAGTACTGGCATTGGTTAGTGCCTCTAGAAAACTCAAACCTTATTTCCAATGCCATCCGATGTGTGTAGTGACTACTTATCCCCTGAAAAACAGCATGCATAAACGGGAATTATCGGGTAGACTGACCAAATGGGCCGTAGAAATTAGCGGATACGATATCGAATACAAGCCTCGAACGACCATCAAGTCCCAGATCTTGGTCGATTTTGTGGCGGACTTTACTCCAGCTATGGTCCCCGAGGTTGAGAAAGAACTTCTGCTGACCTCGGAGAAAGCCTCGGGTATTTGGTCGCTACATACGGACAGAGCCTCGAACCTCAAAGGTTCCGGACTAGGAATCGTAATTAGAACCCCGGCCAGGGTGGTCATTCGACAGTCTATTAGAACTGTTAAATAGACTAACAATGAAGACAAGTATGAGGCTATGATTGCAGGTTTGGAATTGGCCCGGAGTATGGGGGCCGAAATAATCGAGGCAAAGTGCGATTCGCTCTTGGTCGTAAACCAGGTGAACGGCGTCTTCGAGGTCAAGGACGAACGGATGCAGAGGTATCTGGAAAAAGTCCAAGTGATATTACACCGGTTTAGAGAATGGACCATGCAGCACATACCGAGGGAGCAGAACAGCGAAGCCGATGCATTGGCGAATTTAGGATCTTCGATCGAAGGGGAGGAAATCAACCCCGGGACTACGGTGCATTTGTTGAACACGGCGATAGAAAACGGACATGCCGAAATAAACACAATAGGTTTAACTTGGGATTGGCGTAACAAGTACATCGACTACTTGTGTGAGGGAAAGCTCCCGAATGACCCAAAAGAATCACGGTCATTAAGGACCAAAGCTGCGCGTTTCTGCTTGGTAGACGGCCAATTGTATCGGTGGTCTTTCTTCGGACCCCTGGCTAAGTGTTTGGGCCCCGGAGAGACGGAGTATGTGATGAGAGAGGTGCACGAAGGAACCTGTGGCAACCACTCCGGTGCCGAAGCTCTGGTCCGAAAGATCATCAGGGCTGGTTATTACTGGAACCGGATGGACGAAGATTCGAAAAATTTTGTCCGAAAATGTGACGGGTGTCAGAGACATGCTCCGATGATTCACCAGCCCGGGGAGTTGCTGCATTCAGTGGTTTCACCTTGGCCTTTCATGAAGTGGGGAATGGACGTTGTCGGTCCAGTACCATGGGCGCCAGGTAAAGCCCGTTTTATTCTGTTTATGACTGATTATTACTCTAAGTGGGTTGAAGCGCATGCCTTTGAAAAAATCAGAGAGAAGGAAGTCATTGACTTCATATGGGACCACATCATCTGTCGCTTCGGCATTCCTGCTGAGATAACTTGTGATAACGGGCCCCAATTCGTGGGTGGCAAAGTCAACGATTTCCTCGAGGGGTTGAAGATTAAGAAAATTGTATCAACTCCATATCACCCGTGTGCAAACGGACAGGCAGAATCCACGAACAAGACAATAATCCAAAATCTGAGGAAAAGACTTGAAGCGTCAAAGCACTACTGGAGGGAAATATTACCGGAGGTGTTGTGGGCTTACAGAACCACATCAAAATCAAGTACGAGAGAAACTCCTTTCTCGTTGGTCTATGGGGCCGAAGCCCTTATTCCCGTAGAAGTTGGTGAACCCACTCTCCGGTTCAGCTATACCACCGAAGAGTCAAACGAGGAGGCCATGGCCGTAAAGCTCGACCTCACGGACGAGCTTCGAGAAAACACGTTAGTCCGTATTGCAGCCCAGAAACAGAGAATGGAAAGGTACTACTATCGAAGAACCAATTTTCTGCATTTTCAAGTTGGGGACTTGGTGCTTGGAAAAGTTACCTTGAACACTAAGAATCCCAACGAAGGAAAACTGGGCCCGAACTGGGAAGGTCCGTATAAGATAACCGGGATAACGGGCAAAGGATCGTACCAGTTGGAGTCCATGGACGGGCAACGGTTGCGCAATAACTGGAATGTAGCTCATCTAAAAAGATACTACTGCCAAGGTACGGACCCCCCGTGTTTTTCTGTTTAACCTTTCTCATTTGCAGGAAATCAAGAGCCGGATAAAGTTAGAGTTTTAGGCCTGAAAACACATGTTGCACTCTTTTCCTTAGTACGTTTTTGTCCCAAAATGGGTTTTCCGACAAGGTTTTTAATGAGGCAACAAGTACAACGTGTTACTCGACAAAGACGAAGACAAACGCCTGGAAACTCGGGGTACAAGTGGGGACTTAATAGCACTCACCCGATCTTGCAGCTCGGATAAGAGCTAGGGGACTATCATACCCACCTCGAAGTTTACCCAGGTTAGCTGAAACCGGAGGCCGCCTTCAACAAAACAAAACCGGACCTTTAAAACTAGGTTCCGATGTAAGGACCAAACGATCAGAATGAATCGTGTCCACACAATATTTTCTACGACAAAACCAAGAACCGGACCTTCTGCATTAGGTTCCGATGTAAGGACCAAACGATCAGAATGAATCGTGTCCATTTAGTATTTGCTACGGCAAAGGCAGAAGGAAAAAATTCATTCTCATGTATACAAATACTTGCAATGCAAAAATTATTGAAAGTTTGGATAACGATATCTCGGATGTCTTCCTGTTAAAACACTTTACCCCGATGATAACCGCCGTATTTCGGCACTACTTCATTCATACATCCTATACCGGGCACTACGGTCGAAATTCGACAAAGGCAACAAGGTCATAGCGAACAGAGCCAGAATCATTAACCCCACAAACGGGGACTTTTACATCAAAATTTAGCTAAGGCTGAGACTCCGATGTCCGAAAAATACCGGCCCTAAAAAACGCCCGTCGTGATTCGGAGACGTCCGAATTCACAAAGAGTAAGATAAGTCCCATGGGCAAAAACTCCATAAAATTCCCGGACGACATGTACCGGATGAGGAAAAAAGCCGATATGTAGGCACAGTCAGAAATAATGACTCTTTAAAAAAGAACCGACAATTCGAGCGGAAGTCATAACAAACACTCATTCGAAGAAAAGAAAATAAATGTTCTATTTACACAAAGGATTTTACATCAAAGACCCCTATAAAAGCAAAAAGTAAAAAGGCTAAGGGCCTGATCTATCCAGAATGGTTGGAGCCGGAGTGCTCGGACACTGTCCGCTTAGAGTCATCGGAGTCATCCTCGAGGGCACCCCTAGCCAATTCCTCGATCCTTTCAGCCTCGAGAATAAGGGCCGAAAGATCCGTAAAGCCATGCTCGGCTTGCTCAAGGGTGATCCTCCGAGACTTCCATTTTTCGTACTCAGCAGCAATAGTGGCATGAGCCTCGGCGGCCTCCACGCTCTTCAGAGCTTCCTCCAAATCGACCTCGGCCTGGGCTAACTTTGCCGCCAGAACATCCCGAGCCTCTCCGAGGGCATTTTGCATGTGGATGGCCGACTCGAGCTCGGCCTTGAGAGCGTCATTAGCATCGGCCATCTCCTTAAGCTCGGTTTTCAGATCATCACATATCTGGGCCCTCTTCTCTGCCTTCTCTTCGAACACCCTCATACACTCTTTGTACCGGGCACTCTCAGATTCGAGCAGCTGATTCCTCTCGGCCAAGCTCGTAGCATCAGACTTCACCTAATCCAACTCTCCCCGGAGTTGAGAGAGGGTGGTTTCGAGCTCACCAAGCCTCAAGGAAAATTGAGCGTTGTCTCGGCTAAGGCCGATCTTGTCCGCTTCAAGACTCCGGTCGTATTCGACCATCTCGGCCAACTCACCCTTAAATTGACGATTCTCGGCCTTTGTTGCGTCGAGCTCGGGTTGGAGGTTTGAAAGAATAGCCGCTCGGTTCAACTCATCCTCCTTCTCCCGAAGAAGGTGCAGATATTTCTCCGTTTCCCGGCCTTGGGCATCCAGTTGGCCCTTAAGATCGTCCACCTCTTGCTGGGCACGGACGAAGGCTTCATTAACAAGCACCACACTCTGCAAAAAGAAGCAAGTCAAACACTTTTCATAAAACGAGGCAACAATTCTCAAAAGCATGCAGGGACAGTTGACAAAACTTACCCGATTGCCCGCGTGCATACCCTCATTGATGAGGCACTGCCAAGAGACCCCGTTCATCTTTAGTTTGTCTGAATCCAAGGTAAGGGGCCTCAGGTAGCTCGCCACGCCCACCGGGCAAGAGAGAAAGCTGCAATCCTCGGGAACGATGAGCACAGCCGACCTCGTCCTCCTCGGTTCCACACTTGGGGCCGGAAAGGTGCGGACCAAGATATCCCTTGCACCGGACTCGGTGGCCCGACCAACCCTCCTCGTAGCTCGAGGGATCTGGAGATGTCCAAAACCAGCGGCTTCGCCGGTTGTAGGAGGAGTGCCCGAGAACATGTCCTCAAACTCATCCGGCCTCGAAGCCGGAGTTGGAGAACTTGGAGCAGCCTCGGTAGCTTCAACAAAGGCAGGGGGCTCCGTAGTTGCAGTAGTCTCATAGTCGGGCAAAGGGCCAGTGGCCGTTAGAGCTTCGCTCTCGGGGGCCGGCTCGGTTCTTTGATCAGCTTCGGCAGCAGCCGCCCCCCCAGATCTACTTGTCCTTTGCAGGGGGGTTTCTTCGGAAGAAGCTTCACCTGAAATGTCGATGAAATCAATCGACCTTAGAGGAGTCGGGTAAAGAATTTCTTCCGCACCTGTGTGTAATGCCGGAACCAAAGGTCCTTCTCCGGCTGAAGGAAGGGGTGAAGCGGTGATACCCTCCTCCGGAATAGGAGCCACGGAAGGGGCCGCACTGATACTCCGGACGAGGAGCTCGAGCTCTGCTTCGTCCCGTAAAGTCCTAACGACGCTCCTCGCCCTTTTCTTTGTTTTCTGCCCTTTGTCCGATGGCCTTTTTCTCTTAGCAGCGGCAGCAAGGACGCGAGATGCACCTGCTGAATCGAACTCGAGTACCGACGTGGCGGATTCAGCTGCTGACTCCGGCCTTGGATCCACCGAGCCCTTAGGTAAACCTGAAAATCGAAGAAGTTACAGAAGGGTAGAAAGTGCAATGAATACGAATGGAAGCGAAGTGTTACCATGATTCTGGGCGACCCAACGGCCACGTGACAGGTGACCCCACGTCCGGTCATCGTGGACATATTGGTTAAGGAGGGCAGTAACCCACTCGTTGAGATTCCGGACGATCGGAGGAATCCAACCCAGGGCTGATATAAATAAAAAGGCAAGTAGTGAGAAAGTGGGACTGAAACTTGACAAAACATACGAAAGCCATTGTTAAAAAGAGTTCAGACTTACGCTTATTGTTCCACCTTTCCGGAAAAGGCATGTAATTTTCCGGAATGATGTCTGAGGTCCTCACCCGGACATATCGCTCCAACCAGCCCCTGTCTCTGTCTTCGTCCATTTTCGAGAAAAATGGATTCCGGCTACGATTTGCAAGTTTTATTACGCCACCCCGGAACAACCTCGGGGAATACAAGCGTATCAAATGGGCCAACGTGAGCTCCTTCCCGACATTGTTGGCCAACAGCCGGAGGCAGGCCACGACCCTCCAAACAATCGGGCCAACCTGTGCCAAGGTTACATTATAGGTCCGGCACATGTCCAAGATTACCGGATCGACCAGGGGATCGAGTTTGAGGGTGAAAGGGTAAGTATAAACATATAAGAAGCCCTCTCGATGGTCGGTGACTGATTCGTCTGGCCCGGGGGCAAAAACTTGAACTGAACGGGTGTCCCACCCACAATCAGCCCGGACCAAGTCGAGTTTTTCCTCAGTGATGGATGAGGGATATCGTCTCACATCAAACCCTCTATCGGATACCGGAGAAGGTTTCTCGACCTCAAAATCTTTGTTGAAATTGGGTTTGGCCAGTATAATGTCCGAGGCGGTGGGCTCGAAGGTGCTCTTTGCCTTAGGTGGAGAAGTAGCCTCGATTCCTTGAGACGAAACCGAGGGAATATCATGAGAAGTGGTTTCAGACATTTGGAGATTACGAAGGAAGACTTGGCAAAATTCGAAAGAAAAGTTAAAAGGTGGAGTAAGGGAACAGACAGAGAATTCAAAAATTGCAGAAAACGTGAGGAAGGAGCAGCAGCACCAACACGCTCAAAAACGAGAATAGCTGGTTAACAAAGTTGACAAGCTCGTTCATTTTACGTGTGTAAGCAGCAGGTCAACAAGAAAAGTGAGTATTCAGATGATTGTAAGTGAAGAAAAGAAATGGAGAGGAGGCGAAGGATTGGAAACAGAAGTGGAGATGAGTTGAATGAGGTCAAAGTGTTGAAGTGAAAAGGCAAAGAACGTTATATAGGCATGGGATTGGGGCGGTTACAGATCCCAGCCAATCGGGGAGTGCCACGTGTCCCATAATTAATGAGGAATGACTTGAAACGACGTGCGTTACGACGGTTGTCAGAGCTGGTCGTCCGGAATGAGACACGTGGCCGATGAAAGGGGGACGTGTCGCAACTGTTCCCGCCAAAATGAAAAGATAACAACGGACAAATGGAGCTGCCGATTTCTTGATTCTTCCACTTCCCGTTACTCAGGTGAAACCTCGGTCCGGAAAGTGTGGGGACTATCTGTATACGGTGAAAACCGGGTATCTGCTGGGCCGGTGAGACCGGTGACCGAGGGAAGAATGAAACGAGCACATGCAAGAAGACTTACTTTCTGTATCGGGGGAGCGGTTGGTCCGGTTTTCCCATGGCCGGTTCGATCTTGGCCGTTGGTCCGTTCCATCGTGGCCGTTGGTCCGGTTTGATCGTGGCCGGTAGTCAGTATGATCCGTTACGCGGTCGCCACGCGTCAGTAACGTGCTGCCATATTCAACTGTCAATCGTACGGGTGTCAGACCGTACGATCAACCTAATCCAACCTACTCCACGTCAAAGTTTTATCTTTATTTTTTGGAAACACTTGTTGTATGAAGCCCATGGGGCAATACTATAAATAAGAGGCATTGCCCTCCTTTTAAAGGGTTGGCTCCCTCATATCAAGAACATTTTTGTACCGGAAATATATACAAATCTCTCTCATTATCGTGTTGCAATCCGAATTCATTGTGTTCATCTCTATTACTTGCTCAATCAAATAACACTTATATATTGGTAGATATATAAATCTATAGCGGTCCTCTGAGCGTCACCGCTTTCTTCACATCATAACCATACATATCTTTTTTCCATCAAACAGATTGAGGCTTAACCACGTATTCTATACCTACTCACAAATTTAATTTATTATAATTAAATGTAAATTTAGTGTAAGTAAATGCTATACCATTAATTGAAACATTTACATCATGCATATGATGTATGCATATTTGATTGCATTCGAGGCGACTAAAATATTTTCCCTGGTTGTACTTATCTTTTGGTTGTCATATTAATTTGACCATAAGTTCAGTTACTTAAATAGAAATAGAAAGCAATTCGGACAACAAATCATATTGAGAACCTCGAAACTCGTCAACCATCATCCGTCCTCGTTACATACATTTACTAGGTGGCCTACATTTTGGATTATAGTGTATATATGTATATGTAATTGTGTTTGGATAGTGATAATATATATATCCATAAAAACAGTACAGACTTATATATGTTTATTATCAATATTTATATTAATTTGACTAATTTACTTTATTCATTATTTGATCTCCATTTGATATTAATCTCTTTTCATATTTATTAGAGTAAGAATAAAAATGAAAAAGTAATTAAATTCTGTCTTATTTTAAAATATAAATATTTTAAGTATATTTATTTTAGTAAACATAACAAATAAATGACATGGCGGAATAGCAAATACAACAATTAAATAACTAGATTAGATCTCAAGCTAATGTAAAAAAAAAAAAAGGAAGGAAATTGTATGTATTTGCCTACTTAACCTTTTGAAGAAAAAAGAAATAATAATAAATCCACTATTATTGACTTGATGGGGATACTTTAGGAATTACATGAATATTGTTTGATTTTTTAATATATGGGGTGCACATTTTTTTTTTTTTACATTGCTTGTTTTTTTAATATGGGGTCCACTTGTTTTTCATGAATTTGGAGAGGGTGGCGTCCACTTTTTTTTCTCATGAGTTTGGAGTGGGTGGGATCCATTTTTTTTTCTTTTTTTTTTTAATATTTATTGGCGTTTTGAGTATGGGGTCCACCTTTTTTTTTAAGAGTGACTGACGATGAAGCATGGGTAAACTCATGCTTCTATATAGTAGAAAAATAGAAATACAATAAAGCATTTCTATCTACTTTAGAAAAGTTGGTAATATAAAGTATAAAATGTCATTTTTTTTGCCCTTAAATAAAAAATTGGGTGGGACCAAAAAGAATTTTTTTTGCTCTTAAATAAAAAAGTGAGACCAAAGGACGGACGACGATCTTGCTTATAAACCGGCTCTTCTATAAGTAATATATATATATATATATATATATATATTATGTTCAAAACACGATTAATGTAACATTGTAGTTTGTTCTCCGTATCCAAAACTTTATTATATTAGTGTTTGCTACGAATACAAAGTTGGCAAAAATTTATTAATACTTTTTAAAAAAGAAGACTTATTTAAAAGGAAACTATTTTCCTCTCTTTGAGATAAAATAATAGCAATATTTAAACATCAGTTGATACTTTGAATTTTAATTCGATTAATTTAAAAGTGTAAAATATTCTATTGTTAATGTATGTAGATTGGGCCTAAACAATACCTATTATTTTTTATCAAATTTTTATTTGGATAATTCTAATTCAAATTATTATATTAATTTTACATGTTTAAAATGAAACAAAGTAGAAATTTGAAATGAAGAACTACTATTTTTTAATTTTTGGTAAATATTTTTGGTTTAACTCATTTTACTTTTCATGTTGTCTTTTGCACGATTTTTTAAGGCAATGTCAATTAGAATTATAATTTCACTAATTTACCTTATTAATGATTTGATCTCCATTTAATAGTATTTTTTCTTTTATGATATTAATCTCTTTTCACATTTATTAGAGTAAGGAAAAAATGAAAAAGTAATTAAATTCTATCTTATTTTAATATATAAGTATTTTAAGTATGTTGTTGTACAATAATTTCATTTACTCCCACTAATGAGTTGATACGCATGTGACAATGAATCCATCATTATTGATTTAATAAGATACTTTGGAAATTACATGAATATTGTTTGATTTTTTAATATGGGATGCACTTTATTTTTTTGATATTGTTTGTTTTTTTACTATGGGATTCACTTTTTTTTTTATATTGCTTGATTTTGTTAATATAGGGTCCACCTTTTTTTTTCATGAGTTTGGAGATGGTAGGTTCCACTTTTTTTTTTAATTAGTAGGTGTTTAGTATGGGGCCCACAGTTTTTTTTTTAATGATGGGCGGACGACGAAGCATGGGTGCAAACTCATGCTTCCATATAGTTTAAAAATTGTACTCTCTTCGTTTCAAAATATTTGTCACTTTATATATTTAAAATAAAATTAAATAGTTTTTGTTACACCTCAGAAATTTTCCGCGAGCCTACAATGAATAGACCAATGAAGGGTATGAGTGTGCGATGTTTTACTAAGTAGGGAATGACTAATTATGAATTTTTGGAAATAAGAAAGTTGCGGAATTTTATTTCAACCCAGTGGTCGTAAAGTGATTTACGGCCCGTAAAGTGATTTACGGACCGTAAAGTGCCATCGTCCTTCAACATTTCAAAAACTTCGACTTTCTGTTAAATGTTAAAATGGTAAAATACGACCCAGAATACGAACCGCAAATCGAAATACGGCCCGTAAACTGAGTCGTAAACTGCCATGATCTCCAGCCAACCTTTCTGTTTCTGATATGCTTAAATACGACCGTGGAGGACGGACCGTAAACCAGTATACGGTCCGTAAACTGTGGTTTACGACCACTGTACACCCCGACTGTTGTTCATTAAAAATCAGATTTTGAGTATTAAAAAGGGACCCTAACCTCATTTTATTTCATTTCTCATCTCCACAATTCAAGAACACTCTAGAATATTCTCCAAACACTTCATCCAAGAGAATCAAAGGAACATCAAGATCAACAACATTAAATCCATGAAGCCAAGTGTATGAAACTCAAGTGAAGTTCATCCAAACCAAGAAATCTCAAAGGAGGTGAAGTAGGGTTTGGTGAAAGAGGAAGGAATTCCACTCTAGACTTATTCCACCATCATCCAAGGTAAGTTTCATGACCATTTTATGTTGTTTAAGGTATTGGAAGGTTAAGATACCTGAATTGTAGAAGAACATAGCAAATGGGTCTTTCAAGAGTGAATAGTGTCATGAGTGAGTGGTAGTTGAATTGAATCATGAATGTTAGTGTGTTGTGAGTATGAATATGTTATAGATGACATGTAGACCATGAGATAAGTGTGATACATGGGAAAATACGATAGCGAACCCAAAACCATAAATGTGGGGAAAAATGAAAAGAAATAGTGGATCATGGCCATTGTATATGAATGATAATTGTGATTTACTATATTATGATTGTTATTGTGGGTGATTGGGAGTTGATATGGAATACGGGAAAAGTAGTATAAACAAAGGAAGTGCTGCCCAATTTTCTCTAGAAATAGTAGTGCGTTCTTATAGTTGGTTAACTAACGATCGTACAAATCCTCTTTTTGAAGGTAGAGGCGTGACATTGAAGGAGAATAAGCAAACGCTAAATTGCTTAAACGACAAAGGTATGTGAGGCTAGTCCCTTCCTTCTAATGGCATGAATCCTATAACATAAATTCCTTTCCTCTTCATGAGTTCATGTATTCCGAAGAAAGCTAAAAAGCCTATATCTATAAATGTCTATATAAGATAAGAGATATAATACTAAGATGCCATAATGATGAAGATGTTATTGATTACCCACACTCACCTTATGTGCTAATTCCTTCAAGGTGAGGCAGAATGTCAATAATTGCTCCATAATGAAATCGGGGGATCACGACCTTACGTCACCCCGATAAAGTATAGTTGATCTTGAGCTTTACGCATGTACTATAATAATATGAGCATGCATGATAATATTACACCGCGCCTAGTTAGCCGGGCAGTCACCGCTAAGGTGGGCAGCTATACGGATACACCATGACCATTTGGCATGGGCAGACACCACTAGTGGGCGGCATGAGATGGTACCCCGAACGCGGGAGGCCTGGACACGAGCTATTGTTATTGATTATCACACCGTTTCATTTTGGACAGGCAGCTTACATATTATGCATATATGATATGATGATGAGTATGAGTAAGACAGCATGCATTACTTCTCTTATGATTGTCATTCAGATCCAAATGTTTCATATTGATGTTCTCATTATATTATTATTGTCTTCATTCGTTGTTTATGCCTCTCATACTCAGTACAATATTCGTACTGACGTCCGTTTTCTTTGGACGTTGTGTTCATGCCCACAGGTAGACAGGGAGGTGAGCTTGATCCAGATTCTTAGTAGTTGTCAGCTGATTGAGAGCACTCCATTGTTCGGAGGTGCTTGTGATTTTCCTTTTGGTATATATGCATATTTTTGGCACGACGGAGTCTTGTTCCGTCTATATATATATAGTCTGTCAGTAGAGGCTCGTAGATACGCAGTGTGGGTTAGATGGTCTCATAAGATGTTATTATATGTATATATTATTTTGATGGCCGAGAGGCAAATGTATATAAAGCATTTATATTTCTATCTAAAATATGTTTTCCCTATAATTCGTGTATGAAGTTGATAAAAGGGCCTTAAGTGAGTAAGATGAGTGGTAGAGTGAGTGGTGCTCGGTGGCTAGCCCCGGGTACCCGTCGCGGCCCCTAGCTGGGTCGTGACAGTTTTTTCTATTTTATTCTTATATTAATTACATCAATGGGCTTATTTTGTGAGTTCACACGCCAACATTTAAGAGATTTCATCATTAATGGATTAATATTTATTGAGTAGAGAGAACATGATGAAATTTGTTAAGAGAGTATAATTGTCAAAATGATATATTTATAATTCTTTTTTAATGGGCGTGTAAATAAAAAATGCAATCAAATATTTTAAGACGGAGGGCGTAGATATTTTCACGAAAAAGCTAAGGTCACTTGCATTTTATCAAACATTATAAATTCCAAGTTCCAAACAACGGCTGGAGGCGCCACCTATCATGCACAACGCTAGCTAGAAAATGACCAATATACAGTCCCTTATCTTTTGATGATAGGTTTAAAGTAGTTCTAGAAGTATTATCTAAGCATTTTGGTCTTAAAGTTCATTGACAAATTTTGATCTCTATTAGATATTTATTATATTCTAATTGTTAAATTTAATTAAAATTGTGAAACAAAAGATTTTAATCAGAAACTTTCGTCAAAATCAAAGAAACTATAGCACAAGAAACTACACCAAACACAAAAAAATAGACAAAAAATAATTGAAATTGTACCTTAAAAAGCTGCATCAGATGCTAGAACTGGTAAAAAAAACACATAAACTGCAAAAACTGTACTTTCAAATGTCAGGTTTCGTTAAATATTATTTATTTGACAATTTCGGTTTTATCTAACAACCAAATTTTGATAAAATAAATGTAGACCAAAAGTGTTCACTTTTGACAAACATAAAAGATCAAAATTCCTTCGATTATACTTAAGGGACTATTTTAAACTTAGCACTAAAAATAAGTGACCATTAAGTCATTTTCTCCTATGCTAGCTGCCAAAATTCGGATGCCTATAAATCAATCCACTCAAAACTCAAACCTCAATCCAATAAAGAGTCCTAAAATACACCAAAGAGGGACCTAGCTAGTAAAATCATGTACAAACAAAAAGGAAAAATGTCGAGTTTCCAAAAATTCCACGAAGTATGGCATGACCAACTTCGTGAATTAGTACAACAACTCAACAAAGCACCAAGACCTGCTATAAACCAAGAACAACATGAGTTGCACACAAAATTAATCCAAAAAGTCACTTCTCATTACTCCGAGTATAATCGAGTAAAGTCAATTGCGGCAAAAAATGACATACTTTGTGTTTTTAATGCACCATGGTCTAATTCCCTTGAGCGGTCCTTGTACTGGGTCGCCAGTTGGCGACCCACCACTGCTTTTCATATTATTTATACTGAATCGGGCATCCTTTTTGAATCTCGCATATTTGATATTCTGAATGGTTGCCGTAACGGCGACCTAGCTGATTTATCCCCTAATCAGCTCACTAGGTTTAGTGAGCTTCAGTGTGAAGCTATTCAGCAAGAAAATGCTATTACCGAAGAACTCTCAGATTGGCAGGCAAGTACCTGGATTTTTTTCATCATTTTTGTTTTCTAGACAGTTACGTACCAGCTCATAATAGTAAATTTAGTAGTATTTTTTTGGTTCGATGTTTCAATATCATATTGGTGCTCAGCAGAGGCGGAGCCAGCTTATGTCCAGCGATTCATCCGAACCCCCTCGACGAAAAATTACAGTGTATTTTTAAAGTTAAAATTATTTTATTATGTATATATAGTAGATGTTGAACCCCCTGACTTCTTCGTTTATTTACCTTTTAGAATTTTTGAACCCCTAGATGAAAATCGTGGCTCCGCCACTGGTGCTCAGACTATTAGTTTTCGTGTGCATAAGGCCGGGAAAATATTCTCGAATAAGATTTTTTTTTTCCGCAGTATTCGAAATCGAGACTCTGATCCCTTCCACCCTAACTCTTGCTAATGGTAAAAATTATAGTTAACTTAACCTATATCCAGGGTACAATAACAAGTTATCAACATATTATAGTATATGCTTTGTCCTGTCTTATTTTTCAAGTTAAAAGCCTCTGCTATTCGCCCATACTTATTTTTTAGTGACAATTTGAACTCACCTGAATAAGATAAATAACATGCTACAATAAATTAAATTATAATGAGAATATAATTTTTTTTATGTGTCTACAAGTTAGACCCTCTACATTATCTATGTTTAGTCTGAGTTTTTTTCTTTTTTCTTTTTTCTTGCTGAACTGAACGGTGCATTAATTGAAGTGCGGAATTAAAAGAGTTATTACACTGCATTGGTATGGTATAGATCAAAAAATATGATATCTCTAAATTGTCTTTGTTTAACGAAAGCATAATAAAAGGAGGGGAATTCCGAGTTCTCTGTTTCCTCTAGAGCTGATCTCATAGGTCCCCTTGTGTGCAAATATGGGGGACCTCATGTGGAGTCCGGAACCAAAATGCCCCAAAAAAACCATTGTGAACTAAAATATCCCAATAAAAAAAATGTTACAAAACCACCTTTAGCACAGTATTTTACTGCGCTAAAGCACTTAACCGTAACGGACCCGTTAAGTGCTTTAGCGCAGTATTTTACTGCGCTATAGGAGTTAACCGTAACGGACCCGTTGACTGCTTTAGCGCGGTATTTTACTGCGCTATAGAAATTTGTCTCTAACCTATAGCGCATTATTTTACTGCGCTATAGCGCTCCGCCATTTTCCAAAACCAGCCTCTTACTACATTTTCACTCCTTTTTACGTAGTTTAGCCGTATATTAATCATGCTTTGAAATTCCGGAACTTCAATATTTTATATAGAACCCTACTTATATTTGTACAATTAATAAAATAGGCTCAATACATCAAGAATACGCAATACTTTGGATTGTCGTTTTAGTGGTTGAAAAGTGCTCGAAGTCCTTTTTTGTTTGAAGACTTGTAGTCATTAGCTTTAAGTTATTTATCTTTTAGGGTTTCGTCTTATTTTTAAATTAATGCTTTAACTTTATTTCGAATGTGTCACGTTTTTTTTTTATTATCAATTTAGGATGTAAAACTATAAACAACAATAAAGACTAAGATAATATTTATAAATATGCAAAAAATAGTTAATATTTACGATAAATTGTACAACACTAATGTATATACACTATCGAGGATGCTTCCCACATGTAGTATGTCGGAGACTATCCCTAGGCCTAAGGCTCATACAATCCCCACCGCCCTCGCCATCGTCTCCATCGTCCTTTTTCCTCTTAATAACGGGTGCTCCAAGTCATGATCATCATCTCTTCCCCTGGCCCGTGCGCCCTTGACTAGAATGTGCTTCTTCTTGCGATCTGGTCCCGCTCGCACGGGCAGAACCTCATGATGACCTGAGTCTGGAAACTCGGACTCTTCCTCGTCAAGAGTTTCCACCGCGGGCGCCAAAGGATGAACCTAAAAAATATATAATAATTAGTACCATTTCTTATTTATATTGAATACATTAACGTTATTTATTTAATCAAACCTGTGTGTCAACAGACGCCTGAGTAGGCTCCTGAGATAGGTCTGTAGGCTCCTGAGACGGGTGTGGTGGTGAATATGAGGTAGTCTCCGGACGAGATGTTGTTCGAAGTCCAAGTAAAGATTATAAAAATTAAATAAATATTTACCTTATATTGAATAAAATTAGTTTTAAGTAAAACACTTACATGCGCCTCGGTAGTCTCATGAGAAGACACCTCTGCCTCGACAGGCTGATGAGAATGCTCTTGAATGGGTCGCTCCTGTGGACCCGCTGGCGCCGAATCCTAAAATATGAAAAAAATGAAATAATAAGTAACATACATATTTAAAATAAGTACTTTAAATAATGAAATATGTATATTAAATATTGACCTTATATTGAATAAAATATATTTTAATAAAAAACTTACCTGTGGCTCGGTAGTCATATGGGAAGACACCGCTGGCTCGGCAGACCCATGAGAAAACGCCTGAGTGGGTGGCTCTGGTGGACCTGCTGGCGCCGAATCCTAAAACTAACCGGGATCAAAAACTCATCGAAGTCAAGAATTCTAGCTCCCTCTAAATTCCTCACAAGCCGCTCATCAGCTAATGAAGTGCATAACTCCGCCCAATCAACGTTATCACGCTCATCCATGTATGCATTCTGGCTCGGCTGTGATGAAGACCCGGGTATCTCATCAAGTAAGAGCGCCGGCGTAAACGTAGGTGAGTCCCCGGGTGAGCTGCCACCGGCCTGGAACAGCTGCGGATGGACTAGACCGTGAACGCCCTCTGGAATGGGATCGGCCTCATCCGACTCATCTACCAGATGGTGTCCTCCACCACCAGGTCCAACAGCAGCAGCACCGCGTCCTCTACGCGCACGGCGTCCTCTGCCAGCACGACCTCCTCCTCTGGGAGCACCCGGTCCTCCTTCTGGCGTTGCCTGATACTCAGCCTCCGGAACATGCTCCTCCTAGCGCCTAATCTCGCTTGCCGGCCGGATACCATCCTCGGATATCCGTACCATCTCCGTCGCAAGCCCCGCAAGCCCAGGGTAAGGCATATGCTCTAACCCCAAGATGCATAAACGTTGTACGGCCACCAGCTACATTTGTGTTCAACAGAAAAAAAAAGTTATTTTTTAAAACATAACAATTAATGCAATTAAATAAATCTATTTTTCTATAAACATACCAATGCCTCGTACTGCCCCGCGAGTGCTGAGTATCCTACATCCCTAGGGGGACGCAAAGCTGGGTTGCCGATCAATCAGCGTGTGATCTGATGATACCAGCGCATGTAATGCTCAATGGGAGTCAAATGGCCGACCACCGCTAAAGTGCCCAACCTGTTCTCCCAACGGTGGAGCTGGACATCCATGAAAGCCAGAAAATCATCATTAACGGCAGCCCGATCGTCCCGCTGGTAGTGTCGGAGCTCATGACGGACGTCAGGGGGTATACTCTGTGTATGCCCAAACTGTCTTAAGACACGCTCGGGCATGTGATCCTCTACGATGTCCAGGTGTATCAATGGACTTCGCGACCTCCAAACCCCCTGACCTGCCCTACAGAAGAGCGGCAAACCATCTAATATAGCAGTGTACAACGTCCATATAAATAGCTGCATAACATATAAATACAAATCAGTGATCACCAAGTAGAAACGTTTAATTAAATTATTAATGTAAATTTAAATAGTTTTACCGCATCGTCCGTCATGTGATTAAGCTGGTCCCGGAATGGAAGAATAATGTGGTGCGTATCCACATCCCGGTCAAAACCCGCTGTCCACCTCCTCGCATAAGGCATGTCAATCTCGAGGTGATGCCTAGGTACGGGCTGAAAAGGCAGCATCCTCTCCCACGCCCATAACTGTAAGCGATATTAGAAAATACGATTTTTAAGTCGTCATTTCAAGAGGTTTGTCTACATTAAAGGAAGGCACACTTAAAATATTACTTGGAGAAGAGCAAAAAATCCACACACATCTCTGACAACACCAACAGACGCTCGGCACAGGCATCTGTAAAGATACGCCAAAACAGCACCACCTCAGCTATAGTCTCCCAGGCGGTCCAAATGCTCCAAGAAAACCAAATAACGTAAGCTGACAAAGGCACCCAATGAGTTCGGGAACAAGATACCCCCGAATATAATAAGCAGTTACAAACGGGCATGACGATCAACATCGTCCTGCGGGGTGCCGCCGTCAACCGGATCCAGACCCTCCAAATAAGTGCAGAGTGCACTAATTTTAACCCGACTCTGTCCCGAAATCTGGCCCTCGACATCAGGCACGAAGTGGGTGAGCCTAGTCAACTCTGTCGCCCACGTCTGACCAGGAGGAGGCTCGTACCGAGTGTGTAGTGGCTCTCCATCTACCCGCAATCCAAAGAGGACCTCTACATCCTGAAGTGTAATCGTGGCCTCACCAGTGCGAAGATGGAAGGTATGTGTCTCTGTCCTCCACCGCTCAACCATGGCCGTGATGAGGCCCAATTATGCTGTACCCGACCAACGGACACGCAACGGTAGATGCCGCCCCGAAACAATATCTCCAACACGCGAGGGTGTGGGGGGGTGCTCGCGTAAAAGAGTCCACACTCTCTGCAGCCTACGGGGACGGAGCCTAGTAGATATCCCTATAGTACCGGCCCATAATAACTCTGACCTATGATTGTCTTGCAAAGACAATACTGATCTATCAGCGGGCCCTGGGTGATCATCGGGCCCCGGGTGAGCATCGGGCGTCGGGGGAACATCGGGCCTAGGGGGAACATTCGGATCCATGATAGAGTCCTGTCTGTACAAACTAAATTAGTCATTATTCTTGAAATGAAAGATAAATTATATTAACTAATTAATAATTTGTAGGGAATATGTGAATTATGTAGTATTATATCTTGTGAATAATTAACATGGGATATGTAGTAAATTTAATATGTGATAGTAATGACACATATGTGATGGCAAAGATTTTTAAGTTAATTACTTTTGAATTATGTGATAGCAAAGACTTATTAAGTTAATTAGTTTGGGAATCGAAATTCAACAGTAATATTTGTTTAGAACTTTATTTTGAATATGTGATATATTTTTAGTTGACCAAATAGCCAACACAACTACGATAAAATTAAACTAAAAGAGTATATTCGTCGACCACATATTTTCCTACAAACTTTACATTTTTTTCGTTAGCTTATGTATTTATGAAAAGAAGAACTTTAACTATTCTTTTTAAGATAATCTTTTTTTATTTAACATATATATTCACGCTTTTAAAATTATATAGATTAACAATTCATAATCATTTACAACTTGTTTGGATGGTTGTTACCTATTGTATTATATTATGTTGTTAGTTTAAATACAATGTTTGCTTTGATTGTTACTTTAATTTTATTGTTATGTAACGACGAAAGGTCCTATTTTATGTAACCACTGATTTGGTCCTATACAATACAACACAATACGATAAATGTCAAAACAATACATAACAATCATCCAAACAAAGTGTTAACAACATAATAATTCATTACCAATCAACTTCTTTCAATTCATAAACAATATTTAACAACTAATAAATAATCAATATTTAACAAATAATCAATTAACAAAATAATAATCCATTAACAATTCATAAATAATTAACAAATTAACAACTCATAAACATATAACAAATTAACAATTCAAAAACATTTAACAAATTAACAATTCATAAACATTTAACAAATAATGAATTAAACAAAAAAAAAAATCGGAACAGTGGCAAAAGCCACTGCCTAGTCGAACAAGAACAAAAAAAAATGATTTTTTTTTTTTGGAAAATGGCAAGGATTAAATGTTAAGCATGCTTAGAATATAATGTATATAACAAAATAATAACAAAAGTTTATAGTAGAAAACCTTAATCGAAGATTTTTTGTAGAGTTATTTTAATCAAGTTGTACGACGCTTTTTCCCAAAATTCGAACTTAGATCCTTACTCCTTGACTTGAATATACCGAGAATCTAAACTTTCACGGATGAAATTTAATAAAAACAAATGACGTTTTTGGATGTGGGGACCACCTCGGATTCGCCTCCAATGGCGTTTTCGTTTTTTTTTTTTTTGGCCACTGGAGGGACCAGTGGTGGAACCCGATGGGTTTAAAGTGGAGCGCTATAGCGCAGTAAAATACTGCGCTATAGGAGAGAGACGAATTGCTATAGCGCAGTATTTTACTATGCTAAAACACTTAACGGATCCGTTACGGTTAAGTGCTTTAGCGCAGTAAAATACTGCGCTAAAGGTAGTTTTGTAACCTTTTTTTTGTTAAGATATTTTGGTTCAAAATAATTTTTTGGGGGCATTTTGCTTCTGTACTCACCTCATGTGCTACTCAGCTAGCTTCATGGAATATGTGTTGTATCTCCGGGTTCTTCATGAATTCCTGAAGGAACCTGCAATCATTAAGAAGATTTGTGGTTAAACCTCGTAATGTACCTTATTTTTCTGATTACAAAACTCACGTCAGACAATTATTTATTAGTTAACTAACTTTTAAATGATTTTTACTTTAAAAAAACATTTACATTATGAGTGCATTTGAATTAGACACCCAATTCTACACTTTAAGCGAAATAGGAATTAGGAATACAGCTTATTAGGTCTCCTTAATTTAAATGTGTTTCATATAATTAATTGTGTACAATTGTAGGATAGTGCAAATGATATAATTGGAGATACTGATAATAAGATGGAAAGGCTGGTTGGAATATTGGAGAGAGCAGATCAACTGAGGCTGAGGACCATAAAGAATTTGCTACACCTTTTAACTGCCCAACAAGCTGTGGAGTTCTTGATTGCTGCGGCACACTTGCTCTTTGGAATCCATAGTTGGGGAATCAATCACGACCGTCAACGACCAAAAGGATGATTAGCTTTAGATTTAACTTTTTTTTTTTTTTTTTGGGGGGGGGGGGGGGGGGGGGGGGTTGGGGTTTGTAACTGTTTTGGAGATAACTAATTAGAATTCTTTAATTTGGAGAATTTTATTTTGAGGGTAAAAAGATTACTTCGAGCCCCTGTTTTAAATTATATCTCGTACTTTTCTTTAAAGATCTTGATAGAAAGCTCCGTTATATGAATTGTGAGAAAGAATGAGATTCGATCAAATCAATTGAAAATCTCATCATCTGATCGAGTTGGGCTGAGCGTCCATGTCATACAATCTTTTTCTAGCTAAAAATTTCATTATTAATCACGGAAGGATTAATTCATTTGTAAATGAAGAATCTATCGTTTTAATACTTAGAGATAAAACTTAGAAAAAAGGAAGAGTCTATGATATAAGAATCTTTTGAAAAAGAATGTAACTTTCTATATTTAGTAACTTATAAATTTTAATATATTACACGATATATTTAACCCATAGGATTCAAAAGTATTTTGATACAACGCATTATTTTTAATTTTTGTTCATAAAACTCTAAAAGTCTTCTTACTTCAATTACATGAGTGCAGTCAAAGCTAAACCACATGAATTAGAACAGAGATAGTATGATTTTGATCGCAGCCTACGAGCCTGAACACTAATTCTTTCAATAATTTAATTATTATTATTATTTCCTGTCATTTTATTAGATGAAGTTTGCCGATTAGTTTGATTTATTTAGTTGATATATTAGTGATAATATAACAGATAAAACTTAATTAAGTAGTGATTGGAAAAGAAAAACATCATATATTAAAGGGCAAATGGCGGTTTTAGTCCCTGAGTTATTGTCTAATTATGATTTTAGTCCTTGTGTTAATGCAATAAACACATTTAACTTTTAATTAAATAAAATGTGCAATTTTAATCCCTAGACTTAACTTGAAATTAAGACCGTTAACTTTAACGATTTTTCTTAACCACTTCAATCATTCTGCAGGAACAACATTTGTACTTGGTACAAAAAAACAGTATACACTCAGTTTGCAGCTTCCATCTCTTTTTGTTTCTCTATATCTCTCCCCTCTTCCTTCCCTTTACCCCCTTCCCAGATAACTTCTTCATTATTACCTATAGTATAATTAGTTGTTTGCATATGGACAATGGTATTGCCATTTGTGTGACTTCATTTCTCTATCCTTTAAAACTAAGGAATTTCATAACAATGTGTACGTACAGATGTACTTTCTGCATTTGAAATTAGAACAAGTTGCTCTCCTAAATTGTAAATATATATATACATCTCTGCTCTATTTAAACAAATGACGCAAGACTTATGATAGTACTGGGTTAGGCGTGAATTTCAGTTTCTTCTGGCCAAAATTAGTTCTAGTAGTGTTGCTTTCCCTTTCATCTCTGCTGTCACGACCCAACTTACGGGCCTTGTGGGCACCTACCATATTACTATCTAGTAGGCGAACCCTTATCAATCAACTCAACATTCAAACAGTTTTATTAACAACAAAATACTTAATGGTCACAATTTGAAAGTAAATACTCATAATGACTCTATTATTGATACAAGAAAAACTGAAATTCCCGGGATCTAGTCTAGACAGGTACAAGAGCCCTATTACACAAGGATAAAACAAGATAACCAAAACAGCCTCTGCTTCGAATGAGATGAGAAAGGTTGTAGGAAGATGTCCAGAAATCCACTAAGAGAAACTTCAAGTAATAACCTGCACACATCTACAGCCAAGGAGAATGTAGCAAGAGTAGTATCGGTACACCACACGTACTATTAAGCATCATAGGCCGACTAAGATTAGTTCACGCAACACCGTATAAAATCAACAAGATAAACAAATAAGTCAACGTGCGCCCTTAACACTCCCAATATAGATAATTACACCGATACGAACTCACCTCTCTATTCCTAGTTATTTCGGTTTTCTTATTTCCACAGTATTCCGGTTATCCGACTAGTCAAATGTAGTCCTATTTCGTATTCATTTAGGCCAATTAAATCTTATCTTCTCAATTACAATAACGTCTACTTCCAAATTATTAGCCTTAGAGCTTTCTATCCGGTTCACTCCCTAAGATATGACACATCCACGGAACATACGCATCATACTTCCATCAACACTGGGACTCTCGAAATCCATCAGACTAAATGCAGATCCCTAAAACTTAACAATTCATTCCTAAGCCAACACCTCCATGAATGATCAGAATCCCTCATAAAGCACCACACAATTATAGGAGATGCACAGAGTAATGTGATAGAATGACAACATGCAATATCAGGATATGAAGTTATGAAATAAAATGCAATGCAATGACCACATGCACACTGTACACACATGCTAACTGGTGTCATTTTCCATAAGTCATGACCTGTAGGGGACCTATGGTGTACATGTACCACTCATTTCGGATCCACTTCTCGGACCCGAGCCACATTCAAGGCCATATCCTCACCTCGGGTCAAATGTGCCTTTTCATATATGTAAATATGCTTACCTTCTCATCGCCTTCAATGATCGATTCTTAGTAATACCTCATAATCACCCCAACTCGGTCATAAAACCGGATAACACAACTGGTACTTACCCAGCCTTTATGCTCCATGTATTACCCCATAACCACATGCAATATATGCAACGATGCTAATGAATGAAAGCAATGTCATGAAATATGTCCTTGGTGGTGTACACTATTATGCCTTCGTTTCAACTAACCCAATGCCACCATTTTTATTGACACAAATGGACAGCCGTAATGAATATTACAAATATACTCGACAATCAATGCTGGAATTAAATATACATGGGAATAATTACTCTAAACTACGGGATAGCCCTTTTTAACAATGACAATAATCACTTCCTATTCGTAACGCATAAACATCAGCAAGTGTAGAACTTAGTGCCCAATTATATACTCATTGTTGTCCTAGTTACTATATACATGTAAACTATCGTTAAATTATGAACATATCCATTCAAACTCCGTGTCTGAAGACCTAATCATGCATTCTCCCGTCAATTCTATACGTATATATGATTCGCTAATCAAAGTCTAACTTAAGTAAACCTCTATGACGAATAGCTATTCGAACTTCCATGAAGCATCCACCCTTCTAGCCTTTATCTGAAATCCGCGAGGGATGGTAATTGTAGGAAAGATGTGAAGGATGTTGGAGGAGCCTCTTTTTCTTAGTGTCAAGGGTTTTTCTTCAGGTAAAACCTAATAGCAGCCTTGGAGGGTCTTTTATTAAAAAGACGGGTGCAATATAAAACTGAGTATGGAAAACGCGCACTCTGGTCCGTGACATCCGAGTTGGCTATAGCGGGACTGCTGCGGCGGTACCCTGGCAGCTATAGTGGACCAACTTCTATCGGGGCCCGTAATTTTTAACTCTTTTCGAAACTAATGTTTCCCACTATTAATCATTTACACACCCCATAGGGCTTACCAATTAAGATCGTGGGCCTAGATCGGGTACGAATTTTGTGAATTATTAAATAACAACTGGGTGGGTCGTTACATCTGCAACCTTAATCCGTTTTCTCTCTCTTCTTTTTTGGTTAAGAAAAGTAACTAAAGTTAATGGTTTTAACTTCAAGTTAGGTCTAGGGGTTAAAATTGCACCTTTATTTAATTAAAGGTTAAATGTGCTTAGTGCATTAACATAAGGACTAAAATCATAATTAGGCAATAACTCAGGGACTAAAACCGTCATTTGCCCTATACTAAATAAAAACGAAAGTAGTTTAATGGAATTCAAACTTTTGAAGGTTATAAAAGTGGTAAGATAATATCTAATAACTTTGTTGAACGTTCTAAAAGGTTACTAATATATTGATAGATGGTAAAATCAAAAGGGCGTGAAAGTAGTAAAGAAACAAGAATATTTTCGGGAGAATTTTCTCGGCCTTTTCATTCACAATATGACCTCCTTATATACAAGTAAGTCAACGCCTAAATTAGGTTATTTTAATAGGACTACAATTCCTATGTCAAATTAGACATTGGACCTAACTCACACAGCAAAAGCTAATTTAAAGGGAGGAGGATTGCCCAAGTCTTATAAGGAGCCCAAGGTTTTCATCCATCATCGATGTATAGTCTCTTAACCCCTCTCATGCCCGGATGTGGACATTCTTTTTATCTGGGATCCATTGTCCGGTCTGGAGCGTGCACATTCATGGATCGAGGGTATTTTCACCTTACCGGTTTGGGACTGGTCAATTGGTCCCGGCGTATTCTACCTACTTTTTTTTTTCTGGAGGCCCACATCAGATTAGGCCTGGGCCTGGCTCTGATACCGTGTCAAATTAGGCATTTGGCCTAACTCACACCTCAAAAGCTAGCTTAAAGGGAGGAGGATTGTCCAAGCCTTATAAAGAGCTCAGGATTCTCGTTTGTCACCAATGTTGTATATTCTCTTCAATAGCCTCTTAAAGTTGCAAGTAAATTTTATATGAATACATGTAATTTGTTTCGATCGAGCATCTGATCACATGACAAAGTATTTTTATTAGATACTAGCGGTACAAAGTTATTGGGGAAAAAATAGCATGTGTTCTCAAGCGTGCATATCGTATATATGTTAATCACTTAAAATATATTACCTCTTTAATTATACATATTTGTCTCCATGATTCATAAAATATCAAATGTTTCTTAATTGAGACTGATGTGTATAATTATTGAGATAATAATTTTTTTATGTGATTAACTTAACTATCTAATAGACGCTTGAGAATATGCATAAACTGTTTTTCAAAATTTGAACTGAAAGACAAATTTATTTAGATACTCGAATTATAGTTTGTTGACAAATTTAAGAGTTAGTGAATGTATTAAGCATTCTAAAAATGAAAGGCACATCGCCACATCGATCGAAGCGTTAGAGTAGTTGGTCATTTAATTTGAGAATAAGAATAGGACAAGTAATCATTGTTACCAAAATATATACAAAAGAAAAAAGAATGCTTAGGCTATTAGTCATGGAAGATAAGCCACTCAATTTAATTTTTCCTTTTTACGGGTGAACAATTCAATATTTATCCTTTTTTAATTCTAACTTATTTTCAACTCGTCAATATATATCCAATTGAAATATTTGGCAGGACTAGTCGGTTCAATAAGAAGCAAGGGGGTCTGTCTCCTGTGGATGTACATCCTTTTGCAGGAAACAGAGGTGATCATACAACTGGTTGCATGCTTTTTTACATGTGGATAGATGATGATCATGAAACGTGGCACCTAAGAATTGAACGCATGCTTGGCAAACACTTGTTAAACCAATAGTGAAGTACTGCTATATTGGTCAGCGACTTGCAATTTTGTCACCATGTTGGTGTAGATTGTTAGCGGACATGGAATTTGCTTAAACGGCTTCCATTAGCCTAATTAGACAACCAAACTTATGTCTTTTGCTGACTTCAATAATACTGCATGTTACGGCAGCGCAGTGAATCAATTATTTCTCACAAAAGCAGCAGTCGAGAATTCAGGAATTTGTCGAAATGAATTAAAAAATATATAATACATCATGAATCTGAATCCACGATCTAAAATAACTTTTGTTTTCCTTTTTTAACTTTACCAAAACCTTTTATTTATGTCAAAGAAATTCAATAGCTTATAATTTCTTTGTATTTTCACAGTATAATTTTTCAATGAAATTAAATTCCTCCCTTCAAGATAGCTCCGCCCTAGACATAGGGTGTGTTTGGTGCAAAGGAAAATATTTTTTAGAAAAATATAAGTAAGCGAAATATATTATCCCAAGAGCATTTGTATGTACTCAAGCAAAACGCAGTGGAGGTGAGATGGAATAGTGAGTGCGGACTCGGGAGTGTGGGGTGGGATGGTCAAGGGGTGGAGGTTTGGGGGCGTTGAGTGGCTGGGGAGGAGTTAATGGGCTTGGAATGTCACGTGTTAAACTTTTTTACCCTACTTCCGTTAGAAAAGTCATTTTTCTAGAAAAACTATTTTCCTGTTTTTGGTTTACAAAACACGAAATATTTGGAAGAATATTCTCCTCCATACCAAACACACCCATAGTAGCTCCATTTCGGTATTCGGCAAGTTTAGACTATATATAAGACTTCATACATCAATGGCAATTATTTGAGGAATGAAGTAGCTAGCTCAACTAGAGGTACAGGTGATTTAATTCGATGCTAGGCATAAAATTTTATTAGCTCCAAATATATGAACAAGAAAAACTATTATCACTCAGTTTCTGACTTGAATCGCTCTCAAGGTGGCCTTTTCATTCTTGACTATGTAGTAATTCATTCGTGTAGTGCGTATTTGGACTACCTGTAGAACAATCAGCAATAAAATATTATATTTCCTTTTTAGTAGACTTGTCTACAATTTGGAAACTACCCGATTATTGGAACAACTAGAGGCCCGTGATGTGCACGGACCCAATATTTGGATATTGTTTGTCCTTTATTTTATTAGATTGAAAAGTGTTTGCCAGAAAAATGAAGAAGACGAGCAAACTCCAGTGACCTAATTTGATTTATGCTCAGGCGGTTGTTTGTGGACAAGATGAAGTTGGTGTTCGAGGGTTACGAGTTTAAACAAGAACTATCTGGAAGTTGCGTTTGAGTCAACATAGTCTAAATGGACTGAAATGTTAAGTTAGATCAAATTAAACATTTGGGCCTATTTCAAGAGACTCACACAGGCCCACAACACTTCTCATCATCAGCAGGCCTTTTACACAAATTTTTACTTGACCTAGACAGTTGTACAAAGTATATACATGTATATAGTACTAGAACATTCCATTGTAGATATTTTCTATTTCAATTTTCTGGATTAGAAGTTAGTTAGAATAGAAACCAATAATTAGGTGACTGGTGGATAGTTTGTTATTTCTTAGATGCTCTTTTACTACTATAAAAACACCACTGTACAAATGTTGATATACACAGAAATATACAAAGCAAGTTTTCTATACAATTTTTGTCCAAGTTTATTTATTTCCTAATATGGTATCAGAGCAGGATCAGTAAAAGATCTTACTCTCTTTATATCTTTACTCTATTTCCTTGCTTAATCTGTTGTTTATTCCTGTTCATCAGTCAAAATGGCTGAAATCACTGAAGCTTCAGGAACTGCTGGGCAAGGCATAGCAACTGATGTTGTGAATGCTTCCCATGCATATTTCATTTCACCCTCTGATTCCCCAGGGATGTTGCTTGTTAATTCTGCATTTGATGGCAAAAGCTTTGCAGGTTGGAAAAGGGGCATGCTGATAGCCCTCATTGCTAAGAACAAAGCAGGCTTTATAGATGGTACTTCCATTGAACCTGCTACTGATTCTGATCTGCATAAAGCATGGTCAAGAGCTAATAACATGGTCATTTCATGGCTTCTTAATTCTCTTTCTAGAGAAATATCAGATAGTGTTATTTATTCCACAACTGCAAAGGAATTATGGGGAGATTTGGAGGCCAGATATGGACAGAGTGGTAGAGCAAAACTCTATCAGCTTCAGAAGGAATTAAGTGGCCTTGTGCAAGGTTTTACTGATATTGCTACTTATTACACTAAGATCAAGAGGCTCTGGGATGAGCTTGATACTCTTGATACGTTCATTTCATGTTCTTGCAAGTGCACTTGTGAAGCATCAGGAAAAAAATGTTAAGGCTAAGCAAGATGTTAGACTGGTACAGTTCCTTATGGGACTAAATGACAGTTATTGTGCTGCAAGAGGTAATATTCTCATGATTTCCCCTTTGCCTAGTGTTGCTAATGCATATGCTTTGTTGATGCAAGAAGAAAGGCAGAGCGAGGTACACAACACTCCAAAATATCCTGGAGAAATCTCTTCTTTTATTGCAACTGGACGGAACGACAACCTAAGGAGAAACTATGCTAATGAACCCAAAAATAAGGGGTTTTATGAGGGGAAGAATTCAAACTTAACCTGTAGGTACTGAAAAAAGATGGGACACACCATTGACAAGTGCTATAAAATTCATGGATATCCAGCACATTTTAAGTTCAACAAAGGAAAAAATCCTAGCAACTTTGTCCAAGGGAATTCTGTTGTTGTCACTGAAGGAAATGGGGATCATTTTTTGTACAACACTGATAACAGTGATGGTGGAAAGCCTTTTTCACAAGACCAAATGAACCAAATTATGGCTATGCTACAGCAGGTTAAGGCTGGTGAACAGGGCTCAACTACTGATGTGAAAACTGGTGCTAATTGTGCTGATATAAATTTCAAACACTTTTCTCTAAAATCTGATATTTCCAGTCCTAAAATTAACAAATCTTCATGGATTCTTGACTCAGGTGCTACTGAGCACATGTCTTTCAATAAGAAGTTTTTCATTACTCTCAAACCATAAACTAAACCAATTCTTGTCAATCTTCCTAATTCTCACAGGGTTTCAGTCACTCATTATGGATCAGTGAAACTTTTTACTGACCTGATTGTTTCTAATGTTCTGTTCATTTCATGTTTTCATTATAATCTATTATCAGTGCATAGATTATGTAAACAACTCAAATTTCCTCTAATGTTTATTGATTCTAAATGTCTAATACAGGGCCCTTCAATGAAGAGCCCAATGGTCCTTGGTGAATGTCAAGATGGGCTTTATGTGTAGAATGGTCTTCCACATAGCACTAGTAGTCTTAAGCATTATAATAGCCTAGTTGGTACCGTTTCCATTCCTAAAGACAGTAGTCTACCCATTTCTAGTATTCAATCAAGTGGCATTTTGCCATCTAGTTTCTCCAGTATTTCCTCTTCTATTGTAAGTAGTAAGTTATGGCATGTAAGACTTGGAAATATGCCTTTGTCCAATATGAAAAATATTAATGGAATTCCTTTTTCTGTTTGTTCCAATTTTGACTCTCCTTGTGAGATATGTCATTTAGCAAAACAATCCAAACTTCCTTTTCCCAATAGCCAAATTTTCACTAAACAAATTTTTGATCTTCTTCATATTGACACTTGGGGACCATATAAAACTAAAACTTATGATGGTTTCAAATATTTTCTCACTATAGTAGATGACTATAGTAGAGCAACTTGGACTTTCCTTTTAAGTACTAAGAGCAATGCTTTTCCTATTCTTAAGTCTTTCCTTGCTATGGTTTAAAGGCAACTTGACAAAAACGTTAAGGTTATTAGATCTGATAATGCTCTAGAATTAGGTACTAGCACAACAACTTCTTCTTTTCTTTCATCTCAAGGCATTTTGCATCAAACTTCTTGCACAGCAACAACACAACAAAATGGTGTTGTTGAGAGAAAACATAGACATTTACTGGAGGTTTGTAGAGCTTTACTTTTTCAATCTCACTTACCTACTAAATTTTAGGGTGATTGTCTTATGGCTGCAACCTATTTAATCAACAGATGCCCTACTAAACTACTTCATTTTAAGACTCCTTATGAGTTTCTTTTTGGTATTGCTCCTAAATATTCTGCCCTTAGAAGTTTTGGTTGTCTTTGTTTTGTATCCACTTTGTCTCATACTAGAACCAAACTAGATCCCAGATCAGTTGCTTGTGTAAGGGTACAAACTCCTTAACCTTAGCTCTCAAAAGATTTTTATTTCCAGAGATGTGATATTTCATGAACATATTTTTCCTTTTAGTTCCATTAATCCCAATCTCGGAATTTTTTCCACTCCTGTAGTTTCTAATTCTCATGATTATTTTATGCCTATTGTTTCTTCTCCTATTGCATCTGATCCACCTTGATGTGATTCTCCTACATCTGATCCACCCACTTCTTCTGATTCTCCTATATATGATTTCAGTCCTACTATTGATCCTATACCATGTTCTTCTTCCCCTACCCTTGATGTTTTACCTCTTGTTTTGTCTAGTCCTCTTCCTCCCACTTTTGATCCTACTGTCTTGAGAAAGTCTGCTAGATCCACTAAGACACCTAATTATTTGGAAGACTATATTTGCAACACTGTTCATTTGACTAACTTTTCTCCTACTTGTTTTATTTCTTCTGTTCCAGCTCCTAGTTTTTCTTTTACTACTTTGTCTTCTCAAAATAAACACTACTTCAATTCTCTTTCTCAAACAATGAGCCTACCAGTTTCTCTCAAGCTGTACTCAGTCCAGGTTGGCAGACAGCTATGGCACAGGAGTTTGAGGCTTTAGAAGCCAACCAAACTTGGGAAGTGGTTGAATTGCCTTCTGGTCATAAGGCTTTACCCTATAAGTAGGTTTACAATGTTAAATTGCATTCAGATGGTTATTTGGAGAGGCTTAAGGCTAGACTAGTTGTCAGAGGTGATGTCCAAAGAAAGGGCATTGATTTTACTGAAACTTTTAGTCCTTTTGTTAAGATGACTACTGTTAGATGTTTGTTGGTTGTGGCAGTCAAGAAGAATTGGGGACTGTTTCAGCTAGATGTTAATAACGCTTTTTTACATGGTGAGCTTGAAGAGGAGGTTTATATAAAATTTCCTCCTAGGATGGTTTCTCCTAGTCCTAATCATGTTTGCAGATTGAAAAAAATCCTTATACGGCCTTAAACAGGCCTCGAGGTAATGGTATTCTAGATTGACTGCAGCTTTGAGTTTTAAGGGTTACTTACATTCATTGAACGAGTATTCATTATTTTACAAATATACTGGAAGTGCTATTTGTAGTCTGGCCGTATACGTCAATGACATCTTATTAACAGGAGATGACATTGATGAATTTCATTCTATCAAGGCATTTTTACATTCAGAGTTTAGAATTAAAGATCTGGGACACCTACACTATTTTCTCGGAACAGGAGCAAGGTTTGATTTTAAGCCAAAGGAAGTTTACCTTGGAAGTTCTCACTGAATTTGATGTTTTGGATCTTGCTCCAGTGTCATCTCCTCTCGACCCGACTTCCAAATTACGAGCTGATGAAGGCTCTTTGTTATTTGACCTAACTATTTATCGGCGATTGCTCGGAAAGTTAAATTTTTTGACTAATACTCAACCGGATCTCTCCTTCTCCGTTTAACACTTGAGCCAGTACATGCAAACCCCTAGGGAACCTTATTTTGCAGCTGCTTTGCATGTATTGCGCTATTTGCTAAAGGATCCGAGTTTGGGGCTTTTTATGAACTCGTCACCTTCTTTCAAAATGTTGGCATTTTGCAACGCCGACTGGGCTACATGTCCTGAGACTAGGAGGTCCATCAGTGGTTATTTTATCAATCTTGTAGGTTGCTCTGTTTCCTGGAAATCGAAGAAACAACCATCTATTTCTCTTTCTTCTGCCGAAGTGGAATACCACTCTATGCGTCTTATGGTGGCAGAGATAACTTGGTTGGTTTGTCTTCTCAATGACCTCACTGTTCCATCTTCTCTGCCGATTTCTCTCCACTTTGATAGCCAAGCCACCATCCACATAGCCAAAAACCCCGTTTTTCACGAAAGAACTAAACACGTCGACTTGGATTGCCATTTTGTGAGACAGCAATTCCAAGCCGGTATCATTTCCTTTTCTTTTCTTCCTTCTTCTTCTCAAATCGCAGATATCTTTACCAAACCCCTTGCTGGTCCAACACATCGTCTTCTTCTCGGAAAGTTGGGGTTGCAATCTACACCCTCCAACTTGAGGGGGGATGTTTGCCAGAAAAATAAAGAAGACGAGAAAACTCCGGTGACCTAATTTTATTTATGCTCAGGCGGCTGTTTGTGGACAAGATGAAGTTGGTGTTCGAGGGTTACGAGGTTAAACAAGAACTATCTGGAAGTTGTGTTTGAGTCAACATAGTATAAATGGACTGAAATGTTAAGTTGGATCAAATTAAACATTTGGGCCTATTTCAAGAGACTCACACAAGGCCCACAACACTTCTCATCATCACCAGGTCTTTTACACAATTTTTACTTGACCTAGACAGCTATACAAAGTATATACGTGTATATAGTACTAGAACATTCCATTGTAGATATTTTCTATTTCCATTTTCTGTATTAGAAGTTAGTTAGAGTAGAAACCAATAATTAGGTGACAGGTGGGTAGTTTGTTATTTCTTAGATGCTATTTTACTACTATAAATACACTACTGTACAGATGTTGATATACACAGAAATATACAAAGCAAGTTTTCTATACAATTTTTGTCTAAGTTTATTTATTTTCTAATAAAAAGCAATGTTAAAGATTGTATGTTTGATCTACTGTAAAATACATAAGAAGCACTATTACTTGACATAACGTTCGATTGTTCTTTTATTTTTTCCTCATAAGAACACATGCATGTATAAGTTATATGAAAATCTATGTGTGTGTATATATGCAAAAGAGGGAACAACAACGTCAAAAATAAGCTATAAGCAATATGCTACAACTAGCTAAATTGTATGAAATAGGTATAATGACGGTATATTTGATTTGAATAGCGTGCTAGAACCAGTTAGACTGTGAGAAATATTTAAATTGGTGGTATATCCAATGTAAATTCAAAACATATCTTCTTATCAGGATAAATTTAATTAATTTTAGAGTTGCACATTTTGCATTTATGTTTATTTTTGAAATACTAAACATTTGCGTTTTGATGTTACTGAACAATTTTTCTGTTTACTTGCAAGTGCGAAAACTGAGCAACCAACTCAAGTTGAGCTAAAAAAAGGAAAATAATATGAATCATCTTGAATGTTTTTTCTTAAATTCTACTAAATTTGTACAAGTTTTATGCCTAACTTGAATTTAACATAGTTTTAACAAGGCTTAAGTCATCGACAGGCCCTCGAACTTGTCCAGTAACTCCATTTAGACCCTCCAACGAGATTTGTACCATCTGAATCCTCAAAGACCACTTTTACTATGCCATTTAGACACAATTTGCTGAGTTGGCCCACCGCATGCAGTATACCACCTCAAAGGGCGTGAGATGCCATTTTTTCCCTTTTTAAATTTTTAGAAATATTTAAATAAAAAAAAACCTAAACCTAAACCCTAACATCCTCAATCCCGCCGTTGCCGTCCCCCACTTCATCTTCTTCCCCCACTACTTATTTCAAACATAAATCTCCTCCCATTTTTTCTATCTTTATTCTTGTTTTTGATCTATTTTGTTTTTAGGTTTAGATTTCATGTTGGTTTAGATTTCAATGGCAAAAGAGATGGAGGAGGGTGAGAGCCAGCTGTGGCCACAATTTTTTCGGCGAGCAAGGTCGATTGTTTGAAAGGCCAAGGGTGGAAAACGAGGTGGTGTGTGGAGGAGATGATGGTTGGAGCAAGAAGGGGAAGGAGAAGTGTGGGCGGCAGCGGTGGTGGCGAAAAATCTGGATGGTGGTGGTGTCGGTGGTGGTCGACAGTTGAACTCTGCCAGTCACCGGTGGTCAGCTCTGGCGAGGGAGAGAAACATACTGTTGACACCCAATTTTTGCCCTCCAAAAATTCAAATTAACTAGTCAAGCTTCTTGAATCTCAAACAGAGTAAAATAATTATTCAGAAATTCAAAAAAAAAAAAAATACTTTCTAAACTGCTTTCGGTGTTATTTTACCATTTCATTTGGCAAAATACAATAATATATATTATGTATACTTTACGTATAATTTTAAGTCCTAATCATGTTACTTTATCAATTCGAAAATCAATTTGCACAAAAAACAAGTGTTTTAATTACGTATGTATTCTAACTGTCAAATTAAAATCCTTAACGACTTAATTACTATAATTAATCTCTTTTGAAAATAAATATTTTACTTTGTTAAAGTCAAGAAGCTTGATTAATTAATCGAATTATTGATTCATTCTCAAATTTATTTCAATTGAAAAGCTTTGATTACAAAATTGATCTAAACATGGCTATCCTTTTAAAAGATCAGCCTTTTAAATCATTTTCATGCCCAAGACACTTAACCTCAGGCCCAATGCCTAAACCCCTTGACCCGGCCGACTTTTGTGTTTATAACACCCAAAATCCCCTTAATCCTTTTCATTTTTTTCACCAAAACACGCACCAAACAAACCTCTCTGTCTCTAACCTTCCCTCTTCATCGCAACCAGCTAGAATATCCATTTTTGGCTAAGGTTCAGATGCATTTTTGCTTTCCCAGAGCTTGTTCGCCTATTAATGGCAAAGCATTTATTGGACCTTGTCTTCTTCCTCAGTCCCAAACGGTAACTTGATGCTTTTCAATTTCTTTGGGGTTTTATCTTTTCTTTTCCAATGGAAATGGACGGATTTAAAAGAATTCTTTTCAAATCCAGAATTTTAAATGAATTCTCAAACAAATTTCAAACTGGACATTGTCCCACATAGTTAGTTTGACAAAAATTTTGGTTTTTGGGGTTCTATAAATAGAACTCCCATTTCTTCATTCAAGGAGAGGTTTTTTCACAACCACAATCAGTTTGAAAACACCCAAGTTATAAAATTTTCAATTACTTGGCTGTAAACAAGAAATTTTTCTTGTAAGTCAAAATCTTGATCATCGGAACTAGTTAAAATATTTTTTGAGTTCGAGTCAGTTCGTCGTCGTTGGTGAGAGGTCGAAGATGATCAGCCACTCTCGTCGCCCCCGTCACTGCTCGACAAAAAGGTAATTCACAAATCCCTTCTCTTTATTTTCTATTTTCTTTTAATTTCGGAATTTGTGTAGTGTTATAGATGTTTTTTTTTCTCTTCAATCTGTTCTGTTTAGTCAACTTCATTTAAGTTAATTTTAGCTATATAGCTTAAGGTTGATATGAAGGCTGTGTTGCTTTGAGTAATGCATGTATTTAAGCTGTAAACTGGCTTGCTATTAGCTGTTAGTATGATTTAATTCTAGTTCAGAAAGTTTGGTTAATATCGATATAGTTATGAACTAGGTGCTTAAATATCCAAATGTCCACTGCCTAGGCCTAATTATACAAAAATGTCCATTTTTTTAGTTTGTTGAGATAACTACCTGACCCTTGTGGGTTAGCAGTCCTTAGATATCAAGCGTTGTTTGGTTAAATATCAGTTTATTTCATAGAAAAGAAAAACAAATAGCTATTGTTTTTTTTGATTAAGCACCGGGTGTCCGGGTCTCTTAGAGCCCCGACTAATCCCGGGGGTGCACAGGCCCTCGGCAAGGAGTTTCCCGCAAGTGCACCACGGTTAATTCAGGTTTTACCCAGTCCGATGGCCCTCAGAAATTGTTTGCACCCAGTGGGTTTCGAACTTGAGACCTTGAAAGGGAGCACCCCAAGGCTCAAGTCAATTGCCACCAAGCCAACCCCTGAGGGTTACAAATAGCTATTGGTTCGTTCAAATTTTTCTGAGTCCACCTCTAGTTTTTCCCTTACTTTCAAAGGATATTGTGGACAACTATGTGTAATTCTCTATGTTAGCTCAATGACTTGGTGTATTTAATATTAAAATCTTAAAATGGTAACTGTCTCTTGAGGGAAAGAAAAGAATGGGGGTCAAGTATGAAATGATCAAAGGTCTTGTTATAGTTATGCTAAATCAAGTCTGGAATGCAATAGATCATGTCTGTTTCTTCTTTGCCCATTGTCAATTCCTCTATACGTCCTATGCTCCTCCTAAACTGTTTAATAAGTTTCATGATCATGTTTAAATCTTCGTTTAATATCCAAATTGGAACATGCTTCAGTTGCAGCTTAAGGGATACAGTTTGTTTTCAAAAAGAAACCAGAGAACATATATTTACCTAACTGTTACTGTTTCCAGTTTTAAATTTATGCAAACAATGGCCTGCCTTCTTTGCTTGAAAACTAGTTTGAAACATAGATTAGAGTGTTTTACCAGTTAAATATTGGCTTCATGATTTAAAGGATTCCTCCTCTGACCAAGTCTTGTTAAAATACAGCTAAAAGAAAACAGTAAAGATCTCCAGTTTCACTTCTCTTTTAGTGTTTATAGAAAATGGTTGCTGTCCTTGATTTACATGAAATGACTGATCATTTTTTGGAAGTGTAATCTCAAATGGTTCTACTTACAGCTTATTTTAGTTATCTCATCAGTGTATTTAACTTACCAAAAGGATTAGCAATTTCCATCTTTAACTATTGATTGTAGTGGTAAATAACAAGGTTATTGAATGAATAATATGAAAGAAACCTATGCACTCAGCAGTTCTGTAATCTGCCTGCCCTTGTCCTGTATTTCTAGTTTGAGTCATTTATGTTGAATGAATCAATCAGACATTAGCTTGACATTTATGGTCCTATGAACTGCTGAAATCTTCTTTAAACTCGTTTTAAGATTTAGAAAGACAAGTATCATCCTGTCTGCTTTTCCAGAACTATTTTCCTGATATGTAATGTTCTGATTTCTGGAGTATAGTTTCAGCATGTTTAGAACTCTCCTTTAAGTAATCTTATTGCTGGAATCTTGATCCTCCTGTTGTTATGCCGGCTGAAAGGTCAAGGCAAGCTTTTGGTTTGATTTAGCCTCCTTCGATAGCTTGCCTTGCCTAAGGTTCTAGAAATATTTTGACCTTGTGCGGCATCGGAAGCACGGATGGTGGTAGCCCCCTTGCTGGCTTATCTTTCAAGTTGGATGTTTATGAATAATCTTGAAGATCCCTTTTGTGGTAGGCTAGGTTGAGTAGACACCCTCACTTCTCTGGAGATAACATCATGGTCGGTTATTAAGTATTCTCTTAACAATTTAAGTTTCCAGATTCATAACTTTGAGAGTTAGTACTTGTGTCCTCCTAAGCTATTCCTAAATATTGTTGTATGTGCCCATTAGTGCTTTAGGCCTTGAGACTTTGTCTCTTTGTCATCTTAATTTGTTTTCCTCTAGAATTTGAACCAAGGTGTGATATTTTATCTTGTTAGAGCTTTGTGTGTTTCGGGATACTCATCCTTTACCCCTTTCTTTCTTTGCTTGACCTGGGGAGTTTCAAATGACAAATGTTCTTGAGGTGCTTTTACGGATTGAGGGCTGCCCTTTGAGTATTCTATTGCTGCCCACAAAAAATGGCTCAGAGGCTGCACTTGAATGCTCATTTGAGAAAAATAGATGCAACATTTTGGTTCCCAATCAAGATATTCTGATGAGAACTGATTCTACACCTTAATGCCACATTTTATGAAACAAACAGTTTGAAACCTTAAGCCAACTTGTGGCTACATATTTTATGCAAGACCAATATGCTTGGCTGCTGTACTGGTTGTCAAGTTGAGCCTCATTGTCATTGTGTTTTGCTTGTATTTTCACCGAGGATAGGTTGTTGCTTGTGCTGCTGAGCAGCTGGCATATTTGAAGCTTGAAATGTGGCCAGGCTGCTTAAACTACTACTGCTACTTGTTATTGCTACACTTGAAGCAGATTTGCTGCACTTTAAGGCTGCCAACTGCTACATTTTTACCAAAATCTTGCTGTATTTTGAGGTTGAAAATGTTGCATTTTGAGATAATATTGAGGGCAACTAGTTAGTGATATTTTTGGCTGTGCTTAGCTTTGAACTGAAGCGATGCCTGTTGAGTTTCTTCTGGCCATTTGTTGCTGTGTTTTTTCTGGGTCAAATGTTGCTTGTTTTAATTGAGGTCTGTGGTGCTGTTACTGCATTTTGCTGGTGCATTTTCGAAAAAATAGAAACTACTACTACACTTGATGTAAGTGCTGCACCATGTACAAAATTGTTGTATCATTGAGCTTTGAGGTCACTGTTGTTACCTTGCTTTAAAATATAATGAGCAGGTGCTACATTGAAAGAATAGATTTCTAAACTTGGTGATAAATCCCGCTGATTTGAACACATACTACACTTGGCCGATGAGAAAATATAATTGAGGCCATGCCCTTTCCGAAAAGGTTGTCCCTCGATTAGGAAATGATGATCTCATAGTATAGTAATAAAGTAGGATCCAACATGCGTTTGGCAAGGCGACTAGAACGATTGACGAGTCACTAGTTCGCAGCCACGATATGTTTCGGAGCCATTTTCCCTAGATTAAAAAGAAACATGAGTCTGAGCCTCCGTAATTAAAGCTCTCAAAGTTTGATACGAGTCTGAGGGAGATTATTATTTATGTTCATAAACGTCACCTTATGGGGTGGCGTATCATTTTGACTAACTACTTTTCTTTCTATTTGTGTGAGGTAAAAATAAAGTGAAGTATGTGGCGCGAAACTTAAAGAGGAAGTAAAGAATCGGATGCTTAAAGCCTTGGAGAGTTGGAGTTTGGATGAAGAACTAGAAGAGCATGGAAGACCTATTCCCTTCAGACGAGCGGACAAGTGGAATAGGATGCCGAATGATTTGGGCCCAAGGCCGAAAAAGCTAAAAAAATAAAAAACTCCCTTCCTTTTATCATAAGTTTTACATTATTTTCTATATGAATATGTAAAAATGCACTTGTATGGATATTGAAACCCTTATAAGTTAGAACCTAGGATTTAGTTGCGGGTAGGGACCCGAACATGTTTCAAATTATATCTGAAAGATAAGTGAGTTGTATTCCATTTGTTAAAAGTAAATAAAAGTGAAAAAATGTTTTCTCATGCAAAAAGTGGATTACCTTTGAATATATCTTTCAAGTATGTTTCATAATTTGACAAAGAAAAGTGAAAAAAAAAAATGAATTCAAATGAATGGAACATTCTTCAAAATCCATGTTTGGGTAAATAGTTCTGAGGATACGATTGACCAAAGAGATAAAATGTAGATAAGGAATGAACTAATAAAAGTCTATACATATATGTATATACATGTATATTTTCTTATATACAAACACATGACATTAGTTTTAGATGGGATATACCCAGTATACTATCCTTATAAGTAAAAGGATAATATTATTTTTACCCGAATATTTTAAATCTGAACTTAAACTATCTTTAATTAAAAGGAAGTTATTTAATTCTTTCAAAAGCCAATATGATATGCCACGACAGTATTTTCATAAGGGAAATTAAACAAAACATAAGCAGTTCATACAAAATCACACATTGAATCTCGAAGGTCAACTGTATATTACGGATCCTTAATACTAGGGTGCCTAACACCTTCCCTAGGGTATCACCAGAATCCTTACCTAGAAATTAAGTTACAAAGGCTTTTTTGTCGCGTTTGAATAAATTATTTGAACCTGATTTTCCTAATTTCCTAAAAATTGGGTGGTGAATCTTTTTCAAAACAAGTCTGAAAGAGCACCAACAAGTTCTTAGTAGCTTTCCGAGCGCTAATCCCGCCCGCGAAATGCGAACCGTAACAGATGGCGACTCTGCTGGGGATTTTAGGTTCTAACCATAAGGGTTTTAATATAATGTGATTATTTGTATAAACCACTTATGTGTTTGCTTTCCTATATATATATATATATATATATATATATATATATATATATATATATAAACTGTCATCACATGCATATCAGCCTGTTTTTTGTTAAATAAGGGCCGAATAAGAAGTTGTTTTGTGCCCATGAGGGTTCTTTTTTCTGGGAATACTTAACAAAGCCTAAATGTCAAATGATCAATGCCTTAGAATAAGAGGTTAGACTATTAAGTGAAGCATTATTTAGCAGAATAGTATGGTTTAAAGGTAACATTAAACTCATCCTAGTTCTAGAGGTTTCTAGTGGTTGTCATTTGGTTGTGGGATGGATAAAGGGTTGAGAGTGCTTCAAGGGAGTAAAAGGAAGGTCAAGGCATAGACTGAAGTGATGACCGGTTTGGCCTTGCCTCCTTTTTACTAAAGAAGAGGGTCTAGGAAAGGGTTTGGGGGTGCTGACCCACCCTGTACTGCTTCTTCTTTAGGGCTTTGAAGTCATTTTCCCTTGAGTTTCATTCCTATGACCATGGGACCCATAAAAGCCCTTTAGTTTACTAGGAAGAGGTTAATAAGACCTTAGAGGGATTTTGCTAAAACTGTGACCCTAAAATCAACCTAGATTAATCAAATAGGATCCTTTTAGGTTCTATTGGCTAAAAATAGGTCAGAATAGTCTATTTGAAGACTCTAAGTTAATTTGGTTCTAAAAATCAAGCTGTGTCACCTTTAAGGGTAGTAGGATTGATTTAATGACAAGATGAGAGGGTCATGAGTGTGGGTATGCAAGTTGTAAACCACTTGGCAAAGGGAGGTCTTTTTAAAGACACCTTGGAGAGGAGATTAGGAAAGAACTAAGTCTAAATTGATTCATAATATCATTCTCCCAAATAAAAGGTTGTCACGACATGCCCTATAAGTCTATGGGGTAATACTTGTTATATGTACACATTTGACCTTCATTGCCTATCATTGAATCAAGGATTGATTAAAGTGAATTCGATCTTGCATAAAATAGTTGCTTTAGCCTGAAAATGGACCTATTATTATAGTTTTAGCTAGTTCACTTAGTGCTCATACTTTCTGGAACTTGGGAAAGGAAACAGGGTGAAGCAAAAACCTTAAATAAGTTTGTCCTTAGTCTCAACAAGTCTTGAGTAGGTTCAGGGACCTTATTGTTTATGTCCAATCTTATAGACAACTTTAGTTCAGTAATTATGTTCCTTGCCCTATCCAGCTTTAAAATGAAATACTTGTATTAATTATGAATATTTGTATTACATTTGATACCTTTTTGGATTGCGTGAAGCTGAGTATCCTTCTATTGTTAGTTTGATAAATAATGAATGTTGCCTTGCTAAGATTAAGTCCAGATTTGCCTTAGAATTAGTTTGAGAACCACATTTCCTAAAAAGAAAATTAATTAGGTGGTTAATAGAGTCAAAGACTTAAGGGAAGCTTGAAAAGACTTGGAGTTGCTTGCAACCATAGTTCAGTACAGTCAACTTAAGTTGATGATTGATAATCCTAATTGAATCATAACACTAAGGTGGCACTTGGAGGGATTAAGAGCTGCCTGCAACTAGGTCCGATACGGTGTCACCAATAGACAAGGGGGAGGTTTCAAAGATTAAACTTAGAAAGGTCAGAGTTATTTCAACCTAGCCCAGTACTACTTAATCATGATAATAAAGGAATTAGAATTTAGATGGCTAGAAAAGGGCCCTAGTGAAAATTGCTTAAGTTAAAAAGAAGTGTATACATGGCATGTATACATAGGTCTTAATAATAGGTGATCCTGTTAGATGTATACAAGGTATGTACACTTGATATACGTGTCAAAGTGTATATCTAGTGGTATACCATGTGTATATAGAAGTACATCAGACAATATATGAGTATATATCAAGTCAAAATGGGATAGAAATCACCATAGGCTTTAATACTTAGTGTTTAAATGGCTTGCGGTACGAACCTACGTGTTCCGGCCCATCAGAATAAACATAAGAAGGCCCATTTCAGTCTTAAGCTAATGCGAGAGATAAGTCCGGGCTTGGGTAGGAATTATTAAGGCATTTGTGTGATTAGGCTTGCCAGGCCCATTTCCTGGGTTTGTTTGGCGTTAACTTAATCTGATATCACTGTATATGCATATACTTTGTTAATACACATGTATGCTTAGCTACATACGACCAGTCAATCGCAAGCCTGATAGTTTCATTAGCAGTCAGATGGTCAAAATCCTCTCCGTTCAGTTAGCTCTTTAGGTCGTCTTTGAAAATCTTCCATGTTGACCGAATCATGGACTATTCTGCCTCAGGCAAAACAAGTGCTTTGTTCATTATAACCGATGGACTAATACATTTTCCCTTTTGAGATTCTCTAATTGACTCGTGGGGAACACCGAAAGTGTTTCTTTTACAAAAAAACTAAATTCACAATCCCTTTTAGCCCACCCATGCACTACGCTACAAATGCCAAAACATTCAATAATCTCCATTCATCATTTATTCAGACACTACCAGTCTCCACCCACCCTCCCGTGGAATATTAGTTTCAGTTGTGAACTATGCAGACCTGATTCTTGTCCTAGCAAGATACGTAGGCAATCCTACATAAGGGAACGGTCTTCCACTGTTTCAAACTATGGACCCTGAGAACGGATCTAGGGTTTGTCTTTGAATCAGTCAAACTCCTCGAATTTTCATTCACGAACATTTTGAATCAAGTACCCTAAGGACTGGAAACAAGGGCAACTTGTTCAAAATGTTCGACAACTTTGTTCAAACTCCGAAATGACCTAGTCAATAAAGTAAATCCTTTCACGGAAATTAAAAAAAATGGGGACACGCCTTATGTAACGTCCCTAATCGGCTGTTTAGCCGCGATTCACCTAATACTCATCCCAGGTTCATATTTTGATACTGTCAGTCTATCATGACACTTTCAATAGGATGGGCACAACTCAATCATTATCCCATTAAGAAAATTCTCTGCGAGCGCAAGGATAAGAAAGCTACAAGGCGAAAAGCCTCAAGTCAGCAAGGACAAGAAATCTACAAGGCGAAAAGCCTCAAGTCAGCAAGGACAAGAAAGCTACAAGGCGAGGGCCTCAAGTCAACAGGGACAAGAAAGCTACAGGGCAACGAGCCTCAAGTCAGTAAGGACAACAAAGCTACAGGGCAACGAGCCTCAAGTCAGCAAGGACAAGAAAGCTATAAAGCGACGAGCCTCAAGTAAATGTCAATATGCTAAAGAGGGATACGTAACTCCCCAACAAGTCGAAACCATGTCGACCCCATCTGTGGCAGAAGACAGGTAGGATGCTTGCCTTTCAAAGTTGTTCTTTCACGAGATCACTACTTAAGAACACAAGTGTCTAGTGCAAACATAATTTAGCACTATGACGATTTTAATCCCCTTTATTTCAAAGATCAAGGTGACAACATTCTCAAAGAAATGTGGAAACTATTGTTGACACCTAATTTTGGCTCGACGTGCTTAAAATTAACATTTGGGGGGCCCTAATTCGTTAAAAAGCACGAAATACATTTTTACACATTTTTACATTTTTTTCAACAATTTATTGATGATTATCCTTATTTTAGGAATTTTTTCAATTTATTGTCATTTTTTCAAGAATCATTATTTTGCACATGTACAGCGTAACACTACCATTTTTTGTGCAATTAATAATTGTTTCTTAATTTTATAGCAATACATTTTTCATATCATAGATATTAGTGTTTATATTTTATACTTGTGTTATTATTTATACATGTATTAATTAACTATATTTTAGTACAGTCTGACAGTGCAGAGAAAATCGGAGCAATTAATTTTTAAACGCAGAGCAAAATTCAATCAAATCAAGGTCTCGTCATTTTTGTTAAAAGTGAACATTTTAAGGTAATGGGTTAGATTTTGATTAGTTAAAATAAATAAGGGGACAACGGGGGTATGGCTCCACATTTATTTTGGACTTTATGTTATAAAATAAGGGGAGGAGTTTAATTTTATGGGGAATCCTACACATATTTGCACAACACACCCTAATTTTCAGATTTTTGCTTCTCCCTCTCTCTTCTGAAAACCCTAAACATTTTCTCCCTCCCCCTACTTCCAATCGCCGCCTCTCCCTGCCGGAGCTTCGACGCACCCCAAACAACCCCCGCACCTCCTTCTTCGTCTCCCTCTACTCCCTCCGCCTCATCTATCTCTTTCCAGCCGCTGCTCCGACCACCGTCCGCCACCACGAAACCACCATAACCCCCCATTAACGCCGCCACTACCCCTACTGCCCGACGCTGGAGCAGTCGAGAACCAGCAGCCAACAACGCACAACAACCAACTACACCACCATCTTCCTCCCATCGCACAGCCCCCTTTCATCTCCCTCTCTCCCTCACCCACTGCCCGCTCCGGCGAACTCACGACGTCGGAGCTCAAAACTGTAGATCTTCACCGGTGATTATTTCTTCAATGAAGAAAGAAACTGACGACATCGATGACGTCGTCGTCGATTTATTCAATGATTTTGATTATTCATCTAATATACCTGATGAATGTTTAGCTTGCATTTTCCATTTCCTTACATCAAGTGACAGAAAAAAGCTGTTCTTTAGTTTGTCGTCGTTGGTTGCATGTTGAAGGTCAAAGTCGTCATCGTTTATCACTTAACGCACAATCTGAACTTGCAACTGTTGTTCCGTTAATGTTTTTTATTTTTTTTTCACGTTTTGATTCCGTTACGAAGTTAGCTTTGAAATGTGACCGTAGATCTGTTAGTATTGATGATGATGCGTTGGTTTTGATATCTTTAAGGTGTCAGAATTTAATGAGGTTAAAGCTTAAGTCATGTAGAGAGTTAATTGATACTGGTATGGAAGCTTTTGCTAAGAATTGTAAAGGTTTGAAGAAGTTATCATGTGGATCTTGTGCTTTTGGTGCTAAAGGAATGAATGCTGTGTTGAATAACCTGGCCGATGAAGAAATTTCCATCGATTTCCAAGGCCTTCCATGTACAAAGACGGATTTTTATTTTAAGTTTATTCATTATTTTTAATTCATCCGATAATTATTTATTTTCTTATTAACATTTTTTATTAAGTCTCATGCAGGTATCTGAAGTTATTTTTGGAAGATGGCACTCAAACGAAGTTCAAATAGCTTCTTAAATTCTTTGTTTATATTTTTTTTTTTACATTCTTAAATTATGCAAGCATAAAATATAGTGAAACTTTACCTTTTAGGGTGTAGGCTAGTGGTATTTATTTCTTAAATTCTTCGCATCGCTTTCATATGTTACATGGGTCATGCACCGCCCTTTGTAATTTCTGCATAAGGCTGAGCACCGCCTTTCATACGATGCACGGGCTGCGCACCGCCCTTCGCATCGCTTTCATATGTTACATGGGCCATGCACCGCCCTTTGTAATTTCTGCATAAGGCTGAGCACCGCCTTTCATATGATGCACGGGCTGCGCACCGCCCTTCGCATCGCTTTCATATGTTACATGGGCCACGCACCGCCCTTTGTAATTTCTGCATAAGGCTGAGCACCGCCTTTCATGTTGTATGGGCTGCGCACCGCCCATTTAAATTTCTGCATAAGGTTGCTCACCGTCTTTCATATGTTACATGGGCCATGCACCGCCCTTTGTAATTTCTGCATAAGGCTGAGCACCGTCTTTCATATGATGCATGGGCTGCGCACCGCCCTTTGCATCGCTTTCATATGTTATATGGGCCATGCACCGCCCTTTGTAATTTCTGTATAAGGCTGAGCACCGCCTTTCATTGATGCATGGGCTGCGCACCGCCCTTTGCGTCGCTTTCATATATTACATGGGCCATGCACCGCCCTTTGTAATTTCTGCATAAGGCTGAGCACCGCCTTTCATTGATGCATGGGCTGCGCACCGCCCTTTGCGTCGCTTTCATATATTACATGGGCCATGCACCGCCTTTTGTAATTTCTGCATAAGGCTGAGCACCGCCTTTTATATGTTGCACGGGCCGCGCACCGCCCTTTGAAAATTTCTGCATAAGACATCGCACCGCATCTGCCTTGTTTTATTATTATTTTCTTAATGCCCCTGCGTATGCTCGCAATCGCATTGCACTGCACCTGCATTGTTTTATTGTTTTCAAATGCCCCTGCGTATGCTCGCAGACGCATTGCACCGTACCTGCATTTGTTTGTTCTAAATGCCCTGCGTATGCTCGCAAATGCACTGCACATACATTGCATCATTACTTTGCGAATGCTCGCAAATGCACTGCACGTACATTGCATCATTACTTTGCGAATGCTCGCAAATGCACTGCACATACATTGCATCATCACTTTGCGAATGCTCGCAAACACACTGCACATGCATTGCATTATCACTTTCAGATACCCTTCAAACGCATTGCATCATGCCGGCTTAAAAAAAAAAAACGTCCATTAGTTATCACCTTTCGAACTACATTGACCTGATTCTCGTGATTGACGGGATATGTAGGAAGCTCTATGTAGAGTTCGGTCACATCGGGACGAGAATCATTCTTTCCCCAGCAAGTATGCAATCTTGCACCCTTCCAGTATCTCGTAGCTCGATACTGGGGTATGCGAACATTTTTTTTCGGCCCTGAACAATCCTTCCCGTTTATCATTTTTCTTTTTATTGCAACCCCGCCGACGGACTAAGAGTATTGTCAAAGCTCTACCAACGTTTGGCCTCTTTCTCCGTACATATCCTTTTAGCAATTCTTTGTCGAGCCAAAATAAGCTACATGTCAACGTCTTCGTCCGAAAACTCTTTCATCGTCTCCGGTCGAAGAGGGACAAGTTGTTGACACCTAATTTTGGCTCGACGTGCTTAAAATTAACATTTGGGGGGCCCTAATTCGTTAAAAAGCACGAAATACATTTTTACACATTTTTACATTTTTTTCAACAATTTATTGATGATTATCCTTATTTTAGGAATTTTCTCAATTTATTGTCATTTTTTCAAGAATCATTATTTTGCACATGTACAGCGTAACACTACCAGTTTTTGTGCAATTAATAATTGTTTCTTAATTTTATAGCAATACATTTTTCATATCATAGATATTAGTGTTTATATTTTATACTTGCGTTATTATTTATACATGTATTAATTAACTATATTTTAGTACAGTCTGACAGTGTGGAGAAAATCGGAGCAATTAATTTTTAAACGCAGAGCAAAATTCAATCAAATCAAGGTCTCGTCATTTTTGTTAAAAGTGAACATTTTAAGGTAATGGGTTAGATTTTGATTAGTTAAAATAACTAAGGGGACAAGGGGGGTATGGCCCCACATTTATTTTGGACTTTATGTTATAAAATAAGGGGAGGAGTTTAATTTTATGGGGAATCCTACACATATTTGCACAACACACCCTAATTTTCAGATTTTTGCTTCTCCCTCTCTTCTGAAAACCCTAAACATTTTCTCCCTCCCCCTGCTTCCAACCGCCGCCTCCTCCTGCCGGAGCTTCGACGCACCCCAAACAACCCCCGCACCTCCTTCTTCGTCTCCCTCTACTCCCTCCGCCTCATCTATCTCTTTCCAGCCGCTGCTCCGACCACCGCCCGCCACCACGAAACCACCATAACACCCCATTAACGCCGCCACTACCCCCACTGCCCGACGCTGGAGCAGTCGAGAACCAGCAGCCAACAACGCACAACAACCAACTACACCACCATCTTCCTCCCATCGCACAGCCCCCTTTCATCTCCCTCTCTCCCTCACCCACTGCCCGCTCCGGCGAACTCACGACGTCGGAGCTCAAAACTGTAGATCTTCACCGGTGATTATTTCTTCAATGAAGAAAGAAACTGACGACATCGATGACGTCGTCGTCGATTTATTCAATGATTTTGATTATTCATCTAATATACCTGATGAATGTTTAGCTTGCATTTTCCATTTCCTTACATCAAGTGACAGAAAAAAGTTGTTCTTTAGTTTGTCGTCGTTGGTTGCATGTTGAAGGTTAAAGTCGTCATCGTTTGTCACTTAACGCACAATCTGAACTTGCAACTGTTGTTCCGTTAATTTTTTTTATTTTTTTTTCACGTTTTGATTCCGTTACGAAGTTAGCTTTGAAATGTGACCGTAGATCTGTTAGTATTGATGATGATGCGTTGGTTTTGATATCTTTAAGGTGTCAGAATTTAATGAGGTTAAAGCTTAAGTCATGTAGAGAGTTAATTGATACTGGTATGGAAGCTTTTGCTAAGAATTGTAAAGGTTTGAAGAAGTTATCATGTGGATCTTGTGCTTTTGGTGCTAAAGGAATGAATGCTGTGTTGAATAACCTGGCCGATGAAGAAATTTCCGTCGATTTCCAAGGCCTTCCATGTACAAAGACGGATTTTTATTTTAAGTTTATTCATTATTTTTAATTCATCCGATAATTATTTATTTTCTTATTAACATTTTTTATTAAGTCTCATGCAGGTATCTGAAGTTATTTTTGGAAGATGGCACTCAAAAGAAGTTCAAATAGCTTCTTAAATTCTTTGTTTATATTTTTTTTTACATTCTTAAATTATGCAAGCATAAAATATAGTGAAACTTTACCTTTTAGGGTGTAGGCTAGTGGTATTTATTTATGACCTGCTTAGGTGATTTAAATTTTATGTGTTTTAGATAAATTAATATTAGACAGTTATTATTTTTGTAGTTAATATTCTTATAGTTATCATGTTTCACTAGAGTTTTAATTTAGTAGCTTAGCACACTTAAGTAAATAAATAGGGTGATTTGCTTCAATATTTAGGTTTTAAAATGTACTCTCATAAATTGCAGATAACCTTTTTAAATAATTGTTTATATCACATATGTTTAAATCTGTTTTTTTTTTTTTCATTCAAAAGCAAATCGTTCATTGTTAAGTAAATACCTTTATAATATATTCATTTAAAGCTAAAATTTTTAGTCACTGTAATTGCGCACTTTATTTACTTGTAAATTATCACGTAATACGTATTTTTATACATATGTAAATACTCATACCTTTTACTACATAAACATTCATGTTAGTTATTCTTAGTCTAAATTCTATTAATTTTTGTAAATAATAATCAAGCCTTTTACACATCCCTCGTATAGTTAAATTGGTCCAGTCGGGAACCACATTTGTGGATTCTGAAGGATGCCTAACACCTTCCCTTCGGAATAATTTGAACACTTACCTAGAATCTCACTTATTTTCGTAGACCATGTTAAGCTGCATATATTAATAATTCATAGGTACCCTGGTATACCTTAAATGTTAGGTGACGACCCTGTACATTATTAACTATTTCAGAGTTCCATAAGTTGTGCTTTATTTAGCCTCGGTTAAAATGGGGTGCAACAACTATGTCCATGTAAAGTCTTAATTATGGATGTGTCGCCGACCATATTTATAACTAAGAGGTTGCAAGCCTCTTTTCCCTGTGCTCGAATGACGGACACCGTTTGTCTCTAATATTCGGCTCAAGTCTTTGGGGTACATATGGGCAACTCAAATCTGCCCGACCCCATCACAACTCATGGCTTTCCAAAATCATTCTGATTCATAAACGCTATTTGTTGACACCTAATTTTCACCTCATAAGACGCGTATTTTAATTTTCAAAATTCCCGAGTCAAAGACGGAGCAAGGATGCACCCTCAAAAAATTAAAATTTTAAAATCTCGAGAAAATTGTAAAAATTGACATTTAATTATTATTTCTAAAAATTGACAATTGCAAGAAAATTACGAGTTATTTACTTTTATAAATATAAGTCAAAAGGAAATACATATCCTGCTCCGTTTAACTCAGAAAAATTGTTAATCAAGACGACGCATGAATTACGGATCATTTTGATCGCATTTTTCATATTTTTAAATATTCTCCGAAGTATATCAACATTGGGCTCGTTTTGAAGCTCGTATTTTAAAACGACGTATTATAATTTTTATTTCGTCAAAATATTATTTTACGAGGGCGTTTTAAGCAAATTAATTTAAACTATATGTTATATTTTTAAAAAAATTGTGTTATATTTTATAAACGGAGGGAGTAAATAATATACTTACTCCCCCCCCCCCCCCCCCCCATCCTTTTCATTTTACGCGTCATTTTACCACTACCCTAATTTTATCTTTCTCTCTTTGAGAGAACCCGACGGCAGCGCTAGAGTTTCCACCACTGGCCACCGGCCCTCCACCATGTTTCCACCACGTTTTAGCCTAAATCGGGTATTTCCCCACCCCCTTTGTGGTGTTGGATGCCATGGGAGAGCCATTAAGGCTTTAGCCATCTTGTGCTACTACACCACCCCAAAAGGGGGTGTGTGGCGAATTGCTCAGCGGCTGTGAAGCCCCTCTTAGTGTTGTGTTGGCTACATGTACGCCTTGGATGAGATTTTAATGGTCATATTTGTTTGTTGTTGGTATGATTTTGTTGTTTGTGTGTGCTGGCGTAAGATTCGCCATCTGGTATGTATGATTTGATTTTGTTTTGTTATTCCTTGTACAATTTGTGAAAAATTAGGGATTTAAGTACGATTTAGTACAATGTTTGTTATTTATTTTGTCATTACTTGTTTGAATTGGATTTTGGTGATGAGGTTGAGAATTTAGGGGAATTCGGTTAGGAAACCTCGAATCTTCCATTTTTATCCCTAAATTGATTGTGCATGTTACAAATAGAAAGGGGTGTGATATTTGGAGTGGCTTTTTTTTTTGGGAAAATCCATACTACTCGTCTGCTATGGTTATGAGTTCTTCACCAGAATCTACCTAAAACTCTATTAGTTATATACCTATACTACCAAGTTTATAGATATACTACAATATACTACTATAATATATAAGATGTTACTCGAAAATACTATATGATATATTCTGAAAATAAAAAAAAAAGGCTTTGCAAAAGGTTTTTAAGTGATTGTTGTTGAAGAACATTGATTAAATCTTTCCGTTTGATCTTTGGGTTGCCTTTTTAAGAGGTAATATCCCTATACTACTCTTTTATTCAATTTCAGTTTTGATATGAGTTTAAATAACTGCATTGTTGTTTAAATATGTGCTTTAAGACTTTATTTCACTGATTTGAATACAATTTTTGCCTTAGTTTGGTTGATAATATAGTGTTGATGATGTTTAAATTGCTATAATGTGACTGAGTTTGTTTTTGAATCATGTTTGAGGTTGTATTATTTGTTTTCCTTCTGGAATTTTGGAACTTAAAGATAGGATATAAAGGATTGTGTTTGGAGTTCAGTCCTGTTATATTAAGTTGTTGAGGTTCCAGCTTTTGTTATGTGGTACTGTTTCATTAAAAATATTGGTATTTAATCGTGTTCTTGTTGATTTTTGTTCACTATGTTTTGAAGATGATACTTCCTGTTAATCATGGATTGATTTTGTCTATTAGTTTGCTTGTTTGATTTGGTTTTATGTCCAAAAGATGAACTTCCAAAATTTGATAGGATCTTTAGAAATGATTCACTGGTTTCTGGTTGTGTTCCCTTCATTTTATAGCTGTTTGAACGTAAAAATTTGAAGGATGGATAGGTGTTACTGATTTCTATGTGTTTTGTCTAAATGTGGACTGATTGGTTCTAAAAACTTGCACTGTTGGCTCCTTTTAGTGTGAAAAGGACTTTTAAGAAAAAATAATAACTTTTAAGATTTCTTCTCATCAAAATTGATTAATTGGAAGATATTTAGATGACTTGAAAAGTTGTTTTGGATTATCAAATGAACAACTTGCCTAGTGTTTACATGAATGCTTTAAAAACCTATACTTTTGATTCCTTGTGTGGTTATGAGGCTGTTAAAACTTGAAGATGAAGAACTTGAATGATTTGTGGAATTGTTTTTCCCTTGTTTGGATACTGTCTTATCTTTCTTTGGTCCTGTTAAGTGTCTTTTAAAGGGTTGAGTGGATTTTGGACTTGGTTTGTTAGATTTTGAAACTTGTTTGAAATTCTAGAAACCATTAGTGAGATATGTGGTCTTTAAAATGAGAACCTGAGTGTAAAAGATTGTTTTGGATGTTCTATGTCACCTGTTGCTAGTCTTATTGATTTCTGAAAAATCTATGTGTCATTTTGAACACTGTGTGTGTTGTCAATGCCTATTTTGTTAACCTATTTAGAAGAAGTTAGAAGTATAAGGAGGTTTTGGATGCGTAATTTCCCGTTTGAAAACTAAGTATGACAGGTCTAGATTAGTATTTTGAAGCAGTTGTGTGTTATTTGTGGAATTGGTTTCTCCGTTCACTTGTCCATGTCAAGAATGCTCTATAATCAGTTGCTTTTGAGACTTGTGTCCTCTGGATTTGAGTTTTGGGGGCACAGTCGTGGGAATTTCCATCACCTAGAGTTTAAGTGTATAGAAAAGTGGAAGCTAAACCAAAAGTGTAAAAAGGACTAAGTGTAGGGCCTGTTTTTGTGTAGATCATTCCCTTGGCCATTTTGTTTAATTTATCCTGTGACTTGTGCATTTTATCCTCTCTTCCTTGCTTCTTTCCTGTGCTTGTGATCCCATTTCTGTGACTTTTTTTTTTGTAATTAAAGACTAAAAATGAACTGAACAGTAGATTAACTTGTTGATTACTTTAAGAACACACTTATGAACTAGTCTAACTCACTCATTTGGCTCATTGGTTCCTAATTTCTAAAGCTGGAGACCAGTATATTGCCCATGCCTTGTCTTGACTATGCCTTTGGTTTAATTGGAAACTTTCCTTACCTTCCCTTGTCCTTCCACTGTATTGCTGCTACTTGCCTTGGTCACTTTGAATTCCCACCTTGGTTTTTACTTATGGTGTTGCTGCCTCTATGTTACCTGACCCTTTAAGCCTTGCTTTGCCCTATTTCTTGACTTGCAAACTGAAACCTTCCACATATTACTTTACTTGCGTTACAAGTGATTATCTTCCCAGGCTCTGTTGTCATTCTAGGAATTGGCTAATGAATTGATGGTTTGGTCTTGCTTATGAGTTCTAAATCACTATCTTGTTTCATGTTGGTCATTTGGTTGTAATATCTATATGGTTTGCCTTTTGGGACCTGTGTACTCATATTGGTTTTGATCATAGTCTGCTGGATTTCTGATTTGATGTGGTCATCTAAAGCTGAGCAAATAGAGTCTAAAACAAGATTGAAACTGTGTAAAAAGACTAAGTGTGGTGCTTGTTTTGTGACTCCCCACCCTTTGTTGTCCATATGAGAAATTTGGGAGTGTCTCTTATGTTATGTTGCCTCTGTTTGCTTGATTCAAACTGAACTATGCATAGTGTATTGCACCTAGGAATAATATCATGCCCCTTTTAGTCTCACTTTCGATTCCCTGAACTGATAGTGCCTCTATTTGAAATTTCCTTTTGGCTATAACTAGTTCTGGTTACTATATGTACCTACTTGATCTCCATTTTGTACCTTTGGCTCATCTATGTAACTCTGGGAATAAAACTGAGTTAGGCTATCATTTGAAGATTTTATCAATGTCCCTATAAGACTTGATGTTGCTAAAAACATTTTGTAACTTGCAGTTGAACCTTTGTCTGAAAAAAAATTCTGAACTTGAACTTGTTTTGACCTTAACCAATGAAACTGGGGAATCTGGAATCTATTGCTTGTATCATATGAACATTTTAATCATGTGGTAGGTTAAGAAACTAGGTTGACATGGATTCCTACACTTATGATTGCTCTGTGATATCTTGTTTTGGCAATCAAAGATATTTATTAAAAAAAAAAAGAAAAAAAAAGAGGAACTTGACATTAGTTTAATGTAGGAATAGCTCTAAAAAGCACACATTTGTCAACTTGATCCTTTACCTTACCTTGTTTGCTTGGATTTCCTAAAACTGGAAAATAGTTTGATGTTCATACCCTTTCCTTGCTTATTTCTTTGGCTTAATTGACACTCCCTTATCTCATCTCTTTTCTATGCTATTGTTTTCCCCCCTATCATCTGGACTCTTATCTTGTTTTATGAAACTGTTACTTGTGAGATTTCTTAACAGTAGCTTTGCCTTGTTTGTTTTATAGATCTGAAACCTTGTCTTGATCATTTCCATTTTAACATATTTGAGCTTATGTGCTAACTGTTTAGACTTAGTTATACTTTGGATTTGACTCTTGACTTAGGATAAGAACTCATAAGACATTTTGATCCTAGTTAGACTCAAATTGAACTTGCCATGTGGCTGTTTGATATCACCTAGTTATTAAGGTTTGAATACCTAATATATATTAGTGTAGATGGAGGGTATGCTCTTTAAAGGGTTTTTCTCTCCATATGAGGTATATTAGGGGTATATCATGTATATCACAACTCTAACACTTAGAAAATTTTGGAAAAAATGGAACAGTATACCAGTGGTATATCATGTATACCACTCCTTGACACTTAGAAAATTTTCAAGAAAAGAAGGATCTGGGCTTGTGGTTTGGGCCTGTCACTTGTGTTATCATACTTGGCTTATTATTACTATTACTTTGGGCTTATTCCATATCTGGGCCATTTTTGGTTATTTGCCGTCATGGATTGTTAAGTGGGTTAGGCCCAATAACTTGTAATTCATTTTTTGCTTTTGTTAATAATCATTGTAGTCTTAATTTTGCACTTAGTTGAATTCATGAATGTATACTAATATCATATATACCCATTTGTATCTTTGTCCATCCAAACCCGTTGGTGGGTCCCAACGGGGCCCACTAACGTATCTAGATCGAGTCAACCTTTCTTTTGGAGCAAAATGGAGCATGCGTTAGATTTAAGACGAACCCGATTGCATAAATACCTTCCTTTTGGGCTTGGTCGGCCCAATCTCTCTATCTCTATTTAATTATGCAATTTAAATTATTATTTGCGCAATTATTATGTAAATTGGAGCCCTTATAAGATTATCACATATTTTAAAGTCGCCAAAAAAATGAATTTGCTACACAATTTAACACTGATTCTGAGGCATTAATGCAAACTTGGGACTGATTTGATTAGAAGAACTAAAACTGCCGATTTTTGTGAAATTAAGGGCCAAATTGAACATTTATGAAACCGGTGGACTTATGATATATGGATTGATTTGGACTAATATTCAGAACTTGTGAGACTAATCGTGACTATTTAGACTTAGACTAGAAAATAAAACTTGACAAATATAGAATAAAACAGACTATATATATGTAGAATACGATTAATATATAGACTATAATAGTATGCCTAAAATTATTTTCCTAAAAACTATTTTCTATACTTTAAAAAATATACATATATATATTTTTCAAAACTATTTTGGATGGACTTATGTAGAGTCCTACTTAGGTTAAGAGCTTTTGGGTATTATCCTAAGTGTTCTAGTCCGACACCTAAACGCCCAATTTTGGGCAAATTTTACCACTTTTGTTTCTTGAAACATGATATATTTCGCATGAATAACTAAATTCTTTGTTGTGGAAATATAAGCCGAATTTGTTTTTCACTATAAACAACTCATATCTACAAAGGCATACTATTAGAACCCGTAGGTCAACTGTATTTTATGGATCCTTAATACCGGGGTGCTTAACACCTTCCCCGGGGGATCACCAGAACCCTTACCCAAACTTTGGTTAGATTAGGATTCTTTTAAAATTTAATTGTTTTAAATGAACCCTTTTCAAACTGGTTTTCCTAATTTCCTAAAAATTAGGTGGCGACTCTAAAATAATATCCATTTATAGCACAATCCACGTAGAAGTATATTTTTTCCTTTTTCCTGGTACGATTGACAACCGTACTTTCCCGGAATACTTTTATTTTTAAATGAGGCAAGGGCAAATACGAATCGGAAAAAATAGAACCGCTACACTATCCCAGTCTCACCATTAATTCGACACTGGGCAAAACAGATTCATTTTTTGACCTCGCTACCTGAACTACGCAGTGACCTGACTTCCCGAGGTGGGATAGATAGGCAGTCCTTATAGGACTCTATCACATTTAGGAACAAACACCATTTCTCCGTTCGAACTACGTTCGACCTGATTCCTGACACAACAGGATACGTAGGCGCTCCTCGAGCTCGGTCGTACCAATCAAAAAATCCAAGAAGCCCCTAGGAAACCTCAGGGATGCAGAATTTTGTGGAAGACCTCAGAATTCCAGAGTATGAGAAGTGACACAAAAGTTAGCCAATACCGACCCCGAACTAGGGCAGAATGTTGAGGAGACCTCAAAAATTCCCTTCAAGAGAATCAACAGGAGAAGATAATCGACGCAGATCGCACATCGGGGCAGCATTATTTGGGAGACCTCAAAAATTTCCTTCAAGACAATGAACAGGAGAAGACGATCAACACAGATCGCACACTGACAATTTTTTTGAGAAATCCTCAAAAATTCCCTTTAAGACAATCAACAGGAGAAGACGATCGACATAGATCTCACACTGGGCAGAATTTTTGAGAGAGGATCTCTAAAATTCCAATTCAAGATTCGACACAAGAGATCGTCGACGCAACTTAGACCGGGGAAACTTGCTACCTAATCAAATCTCTCAGATGTCTAAAGCACTTCTAGAGAACATCTACCCTTTTCTCATGAAATCAAAAAAAAAAGTGGGGACACACCTTATGTGACATCCCGAAATCGGTTGTATTAGCCTTCAATATCAAAACCATTCTTCAACACATGATGAGCTACGAAATAACGACGCCAAATCAACATGACATTGTCAAAAGCACCTATTAAGATGAAGGAACGCCGTCAACATCAAGTCTCTGGATCAAATTGAAGAGACGCTCGATATGCTAGACGAAATGGAAATCAAGTCTTTGACAATGACCAAAGATATCAAACAAAGCCTATTTGACGGCACAAGCCGAGTCTATGCCAACTCATCGATGACTTTCCTTGACTACAAGATGGAACAACTCGCTCCACATCAACAATTATTAGAGGAATCATAAACCACGTCAAACACATGATTCTCGGTATATCAATTTATTTTTGCTCAGAAGTGAGATATTTTCTATTTTCCCGGAAGTGGGATTTGCTATTTGCCTGGAAATGGGATATATGATATTTGCTTACCCGAAAGTGGGATTTTATTGCTTGTTTACCCGAAAGTGGGATTTTATTACTTGTTTACCTGCAAGTGGGATATTTACTTTCAACATACTTTCTTATCCACCTTAGAAAGAGACATACTTGCTCGTCCATCTTAAAAAGGGATATATACTTGTTTGTCCACCTTAGAAAGGGACTTACTTACTCGTCCACCTTAAAAAGGGGCGTATATTTGTTTTTTCCACCTTAGAAAGGGACGTATATGTGCTTGTCCACCTTAGAAAGGGACGTACTTGCTCGTCCACCTTAGAAAGGGGCGTAATTTGTTGGTCCACCTCAGAAAGGGACATATCTGCTCGTCTACCTTAGAAAGGGACGTATATGTCTTTGTCCACCTTAGAAAGGGACACACTTGCTTGTCTAACTTAGAAAGGGGTGTATATTTATTTGTCTACCTCAGAAAGGGACATATATGCTCGTTCACCCTAGAAATGGATGTAGATGTGCTTGTCCACTTTAGAAAGGGACATACTTGCTTGTCCACCTTAGAAAAGGGCGTATATTTGTTTGTTCACCTCAGAAAGGGACATATCTGCTCGTTCACCTTAGAAAGGGACGTATATTTGTTCATCCTCCTTAAAAAAGGATGAATGTTTGCTTGTCAACATTAGAAAAAGGACATATTTGCTCGTCTACCTTAGAAAGGGACGTGTATTTGTTTGTCCATCTTAGAAAAGGACATGCATGTTTTCCTACTTCTACAACAAACGAACGATGCTCCGTTGTTTTACAAAGTACTTTTAAGATTACTTTTGACTAAAGTCGCTAGCAAAAGCGACGACGTAGCTACTAACCATTTTTCTCAAGTACAGGTTCGTACGAATACAACTCACAAAACTAGAGAGAGGCATCAGGGTGATAATCCTTCTTAATAGCCAAAAGGGACTATATAATGGACAAAACGCCACAAGAGCGGCACAATTTAGCCGGAAGGGCCGTATTAAAAAGGACGAAGCGCCACAAGGGCGGTAAAATCAAGCCAAAGAGGGCTATAGAGGACAAAAATGGCACATCTGACTACGAGGGTCACATAAATGGAACGACATAATATCCGACCATAAGGGTCACAAGATGAATAGAAATAACACATCTGGCCACGAGGGTCATAGATTGGACAAAAAAGACATATTTGACTACAAGGATCACATAAATGGAATGAGATGACATCCGACCACAAGGGTCACAAGATGGATAGAAAGAGCACATCTGTCCACGAGGGTCATAGATTGGACAAAAAAGACATATTTGACCACAAGAGTCACATAATGAATGAACGACAAAGACATACCCAACCAAGAGGGTGACAAAGAGCAAATAACAAAGACTTATCTGACTAAGAGGGTCACAATAATTGAGCATAAAGACAAATCCGACCACAAGGGTCACACCAAGGATAAAAGGGAATATCCAACCAGCAGGATCACAGGCAATACTACGAAGGAAAGAAAGATCATCCAGCCGCAAGGGCCGTATCTACCATATGCATGCCGCAAGGGCCATTCAGACAAACATTACCGCGAGGGCCATTCGCACAAACATTGCCGCGAGGGCCATTCATTCAAACAAAAACATGACCAAAAAGGCCATTCATTTGAACAAAGACATTGTCAAAAGGGCCATTTCATTCAAACAAAATACTGCCACAAGGGTCATTTCATTCAAACAAAAAATACTGCCACAAGGGCCATTAATTCAAACAAAGAACAGTGCCACAAGGTCCATACCATTTCAAACAGAATATTTCCACAAAAGCAACTCATGAAACAACAAGCAGCGCCACAAAGGCTATCCACACAAATAAGCAACAACCACAAAGGCTATTCATCAAAGAGTCGTCCTCGCATAACGAAGGATATCTGCAATGCTATCAACATATTGAAATAGGTACAGAGCTACCAGAAGGAGCAGGCTGACTGAACTAGGTCCAAACTCATGCGGAACAACGTGAAACTTTTTCTCGACAACGAACCGGGGCACATTGCAGAAGAGAGGGGTAGACACTTCGGGCAAGAGTTGATAGAAACCTGTCACCAACATCAAACTACACCCCTGTAGATGGCATGTAGGTAACCGTGTCAAAACCGCTCTACCCAAAGCACAAGACTTGTTACCTTTGAGTTTCGCATTCCGTGTAATCTCAAAACCTACACTGGGACATCAATGAATTTCTTCGCAAATCTAGGTGACAACATACTTAAGGTACATGAAATTATGTTTGTGCAAATATTTAACTATGATTGTAAAGCATGCCACATCCATAGCTAAGAAGTCGCAAGCCTCTTTTCTGTATTCGAAAAGTTTTTGAAGTCATCTATCTCGAACTAAAGGCAACTTCCGCATAAGGAATACTCTTTCCTACCGATCGAGTTGAACTACATACAGCCTAATTCCAAGGGACAGGGATATGTAGGTGCACTTTATAACAGAGCTCAGCCGTAATCCAAACTCCCAAGTTCTAGTCTCATAAATTCGACATTGGGGCAATTTTGAAAGTTTTCAAAAAATAAAAAATCAAATCTAGCCACAGGTTGCCTGAATTCTCATATAACCTGAGATATGTAGGAAATTCAGATACCATGGTACGACCATAATTTGCAAAACAAAAAAAATCACATGCACTTTTCGAGAAGAGTTGAGTTGATCGGACAAAAATCGGGTTTGTTAAATTTCGTTACCCAAGGACGGCCCCACCATCCCTGCACAACGAAGGGGCAACTGTTGACACCCAATTTTTTCCCTCCAAAAATTTAAATTAACTAGTCAAGCTTCTCGAGTCTCAAATAGAGTAAAATAATTATTCAGCATTTCAAAAAAAATACTTTCTAAACTGCTTTCAATGTCATTATGCCATTTCATTTGGAAAAATACCATAATATATATTATATATACTTTACGTATAATTTTAAGTCTTAATCATGTTACTTTATCAATTCGAAAATCGCTTTGCACAAAAAACAAGTGTTTTAATTACGTACGTATTCTAACAGTCAAATTAAAATCCTTCACGACTTAATTATTGTAATTAATCTCTTTTCCAAATAAATATTTTACTTTGTTAAAGTCAAGAAGTTTGATTAATTAATCGAATTATTGATTCATTCTCAAATTTATTTCAATTGAAAAGCTTTGATTACAAAATTGATCTAAACATGGCTATCCTTTTAAAAGATCAGCCTTTTAAATCATTTTCATGCCCAAGACACTTAACCTCAGGCCCAACGCCTAATCCCCTCGACCCGGGCGACTTTTCTTATAAACACCCAAAATCCCCTTAGTCCTTTTCATTTTTTTTCACCAAAACACGCACCAAACAAGCCTCTCTGTCTCTAACCTTCCCTCTTCATCGCAACTAGCTAGAATATCAATTTTTGGCAAAGGTTCAGATGCATTTTTGCTTTCCCAGAGCTTGTTCGCCTATTAATGGCAAAGCATTTATTGGACCTTGTCTTCTTCCTCAGTCCCAAACGGTAACTTGATGCTAAAGAATTCTTTTCAAATCTAGATTTGTAAATGAATTCTCAAACAAATTTCAAATTGGACATTGTCCCACATCGCTAGTTTGACAAAAAACAAGGTTTTGGAGGTTCTATAAATAGAACTCTCATTTCTTCATTCAATGAGATGTTTTTTCACAATCACAATAAGTTTGAAAACACCCAAGATCTAAAATTTTCAATCACTTGGCTGTAAACAAGAAATTTCTCTTGTAAGTCAAAATCTTGAATTATCCGAAGTAGTTAAAATTTTTGAGTTTAAGTCGGTTCATCTTCGTTGGCGAAAGTTTGATGGTGATAATCCACTCTCGTCGCCCCCATCGCTGCTCGACAAAAAGGTAATTCGCAAATCCCTTCTCTTTATTTTCTGTTTTCTTTAATTTCGGAATTTTTGTAGTATTATAGAGTTTTTTTTTTCTCTTGAATTTGTTCTGTTTAGTCTACTTCATTTAAGTTAATTTTAGCTATGTAGCTTAAGGTTGACATGAAGGCTATGTTGCTTTGAGTAATGCATGTGTTTAAGCTGTAAACTGATTTGCTATTAGCTGTTAGTGTGATTTAATTCTAGTTCAGAAAGTCTGGTTAATATCGATATAGTTATCAACTAGGTGCTTTAATATCCAAATGTCCACTGCCTAATCCTAATTATACAAAAATACCCATTGTTTTAGTTTGTTGAGATAACTACATGACCCTTGTGGGTTAACAATCCTTAGATATCAAGCGTTGTTTGGTTAAACTTCAGTTTGTTTCAAAGAAAGGAAAAACAAATAGCTATTGGTTCGTTCAAATTATTCTAAGTTTACTTCTAGTTTTTCCCTTACTTTCAAAGGATACTCTGGACAACTATGTGTAATTGTCTATGTTAGCTCAATGACTTGGTGTATTTAATATTAAAATATTAAAATGGTAACTGTGTCTTGAGGGAAAGAAAAGAATGAGTCTCAAGTATGAAATGATCAAAGGTGTTCTTATAGTTACGCTAAATCAAGTCTGGAATGCAATAGATCATGTTTGTTTCTTCTTTGTCCATTGTCAATTCCTCTATATGTCTTATGCTCCTCCTGAACAGTTTAATAAGTTTCATGATCATGTTCATGTCACGACCCAACCGGAGGGTCATGGCGGGTATCCGGAGCTAGCCTACTGAGCACTTCTTAATATACTTCTCATATTCATATCTAGGTAGACCACATAGCTAACTCATAAATACCATAATCTATAAGAGCATGAGTTCAAAAATAACACATCTATATAACATCACCAACTATGCCATAAGTACAAGCCGACAAAGCTGCCAAATATGATATACAACAAAATGAACAAATAAATTTACTGAACATCTAAATATGTACGTCTGTCTATGAGCCTCTACAAAGAGTATAAAACATCATAAGGATGGGACAGGACCCCGCCATGACCATCTTTACACAAAAGAATAATACTGGATAAATTGTGGCTCTAGGACAAAGGGAGCGCTCCTGGGCAAACGCTGATGAACCAGCCTAAGGATCCGGTCCGTCTCCCTGTCTACCTGCGGGCATGAACGCAACGTCCATAATAAAAGGTCGTCAGTACGAGCAATGCACTGAGTATTTAAGGCATGAACAACATAAATAAAGTATGAGAGAAACATAGGATAGGAGAAATAACCTGTACATCTGATTGCCTCTTAAGGTGGATATCATGCATGCTCAGCTTTAAAAAAAAAAACATTTTCGTACATACATAATATAACTGTTACTGCTGTGGAACGTATAACTCGATCCATAAATGTTAGTCCTGTGGAATGTGCAACCCGATCCATTTATCATATCATCTCGCGTCCGGGTATCATCATAACCTACCCACTGCAGTAGTGTGCACATCTATGTGCCTGCCCGGCAGACTATAGCGCTGCGCGGTGTGAGAAAATACATACATATATATAAATCATGCATGAGAGCCCGAATAAAAATCCATAAATCCCTCCGAAGCGTCTGGAATACATGCACTGATGGCTGAATAACTGGAGAGCCTGGAATACAGCAGCCTCTGACTCCCTCCTAACTCACTGACGGCACCTGAGGATCTAGCCCTTTTACTATAACCCCCATTATACACATGTTCACCCCTCCGTTGTTGCTGTCGTTCTTCCAAATTATGGGCATGAGTTTGAATATGAGAAATATCCATACCTTGCTGAAGCGAACCCATCAAAAAAATCATCAATCAAATGTGGCCCCAAACCATTTACGAACTGGTGGACTCTATCTCCCATATTCGCAATCATAGCTGGAGCATACCGGGTCAAGGAATTAAAATGAAGGCTATATTCTCGGGCACGCATATTCCCTTGTTTGATGTTTAAAAATCTATCAGCTCTGGCCTCTCGAACCTCTGGCGACAAATAATGTCAGAGAAAAGCATCTACAAACTCTCGCCATAGCGGTGGAGGTGCATTTACCCCTCTAGAAGATATCCACGTACTATACCAATGAAAAGCTACATCTCGCAATCTATAAGAGGCCAACTCTACTAACTCAACATCAGAAGCATGCATTACCCGCAATGTCCTCAACATCTCATCTATGAAGTTCTGCGGGTCCTCATCCGATTTTGACCCAAAGAATTCCGGAGGGTCCAAACTAATGAAATGACGGACTCTGGCGCTAATAGCTTTATCTCTATGACCCGTACCTTGTCGCTGAGCTTGAGCAGCTACTAACTGACTCAGCAACTGAATGGCCTCCTTCATCTCCTGGCCTGAGGCATCCGGTGGAGGAATTGAGGGAGCTGGAGCTAGAGCTGAGGCTCCTCTATGCTCCTCTGGAGCGGGTGGAGTATGAGAAGACCGAGATGGAATCTCATTTGAGACTCGCCCTCCTCTATATCTACAGGAGGTACCCGCTCAGTTCTCTTATTTGCCACTGACTTTTCTTTCTAGGCTGTTGTCGCTTTTCTCTTCACCGGCATCGCTGAAATCATAACACATGGTCAGAAAAAGAGGAGTCATTATAACATGGCTCTATCGCATGATCTAAGAGGAGAAAGAAAGGTCAATCATTCCTAAATACCCCGCATCCTCCTGTTTATAAGTGTGGCGCGCTTCACACCCATAAACAAGACTCTACTGGACACGACTCGTAGACATACCGTAGGACGAACTGCTCTGATACCACTTTTGTCACGACCCAATCGGAGGTTTATGAGAGGTACTCAGAGCTAGCCTACCGAGCACCTCTTAACATACTTCTCATATTCATATCTAGGTGGACCATATAGCTAACTCATAAATACCATAATCTATAAGAGCATGAGTTCAAAGATAACGCATCTATATAACATCACCAATTATGCCATTAGTACAAGCCGACAAGGCTGCCAAAACTGATATACAACAAAATGAACCAATAAGGTTACTGAACATCTAACTATTTACATCTGTCTACGATCCTCTAAAAAGAGCACAAAATATCATAAGGATGGGACAGGACCCTGCCATGCTCATATGTACACAAAAGAACAATATCGGATAAACACTGGCTCCAGGAAAAATGGAGCACTCCTGTGCAAATGCTGATGAAACAGCCTAAGGATCCGGTCCGTCTCCCTGTCTACCCACGGGCATGAACGCAGTGTCTATAATAAAAGGACGTCAGTACGAGCAATGTACTGAGTATGTAAGGCATAAATAACAAATTAAATAAAGTATGAGAGAAGCATAGATAGGAGAAATAACCTGTGCATCTGATTGCCTCTTAAGGCGGATATCATGCATGCTTAGCTTTAAAAAAAAACATTTACGTGCCTGCCTGGCCGATCTAGACAGCCCGATCTATAAAAGTTAGTGATGCGGAACGTACAGTCCGATCCATATATAATATCATCCCGCGTCCGAGTATCATCATAACCTGCCGACTGCAGTGGTGTGCACATCTACGTGACTGCCTGGCCGACTATAGCGCGGCGCGGTGTGAGAAAATACATACATATATATAAAACATGCATGAGATCCCGAATAAAAATCCATAAATCCATCGGAGTGATGTAAGGTCGGTAACCTCGGATGTGCCATTATGGAATCATCATCATCGCTAAATCTCGCCTTGAAGGAACAAATATCATAAGATGAGATCATTAACAATGAGTATAATTCAATAACCATACACAAGCCCAATAATATCATGAGAATGTCAAGAACTATAAGTTCTGGAATTTTTTTGGAAATGAAATCATCACTATCATCATGAAGAGAATTTATCGACATTATCATAAGAACCTTGAGAATCATGAGTTTCTAACATTTTTTTAGGAACAAGAATGGCATGGATGTCGTTTGAAGGTTTAAAACTCAAGAATCATGCCTTAAGAAAGAAAGGGTTAGTCTTAGCATACCTTTATGTCTCCCTAACTACTTAACGTTTTCCTCCCAAGCTCGCAAATCTACATTCAAGAGGAGTCACACTAAGGTCAAGTCTTAAAAATACTCATGAGTTCAAACTAGAGTAATTAGTGGGCAAACGAAATTTGGGCAGCACTCCCCCTATTTTATTGACTTCCATCACATTCCAAATCAACTCCTAACAATAATAACAATTTCAACAATACCATGATTAAGAAATTTCATTCAACTTATATCCAACACAATCCTAAAAGTTCTTCTCATAATCAATTTGTAACAACAACCTCAACACAACCCCTCATACATTTGTATACAACACTTCCTCATCATTACTATTACCCCTCATAACAAGATCATAATCATAACATGTCAAAAAGTATAACTCAATTTAATTTACTACTCAAGCTATCCTCAAATTCATATTTGAACTTCCTTTTTCACTTTCTTTCATCAATCAAGTTGTACCACAATCAAGCAACCTTAATAACATGTAATAGATGTGAAAACTTACCTTAATCACACAAAATCAAGCTTGGATCAATTTATTCCACTAGACTGAAACCTCCAACTTCAACACCCAAGGAATTCTTGGACTCTACAAACCCTAGAGAGCCTCCAATACTTGAATCTCTTGATCTTTTCCCTTTAATCTTTGAGTTCACTTGGGGTTCGTTAAATATGTTTAGAGGAAGATGCTAGAGCTTTCATGGACTTGGGAAACGTTGGAAATGAGCTAAAATGAGTAAGGGTCGAGTATATAACATAAGAAAAAAAAACTGCCACCACCTCGGATATATGGTCCAATATACGGACCGTAAATAATTTACTGTTCGTACATTTAGACCGTAAATCCAAAACAGAAAAACACCATTCTCTGGTTTGATTTTACGGTGGAATCCATAAAATTTACGGTCCGTACAACTATACGGTCCGTAGATTCAACCGTAAATCTCAACTTTTGGCGAAACGTATTCTCATCAATTCATTGAGCCTCTAATCCTTCCAACACCTGCTAAACATGAACTTAACCCCTTATAACTATAAAATAAACTTGTCTAATCTCATCTAACCTTGATGACCTCGGTATCCAAGACTAGAACCACTAATCAGACGACGAATCTCAATGCACAAAATCACGAGGTGTAACATTCTTCCCCCCATAGAAACATTCGTCCTCAAATGTCAGGCTATTAGGGATTCTACAAAATTTCGCCAGAGTTTCTGCTATAACTTTACCACTACCATCCTGTCACGACAATCCAAAATATACAATGCCTCACGGGCTACAGCAACAACAACAACAGTAATAGCCCCAAACGACAAAAAGATAACAAAAAGAAAGTATTACGTACCTGAAGACAATGGCGTCTCTGTCTGAACCTCCCCTGGCAATGGAAATAAGTGTGGATACTTGGACTTCATATTTTCTTCAGCTTCCCAAGTCATTTCTTCCCTATTATTGTTTTCCATAAAACTTTAGCTGAAGCTACATCTTTGGTCCTTAACATCTAGACTTGTCTATCTAGGATAGCAATGGGAAACTCTTCGTAAGCTAATTTCTCGATAATCTGAAAATCATCTACAGGTAAAACTCTAGAAAGGTTTCTAATACACTTACGAAGCATTGATAAATGGAAAACTGGATGGACTGTCTCCAAGTTTGGGGTAGATCTAACTCATATGCTACTTGGCAAAATTTTCGCGTCATGTGCATTGTGAGAAAACTAACGTAAGCTCGGAGAGGTCATGGAACCCTTATAAGGTTAATGAATACTCTTAAAAAGTGTTAAGCAAATGTCTAAAGGTTCCGGGATCAAGCAAATTGAAGAAAATAAGTTTGTCAAAAATTTGGAAAAACGTTGATAAAATATTGGGTCAACTTTGGAGGGGTATATCTCTGGGTATATTAGGATTTTTAAGGTAATTCAAAAGCCTAAAATGAAGCTTGCGAGTCTAGTTTCCAACACAACAAACCGTTCGTCGATACGACATCAGAGTAGAGAATTATGGACATTACAAGTTAGGTTGACAGAGTAGAAACGCGCGCTACAGTAATCGACGTGCTACAGTAGCCGCGCTGCTACAGTACTGCTACAGTGCCGAACTGACTTTGTCCAACTATAAAAGGGTCAAAACCCCATTATTTTCATCAAAAATCAGATTTTAGAGCACAGCAACATATAGGGTCATTTTGGTCATAAAAAGTTGAGAGATTTGAGTGAATTCAGTTAGTCAAGGCTCAGGTGATGCATAGTTGTGCCTATAGCATCGTTTTGCAGTGGAGTTTGGCGTGGATTCGAGGTGAACATCAGAGATATTGCTGTTTTAATAAGACTAAGGTATGAATCTTTCCTTATTAATGTTGCCTTAGGTTTATTTATGAAGGTAGAGCGATTAAATGAGCGTATAGTTAATTTATCGGTTAAGAAATCGGATAAACATCATATGAGATGTCTATGGAGTATGTTAATGTTAGTGATGATGTTGTTGATGTTGGTATTTTTGTTGTTGTTGTTGGGTGGTAATCACGATTTCGGGCTAGAGATATAAACAGGGGAAATGCTGCCAAAATTTCGGCAGATTCTAGAAAGAGTTAGTTTGAGGGCTTAAGAAAGGCCTATGAAGATGAATCTAACAATAGTTTAAATTTTCTTCAATATAGATTTACGAGCTTGGGAGGCCAAGCGTTGAGTAGTTAAAGTTAAGGCGACCAAAAAAGTATGCTAAGACTTTTCCTTTCTTTCTTTTTGGCATGATCCTATGATATGAGCAAACAACGAGTAAATGAGTTTCCATATTACTCTGCTCTTAGAAGCACTAGGAGTACTTCAGTCTTTGATGTTCCTGTACCTCTCTTATGATTGTCCCTTCTGTTCATGGGTCTGGAGTTTTGTATCATGATTATGTTAGTTCACATTTATGCATTGCATTCATTTATATATATGCATATTGACCCGTGACCAAAAGGCGTTATATTCGCGTATATTATATGTATGTGGGTATGGGGAAAGGGCGAGGCGTTATATACACATTACCACCTGATCAGCTGGTGCACAGTGATGATTATGATGCCCGAAGTAGCTACCAGAAGGGGCATATGTGATATATGGATCGGGCCGTACGTTCCTCGGCACTATTATATGGGATATGGATCGTGCCTTACGTTTCTCGGCACTATGAACTATGCATATCATACGCCCTCAGAGGCAATTTTAGTAAGCAAAGGTATACAGACATGTTCAGATAATCAGACTTACAGATGCATTCTGCTAGTCAGCTTAGCTTATGAGTTTAAGATTTTCTTCATAACTCCTATGTATATGTTACTCTTATGCCTTACATACTCGGTACATTATCCGTACTAACTCCCTTATTGTTTGGGGGGGCTACGTTCATGCCCGCAGGTACAAATAGACAGAAAGGCGATCCAGCTCAGTAGAGCCTCTTCTTAGCTGTCGGCGGTGCGCTCCACTCATTCTGGAGCTGTTGTCTATTTTGGTATGTTATATTTGATTTATATGTATACGGGTACGGCGAGACCTTATCCCGTCGCTTCTATAGTTAATGCTCCAGTAGAGGTCTGTAGACAGTTGAGTGCATTTATATATATTCTCATATGCACGGATGATTGATAGTCCTTAAAGTTGTTCTGATATGAGTCAGTATGGTTCAGCTATGAGCCTTATGGGCCACCGACTTATCCAGTAAGGTGCAGGTACGAGAGTAGGGGTGCTTGGTGAGTAGTGCTCAAGCACTCGTCACGACTCAACGGATGGGTCGTGACAGAAGTGATATCAGAGTAGTTCCGTCCTAGAGTTATCCACATACTGTGTCTAATAGAGTCTTGTTTATGTGTGTGTTGTGCACCACACTTATATGCAAGAGGCTATGGGACATTTAGGATGTTGCCATTCTTTCTATCTTAGATCGTGCGATAGAGCTGTGCGATAAGAAATGTCTTTCTAATGATTTGTTCTTATTTTTTGTGATGCCCTGCAAGAAAGCTACAGCCGCCCAAAAGGGCAAGGGAGTGGCTGGTGAAGCCACTAGCCGTGTTCAGCAAGCTACCAGGGCTCAGAGTGAGTCCCAGAGTGATAGTCCATCTTAGAATTCACATACTTTGCCTCCAGCACCTGCCCAGTGCCCCCAGTTCCTCAGCCAGATGCACCGAGCCAGGATGTGCGGGATGTTGTACCGCTATTGACCAGACTAGTAGCCCCTCAGGCTCAGCGGCAGAGAATTAGCGTTAACCAAGCATACCGAGCTGGCGGTGTGAGGGTCAAGACTTTCCTTAGGTTAGACCCTCTAGAGTTTTCCGTACTGAAGCAAAATATGGACCCTCGGGACTTTATTAATGGTATGCAGAGGACCTTGAGGGTTATGCACGCTGATGAGGTCGAGTCCGTAGAGTTGGCTTCTTATAGGTTACGTGACGTCGCAGTATAGTGGTATCGGACACGGGAGCTATCTAGGGGAGAGAATGCCCCTCCAGCCGTATAGCAGGAGTTTTCGGACGCGTTCATTCATTATTATTTACCACCAGAAGTGTGACGACCCCAAGCAGATAGATTTTTGCATCTTGGGTAGGGTAATATGAGTGTTCAGGAGTACTGTATACACTTCAAATCATTGGCTCGGTATGCCCCAGCCACGGTGGTCGATATGGAGGATATAGTCTATGATTTTGTGGCTGGTCTAGGGCCTCATCGGATTGATCAATGCACGACAACTGCATTATAGCTGGGCATGGATATTTCCCGCATACAGGCGTATGCGCAGAATTAGGAGGATCGTAAGCGTCAGCGGAGAATGGGGCGCAAGCAAGATCGGGGCCATAATAAGAGGACCATATCTTTAGAGATGGTTGGTGAGTTTAGGGGAGGACAGAGACAGCAGCACTCCCGGTATCCCTTTCATTCAGCAGGGAGTGCACCTTCGCGGTTTCTAGGTCAGAACTTTGATTGGTCTTCTTATTCTGGAATGGGCCAGAGTTCTAGGGCACCAGGTTCTCAACATAGACCTGAGTCAGACCAGATGAGGCTACCTTTGTCGCGGTGTGCTCAGTGCGGTAGACCACACTCAGGGCAGTGTTGATTTGGGTCAGATGGCTGTTATACTTGTGGCTAGCCATGCCATAAGATGTAGGAGTGCCCGATGAAGGATAGTGTAGGTATTATTCAGCCTAAAGGGTCCGTAGCTGGTTTGTCTTCCTCTGTACGCCCTCCAGGGCAAGGTTCTCAGACCCCAACCGAACGTGGTAGAGGGAGGAGTGGAGTATCTAGTCGAGCGGTCCTCAAAACCGCATCTATGCGCTAGCTGGTACACAGGATCGTGAGTCATCTCCTGACGTTGTTACAGGTATAATAGCAGTTTCCTCCTATGATGTATACGCATTGATTGACCCTGGATCTATTTTGTCCTATATTACTCCATTTATTGCTAGTAAATTCGGGATAGAGCCTAAGTGTATTAAACCTTTTGAGGTGTCTACGCCTGTTGGTGACCCAGTAATAGCTGGGCGCGTATATCAGGGTTGTGTAGTTATAGTGTGTAATCGCCATACCATAGTAGATTTGATTGAGTTAGATATGATTAACTTTGATGTCATTATGGGTATGGATTGGTTAGCTTCCTGCTATGCTAATTTTGATTGTAGAACGAAGGTGGTCCAATTCCAGTTTCCCAGCGAACCAGTTTTAGAGTGGAAAGGTAATGCTGCCTCGCCGAGAGGTAGGTTTATTTCCTACCTTAAGGTAAGAAAGATGATTAGAAAAGGGTATATATTTAACACCTGGTCCGAGTCCAGGATGTATAAGCGGAGTCACCGACCCTTCAGTCTGTTCTTGTGGTTAATGAGTTCCCTGAGGTGTTTCCAGATGAGCTTCCAAGCATCCAGCCAGAGCGGGAGATTGATTTTTCTATTGATCTATTGCCAGATACTCAACAAATATCCGTTCCTCATATAATGGCACCTACCGAGCTGAAGGAATTGAAGGAGCAACTGAGGCATTTACTCGAGAAAGGATTTATTAGGCCCAACACATTGCTGTGAGGAGCACCAGTATTATTTGTAAGGAAGAAGGACGACTCCTTGCAAATGTGCATTGATTATAGACAGTTGAATAAAGTAACTATAAAGAATAAGTATCCACTTCCAAGGATTGATGACTTATTTATTCAGCTGCGGGGTGCCAGGTATTTCTCAAAGATAGATTTGAGATCGGGATATCATCAGGTTAGGGTTAAGGAAGAGGACATTCCGAAGACGGCATTCAGGACTAGATATGGGCATTATGAGTTCCGCGTTATGTCATTCGGATTAACTAATGCTCCAGCTGTGTTTATGGACTTGATGAATCGTGTATTCCGACCCTTTCTAGATCTGTTTGTGATTGTATTCATAGATGAAAGTATGGTTTATTCGCCGTCAGAAGATGAACATGCAGACCACCTACGTGCGGTGCTTAGAGTTCTTCAGGATAAAGAGCTATCTACGAAGTTTTCTAAGAGCAAGTTCTGGTTAAATTCTGTGGATTTTCTTGGTCACATTATCTCAGATGAAGGCGTTAGGGTGGATACTTGATACGCTCAAATTACACCTATTAATGGCGTAAAGCGGACGTTGTCAAATATAGTAACCCAAACAAGGTTTAGGTCGAATCCCACAGGGAATATGGAGAGAAAAGGTTACTAATCGTATGCGATACTAGTCTTTAAAGGCTTTAATCATATTCCTGATAGTTTGAAATATTTGTTGAATAATGTAATTGAATACTTTGACTTGAAATGTACTTAATGCGAGATAGAGACTAAGGCTGTGTTCCCCAACTTGATTAGATATTATGCTTCAGGTTTCAATGTGATATATTTCTAATGGTTGTTCTATGAATATGCACTTGATCTCGTAAGGACTTCCTAATGTTTCCCAACAGTTAAGCAGTATTTCCTCTTTATGATTCTTCCGAATATAAAAGAGTCGCAATCAAAGAGCGACCAATAATGTCAATTTAGACTTGTTCTTATTCCTAAGTTAGTCTATTAAACGAGGGTTAACGCCTCGAGTCATTGTTATTCAATCTTACCAATATTGACTCTCTTTCCCAAGAAAAGTTAATATAATGGCTTCGCTAATGCTTGCAATCATTACCCAACGCTAACGCGCTAAGATAGAATAAATAATAACAACCATTATGCATATATCAATAGTAGAAACCCATTCACATAATATCCATCATGGGACCCACAACCTTAGCGTTAACATTAGCTACTCATAATTTTGGCTAACATAGAAAGCTTAAAAGTTAACATAATATATACTTACGATGCGAATACAATACGGAATGAAAGTGTAGTTGTTGCTTTAAATGCTCCAACCACTTCTAATATTAAAGACCTAGAGTTAATGCTCCCAAGAGAAATCTGAATAATGAAATTAAAACCCTACTTTAAGTATTTATAGGGACAAAAATCGCGCCAAGTTTCTGGACAAAAACACCCTTACGCGGCATCGTTACGGACCGTAACCTGTGTTACGGTCCGTCCTTCGTTCCGTCCCTTTGTCAGCATGCTGTTACGGCCACCATGCGACGGACCGTAACACAGGTTACGGTCTGTATCTCCCGGCGGATCATAGCCTCAATCTTCAGTGGCCAATGCGTTACGCCATGACGTTACGCCCCGTAATATGAGTTACGGACCTTCCTTTTGGGGCGTAACCTGTGACACTACTTGGCAACTTTCTGGAAATTTGAGAGACGTTACGGTGAGGGTTACGGTCCGTAGCCCATGTTACGGACCGTCCTTAATAGCGGCACGTATCCTCTCTGGTACGGATCACGTTACGGTCCGTCATTTAGCTCCAAGTTGTCCGTTTTTCAGCATTTCTTATCATTTCCGATCCTTTTTCGACCAACCCTATAAAACACAAAAATAAAATAAGAAACGATGTAAAAACACTTAAAAACAAGCAACACTTCTAGTTACAAAGGCATAAAATCTGCTGAAATTCACGGCACATCAACACCCCCAACTTAAGCTTTTGCTTGTCCTCAAGCAACTACAACAAGACTCACTACTAACACACGACATCTTAGCAAAATAAGAATGACTACGGTGGTTTTGGCATGTGTTTCTAGCACGGACTCTTCAATCCAAGAAAAAATATTTAGGCTCTTATCCATCTCCTATTTGTGACACAAGAAGCACATTTCAGAAAAATTGCAATTCACTATGCAACCTCAATTAATGACACAATCATAGTATGAGAGTCTCTATGCACATGAATTTCAACTTCTGGACAGCTAGTTACTTTGAAATCTATAATCCTTACGCCCTCACATAGACCAAAGAATGTCCCAACACACATTTACAAAATAAATAGGACAGAAGACTAAAGATACAGAAGGACACTCACACTCACAAAGAAATTTGCATACCATGCGTGCACATACCATAGGCTTGCCTTTATTTTCCATGCCTTCAACTTTGAATAGTTTGATTGTGATCACATTAGGACTTTTTGGGCTTGTAACATTGGCTTACGGACGGCTAGGATGAATATTTGGATAGCGGTAACTCACCCTCCTTGACACTTCTTTTTTGACTTCATTCACCATTCTTCCTATTATTTCTGACCCTACATCTTCAGCGTGAATTTGTTTAGAACTTATATATCTATATATCTATTATTATTATTATTATTATTATTATTATTATTATTATTATTTTTATAGAATGTATATATATATATCCACACTGAATCATGCCCCTTAATATTCACGATCACCACCAACAGGCCTTTGGCCTTATTTTCCGCATCTTTTACTTATCACCCCCAACTTAGGCTTTTAGCCTCATTTTTCGCATTTTTCACTTATCACCCCCAACTTAGGCTTTTAGCCTCATTTGTCATTCTTCAGTGTCAAGGAGGGACTTGGTGCCAAATGAGTGTATTCACAGAAGGGAAAGAGGTTAGTTCACGGATAATCAAAGAAAAAGTCTATAGGCTCAAAATGGGAGACTAGGAATCATTTTCTGTACGGGCTAGGCTCATTTAAGATAAACAGGCTTTGGGGTTAATACAAAGAAAGCCTAAGATCACTTCACAATCAAACTCTCCTTAGAATTTACGCACGACCAACCAGGCAAGTTCTAGATTACAAGCATCATATGCAAATAGAAACTAAGAACTCACAACACAATGACATAAGGATTGTTTAAATACTCTGACTTCACTTCCGCTTGAAGATTTCACATATATGGACACCCTTTATTTGCAATGTCATTAAAATAACCATACATGTCAATATCAACAACTCATTCTTGATGTGTATCACAAATTATTTTTCGGAGGGATATCATTGACCTGTAAAAAACACTTTTATATATGCTAGAAACACGGACCGCCACCACTTAAGTCATTATTAAATTAATCCTATCTAAACATCCTAAACATGCCAGGTTCAACATAAAAATAACATTCTTAATAATAAAAACAATACCAACAAAAAAAAACAAAAACAAAAACAATTGTCCTAAACACATACTTACTATCACAATTTGGGATAAAATACCCACAAAAACAAAAACCATAACAAATAATATCCAATATACCAAAGCAATACCAACAATACAAATAAAAACAGCAATTACCTACACCCCCAACTTAGAAATATGCATTGCCCTCAAGGCATCTATATAATGCATCAAAAGAACGGAGGGCCTCCCTGGAGCGCACTAGGCGCTCGGATCTGCAGCAGCATCATGAGGTGGAGTAATGGTGGTGTCAGGCTGGCCAACACTAGAAGTCCCAGTCGTAGTGGGTGGTGGAGAAGTATGGTGAGCCGGCTCAATAGGATAGGCTGAGCTAGAAGTCGATCCAGTGGTGTCAGAACTCAGCCGGGAGTCATGGCGGATCTTCTTCAAAGTACGCCGCTCCTCCTCCGCATTCTGTGGGCGCAAAGCAGCAAATGGATCAAGACTTTGGAGAATGGGCTCGAGGTTTTCATCATCTGGCGAGGTTCTCCTGCGCTTCCCTTTACCCAAAGAGTGGGTATCCTCTTCCAACTCCTCGTCGTGCTCCTCCTCAACCGTGTCCTCGATGTCATCATCCCCAAGCAAACTCTGAACTGGCTAGTACAAGCTCTGTACCAATTCTGTGTGTACTTTCAGAATTTGATCCGTCACAACACCCACTTCCTATGCCTTCAATTTCTGCACATCATCCTTGAGGTTCCGCAACTCACTCCGAATAGTGCCCAATTCCACAGCGGGGTGTGTCCTAGTTAGCTCCGTCATTCTGTTCTCAATACCATCTATTCGGGAGTGGATCTGTAGGTGGTCATCAGCCATTTGTTCTTTTATCGGCCGCAGAGCTGCATCAATAGCCCTTTTTGTGTACAACTTTAGCTCAGTCATGAGCTGCTTGACCTGCCTATCTATGCGATCCGCTTGCAGGACCAGTGCCCCAAAATTTTCCCGGTTGAAAATTATTTTTCTCGCCAGTTCGGGTGGGACTCATGGTATGGGCTGAGTCGGTGCTGGGTTCGCTCCAGTGGAAGAAGTAGGACCCCCCGAAGTAGGTGCGGCTGGAGCGGGCATGGGCTGTGTAGCATAATCAGCAGGTGGAGCCTCAGAATCTGTGGGCTGACCTGCGGCAGTTTCCTCAGCACTCATGATAGCCAAGGGTAAAACATCTGATCCCATTGGCCCTTCTGTCACCTCAGAGGATGAGGCAGATGGCATTGAACCTTGGCTCAGCATATCATCTCTCCCCTTTGTGATGTCGTAGATACTCCTGGTGATCACACTGTGATCGATCAAGGGGAGGGGTTCTGGTCCCTCACACAAGCACAAGAGAGTAAGCAAACACGGATGAATGAGGGAAGTGGCTGGTTAGGTGGCTCTCTCTCGGAGATCTGCTGCTACCAATCTGCCAAAGTTGATCTTATACCTCGACATAAGGGAAGCCACAAGAACGGCTCTATCCGGAGTCAAATAATTATCTGCCTCGGTAGGATGGATGCGGAACAGAACAATCTGCCACCAAAACTTTGCCTCTGGGTGAGGGTGTTTTTCCAAATTCGCATAGTGGCTGTCAACTTTGGCACTATTGCCCATTCGGGATCTGCCGTCCGTGCAATCACTGAGGCCACCCATTTTCTGACGGAGATTGTATCTTTCTGTTCAATTTTGTAGGCAAACTCCCCTTCTTCCGCTGCTGTAGGCTCTATATAATCCTCCCTGAATAGTATTCTATTGATGGTCGTTGGAGAGACATCGATCTTCTTTTTCCGCACTACTACCTCGGTCATGGCCGGCACTTGAGTTGCGCGCTGCCCTTTTTTCAGTGCTTTGAATACAGCAGCCCCATAAGAAGCGTAGAATTCCCGAACAAGAGCCGGGATGTAGAACCCCAAAGAGTTTTTTAAAAACTCTAACTTATGGAAGCAGATAGTGTCACGAATGCTTGGATAACCATCGAGACCATCGAAACTGACGTTCCTCTCCTCGAAAATACTCCGCTTTGGGTCCTGCCCCTCATTCTTTTCCAGCTTACACCCTTTGTTGTACAAGTCTTCAGATCCCTCCGCAGAAAATCGGAGGTCCTGCTCATACATAGCCCTCATCCGAATATCAGTTTCTCTCCTTTCCTGCTCGCGCTATTTTTCGCGCTCCTCCATAGTAGGCTGTCTAATGGGTGGTTGAGGTCGGTGTGGTGGTGTGACAGCCTGCCTGGGTTCACTCTGGCTCGTCAAACTAGACGAACTCTCCTCATCAGACGAGGAGGAACTTTCGGATGGTGGGGCTGGCCTGTTGGGTGCGACTGGCGGCTTTGTAGCCCTGGTGTCTTTGATTAGATCGTCGTCGCGCAGCCGTGAGGTTACTTTGCTTGCACCACGACCTTTTCCTTTTCCCGCAACCTTGGGTGAAACCTTCTTTGCTTACCGTGGGTTACCCATACCTGTGGAAGGTAAAGTTAGATATGATACACGAGAAGCTTTTCAATTGTACAATTTATTGGTTCAAGTTATGACTTCAATTAGCTCAGGCACCGTAACACAGTCGACGGACCGTCGATGGTGTTATGGGCCGTATCGTCCAACCGTAACTCAATTTGTTCATTTATAACACAGGAACGTAACACCTTCGACAGACCGTTATACACGTTACGGTCCGTAACATTGCACCGTAACGTAACCAAAATTTCCAGAAAGTTTTCTGGAAATCATAGTTGTTACGGTACGATGTTACGGGCCGTCACTCGTGTTACGGTCCGTAACACCTCACCGTAATATCACTCAAATTTCCAGAAAGTTTTCATGAAAATCCTCGATGTTACGATGCGGTGTTACGGTCTGTCACATGGTTTACGGTCCGTAACACCTCACCGTAACATCAGGCAAATTTCCAGAAAGTTTTCATGGAAATCATCATTGTTACGAAGGATGTTACGATCCATAACACACGTTACGGCCCGTAACACGGAACGACGGGCAATCAGTTAACAGACAAATTGCTTGGCCAAATTTTCTCGTTTAAGCACGAGGCCAAGATTCTCGACTTTATGCTCATTGGGTATAGTGTAAAACAACATTTTATCCCCTCACATACCTCGGGTTACTCAGACTTCACCCGATTTTACCGAAGTTTTCTTTGGAACCTTTTATGGAACAGTTGGTGGGCAAACCAATTTATTAATTTCACGAATGAAACTTTCAATCGGGATGCCCTCCGACTCAGTGGGAAACAATGTGCTTGTGCCCACGAGTCTCTCAAACAGCAAACATACCAATCCCAACCCCCAACCATTGTCAAATCCCGCACAATTAATCAATGGGAATTTAAACTCATTCAACACAATCAACACACTAATTTCAACGCATATCATACGAATTTACTCATGAAGATCATAGCAATCGTATCGATAAAAGAAGAAAGAGAGTCAAGACATGGTGATACCTGATCGTTGGCGATGATTTGATGAAACTCGAAATGAAAAGAAGGGATTTTGAACAATAACACAACAACTATGGTGTAAGAAAGATGAGGGAGAGTGGGAGATGAAGAGAGGGGGAGATAAAGAAAAGAAGAGGGGAGTTATGAGGGAGAGGGAGCTAAAAGGTTTGAAGGCACCGGTTCTTTTTAAAAAAAATTAACCGTCGGGTCATGTATTTAAACATGCCCGATGGTTACGTTCCCTGTTACGGACCGTAACATGAGATACGAGACGTATCACGTGTTACGGTCAACCAAACGACCCCGTTTTCCTTATTCATTAATAACCTGGCACTACAGCCGACGGACCGTAACTCGTGTTACGGTCCGTATTACCTAGCGTAACGGGTGCAAAATTTCCAGTGAATGCCCAGGTTTTTGTCAAAGTTACGATCATGTGTTACGGTCCTTAACTCATACCGTAACACTCTTCCTCCATCCTTCAGTGATTTTTGATTTTATTTTAGCCTGTTACGCTACATGATACGAACCGTAACATGAGTTATGGGCCGTAACGTGGAGCGTCTCGTCTGGGAAAACTCAGCAGTTATTTGGCCTCTTCAGTTCTCAAAATCCTACCATATTAGCACATCAAAAACACAAAAGAACACAAAGGAAATACAAAATTTAAACTACTTACAAAGCGGTAAATGTGGGTTGCCTCCCACACAATGCTTGGTTTAACGTCACAGCTCGACGTGATACCTCATTTTCGAGTTCAGGAATCGTATTTCAAACGATACCTATCAACGACCTTACCATCATCAATATACCAATGGTAATGCTTCACTCTTTGTGCATTCACCTTAAAAGTCCGAGTGCCATCCTCGGATTTCACCTCAATGACGCTTCCATTTGGGGAAACATTTACAATTTCAAAATGACCAGACCACCGAGACTTTAACTTTCCTGGAAAGAACTTTAGGCGTGAATTGTACAACAAGACCAAGTCCTTTGGCTGAAAATTCCTTTTTAGGATCTTCGAGTCATGATAGTATTTCATCTTTTCCTTGTACAGTGTTGCACTTTCATAGGCATTGTGCCTAAATTCATCCATCTCGTTGATTTGAAACAACCGCAGCTTTGTTGCTTCATGCCAATCCATATTCAGCTTTTTCAATGCTCAAAGGGCTTTATGCTCAAGCTCAATAGGCAAATGACATGCCTTCCCAAATACCAACTTATACGGTGAAGTCCCAATAGGCGTTTTGAACGCCGTGCGATATGCCCATAGAGCATCATCCGACTTTTTGGACCAGTCAGTGCGATTCACATTGACCGTCTTCGCCAAGATGCTTTTTATCTCTCTGTTTGAGACCTCAACCTGACCACTCGTCTGAGGATGATATGGAGTTGCAACCCTGTGATGCACGCCATATTTTTCAAGAAGATCAGCAAATGGTTTGTTGCAGAAATGAGAGCCGCAATCACTGATAATAGCTCTAGGAGTGCCAAATCTAGTAAAGATGTTCTTTTTTAGAAAGGCATTGACTCTCCTACTATCGTTGTTAGGCAAGGCCACCGCCTCCACCCATTTGGAGACATAATCCACCGCGATAAGAATGTATTTCAGGCCGTAGGAGCTCACGAAGGGCCCCATAAAATCAATCCCCCATACATTAAAGAGCTCCACCTCAAGAACAAAATTCATCGGAGTTTCATGACTCCGACCTATTGTGCCCTGGCGTTGGCATTTATCACAAGAGCGTGCCAACATATTTGCATCACGATAAATGGCTGGCCAGTAGTAGCCACACTCTAGCACCTTGGCTGCGGTTCTATTTCCACTGTGATGCCCACCAACCGGAGAATCATGGCACGCCTTCAAAATATCCATCACCTCAGATTCCGCCACACATCTTCGGATCATATTGTCAGCACAAGTCCTGAATAAGTAAGGCTCATCCCAATAATACTGTCGGCAATCTCTCAAGAATTTCTTCTTTTGGTATGCCTTCAACTCTTCGGGAAGGATGCCAGCTACCAAATAATTGGCAATATCGGCATACCATGGTGCCACATCATTGGAGATGACCAAGACTCTTTCATCCGGAAAAGTGTCATCAATATCCAGCACATCAATCGGTCTCCCCGGTGCTTCCAGTCTGGAGAGATGGTCAGCTACTTGATTTTCTGACCCTTTTCGGTCTTTGAATTCAAAGTCAAATTCCTGCAGCAACAAGACCCATCTTATCAACCGAGGCTTAGCATCCTTCTTAGCCATCACATAGCGTAAGGCAGCATGGTCAGTGTGAACCACTACCTTGGCAGCCCAACAAATAAGCCCGGAACTTTTCAAAGGCATAAACAATAGCAAGTAGTTCCTGCTCTGTTACTATATAGTTCAGTTAAGCTCCATTTAATGTTTTGCTGGCATAATAGATTGGGTGCAGGATTTTGTTTAACCGCTGACCAAGCACACCGCCAATTGCAAGACCAGTGGCGTCACACATTAATTCAAAGGGCAGTGACCAATCCGGGGACACAACAATAGGTGCGGAGGTTAACTTCAGCTTCAACTCATCGAAAGCCTTGATGCACTTCTCATCAAAATTGAATTTGGACTCTTTTTCCAAGAGTTTGCACATTGGGTTTGCAATTTTGGAGAAGTCTTTGATAAACCTTCTATAGAATCCGGCGTGTCCCAAGAAACTCCGAACTCCTTTTACTGAAATGGGTGGAGGGAGTTGTGAAATCACATCGATTTTGGCTTGATCAACCTCAATCCCTCTTTCTGAAATCTTATGGCCAAGGACAATGCCCTCCTTTACCATAAAATGACACTTCTCCCAGTTGAGCACGAGGTTTGTCTCCTCACACCTTTGTAGCACCCGATCAAGATGGTCAAAACATTCATCGAATGAATCTCCCACCACAGAGAAGTCATCCATGAAGACTTCAAGAAAGTTTTCAACCATGTCAGAGAATATGGACATCATGCATCATTGGAAGGTAGCTGGGGAATTGCAAAGACCAAATGGCATCCGACTGAAAGCGAATGTCCCATAGGGACAAGTGAAAGTAGTCTTTTATTGGTCTTCCAATGCGATGTTGATTTGGTTGTACCCTGAGTACCCATCCAAGAAACAATAATAAGACCTTCCAGCTAGCCGATCAAGCATTTGATCAATAAAAGGCATAGGGAATTGATCCTTGCAAGATGCGGTATTCAGCTTCCGGTAGTCCATACACACTCTCCAACCGGTGACAGTTCTCGTTGGAATCAACTCATTTCAAGAGTTAGGGACAACAGTGATGCCCCCTTTCTTCGGCACACACTGGACCGGGCTTACCCATGGACTGTTGGAAATAGGGTAAACCACCCCCGCATCTAGCCACTTAATAATCTCCTTCTTCACCACCTCTTGCATCGGTGGATTTAATCTTCTCTGATGCTCAACCCTTGGCGAACTTTCCTCCTCCAACTGTATTCGGTGCTCACAAATTCCGGAGGGAATCCCCCGTATGTCTGCAATAGTCCAACCTAAAGCTCTTAAATGCTTCCTCAAGACTGGGATGAGTCTTTGAATTTGTCCCTCATTCAGAAGTGCTGACACAATAACTGGGAGGGTAGCATTTTCTCCAATAAACACATATTTAAGATGGGATGGAAGTTGCTTGAGTTTCAACTTCGGTGGCTCAATAATTGATGGTTTTGCTGGAGGAGTTGTTCGTTTCTCTAAATCAAGAGACGGTTTTCTTGGGCTCATAAGAGTAAGACCCCAGACCGGTGAGTGAATTCACTGTCTCAATATATCCCTCCATTTGTTCGGCATCAAAATTCACCAAGATGGCCGATAATACTTCACTCAAGCATTCTTCCTCCATTTTGAATTCTACCGCTTCATCCACCTCATCAACAGAATTGATGACTGAAATACTTTGATAAGGACTAGGTAATTTCATGCCTTTTCTTGCGTGAAAAGTCACCTCCTCATCGTTCACCCGGAACTTGATCTCGTGCTTCTCGGAATCCATAAGAGCCCTCCCTGTCGCAAGGAAAGGTCTTCCCAGAATAATAGGAATTTCTTGATCAATAGCACAGTAAAGAATCACGAAATCTGCCGGCAGTAGGAATTCCCCGATTTGAACAAGCACATCATCAACTACCCCCACTGGCCTTTTTATCGATCTGTCAGCCATCTGCAACCTCATGGTAGTTGGTCTTGGCATCGCTAATCCCGATCTCTTAAAAATTTCCAGGGGCATAAGATTTATGCTAGCCCCGTTATCACACAAAGCCCTGGCAAAATCCTGCTGCCCTATGGTACATGGAATTGTGAATGCTCCAGGATCTTCCCTTTTTTGCACTGTGGTCTTGGAAAGAATAGCACTAACGCGATGAGTGATACCCACTAGTGTCGTGTTTCAATGGCTTCCTCTTCTTTGTTAAGAGATCCTTCAAATACTTAGCAAAGCCAGGCATTTCTTGGACATCATCCATGAAAGGAATGTTCATCGTCAACTGCTTGAGTTGATCATAAAATCGCAAGCACTTGTCATCTTCTGTTTTTCTCAAGGCGGTGAAGATTTGAACAATTGGCTCAATGGGCGGAGAGCGCCAGAAAGTTTTGCCTTCCCCTTTTCCTTTTTTTCTCTTTGTGTCTTGAGATTATCAAGGTTCTGCTCCTCTTCAGCTATAATAAGGACTTCCTCCTCTGCTTCTTCCTCTACAACATCATCAGATACATCAGGCGGTGTTTCCTCTTCAACAATTGGCTCAAGATCAATCACCTTTTTATTAGCACCTTGAAGTATTTTTCCAATTCTGGTGCTAATAGCAGCTACATGCTCCACAGATTTTACTCCACTACCTTTTCGATTTGGAACTATATCACTTGGTAGTTGTCCACGTTGAGGAGTATGCACTTCTCGGGAAAGGTCTCTGAATTGCGATTCAAGCTTCTGAATGGAAGCTGAATGAGATAGTTGAACCTGAGACATTCCCTTGATTGTGCTCTCTGTTCTGTCCTGATTCATTAGCATTTTCTGCATCATACTTTTCAGTTCCGTAGAATTATTAGACGTGTTGCCAACAGAGTTGCTAGCTGAATTATCTCTCCACTGTTGGGAATTGGATGCTTGCCCCCTAGGTGGAATGTAGGGGTTCAAGCTCTTGTTGCCATAATTATTGTGGTTGTAATTCCCTTGATTTGGATTGCCCTGATCATTTCTGCTATAATTGTTCCCTTGAAATTGTTGTTGAGGCTTTTGCCATGGGTGATTACCCGGACCTTGATAATTTTGTCATTGATAACCCCCTTGTGAGTTGTTGACATAATTAGCATCTTCATATTGTGGCTGCCCCTCTAGATAAGCTTCTTTAGAGACTTGGTACATTCCGGGAGCATGAGGTGGCATCTCCTCGACAACATTAACACCTTTGGCTTCTTTCTCCGTAAGCCTCTTCGATGATAAATTCACGGTGGTTTGCAATTGAGCAAAAACATGATCTTGCTCATGATTTTCTTTGGCCACCGCGGCAGCAGAGGGACTACCATATGACAGGACTTCACTATCACTCGAGTGCCAAGCTTGATTGTGGGTAGTAAGCTTATCGAGCAACCTGGTGATGTTGACAAATGATTTGTCCATGAAGCATCCCCCTGCTGCAGTGTTGACAACAATTTGATTCATGGTATCTAACCCCTTGTAGAACTTCTCGGTGAGGATAGCATCCGGAAACCCATGAGTCGGAGATTGAGCTAAATAGTATTTGAAACGCTCCCATGCTGCATATAATTGTTCCCCCGGAAGTTGTTTGAACTCAAAGATCTTGTCCCGAAGCTCAGCCTTTTTGCTTGGTGGGAACCACTTTTTCAAAAATATATTCGCTAACTCGTTCCAAGTATGAATATTATTGCTGGGGAGCTTTTCATACCATTCCCTTGCTTGGCCAGTCAAGGAATATTTAAAGACCCGTAACCGCAGTGCATCAACACGAACAACACCTTGGGATTGTTGAGCACATACATGCAGGAAGTTCTTCAAATGCCAGAGTGGACAATCCTCCGAAGAATTGCATAAATAGCCTTCAAGTTTCAATAGCTGATAGATAGAACTATCAATTTTGAAATTAGCATTTCCCGTTCTAGGAGGAACTACAGCAGAAGCATAATCAACTTCATTGATGAATTCCGCAAATACATTCTCATCCTCCTCATCTTTTGGTGCAGGAGGGTTCACTTGGAGTCCCCCTTGGTTTCCTTGATTACGATTGGGTCTTCCTGCCATGTTCTCACCTGGTTCACTACAATAGCAAACAAGGTGTGATGGAATAGAAAAATTTTTAAAGAAGAGTATACAACAATCAGTAATTTCTAAACCATATTCCCCGGCAACGACGCCAAAATTTGATACGCTCAAATTACACATATTAATGGAGTAAAGCGGATGTTGTCAAATATAGTAACCCAAACAAGGTTTAGGTCGAATCCCACAGGGAATATGGAGAGAAAAGGTTACTAATCGTATGCGATACTAGTCTTTAAAGGCTTTAATCGTATTCCTGATAGTTTGAAATATTTGTTGAATAATGTAATTAAATACTTTGACTTGAAATGTACTTAATGCGAGATAGAGACTAAGGTTGTGTTTCCAACTTGATTAGATATTATGCTTCAGGTTTCAATGTGATATATTTCTAATGGTTGTTCTATGAATATGCACTTGATCTCGTAAGGACTTCCTAATGTTTCCCAACAGTTAAGCAGTATTTCCTCTTTATGATTCTTCCGAATATAAAAGAGTCGCAATCAAAGAGCGACCAATAATGTCAATTTAGACTTGTTCTTATTCCTAAGTTAGTCTATTAAACGAGGGTTAACGCCTCGAGTCATTGTTATTCAATCTTACCAATATTGACTCTCTTTCCCAAGAAAAGTTAATATAATGGCTTCGCTAATGCTTGCAATCATTACCCAACGCTAACGCGCTAAGATAGAATAAATAATAACAACCATTATGCATATATCAATAGTAGAAACTCATTCACATAATATCCATCATGAGACCCACAACCTTAGCGTTAAAATTAGCTACTCATAATTTTGGCTAACATAGAAAGCTTAAAAGTTAACATAATATACTTACGATGCGAATACAATATGGAATGAAAGTGAAGTTGTTGCTTTAAATGCTCCAACCACTTCTAATATTAAAGACCTAGAGTTAATTCTCCCAAGAGAAATCTGAATAATGAAATTAAAACCATACTTTAAGTATTTATAGGGACAAAAATCGCGCCAAGTTTCTGGACAAAAACACCCTTACGCGGCATCGTTACGGACTGTAACCTGTGTCACGGTCCATCCTTCGTTCCGTCCCTTTGTCAGCATGCTGTCACGGCCACCATGTGACGGACTGTAACACAGGTTACGGTCCGTATCTCCCGGCGGATCATGGCCTCAATCTTCAGTGGCCAATGCGTTACGCCATGACGTTACGCCCCGTAATCTGAGTTACGGACCATCCTTCTGGGGCGTAACCTGTGACACTACTTGGCAACTTTCTGGAAATTTGAGAGACGTTACGGTGAGGGTTATCGTTCGTAACATGGGTTACGGACCGTCCTTCATAGCGGCACGTATCCTCTCTGGTACAGATCACGTTACGGTCCGTAACATAAGTTACGGACCATCATTTAGCTCCAAGTTGTCCGTTTTTCAGCATTTCTTATCATTTCCGATCCTTATTCGACCAACCCTATAAAACACAAAAATAACATAAGAAACGATGTAAAAACAAGCAACACTTCTAGTTACAAAGGCATAAAATGTGCCGAAATTCACGGCACATCAATACCCAAAAGATTGAAGCCGTGAAGAATTGGCCAAGGCCTACGACACCAACGGAAGTACGTAGTTTATTGGGTCTGGCAGGTTATTATAGGAGGTCGTAGAGGGATTTTCTTCTCTGTCAGATCCATTGACCAAACTGACTCAGAAATCAGCTAAGGTTCAGTGGACGGACACATGTGAGCGGAGTTTTTAGACATTGAAGGATAAGCTAACCTCAGCACCGGTCTTGACTCTTCTAGAAGGAACAGACGACTATGTGATTTATTGTAATGCCTCGGGTGTTGGGCTAGGCTGTGTATTAATGTAGCATGGCAAGGTTATTGCTTATGCTTCTAGGCAGCTGAAGAAGCATGAGCAGAATTATCCAACTCACGATCTTGAGTTAGCTGCAGTGATCCACGCCTTGAAAATGTGAAGGCACTAGTTATACGGTGTTCATGTTGATATTTACACTGATCACAAGAGCCTCTAGCATATCTTTAAGCAGAAGGACCTGAATTTATGACAAAGGCGATGGCTAAAGTTGCTGAAAGACTATGACGTTGATATTCTGTACCATCCTGGAAAGGCCAACGTAGTTGCAGATGCTCTTAATCGTAAATCCATGGGTAGCCTATCTTATGTGCAGTCAGAGAAGAGGGAGATAGTCTGCAAAGTTAGTTAGTTGGCTAGCCTTGGAGTTCGGCTGTTAGACTCAGGCGATACAGGAGTTATAGTTCAAGATACAGTGATGTCATCTTTGGTGGCTGAGATAAAGGAGCATCAATATGAAGATCCTTTCTTAGTTCATTATCGGGATACAGCCCCTCAGAAAGAAACACCCTTCGTCATCACAAGTGATAGAGTACTTAGGTATCAAGATAGGTTATGTGTTCCTAATGTTGTGGGTCTTCGTCAGCAGGTTATGGGGGAAGCTCATTATTTCCGCTATTCTATTCACCCGAGCACAACAAAAATACACCATGATCTCAAGAAAGTTTATTGGTGGGATGGTATGAAAAGAGATATAGCAGAATTTGTCGCTCAGTTTCCAAATTGTCAACAAGTCAAGATAGAGCACATGAACCCGAAGGTTTACTGCAGGCTATGGAGATTTCAACATGAAAATGGGAAGTAATTAATATGGATTTTATTACAGGATCACCCCGTACTCGGCGAAAGTATGATGCAACATGGGTCATAATTGATAGGCTTACAAAGTCAGCTTACTTCCTACTTGTTAAAACTACCTATTCAGCTGAACACTATGTAAAGCTCTATCTTAAGAAGATTGTATGACTTCATGGTGTTCCTACATCCATCATTTCATATATAGGAACGCAGTTCACAGCTAACTTATGGAGATCTTTCCAGGAAGGATTAGGGACTCAGGTGAGTCTTAGTACTGTATTTCATCCGCAGACAGATAAGCAAGTGGAGCGTACTATACAGACACTTGAGGACATACTGAGAGCTTGTGTAATTGACTTTCGAGGTAGCTGGGATGATCATTTACCCCGTATCGAGTTTGCATATAATAACAGTTACCATTCTAGTATCCAGGTGGCTCCTTATGAGGCTTTATACGGGCGGAGATATAGATCACCTATAAGGTGGTTTGATATTGGAGAGAATCAGTTAGCCGGCCCAAATTTGATACAGCAAGCAGTTGACAAAGTGAAAGTCATCCAAGAAAGATTATTAGCGGCGCAGAGTCGATAGAAATCCTATGCAGATAACCGGCGTCGCAAGCTAGAGTTTGAGGTAGGAGATTGGGTTTTCTTGAAGGTCTCGCCTATGAAAGGGGTGGTGAGATTTGGCAAGAAAGGTAAGCTAAGCCCTCGGTACATCGGACCATATAAGATTATTCGTACGGTGGGTAAAGTAGCATATGAGTTAGAATTACCTTCCAAATTGGAGTCCGTACATCCAGTATTCCATGTGTCTATGCTCCGTAAGTGCATAGGAGATCCCTCAAGAGTTGTGCCAGTAGATGATATCCAGGTGACTGAGTAGCTATCTTACGAGGAAATCCCCGTGGCTATATTAGATAGGCAGGTTCGTCGGTTATAAACTAAGGATGTGCTTCTATTAAAGTACTCCGAAGAGATAAGAATATCGAGGAAATGACTTGGGAAGCGGAAGAGGAGATAAAGACCAAGTACCAACACCTGTTCTCGTTGTCCCAGGAGGCTCAGGTTGAGACATCATAACCCCCAGGTATTCGATTTACTTATAGCTAGTATAATTGGTCGTTGTGAGGCCATATTGTCGGATATATTAGTACGTGGCCCCCTGTATGGCATTATTTTGGGTTTTTATGTACAGGTTGGATTGATATATTTACAGAGGAAACTCTGGCAAAATTTTCGTAGAATTCCTAAGCGTTTAACATTCGAGGACGAATGTTTCTAAGGGGGGAGGATGTTACACCTCGAAAATTTTCGCGTCATGTGCGTTGTGAGCAAACTAACGTAAGCTCGGAGAGGTCATAGAACCCTTATAAGGTTAATAAATACTCTTAACAAGTGTTAAGCAACCGTTTAAAGGTTTCGAGGTCAAGCAAATCGAAGAAAAATAAGTTTGTCGAAAATTTTAAAAAAACTTAACAGAAATTTGAGTCAACTTTGAAGGGGTATATCTCTAGGTATATTAGGATTTTTAAGGTGTTTCAAAAGCCTAAAATGAAGCTCGTCGAGTCTAGTTTCAAACTTAACAAATCGCTCGTCGATACGATATCAGAGTAGAGAATTATGGACGTTACAAGTTAGGCTGACAGAGCAGAAACGCGTGCTACAGTAACCGACATATTACAGTAGTCGCGCTGCTACAGTAACTCCTACAGTGCCCGAACTGACTTTGTCCAACTATAAAAGGGTCAACCCCCCCCCCCCCCCCCCCCCCCCCCCTTTTTTTTTTTTACCAAAAATCAGATTTTAGAGCTCAGAAACGTATAGGGTCATTTTGGTCATAAAATATTGAGAGATTTGAGTGATTTTAGTTAGTCAAGGCTCTGGTGGTGCATAGTTATGCCCGTAGCATCGTTTTGCAGTGGAGTTTGGCATGGATTCAAGGTGAACATTAGAGACATTGCTATTTTAATAAGACTAAGGTATGAATCTCTCCTTATTAATGTTGCCTTAGGTTTATTCACAAAGGTAGAGCGATTAAATGAGTGTATAATTAATTTATCGGTTAAGAAATCGGATAAACATCATATGAGATGTCTTCTGGAGTATGTTGATGTTAGTGACGATGCTGTTGATGTTAGTATTATTGTTATTGCTGTTGGTTGTTGGTAATTGCGATTTCGGGCTAGGGATATAAACAGGAGAGATGCTGCCAGAATTTCGGCAGATTCTAGAAAGAGTTAGTTTGAGGGCTTAAGACAGGCCTATGAAGATGAGTCTAACAATAGTATAAATTTTCTTGAATATAGATTTACGAGCCTAGGAGCCCAAGCGTTGAGTAATTAAAGTTAAGGCGACCAAAAAGGTATACTAAGGCTTTCCCTTTCTTTCTTTTTGGCATGATCCTAAAATATGAGCGAACAACAACTAAACGAGCTTCCATATTACTCTGCTCTTAGAAGCACTAAGAGTACTTCAGTCTTTAATGTTCCTGTACCCCTTTTATGATTGTCCCTTCTGTTCATGGGTCCTGAGTCTTGTATCATGATTATGTTAGTTCACATTTATGCATTGCATTCATTTACATATATGCACATTGACCCATGATCAGAAGGCATTATATACGCGTATATTATATGTATGTGGGGTATGGGGAAAGGGCGAGGCGTTATATACGCATTACCACCTGATCAGCTGGTGCACAGTGATGATGATTTTGATTCCCGAAGGGGCTGCTATGATATATGGATCGGGTCGTACGTTTCTCGACAATATTATATGGGATATGGATCGGGCCGTATGTTCCTCGGCACTATGACCTATGCATATCATACGCCCTCAGAGGCAATTTCAGTAAGCAAAGTTATACAGACATGTTCAGATAATCAGACTTACAGATGCATTCAGTCAGTCAGTTTAGCTTATGAGTTTCAGATTTCCTTCATGAACCCTATATGTATGTTACTCTTATGCCTTACATACTCGGTCCATTATCCGTACTGACTCCCCTATTGTTCAGGAGGCTGCGTTCATGCCTGTAGGTACAGATAGACAGAAAGGCGATCCAGCTCAGTAGAGCCTCTTCTCAGCTGTCGGCAGTGTGTTCCACTCGTTCCGGAGATGCTGTCTGTTTTGGTATGCTATGTTTGATGTATATGTATACGGGTACGGCGAGGCCCTGTCCCGTCCCTTTTACAGCTGATGCTCCAGTAGAGGTCTGTAGACAGTTGAGTACAGTTAGACTTGATGTAGCCTTGTCGGCTTCCACTCTTTTGATGTACATTATGTAGCAGCTGTGTCGGCTTGCACTGTTATTTTATGTATGTATGTATATATATATATATATATATATATATATATATATATATATATATATATATATATATAGACATATATATGCTCATATGTACAGATGATTGATAGTCCTTAAAGTTGTTCTGATATGAGTCAGCATGGTTCAGCTATGAGTCTTATAGGCCACCCACTTATCCAGTAAGATGCAGGTACGAGAGTTAGGGTGCTTGGTCAATAGTGTTCAGGCACTCATCACGACTCAGCGGATGGGTCGTGACAGTATTGAGGGCTGAGTTTACCCTCTCTACTAAATAACATAATACCTTTCATCGGTGACACCTTCAAGAATACCCAGTCATTAACTTTGAATTCCAAATCTCGTTGGCGATTGTCCGCATAGGACTTTTGTCGGCTTTGGGCTATCAATAATCGGTCCTGAATAAGCTTAACTTTCTCCACTGCTTGTTGAATGAAATCTGGCCCAACTAATATAGTCTCTCCCACGTCGAACTATCCAATTGGTAATCTACACTTTTGCCCATATAAAGCTTTATACAGAGCTATCTGAATACTGGAGTGATAATTATTATTGTAGGCGAACTCAATAAGTGGCAAATAATCATCCCAGCTGCCTCCGAAGTCTAGCACACATGTTCTTAATATATCATCGAGGGTCTGACTAATGCGCTCAGCTTGTCCATCAGTTTGGGGGTGAAATATTGTGCTAAGACTCACCTGGGTCCCCAAACTATCTTGAAAAGACTTCCAGAAATTAGCTGTAAACTGTGCTCCTCTGTCGGAGATGATGGCTAGCGGTATACCATGGAGTCATACTATTTTTTTAATATAGAGCTTTGCATAATCTTCAGCTGAGTACGTAATTCTAACATACATAAACTGAGCTGACTTTGTGAGTCTATCCACAATTATCCATATAGAATCATACTTATGCTGAGAACGAGGTAAGCCTGTAATGAAATCCATATTAATTACTTCCCATTTCCAAGTTGGAATTTCCATAGCTTGTAGCAATCCTCTAAGCTTCTGATGCTCGATCTTTACCTGTTGGCAATTAGGACATCGAGTTACGAACCTCGCTATGTCTTTCTTCATTCCATCCCACCAATAAATTGACTTAATGTCACGATACATCTTCGTTGCTCCTGGATAAACAGAATAACGGGAACAATGGGCTTCCCCCAAAATCTGGCGACGTAGCCCTGCAACATCAGGAACACATAATCTGTCTCAATATCTAAGAACTTAATCTGCCAAAATTCCAAATGGTGACTTTTTCTTCTGAGGAAATGTATCTCTATAGTGAATTAACATGGGATCTTCATGCTGGTGCTCTTTCACCTCAACTACCAAGGACGAGACAGCTGAATTCTGGACAGTGACTCGTATTGCCTGAGTCCATCAAGCGAACTCCTAGGTTGGCTAGCTGTTGAATCTCACGAGCTAACTCCCTCTTCTCTGGCTGAACATCACATAAACTGCCCATGGATTTGTGGCTAAGAGCATCAACTCCTACATTTACCTTTCCAGGATAATATAAAATACTGACATCATAATTTTTCAATAGCTCCAACCACCGCCTTTGCCGCAAATTTAACTCCTTCTGCTTGAAAATATACTCGAGACTCTGGTGATCTATATAGATATCAACATGAATGTCATACAAATAATGCCTCCACATTTTCAATGCATGAATCACCGCAGCCAACTCTAGATCATGGGTCGGATAGTTTTTCTCATGTTTACGCAACTGCCTTGAAGCATAAGGAATCACCTTACCATGTTGTATCAACACACAATATAGTCCAATGCCTGAGGTATCACAATAGACAACATAGCCCTCCGATCCTTCTAGAAGTGTCAAAATCGGGGCCAGAGTCAATCTGCTCTTCAACTCTTGAAAACTGCGCTCACAAGCATCCTTCCATTGAAATTTAGCTGCTTTCTGAGTCAGCTTCGTTATTGGTGCAAAGGAAGAAAAACCTTCTATAAATCTTCTGTAATAACCTGCCGAACCCAGAAAACTATGAACTTCAGTAGGCGTTGTAGGTCTTGGCCAAGTCTTCACTGCTTCAATCTTTTGGGTATCCACCCGAATACCATCAGCTGAAATAATATTCCCCAGAAAAGTCACAGATTTCAACCAGAACTCACATTTAGAGAACTTCGCATATAATTTCTAGACCTGAAGAACTCTAAGGACAGCACGTAAATGATCTGCATATTCTGCCTCTGATCGAGAATATAACAGGATATCATCGATAAACATGATCACAAAGAGTCCAAGAACGGCCTGAATACACTATTCATCAAATCCATAAACACCGTTGGTGCATTAGTCAATCCGAAATGACCATATCTAATTCTGAAGGCCGTCTTCATTATATCATTCTCCCTAACTCTCACCTAGTGGTACCCTGATCTCAAGTATATCTTTGAGAACCATTTGATACCCTGCAACTGATCAAATAAGTCATCGATTCTTGGAAGGAGGCACTTGTTCTTTATTATCAATTTATTCAACTGGTTGTAGTCGATACAGATCCGTAAGGAGCCATCTTTCTTTCTTACAAATAACACGGGTGCTCCCCACGGTGACGAACTAGGCCTAATAAAGCCTTTCTCGAGTAGATCCTTCAACTGCTCCTTCAACTCCCACAATTCTGCAGGAGACATTCTATAAGGAGGAATAGATATTGGCTTAGTATCTATTAGCACATTAATGGCAAAATCAATCTCCCGTTCTAGTGGAAGGCCTGGAAGCTCGTCCGGAAACTCATTCACAACCGGAACAGATTAAAGAATTGGTGGCTTCGTTTTCGTATCCCGAACCCGTACTAAATGATTAATACACCCCTTAGCAATCATCTTCTTGCCTTGAGATAGGAAATAAACTTACCTCTCGGGGATGCCGTATTACCCTTCCATTCTAGAACTGGCTTTCCTGGAAACTGGAAACGAATCATCTTCGTTCTACAATCAACATTTGCATAATAAGAAGCCAACCAATCCATATCCATAATGATATCAAAATCTACCATATTTAGTTCAATGAGATCTTCATACGATTATCACAAACTATAATCACACAATTTCTATATACTCGACTAGCTACAACAGGGTCACCAACGGGTGTAGAAACCTCAAAAGGTTTAATCGACTCAGGTTTCGCCCCAATCTAATCGGCAATATAAGGAATAACATACGACAATGTAGACCCTAGATAAATCAATGCATATACGTCATGAGAGGATACTGATAATATACTTGTAACTATATCAGGTGAAGACTCGAGATCTTGGCGCCCGGCTACTGCATAGATACTGTTCTGAGGACCGCTCGAGCTGGACGCTCCCACTCTACCTCTACCACGGCCTGCCGATGTCTGTGAGCTCTGCCCCAAAGGGCGCACCGATGATGATGAACCAGCTGCTGATCCTATGGACTGAACCATACTTCTGCCACCTCTCAACGGACAATCATGCATCATATGACCTGTCTGACCGCAGGCATAACAAGCATCTGTACCTAGGCGGCACTGTCCTAAATATAGCCTACCACATTGAGTGCACCGTGTTAAGGGTGGTTTCGTCTGACCAGAATCACCCCTGTACTGAGTACCCAGAGCTCTAGAACTCTGACCTAGTCTGGAATATAAAAGGCGGTCAAATCTCTTACCTGCAAACCGCATAGGTGCACTAGCAGCCGAATGACTTGAGCATCTGTAATATGCGGCCTCTGACTCCCTCTGAACTCACTGACGGCACATGAGGATCTAGCCCTCCTACTAAAACCCCAATCATACACACACTCACTCCTCCGTTGTTGCTGTCGTTCTTTCAAATTCTGGGCATGGTCTTGAATACGAGAAATATCCATACCTTCCTGATGTGAAGCCGTTAAACAATCATCAATCAAATGTGGCCCCAAACTATTTACGAACCGGTGGACTCTATCTCCAATATCCGCAACCATAGTTGGAGCATACCGGGCCAAGGAATTAAAATGAAGGCTATATTGTCGGGCACTCATATTCCCTTGTCTGAGGTTTAAGAATCTATCAGCTCTGGCTCGTCAAACCTCTGGCGGCAAATAATGTCAGAGAAAAGCGTCTACAAACTCTTGCCATACCGGTGGAAGTGTATTTACCCCTCTAGAAGATATCCACGTACTATACTAATGAACAGCTACATCTCGCAATGTATAAGAGGCCAACTCTACTGACTCAACATCAGAAGCATGCATTACCCGCAATGTCCTCAACATCTCATCTATGAAGTTTTGCGGGTCCTCGTCCGATTTTGACCCAAAGAATTCTGAAGGGTCCAAACTAATGAAATCACGGACTCTGGCGCTGACAGCTCTATCTCCATGACCCGTACCTTTTCACTGAGCCTGAGCAGCCACTAACTCAGTCAACAACTTAATAGCCTCTTTCATCTCCTGGCCTGAGGCATCTGGTAGAGGAACTGAGGGTCCTGGAGCTGGAGCTGACGCTCCTCTATGCTCCTCTGAGCGGGTAGAGTATGAGAAGACCTAGATGGAATCTCATTCTGGGACTAGCCCTCCTCTATATCTGTAGGTGGTACCCGCTCAGTCCTGTTACTTTCCACTGACTTGCCCTTCTAGGCCGTTGTCGCTTTTCTCTTCACTGGCATCGCTGAAATCATGACACATGGTCAGAAAAAGGGGAGCCCTTATAACATGGCTCTATCGCACGATCTAAGAGGAGAAAGAAAGGTCGATCATTCCTAAATGCTCTGCAGCATCCTGTTTATAAGTGTAGCACGCTTCACACCCATAAACAGGACTCTACTGGACACGGCTCGTAGACACACCCTAGGACGAACTTCTCTAATACCATTTTTGTTACGACCTAACCGGAGGGTCATGACAGGTACCCGGAGCTAGCCTACCAAGCACCTCTTAACATACTTCTCATATTCATATCTAGGTAGACCACATAGCTAACTCATAAATACCATAATCTATAATAGCATGAGTTCAAAGATAACACATCTATATAACATCACTAGCTATGCCATAAGTACAAGCTGACAAGACTGCCAAAAATGATATACAACAAAATGAACCAATAAGGTTACTGGACATCTAACTATGTACATCTTTCTACAAGCCTCTACAAAGAGTATAAAACATTATAAGGACGGGACAGGACCCCGCCATGCCTATCTGTACACAAAAGAACAATACCGAATAAACTGTGGCTCCAGGAGAAATGGAGCGCTCCTGTGTAAACGCTGATGAAACAGCCTAATGATCCGATCCGTCTCCCTGTCTACCCGCGGGCATGAACGCAGCGTCCATAATAAAAAAACGTCAGTACGAGCAATGTACTGAGTATGTAAGGCATGAACAGCAACATAAATAAAGTATGAGAGAAGCATAGGATAGGAGAAATAACATGTACATCTGATTGCCTCTTAAGGAGGATATCATGCATGCTTAGCTTTAAAAAAAAAAAAAGCATTTTCATACATACATAATATAACTGTTAGTGTTGTGGAACATACAGCCCAATATATAAATGTTAGTGTTGCGGAACGTGCAGCCCGATCCATATATCATATCATCCCGTGTCCGGGTATCATCATAACCTGCCCACTGCAGTGGTGTGCATATCTACGTGCCTGTCCGGTCGAGTATAGCGCGGCGCGGTGTGAGAAAATACATACATATATATAAAGCATGCATGATATCCCAAATAAAAAGCCATAAATCCATCGGAGTGACGTCTGGTTGGTAACCTCCGATGTGCCATTATGGAATCATCATTATCGCTAAATCTCGCTTTGAAGGAACAAATATCATAAGATGAGTCATCAACAATGAGTATAATTCAATAACCATACACAAGCCCAATAATATCATGAGAATGTTAAGAACTATAAGTGTTGGAATTTTTTCGGAAATGAAATCATCACTATCATCATGAAGAGCATTTATCGACATTATCATAAGAACCTTGAGAATCATGAGTTTCTAACATTTTTTTAGGAACAAGAATGGCATGGATGTCGTGTGAAGATTTACAACTCAAGAATCATGCCTTAAGAAAGAAAAGGTTAGTGTTAACATACCTTTATGTCTCCCTAACTACTTAACGTTCTCCTCCCAAGCTCGCAAATCTACATTCAAGAGGAGTCACACTAAGGTCAAGTCTTGAAAATACTCATGAGTTCAAACTAGAGAAATTAGTGGGCTAACGAAATTTGGGTAGCACTCCCCCTATTTTATTGACTTCCATCAAATCCCAAATCAACTCCCAACAATAATAACAACTTCAACAATACCATGATTAAGAGATTTCATTCAACTTATATCCAACACAATCCCAAAAGTTCTTCTCATAATCAATTTATAGCAACAACCTCAACAGAACCCCTCATAAATTTGTATACAACACTTCCTCATCATTACTATTACCCCTCATAACAAGATCATAATCATAACATGTCAAAAAGTATAACTCAAGTTAATTTACTACTCAAGCTATCCTCAAATTCATATTTGAACTTCCTTTTTCACTTTCTTTCATCAATCAAGTTGTATCACAATCAAGCAATCTTAATAACATGTAATAGATGTGAAAACTTACCTTAATCACACAAAAGCAAGCTTGGATCAATTTATTCCACTAGACTGAAACCTCCAACTTCAACACCCAAGGAATTCTTGGACTCTACAAACCCTAGAGAGCCTCCAATACTTGAATCTCTTGATCTTTAACCTTTAATCTTTGAGTTCACTTGGGTTGGCTAAATTTGTTTAGAGGAAGATTCTAGAGCTTTCATGGACTTGGGAAACGTTGGAAATGAGCTAAAATGAGTAAGGGTCGAGTATATAACATAAAAAAAAAAAAAAAAAAAAAACTGCCACTGCGATATACGGTCCAATATACGGACCATAAATAATTTACGGTCCGTACATTTGGACCGTAAATCCCAAACAGAAAACCACCACTCACTGGTTTGATTTTACGGTGGAGTCCATAAAATTTACAGTCCGTATAAAATATACGGTCCGTAGATTCGGCTATAAATCTCAACTTTTGTCGTAACGTATTCTCATCAATTCATTGAGCCTCTAATCCTTCCAACACCTGCTAAACATGAACTTAACCCCTTATAACTATAAAATAAACTTGTCTAATCTCATTTAACCTTGATGACCCCAGTGTCCAAGACTAGAACCACTAATCACACGACGAATCTCAATGTACAAAACCACGAGGTGTGACAGTTTAAATCTTCGTTTATTATACAAATTTGAACATGCTTCAGTTGTAGCTTAAGGGATACAATTTGTTTTCAAAAAGAAATAGGAGAACATATATTAACATGAGTCTTACTGTTTCCAGTTTTAAATTTGTGCAAGCCATGGCCTGCCTTCCTTGCTTGAAAACTAGTTTGACACATAGATTAGAGTGTTTTACCAGTTAAATATTGGCTTAAGGATTTAAAGGATTCCTCCTCTGACTAAGTCTTGTTAAAGTATATCTAAAGGAAAACAGTAAAGATCTCCGGTATGCCCCATTTGATGAAACAAACAGGGTTGAAACCTTAAGCCAACTTGTGGCTACATATTTTATGCGAAGACCGCTGTGCTTGGCTGCTGTACTGGTTGTCGAGTTGAGCCTCATTGTCATTATGTTTAGCTTGTATTTTCACCAAGGATGGGTTGTTGATTGTGCTGCTGAGCAGCCGGCATATTTGAAGCTTGAAATGTGACCAGGCTGCTTGAACTACTACTGCTACTTGCTATTGCTACATTTGAAACAATGTCCTTAATAAATGGTGGCCCTGCCCCTAATTTTTCGAAACTTGTAGCTTGTTTCCTAAATAAATTTGGGAAGTGGCCTTCTATCCAACTCCCCCAAGTTTTACTTGTATGGGAGAATACAATCAAGGAAATGAAGTTTTTGCTCTGAACAAATTTAAGTAGTGTAACTTATGAACCAACTTAACTTTTTAGTATTATTCATGGTACCAAAAAGAATACAAAAGTCCAAAAATTATCTTCAGAGCCAAGGCAAAAATTATACTGATTTATTCTCGTTTTTAAAAGAGAAAAGGTGAACATACACATACTACTTTGGAAATGAGGCCCCCAAAATTATCGGTACTAAACAAAGCCCTTAGTTGTCAGCCCTAGTATTGAGTCTGCTGTATTGCATGTGCTGATCCTACCATTGAATTGTGCTGATCCTCTCCCAAACATAAAAAACAAATTACATGTGCTGAACTATTAATCTAAGGGTCACAATCTTAATTATGAGACAATTTCAGCCTTCAATTACTGTGGATTATTGATTGCAACAGAAAGAAGTCTACATGCGCTGTACACTATGGGGATTGCACGTTGCACTGAAACCAAACTTTATATATGAGCAAATGTCACAATCACAAAAGTGTTATTGGTACGCAATACGCATGAAGCTATTAACTATATATAATAACAACGTGGTCCAGTACGCTTATTTTATAAGTATGATAATGATACAAATCATACAACAAACGAAAGTCAACCCTATATCAATTAGAGTACTATTATTAGTACTTGTTTATAATTAGAAGAATTAGAATACAGTCATGAAGTCATGATGCACTTTTTATCATCTGTTTGGCCTCAGAAAGTTTTACAGCTAGCAAAGTTTTTTCAAAACTTAGGGGTCGTTTGGTTGCTAGTTCGAGCTATGCAGGGATTAGTTATGTAGAGAATTAGTAACGTATGGATTAATTATGCAAGGTTAGTCATTTCATCTTCTACCGTACATAAAATAATACATAGATTGACACATAAATTATACATATTTTATTTGTGTATGGGATTGTAAAATGATATCCAAACAACGTACTTGATGTGTTGCTGAACTTTATACAAAGCAATCAAAGTACTACCAAACATGATATTGGCTCTACTAATTTTGGTACATGAATGATTCCCTTCCAAACTAGTAACCAAACGACCCCTTAATTAGTATTACTGAATTCATTTAGATGGTTTTTAGAAAAGTTCTTATTCTTTTTGAGGTTTTAAAAGATGCTTTAAAGAATTTTTGAGAACTCTGACAAAACACAATTTTTTTCCCTTAAAGTTACTTGTCACGTCCTTAGTCTTCAACTAAGCACACGTGCGGCACTTGACAACTCGCTCACATTCTTGCACAACTTGCTCACAATCTTGCTATGCCAAGTCGGCCTAGATTACTACACTCAAGATCGCTAAGGGAATAGTAGGTGAATAAGACAAGAGAAATTTGCTAGAAGGAAGGTTTTTATCATAGAAGACTTGATTGATTTTTGCTTGATAGTTTACAAATAAATGACCCTCCTATTTATACTACTCACCTAGGGACTAGTATGTAAATAATAATTATTGTACAAGTCCCTACATATTTACAAATAAGCCCATATTCTAGAAATCTCTACACAACTAGATTATTCCAAGGACTTTTCATGCAATTCCAAAGGTTCTAAGGTCTTCCATCAAAAATCTCCATATTTCTCTAGAACCTTCTCACATAAGCTAGTCTCGTTTCCATGTAAACATCCACATAAGTTTCCTACATGACAAAAATAGTTCCACGTGGCGCCTAGGTGACATGATGATGTGGCAGGTCATCACATACTTCTCTGAAAATTTTCGAAAACTTAACGAAGCAAATATTATTACTTATCTAATTCCTTCTGGGCTGAAACGGACTTGCTTCAGTATAAACTTGGCCTACAAATTTTCATTATTACGTGACCTCATATAACAAAACACCATGTCATTATCATTTCTTATGCTATACAATTCGTCTAGTATTGTAGTACCTTCTTTTTAATTTATTTAAAAAAAAAAAAAATTGTTACCATTCAAAACTCCACTAATTAGAGCTCCTTTAAATTTCTACTATATAGAACACAAAGAAATTTCTCATTATCAATTATTTTGTCAAACTGTGTGTCAGCTTGATTATTGACGTTATAATTTCCTAATGGACCAAAAAAAAAAAAAAAGTCATTATATTTCCCCTATCTACTTTATACGAAAAATCAAACTAATTAGTTTCTAAAACCTCAGTGCAATATAATTAGTTTAGATATACTCCTCCATCCCATTTTAAGTGCCGCTTTAGCTCTTTTTACGCTATTATAAAGAACAATAAACACAAGATATATTTTATAGTTATTCATATTTAATAAAAGTAAATTAATTTATTCCTCTTACTTACTATGCGAGTACGGGTATAGTTGGAAACAACTGCTGGTATGACAATTAGTTTAGGACGATTTTTTTAAGCTAAAATGACTGTTAATTTAAGACGGAGAAATTATAATCAAATTTCATCTATAAAAAGGGAATCTGCGACTTTTGTAGGACAAAAAAAAAACATAAGTAGGTTTCACGCACTAATTTAGTGCATGAAAGGACCAAACTGCAAAAATAAAAGTTTGGCCTTTCACGCACGCACGAAATTCGTGCGTGAATGAGGCCAACAAAAAGTCATCCATGAATAGTGTACTACTCCTGCTCTAGCAGCAATTGGCTTTAATCTTTGGTCCTTTTCTGAATAGTAAATAGTGTACTACTCCTGCTTGGGCCCATCATAATTGGTGTGCATTGTATTTTGTTCAAGGATTTCTTCTTGGCCTTTACGTACATTAGATTCATTTTTTTACGCGAATTGCCCTGCTTTTGGCGTGGTCTTTAAATTTTGCCCCTTATATTTGTGGTATTTAAGTTTTACCCTTTGGCAGAAAGCAAGATTCAATAGTCTAACACTCTTACGTCTAATATCTATTCGGAGCCACTACATTTTGAGTTAGCTTCCACCTACAACCTACAGTCTAGCATTGTTACGTCTACGCGAAGGGTAAAACAGGTTTTACCCGAATAGATTTTAGACGTAAGAGTGTTAGACTATTGAATCTTGCTTTCTGCCAAAGGGTAAAATTTAAAGACCACAAATATAAGGGGCAAAATCTAAGACCACGCCAAAAGCAGGGCAATTCGCGCAAAAAAATGAATCTAATGTACGTAAAGGCCAAAAAAAAATCCTTGAACAAAATACAATGCACACCAATTATGATGGGCCCAAGCTGGAGTAGTACACTATTCACGCATGACTTTTTGTTGGCCTCATTCACGCACGAATTTCGTGTGTGAAAGGCCAAATTTTTATTTTTGCAGTTTGGTCCTTTCACGCACTAAATTAGTGCGTGAAACCTACTTATGTTTTTTTTTTTTTTTTGTGTTAGTTTGGTTCAACTTTTTTTTTTTTTCCTACAAAAGTCGCGGATTCATAAAAAAGGCATAGCCACACAAAGTGGAATTCACCAAATCAATAAGCTTAGAGAGAGTAAAGTGTTAACAAACTTTTAAGTAGTTGAAACATGGCAAGTGAGAAGGAAACGATTCAAATGGCAAGTGAGAAGGAAACGATTCAAATGGCAAGTGATAAGTAAAGGCAAATCCTGCATGAAGATCATGCTGCTGCAGGAACCATCGAGTGGAGACATGGTGGCCCTCCTATTTATGACACTGTAAATAATCTCTTTGAACAAGGAAGAACCAAGGTATGTGTAATATCCACATCATCTTTATTCTTGACAATACAATTCTCTCTGTTTATTTCTGTTGTAATATATTAACCATATAAATATTAATTTAGGAAACTTACAAGTTTCTCCTTAGCAAAAGCAAATTTGTGATTACCCCAACTTGTGTCACCGATCTTTTATAATCATCACGAAGAGGATAAATTCTCTTTGTCCACGGCTAAGCATGTTCTAGGAGGACAAACCAATGACTCAACGGGCTAATTAGCACCCTTATGGGTGGACCCAACACAGTAACTATTTCCAGCAATTTCAGTAACTACAGTATTTATTAATTGAATTATAATATGTTGATTTCATGCTTTTGAATTAGGTTTGGCCAGAAGGGTGTCTGGAGGAAACAGTACAAAATGCTATAAAGTCATGGGAAATGGAGCTTTCTCACAAGACTCGTGCAAAGGACTTTAGGACTATTAATCCTGAAAAATTCAAGCTCTTTGTTAATGGTAAGGCTTACAATAATCAACCCCACTGGAATATTTTGCTAATCTAATCTCGTTAATTATACTTTGGAGAAAATCTAAACTTGACTACTAGTATCTTATGTAGTTATTTAAAGATAAGGGTAGTATTAGAAGAAAATAATAAAGCTATCTTGATTTGCTAAAATAGATAAGGAAAAAGGAAAAAACTGTTTCTAATATAAGGACCAAATAAAATGAAATGAAGGAATATTACTCTATTAGTCACAATCTATGTGATATTTTTCGCTTATCGAGATTCAAATTAAGTAAACTATGACTAACATTTTAGAATATTTTTTGTCATTGTATGATATAAGAAAAATTGCAATGTCTAATCTTACCGTTACTTAAATTTTAATTCTAAAATATTTAGTTGATCTAATTCAATTTAACTTCAATGATAGTCAAATTGATTCTGGAAAAATGAATAGCGCCAGATAAGGATGGATGAAGTACCCTTTAGATCTCAGTCTATTCAGCATATTTACTTCTTCTTTTTTATAACCACTTATTTATTTTTAATAATAAATCTAAATTATCCAAATCTTTTACATAATTTTAAAATCTTTAAAACGTTCACTTATAGATGACTACGGAAGTGACGAATAAATATCTATATTTATTTGTTAGAAGAAAGGTACTTAAACTTATAAATTCTAGATTTGATGATATCATATTGCATTTAAGAGCTGCATATTTTTGCCCTAAATCCCTCTATTGTCGACTTGTGGCATTGATCCCCTTCCACGTGTCACCAAACTGGCGATTAGTCTAGAAAACCATTCACTTGAATTAGATGGAGGAGGTGTGAAATTTTGTTTTATAATAAGTAAAATCCAATCGTTTTGTTAACATAAACATAAATTAATAAGTTTCTTTTCCTTTTTTAAGAAAACCTCCCGCCTAGACCTGTCAACCGGTTCCAACCGGAACCGGACCGGGAACCGGTTAGGAAACCGGCCGGTTCCGGTTCCAAAACCGGAACCGCCTAACCGGTTCCGGTTAATCGGTTTTAAAGTCCAAACCGGAACCGGTCCGATTTGGATTGGTTAAAATATTTTTTTTTATTTTTTGTATTATATATATATATTATAGTATTTATTTGTATATTATAGGTATATTTACATATGTTATACAACTTTATAATTAAAGTTTAAATATTTACTGACTAACAGCCTAACAGCAAGTCAGCAATACAGAATAGTGTTTTTCGTACACATATATATGTATAACTTACATATTATACTTATATAGTTATATATATGTATAATATATAGGTATAGCTTAATATCTATATATAGGTATAACTTAATATATATACTATATATACATATCTACTATATATACAATATATACTTAATATATATACTATATATATTTATATAATATATATACTTATATACTATATATACTTATATATGTGTATAACTTAATATATATAGTATATACTATATATACTTGTATATATGTACTATATACTATATATACTTACTTATATACTATATATACTATATATACTTATATACTATATATACTTATATATGTGTATAACTTAATATATATAGTATATACTATATATACTTGTATATATGTACTATATACTATATATACTTACTTATATACTATATATACTATATATACTTATATACTATATATACTTATATATGTGTATAACTTAATATATATAGTATATATACTTACTTATATATACTTGTATATATGTACTATATACTATATATACTTACTTATATACTATATATACTTATATTCCTAACTTAATAAAAGTAAAAATATGAACACAAGTAAATAGAAGAAAGCTCAATGAGCCATATATTTTATTCATTCTTGGATAACATTTATTTGCAAGTTGTATTTTTTTTTAACTTGCAAATAATACATGAGTTATACAAAAATAGTAGAATAATAAAATCATCAATTTTGAACCATTTCGTTAATTTCCCCCACATCATATTCGGTCATGGAAATATCTTCAAAGTCTTCCATTTGGTCCGGTCCACTAGCTATCAAATCTTCAATTTCTTCCTCTTCGCCTTGCTCCGCTTCTGAGTTTTGGTTGCGTCGCTCCGATCTAATCCAATCTCGAATGCACACTAGTACTTGCAAGCTAAAGCCGGATAATGAATGTCTATGGTCTCCAATTTGTTGTCTTCCTTGGCTAAATGCGCTCTCCGAAGCCACGGTTGATACTTGAACCGTAAGGATATCTCGAGTCATTCTTGAAAGTACCGGATAGCTTACCTTGTACTTCTTCCACCATGCTAAGACGTCCAAGTCATCCTTGATATCCACATTTGGCTGCATCAAATAAAAGTTAAATTCATCAAAGTTTGCAGTAGAAGAAGACGTTGGCTGTGAATGTAAAACTTTTAAACCCGACAAGCCCTTTTTGCTACTCTGAGAAGTAGTAGGGCGTGGAGCAACGGGTGTAGCACGTTCTTCCAAACTAGAATAATGAGTAAAAACTCTTCTAAACTCATCATCAATAGCGAGATCGGCTTCAGCTAAAGATGGTTGAACTCCCTCTTCAATTTCTAAAAATGTATAAATTTGACTAACCAAATTTTTAGTATAAGACACTTTTAAACAAGGATTTAAAAGGGAACCCAATATAAATAAAGTTGGGATGGAAAAAAAATACTTCTTAAATTTGATTATCATTTCAAAAATAGCCACTTGATAATCGGGTTTATATTTATACTCTTGTAAAACTCTAGCTATTTCCGCTAAGTAGGCTAAAATTCCGGTTACCGTGGGATAGAATTGTCTAGAAAAAGCAAGAGTTGCATTATAAAAATTTTCTAAGAGTTCAATACATTCTTTAACATCTTCCCAATGCCTAAAAGTTAACCAATCCTCACTATCAATATTATACTTGTTGTGAACTTGTTGTATGGGAATCCTATACTCATATGCTTGTTGTAGCATAATGTAAGTGTAGTTCCACCTAGTCTCAATTTCTACTTGAATTTTCCTAGGTCTAAGGTTATTTTCCACACAAGCATTCTTAAAATCTCTAATTCTTCCCCTATTAGCATTACAAAAAAGAAACGCAACAGCATTTCTAACTTTTTGAACAGAATCATCAAAATGCATAAGACCATCTTTAACAATTAAATTTAAAATGTGACAACTACATCTTACATGAAAAATATTTCTTAGAGGAGGGTTTATTTCTCTTTTTTAAAAGACCAATTGCCTTTGTATTATTAGAAGCATTATCTAAAGCAATACAAAGTGTTTTTCTATAAATGTTAAAAAATCTCATTATAGTAGACATTGAATCGGCTAAAAATTTTCCATCGTGACGACCTTTTCCTTCGTCGTATAAAAAAGCTATAATTCTTTTTTGCATAACCCAGTTGTCATCAACCCAATGACATGTAATAGCAAAAAAATCTAAATGGTTAATACTAAGACCCAAATCAGCGGTAAGACAAACATTACAATTTAAAGAATTAAATACATGGCGCAAATAAAATCTATATTTTTTAAACAAATCTATAACATCGGCTCTACAAGTACTTCTAGGAATACCCTCAAATAACGGGTTATAACAACGTTGAATGTAAGTAACAAACCCCAAACCCGAGGGAAAGGAAAATGGTAAACAATCATAAGCTACCATTTTAGCTATTTCTACGCGTTCTTTTTTCTTGTCATACTTAAAATTTCTACCGGTTCGTGGGTCTATCGTCATTTGAATCCCCCCCACATTTGAACCCGTTTGTTCTCCCCAAATATCCATATGTTTGGTTCTCATATGAGCATTTAGTGTACCCGTTCCACCTTCCTTACCAGTTCCTTGCTTAAAACTAAATACTTGTGCACATAGGGTACATGTAACTGATTGGTTTTCCCTATCCTTAGTCATAAATTTCCAAACTTTAGCTGTTGGCTTACGAGTTCTAGGCGGTTTGTCTTGTGTATGTGATTGTGCAGGACCTGTATCTCCTATGGGATTTTCGGGGGGTTGTGTTTCATCATCATCATCATCTAAGTCTTCATTAAAAGTGTCGGTAAAATGTTGTTGCATTGCCTCATGACCTAAAAGTGGATTATTTCCACCAACATCAATACCTAAATTAGGTGTTTCTTCCACAAATGTTTCCTCATTAAGCGCACCCCTAACAGTACGACTACTACTACCGGCACCACGTCTTAATCTCTTTGACATTATTAAATAGAAATAATTTAAATCACAATCAAATAAATTACAACAAATTAAATTTGCTAGAATTAAATTGCGTAAATTAAATTTCGAAAAATAAATTGCTAGAATTAAATTGCGAAAATTAAAGATAGAGTTGGAACGAAGGTACCATATTGCCGAATTAATTTCCAACAAAGCGAAGGCGGCTAGAATTGCAAATCCACCAAAGCTACTTCGGATTGTTGCAAAATCACCAACTCCACCAACAATATTATAATTGCAAAATTAATAATTGAAAGTTGAAACTATAATAAGACTTTGTGGCTAATTATTGCAAAGTAACTATAATTGAGAGATTGAGATTTGAGAGAAAGATGAAGAAGAGTGAATTGAAATGAAAATGAAGAAGGGTTTATATAGGGGTGGGGGAGGGGTTAAAGTGTTAAAAAAAAAATTGGGGGCCAAAAATTAAGAAAATGACCGTTTGGCAACGGCCATTTTTGCAAATGGACCGTTGCCAACGGTCCATTACCGAGGCCCAACGGCTCTTTCCTTTTTATTTTTATTTTTTTTTAATTTTAACCGGTTTAACCGGTCCGGTTCCGGTTAAAAAATTTTTGGAACCGGACCGGTAAACTAATATCCGGTTAACCGGAACCGGTTAACCGGTTATACCGGTTCCGATTCCGATTCCGATTTAACCGGTTAAAACCGGTTACAATGAACCGGTTGACACCTTTACTCCCGCCCAAACCATTCTTAATTAAGATTTATGATGGTTCAAGAATCAAGATACACTAGCTAGTAGATGTTTTTGGTATAAAGTCATTTTTTTTAAAAAATTATTTCTTTTTATATAATAAAACTAGCAACTTATATTTCGAAGAAAGTATTTTCCATCAAAGGGGAAATAACTTTCCTCACTTATTGACAGAAATTATTTTCATTATAAATGTCTTACTTTTTAAATTCATATTACTTGTTTCAACTAAATTTGAATAGTATTGTTATTAATTTTTAAAACTCCAAAAGCTCACCAGACACCCTCCGATCTTGCCATTATTTTTTCCTAAGCATTTCTATTTACCACTCTAACTTTGAGAATGCACATCTAGACACCTCAATTCGTCCTCACGTGTCTCGTAGACACCCGATGCTAACGTGGAACATAAATTCTGGAGGTGCCTAGATGATCATTTTGTTAGTTGGAGTGTTCAATTGATACAGTGATAACGAGTCGAGGTGTCTAGATGATCATTTTGTAAGTTAGAGTATTCAACTGACAGTAGAGAATAAGTTTAAGTGTCTATCTATGTATTATGCCTATAGTTTATCAGTTAACCCGAACGGACTCTAATTTAGATATTTTATGTTGGCTACTTAATTAACAGGAAGAGAGGGACTAACAGCAGAAGAGACTTTAAAACTAGGAAGTTACAATGCTTTATTGAAGAGTTCAATGCCAAATGAATTCAAATACTACAAAGCAGATGAAGAGACCTTTGAATCGTCTCACGATGCTTTTCGATCAGCTTTTCCAAGAGGGTTCGCCTGGGAAGTGATCAACGTGTATACAGGTAGGTGTTAAATAAGCGGGTTGGGCTGAATTTTCCCGATGACCGACCCAAAAATTACTTTGACTGAAATGAATAGGGTTAAAATGGGTAAAAAGCGGGTCATAACTAATTCTGCACGGTTTGTTCTTCAAATGGACTGGTCTTTAGTTTTTTCCCTTCAAATCGAACTGGGCATAAGTTTTTTAAGAGTGCGGACATAACATGTGGATATTATGATACGTAACTTATGTCCCTCTAGACATAAGTTCGATTTGAAGGACAAAAATTAAAAATCAGCCCGTTTGTAGGGCAAATATTAAAGACCAACACAAATAGGGACAAAAGTGCAAACGGCCCTCCCAAATTTTACTTTCTTTCTATGTTCTTTTATAATTTTTCGATATCTAGTAAAACTTTTATTTTCTTTATTATGGCTATATATAACATATTAGATAAAAAGAATATATTTTAAAAATATTTTGATAAGGTTTCTCATATGCCAATTTGAACTATATATCAGTTTAATTTTTAGATGGGTTGAATTCGACGGTCAAACGAACTGAGCTAATAATTGAACGAATATGATCTAATTTTACCATCCTATATACAGGGCCACCTGTTGTGACATACAAATTCAGGCATTGGGGTTTCTTTGAAGGACCGTTTAAAGGACATGCACCTACTGGTGAGATGGTTCAGTTCTGTGGTGTTGGCATAGTGAAGGTCTCTCTCTCCCCCTCTTATATGATCATTTTCATTTTATTTCTTCTGATAGTGATAGTGTTTGATTGGATGCGAAATATAAGAAGGAAAGGGAAAAAATAGCACGTCTTAAAATAAAGAAAACAACTTTTTATAAGAAGTTAAAATGCACCAATGGTATAAAAGTTTAGTGCTCTAACGTTAATAGGCATAAGCGAGGGCAGAGCTACCTATTAGGCGGGGTTTAATCAAGTCTCGTTCGTTAAAAAAATTATATTTTGCAAATAAAATAAAAATAATTGTTTAGGTTTATATTTAAGTTTTTTAACCCTTTTAACGTGTGAAAAAGCATCAAGTGTAGTAAAAAAGGGCTTTAAAATTATGTTAGGATGCAGGTTCAAGTCCCTATTGTGGCGTAATTATTTTTTTCCTTCAAATTTATCGAAATTCCAAGCTCTGCCAGAAGATAAGTTAATCTTTTGTCAGGAACGTATCAGTAGAAAAAAATAAAATATACTACATTTAAAACTCAAATATAGAAAATATTTTTTAACATGCAGGAAAGACAGGAGTGCCATGAAACATAAAACTAACAGTATCTAGTTGCATCGACTTTGTCAGCCATGATGTTTACGTACTCTACAGTAAATGATGGGATATGGACCTGTTAGATAATGACTATGCTTGGCTGTTCTATGAGAATTGCATTAACCTATTCCACTTGATAATAACTTAGACCATACATATTTGAGTGATATTAAATTATGACACCATTCATGGTTTAAATCGAACACGTATCGCATCTTGGATTGAATTAAATTTTCAATATCTTACTACTTATCTCTCATTCATTTCCAACTCCTGCCCTTAAGGCAAATGTTCTCTCTATTTCTTTTCTTTTGACTTTTTTTGTTTTCGAAAAAATATCTTATCGAGGATGAATGAATCATTATGTCCGTTTCATTTTATATTTTTAAGGCAACTTCAATTTCGTTCACTTTAGTTTAGCCCCTCAAGTTTTTGGTTCAGTAATAAAAACGTAGCACGTTATGAGTTTGAATCCTATCTAGGCCAAAGCCTAAAATATCTAGGTATTAAATCTTGACAGAGACGCAAGCAGAAGAAAAAGATATAAAAAATATGCAAAGGCTTACTTATTTTAACTTACACATTAATGGGTATATTTATATACATTAAAGTCTTAGACTAATAGACAAACAGTAAATAATAGTAGGAAATAAATATCTAGTCGGATAAGGAGATGAGTCCTAAGTCAAGCGAGAATTGTGATGCGCCGATACCGGGGATTTCTCCAATATCAGGAAAAAAATATGTTCACTTCTGTTATACAGAACTTGTTGGTTTAACTAGTTTTTCTATATTGGCAGGTTGATGAATCTCTTAGAGCAGAGGATGTAGAGATATAGAGCCCGTTTGGATTGGCTTATAAGTTGCTTATAAGCTATTTTTAACTTTTTTGAGTGTTTGGCTGGCTAGCTTAAAGTCATTTTATGCTTAAAATAAGCTCAAAAAAATAATTGAGCCCATTTGACTTAGCTTATCTAAAGCAGCTTATAAGCTGTAAGCCAAAAAAAATAAGTTAAACTATCCCATTTTCAGCTTATAAGCCAAAAAAAATAAGTTAAACTATCCCAACTTATTTTTTTTTAGCTTATAAACTGTTTGTACCTTATAGGCATAAGCCCGTCCAAGTAAAACTAAATGATCCTATCCGTTCACTTAGAGATAACAGGGTGAGTTGAGAAATATTTACTTGCATCCGGTGTTTATATCAAACCAATAATCATTTGTGGTTGCACAAGATTGTGATCCTGTCTCACCCAACGTCACGAGATTTGGTTTAAACACTTGTACGTATTCAAAACTAGTGTTTTAGACCCCTCTAACCTTGAGTGTTCCTCAATCACTATCAATGTCAGATAAAAATATAACACATCATCATATGCATATCGCGAAAATGATTTTCTTTAAAAATTCTAAATCCACCGCCCATTTTCTCTTTTCTAGTCTTCCTCCTCCCTCTAAACCGTTCCCACCAACCTTTAGCAACTTCTTGAAACCCAACTTTTAGATCTCTGAATCTGATTCACCATTGATTCACAGGCATCAATTTTGGGTCATAAAAAAGATTAGTTGATGGATTTGAAATTAATGAGAATATTGGGAAATTTTGGCACTGCTAGTCTTGGTGATGGGAAGGACTAAAACTGATTTCTTCCAGATTTGCATGACCACAAGATAACCCTGTGTTATTATGTTCATGACAAAATTATCAAGTTATTTTCCACTTTGGTCATTGCAATTTAGAACGTAGAATGAAACTTTACCGTCTCAAGATTCAGTTGTTGTAGTGTCCACTTCCACTCCAATGGAGAAGTTAGAAACACAAGTTTCATTATTTTGAAGCAAACCCTTTTCACTCGCACCCAACGCACTTAGTCCAGCTCAATTAAATCAATGGCACATAAGCTTGATCAACGACGGGTTCAAAAAACCATCTTTCAACATGTATATGTGCCTAAATGAAACCTCGTGAAGTTGAGGGGTCGAGAACACAACCTCATGCAATTACATGTGTCTATTTAGCTATTTTACCAAGAATGGAAGATCAAAAAAAAAAAATGCATCATATTGTGTATAAAAAAATCGTGATACCTGGTACAGTCTTTATACAGGTTTCAACTGCTAGAACTAGCTGCAGATACAAACTTCTACTGCTCCTACTCGTCTATGATACAACAATATAAAAGTATATCTTGTAGATTTTTTTCCTAACCTTTTGATCATCATAAAAAATCATAAATTAATAACATTACCAGAAAATTCTCTTCCTTGGGTTCCACATTAGATAAATAGACCACCAGAACGAGATCCAACTATCGGGTCAATTCCATGGCGGCTTTCATCAGCAAGAGCTAAAGTTAACATTTCTGTGCAGAACTGATCATCTGGTTTGAACCACAAAGCCTGTTTGGAAAATGGAACAGCAGACTGAATATTGATTTGTGCAAAGCTCTATGTAAAACTATCAGACCAAATATCAACATTTTCCATGTCAGGATTTTCCTTCATGTTTAACTAAAATGGATCTTTTGGCTTAAAACCATATCTTATGTTTAAGAGAAAATGACAAAAATGGTCCCTTGTGTTTGAATGTAGGTTCAAAACAAATCCCTTAAGTATGCACTTAACAATTTTGATCCTTTAAGTTTTTCGAAAGTTAACACTTTTAGTCTCCTACCAAACTCTGTATGTAAGATTTGACGGGAACAATGGAAAAAAAAAGGCTTAACTATAAACACCAACAAAGTTTCATCAAATCCTAAAATATGCAGCACACATAAAGCTACACTAGAAAGTAAAAAGATATATAAAAAAAAATAGAAATTACACCTCAAAAAATTGCACCAGACTCTAAAAATAAATTTTAAAAAGCAAAAACTACAAAAGTTGTACATCTAAATGTGAGTTCCTGCTAATTTCCCTTTTTTCATACTTCCCGTCAAATCTATGAATTATACATATTTTATTTATGTATGGGATTGTAAAATGATAACCAAATAACGTACTTGATGTGTTACTGAACTTTATACAAAGCAATCAAAAAGCTACCAAACATGATATTGGCTATATTAATTTGGATTCATGAATGATTCCCTTCCAAACTAGTAACCAAACGACCCCTTAATTAGTATTATGGAATTCTTTTAGATGGTTTTCAGAAAAGTTTTTATTCTTTTTGAGGTTTTAATAGATGCCTTAAAGATTTTTTGAGAACTCTGACAAAAAACAATTTTTTCCTTAAAGTTACTTCTCTAAAAAATTTCGAAAACTTGACTAAGCTAATATTATTACTTATCTAATTCCTTCTGAGCTGAAACGGACTTGCTTCAGTATAAACTTGGCCTACAAATTTTCATTATTACATGACCTTATATAACAAAACACCATGTCATTATCATTTCTTATGTTATACAATTCGTCTAGTATTGTAGTACCTTCTTTTTAATTAAAAAAAATATCTTTTGTTACCATTCAATTCTCCACTAATTAGAGTTCCTTTAAATCTTTACTATATAGAACATAAAATAGTTTCTCATTCATCAATTATTTGTCAAACTGCGTGTCAGCTTGATAATTATTGACATTATAATTTCGTAATGGACCAAATAAAAATTATTATATTTCCCCTATCTATTTTATACAAAAAATCAAATTAATTAGTTTCTAAATACCTCAATGCAATATAATTAGTTAAGATATACTCCTCCGTCCCATTTTAAGTGTTGCTTTAGCCCTTTTTACACTATTATAAAGAATAATAAACACAAGGTATAGTTTACAGTTATCCATATTTAATAAAAGTAGATTAATTTCTTCTTCTTATATACTATGCGATTACGAGTATAGTTGGAAACAATTGTTCATATGACAATTAGTTTAGGACGATATTTTTGAGCTAAAATGATTGTTAATTTGAGACGGAGAAAGTATGATCAAATTTCATCTATAAAAAAGGCATAGCCACACAAAGTGGAATTCACCAAATCAATAAGCTGAGAGAGAAAGAGAGAAGTGTGAACAAACTTTTTAAGTAGTTGAAACATGGCAAGTGAGAAGGAAACGATTCAAATGGCAAGTGACAAGTACAGGCAATTCCTGCATGAAGATCATGCTGCTGCAGGAACCATCGAGTGGAGACATGGTGGCCCTCCCATTTATGACGCTGTAAATGATCTCTTTGAACAAGGAAGAACCAAGGTTTGTGTAATACCCACATCATCTTTATTCTTGATCATACAATTCTTTCTGTTTATATCTGTTGTAATTAACCATAGAAATACTAGTTTAGGAAACTTACGAGTTTCTCTTTGGCGGAAGCGGATTTGCAGTTACCCCAACTCGTGTCACCCGGTCTTTGGTAATCATCACGGATCGGATAAATTCTCTTTGTCCACGGTTAGGCATCTTCTAGAAAATACAGAGCGTTTTTCCGTTGTAAACCCTAGCCGTGTCATATATGACGGAAAATATTGTATTTTCCGACAAACATATGGTAAATTTACGTTATATGTAGGGATTTGGAGGAGGACAAACTAATGACTCAACGGCTAATTAACCCTTATGGGTGAACCCGACACAATAACTATTTCCAGCAATTTCAATAACCATTTATTAATTGAATTATAATATGTTGATTTCATGGTTTTGAAGGTTTGGCCAGAAGGGTCTCTGGAGGAAACAGTACAAAATGCTATAAAGTCATGGGAAATGGAGCTTTCTCACAAGACTCGTGCAAAGGACTTTAGGACTATTAATCCTGAAAAATTCAAGCTCTTTGTTAATGGTAAGGCTTACAATAATCAAGCCCACTGGAATATTACTCCCTCAATTTCATTTTATTTGGTTCATGTAGTGTTTATTAGGAGTATATTTTGCTAAACTAATCTTGTTAAACTTTGGAGAAAATCTAAATCTGACTACTAGTATCTTATGTAGTTATTTAATGATAAGGGTAGTATTGAAAAAATAATTATCTTGATTTGCTAAAATTGATAAGTAAAAAGAAAAAATTATTTTTAGTATAAGGGCCAAATAAAATGAAACTGAGGAATATCACTCTATTTGTCATAATCTGTGGCATTTTTCGCTTGTCGAGATTCAAATTATATAAACTTTGACCAACATTTTAGAATATTTTTTGTCATTGTATGATATGAGAAAAATTGCAATGTATAATATTTTTTTTATATTTTTTAACTTTTAATTCTAAAATATTTAGTTGATCTAATTCAATTTAATTTCAAAGATTGTCAAATTGATTCCGGACGGATGAAGTACCATTTAGATCTCAGTCTATTAAGCATATTTACTTTATATATATATATATAAATTATTCAAATCTTTTACATAATTTTAAAATCTTTAAAACGCTAAGGAAGTGACGAATACTCTCCAAGATAGTGATGCTCTTGCATATGTCTATATTTATTTGTTAGAAGATAGGGACTTAAAACTTACAAAATTCTAGATTTGATGATATCATATTGCATTCAAGAGCTGCATATCTTTGCCCTAAATCCCTCTATTGTCGACTTGTGGCATTGATGCCCTTCCACGTGTCACCAAACTGGCGATTAGTCTAGAAAACAATTCACTTGAATTAGATGGAAGAGGTGTGAAATTTTATTTTATAATAAGTAAAATCCCATCTTTTTGTTAACATAAACATAAATTAATAAGTTTCTTTTCCTTTTTAATAAAACTTCCCACGCAAAACATTCTTGATTAAGATTTAAGATGGTTCAAGAACCACGATATACTAGCTAGAATATGTTTTTGGTATAAAGTCATTTTTAAAAAACTATTTCTTTTTATATAATAAAACTAGTAACTTATATTTCGAATAAAGCATTTTCCATCAAAGGAGAAATAACTTTCCTCACTTATTGACAGAAGTTATTTTCATTATAAATGTCTTGCTTTTAATTTCGTATTACTTGTTTCAACTAAATTTGAACAGTATTGTTATCAATTTTTAATACTCCAAAATTTCAGTAGACACCCTCCAATCTACTGCCATTATTTTTTCCTAAGCATTTCTATTTATCCCGTCCAATTTTGAAAATGCATATCTCCACACCTCAATTTGTCCTCACGTGTATCGTGGACACCCGACGCTGACGTGGAACATAAATTCTGAAGGTGTCTAGATGATCATTTTGTAAGTTGGAGTGTTCAACTGATACAGTGGAAACGAGTTGAAATGTTTAGATGATCATTTTGTAAGTTAGAGTGTTCACCTAACAATCAACTATTTATAATCAGTTAACCCGAACGGACTCTAATTTAGTTATTTTATGTTGACTACTTAATTAACAGGAAGAGAGGGACTATCAGCCGAAGAGACTTTAAAACTAGGAAGTTATAATGCTTTATTGAAGAGTTCAGTGCCAAATGAATTCAAATACTACAAAGCAGCTGAAGAGACTTTTGAATCATCTCATGATGCTTTTCGATCAGCTTTTCCAAGAGGATTCGCCTGGGAAGTGATCAACGTGTATACAGGTAGGGTGAAATGCGTTAAGGGAAAATAACACTTCTATCTGGAGAAAATATTTATCCGAAATGGCCCGTATTTCTAATATTACTCAAAATGGCCCTTATATACATTATTATGCACTTTTATATAAGGTTTATACATTGTCTATAATAAGTGTATAATGTTGTATATCGTGTGCATAAACAAAGTTGCAAAAAAAAAAAAAATGTTGGCTATGCGGATATAAATTAAAAATATAGCTATGTGGATGTAATATTTTATGTTGGATTGTATATTATTGAAATTTTCCTATGAGTTAGTTTGGCTGAAATAACTTGGGCTAAAATGAACCAAAAAGTGGGTCATAATCGAATACGTTCAACTCTTACTAGGTTTTACTTTCAATCTTTGTTCTTTTATAAATTTTTAAGTATCTAGTAAATAAAAAGTTCTTTATTATGACTACGTTATATCAATTATAAGTATTTTAGAAATATTTTGATAAGGTTTCTCATATGGAAATTTGGATTATATATCAGTTTAATTTTTAGATGGATTAAATTGGACGGGTCAAATGAACTTAGCTAATAATTGAACGAATTGGACTAATTATGTTTTCATGGACTAATTTTACCACCCTATAAACAGGGCCACCTGTTGTGACATACAAATTCAGGCACTGGGGTTTCTTTGAAGGACCTTTTAAAGGACATGCACCTACTGGTGAGAAGGTCCAATTCTATGGCGTTGGAATAATGAAGGTCTCTCCCTCTCTTTCCCTATTATATATCATTTTCGTTTTATTTAATTCGGCAGTATTTCATTAGTGGCGGGCCCAGGATTCAATGGTCCTGGGTGTCACGACCCGACTAGGGGCCGCGACGGGTACCCGGGGCTAACCACCGAGCATCACTCGTTCTGTTACTCATTATACTCAATAGGCCTTCTTTTACCCAATTCATACTCAAATCATGAGAAAATCATTTTTCTTTCATTTGAGAACATAAATACTTTTATATACATAAGCCTCTCGGCTATCAAAATGATGATATACACATATTTACATATACAGTAGTGACCTTGTGAGACCATATAACCCACACTGCGTATCTACGAGCCTCTACTAGAGTACTAGACATATGGACAGGACAGGACCCCGTCGTGCCCAAAACATACATATACATATATACCAAAAGAATAATCAATGGCACCTCCGGAAAATGGAGTGCTCTTCAAATCAGCTAATAGCTCCTACGAGTCTGGATCGCCTCCCTGTCTACCTGTGGGCATGAACACAGCGTCCAAAGAAAACGGACGTCAGTACGAACATTGTACTGAGTATGTAAGGCATAAACAATAATGAAACATCAATGAAATGAGGAGGCATCAAAGGAGGAGCAATTTGTAACTGACTGTGAATCATAAAAGAAATAATGCATGCTGGCTTACTTTCATAATCATCATCATCTCATGTATGCATAAATATATATATAAGCTGCCCGACCATATAGGTACGGTGTGATAATCAATAACATTAGCCTGCGTCCAGGCCTCCCGCATCCGGGGTACCATCTCATGCCGCCCACTAGTGGTGTCTGCCAATGCCATCTGACCATGGTGTATACGCTGCCCGCCTTAGCGGTGACTGCCCGGCCATATAGGCGCGGTGTTATATCATTATCATAGTATGCTCATCATAATACATACATAAAGACTCAAAGACAACTATACTTTACCGGGGTGACGTAAGGTCGTAATCCCCCGATTTCATTATGGAGCATTCATTGACATTCTGTCTCACCTTGAAGGAATTAGCATATAAGGTGAGTGTATACAATAACGACATCAGTGGGTTATAGATAGCATCATTAGCTTTATAGGATCATCATATCATGGATTTTAGAATCTATAGACTTAAGCTTATCATCATCATTATCGTACTCATAATGTATCTCATATAGCTATTTATGAACAAGGACTCTTAGTTTTCTTGAAGATAGGAATTTCATGAAGGAGGAAATTCATTCCATAAGATTCATGCCTTAAAAATAAAGGACTGGCCTCACATACCTTTGTCGTTTAACTAATCTATTGCTTGCTTGTTCTCCTTTAATGCACACATTCTACCTTCAAGAGAATTCGTATCGACATTAGCTCACAATTATAAGAACGGGCTTACTAAAGCTAGAGAAAATTGGGTAGCATTTTCTTTGTTTATACGACTTCCTCCATATTCCATATCAACTCCCAAACATTTATAACAACCTTCACAATACAATAGACAACAATCATCATTCATTTACATTATCCGAAATTCACCATTTCCCTTCAATTTCTCCATAATTGTGGTTATAATTCACTATTATGTTCTTTCTCATATAATAATCATCTCATGTTCTAAATGTCATTCATAACATATTTATAATCTCAACATATCCATTTTCATGATTCATTCCAACTACTACTCAACAATGATACTATTCACACATTTATGACCCATTTTCTATACTCTTCTACAATCCAAGTGTTTCAACTTATCAATACTTCAAACATCATGAAAATACCATAAAACTTACCTTATATAGTGTAGAAACAAGCCTTGCATGGAAATACTCTTCTAGCACTAAAACCCTATTTCACTTCTCTTGGGATTTCTTGGCTTGGATGGCTTTAATGGGTTTCACACTCTTGATTCTTGTTGGTTTGATGAAGTTGATCATCAATTTCCTTTGGATTCTTGTGGATGAAGAGTGGGGAGAATCTTCTAGAGGTTTCTTGACTTGTGGAGTGAAAATGAAATGAGAGAGAGGTCCCTTATATTAATTCAAAATCTGTCCCGACCAGAACATACGGACCAACATACGGTCCGTATATTTTTCACTGACCGTACGTCTGGACCGTATGTTTGGTCCAGTGAAGTGTGCCATTCTGGGCTGAACCTACGGCTGGACATACGGTCTGTGTATTTTATACGGCCAGTATGTCTGGCCGTATAATGTCCAGCTATCCAGGACTTGTTCTCGTCGACTCGTTTGATCTCCAATCCTTATGGAACCTTCTTAACACTTGTTTGACACTTCAATATCAATCTAAGGGACGTTATCACTCTTCTCCAAGACACCATTACGCCCTCGCTAACTCGTCGCTCATAATTCTTACCCGACACGCGACATATCCTCTACTTTCTTTGACAAACTTCTTCCTTTACATCAATTGTCTTTGAATCTGGATTAGGATCATCAAATGCTATTTCTTACTTAGCCAAGTCATCGTATACCTCGTGCTTTTTGCTAGCCTATTCACTATACGCTAACGAGGAAATTTCCAAGGTGTAATATTCTCCCCCCTTTTGAAACATTCGTTCTCGAATGTTAAACACTCGGGAATTTTACAAAACTTTTACCAGAGTTTCCCCTGTAATATGGCACTACCATCCTGTCACAACAACCCATAATATTTTTTCCTCACAGGGCCACAACACAATAGCAGTATAAATTGGCCACACACGACCAAAAGCATGAAAAGGAAAATATACATACCTCATAGTGTCAGTGTCTCATCTTGATTCTCTCCCGGGGGTTGGAATAAATGCGGATATGTGTATTTCATTTTCTCTTCCGCCTCCCAAGTCATCTCTTCGCGGTTGTTGTTTCACCACAAGACTTTGACTGAAGCTACTTCCTTATTTCAAAGCCTTCGTACTTGCCGGTCTAAGATGGCAATGGGTGCTTCTTCATATGCTAGCTTTTCTGTCACTTGCACATCATCTATCGGAACAATTCTCATAGGATCTCCAACACACTTGCGGAGCATCAAGACATGAAAAACTGGATGGATTGATTCAAACTCTGGAGGCAAGTCCAACTTGTAGGCTACATGACCCACCTTGCGGATAATTCTATAGGGTCCAATGTATCGAGGAATTAACTTCCCTTTCTTGCCCAATCTCATCACCCCTTTCATTGGTGACACCTTCAAAAATACCCAATCATCAACCTGGAATTCCAAGTCTCGCCGGCGATTGTCCGCATAAGACTTTTGGCGACTTTGGGCTATCAACAATCGATCTCGGATCACCTTGACTTTTTCTACTGCTTGTTGAATCAACTCAAGGCCTATTAATTGTACTTCTCCAATTTCAAACCATCCAATTGGAGATCTGCACTTCCTTCCATATAAAGCTTCATACGGAGCCATTTGAATACTGAAATGATAACTATTATTGTATGCGAACTCAATCAGAGGTAAGTGATCATCCCAGCTACCACCAAAATCTAATACGCATGCCCGTACCATATCTTCCAAAGTCTGAATAGTACGTTCGGCTTGCCCATCAGTCTGCGGATGGAATGCCGTGCTAAGCTTCACTTGGGTACCTAGACCTTCTTGAAAATACTTCCAGAACTTGGCTGTAAATTATGCTCCTCTGTCTGTGATAATGGATAGTGGAATACCATGGAGTCGCACAATTTCTTTAAGATACAACCTTGTATAATCTTCTGCTGAGTATGTGGTTCTGACTGGAAGAAAATGAGTTGCTTTTGTTAATCTGTCCACGATCACCCATATGGAATCATACTTGCCTCGAGAACAAGGTAATCCCACAATAAAATCCATGTTGATCACTTCCCATTTCCAAGTAGGGATTTCCATTGCTTGCAATAATCCTCCTGGCTTTTGATGTTCGATCTTTACTTGTTGGCAATTTGGACATTGGGCTACAAATTCTGTTGTGTCTCTCTTCATGCCATCCCACCAATATATCAATTTGAGATCGTGATACATCTTGGTTGCACCTGGGTGAATAGAATACCGAGAATGATGGGCTTCTTCTAGAATTCGTCGGCGTAATTCTGCCACATTCGGCACACATAGCCTGCCTCGGTATCTAAGAATTCCATCCATAGAAACGTCAAATTGGGACTTCTATTTTGCATGACATGTATCTTTATAATGGTTCAATTGAGGATATTCATACTGTCGCTCTTTTACTTCCATGTTCAAGGACGAAACTGTGGGATTATTAACACTAACTCCTGCCCCACCTGAATCAATTAGGCGTACTCTAAGATTAGCTAGTTGGTGGAGTTCCTGAATCATTTCTTTCCTTTCCGGAGGAATTTCGTATAGACTACCCATTGATCGGTGGCTAAGCGCATCGGCTACTACATTTGCTTTTCCGGGGTGGTACAAAATATTCACGTCGTAATCTTTAAATAATTCTAACCACCGTATTGAAGACTCTTGTGATCTGTATAGATATCAACGTGCACACCATACAAGTAGTGTCTCCACATTTTTAACGCATGAATAACTGCAGCCAATTCAAGATCATGAGTTGGGTAGTTCTTTTCATATTTCCGTAACTGTCTCGAAGCATAAGCAATAACTCTACCGTGCTGCATCAATAAACATCCTAACCCAATACCAGAAGCATCACAGTACACAACATAACCATTTGGCCCTTCTGGAATTGTTAAAACTGGAGATGAGGTCAACCTGTTCTTCAACTCTTGGAAGCTACGCTCACAAGCATCATTCCACTGAAATTTAGCTGACTTTTGGGTTAGCTTCGTCAATGGGGCCGAAATGGAGGAAAATCCCTCTACAAATCTTCTGTAATAACCTGCTAAACCCAGAAAACTGCGGACCTCTGTAAGCGTCGTAGGCCTTGGCCAAGTCTTCACAGCTTCAATTTTCTGAGTGTCAACTCGAATACCATCATCTGTAATAACATGACCCAAGAATGTCACCGAATTCAGCTAAAACTCACACTTTGAAAATTTTGCATATAATTCTCGGGCTCGAAGAATTCCCAGAACGATACGTAAATGATCCGCATGTTCTGATTTTGTGCGAGAATACACCAGAATGTCGTCAATGAATACTATCAAAAATAAATCCAAGAGTGGCCTGAATACATTATTCATCAAATTCATAAACACGGCCGGAGCATTGGTCAACCCAAACGACATCACCCGAAACTCATAATGGCCATACCTCGTTCTGAAAGCTGTTTTGGGAATATCTTCTTCTCTAACTCTCACTTGATGATAACCCGACCTCAAGTCTATTTTAGAAAACCATTTAGCACCCTGTAGTTTGTCAAACAAATCATTAATCCTTGGGAGAGGATATTTGTTCTTTATTGTCACCTTGTTCAGGTTCCTATAATCGATGCACATTCGTAGGGAACCGTCTTTCTTTCTCACGAACAAGACTGGTGCTCCCCATGGCGATGAACTGGGTCTAATAAACCCTTTTTCAAGCAAATCTTTCAACTGTGCCTTTAGCTCTTTCAATTCTGTCGGAGCCATTCGGTAAGGAGGAATAGAAATAGGCTCGGTGTCCAGCAATACATCAATAGCGAAATCAATTTCTCTTTCCAGAGGAAGACCTGGAAGTTCATCTGGAAATACATCCGAAAATTCATTTACTACCGGAACGGATTGGAAAGTTGGCGACGTTGCTTCGGTGTCATGTACTCGGACTAGCTGATAAATATAGCCTTTAGCTATCATCTTCCTTGCCTTAAGGTAGGAAATAAACCTACCTTTTGGAGACGTTGTATTACCCTTCCATTCAAGTACGAGCTCTCCCAGAAATTGAAATCGAACTATTTTCATCTGACAATCAACATTATCATAACATGAAGCCAACCAATCCATACCCATAATCACATCGAAATCGAACATTTCTAGCTCAATTAAGTCAGTTTTGGTCTGGCGATTGCATATCACAAGTACACAATTTTTATACACTTGTCTAGCTATCACGGGATCACCAACTGGAGTAGATACCTCAAAAGGTTTAATTGGCTCAGGTTTCACCCCAATACGATCAGCAACATACAGAGTAATATAAGAGAGAGTAGAACCTGGATCTATCAATGCATATACATCATGGGAAAATATGGACAATGTACCTGTAACTACATCCGGGGAGGACTCAAGATCCTGTCGTCCAGCTAAAGCATACACACGGGGCTGAGTGGCACCTGAAGTAGATGCTCCCCCTCTGCCTCTACCTCAGCCTACTGACATCTGAGGCGTCTGACCTGCCGAGCGCACTGAAGATGAACCTGCTGCTGATCCTGTGGGCTGAACCCCAACTCTACCACTGATCGACGGGCAATCTCACATCATATGCCCAACCTGACCACAGGCATAGCAAACATCTGTGCCCTGGCGACACTGTCCGGAATGCAATCTACCGCACTGGCTGCATCGCGGTACCGGGGGTCTCCTCTGACTATAATCTCCCCTGAACTGAGAATCTGAAGCTCTCGAACTCTGACCCTATCCTGAAGGAAATGAGCGATCAAATATCCTACCCGTAAATCTAGGAGGTGCACTAGTCACCGACTGGCCTGAATGTCTGGAATAAGTCTGCCTCGATCCCCCTCTATAATCGCTACCTGCCCCCATAGATCTGGCTCTCTTGCTTTGCCTTCTATTAATGTCGTGATCACCATTTTGTGGTTGTTGTCGTCCCTCTAAGTTCTGGGCATGGGCTTGTATTCGGGAAATATCCATCCCGTCTTGCAATGAAGCCGTCAAATAATCTTTAAATAAATGTGGCCCTAAGCCACTCACAAAGCGATGCACTCTATCTCCCATGTCGGCCACCATAGTTGGAGCATACCTAGCCAATTAATTAAACTGAAGACTATACTCTCGGGCACTCATGTTCCCTTGCCTTAGATTGAAGAACCTATCCGCTCTAGCTCGGCGGACCTCGGGTGGCAAATAGTGGCGAATGAAAGCATCTACGAATTCTTGCCAAACGGGAGGAGGCGCATTCTCTCTTCTCGATGCTATCCAATTATTATACCATAATACCGCCACATCTCGGAGTCTATATGATGCCAACTCTACAGATTCAGTTTCGGAGGCATGAACAATCCTTAATGTTTTCAGCATCTCATCAATAAAGCCTTGCGGGTCTTCATCCGGCTTTGACCCGAAAAACTCCGGAGGATTCAAACTCATAAAATCACGGGCTCTCGTACTGGCTAACCGACCACTTGGGCCCGCGTTCTGCCTCTGTGCCTGGGCGGCAACTAGCTGCGTCAATAGATTAATGGCCTCGGTCACTTGTTGACCCGAAGTAGTCAGAGTAGGAACTAGAGGTATAGGAGCTGGAGCTGAAGCCCCTTCTTGTTCTTCCGTAATAGGCGGGGTGGAAGAAGCATTAGATGGAGCCTCGTTATGTGATTCACCCTCATCTACATTCATTGGCGGCTTTCTTTCTGCCCGTCTTTTCATCGTAGTCTTGCCCTTCTGGGCGGCTTTAGCTTTTCCCTTTGGCGGCATTTCTGAAATCACAACATACTATTAGGGAGGATAAAATCTTATACACGGCTCTATCATACGATCTCATAAGAAGAAAGATGGTCATTTTTCCTAAATGCCCTGTAGCATCTTGTTTATTAGTGTGGCGCACAACACACCATAAACAAGACTCTACTAGACACGACTCATAGACACTTCCTAGGACTGAACTGCTCTGATGCCACTCTTGTCACGACCCGACTAGGGGCCGCGACGGGTACCCGAGGCTAACCACCGAGCACCACTCGTTCTGTTACTCATTATACTCAATAGGACTTCTTTTACCCAATTCATACTCAAATCATGAGAAAATCATTTTTCTTTCATTTGAGAACATAAATACTTTTATATACATAAGCCTCTCGGCTATCAAAATGATGATATACACATATTTACATATACAGTAGTGACCTTGTGAGACCATATAACCCATACTGCGTATCTACGAGCCTCTACTAGATTACTAGACATATGGACGGGACAGGACCCCGTCGTGCCCAAAACATATATATACATATATACCAAAAGAATAATCAATGGCACCTCCGAAAAATGGAGTGCTCTTCAAATCAACTAATAGCTCCTACGAGTTTGGATCGCCTCCCTGTCTACCTGTGGGCATGAACACAGCGTCCAAAGAAAACGGACGTCAATACGAATATTGTACTAAGTATGTAAAACATAAACAATAATGAAACATTAATGAAATGAGGAGGCATCAAAGGAGGAGCAATCTGTAACTAACTGTGAATCATAAAAGAAATAATGCATGCTGGCTTACTTTCATAATCATCATCATCTCATGTATGTGTAAATATATATATAAGCTGCCCGACCATATAGGTGCGGTGTGATAATCAATAACATTAGCCTACGTCCAGGCCTCCCGCGTCCGGGGTACCATCTCATGCCGCCCACTAGTGGTGTCTGCCCATGCCATCTGGCCATGGTCTATACGCTGCCCGCCTTAGCGGTGACTGCCCGGCCATATAGGCGCGGTGTTATATCATCATCATAATATGCTCATCATAGTATGCTCATCATATTATGCTCCTCATAGTATGCTCATCATAATACATGCATAAAGACTCAAAGACAACTATACTTTACCGGGGTGACGTAAGGTCGTGATCCCCCGATTTCATTATGGAGCATTCATTGACATTTCTGCCTCACCTTGAAGGAATTAGCATATAAGGTGAGTGTATACAATAACGACATCAATGGGTTATAGATAGCATCATTAGCTTTATAGGATAATCATATCATGGATTTTAGAATCTTTAGAATTAAGCTTATCATCATCGTTATCGTACTCATAATGTATCTCATATAGCTATTTATGAACAAGGACTCTTAGTTTTATTGAAGATAGGAATTTCATGAAGAAGGAGGAAATTCATGCCATAAGATTCATGCCTTAAAAAGGAAGGACTAGCCTCACATACCTTTGTCGTTTAACTAATCTATTGCTTGCTTGTTCTCCTTTAATGCACACGTTCTACCTTCAAGAGAATGCGTATCGACATTAGCTCACAATTATAAGAACGGGCTTACTAAAGCTAGAGAAAATTGGGCAGCATTTCCTTTGTTTATACGACTTACTCCATATTCCATATCAACTCCCAAACATTTATAACAGCCTTCACAATACAATAGACAACAATCATCATTCATTTACATTATTCGCAATTCACCATTTCCCTTCAATATCTCCATAATTGTGGTTATAATTCACTATTACGTTCTTTCACATATAATACTCATCCCTTGTTCTAAATGTCATTCATAACATATTTATAATCTCAACATATCCATTTTCATGATTCATTCCAACTACTAGTCAACAATGATACTATTCACACATTTATGACCCATTTTCTATACTCTTCTACAATCCAAGTGTTCCAACTTATCAATACTTCAAACATCATGAAAATACCATAAAACTTACCTTAGACAGTGTAGAAACAAGCCTTGAGTGGAAATACTCTTCTAGCACTAAAATCCTATTTCACTTCTCTTGGGATTTCTTGGCTTGGATGACTTTAATGGGTTTCACACTCTTGATTCTTGTTGGTTTGATGAAGTTAATCATCAATTTCCTTTGGATTCTTGTGGATGAAGAGTGGGGAGAATATTCTAGAGGTTTCTTGACTTGTGGAGTGAATGAAATGAGAGAGAGGTCCCTTTTATTAATTCAAAATCTGTCCCGACCAGAACATACGGACCAACATACGGTCCGTATATTTTTCACTGACCGTACGTCTGGACCGTATGTTTGGTCCAGTGAAGTGTGCCATTCTGGGCTGAACCTACGGCTGAACATACGGTCCGTGTATTTTATACGGCCAGTATGTCTGGCCGTATAATGTCCAGCTATCCGGGACTTGTTCTCGTCGACTCGTTTGATCTCCAATCCTTATGGAACCTTCTTAACACTTGTTTGACACTTCAATACTAATCTAAGGGACGTTATCACTCTTCTCCAAGACACCATTTGTCACACCCCGATCTTACTAGGGTGTGATGGGCACCCGGCCCCATATTCGGAGCCGAGCGAACCCGCTGACTCTTATTACATACTTAATCTCTTCAGATTCTTACATCAATAAGAAATGAAATACATGGTTAAGCCTCCAGAATCTCTTTTTTTTTTTTCGTTGTTCTCAAGTCAAACAATATCTGTGGTCATGTGGAGTCTGTAACATAAAATATAAAGACACATCGACTGGTGAAGCCGCTTACAATACCGACATACTACACCCACGACTCTGTCTGCAAAGTCTCTAACTTCGAATAAGACATCATAGCATAGTACTCTGACTCGGCAACACTCCAGAGCAAATGGAGCTTGCCAACTCCGCTGGAACATCTTCTATAATAGCTTCTACTCATCTGGGTGTACCTGCGCGGCATGAAACGCAGCGTCCACAAGAAGGGACGTCAGTACGAGCAATGTACTGAGTATGTAAGGCATGAATGATAACATGACAATATGGACAGAACATGAATAACAACATAATAAGGAAATATGGAGGATAAAGGAAAAGGTATGACTGTAACTGCTTGCCTCTTAAGGCGGAATCATGCATGCTCACTTTTACTTTCATGCATACATAAACTGTCTGAATCAAATAACATCATTAGCCCGCGTCTGGGGTAATCATCTCACGCCGCCCACTAGTGGTGCTGCCCGTGCCATATAGACACGGTGTTATTATCCATAAGCCTCCCGCCTTAGCGGTGCTGCCCGGCCGTATAGGCGCGGTGTAATCATCCATAAGCCGCCCGCCTTAGCGGTGCTGCCCGGCCGTATAGGCGCGGTGTAATCATCACAACTTAAGCATGCATAAGAGCCCAATCAAAAGCTATAACTCCATCGGAGTGACGTAAGGTCGGTAACCTCCGATTACATTATGGAATAATCATCATGACTTTGTCTCACCTTGAAGGAGCAATAATTATAAGATGAGACTAGCAACGAATAACAGCGTTAAGAGAACATAGAATAAGATCATAAATCTCATAAGGCGTCGCTTCATATACATATGCACATAGAACAAATTTTTAGGACTCGATGGGTACGTATATAAGTCGACACTTGAAGGCCCAGAAACAAGTTTCGGGTCAATCCGACTTAGTATAAGAAAGTTATGAGCGTTTGAAGTACAGAACCTTCTACAAGCATTTCAGAAACTATTTTTGGAAAATCAAAGCAACAATTATATCAAATACCTTTCGGATATCGTTATGGATCAAATCAAATATAGCTTTTGGAACCATATGTACATATCAAAACATATCAAAGATTCAATGGAATAATCGAACGTGCTATCATTTGAAAACCAAAACTTTAGTCATATCAATTATCTTTCGAAAGTCGTTCGGAAACATATCAAATAGATCTTCAGACTTCATAAGTATGCATCAAAACCATATGAGACAGCTTATGGAAATCAAGAACGTTAGCCATCCTAGTGGCTCTAAGAATAGGAATCTCTTTGAAGTCATACATATACATCATCTACTTGTTTCATAAGGATCATGCCAAAAGAAAGAAAGAAAGGGTAAGCCTTACATACCCGCTCCACGTCCTATTAGCTACGCTTAATTGTCCAAGCTCGTTATCGCTAGTCTACATTCAAGAAGATTGACACAATCATTAGACTCATTATCATATACTTGTCTTAATCCTTCAAATAAATTCACTTATGATCTGTCGAAATTTCGGCAGCATCTCCTCGGTAAATACACCATCCCCGAGAATCTAACTCGGCCCAAATCATCAATCAACAATCCGAGAATTCAACTCGGCCAAACTATCAACAACAATCGTGCCAACAACATCAACAATCAATTCAAGACTCATTCTAACATTAACAACCTTTGTCATACAATTCAACGATATTTCATTTATATTCAATTCAATTCACATAACATTCAAAACGACTCAATCAACATACTACTTCACCCGACACCTTCCAAATTCAACAAGAACAATAACAACCTATTTCCTTCTTTCAAATTCAATCACCACAACCCAACTTACAATCTTCCAAACAAATGTCTCACTTCCAAGTTCATGAATTATATTTACAACCTACACATTAGCAATATCATTCCTACAAATATAAGAAACCATACTAATGTCACACTAACTTCTTCCATAATCCAAAAACAATCACAACTTCATTTCTAACCATTAAATCCTCATTTCTCATCATAGAATCTACCACAACAACAATTAAAATTCTAAATAAAATCAATCCATCACATCCTACCATCATACAATCCCATTCGGCCACCACCCATATACATCTATTTCATGAATTTCATCTGTCTCTACATGCTACAACACTCACAAATCATTCATAACACATGGGAAAGAAGATTGAATACATACCTTCTTCACTTGACTCCTTCATTCGGCTAGGCTTATGAATTGCCCAAATGAATGCTTTGCTTGTTCCAATAACTACTCCATGTTAAAGAGAACGTTCCAATTGGTTGAAATACTAGAAGGAATTAATTTTTCCTTGATCACTCTCCATGGTTCATGTTCGGCCACCATGGCCGAACACCCCCTTCTCTTTTTTTTTTTTCTTTCTCTCCAACTTCCTAAATTAAAATTAATGAATGAAGTGGTCCTCTCTCATATATATATTTAGCTCCTTCCAATGCCAAGTGGACACATGCCCTCTTCTCCATTTTTCTTGAACTTTCTTAAAAATAAACAAGAAGACCACTTGGCTTGTTACATAAGCTTGGTCCATATATATTTTTATAATTAGCCCCCATTTAATACAATATGGCATGTGCCACACGGCCAACATGGCCCCTCCAAGAACTTTCTCGAATATTTTGTGAAATTCTCATTTTGCCCCTAGCCTTCCGCAATATTACCATGAGCCATTTTGTGAATTTTCCTTTTTACCCTTAACCTTTCTCAATATTTCCATACTAATAAACAACTTGTATATTAAAATAATTTTGGAACATAGTCTTGCCCTTAACCTACCACGACCACCTTGAAATATCCGAATGTATAAAATACGGGATATAACACCATTACGCCCTCGCTAACTTGTCACTCATAATTCTTACCCAACACGCGACATATCCTCTACTTTCTTTGACAAACTTCTTCCTTTACATCAATTGTCTTTGAATCTCGATTAGGATCATCAAATGTTATTTCTTACTTACCCAAGTCATCGTATACCTCGTGCTCTTCGCTAGCCTATTCACTATACGCTAACGGGGAAATTTCCAAGGTGTAACACTGGGTGCTCACCTTAAAATCAACAAAAACTATATTGCTTTGAGTAGGATTCAATTTCAGCTCCTCTATGGCTTAGCCTAAAGCATACAACCTTTTAACCAGAGCATCAACATCTTTTATTGCTTCATGGGTGCTATTTATTATTTTATACCAAAATCTCAATATTTTATATATGCCTACATAGAGTATCCGCCACGCTTAATGGGTGCTCGAGCACCAAATATTAACACATAGGTCCGCCCCTGGCCTGTATTTCATTAGATATGAAATTTAAGGAAGACTGAAGAATTTTTAGCACATGCCTAATGTATCCTTAGAACTTGAATTTAACTACATTACACAGCCAAACCATTCTATAATGACATTGTTTGTCTGAATATTTTTGGCCTAAAAGTTATTATAGAGGATGACAGTTATAGAGAGAACTGACTCTACACTGAATAGTGTAATTAAATTTTTCTATAGTATTAGATAATTTGCAGGTAATTGCTATAGTAACTAGAATTTGATCGTGAAAATAAGGAAAATAAATTTTTTATAACAAATTATAATAGTGTAAAATTTAGTATAATGTTAATAGGCAAAAGCAAGGGCGGAGCTACCCATTGAGGAGGGGATTCAATTAAATCCAATTCGTTGAAAATTATATTGTGCAGATAGAATTAAAATACAATTATTTTGTATATATTTGAGTTTTTGAACCGCCGGGACATACGAGAAGCATATATTATAGTGTAATAATAAAAGGAGTTAAAAAACTATGTTAGGATGCAGGTTCAAATCTCTTATCAAAGTACGGAAATAATGGTTTATAGTATCATTAGATATTGATTTATTCCTCCCCACCCTCCTACTCATCACACCATAGCCATCACCCACCACCCCTAACACCTATTCCCACCTCTATTCCTCCTCTGTTTCAAAGTGTTTGTCTTACTTTTTTTTTTATTCAATTTAAAAAAGAATGTTTTTTTCTTTTTTTTTGACAATTTTTTAGTTTCAACTTTTCAAATAGCATGTTTAAGATCACAAGGTTAAAGTACATTTTAGTACATTCAACACATCTTTAATTTAAGACCATAAAATTCAAAAAAAATCTCTACTTTTTTAAACTTTATGCCAAACTAAAATCAGACAAATATTTTGAAACACAGAAAATAATTACTTTTAGAATTATATTTTTTATTTATCAAATATTAAAAGATAAATAAGAAATTTACCTATTTTCCAAATTGGTGAAACACATTTGCCTACGTATGGAAGACACCCGTACTTAGTGGCATCAAGTTTGCCAGCAAGACCATGATGTTTGGCAGTACAGTAGATGATGGGATCTCTGACATAGAAAGGTATTATATGGACCCATAAGATACTGACTATGCTTGGGTGTTCTATGAAAGCTCAACATTAATCAACTCCACTTGACAGCTGACATGTACCAAACATATTTGAATGATCTCAAACTATGAAACCATTCATGGTCTAAATCGAACACGTATCCTATCTTGGATTCAATTTAAATTTCAATATCAAACTATTCATCTCTCATTCATTTCCAACTCCCCTCCCCAAGGCACACGTTCTCATGTTCTCTCTATATTCTTCTAGTTTGACATTTGTTTTTGAAAACGTATCGAAAATAAATGAACTATACAGTCCATTTCATTTTATAGTGTTTAAATTTAACTTGGGACAAAAGCTCATAATAGAATATCCTAATCCTGGAAAACGGGGCTTGGCCATCCTTCATTTGTCGTCGACGTTCCAGCTTGTTTAAAAATGAAAAGAATCTTAAATTTGCATATATCTTCTTGTTAAAATATAAGCATAATAAGTATATTCTCCCCGTTTTACATTGGGTTTTAATTTCCTTTTTAATCTGTTTCTTTTTTAAAAAAATGTCATTTTTTATATTTAGTAACTCTTTAATTTCATCATTCTAAATATGTTTAAGATCACAAAATTTAAAAAATATTTTAATGCATTACATATATCTTTAATTTTTGACCACAAGATTCAAAATTCGGATTTCTATCTTAAATTATATATCCAATTAGGACACATAAACTGAAAAGGATTGACTAGTAAGTAACAACAAATGCTTTGCCTAACTGGACTTTCTTCAGGTGATTTATAAGAATGGAATTTTTACTCGTTATAGCTACTTCTAATACATAATTAGTAGTAATAACTACCTTTTATTTTAATTACTAATAATAACTAAATACTTTTCTAATTTAACTATTATAGCTACACAGTAATGTTCAATTACCATTTATGTATTTTGTTCAAATTAATCTCATCAAATACATGGGTGATGCAAATTGTTACTCACACAAATACATGAGATTTAATATAAAATACATGGGGTTTGATTGGAAACTTCAAATACATTAGTTATGCTATCAAATACATGGGTAAATAAAAAATGAAATCAATATTGAAAACTTCAAATACATTACCACTAAATACGTGGGTGATGCAAATTGTTACTCATATAAATACATGATATTTAATATAAAATACATGGAGTTTGATTGGAAACTTCAAATACATTAGTTATGCTATCAAATACATGGGTAAATAAAAAACGAAATCAATATTGAAAACTTCAAACACATTGGCTCTTGAATGTTTTCAAATTTTGAATCTTTGATTTTTTACGTTTGAATGTTGAAGATAGGATGAAGGAATAGAAAACGATTACGGAAAAGAAATCTAAAATCTGATTTTGTGGAAGAGTATGGTAAAATATACCAATTAATAACTAATTAAATGATCCCACCGTTATGGCCTAAAATCAAGGGATACGTTTTCTTTTTTACTGTATTTCTATGAATTTACACGCATCAAATACTCAGAAAAAATACCTTAATTTGGGAAAACATAACTACAAATGGTAATATTTAAAAGGGTAGTTATAAATGATAGGAAACTATCATAAGGTAGTCATTTGAGTAATTTTACCAAGAAAGAATGATCTTGGAGGTGACTGGTTTTAAACTTCTGACCCCGATTGTCTCATGGGCAAAACTTCAAGTTCAACAAATTTTGCCTATGGGACAAGCTGAACTCAAAAGTTTAAGACCACCCATTCTCAAGGTCATTGGGTGTAATTTTGGGGATTTCGGGTCTCCAATATGAAGAAAAGAATTTGTTCACTTCTATTATATTAAAACTTTTTTTTAAGTCTATTATATAAAACTTTGTTGGTTTAATAAATTGTTTTTCTATATTGGCAGGTTGATGAAACTCTAAGAGCAGAGGACGTGGAGATATACTATGATCCAGCAGAACTTTTTGCTGGACTACTTAAGGGACCACCTATTTCTGAGTCTAACATTGAGCAACAAGGCCATGGTGATAATACCACCACTCAATACTGCCCGTACAGCCACAACTAATTATATCAAATTTCAACACATCTTTGCATGTTACTCAACATTTGGTACTCTCCTCATGGGTCCTGTTTTAATAAATTTTATGCAGCTCTTTATGTTTTTTCAGTCAAATCAGACTTTCTTTACATTTTTTTGAGACGATGACTGTCTTTCAATCTTCCTGTATACATTAAGATATAAACTAAGTTCTCGAACCATCAAGATTATGGACAATGAAAACAAGTAAAACTAAATGATCCTATCCGTTCACTTAGAGATAACATGGTGAATTGAGAAATACTTACTTGCATCCCGTATTTATATCAAACCAATAACTGTAGTTGCACAAGATTGTGATCCCGTCTCACCCAACATCACGAGATTTGGTTTAAACACTTGTACATATTCAAAACTAGTGTTTTAGACCCCCTCTAACCTCGAGTGTTCCTCAATCACTATCTATGTCAGATAAAAATATAACACATCATCATATGCATATCGCGAAAATGATTTTCTTTAAAAATTCCAAATCCGCCACCCATTTTCTCTTTTCTAGTCTTCCTCCTCCCTCTAAACCGTTCCCACCAACCTTTAGCAACTTCTTGAAACCCAACTTCTAGATCTCTGAATCTGATTCACCATTGATTCACAGGCATCAATCGTGGGTCATAAATCAATGAGAAAATTGGAAACTTTGGTGCTGCTAGTCTTGTTGATGGGAAGGGCAAACTGATTTCTTCCCAATTTGCATGATCACAAGATAACCCTGTGTTATTACGGTCATGCCAAAATTATCAAGTTATTTTCCACTTTGGTCATTGCAATTTAGAACATAGAACGAAACTTTACTGTCCCAAGATTCAGTTGTTGTAGTGTCCACTTCCACTCCAATGGAGAAGTTAGAACCACAAGTTTTATTATTTTGAAGCAAACCCTTTTCACTCGTACCTACCGCACTTAGTCCAACTCAATTAAATCAATGGCACATAAGCTTGATCAACGACAGGTTCAAAAAACCATCTTTTAACATGTATATGTGCCTAAATGAAACCTCGTGAAGTTGAGGGGTCGAGAACAAAATCTCATGCAATTACATGTTGTCTATTCAGCTATTTTACCAAGAATGGAAGATAAAAAATAAAAATAAAAAATAATGCATCATATTGTGTATAAAAAAATCGTGATACCTGGTACAGTCATTATACAGGTTTCAACTGCTACAACTAGCTGCAGATACAAACTTCTACTGCTCCTACTCGTCTATGATACAACAAGATAAAAGTATATCTTGTAGATTTTTTTCCTAACCTTTTGATCATCATAAAAAATCATAAATTAATAACATTACCAGAAAATTCTCTTCCTCGGGTTCCACATTAGACAAATAGACCACCGGAACGAGATCCAACTAACGGGTCAATTCCATGGCGGCTTTCATCAGCAAGAGCTAAAGTTAACATTTCTGTGCAGAACTGATCATCTGGTTTGAACCACAAAGCCTGTTTGGAAAATGGAACAGCAGACTGAATATGGATTTGTGCAAAACTCCATGTAAAACTATCAGACCAAATATCAACATTTTCCATGTCAGGATTTTCCTTCATATTTGACTAAAATGGATCTTTTGGCTTAAAACCATATCTTATTTTTAAGAGAAAATGACAAAAATGGTCCCTTATGTTTGAATGTAGGTTCAAAACAAATCCCTTAAGTATGCACTTAACAATTTTGGTCCTTTAAGTTTTTCGAAAGTAAACACTTTTAGTCTCCTACCAAACTTTGTATGTAAGATTTGACGGGAACAATGCAAAAAAAAGGCTTAACTATAAACACCAACAAAGTCTCATCAAATCCTAAACTATGCAACACACATAAAGTTACACTAGAAAGTAAAAAGATATTTAAAAAAAAAAAACAGAAATTACACCTCAAAAAATTGCACCAGACTCTAAAAATAAATTTTAAAAAGCAAAAACTACAAAAGTTGTACATCTAAATGTGAGTTCGTGCTAATTTCCCCTTTTCAAAGTTCCCGTCAAATCTAACAGATAGTTGGGTAAATATTTGATGAAGGCTAAAGATGTTTAACTTCTGGAAAACGTAAAGGACCAAAATGTTAAGTGCATACTTAAGAGACCATTTTAACCTACACTCGAAAATGTTAAATGCATACATAAGAGACTATTTTGAGTCCGAAAACCCACCTTGTGGTAGTATGTAATAGCTGCTGTGTAATTGTTCTGCACAATAGCAAAGAGCAACAAATCAAAGCCATGTTTTTTAAATATATACATCGCGAACAAGGACATCATATTCAATCAGAGAAGTTTCTTTTTCAGAGATTTATTACCTGGAGGTGATAAGTGTATGCAAGACCAGCATAAGTACTTAGACTTCTCGTAGACAATGCAAGGGCTCTCTCGTAATTTTCAATTGCCTCATTGTACCTCCTGAAAGAAGGTTTTGCTTAATGTTACCCACAGCTAAAATGTTTACCGACTTACCTTCAAAGGTGAATCCAAGATTTAAATTGTTGGGTTTAGCTTTTAAAGTTCTTAACACTGAACTCACTGTACTTCTAAAAATTATGGGTTCAAAGGTTCATATGCGTTAAAATTTTATTCACATATATCTATATCGATTTTCTGTGTCAAAATATTGGTTTCAGTTGAACCAATTAAATAAGGGCTCCATCCGCCTCTGCTTACCCTTCAGGCAATACAATCTGCTTTGCTGGGCAATTTGACGTCCCTAATATTGATGGAAACTTTACACAAACAGCCGGCCGAATTGACTGTTTACTTTTCCTAGCCGGTATATATAGATTGTACACTGATTATACATAGTTATACATGGATTATACGTATACTATATATCCGACTATTTTTAGTTTAAGCAATTGAGAGGGCAGCTGTTTAATTCAAGTCTTCATATTTTAATTCCCAAAAGGATGGCCACATAGTCAATGATCTAAGGAACTAAAGAGTTCTCTCAATATCTTCCATATGATAACACTCCATTGCATGGTTTTCAAAGCAACAATAGTAGTAATCACATTGCTGGTGAAGTTGCTCAGCTTTCTCCGGCTGGTGAAGTCATTAGCACATTAACCGAAACAAATATGTTGATAAGTCTTCTTAAATTTTTGAAGAACTTGTAGAAATATAAACCTCATCCAAGAATACTGTGATAGCAATCCTGACGACATGTAACCTAGTTATCTATGTTATTTTTAGATCTAACGAGAAGGATAACAAATGGCCACCAAACTATAAGCTGTACATACAGAACTAATCGTAGCATAAGTCACTTACTTTAGTTTTCTGAGAGCATGAGCAAGATTGATTACAGTTGATTCCCACATCTCACTTAAGGAAGATGGAATGTGAGCCAATGTTTTCTCAAACCATCGTACTGCTTTCTTATACCTGAAAGAGTTAGAAGAGAGATACAAATAAAATGTTGGTAAAAGGGATAAGGATATAACAAGAGAAAGATAAACAGATATACGGGGAAAGATACTCAAGTATACTCGGTTGAACAAGACTTCAGAACAATATACCCATAATTTCCAAAGCGTGAACTGTTCGAGGTTAACACAGAAAATACATGTTTTATCACTTCTAGAGGATAAATGAGAAAAATGTCATGCAGCTTTTCAAAAAAGTTTAGTTATGCAATTAAAGAAAAATGCCGCAAATTTCACTAGAGTAAAAATCCTTACTCCTTCATATGATAAGCAACAACTCCAAGTTCATTATATACAAGTGGATCTGAGGGGCATATTGACTCTGCCTGCATAAAAAACTAAAGGGAAACATTATCAGCACTGTTATTTGGGAGAACTCCAGACGATCAAATGTCAAATGACTTCAGGGTGAATAACCACCACGCATACTTATGCAGACTCAGAGAAGCAGAATATTTTTCTCACAACTAAAGCATGACCGAGAATTGAACATTGGAAGCCACAGACTATGTATAGTCACCTGCTCAGCCAGTTTAAAGCTGTGAGTTCGCATGTATTCCATTCCGATGTACAAAGTAGGCAAATGGTACCTGGAATAAGAAAATTAAGGATTCAACCTGTCAAGGAAAAAGTATACCCTATAAGTAATAAGAGGGACTGCCAAGATAAGAAGTTACTCTGGTGGGCCAAAGTACAAAATTATCTCCATCATATAAAATCCATCTTTATTTTGAGTTCATTTTTTTTTAAATTTCTTTCAGGAATTGGGCTTAATTCATGCAACCTGGCCCCTTTGTTTGAGTATTTGTAGTATAGGTTGGTACTGTGGTTTGGGACTTGTTGGCATGGTTCGAGTTGGGACCCGAGAGGCTCGGGGTCATATCAGACAAATTTGCAGCTTGACAGCAGTGGCTGAAATCTGGTGCCCAGATCTGGTGCAAGCCGCAATCGCGAGGGGGCTACATCGATTATCTAATGATAACATATATGATATGGTTCAATTTTGAACGTTGTGTTAGGAATGGTGACCAATGTGAACGGAAATGGATACTAGCTCTTCAGGTGTTGGTCGCAGGCTCGCAGCTCATGAAAATACGTCGTGATGAATATAGCCAGCTGGGTTTACAGCTGGAACATTGACTGTTGAGCACACTCAAGAAGCAAGTCAGATGTATATATTTTCACTAATCTTCAGTAACTATGCTCTGGCAGCACTGGCTCCATTAAAATATTTGTTGACATGCTGAACTTCATTTTTAATCCAATTTCATAGAATTAGAAGTGTCTTCTAAATGGCAGTCACTGTTTGGTTCCAATTTTAGAAATCACTATGCAAAACAGTGTTAAATACTACATACTGGTCAAATTAGAGTTTATTGTTTCGAAAAGATACGTTGTTGCTACATTTTTGTGTCAGCTCTAAGTTGCAAAGGGACAAAATACCCATGAATTGGAAGAATAGTCCAGTTGGATATTAGAATCGGTAGAAAAGTATTACTCCAATTTAGTATGGATGAAAGAATTAGCACAAATAGAGGTTGAAGTCTATCAGAAATTTGAACATGGTAGGTCCCTCACAAGTACGAGAAGACAAAATTATCAAGCAAAAATAGTATTTACCCAGGAAATAATCTAGCAGCAGTGCGGTAAGCTGACATTGCCTGGTCTCCTTCTTCTTGAGCTGCATAAGCATTTCCATATCCTATCCAAGCTGAAGCAAATGTTCCATCTAAGCTTGTTGCCTTACTGCCAAATGTAAAAATTCAGAATACAAAATAAGACCTTTGACAACTGAATGTGGATGACTTATTTGTAAGCTACATTAGAATATCCAAAGAACCAGAAATATGAGATAGCACTTAACTCTCAAAGCTTAAGCACTTGCACAACTGCTAAGGTTATCCATTTTATCAGGTAAAAGTAAATTAATAAGAGTAATTCATTCAGGAAATCATATCATTTTATATCCTCAATGGAAAAAGGACCAGTCCTCGCTTCAGTGACGGAGCAGTTAAGTACAAAATCACCACCCAAAGAATATATTTTATTTACCAGGGGAAATCAGAGATCCTGAAAATCTTAGAAGAATTTCATATGTGATTCAGTCAAACTTTTGGTAGAATGTAGCTTCCAGAAAACTGATATCCACAGAAAAAAATCTCAACTATTAAGGAGGGAAGATTCGGCTAAGAAAATTCAAAATTATAAAAATAGAGCTATAAAGATATTCTAAATTTTGAGAGATTTTCTACGAAAACTTACATGTTATCACCTAATTCAATCTTTCATTCTCCAACATGGGCATGCCATTTCCCATGTCTTAAATCGGTTTTATCTTTTATTTTGAGAAATCAAAATCTCAATTTTTCCCCCAAATTTGTCCATGGACTCCAGTCAAAGTATCCAAAGTTGGTTGACAGAATCCGAGACGTATCGCGGCACCCGTCCCAGTCTCCATTCGAGACGGGTTCGGCATCAAAAATGAAGAGTCCGCGCAACTTAGTAAAAAGATGAATAGATCAATAGGTCATCCTAAAGAAGAAACACAATAAGAAAGAATTGGACTAACAAATGAAGATGGCAATGTAATGTATCTGGAGAGTGTCCTAGTATTCAGATAGCAAATGGCACTATTTTGTTCTCCTTTTTTCTTTTTAACACCTTTAAAGACAAATTCAAAGAAATGACCGCTTCTCCGTTCAATTTTTTTCGCCTTTCATTCAACGCACATGATTCCTCAAAGTCATTTTGCTTCACCCACGCAAAGTGAGGACCCCCTTGCTTCCCATCGCATCATTAATTTAAGCATTAGAATAATCACTTTTAATATCACTACCCACCACTCAGATTCTTACGTCGACGTGTTTTCACTAAAACTATTGTCTCATGTACCAAAAGAGTTGCATAAGACAACGAGAGCAGAAAAACAAACCCCATCTCCAAACCTTGAAGAAAATGTTTGACCAGAAATATTGTCATGAAACAAAAGAAGCTCCACAAGAGAGAAAGAGGGATAGAATTGCAAACCCTCTTCTTCACGACAAGATGACATAAATATTTGTACCTAAAATAGCGGCGTGCTTGGTCATATTTCTTGATACAATAGTAGTAGCAACCGACAGCGAACCATGACAGAGCCCTGAATAAACAGCATGGTCTAATGAGCCAATTAGATTCAGAACAGGTTCTAGAACATAAAATAAAATGGTAGTTAATGATATAATAGCAATTTTCACCACAAATTATTGACATAGAAAATGAATAAAACTTTTCATCACTCCAAACAAACGGTAACGCCATCTCTCCAAGGCCATCTTATACTAATCTATCCACCAATAGACTAGTCCATTCTTGTAAATGATGCAATACAGAAATTCAATACTGCACACATTTCAGACTATGAGTTGTTATCTACAAACTGACACCTAGCAGTGGAGATTCCTATCTGATAGTTGTCTACTCAAGTGACACTGGTATTTTTGCCGGTGGAAGATAGCAGTATCCACTGGAATATAGACCTACATGCAAGCTGGCTCGAACACCACTGTTCTGGAAAAAAGACCGAAAAATGATTGACATGAAAGTCAAAACTTGAGCTAATATTTCAACTCTTGACATGCTTAAGTTTGAATAGTTTGCCAATCTTTCAAATTGAATTGTCTAGATTTTCTCTTGATTCCACAAATTGACTGGTTAATAGTGGCATGCTGGAAAATAGACAGAACTCAGTTTTTTTTTTTATGACATGGGAACCCGCAGCCGCTACCCTTCGGGTGCGCACAGGGTAAACCCAGCTCCTGTGCAATAGCTCGCAAACCACACAGGACAGATAACCCGCACTAGGCAAGCCCTGTGCGACGAGCTCGACCCAAAAGGCAAATCCCCTGCTGTCGTAGGCGGGGGGTTTCGAACCTGAGACCTCCATCATGAAAGCCTCATGCTCAACCATCTGAGCCACCCTTGCGGGTAGACAGAAATCAGTGTTTTTTTTTTGTTTTTTTTTTTTTTTGGAGAAGGTAACATAATTGTTATACCTTTTACTGAAGAATGAAATCATATATGCAGTTATTATCAGTTTAAAGATTTGCATTAGTTACAGTGCTTAAGCTGAAGATGCTTTTTCAAAGTGTGGATCATTTGGGTGAAGTGTTAGCACTGAATTGGTATAATTTCGCTAGGCAAAGTCGTAATACCGAAAGACTGTACCATAAAAAGGCTGGGTTTGCAGATTTCACATCAACTGGAATAGATTCTAAGGTTGGGTGTGGGTCTAGAGTGGGCAAGCTGCTGAAGCAGGGTATATCATGCTGTCATTATTTGGTTTTACTTTCCTATTCGGCTATTCCTCAACTCAGCTATGGTTTCTTTTACCATTCTATTGAATACATCATGTTGAATATTTTACATGAGAAAAACAAGTGCTGTTCGATTAGTTCTAAACTGTCAAAGTATCACTTGATTGACATATAGGAATAGCAAATTTATTTGAACTCCCAACTCGAGCCCCCACCATCTCTTGATTGTTTCCATTTCTATTGAATAGCATATAGGTTAAATGTCACCACGAAAAGAGATCTTTGCATGTGAAAGAGTTGATTTTTGTTATGTGATAGAAAACTCATGTGCCAATTTTAGTTGGATGACTTTCTATTACTTGGAGCCAAAAAATGCTCAATTACTTGGAGCCAAAGAATACTTAGAGCTAAAGAATACATTGCTTGGAGCCAAAGGATGCTAAGATGTGGAGGATAATTGAAATGCCCATGTAGCACACTTGGAGCCCAAGTCATTGTTTGCCTATAAAAGAATAGGCAATTCTTCTTTGTTCATCATTCGAAAAATTCATAAATCCATTGTAGTGAGTAGAGAGAGCAATTCTCTTAGGTGTAATTGGGATCTCTCCCATTTCTTTGCTAATAATATAAAGGCAACTGTTCTCTGGTGGACGTAGGATCATTTTGATCCGAACCACGTTAAATCTTGTGTTTTTTTTTTTTTTACATTTCCGCTAACAATTGGTATCAGAGCGTTAGAACTCTTTGAAGATCCAAGGAGGAGGAACAAGAAAAGATGAGTTCCATGAAGTTTGAAATCGATAGATTTAGTGGACGCAACAACTTCAACATCTGGAAGATCCAGATGATGGCGTTACTGTGGAGGGAAGGTTCAATCCATGCTATTGACGGAAAGTATCCCGATGGTATATCGGCTTCCGACAAGAAGAAGATTGAAAGGGATGCATTGAGTGTGATCCAATTGTCCCTTGCACCTAACGTACTTTGTGAAATGAGTACAAGTACCGAAGAGACGGCCAAGCAGTTATGGGACAAGCTACAAGGGCTTTATCAGGACCGATCAGTGACAACAAGGATGTTGTTACAACGGCGCCTTCACACATTTAAGATGGGGTCAGGTACTTCGTTACAAGATCATTTAGACGCGTTCAATAAACTTGTCATGGACTTACAGATTGCCGGCATTAAAAAGGACGAGGAGACATTTGCATGTGCTCTGCTACAAGCACTTAACTCTAGTGATGTGAGGAGGCATTTCGAAGGAGACAGAGATGATCAGACAAGTGGGCACTTTATGAGAGGCCGGACTAGCCAACAGGGAACGAGAAAATCAAAGCACGGATCAAAGTCTCGTGTGAACAAGAAGAATGCAGATTGTTGGGGATGCAGCAAGAAGGGACACTTTGAACAGGATTGCCCAACGTCAAAGTCCAAGTAAAAGGCGAGTGCATCCACAGTTGAGCAGGTACATGATTCTGATAATGAATATGTACTTACAACATCATGCAATAATGAAAGTTATGGAAACAAATGGGTGTTAAGACTCTGCTTGTACTCTGCATATGACGTTCCGAAGAGACTGGTTTAGCAGTTATGAGAAAAGTGGAGGAACCATAGTAATGAGCAATAATGCAACTTGTGCAATAGTTGGCATTGGCTCTGTTCGGGTTCGCTGCCATGATGGAACTGTGAGGACTATTACACAAGTCCGTCATGTTCCTGATCTGAAGAAGAATTTGATCTCCCTAGGTACTCTGGATGAACAAGGCTACAAATACATGAGCGAAGGAGGAACTATGAAGGTGACTAAAGGTTCTTTAGAGCCCGTTTGGATTGGCTTATAAGTTGCTTATAAGCTGTTTTCAGCTTTTTTGAGTGTTTGGCTGGCCAGGTTAAAGTCATTTTGTGCTTAAAATAAGCTCAAAAAAATAATTAGGCCCATTTGACTTAGCTTATCTAAAGCAGCTTATAAGCTGTTTTCAGCTTATAAGCCAAAAAAAATAAGTTAGACTACCCAACTTATTTTTTTTAGCTTATAAGTTGTTTGCAGCTTATAGGCATAAGCCCATCCAAACAGGCTCTTAGTCATGCTGAAAGGCAAGCTGGAGGATGGCCTTTACACATTGGCAGGAAGCACCATTGTTGGCTCTGCAAATGCATCTACAATGCAGTTATCTAATGATGACAAGGCAAGATTATGGGACATGAGATGGGTCATATGAGCGCACATGGACTGGAGATGTTGAGCAACCGTAACCTTTTGAAAAGTGAGAAGATTAGCACACTCGAATTTTGTGAGCACTGCGTTCTAGGGAAGCAGAAGGTCAGCTTCAGCACTGGGAAGCTCAAGACAGGAGGGGTGCTAGACTACATCCATTCAGATTTATGGGGTCCGTCTAAAATTCCATCAAAGGGCGGAAAGAAGTATCTTCTCACTTTTACTGATGATTTCTCACGAAAGGTTTGGGTGCCTTTTTTTAAGGCAAAAAGTGATGCTTTTGAAGCATTTAAAGAGTGGAAGATTTTGGTTGAGAATCAATTGGAGCAAAAAATCAAATATCTTAGTACAGACAATGGCTTGGAGTTTTGCAGCGAAGAGTTTAATGATTTCTGCAAGGTTCATGGGATCTCAAGACATAGGACTGTCAGGCACACCCCACAGCAGAATAGAGTTGCTGAGAGAATGAACAGAACTCTTCTGGAAAAGGCTCGTTGTATGCTCCTACAAGCCAAAACGTCTAAAATATTTTGGGCTGAAGCAGTTCACACTGCTGCTCATATTGTCAATCGATCTCCAGCATCGGTGATTGACTTTAAGACTCCGAATGAGGTACGGTCAGGTGAACCCTCTAACTATTCATACTTACGAGTATTTGGGTGCCCACCGTATTATCATTCTAATGAAGGAAAGCTTGAACCAAGGGCTAAGAAGGCCATATTCGTAAGGTACGTGGATGTAGTAAAAGGGTACAAACTTTGGTGTTTGTCTTTACTCAAATTTATAAGTAGTAGAGATGTCACCTTTGATAATTCCTCTATACTAGATCCCAGTAAAGTTTCCGTGGAGTTTTTAGGAAACGAAAACAACGAGCTTCCGGTGGAGCTTACCAAGGAAAAGGATCAAGAGACTCAGGTTAAAGATGAGTCAAATGATGTAGATCTTGAAGAACTTGCTGTCAATGAACCATACACAATTGCGAAGGGAAGGGAGAAGAGGCAAATACGAAGAGCGGAACGCCTTATAGATCAAGCAAACCTGATTGCATATGCGTTCGTAGCTGCAGAAGAGAGATTAGGGATCTGGAGCCCTCCTCGTATGTCGAAGCAACTTCTTGCAAGGATGCTGCGAAATGGCGGTTAATCATGACTGAAGAGATGGAGTCTCTTCACAAGAATCAGACATGGGTCTTGGTGAAAAGGCAAAAGGGGAAGAGGACAGTTGGATACAAATGGGTCTACAGAAATAAAGAGGGAATTCCTGAAGTGGAAAATGTCAGGTTCAAGGTGAGATTGGTTGCAAAGGGTTTTAGTCGGAAGGAGGGAATTGACTACAATGAGATTTTCTCTCCAGTCGTGAAGCATAGCTCAATTCGCGTGCTACTAGCATTGGTTGCACAATTTGACTTAGAGCTTCAACAGCTTGATGTCAAAACTGCTTTCTTACATGATGATCTAGAAAAGACAATCTATATGGATTAGCCTGAAGGTTTCCTAGCTGAGGGAAAAGAAGATCATGTATACCAACTGAAGAAGTCTTTGTATGGTTTGAAGCAATCCCCTAGACAGTGGTACAAGAGGTTTGATGCATTCATGACTACACATGAATTCTCAAGGAGTGCATTTGATAGTTGTGTGTATCACAAGAAGATGTCTGGTAACTTAATGATTTATTTACTGTTGTATGTTGATGATATGCTTATTGTTGCTAACAACATTACAGAGATAAATGCTTTGAAGAAACTGTTGAGTAAGGAATTTGACATGAAGGATTTGGGAGCTGCAAAGAAAATCCTTAGTGAGGAGATTTCAAGAGAAGACAGTGTTGTACATCTTTCTCAGAAGAGGTACATTGAAAGGGTTCTCGAAAGATTCAATATGCATACGTGCAAGCCTGTAAGTACATCGTTAGCTCCTCATTTTAAGCTTTCAGATTTACAAATGCCTCAGTCCGAGGATGAGGTGGAGCATATGTCAAAGGTTCCTTATGCCAGGGCAGTTGGTAGCATTATGTATGCTATGGTATGCACACGTCCAGATATTGCTCAATCTGTAAGTGTGGTAGGCAGATACATGTCCAACCCAGGAAAGAGGCATTGGGAAGCTGTCAAGTGGATATTGAGATATCTCAAGGGAGCTTCTGATGTTGGTCTGACCTTTCAAAAAGGTGGTGGAGGTATTTCAATTCTCGGTTATGTGGATTCTGACTATGCAGGGGATCTTGACAGAAAGAGGTCCACAACTGGATACATCTTTACTCTTGCTGGCAGCGCCGTTAGTTGGAAATCGACTCTGCAGTCGATTGTCACTTTGTCTACGACAGAAGCAGAATACATGGCAGCAGCGGAGGCGGTGAAAGAAGCTATTAGGTTGAAAGATTTGGTGGCGGAATTGAGTTTGGTTCAGCAGGAATCAACCCTTAGATATGATAGTCAGAGTGCTATTGGGATCTCTCCCCTTTCTTTGTTAATAATATAAAGGCAACTGTTCTCTGGTGGACCTAGGATCATTTTGATCCGAACCACGTTAAATCTTGTGTTCTTTCTTTTACGTTTCCGCTAACAGCATGAATAACACTCTTAACTCTATTGATCTTGAAAGGAACTCAACTTCCAGCAAAAGCTGAGTAGAATCATAATTTTCTTGATTAATAAGAATTTGTTGTACGTTAAGCTTATTCAGCGAAGAAATCTTCATGCAGTAGGCCTTGTGAACGAAGACGCAGCAATATATTTTTCAAAACTCCAAGACCAAACTCAAGCTTACTCACTTTTGAGGATAATCCTTCACTAAATTGCAAGCCATAAGATACAGCTCATTGGAATGTCCCAACTCCATTGCTGCTGCTAAGTGCACCAGGGTACACTTGAGGTGGAATGGATCCTTTTCAAGCAATCTGTATTTTATCATGTACCAAAGGATAAGAGGAAAATGAAACAGTCACCAAATTTCAAGCAGTGACGTAAACAAGGTACCAAAATACATGTGCTCAGTGTAGCATAAAGATCAAGCAAAAGCAAAGAAGGACATAATTTCCTTTCTGGTGGGTCACCAACTTACTCAGATGTTAGTTCAAAGCATTTCTGATATTCACCACATTGATGATAGTACTCGGCTTTGCAGGCCAAAAGATCAGTGTTGGCTTTAAGCGTACACAAAACAGATTTGTCCGACGGCTTTGTATTAGGTCCACCACTCTGTTCCAGCTCTCTAAATTTGGCTTCCACCACATTTTCTTTATCATACTGGGAAGCACGGAAAAGAAAAAATTATTCCATCAAAGAATAAATGGATACGCAAACATAAAATCAAAATTATTCTATGCAAATGATAAAACATTTCAACATTTCAGTAAAAATTCAAGTAGAGCTATTTCTGTCTATTTACCAAAAAACATAAAGTACCAAATTCAATATTCTGTTTTTCAATTGAGTGAAACACAAAATTTTAAGTGTTTATGATCCACAAGGAAGGTCATATGGAATACAAAGTAGTCTTATAACACGTAATTACCTTCTTTATCAGACACGAATAGAATGAAGAAAGCCACCCATCTTCAGGACCAAATTGCAAACATGAGAGCAGGTTTCTCTCTGAAATTTCACTAGCGATTGGATTTGTCAATTTTTCATAATAATGCCTTCAACAAAGATTACATTAACACAATAATACCATGATCTAAAAAATTTAGCAGTTTTCAATAATAATACCAACAATAAATAGCATTATAAAAGGCAAAAGCATTAAAAACACCACAATGCATCAAGGTTTTAAGTGCAAAACACAACTAAAGCACAGGCCTTAGTAAATAAAGGTGCAAAAGGAAATAAATGAGAAATATAAATGTGATCTAAAGAATAACTTTAACACGAATAATACTTATAGGACAAAGGAATTTAAGAAGCTACAGTTAAGTGGAATATAAATCATATCAATTGTTTCAAAACAATTCAAAATTTCTGATTCCAATGCTAAGAGACAATTTAATTTTCCAATTTAGGTTTAGTGGCTACTTCCATACTAAAGTTCTAACTTACTATTTCTAATGACGTACATATTTTTTATTACGTTTCTTTATCAATTAGTGTATCACTTTGCCTTCTTCTATTTTTCAACTAGAACTTCTCCAGTTATATATATTGTTTAGTTCCACCCCCTAGAAGATCGTGCTTATAGGCGATGAGGAGGATCCCTTAGTCTTGCTGCCTACATAGATGCTCCCTAAGCAACGGTGAGCAGCCAACTGCCACTGCACAGCCTTTAACAGCACTGAACAATGAACAATAATAGAAAAGAGAATGTTTCTTACTTTTAAAAACACACACCAAGGATTTTTGGAGTACAATCAACTTAGTCTCCAAAAGTACTTGCATTGCTTTAAGACATTTTGATTCTATAAACTAGCTTGTACAATTTCAGAGTTCCAAGGAGGTCCACTTTGACCAGCAAAGGCACTCACCTTCATCACAAGTGAGCATGTGATTCTCTATCAGACATTCCAATGCCTGAAAATGAGTAAATGAGCATAGATGAATTTCGTAAAATTGTCATGGAATTGAAAATTGAAAGCATACTATGAGGCTTCTATCATGGGAAAAACATGAACATAAGATAACTAAGTATCTTCTAGAGTTTTACCGTATAACTGGCTTCTAATACAGTAATTGCCAGGATTTATCCCCCCCCTAACATCCCAAAAGGAGGGGGGAAAACTAAACAAGAAACCAAGAAACATACACTTCCATAAACTACAGAAGCAAGACTGCTACAGCAAAACTTACATACCTCATAACACAAAGGATCAGCCTTGATAGCAGCTTTATACCTACAAGTGTCATGGAGTTATAACAAGTCAGCTCCTCCCAATGATATAAACGAATATGCAACCACTAGACCAATATTAAGAAATAAGGAAAGACAGCCCAGCACATGATGGAACTGTCATTCCTTAACTTCAGATCCAATGATATCTCTTGCAATACAGTTTAACTTGAGACAGAATACATCTCTTTCATTCCTGATCAAATAGGAACTTCAAGATTCATTTTCTAACCTAATTCAATGCACAAGAAAGTAAGGAACTGAGAGGTTAGAAGATGGGATTGCTGACGATCAGAGAAGCTGAACACAAGAAAAAAGACAAGAGGATAATTTGTTCCTACAGTTACATTAAAGGGAACCGATAACTTCTTTATTGTAGTAATAAACAACAAATGAAAGAAGAGAACAGAGGGAAAGCATGGGGTCCATAAACAAAAGGTTCATCCGTAAGATAGGAAATAGTCAAAAGTTAACTACTTTTTTTTTTTTTTTTGAAACTGGTACTAGTCAAGAGTTAACTACTTCGATATCATTCATTGAATAATTTGCTCTTTCTGAATGTTACTCTTCTTTTGAGTTTAAGAAACTACCAGAAATCGGATGTAAGGAGTTTAAATACTACTGAAACCACTTTTACCCCAAGTATCCCAACTACCACTTTTAAATTTATTCATTCTTTGCTTATTTTCTTTGCTAAGACATATTTAAATTAAATGTGGAAAGTCACTGTGCCTCATTTTCTGTACTTTCTGTCATTTCTTCTCCCTCATAACTAGTCTGAAAACATGATTACCAGCCAAACAGAAAACATAGCACCGAACAATCTCTCCTATTAATGCCCTTACACACAAGAAATTCCAGCCAAATCTGTAATCCAAAATTATGTCCATGAACATCAGAGTCTTATATCCAAACTATCACTAACCATAGTCGAGCCTGAGCACGATTCTCCAAAGCTTCATATGCCTTGCCCCTTAAAAAGCATATTGCTGATAAAATCTGTCAAAAATTTACACAGAGCATTTTGATTCTGTGGCAAGGTAAGGATTCATAACAGATTCCACCGGAAAACCCCACTAGGTCAGGGAGAATGGAGAAACTTACATTTATTTCACGATCTTCACCATCCTTGTCTAAATACATGCTGTTGCACTCCCTTGTGTCAGTAATATTTCCATGTTCATCCACTTTAGCATCACCCAGCATAAGAAGACATTGATCCCACTCCTTTAATTCTTCCTAAAAATACAGAATTATAAAAGGAACTTTAAGCAAATTATTTTAGAACATAATAGGATGAAACTTGCTGGGCTTAATGTTTAGTCTGGCTAATTACTTGTATGTTAGTGTTTGGATAAGTACAAGATTATGATGACCTCGTAATTTGGACAACCCCTAATTATTCATGAGAGAGACATATTTAGTAGTGGAAATATGGACCCAATTCTTTAGGGATTGAGGCTCCGTTAACTGATACATTCATAATAAGATCCTAAGTTATGGGACAGATACTATACATTAAAACCAAATCAGAATCATACGTAGGAGCGTGACATGTTGATAACTGAAAGAGGAATGCTGGCAACCTACATAGAAATGGTAGCACCTTGACCAATGTAAGCAGCCATTATGGAAGGCAAAAAGCGAAAAGAAGCACAAATGTCTGTTGGACTTTAAGCGCAACACGCAAATAAAGCATGGGATTCTAAGAAATAAAGATCAGAATATGTAGTAGTTCAAGTATCAATGTATAATAACTAGAAAAACAAATAACAATTATATAAATCATTTTAAAAATTAGAATTAGGTGAAATATTTATTGTTTAGTGCCCTCTATTTAAGACAGTTGGACTCTGAGACACACGCCTTTAACACCTTTGTATTTGCACTGAAGCACCGCCCAAGCGCGTTGAAGCGCTCAACCTATTTGCACGTAGTTTCATGGGTTACGCATGTGTCAAGCGGGACTTCAATAACATTAGAAGGTTAGTGAGGCTTGTCAGGCTGGGCATACTATCAGCTACCAAGTTGTTGAGTTAAATGCAGCTGGTTAGTGTGGCTGTGGCAACTGTAACACTTCAAGTTAGCGCAGACAAACAAAGAAGAATAGGACTGGAATCTCACCCACTTGTTCAGTTCATCTTTTTTCTTAGAATTGCTAGTTTTCTTTATATTCTCACTGAATAAAAGAGAAATTACAAGGTTTCAAGAGTGTGGTAGCTCGATCCTCGATAGAGTAGCGAAGCTGTGAACGGATGGATTAGGCGAAAAGGGGAGGCGGGATCACCACCTATAACAAGCATATGCTTTCAAGTCTAGATTTTCACACTCAACTTTCGCCATATAAGGAAATAGACTGTGGTTTGATTCCACAGCATGCTCCTATTATCCCATCAATCAATGCCCGGTGCACAAAAACAAGAAAGAGGCTCGAGGTTATAGTATAGATAGGGAGTGAAAGTCATAATATTACTTGGGATGGGACAAAGTGGTTGATGCTAAAAACACGGGGTTTCATCAAGCTTTCACATTTTCAATCGACCTTACCAAGATATGATCGAATCCCTTAAATATTTTAACAATCTGACAAATGATTGCAACCCTTGAAATTTAACATCTGAATCAAGTCCCAAACAATCTAGGAACATATGAAGTTTTACATAATAGGGTCCAACGCACTGCTCGATAACAGCTTAAACTACAATTCTTTGTGTAGCGTTTGTGCTCCATTTACTACTAATAACTAAACCACAACCACACATAATTCCATATCATATGACAACCTAGAGGGTAGAGGCTGAAGCTACTTTGCTGAATCACCACTTCTGATGTTAAAGCACAACAAGTAGCCAGTCTAACTCAATTAACAGCTAGGGAGTATCACTAAACATGCTGAATCCCCAACAACCCTATTTAAATAAGGGGAAACATACAGTTCTTTGGGGTAGTTTTTGAGCCCCACTTTGTTACTATACCAAAACTATAATCCATGTTATCTGGATAAACTAGAGCCTAAGCGTACTCACGTTAAATCACCACTTAGGGTGTGTTTGGTATGGATTTTCCAATTTTCCCATGTTCGGTTGGTCAAAATAATTTGGAAAACATTTTCTCTAGGAAAACAACTTCCATAAGGGACCTGCCAAGCTCATCGTCTCCTCCCACCCCGACGGACCCCAACCTCATCCCACCCCCTCCACCCCAAAACTCCCATTCCCCACCCCATCCCATAGTATTCTCCTAGATTACATAAAATGCTTTTGGGACATTATTCTAAACCCACTTGTTTTCCAAGAAAACATTTTCCTTCATACCAAGCATACCCTTAATATTAAAGTAGAATGAGTAAGTAGCCTGTTACTCCATTAACACTTAAACAAGAATAGTACCAAATTATACATTAGATCCCACATTACCCTATTTATACAATGCAAAAAGACACAATCTTGGAATAAAATAGGTCTAAATGGAGGCAAATAGACGTCGATATGTCCCCAATTAGCTCGAAATAGAGAAATGATTCAGTAAATAGCAACTGAAAAATTAGTAAATGTAGAAAAAGGATCATACGAGGCACTTGGCGGCGAGGTATCTGAATCTTAGGTCTCGAAGGACGATTTGGGAAGCAATAAGAAGGTGAAAAGCACGTTCATAATGTCTCCCAAGATACAAAGCTTGTGCTTGCACTTGCATGTATATATCAGCTGGGTCTGAAGTAATTGTGGGTACTTTATCAGCAAAGAAAATGGCTGAAGAATATAAATGTTTGCTCACACAATCTCGAACAACACCTCTTAGTCTTTCTATTTCTTCTTCCCTCATTGTATTATAGTTTGTATGTATAGCAATTTCTATTCCTACTTCCCAAGTTCATTGTTTCCTCCTACCCACCCAACACCCACCACCCCTTGACCATCCCCCCCCCCCACCACCACACAACACTCTCCATCCCCCCACCAATCCCCACTCTCCACCCCTCCAACCCCATGACCATCCTCCCCACCCCCCACTGTCTACCCCCCCCCCCAACCCCATGACCATCCTCTTAGTGTTTTGTTAGATGACATGTAAACGATCTTGGATAATATTTTTTTGCGTACTTACCAAACACAAGAAAATAACTAAGAAACCCACTTATTTTCCTGAAAAACATTTTGCAAGAAAACATTTTCCTTCATACCAAACAAACCATTAATGTAAAAGGGTAAAAGTACTATGAGTAAGTAGCCTGTTACTCCATTAACACCTAAACATGAACAGTACTAAATTACACATTAGAACCCCTATTCATACAAGTGCAAAAAGACACAATCTTGGACCAAAACGGGTCCAAATAGACATCAACAAGACCCCAATTAGCTTGGAATAGAAAAACAATTCACTAAATCGCAACTAATGAATTAAGTAGTTTGTTACTCCAAACACAAATCGTACCAAATTACACATAACCCTATTTATACAAGTGCAAAAAGACACGAACTTGGACAAAAATGGGTCCAAATGGAGGCAACTAGACATCGAAATGACACCCCAATTAGCTTGAAACAGACAAATAAATTCACCAAACAGCAACTATAGAATTAAATTAATTAAAAAAAAGGGGCATACGAGGCACTTAGCAGCGAGGTATCGGAATCTTAGGTCACGAAGGACAATTTGGGACGCATTAAGAAGGTGAAAAGCACGGCGATAATGTCTCCCAAGATATAAAGCTTGTGCTTGCATGTATATATCAGCTGGGTCAGAAGTAATTGCAGCAACTTTATCAGCAAAGAATATAGCTGAAGAGTATAAATGTTTGCTCACACAATCACGAACAACACCTCTTAGTCTCTCTATTTCTTCTTCCCTCATTGTAATATTAGTTTGTTTGTATGCTAATTGAGGATTGATTGTGAAGTTTTGAGTTTGGAAGTTTAGTGTTTTGGGAGTTGTGGAATGATTGGGGAAAAAGGGTGTTAGTCGGATTTGGGCGGAAGAGACAGGTGAAAGAGCGGGAGGGTTTTAGATGGGTTTTTGAAAAAACATATGCCTGATGAGGCTACCAAAATTCAACGCAATTTTGTTGAGGTTCTTGCCCGTTGTTTTGTGTGGATTGTCACTTTAAGGACCTGTTTGGAAAGCCACTGGGTAATTGGAATTGGATATAATTGTACAGTTTTATCTGTTTGTTTGATTAAATAATTACTTAGTTAAGTGAGAATTGAGTATAATTGAAAGCGTGTAATTACACTCTTCAATTCCTAAGGGGGTTGAGAATTTGATGTAATTACACCCTGTAATTATACTTTTTAGTTTCTCTCTTTTTTTGATTTATTTTAATTTCTTTTCCTTTTTAATTTATTTTTACTTCTATTATTTTTACTTCTATTATTTTAACCTCTTTTATATTTTACTTTTTAATTATTTTTACTTTTAAAATATATTTTTATTTTTGTATTACTTATTTCATTCTCAACGTTTACTTCTTGTGATTTCATGTCATTGCTCTTTTTTTGTTTTATTCATTTAGCATAACTGTGTGATTATTCTAATTTTTTAAACTACACCTCTTAGTATGAAAGAATGAGTCATTAACAAACTCGGCATATAATGAGTCATGTTATTAAAGTAGAATTTTGTTGTGAATGAGGTTATAGACTTATATTTTCTCTTTCTTTTAAATTATATTTACTTAAGTTACGTTGGAACTTACTTATGTAATGTAGGAATTTGACATAGTATTATATTAAAATTTATTTTTGGATTTGAAGTTACGTTGTATTTTCAATTTTAATTTCTTTGCTTTAGTACTATTGACTTCTTATTTCATATTGCAAGCTGTTTATTTTTCACTTATAGTTGACAGTGTTTTTTTTTTTTTGGTCAAATGTTTGAATAATGTTATGGCATTATATTTATAAATATTTTTTTTTTGTCAAGCATCCAACCAATGATGTTCTCACAAAAAAGTCAGCTTTTAATTTTTTTAATTAATTAAAATTAAAATATTGTTAAAAAAATATATCAATTAATTTTTACAATATGAGTTACAAATATATGATTATTAATTAACATATTTTCAAGAAATAATGGGTTGTTAAATACATAATTTAATATTATTTATAAAGGCACATATTTTTCAAATATTATTTTTTAATTTTTGATAATTAAATTTTATTTTTAAATTAAACTAACTGTGTAATTACATACGCTTGTAATTACACTGTAATTACGTGATGACAAACAAATAAGTCGTTGTAATTACAACATGGTGTAATTACTAGGCTGCGTAATTACTACCCTAGTAATTACACCCATTCCAAGTACCATGTGGCTTTCCAAATAGACCCTAAATAAAATATTCTATTATCATTTTATTAATTATATTAAATGGAATAAAAATTGCTCGTGTTTAGTACAGTCAAATCTCTCTAAAATTATCATTTGTTATTGTTGACACCTAATTTTTTACCTCCCGTAATTTATTTTAATCACTCAGAGTCCTTGGGGTAATAAATAAAATGAGTTGTACACCCTGAAGAGTTTAAATGATTTTTAAATAATTGTTCAGATCAATATTTTACTCCTTTAAATTGGTAAAAGGTTTTTTCATGACATCACAAATTATTTAGAAATTAATTGGTACCTTTTATGACATTTTGTGAGATACTTGTTAGACTTAATCAAAAAGAAAAAAAAAAGGGTATTTTGTTAAAAATAATAATAATCATTTAATTAATTTTTTAAATTGTTGAAAATCAAAATTAGCAAATACTTTATTTAATCCATGAAGTTTGAGTAATTTAAATAATTAATCATTTCACCCTTTAATCTTTAATTTTGCATAATTGTGTAAATTGCCAAAATTATGCATAATAGTTCATAAATGTTTTAATTAGGTTAATTAATCAATTAGGTGATCATTACTGCAAATTGATTTTTTAATTGTTTAATTATTTTTTGTTATGGGCACAATTAAATTAATCAATTCCTGATTTAAAATAATTAGGGTCATTTTTTGCAAAATCAGTCTCTTAATGGCTTTATTTGAAATAACCAGATTTCATTGGTTCAAATTTATTAAAGTCATTAATGCAATTTAATTTCAAAATTTGCTAATTAGGCCAACTGTGGCCATAATCGAAATAATCAGTTGGATTAGAATTAATTAAGGTCATATTCGCTTTAATCAAACAAACGTGGCCTACCCCTCTCTTTCCCTCCCTTTCCCCTTTTCCTTAAAACCCTAAAGACGCCGCCCCTTTTGTTTTTCCTCTCTCATGCCAGAAATGGAAAAAATATAGGTTGCTCAAACTTTGACAGTCTTTGCATGATCAAAAGGGTGAAACCATTAATATTCAACACGATTTCACTCAAAATTCATTCCAAACACGGTAATAGATCCCTCTTTTTGCTTATTTTTTCAGATTTCTAATCAAACTTATGATTTTCTATTGCTTTAAGGTTATATTGTTTTATTGTTTTCACGATTTCCTATTGGTCCTTAAATATTGGCTCAGAACGACCCAAGATGGGTCAGATCTAGCCACATACGTTGCCATGCCTTTAGATATGGGTCGTTAATTCCATATGTTGAAAGTTTGGTTCTAGAAATGAGGTTTGTACCACATCGGTAATGTTAGTCTTTGGATAAATTTTGGGGTTCTACACACCCGAGAAAAAGAGGAGGAAGGATTGAAAAAAGAGAAGAAAAAGTTTGAAAGGCTCAAGAAGCAAAAATTCGATTTTTTTTAAAAGCTTCTCAGTAAAATTAAATATTGTTACTAATAATCATCTTAATTGTCAAATTATCTATTTTCTCTATATATGCATATATACACTAGGTATACATATGCATGTATACAATAAAGGGCCATATCGATTTTTTTCCAAACCAGGCCCAGTCCGCCTAATGGACCAGACCCGGCCCAAATCGCGGTTTAATGAAGGGAGTAATACTCCCTCATTTCAAAACTTCAAGTGATGACTTGGTCCTATGGTCCCTAAAAGTTTATCCTTTTCTTTTCCAGTTTCACCAAACTTCTTAGTCCTTAGAGATAGACCAGTTTCAAAATATAGGACTTGTGACATGAGTTATACCAAGACAATGTTTTTAAGCATCATATGTTCGAGTCATACAAGTTTAGAAAGAGATTGAGACATTAATCAAACCAAAGAGACAGATTCATATTCAGGCCTTTGGTCACATTAGTTTTAGGATTTGCTAAAAAAACATAAGCAGTTTGGCACACGTCCTGGCTTTGACTAGGTGAAACCATGATCACAGATGTTTTCAATTACTAGTTCACCAACCCAAAAGCCAAACTGAACTAAATTCTATTTCCAATTTGCATATTAGTTGGTATAAAAAAAAAACTATTAACTAGTCCTGACTTTATCTTAGTCTGTGTGAGTAAAGTCATTCAAGATGGAATAAGAAAAAAAACATGTTCAAGATACATTAGCCACACCATTTCACAGCTGACATAGAAGCATTGAAGTCACATAGATAAACAAGCCCCCATGAAAACTAATCAGCCTATTTTAGGTAAGTTTCAACATGATATTCAAACTGGTTATACCATCTTTTCTCAAATGAATCAAAACTAAACACCTAACAAAATGAGACAGCTTTTAACAATATGAACCGTCATTGGCAAATATTAAAAACCAAGCAGCTTAGCCAATACAATACCCTTAGACTAGGAAACATTCTAAGTAAAGGAAACAAAATGAATTAGGAGTTCCCTTTTATATGTGCTGCCAAGAAAAGAATGGACTTTGGAGCCTTATGCTTCCAATCTCGACATTCAGCCACGCGAAATAGAGAATAAGCAAGAAAATAATTTTAGAACTGAGAAAAAACTCCAACTCTTTAAGTCAAAGTATTAACTCGCTTAAAACATGCAAGTGCCATTTGTGAAAGTGAACCATTGCCCCAAAAACATCATCATTAGTTAATAAATAATAATAAAAATATCTTCCCCAAAGGGTTTACAAAGATGACGAAGCCGACATGGGGCTTGATATAAAGCAATAAAGCAGCAGGGTTCTCCTTCAGCGGCTGATGTCGAGGCCTAGCTTGTCTTGGCCTTCTTGACCCTCCGAAGGGTGGTCTGAATTCGAAGTCGTGCTTCGTACATCTCCATCCTTATTATCACTGGATCTGTTGCTTCTAAAATTCTGGCTAAGTGCTCATCTGTGCTTTCCAAACATTCCTTCAGATGCTCTTCTTCTTGGGCATCGTGAGGAAGTGTGGGCCTTGGGATGGATGCACAGGCCAAGTGTCCCTGTAGCCATTCATGATACCCAGGGTTACATCCTGCATCGAACCTGTCTGGAGTTAAAGTATCTGAACCCCAACTCACGTGACCATTCCATTCCCTGAGGATCACCCTGGCGTTCTTAATCTTATGCTCTGTATTTTCAATGATGAACTGCTTAGGATTTCCTACCTGAGGTATCACTTGCCTCTTACCAAATTGCCTTAAAACCCGAGATAGATAATAAGGATGGATTCCTCGAACCCTGCTAATGGCACAAAGGGACAATTCTTACCCCGAACCACCACAATTTTAGCTATGAAGTCGGGAAACTCCACTGGATCCTATCTTTAGTCAATTCCTCAAAGAAGCGGGCCCATGCCCCTTTGGATATGTAACCAAGGTTCGGGCAATAATTTGTAAGACGGTCTATCCTGTTGTGGTTGCTCAGATACTGGACTTCCTTAGCCATGTTGATGTGTTTGATAATCCACCATTGTAACAACATGCTACATCCTTGGAAGTATCGCCAGCGATTCCGGCATTTGTCTAAAGCCTAGAAAATGTTCGCCAGGATGATGCGGTGCTCTTCGGGTCATAGACCGTCCAAATACAGGTTGGCCTCTCTTAATGAGCTTTAGGTAGGTCTGAGATACCCAAATCTCATCTAAGTATGAATGCTCTAGTTCAGTAGGGATTTGGCTTAGCTCTATCCTAATTTTACTTGAGTGGGCTTTTCACAAAAGGCCGAGAACCCGAGCGGACAATTGGGGCTGAACTGTTAGTGCTGTTGGACGACCACGAACCAACCCCGCCTTATAACAGTTCCAAGAGAAATATTTTAATTTTATAGTAAACGTACGACCGCGTGCTTCGCGAAGTCTCCTTTGGAACAAAGGGTAAACTAAATGCCAGGAGTGGCGGAGTTATGATAAGCATGCAATGACAGTTGATAATTGCGGGAAAGTAAACACATAAACAGTTGAAGCAAATATACCCACATTATATTGGAATCTTTATGGTTAGAACCTTTAAGTCCCCAGCGAAGTCTCCATCTGTTACGGTTCGCATTTTTGCGGGCGGGGTTAGTGCTCGGAAAAGCTATTTCGAACTTGTTGGTGCTCTTTCGGACTTTGTTTTAAAAGAGTCGCCACCTAATTTTTAGGAAATTAGGAAAACCAGTTTTAAAGGGTTTATTCATACACCGTGAAAAATGCTTCTTAATCCAATGTGTTAGGCACCCTAGTATTAAGGATCCGTACTATACGGTTGACCTTCGAATTCCAATGTGTAAGTATTTGCATGAACTATTTATTTGATGTTTATTTCCCGTAAAAATCTTGTCATTTTTTTTGCATATCATTTTGAAAAGAGTTGAAAATATTCCCTTTACATATAGGGTATTTATATTCAGATTTATAATATCCGGATATAACTAGTTCCTTTTATATATAAGGATAGTAGTTTTTTGAAAGATAGAGAATTTATTTATTTTATAATCTGGGGTGAATAGGCTTTGTTCATGCTTGGCTCATACATGGACCGGGTTAATCCATTTAATACATTTCCATAACATCCTTATCTAAAACTTCAAAACTATGGGTGTATAAAATTTGACCGTTTAGTTTACCAAAAAGAGCTTTTTCATAATTTTAGACATATTGAATAGTATTCTCTGAAAACGAATTGAGTTTTATGGCAAAACGATTTATATATTTTTTGAAAAGATGCTCATCGTTTTTCTGGGTAAAGTCCCAGATTTATTTAAGGAAAAATCCAGCTTGAAGTTCATTTGTTTTGTTTAATCGTTTCTGGCCCAAATACCTCATTCAGTCATTTCTAAAACGTGGGCCTTGGCCCAAAATATCTTAACCGTAAATTTATACAAGAAAGAGTCAAGTGGGCTCTAGCCCCAAAAAATAATTTATATCATTTGTTTTTCAAGAAACAAAGTGATATTGGCTCTGGCCCAAGAATATTTTGACCATCTTGTTTTTCTTAAAAAAAACTTAGGTGGACTCTGGCCCAAACTACTATATTTTGTCAACTCAAAAAACCTAAAAAAAGTGTTTATCATGAAAAAGGATTTTGTCCAATTTACTTGTCCTCTTTAGTTTCGAACGATACATCATACTATTTTGACCTCAAAAACCTCTTTAGTCTTGTTGTTATAAAAAACAGATGTGGTTTGCTTCCCATTTAACTTTGAAAAATTAGTACGTGTTTTTTCAGTTTTTTCAAAAGGAATTGTTTTAAGGATCTAGAGTCATCTAAACGGCATATGCACCGTTTGCCTAAGATGCCTAATTCGAAACATAAATGATTCCAATAATACTGTGGGTTTTTACAAGTATGAATACAATACAGAAAAACGTATTTAGAAAGTAGAAATGACATAAATAATATAAGAAGGATAGACTAGGGGTGTACCAAACCCCTAGTAACCATTTTCACCTATGGTTGGGCCTTCGTGTCATTTTTACCCCTGACTGGGCCTTCAATATATTAGCTTCCCTTCTTTCTTTTCTTCCTAGACTCAATGAATTCGAAGGCCCAAATGGCCATGCAGTGGAGAAGGAAAGAAACAAAGACCCTGATTAGTTTATACTTTACTGATCTTATCATACATATAGCTATACACACGTACATACACAGTACCCTATTCACTCATAAGTCCTGTCATACACATAAATGTACACACATACAAGCACAATATCCTATTTATTCACAAGATCATATAATGTGCATATGTATTTCCATGTCCTTAAACTTATCTCAAAACGTGGGTGGTGGGGAGGCAAAGTCATCACCTCCCTTATTCCTGATGCCGCACAAGTTCCAAGAGGTTTCATGAACCTTCGGCATGGCTGGTCACCAGGGGAAGGTTCAAACTAAGCCCCTCCCCCCTAAACTGCCTCTCTCAACCAACACAACCATGGAGGACATAGATTCACATATCCACATACAGGCTTGGAATACAGGTCTAATATACTCAGTTATAGAACAGTCATAAATCAATAAGAACAGATGAGAACATGAAGAGAAGAGATGGATAGTCTCAGCAGATATACCATTCTTATGAACCAAGACCAAGGCAACTAAATATGATTTAGACAAGGAAGAAGCAACCTATATGGACATAATGTGGCCAAAACTAAACTGAATTAAACAATCACAACATAAACAGTCATATAGAGGTTGCATAGTCCCAAGCAGTGAAGAATCAAGTAGGTATGGTAAAGCAAGTAAAGACATATAAGCATAGGGTAAACCAACTTCAGTGCTGGTACAATACAACAGAGAAGAGCAGTAAATTTGGCATTCACAGACGACATGAAGAGTTATTCATACAAAACCTTCAACAGGACTATGTGTCCTATGCACAACCCAAGCAAATGTCCTTAACATTTTTTATGGATCATATTTTTAAAGTCTAGGTGATTCTCACACATGATGCAGGAAACGAACAGGAGAACAACGTCTGCAATCCGAATAGACATGATATGGACAAACTCAAGTAGGTGAAATCAAAGTCCTGTTATTGAGACAGTCATTTACCAGCATGCAGCACACAAGGGAAACAACTGATCCCTAATTACTATGACATCAACAGAAATACAGCACTGACAGATCTGATTATTCCAAGGGAGTATAGTAGGGGGTCATGGCTTTGCTAGCTTTAATAAACACAAGTGAGATGTTGCATTTCCCTCAAGATCATTCAGTTAAAGGTCAAGACAAAAACAACTAGAATTCAGGCCAAGGTCAGTTGTAAGCAATGCCAAGAGACTCTAAGTCCTAGTGATTCCATGTAAAGTATATAGTTTTAAGTATAGCAACTGCATTTTCACACACACTTTAAGCAAATAGAAAGACCAAGAGTCCCAAGGATACATAAAAGATTCAATATTTTTAAAGTTCAGAGTTTTGAAATCCCTTTTTAGACCTTTTCCCCTAATCCCATTCCATTGTAGAAAGAAACGGGTTAATTCCATAAGAAGATGCACATGATTTAAACATATTCACAATTAGTGGCCTACTCTTAGATTTCTCATTTTTTAACTGAACAGTATTCCTAACTCACCTGGGATTATTCCAAAGTTCACTTATTGTTAGTATACCCTTAGCTGGTGTTCTAAGGAGGGGGGGAGGGCAATGCACTTATTCAAACATGGCTAAGTTCATCTATTATTCTCTAACAGGGTTTGGACTAGTAGGCTCAAGAGTACATCTCCGAGGTAAAAGACATAATATATCATCTGGAGTACCATAAAGAAAAAGTCAAGTGTACTCCTAAGTCATTATGCTACCAACCTAAATTAATATAAGCCACTGCCCTTTTTTTTTTATATATATATACATTTTTTTTTTTCATATACTCTAATGCTTCTTAGAAAAAGAAAAACAAACCATTTTTTCCAAACACAGATGAAACCAAATCAATACACATAGAACTCCCATGTAGGTCTTAACTCTTAACCCAGTCTAATTAGGTATTAGAGAGTCTTTACACCTTATTGTATTGTCCACATAAAACACTTTTGCCTTATTTTTCAGCAATCGGTATTTCTACTTGAAGTCTTTTCATCTTTTCATTTTTAAGCAATAAATGTAATCTTTAAACTATTGTGTATCATCTAGTCTAGTCAACCAATCCCTAAAGCATATTTGAGTAGTTCAGCAAGTTCATATGAATCTAAAGTCAAATATTAAGATCAGGTTTAATGATCTAAGTGGACAACTATTAGTGTAAAAGAAAGTTCATTCTTTAGGGTCCATCTAACTCAGCAAAATGGAAAAGAAATCACCAAGTGTGCAAATATAGCAAGTTACACCCCATAGACTTAGGGGATATGCCATGACAATCTCTTATGTGGGAAGAAAAGTATTGTGGATCAAGTGATACCTGACCCTTTCTCAATCTTCTCCTAAGATGTCTTTAAAAGAATTCCCCACTTGTCAAGTGGTTTTAACCCACACATCTACACCATGGTCCTCTTCTCTTATCCTTGCGCACATGCTAAAGGGAGGCTGGACAGTTTAAATTATAAATCCAACTTCCTCAAGGTTTCAACTACAGTCCCCTTTTTTATCCTCTTCTTTTTACTTTGACAGGACTTACAAGATCCTACATACTTATCTTCATTTTTTAGGCCTAAGCAATCAATGATCATCAGTTATTATGAAATCATATTCCACATCCATGTACAAGGAAAAAACAAGTCCCATGTTTTAAGGACAAACCTCAATACCCAAGCTATTCAAGACTTAACAAAGCATGACCAAACTTACTTCATCTCACCATTCTCCTACTACTTTAAATTTGTTAAATTGAACACTTAAGATCACCGATTAAACCAAGGTCAATTCATGAATAAATAGCAGTGCAGATGCAAGAGTTTATAGCACACCAGTTACTTTCATAACACAGGTTGCTTCACCAATTAGATAGGACACATAATGGGGGATAGGGAAAAGAAAAACAAGAGATCAAAGCTGACAGAACAGGTTCTCAGATTCTTGACAACTATTTCCGTCCATTTTTTGTTTACATCTTTCACTCCCAAAGTAGTCACTAATCGGGTTAAGGACTCACAACCATCTTGCTAGCTAACAAAACTAATTAGATTTGTCTCAATTAGATTAAGAGAGCCTTAAATCAAAAAGGCTTTAGGAACGCGAATAGTATACATATCTGCAAATTACATGAATGCTTGCTACGTGCTTCACATGTCTATTTTCCATGTGTGTTATCATATATAAAGGCTTGAATACATTTGATTCGATGATATAAACTACATACCAAAAGAAAAACCCCAAAGCTTAAAACTTACCCAAATTCATCTCCATAAAAGGTTGACTTACAATGGCAAACTAAGGAGAACAAGAAACGCGGACCCTGGGAGAGACAACTGAGATGCTAAGAGACAAAGTACTACAAATGGAGAAGCACCTCCAAGAAATATGAAGGAAAATTGAGGAAGTGGACAGATTTCTAGAGATGGTTGGGAACCCGCCAGAGGCATACCCCAAGAACAATACTATGGTAATGTCCCAGAAGAAGTAAGGGATTTGGTATTGAATTATATACCTTTAGAGAGAAGGCCTATGACGCCTAGAGAGGGGACCCCGGAAGGAATGAATGACAACCAAAGAGCTAGATCAGACCCATGGGTGACAGAATCAGACCCGCGAGTCGGAGCCTCAACAGGAAGCCTCCGAAACTACTAGGAAATAGGAACCGGAAGGGGAAGAAGAAGAGCCCCAAGATATGAAGGAAGAAGGATTAGAGCCCATGGACATAAAAGAACCATTTGAGATGTTTCCTGAGTTTGCAGAAGAAGAGAATAAGGCAAACAAGGAATCTGACTACTATGCCCCAACCAATGAGGGGTCTGACTTTTATGCACCGTCGCTCATGATGGTACCTGCCACCTCCACCATGGAATCTGAGAATTTTAAAAGAGCAGACCCTTCCGAACCGGCCTGGCGGGACATAGACTTCAAAGGCCATTCCTCCTCATTCAGGGTAGCTCCACGACCCGTTACCTGTAAGGAGGTATACGAAAGGATGGTCGCCACAGGAGTTTCTTGCACCACTAGGGCTAGGTTGTCGTCGCCCGAGTTGGTGTACACATACAAAAGATGCCTTTTTCACCGCAACAGGCCGATCATACCTTGAACGAGTGTCTAGGGTTAATGAGAAGAATATGTAGCTTGATTGATGATAGGATCATTGGGACCTCGTGGGGGCCACACACACCCTGCTAATCCATGACCCTGTTATCCCTGGAGAAGGGGTCACCGCTAGTACTCAGATCTGGCTATATGATTTAACGATATTCGAGGAGTCATAAGCCCACATCTTCTCAAATGTGGCTACTCTAAGAAAGATTAGACCAGTGGAACCTGCCCACGAGCCCCCGCCACTAGGGACCAATAGGAACAAGTTTTTCCTGTATCATACAGGAGCTATGGGGCACGACATAGAGGAGTGCCACATATTCAAGCTTGAACTCGAGCACAAGATCAGTACAGAAGAGATCTTGGTCATCCTACCACCATAGCACTGAGATGAACGGAAAATGAGGAAGCGAGTTCGTAAGGACAGCGACTCACGAAATTATATTTTTGGGTAGAAATTAGGTGTCCCCATTTTTTGCACATAAAAAGTTACCGCCTCCCCCATAAATATTATAAGGAACCACGCCGACCTGACGTCCCTATGGAGGGATACGCGGGAAGCCCTAGCCGGGCTTGGGGGATGTCTTTAGCTAGGTTTAGCCTAAAGGATATTTAGAGAGTATATATGTCCTTTGTTTTATAAAACGAACTACGATAGGGCCTAATTTCCCCTGGTGAGATACGTAGGCAATTTACGTGAGACTCGGCTACATAATATAAATTATAATTCCCCGCCCCATTTGTTTAATTTCTATAATAGGAAAGGGTTTGCCAAAGTAAGTCAACCATAAAGCCCATTGAACCAAGCTCCACCCAAACATCAAAGGCCCATAAACATCCGAACATTTGGAACAAAGGATCAAAAGTATTCAAGCTTAATAGATGACTTTATGTGCTATGTGCGCTTTAAATATCAATATGTGATATTTTGCCTTTATATTTTGCTATAAGTATTTGATTTTATCTACTGTTGATTTATTCTTATCTTATAGAACGAGGCCGATTAGCATAGTACTGAAAGCTGGCATACTTCACAAGATCCAAAGCGACATTAGCAGCCCTCACAAATAAAGGCAAAAAGAAGATGATTGGTACACCCGATAACAAAAATGAGCTCGCTCTCCTTGACGGAGATGCCCAAGACCCATAAAAAGTATCATCTCAAGAAGATGTGATTGCGACATTACTGATTGCCGTTACGGCCCTCCAAGAAAAGGTGGTTAGGAATGAGACAACAAATACGGACAAGAATGCCTCGACAGAGAAAATGAGGCCTCCTCCTCTATTCCCTTCGCTGAGCTCCCCAATGCCCAATTATTTTCCTATATACCCACCAGGAACCATCCCACCACTAGGCTCCACCAACCCAAACCATGCCGGTCCTTCCTACTGCACTCCTCCACCAACAAAATACGCTCAAATCCAAAAGACCACTCACTTCGTCCCTTCTTACTAGGTTCCTCAGTCGGGTTTTATTTATTCGACAAGCCAAGTGCCTGCTCCAACTCCACCAACTGGGCAAGCCACCACTGCCCCGCTCAACCATACCACCCACCAAGTGTCATTCCCCCGATAAGACTGATCATGCCCTGCTGCTTGGTTTGGAATCAAACTAGCCTATCATGCCCTTCACTCCCAACATCCCAAGTGAATTCTCCCCAGCGTATAAAGAGTTAGATAATTATGAAGAAATGGAAAAGGCTTGAAGAGCTGAACATGATAAGCGCAAAAAGGATATGGAAAAGAAGATAGAGGAATTACTGGAGAAATCCAACATGTCCGCGAGGAAGGCCACAGGTCTAAGATATGATGACCTGTGTATGCATCCAGATTTGGACTTGCCGGAAGGGTTCAAAATCCCAAATTTTGAGATGTTCAACGGGACAGGGAATCCCAAGGGACACCTCTGATCCTACTGCGACTAATTGGTCAGAGTAAAGAAAAATGAACATCTAATTATGTGATTATTCAGTCATAGTTTGACCGGAGAGGTCACTGAATAGTTCACAACTCAAGATATGCGCCAATGGCAAACCTAGGAGGACATGACAAAATCCTTCATGGAGAGATTTCATTTTAATGTCGAAACAGTGCCAAACCGCTATTACCTTGAAAAGGTCAAGCAAAAATCAATAGAAAACTACAAGCAGTTTGCTAGCAGATGGAGGGCCGAGGCAGCCCGTGTGCAGCCACCGATGTCTGAGGGAGAGCTAGTTTCTGTGTTCATCAGATCCCAGGAGCCTGATTTCTACGACAGAATGTTGTCCATGGTTGGAATGTCATTTGCTAAATTGGTCAAAATGGGAGAGGCCATAGAAGATGGTCTCAAATCCGGGAAAATAGTTAGTGTCTTTAACAAGGCATCTGGACAAGCTACAACAGGAATCTTCCGCAAGAAGAAAGAGGACGTGTCAAGCATATCCCACATTCCAAACCCAAGCCCAAAAGAACCACAATCCTCTCACATAACTACACCCCTCATAAATTATCTAACAAATGTGTATTATGCACAACCAAGCTTCACCACCACCGTACCAGCTTACACGGCTCCGCCTAGTGTCCATGTAGTCGCCCCCTCTTACCAACCACCACCTCAACAAAATTACCGTCCACTACCAAATAATGCACCACAACCATATCAACTACCTCAGAATTACCAAAATCAACCGCCACCCCGAGTATACAATGCTCCACGTCCTACTTTTGAGAAGAGGCCAGTAAGAGAATTCACAATGCTCCTCGAGCCTAGGTCTCGGCTCTTCGAAAGGCTATTGGCCGCAGGTTTGATTCAGAAGGTCCCCTCAAAGCCAGCACAGCCAGGGAACAGAGTTTACAGGGCTAATCAGACTTGTGCCTATCATTCAGGAGGAAATGGGCACAACACTGAAGACTGCATAAATCTCAAACACAAAATCTAGGATCTGATCGACAAAAAGGAAATCATTTTGGAAACTGCATCTCCCAATGTGAGCATGAACCCATTACCTAATCATGGAAACAACGGATTCCACATGATTGAGAGGAATGTGGACTGGGAAGCCTGTGAAGCATTGGTCCCCAAAGCAGTCGAGTCCCTGGAATAAACAGTAGCCTCCTTCACACTCCAGGAGACCCCCAATTTCAAGGTTCTGGTCTCAGCGCCAGGAGCTACGAACGCAATATCGAGGTTAAGAACTTTGATTCCATCGCCCGTGGTAGCACAGGAAGCACAACAAATTGCTCTCACACCCAAAGAGCCAATCACTATACAAGCAGCCATGGCTTAAGGCATGACCCGCTCGGGGAGGCGTTACACTCCTAAAGAGTTAGCTCAGAATGATACAAGGAAAGAAAACACCCAAAGGAGAACAATAGCGGAAGGAGAAGCTGAAGATTTCTGGCGGTGCATGCAACCAAAAGGCTACTCCATCGTTTAGCATTTTAAGAAAACACCGACACTAATATCGTTGTTGGCATTGCTAGCCAGCTCCCCATCGTATAGACAGGCCCTCATGAGAGTATTGGATGATGTACACGTACCAACTGGTACGAGAAACGAAGACTTGGCTAGGTTGGTAGCCCACATCAGCAGAGAACACAAATATGCCAGCAGAAGGAACCTCCTACAACAGAGCCCTTAACATCACCGTGGAGTGTCATGACAAAGTAATAGGGAGAGTGCTTGTGGACAATGGATCGGGCCTCAATATTTGCCCTATCACCACATTGACACAACTTGGTTGTGGCATAGGTAAGATTCGCTAGAGTGGGACAAACGTCAGGGGATTTGATGGATCTCTAACTGATTCCCTGGGAGAGATAGACCTGCAAATCCTAGTCGGACCCGCATCCTTCACAGCAGAATATCAGGTCATGGCAATCACCGCCAACTACAATATGCTCCTGGGAAGGCCTTGGATCCACTCCACTAGTGCGATACCATCAAGTTTGCACTAGGCCATAAAATTTGAATGGCAGGGCCAGGAAATTGTGGTCAAAGCTGAGAAGGATACCTAAAAGCATCCTTACAATATTGCACCAGCAATCGAAGGGAGTCCCAACAGATCAAACTTCCACTTGGTGGAATATGTCAGGGCCACCACTCAGAAGGGGAGGTCGACAGACCAATGCCGGCAGTCTACAGAATGATTGCCTCCACTATACTGAGAAATGATTTTTAAACAGGAAAAGGCCTAGGAAGAGACCTCAAAGGGATAACAGAGCTGTAATACCCCATTTAAACGGGTTAAAGTAGGAGTACAACATTTTGGTGATTCCTATTTGTTTTGTTTTAAGGAGTCGCCACCTAATCAGTTTAACGGTGAATTAGGACACCTAATTTATTAACTAAGGTAAAGCCTAACTAAACCTCCGTTAATGGTCTGCTCAATAAGCGTGATTCTAGGTAAGGGTTCTAGATTATCCTAAAGGGAAGGGGTTAGGCATCCTCTAGGATCCGTTAACTACGGTTATTCGGCCAAACTTAGGTTAATTAATTAAGGCTAAATATAGTGTTTAAATTTTAGAAAATGGCTTACAAATATTGCTGGAGTTTTAAAGGAAAATAATGTTAGTTAAAATAAGATTTACAAAAAATATAATAATTTGTATAAAAGGAGAACTTTAAAAGCTATTTTAAAATAAGACTTATAAAGGTTGTTAAGGTTTTGAAGAAAGAATATAATAATGTTATTTAAATAAGACTTGTAGAATAATTCACACAAAAAGAGACTTCAAATGCTATTTAAAATAAACTATAAATATTGCTAAGCTTTAAATAATAATGTTATTTTAAAAATGAGACTTGCAAAATATAATGACTTGCATATAAGTAGAAGCTTTTAATAGAAGATCTAGCCAATTTAAACTTGGAATAAAATTACATTATATGTAGAAAATCTAGACTTATCTTATAAATAGAATGCAAAAGGTGATAGAGTTTTCTTTCTCTCTGTACTAACTTTATTTAACTATGTTCAGTTTGAAAAATATGTATAATTTGATAAATCTTGAAAAATTGTATATAAGATATGTTTGGGTCCATATTTGCACATTGATGACATTCTAAATTTCGAAGATATCAAGAATGAGTCATGATTCCCTTTAGCTCAAAATATATAGTCATGCTAAATTATTCTAATGAAGATAAATACTATAGGTATTATAAATAGTTTTAACGAAATAAAAGAGAATGAAAATTATGGAATTAATTATTAATTCCTTTAACTTAACTACCCCTTACTAAAAGTAAATTATAGATACCACGAATAATTTTAAAAGAAAAAAAAATGAATCTGATGGAACTAATGATTGATTTCTCCTTTAAATTAACTACCCATTATCCCAAAAACTAAACCCACTAATTCATAATCAGGAATCATTTAACTAAAACAAAGAGTTAGACACGCATAATAAAAAAAGAATAAATGTAAGGCAAATAGATCTGCCCATTCGGCCACTGCTGCAATTATTTCTACCGCTGGGCTTTGACCCAGAATTTCAACATTGCTGCCAATGGATCTGGCCCATTTAGGCCACTGTTGCAAATTCTGTTCCTACTATAGGGACCTCGGCCCAGTAATTTTGTGTTTTGCTACGGATAAGGATTGATGGGGGATGACTCGAGATGGTTACGTTGAGCTTTCAGCCCAACACCGAATGCGGAAGAAGATGAGTCCCTCGGACTCGTATGCGATGGTCATGCAAAGAAACGAAGGAAAAGGATTAGTACAGTGAGGGTCTAGATGATTAATAATGCAAAATTCATAACGTAAGACAAACTTCAAATACCATTACATAATAGTGAGAATCAGCTCAAGGTAACAATCTGTGCATTCCTTTTAAGGGTAAAAGCAATGATGATTAATGATTGAACACAGCAAATAATTTAATAACGGCTACAGGGGAGGGCAGTAGACAATACACAGCCACCCCCAGCATAACTCCAAATGCAGCCAATGTTTCTTTAAAGGACGACAACATATATCAAACATGGTGGCTATTTCAACCACAGGTATGGCGAGCCTATCAGATGTAGTATCTATTCTGTTATAGAACGAAAACAGCAGACAGCTAATCCCCTCTCAAAGTGTAGCATTTATTTTATCAAGATGATAACATTTCCTAGCAAACAACAAATAGCCACAGTTCATAGTGGACTAATTTAACCTTTCAAAAGGCACAAGTTATTGTGCTGAAGTGGTAGTCAAAATACAGCAAGAACCTTTAGGTTCAGCCGATCACAACAATAGCAACCAGGCCAAAGCTATGCGAGTATTTCTGAAGGAGAAACATGTGCAGGTATAGGGGATATTCTTTAGAGAATTAAGACCTATTTATCAGTATCAAACACATTCCTAGCAATTTTTGTGCTTAAGCTAAATGGAGACAAGTTAAACAGGTGGGCTGGAGTCTTGAAATAGTTGCTCAAGTTCATTTTCGCTCACAAGGATCTCATTTAACTGATTTTGAGATTCATTTCAGCATCATATCAAATCTAAAGCTCTTAAGAACTCTTAAAAGATAAAGACAGCTAAAACATCTAGGTGAAACAGAGAACAAGTGTATATTAAGCATGTCAATGATAGTGTTAGATGACACAAAGCATATGAACACTCATAAACTATAGCCTTGATCATTTTAAATGTCAATTAAGCATTTTGATTCAATCTCCTATATGCATATCTAAATGAGCAAAATCAGAACAACTAAAAGGACGACAGGGAACTTTGAAGTATCGAAAATTGACAGAATGTATGCAGCTAACGACATCCTCGCAATGTACATAGGACAGAACACATTTGGCTGACCACCTAATAATCACATTTTTGACACTACGCAACTAGAAACGAACTCGTCGCAACACATTATTCCTTTGGTTATACTCAACATGCTGAACAACCAACTAACATACCTAGTCCTATCAAAGCAGATTAACTACATGATACAACTCCCATATCTCGGCAAACTGGACTAGTGAAACATACTTAGCAAAATAGTTAATCACCATACCAAATCATAACCATACGAAATTAAGCTAAACTAACTACATAAGTTTACGTAGAACAGAATTTAAAGCAGAAGGAGAAGGAGGGTTTCTGACCTTCTTCGTGTGCAATGAACTAAGGCGACGAGGTCTCGAATCTACTCTCTCGTATTGCTAGATCTGAACTTTGAGCCAAATAAAGTCGATTGAAAGTATTGAGGGCTTTAAGGAACTAAAGTTTTCGTATTTCTTCTTGGATGAATCGAATGAGAAAAAAAAAAGCAGAACCAGGATTTTTTATTACCAGTCGCCCCCTCCTTTCGGCTGAATGTTTAAGGCATTTTATAGCCTAAAAGTTCTAGGGTTTCAGTTTTGAATTCACGATTTTGGCTCCAAACCAAAAGCTGAAAGAGCCGTTGAAAATCAAACCCGTGAACGAATCTTTTGCTCAGATCTCTGAAAAGTTTTCTTGGCTTCTTGGTTGACCGAGTGTTGAAGACAAGCGAGAGAAGGATATTGCACGAAAATGGAGTGGCGAGGTCTGTGATGATGAAAGCGGGTTTGGTTCTTTACTGGAAATGGAGATGGAGAAAGAGAAGACGACAAGGAAATGGAGAAGATGATAGTGGAGAGTATTGCACGAAATAGGGGTAACAGAATCTGCCATGGCCGAAATAAATTGAAACTTTGTTCAAAACAAGAAAGAGATGAGAAAGAGAGAAAAAGGGGGGGGGGGGGGGGGGGGGGGGGGGTGGGGGGGAAAGGGGCACGTCGCGTTGGGTTTTAGGTTAGAGTGAAGCTGATGAAATGAAAGGAGAAGTGGGTCGGGTCGGGTCGGGTCGGGTCGGGTGAAGTAGTTGGGCCGAATCGGGTAAGTGGGTAGGGCTGGTCATTAGGATGTGGGCTGATCCGAAATAAGGTGAATTGGTCCTTCCTTCTTTATTTAATTATCCTTGGACCTCTAATTTAATAATTAGGACAATATATACTATGTGAAATTAATATGTATAAATCAAAAGACTTGATAAAGTATAATTAATTTAACAAGCACAAAATCTGAAAATAAAATGACGACGAACCATTTTGAAAGTTGTGATAAAGTAATGCTAATAACGTTGATAGTAAAATAGTGAAAATTAATAATAGTGAAAATAAAGTGTTTAGCTCGTCAATAAATTTAGAAGCCCAAGGAAATAAACTGGAATAAAGGAGGGACGAAATTGGGTGTCAACAAGAGCTTGTGCCAATCCCAAAAGAGAATTACCACTTTGGTCTAGGGTATACTCCCAGCGAAGACGAGCTCACAAGGGAAATCAACAGAGAGCCCAGAACAAGGAATTTACCTCATCCAATTCCTGGTCTGTACCAGTCGTTCCCCAGAAAGATGTCGATGCTGAATGAAGAAGAAACTGATAGGGGTCTCGAGTCGCTGTTCCAAGAAGAGGGATGTTATGCCGTCATTGAAGAAAGTCAGGAGATACTCACCATACGCAGTCTGAGGCTAGGAGAGCACTTGAACAATTGGACATCTACTCGGTAGAGAGATAGATTTTCCTTAAAAAACTTTTGCTAAAAGCGGCGACATCGGCTAAGGCCCGAATGATCGCCTTTTCTAAATTACTTCATGATGTTTAAAAATGAAAATGGCGATGTTGTTCTGAACCAGGACCACAGTTGTAATCAATTACTCTTGAATTAATGAAAAGCCTCGATCTACATAAAACTGCTACCTTTACCATATAATAATAATGAAAGTTTTCTAACTAACTACGCGTAACAAACAATAATAAACCTTTACTTTGCCTCGTCATTTCAATAGTGACTATAATAAAAAAATCGAAAATGTCATGAAACGAACGAGGAAAACAACCAACATGAATACGAGGAGTACGGTGAATCGACGATGATGCCAGAGGGACTAGTAGAAGAGTTGCAAGACCTAGAAAATAAAAAGAAGACAAATATGGATGAAACTGAGGTGATCAACCATGGTGACAGAGAGGATGTCAAGGAGACACGAATCAGTGCTCACTTGGGAGCTCCACAGAAAGAAGAGCTCATAGCTCTGTTGAAGGAATATGTAGACGTCTTCGCCTGGTCATACACGGATATGCCAGGATTAAGCACTGAAATAGTGGCCCACACCCATCAAGGAGGGTTTTGCCCTAGTCAAATAGAAGACGTGAACATTTAAACAAGACATGAGTATCAGGATAAAGGACGAAGTGGAGAAACAAATCAAGTCTGGAATAGTGGAGGTGACTTCCTACCCCACTTGGGTGGTCAACATAGTGCCAGTACCAAAAAGAACTGAAAGATTTGAATCTGTATGGACTACCGAGATCTTAATTCAATCGGGCCAGTCCGAAAGACAACTTTCCTCTCCCAAACATCTACATTCTAATAGACAACTGCGCCAAGCATGAGCTGCAGTCATTCGTGGATTGTTTCGCAGGGTACAATCAAATACTCATGAGTGAAGAATACGTTGAAAAGACAGCCTTTATCACCCCTTGGGGAGTCTACCATTAGAGGGTAATGTCGTTTGTCCTAAAAACGTCGGCGCCACATACATGAGAGCTATGACTACCCTGATCCATATTATGATGCATCGGGAGATTGAAGTATATGTGGACGATGTAATCATAAAAACAAGGGAAAGCTCAGAGCATACCGTGCACTTGCGTAAGTTCTTTGACAGACTTCGCAAATTCAATGTAAATCTGAACCCTACAAAGTGCGCATTTGGAGTGCCTGTGGGCAAGTTGCTAAGATTTATAGTCAGCCGTAGGGGTATTGAACTAAATCCTACCAGAATTAAAGCAATTCAGGAGTTACCACCTCCCAAGACCAAGAAAGAAATCATGAGCTTCTTGGAAAGACTGAACTACATTAGGCGGTTCATAGCCCAATCAACTGTGCTTATAGAGCCGATCCTTAAGTAACTTAAAAAGGACGCTCTCACACATTGGACAGAAGAATGCCAAGAGGCATTTGATAAAATCAAGAGATACCTTTCCAATCCTCCCGTCTTGGTGCCGCCCAGGCAAGGAAGTCCTCTGTTATTGTATCTGTCAGTATCAGAATGTGCTTTCGGGTGCATGCTCGCCCAACATGATGAAGAGGGCAAACAAGAACACGCCATCTACTATTTGAGCAAGAAGTTTACTTCCTGCGAAGCGCGGTATATGCTCGTAAAGAAAACCTATTATGCTTTGACCTGGATTGCCCAAAAATTGAGACACTACCTATCGGTGTTTACCACCTACCTCATATCCAGAGTAGATCCACTGAGATGTATTTTCCGGCAACCGATGTCCATAGGAAAATTGGCTAAATAGCAGATGCTACTGTGAGAATTCGACATCGTGTACGTAGCACAAAAGGCAATCAAAGGACATGCCCTAGCTGACCTGCTAGCAGAAAGTCCAGTCGATGACGAACTTGAACCATTGTGGACTTTCTTCCCAGATGAGGAAGTGATGGCTATGGAAGAAGAGGCGGCAGAACCATACTCGAGCTGGAGATTGTTCTTCGATAGAGCAGTCAACTAAAAAGGACTAGGCATCGGGGCGGTGTTGATATGAGAAACAAGAAAAAACTATCCGATGGCCACAAAGCTCAACTTCAGATGTACCAACAACATGGCGGAATACGAAGTATGTATCCTCGACTTCAGGATGGCGATGGACATGGACATACATGAGTTGTTGGTAATTGGGGACTCCAATTTGCTCATAAACCAAGTGAAAGGAAATTGGGCAACCAAAAATGATAAGATACTTTGATATGTGAATCTGGTACAGAGATTGTGCAGGAGGTTTAAGAGTATTGACTTTAGGCATACTCCAAGGGCTCATAATAAGTTCGCAGATAGATTGTCTACAATAGCATCTATGATCGAGCACCCTGAGAGTACCCATATTGATCCATTAGAGATCACACTGAGAGAAGAACAGGCTCACTGCGCCTATGTCAAGGCCGAGCCAGATGGCCAACCATGGTATGCCGACATTAAGGCATACCTAGAAAAGGGAGAGTATCCCTCGGAGAGCTCAGCAAATCAAAAGAAGACCATCAGAAGGTTGGCTAATGGGTTCTTCTTGAACAAAGAAGTGTTGTACAAAAGAAAACCTGACCTTGGGTTGCTCAGGTCTGTGGACGCCGAGGAGGCTACAAATTGCTAAAAGAGGTACACGCAGGGGAATGCGGACCCCACATGAATGGATTCATCCTTGCTAAGAAAATCTTAAGTACAGGATATTACTGGATGACCATGGAGCACGACTCTTGTAAATTCGTGCAAAAATGCCATCAAAGTTCCCCCCACAGAATTACATGCAATAAGCTCGCCCTGGCCTTTCGTGGGATGGGGAATGGACGTCATAGGACCCATCGAGCCTCCGGCCTCCAACGGACATCGCTTCACCTTAGTCTCCATAGATTACTTCACTAAATGGGTGGAGGCAACTTTCCACAAAATCAGTGACCAAGAAAGTCATGGCTGACTTCGTTAAAACAATCTAATATGTCGTTTCGGTGTGCCGGAATCCATCATCATAGACAATGGTGCCAATCTGAACAGCCGTTTGATGAAGGACATCTGTGAACAATTCAAGGTCACCTATAGAAACTCTACTGTCTATCGGCAACAGATGAATGGAGCCGTAGAGGCTGCCAACAAGAACAACAAAAGAATCCTAAGAAAAATTGTCGAAACTACAAGAATTGGCACAAGCAGTTGCCTTATTCTCTGTTGGGCTACATAACGACAACCCGAACTTCCACTGGAGCAACCCCATACCTTCTTGTCTACGGTACAGAAGCAGTCATACCCACAGAAGTGAAAATCCCTTCACTCAGGATCATCTAAGAGGCAGAGCTAACAAATACAGAATAGGTTAGTAATCGTTATGAACGACTGGCCATGATAGAGGAAAAGAAGATGGTGGCAGTCTACCACGGGCAGCTGTACAGGTGAAGGATGTATTGAGCCTTTAACAAGCGAGTTAGGACCCGACTCTTCTAGGTCGGACAACTCGTACTCAAGCGAGTCTTTCCTCACCAAGACGAATATAAAGGGAAATTCGCGCGAAACTAGCAAGGACCATACATGGTCAAGAAAGTACTCTCAAGAGGGGCTGTAGTCCTAGTCGAGATGGACGGAAAAGAGTGGCCCAAGGCCATCAATGCATATGCGCTCACGAGATACTACATTTAGGATTACATTTGCTTGTAATCGCATTATTATTTCCATGTAATCGTACCTTTTGTTTATAATCATACTTTGGAATAGAATAGGAGAAAACAAATCATCTATGTAATTAACTACGCAATGACCTGACTTTCCCCACAGTGGGATACGTAGGTAGTCCATATTGGACCGGTCGCATTATTAGTAAAAGAAAAACCAAGAAAACCTTAGGAAACCACAGAGACAGTAAGGCGGGAAAAGTCAACAAGATCAAGCTTGTAAGGGTCATCACAAGAATCAGACAGCATCAACCCTACACTAAGGCAGAATTTTTGAGGAAACCTAAAAAATTCCTATCAGAAACAGTCAATAAGGAAAGATACGAAGTAAAGCAATACACTAGGGCAGAATTTTCGAGGGGACCTAAAAAATTCCTGCATAGCAAGACAAAACAAGGGGGACTCAGAGCAAATCCTGAAACTATGGCAGAATTTTTGAGAAAGATCTCAAAAATTCTATCGGCACAAAAGTCAGCAATCATACCTCTGGAAAGAATCGGAAGACCTCGTTCGAGGAAAGCACACATCATGACACACACAAAAAAGAAACAAACATTTACTTCAAGGAAAAAATGACATGCATTTTATAAAATTTTACTCTGAATTTTAAAAAATAGCATAATTACATCCCTAGAAACATCTCTCGAAACACCGAGCCTAAGAGGGTTCGAAGGAGCATCAAGAGGAGACATCGGACGGGAAGACAACAACGCTAATCGGTTTTTTAGGAAACTCACAATTTTTCTATGGATGTAGGTTTTTCTTTTTACAGGGCAACAAGCATGCCGCCAACCAGTTTACTCACAACAAAAGTGAAAAGCAAAGCTCAGCCTAGCCGGGAAGGACCAAAAGGTCACGACAAAAATGGTAATAAAGACACATCTGGCCGCAAGGGTCACACAGCAAATAAGCGTAAAGACGAATCCGACCAAGAGAGTCACAAAAAGAGTGAACAACAAATATATATCAGACCAAAAGAGTCACAATTGATGAGCACAAAGATTTATCCGACCAAACAGGTATTGACAAGCACAAAAGGGCACATCCGGCCACAAGGGTCAACAACCAATACAACGGACAAAAGAAAGATTATCCTGCCACAGGGACCATATTTGTTATCTGCATGCCAAGAGGGCCATTCATTTATTTTTTTGCCAAAAAGGCCATTCATATAAACAGCAAAAAGGGTCATTCATTTATTTTTGCCAAAAGGGTCATTCATACAAACAGCCAAGAGGGTCATTCATACAAACAGCCAAGAGGGTCATTCATACAAAATGCTAAGAGGATTATTCATTCAAACAAGCCTAGAGAGCCATTCATACGAATTGCCAAGAGGGTCATTCATTCAAACAAGCCAAAAGGGTCATTCATACAAATACCCGAGAGGGCCATTCATCTAAAATTCATCGAAGAATATCTGCGAATTGTAAAATCCAGGAAAGAGGCACGCAGCCGCCAATAAGAAGCCGGCTTGCTGAACCAGATCCAGAAAAATTGCGGAGCAAACGTGGAACTTTTTCTTATGCAGCCAGTCAAGATATGGTGTCCATAAGAGTCAAGCTCACCGGCCAGGATTTGGAAGCCGTCCAATCTCAAACTCAGCCACAACTTGTCTTGTTTTTATTTTCTTTAATAAAATAAAATAAAAAATCCACCGGTCGGATGCATACCGGGAAGTCTGAAGCTATTCCCACATAAAGAATATACTTTTTTCCAGCAAGTCAAACTACATGTGACCTGATTCCTAGAGACCAGGGATATGTAGGTAAACTCAAGACCCGAGAGTCGGTCGCACTCTAACAGTCGTTCGGAGGAACCCAATTACAACACTGGGGATCTCTGGACTGTCCTTCCAAATCACTTGAGGGTCCTTAGTTCAGTCGAACTACAAGTGGCCTGAATTCTCATATAACCTGAGATATGTAGGAAACCTAGATACCAGGGTCCGACCACATATGTGAAAATTGCATAAAGATAAAGGGGCGAACCACATATGTAAAAATTGCATAAATATAACGGGTGAAATGAGTCGGGTCAGTAAAAAATTAAGGTTAGTCAAATTTCGCTACATAAGGATGGCCCCGCAATCCCCGAAAATCGAAGGGGCAGTTGTTGACACCTAATTTTTGACCTCCCGTAATTTATTTTAATCACTCAGAATCCTTGGGTAATAAATAAAATGAGTTGTTCACCGTGAAGAGTTTAAATGATTTTTAAATAATTGTTCAGATCAATGTTTTACTCCTTTAAATTGGTAAAAGGTTTTTTCATGACATCACAAAATATTTAGAAATAAATTGATACCTTTTATGACATTTGTGAGATACTTGTTAGACTTAATCAAAAAGCAAAAAAGGGTACTTTGTTAAAAATAATAATACTCATTTATTTAATTTTTAAAATTGTCGAAAATCAAAATTAGCAAATACTTTATTTAATTCATGAAGTTTGAGTAATTTAAATAATTAATCATATCACCCTTTAATTTTTAATTTTGCATAATTGTGTAAATTGCCAAAATTATGCATAATTGTCCATAAATGTTTTAATTAGGTTAATTAATCAATTAGGTGATCATTACTGCAAATTGATTTTTTAATTGTTTAATTATATTTTGTTATGGCCCCAATTAAATTAATCAATTCATGATTTAAAATGATTAGGGTCATTGTTTTTCAAAATCAGCCTCTTAATGGCTTTATTTGAAATAACCAGATTTCATTGGTTCAAATTTATTAAGGTCAGTAATGCAATTTAATTTTAAAATTTTCTAATTAGGCCAGCTATGGCCATAATTGAAATAATCAGTTGGATTAGAATTAATTAAGTCCATATTCGCAATTTTAGGCCCATTTACATAGTTGGCCATTTTAAAATTACTTTAATAAGATAATCATGTCCTAATTTCGTCTATAATTAAAATATTGTTACTAATAATCGTCTTAATTGTCAAATTATCTATTTTCTCTATATATGCACATATACTAGGTATACATATGCATGTATACACTAGGTATCCATATATATGTATATAATAAAAGGGTCATATCTATTTTTTTCGGACCAGGCCCAGTCCACCTAATGGACCAGACCCGACCCAAATCGCGGTTTAATGAAGGGAGTAATACTCCCGCATTTCATTTAATCAAACAAACGTAGCCTACCCCTCTCTTTCCCTCCCTTTCTCCTTTTCCCTAAAACCCTAAAGATTCCCTTTTTTTTTCTCTCTCTCGCCAAAATGGAAAAAATCTAGGTTGCTGAGACTTTTGACAGTCTTTGCATGATCAAAAGGGTGAAACCATTAATGTTCAACACGATTTCACTCAAAATTCGTTCCAAACACGGTAATAGATCCCTCTTTTTGCTTATTTTTTCAGATTTCTAATCAAACTTACGATTTTCTATTGCATTAAGGTTATATTATTTTATTGTTTTCACGATTTCCTATTGGTCCTTAAATATTGGCTCAGAACGACCAAGATGGGTCAGATCTGGCCACATACATTGCCATACCTTTAGATATGGGTCGTTAATCCCATATGTTGAAAGTTTGGTTCTGGAAATGAGGTTTGTACCACATCGGTAATGTTAGTCTTTGGATAAATTTTGGGGTAGTACACACCCGAGAAAAAGAGGAGGAAGGATTGAAAAAAGAGAAGAAAAAGTTTGAAAGGCTCAAGAAGCAAAAATTCGATTTTTTTTAAAAGCTTCTCAGTAAAATCAAATATTGTTACTAATAATCATCTTAATTGTCAAATTTTCTATTTTCTCTATATATGCATATATACACTAGGTATACATATGCATGTATACAATAAAAGGGCCATATCGATTTTTTTTCGGACCAGGCCCAGTTCGCCTAATGGACCAGACCCGGCCCAAATCGCGGTTTAATGAAGGGAGTAATACTCCCTCATTTCAAAACTTCAAGTGATGACTTGGTCCTATTGTCCCTAAAAGTTTATCCTTTTCTTTTCCAGTTTCACCAAACTTCTTAGTCCTTAGAGATAGACCAGTTTCAAAATGTAGGACTTGTGACATGAGTTATACCAAGACAATGTTTTTAAGCATCATATGTTCGAGTCATACAAGTTTAAACAAGAGATTGAGACATTAATCAAACCAAAGAGACAGATTCATATTCAGGCCTTTGGTCACATTAGTTTTAGGATTTGCTAAAAAAACATAAGCAGTTTGGCACATATCATGGCTTTGACTAGGTCAAACCATGATCACAGATGTTTTCAATTACTAGTTCACCAACCCAAAAGCCAAACTGAACTAAATTCTATTTCCAATTTGCATATTAGTTGGTATATATATAAAAAAGTTATTAACTAGTCCTAACTTTATCTTAGTCTGTGTGAGTAAAGTCATTCAAGATGGAAGAAGAAAAAAAAAACATGTTCAAGATACATTAGCCACACCATTTCACAGCTGACATAGAAGCGTTGAAGTCACATAAATAAACAAGCCCCCATGAAAACTAATCAACCTATTTTAGGTAAGTTTCAACATGATATTCAAACTGGTTGTACCATCTTTTCTCAAATGAATCACAAACTAAACTCACAACAAAATGAGACAGCTTTTAACAATATGAACCATCATTGGCAAATATTAGAAACCAAGAAGCTAAAAATTCAATTTTTTTAAAAAGCTTCTCAGTAAAGTTTTAATACTTAAACTTAAAGAGTTGGAGTTTTTTCTCAGTTATGAAATTATTTTCTTGCTTATTCTCTATTTCGTGTGGCTGAGTGTCGAGATTGGATGCATAAGGCTCCAAAGTCCATTCTTTTCTTGGCTTCTCGTATAAAAGGCAACTCCTAATTCATTTTGTTTCATTTACTTACAATTTTACCTAGCCTAAGGGTATTGTATTAGTTAAGCTGCTTGGCTTCTAATATTTTCCAATGATGGTTCATATTGTTAAAAGCTGTCTCATTTTGTGGTGTGTTTAGTTTGTGATTCATTTGAGAAAAGATGGTATAACCAGTTTGAATATCATGTTGAAACTTACCTAAAATAGGCTGATTAGTTTTCATGGGGGCTTGTTTATTTATGTGACTTCAATGCTTCTATGTCAGCTGTGAAATGGTTTGGCTAATGTATCTTGAACATGTTTTTTTAATTCTTCTTCAATCTTGAATGACTTTACTTACACAGAATAAGATAAAGTCAGGACTAGTTAATAACTTTTTTATTTTTTATTTTATATACCAACTAATATGCAAATTGAAAATGGAATTTAGTTCAGTTTGGCTTTTGGGTTGGTGAACTAGTATTGAAAACATCTGTGATCATGGTTTCACCTAGTCAAAGCCAGATGTGTGCCAAACTGTTTATGTTTTAGCAAATCCTAAAACTAATGTGACTAAAGGCCTGAATATGAATCTATCTCTTTGGTTTGATTAATGTCTCAATCTCTTGTCTAAACTTGTATGACTCGAACATATGATGCTTACAAACTTTGTCTTGGTGTAACCCATGTCACAAGTCCTACATTTTGAAACTGGTCTATCTCTAAGTACTAAGAAGTTTGGTGAAACTGGAAAAGAAAAGGATAAACCTTTAGGGACCATAGGACCAAGTCATCACTTGAAGTTAATTGAGACAAATCTGATTAGTTTTGTTAGCTAGCAAGATGGTTGTGAGTCCTTAACCTGATTAGTGACTACTTTGGGAGTGAAAGATATAAAAAAAATGGAAGGAAATAGTTGTCAAGAATCTGAGCACCTGTTCTGTTACCTTTGATCTCTTGTTTTTCTTTTCCCCAGCCCCCATTATGTGTCCTATCTAATTGGGGAAGCAACTTGTGTTTTGAAAGTAAACTGGTATGCTATAAACTCTTGCATCTGCATTGATATTTATTCATGAACTGACCTTGGTTTAATAGGTGATCTTAAGTGTTCAATTTAACAAATTTAAAGTAGTAGGAGAATGGTGAAATGAAGTATGTTTGGTCATGTTTTGTTAAGTCTTGAACAACTTAGGGATTGAGGTTTGTCCTTAAAACATGAGACTTTTTTTTTCCTTGTACATGGATGAGGAATATGATTTAATAATAGCTGATGATAATTGATTGCTTAGGCCTAAAAAATGAAGATAAGTATGCAAGATCTTGTAAGTCCTGTCAGAGTAAAAAGAAGAGGGTAAAAAAAAGGGGACTGTTGTTGAAACCTTGAGGATGATGGCTTTATAGTTTAAACTATCCAGCCTCCCTTTCGCATGTGCCCAAGGATAAGAGAAGAGGACCATGGGTGTAGATGTGTGACTTAAAACCACTTGATAAGTGGGGAAGTCTTTTAAAGACATTTTAGGAGAAGATTGAGAAAAGTTCAGGTATCACTTGATCCACAGTACCTTTCTTTCCACGTAAGAGATTGTCATGGCATATCCCACAAGTCTATGGGGGGTGTAACTTGCTATATTTTCACACTTGGTGATTTTTTTCCACTTTGCTGAGTTAGATGGACCCTAAAGAATGAACCTTCTTTTACACTAATAGCTGTCCACTTGGATCATTAAACATGGTCTTAATGTTTGACTTTATATTCAAATGAACTTGCTGATCTACTCAAGTATGCTTTAGGGATTGGTTGACCAGACTAAATTATGCACAGTAGTTTGAAGATTACAGTCATTGCTTAAAAATGGAAAGAGGAAAGACTTCAAGTAGAAATACTGATGTCACGACCCGACTAGGGGCCGTGACGAGTACCCGATACTTGTACCGAGCACCCCTTAGCTATCTTATATAAACAGTGCCATATATTTTTTTTTTTTTTGGAACATAAACTGGCAAACATAGTTAATACTTTAGACAACAACATTATCATGCCAAACATCATAAATCTACTGCACCCGACTGACTGTACATATCTGTCTACGAGCCTCTAGACATAGTATACTTATACATAGAAAGGGCCGAGTACTATCGTGCCCGAATATACATATACAGAATAGTACCGCTGAGATAAAGCTCCGGAACAACTGGAGCACTGTGGGGTACTGCTGGTAAGCTCCTAAAGATCGCGTCCACCTGTCTGCTGACCTGCGTGGCATGAACGCAGCGCCCACAAGAAGGGACGTCAGTACGAATAGTGTACCGAGTATGTAAGACATGGAAGATAACACAAGCAATAACATAGTGTATGATGAATAACGTCATGGAGTCATAGGACATAGAAAATAGAACTATTATCATGTCATGTATTATCATATCGTATCGTATCGTATCATATCTTATCTTGTCTTGTCGTAGCATGTCGCGTTATAGTATATCGTGTCATAGCATAGCATGTTATGGCGTGTCGTATCATAGCATAGCGTGTCATAGCATGTCTTACCATAGCATAGCATGTCATAGCGTATCATATCATAGCATAGCTTGTCATATCATGTCATGTCGTGGCATATCATAGCATATCATATCGTAGCATAGCATGTCATAGCATATCGTATCATAGCATGTCTGGTCTTGACATAGTAGGTCATATCATAGCGCCGAACAATGTCGGCTCACCCACATAGCGCCGATATGTACCGGCTCACCCATATATCCCGCGTCCGGGCACCCCGCGTCCGGGATGATAAACCAGCTGATCAGGTGGTAGTGAACATATTTCCCTCCCTTTCCCCCATATATCCTTTTCCCCCAGCCCAGGTTCATATACATAGCTTGTATACATATACATATCTTATATACATTTACTTATCTTATATACATATACGTACTTCATATACTTATATCTTTCTTATATACATATGCATGTTTCATATAATTATACATCATATAAGCACACGAGGGAGCCCAAGGAAAATCATATATCCATCGGAGTGACGTAAGGTCGGTGACCTCCGATTTAATTATGGAATGCTAATTATAGTTTTGTCTCACCTTGGAAGAACGAGTATCTTAAGGTAGGACTAACAACGGAGAATAATAGTAAAGTAGACGTAAAATAGGATCGGGGCATCATCGATGTAATTTCACAGGCTTTGAAATCCTTTAGAAAATAAAGTCGTAGCTTGGAGATATAAATAAGTTTCAAAATTTAATTTAACACTTTCATGTTTGCGTAAGATACTTAGCTTAGTCGTCTTAGTCATAGAGTCGTTCCGGTAGTACGTATCATAGGCGTTCCTTTTTTTTTTCTAACGTCATGGTCATTATTATCATCCTGGGGGCATCCTCGTTAGGGGAATCATAGTACTTACCATTTGGTAACAAGATCGGGATCAAAGGTCCCCTTCGGATTCACTTTAAGTACATCCACTAAGACTTTTAGGAAAGTCCGGGAGTAACGGGCCCACCTCGGGCCGGATGAGGTAGCGTGTACTATTTACATGTATTACATGTCATGTCATTACTTGTGGGGGTTCTAGGGTGATCGGGTCCCATTTACGCAAGTTATAGAGGTCTAGGAGGTCTTCCTATCATTTTACGCACTTTCTACTTCAATTCCATTGAATGAAAAGTTGAAAACTTTAGGTGCGGATTCCGGGGATTAGGGTTGTCCCCGAGGCTTGTACCCGACTTATTATATCTAGGACATGCCATACAAAGAAGGGTGAAGCCTTACATACCTTTTTCCGCTCCTTTAGCTACTCCAATTTCGCGTCACAAGGTCGTCAAAATCTGCAATTTGGTCAAGTTTACCAAAACTTTCATTAGTACACTTTGAGTTAGAATCTTAAGGAAGGACTTTGCTACCGAAATTTCGGCAGCATTTCCTCTGTAAATATACCATCCTCGACATTCAATTTCATCAAATTTTCATCAAACACCACTCGGGAATTCAAACCCGGCCAAACGGTTAACAAAATTCGACAATCACACTAGCGCTTCACATATTCCAATTCAGGCACATAATATCAATTTGCCACTTTCTTCAAAGCCATACAACTTCAATGAGTACAATATCAACCTTATAATATACATTCCGACAATCCCATACTAACGTCATTGTCATTCATACATACAAAGAGACATCATATTCCATTCATATAACTCCTAAACAAGTCTCTAATTGCAACAACTTCACAAAAATTATTAAGCATTCGTTAGCGACAAGGATCCACAACCCAACAATCAAGCTACTAATAACATTAATTCACTCTTTCTCTACACAACAACAACACACACACACGGTCACCACACACACTACACCACACGGCTTCAACCTCATGCACACACAACTACAATCTCTCCAAAATCATTCAACTTCCACTTTTCACATAACATTCCCAAAATAATAACCAAAAACTAATCCAATTAATTGAAGCATGGTTCCTATACCTATGTAGAGGTACACGGCCACATACTATTTCCCTCTACTTCATGAGTTTCATCCATTTTGGCATACAACAACACATATAAACCTTCATAACACACAAAACAAGATTAAAAACTCACCTTTCTTCTTCAACTCCTCAACTTGCTTAATTCTTGGAAACTTGGAGGATCTTGAATCTTTCTTGCTCCAAAGACTACTCCACCTTGTTAAGCACTCTTTGCTTGGTAGGAAATGATTTTTAGGGGAATTTTATCAATTTTTCTTGGAAAATTTATCTATGGCCGAAACCTAGCTTGGTTTTTCTCCTTCAAGTTTCTTCTTGAACTTTCTTAAGTTATGGAGGAAAATGAGGATAACCATCTTATTTATCCATGTATTTTAATTTCCCATGGGCTTTGGGCCATGAACATGGCCGGTTGGGCTCTCTTCTTTGGATTAAAATTTCAAGCCCAACTTTATTTTGGGCTAGCTCTTGAAATTAATGAAACACATTTTTTTTTTCCAACTTCCAATTTTGCCCTTCGTCTTCCTTCATATTTTCACGAGTCATGTCGTGGATTCCCCTTATGCTCTTGACCTCTCTCATTATTTCCACTTCTAGACTCTTCATAAATAACTCAAATGCCAAACACAATAAAATGTAGCCTTGCTTGTCGTCTTCCCGCGATTGTCTTGAATTATCCAATTGCATAAAACGCGGGGTATAACATCCTCCCCCGCTTTAGAACATTCGTCCTCGAATGTTGAACTGGCCTCATAGCATAGTATTATACTTCGGGGAGGTCTCCTTCGCAGATGCCTCGTGTCACTTAGCATGTCCATCTTAGAAGCTTAGGTTGCCCTCTTTGCGATCTTCGCAGTTGTGCTTCTTCCTTCGTGACGTCTACTGTGTCAATTCCCTCACTAGAAATATTCCCGTATATTACCATATTAGGGATTCCTTGCCTTAGCTAATGTGGGCTCAATATCGGTCTCACCCTGTGACCTCTGTACTTTCCTCCTTTATTCCCAAAGCTTCCTGTTATCATGGCTCCCCTTTTCTTCTGTTATCTTAGTTCGTCTCGGCCTATATGACCCATGTGGGGTTTCTAACCACTTTCCACACCCCTAATTTAATCTGGGTGACTTACTTTTTCACTCGTCTCTTATTTCCACATTTACGAAATTCTCAGCATATTTCCCAGGGGGTCACCCATCATGGAATTACTCCCACCTGAGCACGCTTAACCTTGAAACTTTGATGCATTTCAGCGTTTCAGTGTTAGTATTTTTACTTCCGCTTCCCCGTACTACCTCTAGCACCTAATATGGGGTAAGTTGGGGTCTCGACAATGTTCAAACGCACTTGTAGCGCGTGTTTCCCTTTTAATGACTATTTTAGCCTTCGAGGTCACTACTATTCACTTTTTACCTGCGTGGGTGGCTATTCTCCGCTCTAATTTCCAAATTCCTAGTATGTTCGGCAATACAAAGGCAGGGTAGGATAAGATAGAATTCGAATCAATTAATGCACATATTATAGAAAATGCCGAAAAGTACCTGTGGCCGCGTCCGCGGGAGGCTCAGGGTCCTGTCGTCCTGTCAGTGCATATATACGGTGTGGAGGACCGGCTAAACTAGGTGCCCCTCCTCTACCTCGGCCGCGGCCCGTTGGGGCCTGAGAAATCTGTCCACGAGGGCGCACGGTTGACGATGAACCGATCGCTGATCCGGCTGGCTGAGTTCTGCCCCCCTCATTCCGTAGCGGACAATCTCGCATCAAATGGTCGGCCCGTCCACAAGCATAGCACGCACCTGTATCCCGGTAACACTGTCCTGAGTGTGGCCTGCCACACCGAGTACACCGTGGCGGGGGTGGCATCATTCTACTGGAATCATCTCTATACTGGTATCCCGGAGCTCTGGTGCTCTGCCCTGCCCCCGAATCCGCAGGACGGTCAAATCCCCTATCTGCAACTCGAGGAGGTGCACTGGCTACCGGCTGGTCTGAGTACCCGAATTGCCCCTGTGTCTGTCCCCCTCTATACTCACTTCTGGTCCTGGAAAACCTGCCTCTCTTTCGGGAACCCCTGTCTGGATAGCGCTCTTCTCTCCGCGGCTGATATTGCTCCTCCAGATTTTGGGCGTGGGCCTGGATACGGGTAATAGTCATCCCGTCCTGGAGTGAGGCCGTCAAGCATTCTTTAACCAAATGTGGCCCTAGCCCACTCACGAAACGGTGCACATGATCTCCCCTATCTGCTATCATAGCTGGGGCATATCTGGCCAGTGAGTTGAAACGAAGACTGTATTCCCGAACACTCATATTTCCCTGTCTAAGGTTCAGGAACATATCGGCTCGAGCCCGTCGAACCTCTGGCGGTAGGAAATGTCGTAGGAAAGCCTCAGTGAACTCCTGCCAAACCGGAGGGGGTGCATTTGCTCCCCTCGAGGATATCCAACTGCTGTACCATAGGACTGCCACATCCCGCAGCCTGTATGAAGCCAACTCTACGGACTCTGTGTCAGAAGCATGTATAATCCTCAGAGTCCGCAGCATCTCATCTATAAAGTTCTGCGGGTCCTCCTCTGGCTTTGATCCATAAAACTCTGGAGGCCTCAAAGTGATAAAGTCGCGAGCCCTTGCGCTTACCGCCCTGTCTCCCGGGTCCACATCTTGTCGCTGAGCCTGTGCGGCAACTAACTGGGTCAATAGCTGGATGGCCTCTGCCATCTGCTGGCCCGGAGCTGCTGGTGGTGGGACTGGAGCTGGAGCTCTTCCCTGCTCTGCCGGTGCAGGGGGGATAGGAGCAGTCTGAGGGGGAGCTGCATTATGAGATTCTTCTTCTTCTAGCTCCCGTTCAACTCTGCTGGCCGCCACTCTCTTGGCTTTCTCGGCCATCGTAGCCTTTTTCTTCGGCGGCATTACTGAAACCATAACGTAGGATTAGGAAAGGAATGTGGAAGCCTGGTAGCATAGCTCTATCGCACGATCTTAGAATGCAAAGAAGGTCACATTTCCTAAATGCCCTGTAGCCTCCCGTCTATAAGTGTGGCGCGCTACACACCCATAAACAAGACTCTACTGGACACGGCTCGTAGACATACCCCTAGGACCGAACTGCTCTGATACCACTTCTGTCACGACCCGACTAGGGGCCGTGACGAGTACCCGATACTTGTACCGAGCACCCCTTAGCTATCTTATATAAACAGTGCCATATATTTTTTTTTTTTTTGGAACATAAACTGGCAAACATAGTTAATACTTTAGACAACAACATTATCATGCCAAACATCATAAATCTACTGCACCCGACTGACTGTACATATCTGTCTACGAGCCTCTAGACATAGTATACTTATACATAGAAAGGGCCGAGTACTATCGTGCCCGAATATACATATACAGAATAGTACCGCTGAGATAAAGCTCCGGAACAACTGGAGCACTGTGGGGTACTGCTGGTAAGCTCCTAAAGATCGCGTCCACCTGTCTGCTGACCTGCGTGGCATGAACGCAGCGCCCACAAGAAGGGACGTCAGTACGAATAGTGTACCGAGTATGTAAGACATGGAAGATAACACAAGCAATAACATAGTGTATGATGAATAACGTCATGGAGTCATAGGACATAGAAAATAGAACTATTATCATGTCATGTATTATCATATCGTATCGTATCGTATCATATCTTATCTTGTCTTGTCGTAGCATGTCGCGTTATAGTATATCGTGTCATAGCATAGCATGTTATGGCGTGTCGTATCATAGCATAGCGTGTCATAGCATGTCTTACCATAGCATAGCATGTCATAGCGTATCATATCATAGCATAGCTTGTCATATCATGTCATGTCGTGGCATATCATAGCATATCATATCGTAGCATAGCATGTCATAGCATATCGTATCATAGCATGTCTGGTCTTGACATAGTAGGTCATATCATAGCGCCGAACAATGTCGGCTCACCCACATAGCGCCGATATGTACCGGCTCACCCATATATCCCGCGTCCGGGCACCCCGCGTCCGGGATGATAAACCAGCTGATCAGGTGGTAGTGAACATATTTCCCTCCCTTTCCCCCATATATCCTTTTCCCCCAGCCCAGGTTCATATACATAGCTTGTATACATATACATATCTTATATACATTTACTTATCTTATATACATATACGTACTTCATATACTTATATCTTTCTTATATACATATGCATGTTTCATATAATTATACATCATATAAGCACACGAGGGAGCCCAAGGAAAATCATATATCCATCGGAGTGACGTAAGGTCGGTGACCTCCGATTTAATTATGGAATGCTAATTATAGTTTTGTCTCACCTTGGAAGAACGAGTATCTTAAGGTAGGACTAACAACGGAGAATAATAGTAAAGTAGACGTAAAATAGGATCGGGGCATCATCGATGTAATTTCACAGGCTTTGAAATCCTTTAGAAAATAAAGTCGTAGCTTGGAGATATAAATAAGTTTCAAAATTTAATTTAACACTTTCATGTTTGCGTAAGATACTTAGCTTAGTCGTCTTAGTCATAGAGTCGTTCCGGTAGTACGTATCATAGGCGTTCCTTTTTTTTTTCTAACGTCATGGTCATTATTATCATCCTGGGGGCATCCTCGTTAGGGGAATCATAGTACTTACCATTTGGTAACAAGATCGGGATCAAAGGTCCCCTTCGGATTCACTTTAAGTACATCCACTAAGACTTTTAGGAAAGTCCGGGAGTAACGGGCCCACCTCGGGCCGGATGAGGTAGCGTGTACTATTTACATGTATTACATGTCATGTCATTACTTGTGGGGGTTCTAGGGTGATCGGGTCCCATTTACGCAAGTTATAGAGGTCTAGGAGGTCTTCCTATCATTTTACGCACTTTCTACTTCAATTCCATTGAATGAAAAGTTGAAAACTTTAGGTGCGGATTCCGGGGATTAGGGTTGTCCCCGAGGCTTGTACCCGACTTATTATATCTAGGACATGCCATACAAAGAAGGGTGAAGCCTTACATACCTTTTTCCGCTCCTTTAGCTACTCCAATTTCGCGTCACAAGGTCGTCAAAATCTGCAATTTGGTCAAGTTTACCAAAACTTTCATTAGTACACTTTGAGTTAGAATCTTAAGGAAGGACTTTGCTACCGAAATTTCGGCAGCATTTCCTCTGTAAATATACCATCCTCGACATTCAATTTCATCAAATTTTCATCAAACACCACTCGGGAATTCAAACCCGGCCAAACGGTTAACAAAATTCGACAATCACACTAGCGCTTCACATATTCCAATTCAGGCACATAATATCAATTTGCCACTTTCTTCAAAGCCATACAACTTCAATGAGTACAATATCAACCTTATAATATACATTCCGACAATCCCATACTAACGTCATTGTCATTCATACATACAAAGAGACATCATATTCCATTCATATAACTCCTAAACAAGTCTCTAATTGCAACAACTTCACAAAAATTATTAAGCATTCGTTAGCGACAAGGATCCACAACCCAACAATCAAGCTACTAATAACATTAATTCACTCTTTCTCTACACAACAACAACACACACACACGGTCACCACACACACTACACCACACGGCTTCAACCTCATGCACACACAACTACAATCTCTCCAAAATCATTCAACTTCCACTTTTCACATAACATTCCCAAAATAATAACCAAAAACTAATCCAATTAATTGAAGCATGGTTCCTATACCTATGTAGAGGTACACGGCCACATACTATTTCCCTCTACTTCATGAGTTTCATCCATTTTGGCATACAACAACACATATAAACCTTCATAACACACAAAACAAGATTAAAAACTCACCTTTCTTCTTCAACTCCTCAACTTGCTTAATTCTTGGAAACTTGGAGGATCTTGAATCTTTCTTGCTCCAAAGACTACTCCACCTTGTTAAGCACTCTTTGCTTGGTAGGAAATGATTTTTAGGGGAATTTTATCAATTTTTCTTGGAAAATTTATCTATGGCCGAAACCTAGCTTGGTTTTTCTCCTTCAAGTTTCTTCTTGAACTTTCTTAAGTTATGGAGGAAAATGAGGATAACCATCTTATTTATCCATGTATTTTAATTTCCCATGGGCTTTGGGCCATGAACATGGCCGGTTGGGCTCTCTTCTTTGGATTAAAATTTCAAGCCCAACTTTATTTTGGGCTAGCTCTTGAAATTAATGAAACACATTTTTTTTTTCCAACTTCCAATTTTGCCCTTCGTCTTCCTTCATATTTTCACGAGTCATGTCGTGGATTCCCCTTATGCTCTTGACCTCTCTCATTATTTCCACTTCTAGACTCTTCATAAATAACTCAAATGCCAAACACAATAAAATGTAGCCTTGCTTGTCGTCTTCCCGCGATTGTCTTGAATTATCCAATTGCATAAAACGCGGGGTATAACAACTGATTGCTGAAAGATAAGGCAAAACGATTTTATGTGGACAATACAATAAGGTGTAAAGACTCTCTAATACCTGATTAGACTGGGTTCAGAGTTAAGACCTACATGGGACTGCTGTGTGCATTGATTTGGTTTCATCTGTGTTTGGAAAAAATGGCTTGTTTTTCTTTTTCTAAGAAGCATTAGAGTATATAAAAAAAAGGGAAAAAGGGAGTGGCTTATATTAATTTATATTGACAACATAATGACTTAGGGATACACTTGACTTTTTCTTTATGGTACTCCAGGTATATATCATGTCTTTAACCTCTGAAATGTACTCTTGAGCCTACTAGCCCAAACCCAGTTAGAGAATAATAGATGAACTTAGCTCTGTTTGAATAAGTGCATTGGCCCCCTCCCCCCCCCCCCCCTCCCTTAGTGCAGTATTAAACACCAGCTAAGGGTATACGAACAACAAGTGAACTTTGGAATAATCCTAGGTGAGTCAGGAATACTGTTCAGTTAAAAAATGAGAAAGCTAAAAGTAGGCCACTAATTGTGAATATGTTTAAATCATGTGCATCTTCTTATGGAATTGACCTGTTTCATTCTACAATGGAATCAGATTAGGGGAAAAGGTCTAAAAAGGGATTTCAAAACTCTGAACTTTAAAAATATTGAATCTTCTGTGTATCCTTGGGACTCTTGGTCTTTCCATTTGCTTAAAGTGTGTGTGAAAATGCGGTTGCTATACTTAAAACTATATATTTTACATGGAATCACTAGGACTTAGAGTCTCTTGGCATTGCTTACAACTGACCTTGGCCTGAATTCTATTTGTTTTTGTCTTGAACTTTAACTGAATGATCTTGAGGGCAATGCAGCATCTCACTTGAGTTTATTAAAGCTAGCAAAGCCATGACCCTTTACTATACTCCCTTGGCATAATCAGATATGTGTGTGCTCTGTTTCTGTTGATGTTATAGTAATTAGGATCAATTGCTTCCCTTGTGTGCTGCATACTGGTAAATGACTGTCTCAACAAGAGGACTTTGATTTAACCTACTTGAGTTTGTCCACGTCATGTCTATTAGGATTGCAGACTTTGTACTCCTGTTCGTTTCCTGCATCATGTGTAAGAATCACCTAGACTTTAAAAATATAATCCATAAAAAATGGTAAGGACATTTGCTTAGGTTGTGCATAGGACACATAGTCTTGTTGAAGGTTTTGTATGAATAACTCTACATGTCTTCTATGAATGCCAAATTTGTTGCTCTTCTCTGTTGTATTGTAGCACTATTGAAGCTGGTTTACCCTATGCTTATATGCCTTTACTTGCTTTACTATACCTACTTGATTCAACACTGCTTGGGACTATGCCACCTCTATGTGACTATTTATGTTGTGATTGTTGGATTCAGTTTAGTTTTGGCCACATTATGTCCATATAGGTTACTTCTTCCTTTGTATAAATCATATTTAGTTGCCTTGGTCTTGGTTCATAAGAATGGTATATCTGCTGAGGCTATCCATCTCTTCTGTTTATATTCTCGTCTGTTCTTATTTATTTATGATTGTTCTAAAACTAAGTATATTAGACCTGTCCTATTTATTCCAAGCCTGTATGTGGATATGTGAATCTGTGTCCTCCATGGCTATATTGGTTGAGAGAGGCAGTTTAAGGGGAGGGGGAGGGGCTTGGTTTGAACCTTCCCCTGGGGATCAGCCATGTCGAAGGTTCATGAAACCTCTTGGAACTTGTGCAACATCAGAAATAAGGGGGGTGATGACTTTGCCTCCCTACCACCAATGTTTTGAGATGAGTTTAAAGACATGGAAATACATATGCACATTATATGAGCTTGTGAATAAATAGGATATTGTGCTTTTATGTGTGTACATTTATGTGTATGACAGGACTTATGGGTGAATAGGGTACTATGTATGTACGTGTGTATAGCTATATGTATGATAAGATCAATAAAATATAAACTAACTGGGGTCTTTGTTTCTTTCCTTCTCCACTGCATGGCCATTTGGGCTGAGGTCCAGCCACCAAATTCCTTCGAATTCGTTGAGTCTAGGAAGAAAAGAAAGAAGGGAAGGTAATATATTGAAGGCCCAATCATGGGTAAAAATGACACAAAGACACAACCATGGGTGAAAATGATTATTAGGGATTTGGTACACCCCTAGTCTATCCTTCTTGTATTATTTATGCCATTTCTACTTTCTTAAAACGTTTTCTCTGCATTGTATTCATACTTGTAAAAACTCACAGTATTATTAGAATCGTTTATGTTTCGAATTAGGCATCTTTGGCAAACGGTACATATGTCGTTTAGATGACTCTAGATCCTTAAAACAATTCCTTTTGAAAAATTCTAGAAAAACACGTACTAATTTTTCAAAGTTAAATGGGAAGCAAACCACGTTTGTTTTTAATAACAACAAGGCTAAAGAGGTTTTTGAGGTCAAAATAGTATGATGTATCGTTCGAAATTAAAGAGGACAAGTAAATTGGACAAAATCCTTTTTCATGATAAACACGTTTTCTGGGTTTTTTGAGTTGGCAAAATATGGTAGTTTGGGCCAGAGTCCACCTAAGTTTTTTTTAAGAAAAACTAGATGGTCAAAATATTCTTGGGCCAGAGCCAATATCGCTTTGTTTCTTGAAAAACAAATGATATAAATTATTTTTTTAGGCTAGAGCCCACGCGACTCTTTCTTGTATAAATTTACGGTTAAGATATTTTGGACCAAGGCCGACGTTTTAGAAATGACTGAACGAGGTATTTGGGCCAGAAACGATTAAACAAAACAAATGAACTTCAAGCTGGATTTCTCCTTAAATAATTCTGGGACTTTACCAAGAAAAACGACAAGCATCTTTTCAAAAAATATATAAATCGTTTTGCCATAAAACTCAATTCGTTTTCAAAGAATAATGTTCAATATGTCTAAAATTATGAAAAACTCTTTTTGGTAAACTAAACAGTCAAATTTTATACACCAATAGTTATGAAGTTTTAGATAAGGATGCTCTGGAAATGTATTAAGCGGATTAACCCGATCCATGTATGAGTCAAGCATGAATAAAGCCCATTCACCCCAGATTATAAAATAAATAAATTCTCTATCTTTCATAAAACTACAATCCTTATATATAAAAGGAACTAGTTGTATCCGAATATTATAAATCTGAATCTAAATACCCTATATGTAAAGGAAATATATTCAACTCTTTTCAAAATGATATGCAAAAAAGTGACAAGATTTTTACGGGAAATAAATACCAAATAAAAGTTTTAGCAAATACTCACACATTGGAATTCGAAGGTCAACCGTATAGTACATGTCACACCCCGATTTTACTAGGGTGTGATGGGCACCCGACCCCATATTCGGAGCCGAGCGAACCCTCTGACTCTTATCACATACATACTCTTTTTCGGACTTTCAAATCAAATAAGCATAAAACTCATAATGAGGTTTTCAAAAACTTTCTTTCTATCGTTCTCAAATCAAACAAAATCTGTAATCATATGGGGTTTATCACATAACACAGAATGACACGTCGGCTGATGGGGCCGCTTACAAACTGACATTCTATACCCACGACTCTCTCTGCAAAGTCTCTAACTTCGAACAGGACATCATAGCATAGTACTCTTACCCGGCAACACTCCAGAGCAAATGGAGCTTGCCAACTCCGCTGGAACATCTTCTATAATAGCTTCTACTCATCCGGGTGTACCTGCGCGGCATGAAACGCAGCCCCCGAAGAAAGGGGGTCAGTACGAGCAATGTACCGAGTATGTAAGGCATGAATAGTAACATAGTAAGAGATGTAATTATGAACAACAACAGAATAGAGATATAGAGCATATCATGAGGTAGAAGGGTAACCTGTACATCTGAGTGCCTCTTAGGGCGGATGCCATGCATGCTTAGCTTTCCTTTGAAAACATTTTTTTTTTCATATACATAGAAAATAGAACATGTCATAGCGCCGAACAACGTCGGCTCCCCCACATATATCCCGCGTCCGGGCATATTAACCGATGTGGGATTTGCCTGAACCAATGTGGGATTTGCCTAAAGCAATGTGGGATTTGCCTAAGGCAAGCCTTATACTCACCCCCTACTCTGGGACTCAGCGTTCTTGCTGAGGTTTGCCCCACCATTGGGTTTGCCCCACCATTGGGTTTGCCCCACCATTGGGTTTGCCCCACCACCGGCTTCGATACCAACTGATCAGGTGGTTACGCGTATATAACGCTTTGGCCCTTTTTCCATATTCCCCATATACATATACATATACATGTATCATATAAGCAGCATGCAGGAGAGCCCAAAGAAAGTCATGTATCTATCGGAGTGACGTAAGGTCGGTAACCTCCGATTATATTATGGAATAACCATCATGGCTTTGTCTCACCTTGAAGGAATAATTATTATAAGATGAGACTAGCAACGAATAACAGCGTTAAGTGAACATAGAATAAGATCATAACCACGTTTCGAGTCAATCCGAGTTAGTATAAGAAAGTTATGGACATTGTCCCTTGCAAAAAAAAAACCTTTAAACATAAAATCATTTTCATCATAGCCATCGTAGACATATTCTCATCCGTGACATCATCATTGTCATTGTAAAACATATCCATCGTTGTTGCCATAAGAGCTTACAAAATCATAAACCTTTGGTTCGGAGAGTACGAATATTTTGGAAAACATTTATAGGTTAATAGGAAAGAAATCATGCCTTGAAATCTTAGATCTTTAACCTTTGATAACGAGAAAAATATGGAAACATTTATAAAGTCATAACCTAGGGATCATGCCTTTTAAAGAGAGGGACGAGCCTTAACATACCTGCTCCACGTCCTATTAGCTACGCTTAATTGTCCAAGCTCGTTATCGCTAGTCTACATTCAAGAAGATTGACACAATCATTAGACTCATTATCATATACTTGCCTTAATCTTTCAAATAAATTCACTTATGATCTGCCGAAATTTCGGCAGCATCTCCCCTGTAAATACACCATCCCCGAGAATCTAACTCGGCCCAAATCATCAATCAACAATCTGAGAATTCAACTCGGCCAAACTATCAACAACAATACCATCAATCATACCAACAACATCAACAATCAATTCAAGACGCATTCCAACATTAACAACCTTTGTCATACAATTCAACGACATTTCATTTATATTCAATTCAATTCACATAACATTCAAAGCGACTCACTCAACATACTACTTCACCCGACACCTTCCAAATTCAACAATAACAATAACAACCTATTTCCTTCTTTCAAATTCAATCACAACAACCCAACTTACAATCTTCACAACAACCCAACCTACAATCTTCCAAACAAATGTCTCACTTCCAAATTCATGAATTCCACCAACATTTTACATTAACAACTTCATTCATACAAATATAAGAATTCATGCTAGTGTCACATTAACTTCCACAACGACACCACAACGATTACAACTTCATTTCAAGCCATTAAATCCTCATTTTACATCATGGAATCCACAACACAACAATCAAACTACTAAATAAAATCAATTCATTTGTTCTACACAATGCAACTATATTCGGCCAACACCCCAACATACCAATTTCATGATTTTTCATCCATTTCTACATGCTACAACACTCACAAATCATCCATAAAACATGGGAAGGGAGATTGGACACATACCTTCTTCACTTAACTCCTTCATTCGGCTAAGCTTATGAATTGCCCAAATGAATGCTTTGCTTGTTCCAACAACTACTCCATGTTAATAAGGGCCTTCCATTTAGTAGAAAAGCTAGAAGAAATGATTTTTCTTGATCAATTTCCATGGCCTCAATTTTTTGAGCCATGGCCGAACCTACTATATTTCTCTCTTCTTCTTATCTTTTTTTTTTCTTTCCAAGTTACATGTCTTGCTATGTAAGCCTTGTCCATATTTATAATTACTCCCAACAAATAGAAGAGTGGACACATGTCCCTTCTCTATTTTTCTTGAAGTTTCTTAAAAATAATAAAATATGCCAACTTGTCTTGCTAGGTAAGCTTAGTCCATATATATATATTTATAATTAGCCCCCATTTTATAAAATATGGCATGTGCCACACGGCCAACATGGCCCCTCCAAGAACCTTCTCGAATAACAACAACAACAACAACAACAACAACAACCCAGTGAAATCCCACATCGTAGGGTCTGGGGAGGGTAGAGTGTACGCAGACCTGACTCCTACCAAGGTAGGACGACTATTTCCGAAAGACCCCCGACTCAATAAAAGCATAAAAATAAGTCAGATAAGGTTAGATAAGGTTAAGAGATTCGGATAAGAGATTTAAAGCGATATGGAAATGAAATAATGCAAGCGACACAGATAATACAGGATAATCAGAGCACGGAAAATAACCGATAATAGCAGAAATCGGAGCAGATGACACAGGATAACCAAAGCACAGGAAATAACAGATAATAACAGATAATAACAGATAATAGCAGAAATCGGAGCACAAGAAATTATATTGCAATAATGCGACTACTAATAAGAACGGATAACGAGACTATCTACTAGCCTTCTACCCCAATTTAGGTCCTCCAAACCCTCCTATCTAAGGTCATGTCCTCGGTAAGCTGTAATTGCGCCATGTCGTGTCTAATTACCTCTCCCCAATACTTCTTCGGCCTACCCCTACCTCGTCTGAAACCATCCATGGCCAACCTCTCACACCTCCGTACTGGGGCATCTGTATCTCTCCTCTTCACATGCCCAAACCATCTCAATCTCGCTTCTCGCATCTTGTCTTCCACCGAGGCCACCCCCACCTTATCCCGAATATCCTCATTCCTAATCCTGTCACTCCTGGTGTGGCCACACATCCATCTCAACATTCTCATCTCGGCAACTTTCATCTTTTAAACGTGAGAGATCTTAACTGGCCAACACTCCGCCCCATACAGCATAGTCGGTCTAACCACCACTTTGTAGAACTTGCCCTTAAGTTTTGGTGGCACCTTTTTGTCACATAGCACTCCGGAAGCAAGCCTCCATTTCATCCACCCTGCCCCAATACGATGTGTGACATCATCGTCAATCTCCCCGCTGCCTTGCACAATAGACCCAAGGTACTTGAAACTACTTTTCTTCTGGATGGCCTGGGTACCAAGCCTTACTTCCAAGTCAGCCTCCTGAGTTGCTTCACTGAACTTACACTCCAAGTACTCTGTCTTGGTCCTACTCAGCGTAAACCCTTTAGACTCCAGAGTATGTCTCCAATACTCCAGCTTAGCGTTAACTCCGCTACGAGTCTCGTCAATCAGGACTATGTCGTCCGCGAAAAGCATACACCATGGCACCTCACCTTGAATTTGCCGTGTCAATCCATCCATCACCAAGGCAAATAAAAACGGACTAAGAGCTGATCCTTGATGCAACCCCATCACAACTGGAAAGTGCTCCTACTGTCCTCACCCTGGTTTTGGCTCCCTCATACATGTCCTTGATCACCCTAATGTACGCCACAGGTACACTTTTAGCCTCCAAGCATTTCTATAGGATCTGTCTTGGAACTTTGTCATAAGCCTTTTCTAGGTCGATGAATACCATGTGTAAGTCCCTCTTCCTCTCCCTATACTGCTCCACCAACCTTCTTATAAGATGGATGGCTTCTGTAGTTGAACGTCCCGGCATGAATCCGAACTGGTTTTCTGAAATAGACACACCTCTCCTCACCCTCATCTCCACCACCCTTTCCCACACTTTCATAGTATGGCTTAGCAGCTTGATACCTCTATAGTTGTTGCAGCTCTGGATATCTCCCTTATTCTTGTATAGAGGGATCATTACACTCGCCCTCCATTCTTCGGGCATCAATGCCGTCTTAAAGATGACATTAAACAACCTAGTCAGCCACTCCAAACCTTCCGGGGCCGCGCTCTTCCAGAATTCCCCCGGAATCTCATCAGGTCCGGTTGCTCTTCCCCTGCCCATCCTACGAACAACACCCTTAACCTCATCAACCTTAATACTCCTGCAATAGCCAAAGTCGCGACGCCTTCCTGTATGTTCTAAATCACCCAACACAATGTCTCTGTCCCCTTCTTCATTCAAGAGTTTGGAGAAGTATGACTGCCATCTCTGTCTAATGACGGTTTCCTCTAGCAATACTTTGCCATGCTCATCCTTGATGCATTTTACTTGATCCACATCACGTGCCTCTCTCCCTTGCCTTGGCTAGCCTGAACAATTTCTGTTCCCCTCCTTTCTCTTCTAGGTCAGCATACATGCGTTCAAAAGCTGTCATTTTTGCCGTCGAAACCGCCAACTTCGCCTCCTTCCTCGCCATCTTATAAAGTTCTGTATTCGTCCACTTCTCCACCTCATCCTTGCATTCTATCAACTTCGCATACGCCACCTTCTTTGCTTCCACCTTCCCTTGAACTTCTCCATTCCACCACCAGTCCCCTCGATGCTGACCACGACTACCTGTCGAGACCCCCAACACTTCCCTTGCTACCACCCTAATGCAACTAGCCGTCTTATCCCACATACTGGTCGCATCCCCACTACTATCCCAGGCCCCCATATCCTTCAATTTCTCTCCCATCTCCAGGGCACTAATAGTGGTCAAACTCCCCCATCTGATCCTAGGTCGGTCCTCCACGACCCTCTTCTTCCTCGTCATCTTGATCGCTAAATCCATCACCAAGAGCTTATGTCGGGTTGTAAGATATTCGCTCGGGATGACCTTACAATCCTTGCACAGACCTTTATCATCCTTCCTAAGGAGTAAAAAGTGAATTTGAGTCTTAGCCACCGAACTACGGAAGGTTACCAAGTGTTCCTCCTTCTTTGGGAAACTCGAATTGGCTATCACCAATCCAAAAGCTCTTGCAAAATCCAAAAGTGAGACTCCTCCTCCATTCCTGTCCCCGAAGCCAAAGCCTCCATGCACATCATCATAACCTCCCGAAATAGGTCCGATGCGTCCATTGAAATCACCTCCCACGAATAGCTTCTCAGTAGGCGGTATGCCTCCCACTAATTCATCCAAATCCTCCCAAAAGCGCCTCTTCTCCTCGTCGCCTAAGCCCGCTTGCGGCGCATATACACTAATAATGTTCAAAGTGAGTCCTTCAACGACCACCTTAATCGACATCATCCTATCAGTGACTCTCCTAACCTCTACCACCTGATCCCTTAATTCACTATCTACTAAAATGCCCACCCCATTTCTATACTTCGACCTACCAGAGAACCACAACTTATACCCGTCTACCTCCTTAGCTTTAGGACCTACCTATTTGGTCTCTTGGATACAAGCTATATTAATCTTCCTCTTCTGAAGAATCTTAACTAGCTCTATGGACTTCCCCGTTAACGTTCCAATGTTCCAAGATCCTACTCTCAACCTAGACGCTCCTTTAACCCACTTACCCCTCCTAACCCTCGCCCCCGTCCCTGAACGAGAACATGACCCTAGTCTACCATTACTAAGTAAAGCCACGAAAATGAGTATGAACTAATAAATTATTCAAAAGTCTAAAGTTAGCAAAAAAATGTAACTACAAGTGTATGGACAAATAATGAATATGGCAACCGGAGGTACCAACTCCAGTTGAAATGAACCTGATCGCCGCAGGAAAACACTGTTCAACGTCCGAGTACTGTTCACTGCCGGAGTACTGTTCACTGCTGGAATTATTTTCACAGAGTCCTGAAACAGGAGCAGAGAAGAGGGGGAACAAGAAAAGAAAAAGAAAAAAGAAAAAATGAGAGAAAGAGAGGGCTGGCCGGAAAATGGTGCCGGAAAAAGTCTCCGGCGATGACGCAGCTGTGTTCTGGCAGCGCCAGGAGCAGATAAAAAAGGGGAAAAGCAGAAGAGAAGGAGAAGAAGAAGAGAGAAGAAGAAAAGGAAAGAGAGAAAAAAAAGTAGATCTGTCCGGAAAAGAGGCCGGCGTTACCTGATCGCCGGAGTTACCTGGTCGCCGGATGTGGTGGCAGGTGGGGTGGGGGGAGGGAGATGTTACCGTTGATGGTGGAGGAGAGAGAAGAGAAGAGAGAGAAGAGAGAGAAGAGAGGACACATCCAAACCCCACAGTCCCAATTGATTATGGACACTTAATTGATATCATGGAAGTGAAAGTCAACAATTGCCAAACACTGTCGTTCAAGCAGATTAAGAAATGCTTTCAAGAACCTTCTCGAATATTTTGTGAAATTCCCATTTTGCCCCTAGCCTTCCACAATATTACCATGGGCCATTTTGTGAATTTCCCTTTTTGCCCTTAGCCTCTCTCAATATTTCCATACTAATAATGTTCATAAATAATATTCATAACCTACTTGTACATTAAAAAATTTTTGGAAGATGGTCATTCCCTTAACTTACCACGACTACCTTGAAATATCCGAACGTACAAAATACGGGATATAACAGTACGGATCCTTAATGCTAGGGTGGCTAACACCTTTCCTAGGGGATCACCAGAACCCTTACCCAGAACTTTGGGTTAAGAAGGATTTTTCACGGTGTATGAATAAATCCTTCAAAACTGGTTTACCTAATTTCCTAAAAATTAGGTGGCGACTCTTTTAAAACAAAGTCCGAAAGAGCACCAACAAGTTCGAAATAGCTTTTCCGAGCGCTAACCCCGCCCGCGAAAATGCGAACCGTAACAGTTATAATAGCACTTCACTATTACAACCTCATTTTCTCCGAAACCAATTTTTCATGTTATATTTTACTCCTTTGTAACAACATTCTATCTATAATAATAGTGACATTTATCTTTTTTTTTTACACGGATTGTCCTTCTTTTGGGGTGGTCTTTAATTTTTGCCCCCCAAATTCCTGGTCTTTAATTTTTTCCCTTTGCTTAAAAAGGTGGCCGAAAATGCCCCGAAGTTTTGGTTTCGAATCCCTGCTCAGTAAAAAAAAAAAAAAAAAAATTTTGCAAAAAGTCTGCCGGTTCGGTAGACTTTGCCTTAAGGCAAAACTAAAAGTCTGCCTTATAAGGCAAAGTCTGCCGGAACCGGCGGACTTTATGCCTTACAAGGCAAAGTCTATCTTGCCTTACAAGGCAAAGTCTGCCGGAACCGGCAGACTTTATGCCTTACAAGCAAAGTTTGTCATTTCTGGCATAGGTTCTATGTAACTTCACCCGAATAGGCATAGGTTCATAGAAACCCATGCCTTGCGAAAATATTATTATTTTTTACTCTAATGGGTTTCGAACCCAGAACCTCATGGTATTTTCGGCCACCTTTTTAAGCGAGGGGCTAATATTAAAGACTAGCGAATTGAGGGACAAAATTTAAAGACCAGTCTGTATGAAGGGCAATTGTGCAAATTGCCCGACATTTATTATATCGGTACACTCTTTGCAAAATTACCTTTATAATAGTCATATTAAAATATTATATAATATAGAGTAATACTCCCTCCGTCCCATAATAAGTGTCACCTTAGCCAAAAACACACATATTAAGAAATTAATAATGCAATGTGAAGTTTACCAAATTATCCCTATATAATAAAATAAATTACTTTTTCCTCTTGCGTAGAGCATGCACAAGTAGTAAACTTTTTGACATTGGGAATCCAACAATACCAAGTTAATAAGCAGCTTTTCTAATCATCATTTAGATATTACTTTAACTTGTCAGTTTTTGTCTAAGAGTAGAATCAGTGTTTTAAAAGGCAGTTTCAGGACTAGCCTCGGGGTTGGGCCCAGGAGGGGGCACTGGCAAAACGCCCTGAGGCTCACGTGCGAGGCTTAGTTCCTGTGAGGCTTACGCCCTAAGCTCCCGACTGTATGCCTTAAACACGCCTAACGCCCAACGCTCGGGGCTCGCCAAACAATTCTTACACAAATTATATGTCAAATTCCTTTATTAAAATCATTGACCCTTATAATTCTTTAACAAATGTATGGTACTTAATAGTTTTTCATCTATAGAATTGAAAAGATTAGGTGTAACTCAAATAATAAGTTGTAGTATTGCATACATTTAAGAATATCGTGAGAGTGAATATCACTTTATATTTCTTTTAAAAATACATAACCGAATTGTACATTTTCTCTTTGTCATTGGTCTTTTGTCCTATGTATAAAAATTATCATATTTTATTATTTCGCCATTTGAAAGTAATTTTAGTTTTATTCATGAAGGAGTTACGTTTTAATTGTAATACTTATTGATTATTTGCTTATAGATAGATAAAATGAATAGTATGATAGTAATATTTTTAAGAAATTTTATTTTTTTCATTGTTTGAAAGTTAAAATGTTAGAGTTAGTTTATGCCTTGATTTCTTAAGATGACACGGGATAATTTCTTTTATCAAAGATGACACTTATTATGAGCGAGAGGAACTATTTTGTAAGAACCTTACCCTTCCAATTCTCAATGTGTGGGATGTTGCTGCTGCTGCTTACGCTTCCAATCAGTTGGGCACAAACAACTGGTACATAGAATACTTCCTAGCTTCCAAGTCCAAATCAACACAAACAACTGTGACTCCAAAATGGAAAAAGTTAAAAAAATAGTATCCCCTTTCAGTCTCTCCTCTCTTCTTCGCCAACAAAAGGATCCGAAAATCGCCCTTCAACTCTTCCTCAATCCTAATCCCATCAATAAAAACTACCAAAAAACACCTAAACCCTTCCGTTATTCTCCCTTATGTTATGATCTAATCATAACCAAACTCGGTAGAGCCAAACTCTTCAATCAAATGGAACTAATTCTCAATAAATTAAAACAAGACACTCAAATTTCCCTAAACGAAGTCGTTTTCTGCAACATTATTTCCTTCTACGGAAGATCACATTTATCCGAAAAGGCTCTTCTTATGTTTAACGAAATACCCTCTTTTCGTTGTTATAGAAGTATAAAATCTGTTAACACTTTGTTAAATGCACTTTTAAATTGTAAAGAATATATCAAGACTGGTGAATTGTTAAAGAATTTTGAAAAATATGGAACCCCAGATGTTTGTACGTTTAATATACTGATGAAAATGAGTTGTAATCGTGGTTATTTGGGTAACGCTCGTCAAGTGTTTGATGAAATGCGTAAGAGAGGAATTACGCCGAATGTGGTTACTTTTGGGACGTTGATTAATGGACTCTGCGTGAATGGAGAGTTGGATGAAGCGTTTTCGATGAAAAGGGTAATGGAGAGAGATTTTAAGTTGAAGGGTAACGCGTTTGTTTATGTTGCATTGATTAAAGGACTTTGTAAGGTTAATGATTTGGACGCGGCGGTTAAGTTGAAAGAGGAAATGTTGAGAAAGAAAGTGGAATTGGATTCAGCTGTGTATTCTACTTTGATTAGCGCGTATTTTAGGATTGGTCGGAAGGATGTAGTTTATGGTTTGTTGAACGAGATGGAAAAGAACGGTTGTAAATGTGATACGGTTACTTTTAACGCGTTGATGCATGGTTATTGTCAGGAGAAAGATTTTGATTCTGCATTTAGGGTTCTTGATGAGATGGAAGGGAAAGGGTGTAAGCCTGATGTGATTAGTTGTAATGTGATAATTCGAGGCCTTTGTGATGATGGGAAATTAAGAGAAGCTAGTGAAATCTTGGATGATATGCCTAGACGGCGGTGTAAACCTGATGTGGTTAGTTATAGGATATATTTTGATGGGCTCTGTAAGGCGACGAAGTTCAAGGAAGCTGCGGTTATTTTGCATGAGATGGTTTTCAAAGGATATGTTCCTCGCGATACGAGTTTGATTAAATTGTTCGATGGGCTGATTCAAGAAGGAGATAGGGAATCGTTAATGAGAGCTTTCGATAACATGGCGTCTGTAAATTGTATTAGTAAAGAAGTTTGGGAAATGATGATTTCCATGATGTGCCAACAAGATAACTTGTCTAATGCATCTAGTCTTGTAGGAATGGTAATGGAGTAAACAAATTCTCATGGTAAAAGTTTAACACCCAAGTTTATCTCGCATGTATCCAAACAGCTTTGACTTATAACAATGCTTAAGCTTACTTTTTTTTTTTTTGCTCATAAGCGGGTTGTTTGCCTTTCTTTTCTCCTTAATATTTTTTATTATGGCTGTAAGGTATTTCTAGATTGTACTCTCACCAGTTCTGGAACATGTTTCTGTATTTTTAGCCCATATCTGGATAAAGAAGGCTGTAATGGTCAAGATTCTGTTTTCCTTATCGTAAACTTGATGAACCAGATACGGAAAAGACTGAAAATCAATCTTATTTTTAGCTTGGCTTGTAGTCAAATCTGTTTTCTCGGGGGAATATGGATCATCTGAATGATCAATCTGGGGGGAATTGATCATTTAGCAAGAATGTGGATGCACATGAAGGACAATAAACCGTCTAAATGTGCTAGATTGACTTACATACAACTCTTTGCAGTTTGATTAGTGTCATAAGTAGCAATATAAATTTGTTTGAATTTGTATGCGAGTTACTCAGAGTATGAATAAGTAGTGTCAAATTTTGTTAAAGCCATAAGCATACTAATCTGATTCTTGTGAATCAAAGATGCAATGAGATGGGAATAGAGTGGTTTCAATTGATTTCACATCTTACATTTGCTGTGCTGTTTTTGCTTAGTCTTTATTGCAGGCAGCTAGGGATAAGATAGGAGCTTACTGCGAGTATTTATGACTCCATACATGTTATGAACTAATCTACGAGTATTAATGACTATGTTACATATTATGAATTAAGTCAACGAGATATAGTGAACTCTACAGGTACGGTTATGCAGAAGTGGCGAAAGCCCAAAGGAGACCAGGTTTGGAGTAGCAGGTACTTAATCTAAGAACATATTATTGAGTTTAGTGCTTAAGTATTCCTCCAAGATTTTTTTGGAAACCAATTAGCCGCCACCTGTCGACACCAGTTGGAAATAGTTATAATCAAGAAAAGATGCTCTTTGAAAAGATCCAAAATTTTCCTTGAATATTACAAGTCAAATATCCTGTCCCAGTGTGATTCTCAATATGTAAGATCTCAGTTTTGCGGTGTCTTTACTAGATTAGTTATCAAATAATAGTTGTAACTTCTTACATGATTAATACATGACTACATAACTAATCATGACTTATTAGCGGATTAGCACTGTGCTTTTCATCAATTTGGTTTCTTCTAAAACTTGGCTTAGTACGCCATTGACTTTATTTTGGTTATTAAATCGACCTTTGCCTACTTTTGTCCCTTTTCATTTGTCTTCTCGTCCATATTACACCTTTCTAATTAACCACTTCATATGTTTAGATAAGTTGTCGAACATTAAAACAAGGTCAAATCCATCGACAAACACCTGTGATCGTCCACTTCTTTCATTTGAACACCTAAAGTGGTCCTTGTTCCATTTAGACACTTCAGGTGGGCCATTCCTATTCCACTTAGACACTTTTTGCACCGTTATCGGAGCAAAACCAACACTAGTCGTCTCCTACGTGGATTAAGTGGCCAATTAAATTGTGCCAGCTCATTTAAATTGTGTCAACTCAATTAAATTGTGCTAACTCATTTTAATTGTAAATTCACTAATTTGTAACTTCGTGGAGTTTTGACCATTAAAAATTGGGGCTTTTGGGCTGGTTGGATGTGCAATGAGGTGGCGCCCCCTTTGGTGTTGGTTTTGCTCCGATAACGGTGCAAAAAGTGTCTAAGTGGAATAGGAATGACCCACCTGAAATGTTTAAATGGAACAAGGGCCACTTTAGGTGCTTAACTGAAAGAAGTAGACGACCACATGTGTCTGTCGATGGGTTTGACCTTAAAACAAATTTCAGAACGGGACACTTAATCTTCAGCTTCTATGAAAGAATACGTGGATTTGAAATCAACACAGTATTATAACTATTGAGGTCTAAGTTAGGTAAATCACTACTTACTAATACGTTGTTGGGGAGATGGCGATTTCCACGTTACTGGTGGACTTTTCCACTTCCTTTTGATGTATGTACTCTGTTGGTAATCAGTCTGAGTCAATCTCTGTCGAAGCTTTTAGTCGTTTGGTACGAGGAATAAAGATAAATAACTCTGAGATTATATTTGAGATTAGTTTATCTCACGTTTGATTGGGATAAAATCTCGATATAACTAATCCCGGAATTAGTTATCCCGAACTAATCCCGAAATTAATTATCCCGAACTAATCCCGGAATTAGTTATCCCGGGATTGTAATGTTATTTTATCCCTGTGGGAGGATGGAATAACTAATCCCGGGCTAACTTGGTTTCCAACCAAACGACTAGTGGAAAGATATAGTTCATTATCACAAAAATCGACCTCAACTTTTGCGTGCACACAAGAAATCACTGTAGATATTATGTGACCTATGTTACTTTTCTATATTTCCTGGATTCTAGAGCAATAAATTCAAACAAGAGAATTTAAGAAAAAAACATAAGAATGCGAAATTTGAGATGTAAACGCGCAACCTAAAGTAAATTTTGAGTCACCTTTACTTCTAAAGTAGAAGCTTCTTGTATCAAGGAAATTCAGTAATTTAATTTTTTTGTTTTTTTGTTTTAACCTTATTGACGTAATCCTATTTTGACGAATATCACTCTATGTGAACACAATTAACAGAACCAAGATAATTTGGAGTGAAAAACAGAAGCCATATAAAAAAGGGACATATACAAACTGTGGAACTCAGAAACAAGAAAAGCCGGCAGCTTAGTTCATCCATACCTACCCAACTTCCACGTACAAATTAAAGTACATATGCAAAATAATATTCCTTTGTCATGCCAATCAACTTGATACTCACACTACTCTTCTCTTCCTATAAATTCCTTCATTTAACAACTTGTGTTTTTGCATCTAAACAAAGTGTGGATTTTGCTCCCAACTGATTCTCTCATTGTATTACCGAATGGCTCATTGCAAAATTGTAATTTCCATTACTTTAATTGTTCTGCTGCTAGTCTGTTATCCATCAAGTTTTGAAGCAAGAAAGCTGTTGACTAAAAGCACCGTGCCGCCTTCTTCCCCAAGTAAAAAAGGTCATGCAAAGCTTGTTCATGCAGGGCAACAGTTTGCTGGTGACATATATGTTGATCGATCAGTTCCTAGCCCTGGGATTGGCAATTAACATTAAGCTTGGAAAGCTTAAATTGGCTACTTTTAGCTTTTAACATGAATATAAATATATAATGTACCCCATCCCACAATTTTGAGATCATCTCCATTCCTAGATATATACAGGCTCATGAAATGTTATTAATGTAGTATATGTACTTGATATTTAGATACAGGCAATTATCTAAGCTTTCTAGTCAATGATGTACAATCGGCCATTGATCCACATTTTCGTGTTCAATTAAAAGATTTGAGTTATGTACATGCAATGATAATTAGTGACATTTTTGTTACACAGTCAATGTAGATTAATCTTATAACAGGTTTTTTTTTTAATAAATATATCATGTTATCCCCACCCCCCCAATTAATGTTTATAACATAAGTTTACTTGTAGTTAACTTATAACTATGAGAGAACTAATTGTATGTATAAATTTTCACCCTTGAATGCCAGAATTTAAACTCTGATTCAAATGTCATACTTACTCAACTCAAACTTTACGAGTATAATTTTAAGATGGTGTGAATGCTGAATTAACGTAGTACGCTTGGGATCTTTGCGACTTATGTCTTATGGGCTTCTCTTGAGTTTGCAACTTTGCATGTGTCATTTTCATTTCAAAGGTAGTAAATCTAACTTGAGTTCCTGCAATCACGTATGATAGAAAACAAGATATTATAAAAGTAATGATATATAACGTTACAAATGTAAGCTAATTCACGAAATCCACATCAAATATACATAGCAAATCAACTTGCTTATTCTACGATTTTCGACGTGTCGAAGAGGAAAAAGACAATTAAAGCCATCATATAGAGTAAATTATACTCCTATGGCTTTTGATCTTCCCTTCAATGCCGAGATTTGCATGAAAACCTATTAATCATTCTTGCTTGACACGCCATTTGATATATGTAGTGTCTCAATTTATGTGTCTAATTATATTTGGTCTGTTTTAAAAAATATTACTCTCTATATTTAACAATAACTTTTTAATTTTAATATTCACATGACATTTTTAAGACATGATACATTATATACTCTTAATTAATTGAATATCACAAGATTCATAAGTTTTTCCTATTTGAATTCTAATATCCAATCAAACTAAGATGCAAAAAATAAAACTACTACTAACAGAATAATTCTTAATCAAGAAAAGATGCTTTTTGAGAAGATCCAAAATTTCTTGTATAAACATCTAAAAGTCACGTATCTGTACTCCAAGTGGCTTTTCAAAAGTCTCATATCAATTGACTGTTCAGTTAATTTAGTACCTAACTCATGATCCAGAGCATGCATGATATGTTAGAAAGGTAAATATTAAGTTGATTAATGCCGAATCTACAGTGCATGCAAGTATTGAGATTTGTCCTTTTCCTTTAAAAGGTCTTTAATAGAATAGAGTGTCAACTAGCACTCTCATCTATTGCATGCTTATTCTAGCACGTCATTGACTTTCCCTGGTTATTAGTCGAGTCGTCCTGTGCCACTTTTGTCCTTTTTCTCTTCTTTTATTCCAATATCACCTACTTTCAAATACTAGTCTTTCTAATTAATCAGCTTGTTTAATTTATCTACTCCTATTGATTAAGCTGCTGGCAACTGCTTGTACATTAATTGGGAGTGTATGGGGGGAATATGTGGGTCTCTTAGTTTTATAAAAGTGAAGAGATGTATGAACAAAATAGGGTCCACGCTTGATCATATGAAACGATACAATCCAGCGAAAATGGTTAAATATACCCCTCTACTTTAGTTTAACAGTTAAATATATCCTTTCCGTTAGTCAAAGTAGATAAATATACCCCTTCCGTTAAGAAAGTACACAAATATACCCCTCAGTTGACAGAATCCCCAATTCCACCATTAATTATCCGATTTAACTTAAAAAAAACCATTCCCGACCCTCGATCAGCAAATTAAATTCTTTCCACCCAAATATACCAACCACCACTACAACCGACGCAACACAACCACCACCACCACCACCACCAGTAAATTCTTCATAACCATCCTTAACCATGTCCTCGGACATCACTGAACAAAACAAAAAAGATCATTCGATCTCAGTAAATACATTAAATCCTTAATACAGTATTGAATATCATATGCAAAATACCAGAGAAAGCATGATTCTCATCAGCCAAACATGATTATTATAATATTTCACACTTTATAAAATACTTAGGTATCCAACAGAGAGCTTCGGCTTGGAGCAAACTGAGATAAATTTCTTCAAGTATCGCTGTATCACATATCCAGGTAGCTAGCAACATTAAAATCGAGGGAAAAGGGCCTGATTTGCCCCTCTACTTTGAGAAATTGTTCATATTTACCCCTCGTTATACTATCAGTCAACTTATACCCCTACCGTTAGAATAGTTGCAATATTTACCCCTATATTTAACCCTTGTCCACTGTGACCAATGTCGTGGGCCAGGCTTGTCCACTGTGTTCCATTACATTGCCACGTAAGAGGCCATGTCAGCAATCCCAATTAAATGAGTCTTAAAATTAAAAGACCAAATGATGTCTTCTTCTTCACCATTAAAATGCCTTCTTCTTCTTATTAAAATGCCATTAAAATGCCTTCTTGATTCCGGCAGCTTTGCACCTTCTCCGGCGCTGCCAACGGAAATAGTTACCGGTTTTAATGCCAGTGTTCTTTATTTCACTGTTGAAGATTGAAGATCCCCGCCACTTTGTTGAAGATCCCCGCTACTTTGCTGGAACAAATTTCACTGTTGAAGATTGAAGAATTAAACTGAGCACCGGATCCGCCGACCTGAAACCTTGAACCCGTACCTCACCCACAACTCAATATGAGTCTTAAATTAGAAGGAACAACTTTTCAACGCTGATTTATGGGGGGTTTTGGACGGTGGCATTAAACAGGGGTGGTTTAGGGTGGTGTGACGACGAAAAAAATGGGTCTGTTTAGGATGGTGGCGGTGAGAGGTGGAGATGACGCCCTGGCGGTGTTGGTTACCGGTGATTAAAAGAATAGGAAGAGATGATATATTTTTGTTTTTTCTTTTCTCTGTTCGTCACTCTCCCTCTATTTTTTTTTAAAATCTGTGTGTGTCCTTTTTTTCAATGTACGGTGTGTGTTTTTATCATATAAAAAAATGAAGAAGAAGAAATGTGTGCTGTTACTTTTTTTGGGATTTTCCGGTGAAGAAATGAAGATGATGAAGAAGAAGGCATTTTAATGGTAAGAAGAAGGCATCATTTGGTCTATTAATTTTAAGATTCATTTAATTGGGATTGCTGACATGACCTCTTACGTGGCAATGTAATGGAACACAGTGGACAAGCCTGGCCCACGACATTGGCCACAGTGGACAAGGGTTAAATATAGGGGGTAAATATTGCAACTATTCTAACAGTAGGGGTATAAGTGAACTGATAGTATAACGAGGGGTAAATATGAACCATTTCTCAAAGTAGAGGGGCAAATCAGACCCTTTTTCCTAAAATCAATAAAAATGAAAGCTTTAGGCTCAAAAAGGCTAAAAAATCCCTGTCACAAGCCTCCTTTCCAAACAACGGTCCTCCAATCTAAAATTAAAAACTAAAAATCAACAATCTCTTGAAGTTTTAGGCACAAAATAATTGGGGTTGTGGTTAAGGATGGTTATGAAGAATTTACTGGCTGTAGTGGTGGAAGTGGTGGTTATGTTGGGTCAGTTGTAGTGGTGGTGGGTATATTTGGGTGGAAAGAATTTAATTTGCGGGTCGGGCATGGGTTTTTTAAAGTTAAATCGGGTAATTAATGGTAGAATTGGAGATTCTGTCAACTGAGGGGTACTTTCTTAATGGAAGGGGTATATTTATCTATTTTGACTAACGGAAATGATATATTTATCTACTTTGACTAACGGAAAGGGTATATTTATCTACTTTAACTAACGGAGGGTATATTTAACTATTAAGCTAAAGTAGAGGGGTATATTTGACCCTTTTCCCTACGGTCTATGAGTTAGTTTATATCAAAATACACACGAGTAGCATTTTAGTTGTTGAAGATTAACTTTACTAATAATCTAACGTTGGCAAATCGTTATTTGCTATTTTCTGATGAGGAGCTCTTACAAAGTTATTCTAGTCGGATTTTGCTACTTTCGGTTGTCAAATATCTGACTTTGACATGAATTTTTAAAATAATAAGCTGATTTTCTATGCCATATAGCTATAGACCCCATATTAAATAATACAATATCAAAAGACTCGACATATCAATATATCATCTATCTACATCTATCTATCTATCTACATATATTAAAAACATGAATAATTTTCGCTAAATGTTAAATGACGAAAATATCCTCTAAATGTTGATTAACTTTTATGCCGTTAAAAATTTAAGTTAAGTCAGAATAAAATTATAATTACCATTAATATATCAAATTTAATAAATAAGTACAATATTCTGAATTGGAATTCAATTATGAGTCTGTGTCCTATTCCCAATCGTGCAGAATTACAAAATCTTACTTGAACTAGAAGAACACGTTTCTTAGGAAAAAAAAAAAAAAAGGAACTCGTGTGTGTCTTAATCATAAGAATTTACCCTTATTTACTTTAATTCTAAATAAATCTATAGACTAATTTGGTAAAAAGAATGGAAAATAGAGTTCTTATTCTAATTAAAGACCTACCTCGGGAATTTGAAGCCGAAACAAAGATCGACAGCTGATATATGTTGTCCACGTTTGTTGTTGCTTGGTGAAAACTTAGCAGGCGTTTGGACATGCGATTTGAAATCATGAGATGAAATCAGCGTTTGGACACGCATTTCATCTCATGGTTTCAAACCCCAAATCATTCAAAAAGGCGTGATTTAGGGTTTTAAACCATGGTTTCAAAAATTTTAAATATAAAATTTGACCCATAAGTTTATATTTGGTAAAAAGAGACCCATAAATTGGTAGATATTTTTAACAATTACTCCCACCAACCTTTATTTATGTCTACCAACCTCATTACTATTCATGTTAAATTTTCATTTTTATTGAACTAAAGTTTGATCAATTGATGTTGCATTTTTTAAAAAGGCATTCTAGTAGCGTATTAATTTTGTTATGAACTATGACTTGCTCATTTGGTAAGATTGCATAAGAATTGAGAATGTTTTGATAGTTTTCATAACTTGTGGAGTTTTTATGTCTATAAGAGAAGATACAACTTAAGATATCCAAATTGCATGTCAAAACATAGTTTGAAACCGTGTCCAAACGGCACCTAGGTGTTCTTTTATGGGCAGAACCACGAGATATAGAGGAAGATGGAATCTATTATTGAACAATAAATCATTTGAATAATCTTGTGATGGAAAGGAGCTATTTGCTGGTCTTCGTGAAGGGGCCTTGATGGGCATCACCCAAGATCAGTTTGTAAAACGTTTCATAGCATGTAGTTTACATATGCTGTAATGCTTGATAGTTCTTTTTTTAGATTTGTTTGTTGTAAATTTTACATTTTTTTTATACTTTTCACGGGTTAAGGTTGCACATGGCATATAGATTTGTGATTAATTATCCGTTAATTTTCTTATTTTTTCAAGATCTGGCTGATTTATGCACATAAAGCCTAAGAAAGATAAATAGCACTATATCATCAACGGGGTAAATGGTGAAAAATATTTGGTAGATTAATGTTAAGAAGAATGACTTTTTACAATTACTTACAAATTAATTGTTTTCTTTTTGTTTGACATTGTACAATCAAAAAGTAAGAGTTTATTTCATTCTGGAAAGAATTTTGTTGAAATTAATTCACCATGTCACAAGAATACAGCAAGATAAAAGCACCAGACTAAAAAATATGGTATTAACTTGGTTTCCTATGCAATATCTAAATTACCATCCACGAAAAGATACGTGCAGCCAAAACATCAAAACACAACATCTATATCTATATCTATATTTAAGCACGAATAATTTTCGCTAAATGTTGAACGACAAAAATATCCTCTAAATGTTGATCGGCTTTTAATTATACCCCTAATTATTTAGGTTATTTCCACTAGAAGTCATAAGAAAAAGGCATACTTGAAAATACTCTACGTTAAGATTAAGAATTGTAATAGAATAAGGATTTAATTGTGGAAGAAAGTAGAGTTATAGATGAATAAGAATTTGTTTTGGTGAAGTTACTTATTTATCACGAAAGAAAAAGTGATAGAGCAATAAATCAATTGGTAAGGTTTCATGTTTTTTTTTTTTTTTATTATACTTGCATATTAATATTACAACAACTATAGAACTTTTTAAAGAAAAAATGCTAAAAGTTGATCGATGAAAATATCATCGAAATGTTGATTGGCTTTTATATCCTTTAAGAAGTTTAAAAAATAGTTTTATGTAGGATAAAATGGTAATTAAAACTTCAAAGTCAACTATAAACTGGGAGAAGATGAGTTGAAGTAGAAAATTTCCGTGTCATCTTTTCTGCAACAAGATAAAATATCAATTATAGTCCTATGCAAAATTAAAAACTTAAATATTAGGGTGTTTTTTCAAAACCTAAAAATCACCTAAAATAAATAATATTGTATCGGATAAATCCTAATCTCTATTTAATTGGAAGTCTAACTGCACCTAAACTTTGAGTTCCAAAAAAATTAAGATCTTCCGACCATGGGTTTTGCTTACGCGAAACAAGTCCTCGAACTCTAATATTTAGGAACACATACAATTTGATTCAACCACCAAATCTTTAAACGAATAGGAGACTATCTAGTAAATATAAAATTATTATTACTTTTCCCCCTTTCTCATATATTAATTTAAAAATAGTCTGGTATAAGTGAAGACATAGTAACCTTCTTTAAGTAGGCTTTGGGAACAATACAATACATGTCATGATTTATTCGCTTACGTCGTTACAATGATTTTATTTGAAACTTGATAACTGTGTATGTTGAATGAAATAGATAGAGTTGTAAATACAAAATTGTTTTATTAAAGATAATTTGTACTTTCTAACCGTCACTGTTGTGTGTCATCTATATAATGTGTCTTCTTGAAGAGATGTTGGAATATGCAACATAAATTATGACGATGTTGTGTGCTTCCACTCATCATCACTTTGCAGCATACTAATCCCATTTGATAATAACAACGTACACAAAAATAAATGTGCATGGACTCTATCCCAATTAAAATATGTTGCGGGAGAAGTATGAGATTGATACGGCTACTAAGCAGTCCCAACTAAAGGGTCCAACAAATTATTACTTTTAAAAGTAGTAAATTTCTGTGAAGACAAGATTAATAGTAGTTGATTTCTATCTATCTATCAAGCTTGGGCATTGTCTTTAGATATAAATGTTATAATAATTGCAGAGGTTACACGTGCGAGGACATATAAGACATAAAAAGAAGTTGCACGTGAATTCTATTAAGATAAGGGTAGTAGCACGAAGATTTATATTTTTATGTTATTTGGCAAGTGGGATAGGAAAACTATAAGTTCTCACCTATGATATAAGGAAAAGGTTTGTCCCCATAATTCACTTGAATTATTTATCAAGGAACATGTCGGCAAAGAAATGATCGTTATTCTTTTAATTTTGTGTAATAAAATTTTTCTGTTTAATGAAAATAAATAAAATAGACGGTCACTAGCTCAATTCCTAATGTTTGGTTGTCATAACATGTTTTTCTAGGTAGGTAAAAACATAAAGGATATATATCAAAAATAATATTTAAATGGGAACTGTTAATTGGATACGATCAAACAATATTTTTGTACCTTATAAAATAAATAATATGTAATTTCAATAACGTTTGAGAGATTGACGGGGGTTAACGTGCGAGACACGTTCATAGAGACTAGTAATATATTAAAAGTGAGAAGCTCCTATATCTAAAGTTAAATTACGAAAAAGCCCATAAAAATTATTTGATGATTTTGCCCTTCAATTTAAGTCCCCCAATTATTGTCAATTAATTCAATTACAAGAAGAAGAAGACAAAATGGCTAAATGATGTATTAGGAACCATTATGTTTGTGACCATTAAAATTCGTAAAGTACCATTTTTAAGGAAGAAAGATTGATCAATCTGTGCATGTAATTGTATCATGCTCTTTTAAGCCAAACCTTTGACCTCCTTGCCATTCTTTTCAACGGATTTGGCAGCAGGCTTTTTAGGTGCTTTTTCCTTCTAAATGGAGGTTTTCAACAGATTTATTTATTTTAAACCAAATAAATAACAGTAATGCTTCCATAACGAAGGAACGTGCACTATTCAATAAATACGAAATGGTAACTTATTTTTCCATTAATCGTAATAACTTAGCCAAACTTTTCATTAATACCAAAACCTGTAGAATTTGAAGAGTCTATTACATAATTAAATGCAGGCTAATCAATAAATAAATATGTAAAAAGAAAACCTAAAGAATATCCATCAAGAAACAACTATATAAAGGCAACAATTGATTTTCAGTTCCCTCGAAGGACGCTTTTTGGTTGAGCGTATGATTTTTTTTTTTTTTTTTTATCTTTCATTTTTCGTTTTCATTTTTCTTTTCTTTTCGCTTCCTTTCATTTGCTTTAAAGAAAAATCTGCAGGAAATATTTAGAGTTAATGGATGCCGGGATCGAATAATCGCCAAATTCAATTCTCATTATCTTCAAATTTCATGGATGACGAAGACCGTCATTTTCACATGTGGCACTAGCTGAGATTCGTGAGCTATGGTGGGAAAAGGGTCGATTTCTCCTGAAGGCTGATTTAGGAGATTTCCACTAATTGATTTACTCTTTATAATGTATTACGATTATAAATTTGTTTAAATGAAAATACAATAAATACTACTCATCATATTACTATTTATGGTCAAAGAAATGGTGTTAATTGTGCATTTTGAGGGAGTACCAATGAAATCTCGGTCGCTTCGACTGCTTCTATTTATCTACCTTCTCAAATTTCAATCATTTTCATTAAGGTTTAATATATCTTTAGTTTTATGAGTTTTATTATGACTGAATACCACAAAATTAGAGTGTTAATACGTTTTTACCGGTCGATAGATGATTGGTACGAAAGAAAATAAAAATGTCTGTGGAAATTTCATGCAGCAAACTCTGAAAGCTTCCACAACTGGGATAACTGAATCTTCCTTTCCTTTTTTCTTCATACAATGTTTACAACCAAATTACTTCCAATCATGTGTTCATCTCGGGGAAAAGGGTTAACAAGTTAAAGATGTTAAATGAGATACAATATCAACTTTTTGTGTGATATAAATTTTGTTTTAAACTCAAATACTTGAGAATATGTATGCAGTTTACATAATATATATTTTTTGCTGCAAAATTAAATAATAATGGAGCTAAGTATACGCGTACTAAGCATGTGTTCGAGAACTAGTAAAGGAAGAAGCGTGTTAATTCAAAATCCATTTTTTTGTGGCGTCAAATTACAAGCCCCCTATTACAAGAGAACTAAAAAAGTGGGCTAAATTATGACTACATGCAATTCTTCAACGAGTCTCAAAGGAAGAAAACACATCTTCCAAAAGTTGGCAACATTCCATAGAGTACAACAACATACCCAATATAGTCCCACAAGGTGGGGTCTGAGGAGGGTAGAGTGTACACAGACCTTATCCCTACTTTAGGAAGTATGGATGTTGTTTCCGATGGACCCTCGGCTCAAGAGAAAAAATATTCCATAGAGTAGCTTTTACTATCTCCATGTTGTTCATAAGCATATTAAAATTGGCGTTTCTTTTTTTCTTTTTGGCTTTTTTTTTTCTTTTTCTTTTGTGACTGGTTCTACTAACATTCAATCACTGTCAAGTGCCAATTCTTGTTTTTGGCATAAACTCCACGTTTCAGCCTCTATTAATGGAAGGAATAATTTCAGGAAAGTTCTTTTTGGTCCAAACTGCACATGAACATTACGTGCACACCAGAAGTGTCACTGCAGATGATATATATGTACAATTGGATAACTACTTTGTATATTTCCTGGACCTCTCTACTATCAATTACTATCAAATATTTGTAATGAGCCAAGTTAAGTGAACGTAATATCGAAAACAACAAAAGCCGGCTGCTAAGTTCATCCATACCCACCCAACTTACACGAGGCATTTCCATAGACACTTAGGGGTCCTTTGGTTCAAAAACAAATTACGCTGGAATAAGTTATGCTGAGATAAGTTATGCTGGGATTAGTTATTCTGGAGTTGTTTTTTATTGACTGTTTGGTATGTTGGACTAAAAGTATTATACATTGGATAATTTCTAAAAAGAAGAGGTTTCTTCCTTATCCTGGGATAACTTATTCCACCCTGTGGCAGGTATAAGTTATCCCAGCACTATTTTTACTCCTGGGATAACTTATACCATGATTACTAACCAAACAAGGGATAAGGAATTGCTAAATCCTTATCCCAGGACTATTTATGTTTATCCTTCATACCAAACGACCCCTTAGAATAAACATAAGAAAAATGATTTAATTTATATAACATAGAAGATCGATTTAATTATATCCATTAGCAATGTAAAAAATTGTTACACTATTAGAGTGTGCAATTTTTTCTATTATCACAGGTTATTTTATGCTATTTTTTAGGTTAACATGTCAGACTTGTTATAAACAATTGCTCACTTTATTCCAATTTATGTGAAGATGTTCGGAGTACGGGAGTCAGAACACTTAGCTTGTTTGGCCAAACTTCTAAAATCAGCTTATTTGATTTTTTTTTTTCAAAAGTGTTTTTAAAAAAAATACTTTTGGCAAAAAGCAGTTTGTGTTTGGCCAACGAATTTAAAACGTACTTTGAGCAGCAATTAGTGTTTGGTCAAGCTTTTAAAAAGAGTTTCTAAGTGTATTTTTCTCAAAAATATTGTTCAAAAAAGTGCTTTTGGGCAAAAACTATTTTTTAGCTTTTGAAAAACTGTTTCTGCTACTTTCGAGAAATACTTATTTTTTCTCAAAATCTTGGCCAAACACCTTACTTTTTATAAAATAAGCATTTATTGAAAAAAAAAAAACACTTTTGGGGGAAAATAAGCTTGACCAAACATACTATTAGTTTTCGATGTTAATTTGGATATAGATTGTTTAATTTTTTAACATAAAATTACATATTTGAAACATACCTAAAAATAATGCACGTAAATATAACTAATGATTCTAAATATTTTTAAAATGTATGAAAAAAGTTCACAGTCAACGAAGAAATAATGTTACTTCCCAAATAGTAACACTTTGACGTATAACGCGACGCACGGAGTACCTCTTATTGCAGGTAACTTAATATGATAGTTTAAAAATATTTATTGATTATTAGTGCACATAAGTTAAAACAGAGAAATTTTAGATTCCTTTGTAAGTATATATTTGGAAGCATTAAATCTTTGACTAGCCAAACTAACCTGACCCTCACGCCTCACTTTGCCAACTAATCTGCTCTTCTGATAAATTCCTCTCTTTCCCTTTCATTAACCTTCAATATTCCACTAGCAGTGTTTCAAATATTCCACTAATTGGACTTGAAGCACATCTTTTGTTCTTTTCATTGCTTGACGTGATTGTTACGATCACGATGACGATAAATCCCAACTACAAATATATAAGAGTCAGAACTGCTAAGGGCAATTCCATTCTCTCATTGTGGCACCATTAATGGCTCGCTACAACATATTAATTTCCCTTACTTTAATTCTTCTACTAGTTTCTTATGCTCCTAGCTTTGAAGCAAGAATAAAGCTATTGAAGAATATGGAGGAGAAAAATATTGATCCTTCTCAAGATGCCAGTGTACTATTGAGTTCCCTTCCTAAAGGTCGCTCGGTCCCTCCTTCTTCCCCAAGTGATAAAGGCCATGTGGAGCTTGATCACAATATGGAGTCAGTTCCTAGCCCTGGTATTGGCAATTGATGATAGAGGTAGATTCAGAATTTTAATACAATGGGGGCACTGAAAAAATATGAGTTAGTTGTTCAACCAGTGCCCCTCTAAAGGCTATTAGTGTTTGGGTGCCAAGTTAATTATATATTCATTTTCAAGGTATATACACATACATATACAAGATTTTTGCTGAAGTTTGCGGGGTCAAGTGACCCCTCAATGTAGAAAGTAGGTCCGGCTCTGATTGATGAATTGAGTAAGCTTTGAAATTGGTCACTTCTTTGAAATATGTACAAATACGCCAAAAAATCTTTGAAATGTGTAGACAAATATATAGTAAGATTTCATACTGATCATTCCGAGTCCACTAACTCTAAATCTTGGATTCACTTCCCCATCTGACAAATTTGTAAGCCTCTCTTTTGTGAATACAGAGTAATTATGTGAAGGTTACTATAAATGTACGTTACTAACTACTGTATTAATTTAGTCGTGGCTAGATGAGGTCTCTACTCTCATGTAGTACCGTAACCTGCCATGATCCCCACATTTTTGTGTTTAATTAAAAGTAATATATGTGCTAAGACTTCACAAATGCATCATTTTAGTGTTTGGTTGAAACTACAGGGATGATTTTCATGAGTTGCATGTGTCATTTTCATTTGAAAGAGACCAAATCTAATTTCCTGCAATCACGTATGATGGAAATAATGAAAATTACGCATGCCAAACCTTACAAAAGTATGCCAATCAATTAACGAAGTTCACAACAAACTTTGCAAGAAAATCCACTTGTTCTTTTTGTACGAGATTGAGAATTTGAGACCGGAACTAAAATGAGGTGCTTTCCCTCTAAATCTTAGTGCTTTAATCGCTATCTTTATAATGAAATCGTTGTATTCGAGCTTATGTTGGTATGTTTGTGTGTCTAGGTACAACGAGGACAAATAGATGAAAACCAAGCAATTTTTGGTAAATTCTGGATGAATTTGAACTTGAACGAGACGACAAGAGGATCACGCGTCACTTAGAGAAAAATCTAGCAACTGAAGGCAGTCACGCGTTCAACCCGCATCACGCGCTTAGCGCGCAACAGAAGCCTCTCTGACCAAATCTCTGATGTAGACAAAATATACTCCCGCGATGGGCTCGCGTGACGTGGCCATTGTGAGACCTTGTCTAATTTTCCCGATTAGATCAGGATTTGGCCAGCTTATTTTAGCTTTTAACCTAGACTATAAATAGACGTTTTTTATGTTATACATGACGTGCTGGGATTATTCTTAAGACTTGTAAGCCATCATTCTTATTCTCTTGTAGGTTTTACTTTATTTTCTTCATTCAACCCTAGATTATTCATGAATTCTAGTTCTTCTTCTCAAATCATGAGTAGCTAAACTCCCTTATTATAGGGTTGTGGAAAAAGACTTGATAGTTGGTTTGACGACAATTTTTATCTATTGGATTTCCATCTTTTGGGTTGCTTATTTATTCTTGCGCTTAATTGTTTAATTACTTGATCACTAATTAGACACTATTTGTGGTGCGTGAGTTGAACTTGAAAGAGCGAATTCACGTACGTAATAAGAATAAATAGAGTTTTTTCGATTTATCATTTCGCTACATAGGATAGAAATATACCCTTTAGCCCTACTTAGTTGGTTACAGAAATATAAATCTGTTCTTGTTATTTCTGGCGATCATAGAAATATAGACGTTAAGAGTAACATCTACAGGCTTGTGAGTGGTTCGAAAGAATATCATAAAATTAACATCAACCCGTCAACTAGTAACCCAGGAAATAACATAGGTAGAATTATCAGAAGACTTAACTGGATTGTCGAAAGCCATGACCTTGGAAATCTTTCTCATCTGATAAACCTTACAGTCTTATCCCCAGTCATCTAAATCACAAAGTCTTCATTTATTAATTTACTTTCCGTCAATAGTTTAGTTACAACAAACATTGTTCATTTATTAATTTACTTTCAGCCAATAGTTTAGTTACAACAAACATCTTGATTTTTACCCTATTGAATAGGTATAACAGAATTAGAATTAGTTGAATATTATAATGTCTAAGTCTTTGTGGGTACGATATCTGAACTTTAAATTCTATATTACTTATACGACCACGTATACTTGCGTGTGCATTTGGGAGCAAAGTTTTTGGCGTCGTTGCTGGGGACTTAGAAAAAATTACTATTTTTCTAGTTTGAATTTTAATTTCTATTCAAGTTTTTACTCTGGTTCTTTGGCTGACTTGTGCTCCTCAGGTGAATTCTCTCGTTTATGCCAAATACTCGAAGTCAAGGAAAAGCATTAACTAACTTTGACCCAGAAATTGAACGGACATTACAAAAGTAGAAAAAGTTGGCGAACAACGAGCGTAATCTTAAATTGGTTCACAACACCGAAGTTGAGAACATGAAAGTTTCTTGAGTTGCTGAAAGAGTTGTTGAGATGGCACAACAAAACTGAGTTCCAGTGTCGACTTTTGCTAGACCCAGTCTAGCAAATACTGTTAAGGCTATTGTCAAGCCTGATATCAATGGAAACTTCGACCTGAAAGAAGGAACAATGCGGCTAGTGCAGAATACGTGCCAGTATATAGGTAAGCCTCATGTAGACCCGCATGAGCACTTGATGACATTCGTGGAGTTGAGCGAGAATTTCAATATCGAGATGTCTCCGACGATTATGTGAAGCTGTAACACTCCGTAAATTCGAGTTAGGTGTGAATGTGTATAATGGGTGTTGATGTGACATTTTTAGCTATATGAATCCTTTCGGGGTGAATTTGGATGATAGTCATTTTGAAGTCAAACCAAATAGTGAAGTTCGTAAGAGTTTTTAAATTCATCTAAGTCTGAGGTAGTCCTAACTTATGTCCAGTTTTCAGGTAGTGACGTTAGGAATCTAAGAAAACTCAAAATATGAAAGTTGTAGGTCTTTGAAATACCTTTCAGACCATGTATAGTGGAGCTCAATCAGAGCTATGTACTACGAGTTATGCCCATTTTACTGAAAGTCATTAGTGCAGTGGGAAATTAGGCGTGCGCGTCTCGGGGCGCAGCGCGCTAGGATAAATTTTCATAAAACTCAAAATTTTGACACCGTCGAAAAACACACAGTGCTCGGCGCGGACCGCGACGCCCCACACGCCGCGTCAGGCCATTTTATGTCTGAAGCGATTTTTCCTGAATTTTATAATAGCCTAACTTCGTAAAACCTTTTCCCACTTCGTTTTGGCTGACCTTTTGAGAGAAAACAACCCTAAGGCTTCCCCAAAATGTATAAGGTAAGTTATTGATCAATTCCCATCATTACAACATCAATCTAACATCAAATTAACACTAGTTCATCCTTCAAAACCATAGATTCTTGAAAACCGAAGAAAGAGAAATTGAACGTGACTTTGGGAAATTTCTTAAAGGTATGTTCTTTGATCCTTACTGAGATTATTTAGAGGATTTGGATTAGTGTAGGGTATAGAAACAATAATAATCCATGGGGGATTCAAGAACACGTTTTGGGCACGAAAAAGCCCTAGTTTTTCGATAAGGGTAGGAACTCTTAGAATTTGGTTAAAGTTCTGAACTTTGTCATTAATAATCATTGTATAACGAATTGTGGAACTTGAAGGAATACGTTTGAGCAGGAATTGAGGTATGTCTAGATTTCCAAAATCTTCCTTGAAGTATGTCTATGTTTTTGAAATTCTCTTTTAAAGTATGTATACTTTTATTTAAACGTTTTGGAAGTATGAATATATTTGAAAACCCTTGTTTTGGTGGATGTTTCTTGTTACACCTATTTTATATTTGGAGATGAATTTTTAATGAGGTCATGTTCTTGTAAGGTCAAGTCCGCATCGAACCTTATACGAATTATATTATTGTCTTGAACTCTTTTGACCCTAATATGGATGATTGAACTTATTTTCTAAAGGTTGAAGCTTTAAAAATGTTTTGCTGTTACAACGGGTCTTCTTGAACTTGAAACCGAATAAGTGATTTGAATAAGCTTTTTGAATTGATTGTGACTTAAAACACCTCTATTGTGAGAATATGACTTGAGAAGTGAATTCGGCTATAAGCCATGATTGATAATTCAGTTAGCATGTTATGCTATGTGTTTGTTTGTGTTTTGGGCCTGTATGGGCATGATGTGCTAGTCCATAGGACGATTAGCCGTTATGGATCCTAGCGTATCACTTTTGAGTATTGCTATGTCAGTCTAGAGGACGATTGATCTCTGAGGCGTGTAGCCCGGTGCATCTGTTGATGTACTAGTCTAGAGGATGATTAACTTCCGTGGGATAATAGCCCCGTTGTATCTATTGTTGTGCTTGTCCAGAGGACGATTAGCCTCCGTGGGACAATAGCCCTGGTGTATCTGTTGCTGTGCTAGTCCAGAGGACGATTAGCCTCCATGGGACAATAGCCCCAGTGTCTCTATTGCCGTGCTAGTCCAGAGGACTATTAGCCTTCGTGGAATCATGACCCCGGAGTTCGAATAATTGTTCACCCGTGAGTTGGCATGTGTTGATTCTTTGATTGCCTGTGAGTGGCAGGGGTGATCTTGAGTTCATAAGTGAAAAATTTGATATGGTAAACGGTATGATAAGTCAAAATTGATATATTCATGTGTCTTTGGCGTTTACTGATGATTTTACTAAGTTTGCTGGTTTCTTCCATCTTTGGATTTTGAATTGTTTTATATTGGTACTGATTTAATGAGTTTACTGTCTTATTTTGATTTTATTAACTATTGCCACTTAGACACTCACTGAGTACCCAGTGCTCAGGCATACCATTGTTGTTTTGATGGTATGTTACGTAACGAAGAAGAGAAGGTTCGTGATACGCGTACGGAGTCGGAGAATTTGCTGGTTTCCAGACTTGTTGGTGAGCCTACATGCTTGTCCGTGGGACACCCCTCTATCTTAGTTTATTGCATTTAGTTTTCGGGATACGTCCCCAAGTTAGTCTATTCATTTATTTATCTTAGAAGCTCCATAGATAGTTGTTAGAATTGTAGGTAGATTGTTAAAGTCTCGTATGATTTGTTGGAGCGTTTGCCATGTTTTATAATTTATTATTTACAATAAACTTCCGCTGATTTTTATAAGTATGAGTATGCTTTTGGTTAGCCCTAAATGACTTTTTTAAATAAAATGTTGAAAGATTATCAGAAGAGATTGGACGTTTATTGATTTCATAAGGTGCTTCCGGTGTTGTCCATAACATCGGATGCTTGTTGCGTCCTGGGTGGGTTTTGGGGTGTGACAGAAGCGGGCTTTGTTTCCGTTCTCATTGATTGGTGAAGGAAGGGATTGGTTGCAGAATCTTCATGCTGGCTTTATTACTTCATAACAGATACTATCAAGCAAATTCATCGAGAAATTCTTTTCATCCAGGAAAACGAAGGAGCTAAGAGGGAAAATTGCTAATTTCACTCAGAAAGACTTTAAATCTCTACCATAAGCATGAGAGAGGTACAAGGGGTATTTGATAAGCTGTCCACATATATGCAGCCGAAGGAGATCATCAGGTACTATTTTGTGGAAGGGCTAAGGCATGATTCTAGAGCTTTATTGAATGCTTCAGCTCAGGACCAGATCTTGTCTAAAACATATGAGGTGATGGAAGCTCTTATGCAGCTAATGTCTGAAAGTACTCAAGAAGACTCAGAACCAAATCGTTTAGGAATTGCACAGAAAGCTGTTGGAGTACTCCAAGTAGATGATGTTACTGCTATTCGAGCAGACCTTGATCAACTTTTTCATGCTGTTAACAGGCTGAATAATGCTCTATTCGGGAATCAGGTGCAACAAGTGAATCAGGTATAAGCACATTGCGATGATTGTGGTAGAGATTAGCGATGATTGTAGCAGAGATTATCTTTTCGCCAACTGTCCTTCGAATCCTGCTAATCCACAATCAATCTACTACATGGGGCACCAGAACCGGGGTGGTGGACATCAGTTCGAAAATAAATACAACTCGAATTATCAGAATAATTATCAAAAGCCTTAGCAGCAGCAGGTGAGTAGCTCTTTGGAAGAAACAATGAAGCAATGGATGTCTCAGAACTAGCAGATTACTCTGCATCAGCAGCAGGTGATTAATGAAATGAAAAAAATCCACCAATGAACTAGAACGTTAGATGGGCCAAATGGCAGTTTCTAAAACTGTCAGACCACAGGGTGCTCTTCCAAGCAATACCGAAAAGAATTCGAAAGAACAACTTTATGCTGTTTCTTTGAGGAATGACAGACAATTAGAAGAAGTTCCTCAAAGAACAAGAACGTGAATGCTGAGTTGATTCCTGCTAAGAGGACAGTCAGAGGTAGAGGCTGATAATGTTGAAAAGCAGTTAGAGGTAGTGGCATGCAGGCCACCACCACTATTTCCGCAAAGCCTCCAGAAGCAGAAGGCAGATTCGACTTGTAAGAAATTCCTTGAGATCTTGAAACAGGTACACATCAACATCCCTTTGGTGGAGCTCTTGCAAGAGGTTCCGAAATATGCTAAGTACATCAAAGATGTTTTTGCAAAAAGAAGATGTCTGACAGAGTTCGAGACTATAGCACTTACTGAAGAGTGCAGTTCCAGAGTGAGGAGTAAGACTCCACCAAAGCTGAAAGATCCGGGCCGTTTCACCATCTCCATTGCTATTGGTAACATTGAGGTTGGGCTAGCATTGTGTGATTTAGGTTCTAGTATTAATGTGATTCCCACCTCTGTGTTCCGGACGTTAGGATTAGGTGAGCCAAGACCAACAACAATCACTTTGCAATTGGCGGACAGATCTCTAGCATACCCTGATGGCATAATTGAATATGTTCTTGGGAAAGTGGGCCCATTCATCCTGCTAGTTGACTTCATTATTCTTGATTACAAAGCTGACAAAAATGTAACTCTCACATGGGGGGGGGGGGGGGGGATTCTTAGCTACTGTTGATGCGGTCATCAGAGTCAGAGATGGGAAGATTTCCATGACAGTTAATGGGCAAGAAGCTACTTTTGATGTGTTCAAAGCTACTAAGTTGCCTCTCCATTATGAGGAACTGAAGATGATCACAGTGGTGGAACCCGAGCTAACAAATGCAGAGTTAGATCACTTTCTGGCTTCTATAGATCCATTCGAGATGGCATTGGTATATGGTGAGGACCTAATGGAAGATGGGGCAGTGGATGAGTGTCTTCACATTCTTGACACTTGTTGTGCCTATGTGCAAGCCAATAAGTCATTTGAAGATTTGGAGAGACCGGAATACTTGAAGAAACCGAAGCTCTCCATTAAGGAGGCTCTGATTCTTGAGCTGAAACCTTTACCTTCTCATTTACATTATGCTTTCTTCGAAAGTGATAACACATTGCCCATAATCCTCTCTGCCTTTTTAACTTATGTGCAAATTAAACGTGTGTTGCGAGTATTGAGAGATAGGATTCGAGCTCTTGGATGAAGTATAACTGATGTTCGAGGGATGAGCAACTCATTTTGCATGCACAAGATATTGTCCGAGGAAGATAGCAGGCCCAGTGTTGAAAATCAGAGAAGGTTGAATCCAATCATGAAAGAGGTGGTAAAGAAAGATGTGATTAAGTGGCTTGACGCCTGCATTATTTACCCATCTCAGACAACAAGTGGGTGAGCCCTGTTCAATGTGTCCCGAATATTAGGGGCATGACTGTGCTGAAAAACGAAAATGATGAGCTGGTACTTTAGAGAAGGTCACATCGGTTAGCCGGGCGAGATTATTAATGTTTCCTGGATGGCTATTCGGGTTACAACCAGATTATGATTGCACTCGAAGATCAAGAGAAGACCACTTTCACTTGTCCTTGCGGTACTTTCGCATTTCGAAGGATGCCTTTTTGATTATGTAATGCTCTAGGTACTTTCCAGAGATGTATGATGGCTATTTTCACCGATATGGTGAAAAAATATGTGGAAGTATTCATGGATGATTTCTCGATGTTCGGTGATTCTTTTGATGATTGCTTGCGACATCTTGATGCGGTGTTGGCTCGATTTGAAGAAATGAATTTGGTACTTAATTGGGAAAAATGCCACTTCATGGTTTGAGAAGGCATTGTTCTCGGACATAAAGTGTCAAGCAAAGGCATTAAGGCTGACAGGGCTAAAATAGAGGCAATCGAGAAACTGCCACCTCCTATATCTGTTAAAGGGGTGCATAATTTTCTTGGACATACAGGTTTCTATCAGCGATTTATCAAGGACTTCTCAAAGATCGCGAACCCGATGTGCAAGCTGCTAGAAAAAAATATGAAGTTTGTGTTCAATGAAACCTGTCTGAAGGCTTTTGATGAGCTCAAATTGAGGTTAGTGACTGCACCTAATCTTCGCACCAGATTGGATTCTGCCGTTCGTGTTGATGTGTGATGCAAATGATTTTGTTGTGGGGGCTGTTCTCAGTCAGAAAAGGACAAGATCTTTCATCCCACTTATTGTGCCAGCAAGACACTTGATGCAGCCTATATGAACTATACAGTTACAGAGAAGGAGTTATTGGCGGTGGTCTACGCTTTTGACAAATTCCGATCTTACTTAGTGGGGACGAAGGTGATAGTGCATACTGGTCACACTGTTGTTCGCTATTTATTTGCAAAGAAGGATGCAAAGCCTAAACTCGTTCGTTGGGTGTTGCTGCTACAAGAGTTCGATATTGAGATTCTTGATCGAAAGGGCACAGAGAACCAAATAGCAGAACACTTATCGAGGCTTGAGGATCGTGAGCACGTTGATGAAGATGTGGTGATTAAGGAGACCTTCCCAGATGAGCAAAGTTTTGCTCTTCAGTCAGCTGACCTACCATGGTACGCAAACATGGTGAATATTCTGGTAAGTGAAGTATATCCCCCGCATGCTAATCATAAAAGGAAGAAGAGGGTCTTGTACGATAACATATTTTATATTTGGGATGAGCTGTATCTGTACAAAATTGGCCCAGATCAGTTGGTGAGGAGATGCGTTCCAACAGAGGAAGTGTATTCCATTCTTGAGAGCTATCATTCGTCGCCTTATGGTGGCCATCACCGCGGTGACACAACAACAACTAAGGTACTTTAGTAAGGTTTCTATTGGCCGACACTATTTAAAGATACTCATGCTTTCGCGAGAGAGTGTGACAATTGTTAGAAAACTAGGAACATCTCGAAGCGTCATGAAATGCCTTTAAATAGTATCTTGGAGATTGAGGTATTTGATTTGCAGGGAATTGATTTCATGGGGCCCTTCATTCCGTCAAAGAGGAATAAGTATATCTTTGTTGCGGTTGATTATGTGTCAAAGTGGGTGGAAGCAATTCCATTCCCAACCAATGATGCGAATGTAGATGCTAGATTCTTGGGAAAGAACATCTTTACATATTTTGGAACCCCGAGGGCCATCATCAGTGATCAAGGTACGCATTTTACAACAGGTTATTTGACAAATTGTTGGCTGAGTATGGAGTGAAACGTATGGGGTGAAACACAAGGTTGCGACTGTATACCATCCTTAAACCAGTGGTCAAGTGGAGGTGTTCAATAGTGAGATCAAGCGAATTCTTGAGAAGACGGTGAGCGTTAATCGAAAAGATTGGTCACTAAAGCTTGATGACGCTCGTTGGACCTACAGGACTACTTACAAAACTCCTATCAGAACCTCTCCATATAGGTTAGTTTTCAGTAAATCATATCATCTCCCCTTCAAGCTTGAACATAGAGCATACAGCTATGAAGAAGCCGAACTTGGATATGGAAGCAGCAGGTGAGAAGCGGTTGTTGCAGCTGCACGACCTTTACGAGTTTCGTTTTCACGCATATGAGAACTCAAAACTCTACAAGGAGAGGACCAAAAGAATATATGACAAGCACATTCAACACCGCGAGTTTGAGCCTGGGCAGTTGGCCTTGTTGTATAACTCAAGGCTCAAGGTGTTTGGTGGAAAGTTGAAGAGTAAGTGGTTTGGGCCGTTTGAGATAGTACGTGTGACAACACATGGAGTGGTTGAGTTGAAGCTGCTAGATTCATACAAGACTTTCTTGGTGAATGAGCAGCGAGTGAAGCATTATTTTGGATAGGTCATTGATCACGAGAGGATCTCCGTTGAATTGGAAGAGGCTTGAACGAGCCTGCATCGTTCTGCGATGTTAAATCAAGTGCTTCTCGGGAGGTAACCCGTGTTTGTACTATTAGCATAAAAAAATGAAAAAATGAGAAAATACAAAAAAATGCTGTGCCACGATCTTAACTAAGGCGCTTGTTGGGAGGTAACCCAACTTTTACATTTTATAAGTTATGTTTGTGCTTGTTGCAAGACCAGGGAAGGAGCGGGAACGCAAAACGAGCGAAATACTGAAGAAAAAGTGATTCAGGTTTGTTTTTACGCTGCTTGTGCGTCGTACAGTCAGCGTGCAATATGTCTGAGTGCACTAATTTTAAAAGTTCAGAGAGCAGGTTCATGCGCGATGGGCACGCGACGCGCACCGGTCGCGCGATCAGTCTGAGCGTCAGAGAGGGGTCATACCTGCGCTACTTGCGCGATGCGCACCCAGCGTGTGGGTCGACCCAATTCAAATTTTCTTAAAAAATCAAAAGGACAAGGCTGACTCTTATAATTCACAACTCAAAAACAAAAAGGAAAACGACTCTCTAACTTAAAAAAAAAAACCAAAAATCCCTTCCTCGAATTCCCTTTCAATCCTAATCAACACCCAAGAATTTGAATCTATCATCCATTAAAATCACATGGTAAGTAATTCTCATCCTTCAATCATGAATGCGCTTTCCCTCTTCCTCTTGTTCTTGATTTTGAAAGTTGAAAACTAGGGTTGTTGGGTTTGGGCAAAATTGGGGCGGGGGTTGGTATTGTTTGTTTGATTGTATACTTGGAGCTATGATGATGATTCCCCATTGAAAAATGGAGGGTTTTACAACCCCCATTATTGTCAAGATTAAAGGGAAGATTCTATGCCGACAAGATGTTAGATAAAAGTCTTGAACCAAGCTTTTTTGTGAATTTGTGAATTCTTGAGTAGCAATGTAACATTAAAAAACCATAAGAACCCTTGGGCATCAACATGAGCCATAAATTAGAAATTTTTAAGAAAAATTGTATTATGGGAAATTTGTGAACTACCAACCTAAGCCCTAAAAAATGTTTTTTTTTTTTTGGTTTTGTTTTCGTTCCTCATAGCGTAGGTTAGTTAACTTCTTTGTTTTTCTTCTATTTAAAGTAAGTGTGGGGTCAGTTCAACCTTGAATGAGCGTTAAAGGATGAAATAACCATGATAGTATCCAAGTTTAGAAAGTCAAGTACTCCAAACATGAGGATAGGTCATTTCATAACCCCCGTTGATTCTTGAAATACTTACTTACCATTTTGGAATGCTTTGTTTTGGCAGGAATAATGGTTAATACAAAAATCGAGGGGAAAGCCGTCGCCTCCTCCTCCCAAAGCACAAAGAGAGGGAGATCTAAAAACCCTCCGCAGAAGAAGAAAGAGGCAAAGACGGGTGTTGGTAAGAACCTAACCACTCATGTTCCTCGACCTTCTTCCTCGAGGCCTGCCCCCGATTTGATCTGTGACGGGGGTTACACGGATGACTTTTATGACAGCTTCGATATTTCAGAGGAGGATATCCATAAGCACGCTGTCAATCCCTATTGAAGAAAAATTTCAAAAATATTTACAACCAAATTATTTCCAGGGGGTAGAAGTCTGTCTTTGACCCGCCAGAGCCGATAAACATTGACCTTGTTCTGGAACTATATACCAATCTCCAGCTGGCTCGTTTTGAGTAGGATCGGCCATCAGTCTACATTTGCCGTGAGTGGGTGCCTCTATCCCCATCGACTCTATGCGCGGCAATCGATGTCCCAGATCACCCAATTGAGCCATTGAAGGAGTTCATCCGTAGGCCAGATTACCGGGCTATCAAAGAGACACTGTGTGGCCCTTATTCTAAGGCAAGACAGGCTCATTATAATGATAGATACAAGAGGCACATGAGCTTTCCGATGAGCAACTTTCGGAGGGAGGATTGTGTTTGGTTGCGATTGTTGAATTACAGGATTATGCCTCTCGATCACTACACAAATTTACAAAATGACAGGGTCTACATTGTGTACTTCCTTATAATGGGGAGACCTATCAACATTGGGTACTGGATGATCTAGGAGATGAAGAGAGTAAGGGAAGGCTAGTCCCGTCGGTTGAGTTTCAGCAACACACTTACAACGTATGTGATGAGGCTTAATGAGTAGTTGGACAGTCCTTATGATAGAGTGCTCCCACCACCCGATAGCACAATTGACATCGTTAAGGTCAAGGCTACGGAGCAAACGGGGAAGCACAACCTCAATCCCGCCGAGGAGAGGTCAGCCCAGTCCGCTATTTTGACTTAGTTGCACAGGATGGCAGTGATTGCGGGTGAGCATTTTGTGTTGGACTTCTCTAGTGTCTATGTCAAGGCCCCTCACACCGTCTACTCGCTGGCACTTCTGGGTGATGAGACTCGACTACCGGCTGAAGAGGATATGAACTCGGCGGATCTTATGCAAGCCGATGCAGAGGCAAGAAAAGAAGTGGAGTCGCACATTCAGAGCGATGATGAGGAAGGAGAAGAGGAAGCCGAGCCGTCTGATGGCGAGGCTGATGATGATATTTTTGAGGAGGACGACTAGGCCTTAGTGGGCCCTGGGAGTATCTCTCGCCTTACTCTGTTCTTATTTTTTTTTCACATGCATTGAAGGCACTGCATGAAACTAAGTGTGGGGCGGGAGGTACGTCTCGAGATAGGATGCTTACGCCTTAGGATTGTTTTTCTATTATATTGATTTCTTTCTTTTAGGAGTAGGATTTTTAGTTTCTTTTATTACTTTAATGAAAAATAAAATGGAAAAACCTTGAAAAAGTCAAAAAGATTTTGCTCTTTAGTTTATTAGATCCATAGGTGATTTTAGCTATAAAATTTGGGTCACGTGAACACGTGGTCACTCAACTAAACTCGATCTGTTATATGTATAATTCTGAAAATATATCTAATATTAATTGAAGGAACACATGGTCAAACCAGGTTGCGTGGAGCACTGGTTAGGGGCTGTGTTTATTTCTTCAAGGTCTCAGATCGAACCTGAGCTCCTGCACGTTTTGTGTTTTTTTTTTCCCTGAAGCAGCCTTTGAAATTTCCTTTTTATATTATTTAAATCATTTTTCTTCTATAATTCTAATTACCCAAGAATAAAAAAACGTGTTTCTTTTTTTATATTACATCTAATGACTTTTTTCCCCCTTTATTTCTAATTACCCAAGTCCCAAAAGGCAAAAGAAATAAAAAAACCCCATAGGCACTAAGCTGCAACGAACCAAAGGCAAAAGAAATTAAAAAAAATCGCATAGCTAATGGTAAACCCATCCTCTTGAAATCCTGGATTCGCCTCTGATTAGACCCTTAGTAGTGACATAAGGCATCTAGGTAGTTTTTTTTGTTTCTTTCATCATAGAAGAGATTTTTCTTGATGACGAATGGATGACGACCGTCTTGAGAGAAATTAATCCATAGGAAAAGACCATTCAAATGCTAGGTGCTCGGGTTAGGTGAAATATTGGCAATATGAGCGATTCTTGATTTTAATTTGAAAGCATGCCTTGAAAACGAATAACCATTCTCGAAACACTTAAATTGTATTTTGTTTGACTTATGTATGACCTACTTGGGATTATTGATTGTGTTGCTTGATTCTAGGGACAATATGGATCCTTCCTACATTCATAATGTGCCATGCGTGTGTAAGGAATTGTTATATGATCCATGCCTTGTATAGATGTCTAGAACTTTCCCCGTGTGTTCGTGAAATGAAATGAAGTGTGTTGTGACTTTGGACGTGATAGAGGCATTTCTTTGATTAGCCTAAATTTTAACTTGTCTTACCAACCTGTACGTATTACCCTAGTCAGCCCCGTTGAGCCTTTAGCGTTTTTCTTTGCTAACAGTCGATAAGCCATACCCTTTCGTTCTGATTAGCCTATGTTTGATCCAATGTACTCCCTGATCACTTTAATGATGAATTGTTATAATTGGAGTGAGATTTGATTTAAAAAAAAGAAAAAGAAAGGGGGAGGGTTTGTTGGTTGAAAGCTAGCAGGTCTATTGGGGCACCTAAAGAAAAGCAATGTCACTTGTTAGTTAGGAATTGAACTTGGAAAAAATGAAGAAGAGAAAACTGAACTGAAATCTGAAAATTGAATAAAAAATGGTTGATTATTATCGAATAAAAATTTCTCTTCTAACTCGGGGTGTAAAAATTGTGGTGCTTGAATGTAAATAAACAAATGGGCGTGATTTGGGAGAAAATTTGGTGTTGGTTGGTGAAGAAATTTGAAAAAATGATAACTGTTGTATGTATTAAAGTGCTTAGGGAGGATAGTCACTATCATCTAAATGCTTCCTACCCGTCCCTTAGACTTCGTTACAACCCCTTAAGTCCTACTTGATCCTAGGTTTAATGCACTTATATTAGTGAAGCGGTTACACTACGGGCAAGCTTATAGTTCGTCATATTTGGCATATGATATTCTTTGTGAGAGTGAGCGTCTTTGTTGATTTTATGTCCATTGAAATAAACTTATTTGATTCATGTGAGATATATGGACAACTCTCTTTCTGTGAGGGCGCATAGTTGACAGTAGATTGATGAAAAGTTGATTTCTTGGGTAAGTGGCTTGAATTGAGTCATGCTGTTCGTGAAACAAAAGTATGCTTGAGTAGGTTGTTTGTTGTTGTGTAAAACTGAAAATTTTATTTTTGACATGGCTTTCGTAAGAATTGGCTTAATTGTTTGGTTTATGAAATGTTTTGAAAAAGTCGTATTAGACGAAGCCCGAGTAGGCCTGTTTAAATGGCGTGGTTGTGATTATAGTAGGTTGGTATTGGTAAGTGTTTGCTCGAGGGCGGGCAAAGTCTAAGTGGGGGGTGGTGATATTTGGCACAAAGTGAATCCTGGATGCATTTGAACTTGAACGAGACGACGAAAGGATCACACGACATTTAGAGAAAAATTTGGCAACTGAAGGTAGTGGCGCGTTCAGCCCGCGTTGCGCACCTTGCGCGCAACAGAAGCCTCTCTAACCAAATCTCTGATGCAGACAAAATATACTCCCGCGATGGGCTCGCGTTGCGCGGCCGTCGGGGGACTGTGTCCTGTTTTCCTTATTTGATCGGGATTTGGCCAACTTATTTTTGTTTTTAACCTAGGCTACAAATAGATGTTTTCTATGTTACGCACAATGTGCTGGGATTATTCTTAAGACTTGTAAGCCGTCGTTCTTATTCTCTCTTAGGTTTTACTTTATTTTTTTCATTCAAACCTAGATTATTCATGAATTCTAGTTCTTCTGCTCGAATCATGAGTAGCTAAACTCTCTTATTCTAGGGTTGTGGCAAAAGACATGATAGTTGGTTTGACGACAATTTCTATCTATTGAATTTTCATCTCTGGGTTGCTTATTTATTCTTGTGCTTAATTGTTTAATTACTTGATCACTAATTAGACACTATTTGTGGTGCGTGAGTTGAACTTGAAAGAGCGAATTCAGGTACGTAATAAGAATAAATAGAGTTTGTTCGATTTATTGTTTCGCTACTGAGGATAAAATATACCCTTTAGCCCTACTTAGTTGGTTATGGAAATATAAATGCGTTTTTGTTATTTCTGGCGATCATAGAAATGTAGATGTTAAGAGTAACATCTACAGGCTTGTGAATAGTTCGAAAGAATATCATAAAGTTAACATCAAACCGTCAACTAGTAACCCAGTAAATAAGATAGGTAGAATTGTCAGAAGATTTAATTGGATTGTCAAAAGCCATGACCTTGGAACTCTTTCTCATCTGATAAACTTTATAGTCTTATCCCCAGTCATCTAAATCACAAAGTCTTCATTTATTAATTTACATTCATTGGATTTTTACCCTCTTGAATAGTTACAAAGGAATTTGAATTAGTTGAACAGTATAAAATCAAGGTCTCTGTAGGTACGATATCTGGAGTGTAAATCCTATATTACTTGTACGACCATGTATACTTGCGTGTGTGTTTGAGAACAATAAATACAGAGTAATTATGTTAAGGTTAGTATAAGTGTACGTTACTAACTACTGTATTAATTTAGTCGTGGCTAGATGAGGTCTCTACTCAATGATGTAGTACCGTAACCTGCCATGATCCCCACATTTTCGTGTTTATATGTGCTAAGACTTCACAAATGCATCATTTTAGTGCTTGGTTGAAACTACAGGGATGATTTTCATGAGTTGCATGTGTCATTTTCATTTGAAAGGGACCAAATCTAATTTCCTGCAATCACGTACGATGGAAATAATGAAATTATGCACACAAAACCTTACAAATGTATGCCAATCAATTGACGAAGTTCACAACAAACTTTGAAAGAAAATCCACTAGTTCATTTTGTACGAGATTGAGAATTTGAGACCGGAACTAAAATGAGGTGTTTTTCTTTAATTTCTTCTAAAGAACCAAAGTAATGTGTTAAAACAAAGGAATATATCTGTTACACCTCTCGTTTTCGTCGTAAGAAATCCTATGGTTTCCTAGTTGAGTATGCCCTTTGAATGGAGATCAATACCCAAGTTTTGAGGTATTAAGTGTCTTATCCCTAGTACCACAGTATAAGTATATATTTCTTTTAATAAGATAGGATTAGAAGCTAAACGAATCGAATCGACACGAGTCAGAGTGAATTAGGATAGTCTGCAGAAACCAGTCACCATCGACGGGCCGTCGACGAGATGTTGTGGTGCACCGTCCCTGCTCAGCCGCCTCTGAAGTTTCGGGTGGAAGGTCGACGGAGCACGTCGATGAGCCATCAACACGTCGACGAGCGGTCGACCCACCGTCGACCCGCATCACTGGAACTTTCTAGTTCCATCTATATATATTTAGCCCTCACGTTTTATTCTTATTATTTTCATTCCCCAAATCAGAGAAAGTTCTTGAATATTCCTCTCAATATTTTCCATCATCATAGTGAAGATTTAGCAAGATTCAAGCCCCGTAAACTCGAGCTTGTGAAGGGAAAGTTGTTCCTAGGGTTCTATTGAAGTTGTTAAGCTTTGGAATGGGAGTTGAAGTTTGATTCTGGGAATCCAAGACTCCTCAAGATTTGTCAAGCTCGGGATAGTAGCATAGCTAGCTTGAAAAGCGAATAAGGTATGTTAAGGCTGTCCCTTTTATTCTTTTTGCATGATCCTAATTATCTGAATGAACAAATCAGTGAGTGAGTTCCAGAGACTCTACTCTTAGATGGTGCGGGCTTCATCGTATCCTTGATTTCCTATGTTTATGTTTATGACTTCTAGAGATCTTATGTTATCTAGAGTAATCCAGAGTATACCTTTCATGAGTCTTTCATGCATTATATATATATATACAACTATTTTCTTACACTGTGCCGCGCTATAATGGGCCATGCAGGCGCGTAGATGCGCATACCACTGCAGTGGGCAACTTATGATACTATCCCGGACGCGGGATGATGATGATAACACCGTGCCTATATGGCCAGGCAGTATACTACTCATACATCACCTATATGGTCGGGCAGTTTACTTTATGTATGGATGCATATGATCTTTAAAGAGAGAATGCTTATTATACACCACAAAGGTATCTTCAGTTATACAGATGTTTTCGGGTATTTAGTCATACTGATGCATTCATACAGTCAGTTGGCTTATGAGTTTCAGATTCCTTTCATGATGCTTATGTTTATGTTACTATTATGCCTTACATACTCAGTACATTATCCGTACTGACTCCCTTATTGCTTTTTTGGGGGGGGGGGGGGGGGGGGGGGGGAGAGCTGCGTTCATGCACGCAGGTTCAGGTAGACAGACAAGCTGTCAAGCTCAGTAGGACTTTTATCCAGCGGTGGTCAGTGCGCTCCACTTGATGCAGAGCTGCAGTCTATTTTGGTATGCCATTCTTTTGGAGATGTGTATATATATGTTTATAGGTATGACGGGGCCTTATCCCGTCCTTTCTACAACTTTATATTCCAGTAGAGGTCTGTAGACAGTTGTATGTAGATGACATGCGATGTAGCCTTGTCGGCTCCTATTCTTTTGTGTACAATTCATGTGGCAGCCTAGTCGGCTTGCAATGTTATCTTCAGTATATATATATATATACATGTGCATAGTTCTTGATATTATCCTTTCATGAGTCAGTTTAGTTCATATTGAGTGTTTTGTGGGCCTTTATTATGCAGTGTTATTCAGATATGAGTATCGGGGTATTTGGTCACTAGAGATCAGGCACTCGTCTCGACTCATCGGTTTGGATCGTGACAGAAGTGGTATCCGAGCAGTTCCGTCCTAGGGTTGTCTACAAACCGTGTCTAGTAGAGTCTTGTTTATGGGTGTGTCGTGCACCACACTTATAAACATGAGGCTACAGGACATATAGGAAATCGTCATTCCTTCTCTCTTAGATCGTGCGATAGAGTCGTGTGTTAAGAGTTCATCTTCTAATAATTTGTTCTGATTTCAACGATGCCTCGCAAGAAAGCTACAACTGCCCAGAAGAGCAAAATAGTGGCTGGTGAGGCCACTAGCCGTACTCAGCGGGCTACCAGGGCTCGGAGAGAGTCTTAGAGGGAGAGCCCATCTCAGACTTCACATACCCCCGCTCCAGCACCTGCCCTAGTGCCTCCAGTTCCTCAGCCAGATGCCCCGAGCCAGGATATGCGAGATGCTATACAGTTATTGACTAGATTGGTAGCCTCTCAGGCTTAGCGACAGGGATTTAGTGTTGATCAGGTAGACCGAGCGGGTAGTGTGAGGGTTAAAACTTTTCTTGGGTTAGATCCTCCAGAGTTCTCCGTGTTAAAGCAAAATATGGACCCTCAGGACTTTATTGGCAGTATGCAGAGGATTTTGAGGGTTATGCACACCGATGAGGTTGAGTCAGTGGAGCTGGCTTCTTGTAGGCTCCGTGATGTTGCAGTGTAGTGCAGTGGTATCAAGCATGAGAGCTGTCTAGGGGAGAGTATGCCCCTCCATCCGTTTGGCGAGAGTTTTCAGATGCTTTCATTCGTCATTATTTACCACCAGAAGTTCGACGGGCCCGAGTAGATAGGTTCTTGCGTGTTGAGCTAGGCAGCATGAGTGTTCTGGAGTAGAGTGTATACTTCGATTCATTGGCTAGATATGCCCCAGCTATGGTGGCTGAGATGGAAGATCGAGTTCAGCGTTTTATGGCTGGTCTAGGGCCATATTTGATAGATGAGTGTACGACAGTTGCGTTACAGCCGAGCATGGATATTTCCCGTATACAGGCATATGCACAGAATCTGGAAGATCGTAAGTGTCAGCGGAAAAAGTGACCGGGGCCATGATAAGAGGGCCAGATCTTTAGGTATTACTGGTGAGTTCAGGGGACGAAAGAGAAAACAACATTCCCGATATCCATTTCATTCAGTAGGGAGTGCGCCTCCGCGGTTTCCAGGCATTAGATTTGATTAGTCTTCTTATTTCGGAGCGGGTCAGAGTTCCAGGGCTTCAGGTTATCATCATAGACCACAGTCAGGCCAGATGAGACCACTTATGCCACGATGTACCCAGTGTGGTAGATTGCATTCCGGACAGTGTCGATTTGGATCCTATGTTTGTTATGCTTGTGGTCGGCCAGGTCATGTGATGAAGGAGTGTCCTTCGAGAGGGGGTACAAACATTGTTCAGCCAACGGGGTCTGTAGCTGGTTCTTCTTCATCTATACGCCCTTCAGGGAAAGGTTCTCAGACACCAGCAGGACGTGGTAGAGCGAGGAGTGGAGCATCTAGCTTGAGTAGGTCTCCGCACCGCGTCTATGCACTAGCCGGTAGACAGGATCGTGAGACGTCTCCTGATATTGTTAGATGTATATTATTAGTCTCATTCTATGATGTATATGTTGACACCCAATTTTGTCCCTCTCCTATTTAATTTACCCGGGGTTTCTAAATTTACTGACGAGCTAAATACTTTATTTTCACTACTATTATTTTAGCTACTTTTATCTTTTAACATTATAAGTATTACTTTATCACATATTTTAAACGGTTAGTCATCGTTTCATTTTTCGGGTTTAGAATCGTTAAATTGATTACAAGACAACATTTTTTGCAAAATATTTATTTCTTCTACATATTAATTAGAATCCCAAAAAATAATTAAATAGCGGAGGAAGGACCAATATTTTTCAGCCAAATTAATGGCCCAAAATTCAAATATAATATTATTTCCCTACCCAACTAAACAACCCCACATTTAAATACCCAACCCACATTTTAACCCAACTAAAATACTAAACGGACCAGCCCATTACCCCTAAATAAACGGACCAGCCCACATCACAATTTTACCCGACCCAGTCCAATTCCCCCCTAAAACCTAATTCCCTCCCTCTTTCTTTCCTTTCCCTTCCCATTTTCTCCCCTTCTTTTCTGCTTCCCTCTCTCTCTTTCCCTTTCCACCACCGCCGCTCACTCCTCTCTCTTTTCTCCCTCCTCCGCGACCAAACCCTGGCCGCCTCACCCACTATTCCCTGTTCCCCGCTTGTTCCCCACACTTGTTCCCTCGTTCCCTCTCTCTCCCGCTCCTCCTTCCCCCTTTCCTCGGCACAAAAAGAAAAAACAACCTATAAGAAGAGAAAGGAGAGGAAGAGAAAAACGAGGGGATGGAAAAAGGGAAGAAGAGAAATCGAAGTATCTGGGATCGGGAAAAGAAAAGAACGAAAACCAAAAATCAACTTGAACAAAAAGGGAGGAGACAGATCGAAAACCCAAATCTGAAACCCAAAAATTCTCCCTACAAAACATAATCTTACACCGCGAAAGAGATTACTTCAGCGTTTTCAGAGATATCTCGCTATTTTACACATTTGTTTTTCCTTTTTCCGGCGAACTTTAGCCGCGGCAAAGTTTTTCGACAAAGTTCAGTTTGAGTTCTCCGATTTTAAAATCTTCTTTTACGTCGTGTATTTGAACGAGTTGAGTTTCGCATTGAAAAGAATTCGAGTGTCGTTCGAGTTCGAAGTGTAGATTCGAGACCTCGAGACCCACTTCACTGTACCAACAAAAGGTCAGTGCTGTTTTCCTTTTTTCTTGTCATTTGTTCAGATCGAAAAATGTATTAAGCGTTCTGTGTTAAGTTCAGTTTTCTTTGTGATTTTGTGAAATATGTTTATATGCTAACATAATTAAAATAGTTGTGTTTGTTTAGTAATTAAGTATGTGTCAATATGCTGGGTTAATTTAGTTTATTAGACCGTGTAGAGTATTTTTGAAATTATTCTTGTATACTTTATATGTTGTAGCCTATTATGTTAGGCATGGTTAATGGTTAGTTTAGCCTGTTTAGCTTAAAATATGTTTCTAAGCATTATGTAATCAGTCTATGTTAAACACGCATCCTAGGTTAATTGAGTATTCTATAGCAGAGTTAAGATGTGGATAGTTTCTAATCTGTTTGTGAAGGATATGTTGGTTTAATGTAGTTTATTATTCGCTTGAGCATTGGTTCTGTTTTGGGTCCTATTCGAATCAAATTTGCAGTTTTTGGGTGATTGTCCTTTTGTTTGGAATCTCAGAATTGCATATTGAAGTCCAGAATCGGCCCTATCCCTTCTCTCATGTGAAAAACTGAACCTGTGTGTTTGAATCTATACAAGAAATTGCGATTGATGATAAATTTTCCTCAATAACTGAAAATGATCCTAATGCTTTGATAAGTTGTCCTACTTGAACTCTGTTTATGCTGCGAAAGTCTTATATGTTTGTCTTGAATATATATCATCTTGTCATATCTAAAAGTGATTTTCTTCAAGTAGATAACAGGCATGATATCATGTCTCACCTAGTTAGCTTAAGAACAACCTCTAGTTTGTTTTATGTTTTGAATCAATGAACCTTCATTCCTTAGGGAACACTGCATTCTTTTTCTCTTGACCTGCTGTTGAACCTGAGTTCTGAAATTTCAATTTTTATCTTCAACTAAGAAATCCTTTTCTTGTAAACTGAGTTTCGAATCCAAAATGTCCTTAAGGTGTTTTTTTTTGTAGACTGTTATTGCATTAGAAGGATTGTAGCCAAAATTCAGTTAAGGCATCAGAATCTTTTTTGTGTTTTCCGTGTTGTGAAACGAACTACTGTGGTTTGTTATAACAGATAATCTAACACAAGTTCAGTACAATTTACTACATACGATGATCTGGTTAGCTCGTATGGATTCAGGTAGTAGAAAATGTCTAGATGCAGTATATGATTGGTTCTGAGTTTTGTTTTAAGTGTATGATAGTTCAGCTCTGTTTGTTTGTGCTTAAATGCCCGAGTGCTGTTTATCAGTTTAAGCATGTCAAAAAAAATTTAATGTTTTACTCTTTAGTGAATAATTTGATCCCATTGTGTCGTTTGAATAAATACTAGCACATTACTAGCAGTCCTAAGGCTGTGTGTGGCCATTACTTTCTATGTTTCAAGCTGGTTTATATTCTTAATGTGTTTGTAGTTTATCTGCATGTGTACAATGTACTTTATTAATTATTGAAAGCATGCTTAGCAAAGATCAAATATCAGTTTTAAGTTCGGATAAAGTCAGATGTTAATGTGCATGTTGATTGAACATCTAATATTGGGATTAGACGAAATGTGTTTCCTTGTCTTGTATTTGCTTGCTGATTAAAAAAAAATTAGGTTGCCCACGTGTGTGTTTGCCTAAGATCGCTGATAAGAAATGCGGCTGTGAGTTTGAACATTTATTTGGAAGATCCCAAGATAGCTCAGTGTGTTCGAAGTACGCTGCCTGAATTTGTACATTAGAGTAAAAAGGAGTAGTGATGAAAACAGGCCTTTTCGCCTTCTAAAACTGCTTTACGAGTGTAACAAATACTTATTTGGTTTATTCTCTTTTGAGTGTAAAATTAATTTTAAATCTTTTGAATTCAGGACAGATTCTGTTTTCTTTTTCTTTCCTTCCAAACAAGTTGAATTTGCACCCCATGTCTTATGCGCACAAATATGTATTTTTGTTGAGCCTTGGTACATATTCTCCTACTAAGAGAAGTCTCCTTATTGAATATCATATCATGCCTGGAAGGATAGTGGTTACAGATTAACTCTTCATGTCTTAGAGAATTCATTTCACTGTAGTTTAAATGTGATGGACATTGGGGATCATTTTTTATGCTTTGAAAATTAAGCATGCATCATGGATTAGTTGTTTTAGTTTGTTTCGAGTGTCATTAGCTGCAAGATGGATACCTCGTTCGGCATTTGTGTATTTCGTGTTCGGCATAGTATCCTTGTTATGTGTTACTTGGCTATCTCTATTTTATTCAGCGTCTTTTAAAACTTGAAATTGTCTTTACTAATTTCATTACTCTAATGTTGCTGAATGTATGTTGGATTTCAATATTTGATTGTTGCAACACACACAGTGCACTGGTTTGGGTACTCGTACTGTAGAGTATATATTTCTCTTACCTTTACTGGGCAGCAATTCATTGGGCTATTGTATTTAGTTCTGTTTGAGTACAATAAGTCATTAGAATTGATGATAAGATAGTTATTTTGTCTGCTGGGTTAATTGATAATCTGTGTGTTAATTGAGTCAAGCAGCCCCATAAAACACGTGATATTTCTGCTGCTATTCAACTTGACATGCTAGGTATACTTATATTGATTATGTATATGTATGTATACGACAGGTATACTTTAGCCAATACATCCTTATGAACGTGTATACATGAGATATACTTGAACATACGTATGATATACATAACCCACTGATTTGTTTTGAACTTATATTTCACATGTCTAATCTTATTCGTTGAGTAGATATTAATCCTTTTTATTTCATTTTTATGCATGAACATCGCATACGAGTCAAAGGGGACTCGTCCTCCTCCACGTTCGATGTTGGGCTAAAAGCCCAACGTAATTTCTCTATCGAATCAGTCCCCACAGTAGCGGACAACAGCAATACATAAAATCTGGGCCCAAAACTCACTAGCAAAATGGACGCGGCAGCAATCCAAATGGGCCAAGCCCATTTACATTATATCTATCCCTCCATTTTTATTTCTGTGTGCATTTAACATGTTTGTATGACTAACATTTATGCTTGTTAATTAAGATAAACTTTAGTAACATTAAGGTTTTTAGTTTAGTTATGGGTAGTTAATTCCACAAATTACATTCACTTCTATTTTTAAAACTATTTATAGTACCTATAATATTTATTCGAGTAATTGATTTTCAAAATAGCATGACTACATCTTTTGGCTAAGGGAATAATAATTTATGCTTACTACTTTTGAAACCCGAAACATCATAAATCTTACATTAACGTTAGCTTATTCTAGGGAATGAAAAGGCAAACTAATTCAACGAATAACTCATTTTTCCAAATACTTACAAAACATTATACATCCCGCACTTTCTCAGTTTATGTACAATTAAACCCCTTTATGCAAATCATTATTTTCTACAAATCTTATTTCTATCTATAACTTTAGTAATACTTATCAGATATTTTCTTAAATATTTAAAACATTACATTTACACTTAGCCTAATTAAATTTTAGTCCGGTCGGTTAACCATTGTTAATGGGTCTTAAAGGGTGCCTAATACCTTCCCTTTAGACTAATTGAACCCTTACCTAGAACCTTAAGTTTCGCAGACCTTAAACAGAGTTAACTGTAAACCTAACTTTAATAAACTTTAGGTATCCTAATTCACCGTAAGTAATTAGGTGGCGACTCCTTAATACAAACAAAACAGGAATCTCCAATATGTCGTACTTCTACTTTAATCCCGAGGTTAAAAAGGGGGTGTGACAGCTTGGCGACTCTGCTGGGGACTTTACCTAGGTTCTAACCATAACGGACTTAGTTTAAATAGGCTTTGTGTGCTTATTGGAAATTAATTTATTTGTTAACTGTTTTTACATGCTATTAATTGTTTGTTTGATATAAACAGTTTGTTCGATATAAACTGTTTATGTGTTACTGCTTTGATAAATTGTCAATCCGTTCATATTTATTCCACTTCTGGAAAATTCACACTATCACACGTACACGCGAGGTGTGTTTTGCGCACCCGCAAATTTCTTTCGTAGAATCCAAATTTTATGAGAGTTGGCGTATGCGCGGGGTGTTCGAATAACGGGGACCGCGTAGCCTTCTCACTCGAGTAGTCCGCTCGGGAACCTTGCGTCTAGTAAACCCACTCTTAGTCAACTTAGGATAGAGCTAAACCAACACCCTTTATTAAGAGCATACATTTCATGACCTAGGAGGTTTAATACCCTTGGTGTATTAAATCCATTAGATGACCATACCGAAACATCCAAGTGGGTTCACAACCCCAAGTGACACTAAGCATACTTTATGTGCATGTTTGAAGGATAATTGTGCCTAAATATTGACAATTCGCTCTAATTAATTAAACTTTAGGAGGGAGGGAATGACTAACGTTCCTATGACAAGTATGCATTTTTATTGGAGTACAATGAACAACGAAGATCAAGGACTTTACAAAAACGGAGCTGAAATTTAGACATAGGAAATTGTATTTTCTTTACTTAGATTAGGAAACACTTTATGCTGTATTCATTTGACATATAATAAATATTACACAACTTTTGTACTTTATTTTGGGGAAATAGAATTTGTTTAATTAATCAAAGCAACGGGATGACGTATTATGGCACACTTTACCCTTCAAACAAACGTTAGGCCTACCTCTGGCACAAAGAGGTCACATGCATATTAGGACGCGTTATTGTTTGATATACTCGTTTACATTTGTTTGACAACTTTATGAACTATTTGCTACATGACTTACTTGACTCTATGTGATCATGACTTTACCTAGATATGTTGTGAGACTGACATCATTTTGCATTTTTATGTTCTTATATCCCTAAAAAAGTTGATTCGGGTCGACACCGAGACACCGACCATCCAGGATGCCGAACCAGGAGAGACTTTGAACAATTGGATTCTTACTCCACGAGTCTTGGTAGTTTGAACATATAGAAAACTTTTGAAATAGCACAATTTTAAAATTGAGGTTTGAATCATGCTCAAGACTTTTGTTGCTTTGCCTCATCTTTTGAAAACTTAATCGCAAAATCTATGCATTTCTGATTTTCCTTAATCATCTATTATTATTTTCTACTTTATTTATCAAATCTGCCAACTCTATGATTGTGACATAAGATGAAACATACATCCCGAAAGAGTAATAAAGACATTTGAGGACAAGACAAGATTACACTCGGAAGAAATTGAAATAGCCGATAGGTGATGACATAAGCCTGAAAGCTATCAATTCAAGAAGAAATCAAAGGACGACATTAGGTTAGACAGCCTAGTTTGCAACCTTTCCTTTAACAATTGGTACGAACTACGTTCCAACCTGATTCCCGTGGTGGGATACGTAGGCAGCCCACATAGGGTTCGGTTGCATTATAACATAAAATCAGAAATCCTTATGTAAGGAGAATTACACATGACTTGATTCCTTTGGCGGGATTCGTAGACTTTCAACATACGGGTTAGTCATATTTAGGTAGAAAACCAACAAACCTTTTACCATTTACACAACAGAACTATGCTGACCTGATTCCCTTGGTGGGATACGTAGGCAATCCACATCGGGTTCGGTCCCTTTATTAAATTCTCAAACCATATTTTATGAACCTTACGAACTACGCTGACCTGATTCCCATGGGGGATACGTAGGCAGCCCACATAGGGTTCGGTTGCTTTATAACAAAAAAAAAAATCCAAAATATCTTATGCGTACGAACTACGTTCCAACCTGATTCCCGTGGTGGGATACGTAGGCAGCCAACATAGGGTTCGGTTGCGCTATAACAGAAAATCCAAAAATCCTTACATAAAGAAAACCACACAGGGCCTGATTCCCTCGGCGGGACTCGTACACTATTAACATACGGATCCGTCACACCTAGATAAAATCCAACAAACCCTTTACCATTTATATCACGAACTACGTTCCGACCTGATTCCCTTGGAGGGATACGTAGGCAACCTATACAAGGTTCGGTCACACCACAACATAAATTTAACATACCCTTCTGAACCCAAAACTGGGGCATATTTTGAAAATATATAGACAAAAGAACAGTTGGACATCGACAAGATTGAGGCTACCAGATAGGAAGTATTATAGACCAATTACTTTAGAAGTGTCACAATTTGAAGTTGGCAGAAATATTTTACAACTTACATACATATATTTACACATATATATTTCCTTATATACATATACTTACATATATATCTTTCTTTATATATACACTTACATATACGCTTTTTTAAATGAAACACTTTCTTTCAATCATTTTCACTACTGTTCATCTATCGAGGTTTGAACGGAGGTCACGAGATCCGAACAAATAAGACGAATGGAGCAGCCAACAACGTCAAGCTTCAAGTCAACACGAATCAGCTTCCCCCTCCCAAACTAAGAATTTTTTTTTGAGTGCAGGAACTTAAAATCGCGAGATCAACAGTCAAGTCTATCAATCAGGGCCATTGTGGCCTCTCCTCAAAAGCCATACGACTTTACTTCCAACCTTATCTTTTAATTTATTTTTATCAAAATAATTTTATAACTTTATACACCTGTTTTTGTAGGTTGACGAGATTGAAGGCGAATTAAATCAGGATTACGTGTCCTAAATTTGGCCTGTCACGATACCATCAACATCATGAGCCAGACGGCTATTCCACCATTTTACTCCATACTTTATCAATTATTTTATCATATACTTTACCAGCTTTAACCATTTTACTCTGAACTTTGCAGGAATCATTGTTTAGTTTCCAAAGACAGCTGAAGGCATCTCCCAAGACCGCTGGAGGCATCAATATCACACCCCGAGGATAACTATACAATTAGGCTCGTCCGCCTTTAATAGGATATTTTTTAGGCTCATCCGCCTTTAATAGGATGTCATTTCTTTAAATGCCTCACACGGCATATGCATCAAGTCCCCGAAAACAACCGGAGACATAACATCAAGTCCCCAAAGACAACCGGAGGCATATCATCAAGTCCCCGAAGACAACCGGAGACACAACATCAAGTCCCCGAAGACAACCGGAGGCATAACATCAAGTCCCCGAAGACAACCGGAGACACAGCATCAAGTCCCCGAAGACAATCGGAGACACAACATCAAGTCCCCGAAGACAACCGGAGACACAACATCAAGTCCCCGAAAACAACCGGAGACATAGCATCAAGTCCCCGAAGACAACCGGAGACACAACATCAAGTCCCCGAAGACAACCGGAGACATAGCATCAAGTCCCCGAAAATAACCGGAGACGTATCATTAAGCCTCCGAAGACAACAGGAGACATATCATTAATCTTCCGAAGACAACCGGAGATATCACATGGCTACACGGCCTCACCTGCATAAGCCAAACGGCTATACACTTACTTTACTCCTTACATCATCTCTTTATTTCATCATTCTACTTTACCTACTTTAACGAGTTACCTTAAATTTCACAGATATCATTTATCATCGAGTCCCGGAAGACAGCCGGAGGCCGTATCACTATCATCTCCAAACTGCAACCAAATATATTATTACATCATCGGCATACGCATCACACATTCATTCAAGTCCCTGAAGACAACCAGAGACAACATTGGCCACACGGCTTCATCTTCATTCCCACACTCATATTTACTATCATTTTTACACTCTTTACAATTTTACACTTTCAACATTTTACTAATTTTGACATGAATTTCAGTTTTGGCAGAATGTACAACTTGCAGAGACGCAACACAACGTGGAACTTTATCTTACGCAGTGAACTGGGGCAAATACGCTGAAGAGGAATATCAAACTCATAAGCAAAGGTCACGAATCTACTCTCGAACTCGACTCCGCCTACGTCCACAAACATGTGATACGTAGGCTATCCCAAAAAAAAAAAAAACTTTCATATACACCACTACAACTATTAAATCAACTCTTTTCATAGTCTCGTATCCTTGGCTATATCCCAGTGTCTCCATAACTCAACACTGGGGCATTTTTTTAGAGAATTTACATCGTGTCTAATAGAGTCCTACTTAAAGGTGTCTTGCACGCCACATTTATAATTAGGAGGCCATAAGCATAGGTTCCATTCTTGAGCGTTCTCATCACTTGTCTACAACCCCCGCAAGATTATGAACCCACAAAAAACTTTCGAACTACACATGGCCTGATTCTCGTGCAGCCCGAGATATGAAGGCAACTCGAAACTAAGATTCAGCCATAATTTTCCATAATTCCTTAGGTCCTCATAATTTTTTACATCAATTTCCCTAAACCGTACTTTCTTACAAACTCATATTCGTCGGTCCAAACAAAATTGGCTACTATGTCAACTTCTTCGCCCGAAGATTCTTACATCATCTCCAGTCGAAGAGGGGCATCTGTTGACACCCAATTTTGTCCCTCTCCTATTTAATTTACCCGGGGTTTCTAAATTTACTGACGAGCTAAATACTTTATTTTCACTACTATTATTTTCGCTACTTTTATCTTTTAACATTATAAGTATTACTTTATCACAGATTTTAAACGGTTAGTCATCGTTTCATTTTTCGGGTTTAGAATCGTTAAATTGATTACAAGACAACATTTTTTGCATAATATTTATTTCTTCTACATATTAATTAGAATCCCAAAAAATAATTAAATAGCGGAGGAAGGACCAATATTTTTCAGCCAAATTAATGGCCCAAAATTCAAATATAATATTATTTCCCTACCCAACTAAACAACCCCACATTTAAATACCCAACCCACATTTTAACCCAACTAAAATACTAAACGGACCAGCCCATTACCCCTAAATAAACGGACCAGCCCACATCACAATTTTACCCGACCCGGTCCAATTCCCCCCTAAAACCTAATTCCCTCCCTCTTTCTTTCCTTTCCCTTCCCATTTTCTCCCCTTCTTTTCCGCTTCCCTCTCTCTCTTTCCCTTTCCACCACCGCCGCTCACTCCTCTCTCTTTTCTCCCTCCTCCGCGACCAAACCCTGGCCGCCTCACCCACTATTCCCTATTCCCCGCTTGTTCCCCACAATTGTTCCCTCTCTCTCCCGCTCCTCCTTCCCCCTTTCCTCGGCACAAAAAGAAAAAAAAACCTATAAGAAGAGAAAGGAGAGGAAGAGAAAAACGAGGTGATGGAAAAAGGGAAGAAGAGAAATCGAAGTATCTGGGATCGGGAAAAGAAAAGAACGAAAACCAAAAATCAACTTGAACAAAAAGGGAGGAGACAGATCGAAAACCCAAATCTGAAACCCAAAAATTCTCCCTACAAAACATAATCTTACACCTCGAAAGAGATTACTTCAGCGTTTTCAGAGATATCTCGCTATTTTACACATTTGTTTTTCCTTTTTCCGGCGAACTTTAGCCGCGGCAAAGTTTTTCGACAAAGTTCAGTTTGAGTTCTCCGATTTTAAAATATTCTTTTACGTCGTGTATTTGAACGAGTTGAGTTTCGCATTCAAAAGAATTCGAGTGTCGTTCGAGTTCGAAGTGTAGATTCGAGACCTCGAGACCCACTTCACTGTACCAACAAAAGGTCAGTGCTGTTTTCCTTTTTTCTTGTCATTTGTTCAGATCGAAAAATGTATTAAGCGTTCTGTGTTAAGTTCAGTTTTCTTTGTGATTTTGTGAAATATGTTTATATGCTAACATAATTAAAATAGTTGTGTTTGTTTAGTAATTAAGTATGTGTCAATATGCTGGGTTAATTTAGTTTATTAGACCGTGTAGAGTATTTTTGAAATTATTCTTGTATACTTTATATGTTGTAGCCTATTATGTTAGGCATGGTTAATGGTTAGTTTAGCCTGTTTAGCGTAAAATATGTTTCTAAGCATTATGTAATCAGTCTATGTTAAACACGCATCCTAGGTTAATTGAGTATTCTATAGCAGAGTTAAGATGTGGATGGTTTCTAATCTGTTTGTGAAGGATATGTTGGTTTAATGAAGTTTATTATTCGCTTGAGCATTGGTTCTGTTTTGGGTCCTATTCGAATCAAATTTGCAGTTTTTGGGTGATTGTCCTTTTGTTTGGAATCTCAGAATTGCATATTGAAGTCCAGAATCGGCCCTATCCCTTCTCTCATGTGAAAAACTGAACCTGTGTGTTTGAATCTATACAAGAAATTGCGATTGATGATAAATTTTCCTCAATAACTGAAAAGATCCTAATGCTTTGATAAGTTGTCCTACTTGAACTCTGTTTATGCTGCGAAATTCTTATATGTTTGTCTTGAATATATATCATCTTGTCATATCTAAAAGTGATTTTCTTCTAGTAGATAACAGGCACGATATCATGTCTCACCTAGTTAGCTTAAGAACAACCTCTAGTTTGTTTTATGTTTTGAATCAATGAACCTTCATTCCTTAGGGAACACTGCATTCTTTTTCCCTTGACCTGCTGTTGAACCTGAGTTCTGAACTTTCAATTTTTATCTTCAACTAAGAAATCCTTTTCTTGTAAACTGAGTTTCGAATCCAAAATGTCCTTAAGGTGTTTTTTTTTGTAGACTGTTATTGCATTAGAAGGATTGTAGCCAAAATTCAGTTAAGGCATCAGAATCTTTTTTGTGTTTTCCGTGTTGTGAAACGAACTACTGTGGTTTGTTATAACAGATAATCTAACACAAGGTCAGTACAATTTACTACATACGATGATATGGTTAGCTCGTATGGATTCAGGTGGTAGAAAATGTCTAGATGCAGTATATGATTGGTTCTGAGTTTTGTTTTAAGTGTATGATAGTTCAGCTCTATTTGTTTGTGCTTAAATGCCCGAGTGCTGTTTATCAGTTTAAGCATGTAAAAAAAAATGTAATGTTTTACTCTTTAGTGAATAATTTGATCCCATTGTGTCGTTTGAATAAATACTAGCACATTACTAGCAGTCCTAAGGCTGTTTGTGGCCATTACTTTCTATGTTTCAAGCTGGTTTATATTCTTAATGTGTTTGTAGTTTATCTGCATGTGTACAATGTACTTTATTAATTATTGAAAGCATGCTTAGCAAAGATCAAATATCAGTTTTAAGTTCGGATAAAGTCAGATGTTAATGTGCATGTTGATTGAACATCTAATATTGGGATTAGACGAAATGTGTTTCCTTGTCTTGTATTTGCTTGCTGATTAAAAAAACATTAGGTTGCCCACGTGTGTGTTTGCCTAAGATCGCTGATAAGAAATGCGGCTGTGAGTTTGAACATTTATTTGGAAGATCCCAAGATAGCTCAGTGTGTTCGAAGTACGCTGCCTGAATTTGTACATTAGAGTAAAAAGGAGTAGTGATGAAAACAGACCTTTTCGCCTTCTAAAACCACTTTACGAGTGTAACAAATACTTATTTGGTTTATTCTCTTTTGAGTGTAAAATTAATTTTAAATCTTTTGAATTCAGGACAGATTCTGTTTTCTTTTTCTTTCCTTCCAAACAAGTTGAATTTGCAGCCCATGTCTTATGCGCACAAATATGTATTTTTTGTTGAGCCTTGGTACATATTCTCCTACTAAGAGAAGTCTCCTTATTGAATATCATATCATGCCTGGAAGAATAGTGGTTACAGATTAACTCTTCATGTCTTAGAGAATTCATTTCACTGTAGTTTAAATGTGATGGACTTTGGGGATCATTTTTTATGCTTTGAAAATTAAGCATGCATCATGGATTAGTTGTTTTAGTTTGTTTCGAGTGTCATTAGCTGCAAGATGGATACCTCGTTCGGCATTTGTGTATTTCGTGTTCGGCATAGTATCCTTGTTATGTGTTACTTGGCTATCTCTATTTTATTCAACGTCTTTTAAAACTTGAAATTGTCTTTACTAATTTCATTACTCTAATGTTGCTGAATGTATGTTGGATTTCAATATTTGATTGTTGCAACACACAGTGCACTGGTTTGGGTACTCGTACTGTAGAGTATATATTTCTCTTACCTTTACTGGGCAGCAATTCATTGGGCTATTGTATTTAGTTCTGTTTGAGTACAATAAGTCATTAGAATTGATGATAAGATAGTTATTTTGTCTGCTGGGTTAATTGATAATCTGTGTGTTAATTGAGTCAAGCAGCCCCATAAAACACGTGATATTTCTACTGCTATTCAACTTGACATGCTAGGTATACTTATATTGATTATGTATATGTATGTATACAACGGGTATACTTTAGCCAATATATCCTTATGAACGTGTATACATGAGATATACTTGAACATACGTATGATATACATAACCCACTGATTTGTTTTGAACTTATATTTCACATGTCTAATCTTATTCGTTGAGTAGATATTAATCCTTTTTATTTCATTTTTATGCATGAACATCGCATACGAGTCAAAGAGGACTCGTCCTCCTCCACGTTCGATGTTGGGCTAAAAGCCCAACGTAATTTCTCTATCGAATCAGTCCCCACAGTAGCGGACAACAGCAATACATAAAATCTGGGCCCAAAGCTCACTAGCAAAATGGACGCGGCAGCAATCCAAATGGGCCAAGCCCATTTACATTATATCTATCCCTCCATTTTTATTTCTGTGTGCATTTAACATGTTTGTATGACTAACATTTATGCTTGTTAATTAAGATAAACTTTAGTAACATTAAGGTTTTTAGTTTAGTTATGGGTAGTTAATTCCACAAATTACATTCACTTCTATTTTTAAAACTATTTATAGTACCTATAATATTTATTCGAGTAATTGATTTTCAAAATAGCATGACTACATCTTTTGGCTAAGGGAATAATAATTTATGCTTACTACTTTTGAAACCCGAAACATCATAAATCTTACATTAACGTTAGCTTATTCTAGGGAATGAAAAGGCAAACTAATTCAACGAATAACTCATTTTTCCAAATACTTACAAAACATTATACATCCCGCACTTTCTCAGTTTATGTACAATTAAACCCCTTTATGCAAATCATTATTTTCTACAAATCTTATTTCTATCTATAACTTTAGTAATACTTATCAGATATTATCTTAAATATTTAAAACATTACATTTACACTTAGCCTAATTAAATTTTAGTCCGGTCGGTTAACCATTGTTAATGGGTCTTAAAGGGTGCCTAATACCTTCCCTTTAGACTAATTGAACCCTTACCTAGAATCTTAAGTTTCGCAGACCTTAAACAGAGTTAACTTTAAACCTAACTTTAATAAACTTTAGGTGTCCTAATTCACCGTAAGTAATTAGGTGACAACTCCTTAATACAAACAAAACAGGAATCTCCAATATGTCGTACTTCTACTTTAATCCCGAGGTTAAAAAGGGGGTGTGACAGTATACACACTGATTGATCCAGGTTCCACCTTATCATATGTTACACCATCTGTTGCTGGCAAGTTTGGGATAGAGCCTGAATCGATTAAACCTTTTGAGGTATCTACGCCAATTGGTGGTCCTGTTATAACTAGGTGAATATATCGAGGTTGTGTTGTGATAGTTTGTAATCACCATACCCTAGAAGATTTGATTGAGTTAGACATGATTGGTTTTGATATTATTATGAGCATAGATTGGTTGGCTTCCTGCTATGCTAATGTCAATTGCAGAACCAAGGTAGTCTGATTCCAGTTTCCTGATGAGCCAGTCCTAGAGTGGAAGGGTAATGCTGCTTTACCGAGGGGTAGGTTTATTTCCTACCTTAAGGCAAGGAAGATGATCAGAAAGGTGTATATTTATCACCTAGTTCGGGTCCAGAATGTGCAGGCAGCATCATCGACCCTTTAGTGTGTCCCTGTGGTCAATGAGTTTCCAGAGGTATTTCCAGATGAGTTTCCAGAGGTATTTCCAGATGAGTTTCCAGAGGTATTTCCAGGCATCCCGCCGGAACGGGAGATTTTTTGTCGTAAGAAATCCTATGGTTTCCTAGTTGAGTATGCCCTTAGAATGGAGATCAGTACACAAGTTTTGAGGTATTAAGTGTCTTACCCCGATTACCGAAGTATAAGTATATATTTCTTGCAATACGACAGGATTAGAAGTTAAAGGAATCGAATCGACACTAGTCGGAGTGACTCAGGAGAGTCTGTAGAAACCAGTCACCATCGACGGGCCATCGACACATCGACGAGCCATCGTGGTGCGCCGTCCCTGCTCCGTCGCCTCTGAATTTTCGGGTGGCAGGTCGATGGAGCACGTCGACGAGCCGTCGACCCACCGTTGACCCGCATCGCTGGAACTTTCTAGTTCCATCTATATATATTTAGCCCTCACGTTTTATTGTTATTATTTTCATTCCCCAAATCAGAGAAAATTCTAGAATATTCCTCTCAATATTTTCCATCATCATAGTGAAGATTTAGCAAGATCCGAGCCCCGTAAACCCGAGCTTGTGAAGGGAAAGTTGTTCCTAGTGTTCTAATGAAGTTGTTAAGCTTTGGAATTGGAGTTGAAGTTTGATTCTTGGAATCCTAGACTCCTCAAGATTTGTCAAGCTCGGGATAGTAGCATAACTAGCTTGAAAAGCGAATAAGGTATGTTAAGGCTGTCCCTTTTAGTCTTTTGGCATGATCCTAATTATCTGAACGAACAAATAAGCGAGCGAGTTCCAAAGACTCTACTCTTAGATGGTTCAAGCTTCATTGTATCCTTGATTTCCTATGTTTATGTTCATGACTTCTAGAGATCTTATGTTACCTACAGTAATCCAGAGTATACCTTTCATGAGTCTTTCATGCATTATATATATATATATATATATATATATATATATATATATATATATGTACAACTATTTTCTTACACCGTGCCGCGCTATAGTCGGCCAGGCAGGCCCGTAGATGCGCACATCACTGTAGTGGGCAGCTTATGATACTGTCCCGGACGCGGGATGATGATGATAACACCGTGCCTATATGGCTGGGCAGTATACTACTCACACCACACCTATATGGTCGCGCAGTTTACTATATGTATGGATGTATATGATCTTTAAAGAGAGCATGCTTATTATACACTGTAAAGGTATCTTCAGTTATACATATTTTTTCGGATATTCAGTCATACAGATGCATACATACAGTCAGTTGGCTTATGAGTTTCAGATTCCTTTCATGATGCTTATGTATATATTACTCTTATGCCTTACATACTCAGTACATTTCAGTAGGACTTTTATCCAGCGGTGGTCAGTGCGCTCCACTTGATGCGGAGCTGCAGTTTATTTTGGTATGCCATTCTTTTGGAGATGTGTATATATATGTTTATGGGTATGACGGGGCCTTGTCCCGTCCTTTCTACAGCTTTATCTTTCAGTAGAGGTCTGTAGACAGTTGTATGTAGATTACATGTGATGTAGCCTTGTCGGCTTCTATTCTTTTGTGTACAGTTCATGTGGCAGCCTAGTCGGCTTGCAATGTTATCTTTAGTATATATATACATATGCATAGTTCTTGATATTATCCTTTCATGAGTCAGTTTAATCCAGATTGAGTTGCTTGTGGGCCCTTATTATACAGTGTTATCCAGATATGAGTATATGGGTGTTTGGTCACTTGAGGTTAGGCACTCATCGCGGCTCATCGGTTTGGGTCGTGACAATATCTACCTATAGCGCATGAAATACATATGCAATAGCCTATATGAGCCTGGTCAGTGGTCATTGTTCTAGGCTAACGGACGTTTGGTCAGGCTTTGACCTCTGACCAGTATATCACATATAATTCATGTGCTAGCTATACATGCTTACATTTGAATTTTTCCTTTTGCATATGAAAACAATTAATTCAGTTGAACCCACAAAATCTGTCCTAAATCCGCCTGTGTCATCTAGTTCAGTCATTGGAATTATGGAAGTACCAAATTTCAACCAATAAATTAGAATACCTTTGTTTCAACTAATTTTTTTTCGCAAGAAAGATATATTTGACACTAAACCACAGTTTTACCAATTCTAAACCCTGGAATCACTGTGAATCCTACACGGAATTCAGTTTCGGATGATCCGTTCGACATCAAGAATGCTTCTTCTTCATTAACACTTTCCATGTAAACGTCGGAAAATCTACATCCTTTTCACACTTGAAATACAGAAACTTCGGGTACGAATGAAAAGGCAAGACAATGGAGTAGCCAAATGTGCTTTGCCATTTCAGCAAATGTGCAAAAGAAATGTGTCTTTGGTTACTCACCAGAAGTCAGTAAATTCCTATGATCCATATTGCCAAAAAGGGATCTTTCCATTTTGGGATGGATGAGTTTCAAGTACTTTGCGAGACAAAATCTTGCAAATGTTGTCTTTGACTTCCTGGCTAAGTAATCTTCTGGCATAACATATCTCAATTCCAAGAATCTGTTGAAAATAAATTTTTTCGTTTTGTCTTCTCTGTCATGGATTCGTTATACATAGAGAAGTATGGATAGTTGAAATCATCAAACATCTCTTGACAAACAAATGATTCAAACGTGTAATATTTGTCATTTGGTTTTAAGAACATAGTACCAGGTTGAAAAGACAAGGCTGCAACATCTAAATCCCACCCTGCATATTCCATTTCTCTACAGAGCAACCTAACAAAACTCCGAATCGATTTAATTGTTTGTACAAGGAACATAGTAAAATGGTTGATGCTTAATTTTGACAGCTGAAGGTTGTCAATTAAGCTCAATCTCTTTTCTAGCAACTTGTTCTCTTTATTAACCTCATCCAATTTCTCTCTGAGAAATATAATTTCCGAGTCTTTGAGTTTAAGTTGGAAATCCAACTTATTTCACATGATTTCGTACATTCTCACAACACTCTTAAGCTCCTTAATTTCTGCTAAGATCCGAGTGGTCTCTGGAGAATAATGATCATCAAATTGATTCTTTGAGTAGCATTGCTTTAATTCAGACAATTTTTTTAGCTCGGACACGATAATCTCATCAGCAGATAGAATAAAATCAGGATCGTTTGGAGATTGAGCGAATTGTAACAGGGCATATGATGCTTTAATAGCTGAAATATTTGAGAATAGATTGACTAGAAAAGCTTCTAATATAGCTGCTCGATTTACATCTTCGTTTACAAATGACTTGAATTGTGTTTTCTTCTTCAACATATCATTGTTCTTTGGTATGTGATTTTTTGCTGCTTCGTTTTCGAACTTATCTTGAGATTTTGGCTTTCGATTTGCTCCTACCACAGCTTGAATATACAAAACCTTAGTAAAAATGCGAGCCAATCTGCTATAACTAGGGGTCACATTAGATCGATTTACTGAATCCATCTAAAAGAGAAAATCAAGATTTGCTAGTAATGTTAGATCATAATAGGTATGGATTGAAGATTAATCACAAATTCTTTGTATCGTTTATAAAATACTACTTATGTTATATAGCTTACAAATAGAGTATATGGGGGACATAAATTAAGAAATTTCCTAGTCATTCTACTAAATACTGTATTGGGAAAGGTAAGGTTTGACGAAAGAATATTATAAGTTCCCATTTTCTAACATAAGAATAGTATTAATTCTGAATGAAGTTAGTTTCTTGTCTATATCGTAAAGTCCAAGTCTTGCACAAAAACCACATTAAATCGAAGTGCTATCTAACATTTGATGACTGTCCATTGCTATCTGTTGAAAATTAACAAAAGCCCAATATATTAATTTGGTTTCAAAGAAATTTTGATACACTAATTAGGATGAATATTTGGTATACTACTATGCTCTAATAACTAGTAGTTTCTTCATACGAATTTACATGACTCTTCCCATGTTGGAACTTGAAATTAATGTTTTCTATTCGACAGCATTTGTAGGCAATTTTTTTTTTTTTTAAATTTCAATTGATTATAGGATATCATTTTCCAATTGTTTTTCGTTCCACCCAAAATATTGAGGAAGAGAAATAAATTTAAAAACTTTAGAGCAAGTAAAATGACGAATTTATTTACATAAAAGCCACTAACAAATACTTCTCACAGCCACATTCTGTGAAGACAAAATTAACGCTGTCGCCCAGGACTTTGCGCTCAAGATATCTATACCCAAATAAGTAAGGGGGAAATTTCAGAAAAGTACCGAAATTTCAGAAAAGTACACTTCGCTACCATAGTTATTCTTATTGCCCTGTGACTAAAATAGTGACCATTTGAACTCTTATTACCTTAGCCGCTAATACATAGTTTAGTGGTAAACCAAATGAATGTTAAAGCGGCTTTTCTAAATGGTGATTTAGAGGAAGAGATCTATATGACTCAACCTGAAGGTTTTGTGGTTCCAGGACAGGAAGATAAAGTATGCAAATTGAGAAAGTCCTTGTATGGCCTATAGCAGGCACCTAAACAGTGGTATGAAAATTTTAATGGCACATTAGTGGATGATGGTTTTGTTGTTAATGCTTCTGATACCTATGTTTATTCTAAAATGATAGGATCATATTGTGTGATTATATGTCTATATGTGGATGACATGTTAATATTTGGCCCTAATGTGAATGTTGTTAATGAGACTAAAAACTTTTTGTCTTCTTAGTTTGAAATGAAAGACCTTGGAGAAGCAGATGTGATTTTAAGAATTACAATGAAAGGAACTGTTAATGACTTTTCTTTGTGTCAATCTCATTACATTGAGAAAATGTTGAAATTTTTTGATTGTTTTGATGTTGCTTTAGTAAGAACTCCTTATGATCCTAGCATACACTTGAGAAAGAATAAAGAATCCAGTGTTTCTCAAACTGAATATGCTAAAATAATTGGGAGTGTAATGTTTCTCATGAACTATACTCGGCCTGGTATTGATTATGTAGTTAGTAGATATGCTCATAGTCCCAGTAATGAACATTAGACTGCTCTTCATTGTTTGTTAAGGTATTTGAGAGGTACTATTGATTGGTGTTTGCATTTTAATATATTTCTTGCTGTTTTATAAGGTTTTTGTGATGCAAATGGGGGTAACTGACAATGATGAAGTTAACTCCACCAGTGGCTATGTTTTTACTTTGGGTGCAGGTGCTATTTCATGGAAGTCTTCCAAACAGACTTGTATACCACGTTCTACTATGGAATCTGAGTTTATTGCTCTTGAGTTGGCAAGGCAAGAAGCTGAGTGGTTGAGAAACCTTTTGGCAGATGTGCCGTTGTGGGGAAGACAAGCTTTACCAGTCTCTTTACATTGTGACTCACAGGCGGCAATTGGGATCGCTAAGAACAGTGTATATAACGGAAAAATGAGGCATATTCGCATCAGACATGGTGCAATTAAACAATTGTTGAAACATGGTGTTATCTCCTTTAAGTATGTAAGGTCCGAAAGAAATTTGGCAGATCCTCTAACCAAGGGTTTAGCAAGGAAAATTATCCTTGAAACGTTGAGAGGGATGGGCCTAAAGCCTATGGATTGAAGTAATATGGTGGATACCCGTTTGTGGTCAAACGAAGCCATACAGGCCGTCAATAAATACTAAATTTCCTATCTCTATGGCGTGTAGTTGTGTTTATAAAGTTGCGCTTATTTTCTCTTAATGATTCCTTAGCCTTAAGGTGGTCTATATAGAGATAGACTTGATGGAATTACATACGTGAGTGTAAATGTGTGGTCGCCTTTTATGAAAGATTTAGGCCATCTTTCTAAAGCACTTATTAGACCCAAGGTGTGTGCATAACCATAAAAGCACTTTTGTGAGTATCGTGGAGTTTGCATAAAACTAAGGATATAATATGTGTTGTGAGGGTCTCAACTGATGTCCATTTAGTTCAAGAGTACTTCACTTTTTGGATGTTTTTTGTTGCCTCATTTCACTACGTGTTAATTCAAATCGAAAGATATTGACACTTAAGTACATGTTCCTTCTTTTGCCCAGAAATTATTCTTATTCTTTATCTTTGCATTAGTGGGGGATTGTGAGAGTTATGTATTACTTAATCTTGTCTTTATTGGTAATGCAAAGCCAAAGTTTCTTTGTGGGTTTTTTTTCTTACTTCGCTTTTCTTCTCTATGAAATGCAAATGTCCCTCATAGGTGGTGGAAAGTCTTTCCTTCCACTTTATATTGAGAAGCACTTTATTGGGATAGTAATTGGGCTAGAATAAGATAGTGGCCTCGTGCACATGAGAATTGGGCTTTGTACGCAAAATAGCTCAATTTGTCCTCCCCCCCCCCCCCTCCACCCTACCCCCGCGCGCGAGGTATACGTGAGGCCCAATTCACATCTGGCTTTGCGAAATTTATTTTTTGATATTTTGGGCTCTCGAAAATTGTCCAAATATATCCTTACCTTAATATGACCGGATTCTTTCCATGGTATTAATTAGGGAAACTTTTGATAAATACAAGATATATAAGAGTTAATTATATAATCTACAACTAATTTGGATATTACAAATTGTGCAACTTAAAGCTAAAAACAAGGAGATTATTGCTATGAGTAAAAATCTAAAAATAAGGAGATTCCCTATGTTAGTGATAACATAATTAAATGCGTATAAAAAGGCAATAAGTGCTTACCTAAAAAAGCTCCAACACAATCTACTAGTAAGCTAATTCATGAATTTTAACCAAAAAAAAAAAAAAAGAAGCTTATTCATGAACAAGTTTATTACTGTAGTATTTGTTATATATATATATATATATATATATATATATATATATATATATATATATATATATATATATTATTCTATCTGTATATCTTATATTGTTACTATATATGTTATTTAAGAGTACAATTGGTTGGCACGTAGAGTAATATATTCATATATTAGGTATATTGTAATATTATATACTATATATAATATACAAACTTAGATATACTAATTTCTACTATTATATCCACATATATTTTGTTATCATCTTTTCAGTTATATTTACCAATTTGAATATACCATATACTTTTATACGTATATTTTCATGTGCTTTTGTTATACAATATACCATATCTTTTATTTTGTTTTGTTTATTTGGAAAATTACATTATTTCTCATGCCCTTTTCATAGTTAGTTTTTTTTTTTGGTGGTGGGGGGGGGGGGGGGGGGGGTGAGAGGGGATGATTTTGAAAGAAAGAGAAAGTAAAAAGTGGATATGCATTAATGGTAGTAATGTTACACCTCGCATTCTCAGAGCATGAGCATGCCATGTACTTCACCATATTAATGGAGTATCAGAGACGTTCCATGAAGTTTTGGAAGGTACAAGCCATGGGAAGTTCATAACAATGAAGTAAAGGATAAATTACGATCTCGTAAGTCGTGATCGGGAAGGACAACCTTGAAACCAAAGGACATGACCATTATCAAGTATGATTAATGATAAATATCATGTATGGAGAGTTTTAGAAGATTCTGGGACCAAGCAAAGCGAAGAAAATAAGTTTGTCGAAAATTTGAAAAAAAAGTTGACAGTCAACTTTGGAGGGGTATATCTCCGAGTATATGAGGAGTTGTAAGGTGTTTCAAAAGTCTAAAATGAAGTTCATCGAGTCTAGTTTCAAACGCAGCAAATCGTTCGTCAATCCGACATCGGAGCAGGGAGTTATGAGCATTTTAAAACGTACAGTCAGTGGAACCCGAACCTGGGCGGAAATTCGAAAAATCCACTTAAAAGCCCACTTATGTTTTGACCCGGTCCAATCTGAATTTGGCACCTATAAAAGGGCCTCTACACTTCATTTTAGTCATTTTTTTTCAACTTCATAATCTTCTAGAACTCCCCTAACCTCTCCACACCTCTCTAGAATTTTCCACACTTGTCTCTCCACTACAAGAATATTCTTGAAGGTTCTCCACCATTCCAAAACATTCTACACCATCACAAAAGAGGATTAAACTCCAAAACCCCAAGCTAAGTCATGGAGAAGGATTGTTCTTGTCTCCACTTAATGTTGTGATAAATTTGGTCTTGGAAGAAGTTGAGTGGGGTGAAGTTCTTCTCGTGTAAGGTATGTTCTCCATCCTATTTCTCATGATTAATTTGATTTGAAGGTTTAGCAAGTCCTATAAAAGGAGAGAATCATAGTATAGAAGTTGCAAATTATTAAAGTGAGGATGATGACTATGGAATGAATTTGAAAGGAGATTTTGGATTAATTTGAGATTAAATTGAATATAATTCTTTGATTATGGTATTGTGGATATTGTTATGGTTAATTGAGAAATTTGAAAAACATCGTGTGGGATGTTTTATGGAGCCTATTGGCATTGATAATATTGTTGTGATGTTAGTATTGTTGTTGGATTGTGATTTCGGGCTAGGCATATAAACAGGGGAGGTGCTGCCCGAATTTCGGCAGATTTTAAGGAGATTTAATTTGAAGGTCTAGGATACGTATATAACAGTGAGCCTAACCATAGTATGAATGGTCTTATAGGTAGATTGCGAAATCGAAAATAGGAGGAAAAGCCGCAACGTGAAATTTCAGGTATGTTAAGGCTCATCCCTTTCTTTCAAAGGCATGATTCCTATGGTATGATTCCATAAATGTTCCATAACCTCCTTGATTTCAAAAGCTAGAAGTTTATGACTCTTAAAGTTTCTTATGATGTTAAAAACGAGAATGTTTTTATGAGAATTACGTTGAGGATGATTTTATGCTTAAGGCCTCAAGTTATGATTTCAACGATGATATGAAAATGTTAAGCTATTTCATGATCTTCTCGATTTATTTCATTGTTGTTAATCTCACCTTATAAATTGTTCCTTCAAGGTGAGATAGAGCGATAGCTTCTATTTGAACTTCTATGCCTGTCATGAGTATAATATATGTATATGGCTATTTTGTGACATTACAAAGTTCTATTATTTCATTTTGAATATGCACTGCACTCATTTTCATTCTTCATGTACATATATAAAGCACAGTTGACAGGAGGTGACACTGTGACCTTTGTTGTGTAAATATAAGGCACAGTTGACAGGGGGTGATGCTGTGGCCTTTGTTGTGATGTGTGTATATATGGCACAGTTGATGGGGGGTGACGCTGTGACCTTTGTTGTGATGTGTATATATATGGCACAGTTGACAGGGGGTGACGCTGTGGCCTTATTTGTGATGTGTATATATATGGCACAGTTGACAGAGGGTGACGTTGTGGCCTTTGTTGTGATGTGTATATATATGACACAGTTGACAGGGAGTGACGCTGTGGCCTTTGTTGGGATGTACATATATATAAGGCACAGTTGATAGGGGGTGACGCTGTAGCCTATGTGGTGATGTTTTAATTTATCTTTGCACATTCATTAAAATGTTTCAGATGTCTTCGATGATTTTATGTACATATTGATTTAAAAAGGTTAAAGTTGCATGTATAGTTTCCGCCTTAAGAGGCAATCAAATGTACGGGTCATCTTTATCCCTTGTTATGTTCTATACTTCTTATTATGATGTTATTCATGCCTTACATACTCAGTAGACTATTCGTACTGACCCCCTTTCTTCGGGGGCTGCGTTTCATGTCACGCAGGTGTATATAGATGAGTAGAAGACGTTGGCTATAGGATGTTCCCAGACTATCAGTTGAATTGGTGAGCTCCATCTCAGTTCGGAGTGTTGTCGAGTCAGATTACTTATGTTATGGTATCTCGTGTATGTTGGAGACTTTTGCAGACAGTGTCCTGTGGATAGGGCGTCGAGGAGTCGACTGTTGTGTAAAGCGACCATATAGGTCGATGTGTTTTTCTGCTTTTTTTTTTTTTAAGATTTTATTATGACTAAAGGGTTTCTTTGAATTAACGATAAGGGAGAAGTTGTGACTCCTGGATGGAATGGTAGTGTGGCACTCAGCCGAGTAGGGTCTTGGGTGTCAGTCGCGGTCCTCCGGTTTGGGTCGTGACAAGTAACTCCTAAAATTAAGTATTATTGATATTTTGGGAATGTAAAAAGTTGTTTTTTTTTGTAATTAAAAAGTTAAAATTTTGAATAAGTTGCACTTATGTAATTTTTTGAAAGTAGTTGTAATATTTTTAATTACCATTTGAAAAAGTTATATTTTTGTGACTTTCCCTATTAATTATTCAGATTTGTAACCTATGGAATTAAGTGGATTTATTCCCTTTTTCTGAACAGTCACTTTCCATACCTATATATTTGGAGGTCTACCTTTGGTGAGAGAAACACAAAAAAACATATCTTCTCTACTTCATACATTTTTTTTCTTTTTGATTTCTGGGCAATTCAGTTTGTACAAACTCCAAACTTCCAGCCACTAATGCAAGTGTTTGGAAGTGTTATGGATCCTTGAGGAGCATACCTGGCTAAACGATTTGCACCGTGATCTATTCGAAATCGCTTTCAAGGCTGTGGCATGCCACGACACAGCCGTAATTTGATAAGTTGTTTTTGTTGTTTTACTGTTTCTGTATCAATATTGTTCTAAATTTTTACTAACAAGCCAGTTGGAAATAGTTCATAATCCAGAAAAGATGCTCTTTGAAGAGATCCAAATTTTTAGTATTGAATAACAAGAAAAGTCAAATATCGTCCCAGTGTGCTTTTTACTATGTAAGATCTCAGTTTTGCCGTCTTTACAAGATTTTAGTTATAAAAAACTAGTACTCTTTAATATACCATAACTGACTAATCCATAATATGACTTATTAGCGGATAAACACAGTGCTTTTCTATCAATTTGGTTTCGTTTCAAAACTTGGCTTAGTACGCCATTGACTTTCTTTTGGTTTTTAAGTCGACCTTTGCCTACTTTTGTCCCTTTTCATTTGTCTTCTCTTCCATATTATTGAGATTATCACTTTTTGTAATTACTTAATCATGTGAATTAGATTAGTTATGAGTTAGTTAGGTCGGTTAAGGCTAGCTTAGGTGATTATGAGTTGTAACCAGCTGGTAAATCATTTATCCAGCTGGCAGTTAGTTAGAGTAGCATAGTTACTCCTTTCATTATGTATATATACTTGTAAGCTGTCACTTAAATGAATTGAGTTTCATTTTGCATTCATCACAAAATATCTGCTCCTTTCTTCTTATCTTTGTGCACAACTGTATGTGTGTGTAGGTGTTTTTGCTTCCATCTCCATTGAGACTCCATGGAAGCTTAATGTTTGAGCTTGGATAATGCAGTAGCTTCTCATTTTTACATGATATCAGAGCAACAAGTCTATATACTCGATCAATTGCTCAATTCTTTTTTTCCGCAAATTGAATTTCTTGATATTTTTTGTATCGAAGCCCTAATTTGCTCTTTCACCCATTTATTTATGTAAAAACTGTTTGTGTAAGTTGTGAGGTGTCTTGAATTAGCTCAATAAGTGTTTGATTGTTCAAAATTGGTTTGTTGAGGTTGCAATTTAGGTTTGAAGTGTTCTCAAGTTCGGAATTTTTCTTCATTTTTTAATCAAGTAAGTAGAGTATACTGCTATGGCGGTTACTGAAGAATCATCAGAAAGGGTGAATGGTGATGCTAGTACAGTTGATGTTGATGCTAGTGCGGTTAGTGTTGAGGTTATTAGTCCTCTTTACCTACACCCTTCCGATAGCCCGGGTGCAATGTTAGTACCAATCCCCTTTAGTGGAATTGGGTATCGCTCATGGAGGAGGAGTGTTTTGAGATCCTTGTCGATTAAAAACAAACTAGGTTTCATTAATGGTAAGTGCCCTAGACCTAGCCCTGAAGCACCTACTTACACACAATGGGAGAGGTGTGACGATATAGTCATTGCCTGGATTTTAAATTCCCTGTCCAAAGAAATCGCAGATAGTGTGGAATATGTTGTTGATTTAGCAGAATTATGGGTTGAACTTGAGGACAGATATGAGCAGACTAATGGTGCCAAATTGTATCAAATTCAAAAGGAGATTAATGATTTGTCACAAGGGTCACTCGACATTACTGGATACTATACAAAGTTGAAAAAGCTATGGGAGGAGCTGAGTAATTTGAATGCAAAGAGTCGATGCACTTGCAACTGCACTTGTGGAGCAAAGGAGAGCATGCATAAGGCAGAGCAGGATAGAAGGTTGATTAAGTTTTTGATGGGTTTGAATGAGGTGTATACAGTCATGCGAGGGAGTACATTGATCATGAATCCCCTTCCTTCATTAGCACAAGCTTTTCCCATACTTGGACAAGATGAGAAATAAAGGGAAATTAGACCCTCCAATCAGCTCAACATGGAATCAGCTTCTTTTGTTGCAGGAACCAACAGATCTGGAAATTATAAAACCAAATTTTCTCCAAATAATCAACATCACAGCTCCAGTAACTCTCGTTTGTTTTGTGACTTTTGCAAAAGGCCTGGTCACATCATGGATAGGTGCTATAAGTTGCATGGATATCCACCAAACAACAACAATACTCAAGGTAACTCAAACCATCCAAACCAGTCTTACAACGGTCCACATAACTCATCAAATAATCCCATTCCAAATAGAAGTTTCAACCAAAATTCTAATTATAATCGAAACCTCAACATTCACAGTCCAAATAGAAACTACAACTATAACAATAACTCATGGTGTAATCAGAATCAAAGGTACAATAGAGGAAACAACAATAGGACAGTGGCCAATGTGCATTGTTTAAGTGATAACATGTCTATGAAAAGGTCTAAAGAAGATCACAGACCTGAAGAATTGTACAACTTATCTTTGACTAAAGGGCAACTCAGTTATGTGAAGCAGGTCTTACAGAAGTTCAATAATAGTGGAGAAAACTCTCAACTCTATGATATTCCTGGTGGTACTGGCAGCTTTGCAAGTACTATATTTTGCACCTTCTCTATTGACTTTGGTAAATTGTCTTGTGAATGTTTCAAAAACAAGTTTGATTTATGGATTCTAGAATCAGGAGCATCAAACAATATGACTTTCAACCGTTCCTTGTTAGATAAGATTACCACACTACCTCATCCTATTTTATTTGTACTTCCAAATGGACATAAAGTCAAGGTGACACAAATTGGTAGTGTGGTACTTGGACCTTGAATCACCCTAGAAAAGGTCTTGTTTGTTCCAACATTTAAGTACAATCTCATTTCTATCCATTCCATGACTTTGCATACTCACTACATTGTTAGTTTCACAGAGATTCTTTGTCTCATGCAGGGCCCTTCAATGAAGATCCCTCTGGTCATTGGTAGGGCATGGCATCTATTTCTTGTGTCCCAGATGTTTGAAGAACAACAGTGTCAGGTCAAATGAGCTTGGATCTGATGTCTTCCCTTCTTTTTGCAGTAATTGTAGTTTTCAAAGTTGTCAGTCTCATGCTTTTGTAAATAGTCCATTTAAATCCATTCAGTATGATCACCATGTTGTAAATACTTATCATGATAATGGAAATAAAGCTGTTCTTCTTGCTACTGGTAATCAATCTTTATGTTCCCTAAATTCCTATTCTTCCTCTAGAACAGATGTGAGTGTTTTATGGCATAATAGGCTGGGTGATGTACCCTTTGTCAAAATGAAAGGAATATCTTCATACCTGCCTCCTTTTCAACAAAGCAACCTTTTGTATGCACTGTTTGTCCAATGGCAAGACAGTAGAGACTTTCATTTCCCCAGAAAACCACCTCTAGTACCAAATTTTTTGAACTATTACACATTGACTTGTGGGGACCCTATCATACACCAACTCATAACTATTATAGATATTTCATTACCATTGTGGATGACTTTAGCAGATCCACTTGGGCCCAACTTCTTACTTGCAAGAGTAATGTATTACAAGTGATTAAAGCCTTTACTAACATGGTTGAGAACCAGTTCAACACCACCATAAAAACCATTAGGACAGACAATGGACTGAAGTTCATTAACTCAGAGTCCAGTCAATTCTTCTTGTCCAAAGGAATTTTACATCAAAGAACATGCCCCTGCTCTCCTCAACAAAATGGAATTGTTGAACGAAAGACACAAATATTTGCTTGAAACTGCTATTTCAATCTAAACTCCCACAAAGGTATTAGGGAGAATGTATACTTTGTGTCACATACATAATAAATAGATTACACTCTACTATACTCAAAGGCAAATGCCCATATGAGATCTTATACCATAAAGTGCCAAAATATTCTCATATGAGAAGTTTTGGTTGCCTGTGCTATCCCACAGTACCTATACCCTATAGAGACAAGCTTGAGCCCAGAACTACACCAAACATTTTTGTTGGATACCCTTTTGAGATAAAGGGATACAAAGTTCTCAGCCTATCCACTAAGAAAATTCATGTATCTAGAGATGTTATTTTCCATGAAAGTATTTTTTCTTTTACTTTTTCTTCTGCATCTGTGTCTTTTCCTTCTGTGCTGCATTCTATTCCTTTTATTGATGTATTAGATACTATTGTTGGATTACAAGACACTAGAAGTGGCCCTAGTTTCCCACCTATTACACCTACTAATGGTTTGTCACCTGAATTCACATCCACCTCTACTGAAGACTACTTCATCCCACTTTCTACTGACCACACATCAAATCTGTCTCATGACACATTGCCCTTTACTCCTCCACCAACTGTCCCACATGATTTGCCTAGTACTGCATCTATCCCACAACCAAATACTAGTGCTCCACCAGAACCTTGAAGGTCTAATAGGGATCCCAAGATACCAGTACACATGAAAGACTTTATTCATTCCATACCAAACCTAAAACCATCACTCACTGCCTTGTTCACTAATCATCAACATATATCTCCTGATGCCTTGAGTCCTGAAAGTCAAGACTTTGTGAGAAATGTTTGCAATATCAAAAAACCAACTTTATATAAGGAAGCATCTGTAGACCTTGCTTGGCAGACAACTATGATCAAGAGTTTGATGTACTCTATGCCAACCAAACTTGGACACTAGTGCCCTTACCTGCTGGAAAGAAAGCTATTGGATGCAGGTGGGTGTACAACATTGAACATAAAGCTGATGGTAGTATAGAAAGATTCAAATCTAGGCTAGTTGTAAAGGGGTACACTCAAGAAGCAGGTGTGGATTGCACTGAAACTTTCTCCCCAGTGGTAAAGATGACAACAATGAGGGCCTTTTTGGCAACAATAGTAAAGAAGGGGTGGTATCTTTCACAACTGGATGTGAATAATGCATTTCTCCATGGAGATCTGCATGAGAAGGTCTTTATGGAAGCACCACCAAGACTGGAAATTGGAAATTCTTCTCTAGTTTGCAAGCTAAATAACTCCTTCTATGGTCTTAAACAAGATAGCAGGCAATGGTATGCCAAATTGACTGAAGCACCTTATTCTAAAGGGTATACTCACTCCGTGTATGACTACTCTTTGTTTTACAAGAAAGAAAGGACCTCAGCCACATATTTGGCAGTCTATGTGTATGACATAGTACTTATCGGAACTGATCAAGATGAGATAGACAGGCTAAAGTCTTTTCTACACAACACGTTTAAGATTAAAAACCTTGGCAAGCTGAGTTACTTCCTGGGCTTGGAGGTTCTGCATACTGATAGTGGAATAATTGTTTCCCAGAGGAAGTTTGTGTTGGATTTTCTTAAGGAGTATGATTGCCTATATCTCAGTCCTTTTTCCTCACCACTGGATCCCACAGTAAAGCTAAGAGCAAGGGAAGGAACAACATTGAAAGGTACTACTTATTATAGGAAGTTGATAGCAAGTTGAACTTTCTTACCAACACAAGACTAGATATTTCATTCAGTGTGCAGCATCTAAGTCAGTTCATGCAAGATCCTAGGGAGCCTCACTTGAAAGCAGCCTTCCATCTCCTCAGATACTTGAAAGGAGATCCTACACTAGGACTGTTTTTGTCAAAGGACTCAGACTACACTATCAAAGGCTACTGTGACTCTGATTGGGCTTCTTACCCAGACTCTAGAAAATTTGTGAGTGGATACCTAGTTCTCCTAGACAACAGTACTATTAATTGGAAGTCAAAGAAGCAGGAGACCATTTCACTCTCCTCAACAGAGGCAGAGTACATATCACTAAGGAAGATTGTAGGAGAACTTGTGTGGTTGAGTAGGCTGCTTGAAGAGTTGATAGTCCTATTTCCCAAGCCTATACAAGTGTTCTGTCATAGTCAATCAGGTTTACACATAGCAAGAAATCCATTTTTTCATAAGCGGACAAAACACATTGAGGTTGATTGTCACTTTGTGAGAAATGCACTACAAGATGGTCTTATATCATTACATCATGTCCTGACTCATGATCAGTTGGCTGACTTCCTTACCAAGGCTTTAACAGGCATCAAACATTCCACTATACTTAGCAAGTTGGTTGTGAAGTCCTCCCCACCAACTTGAGGGGGGGGGGGGGGGTATTGAGATTATCACTTTTTGTGATTACTTAATTATGTGAATTAGATTAGTTATGAGTTAGTTAGGTCGGTTAAGGCTAGCTTAGGTGGTTATGTGTTGTAACCAACTGGAAAATCAGTTATCCAGCTGGTAGTTAGTTAGAGTAGCATAGTTACTCCTTTCATTATATATATATATATATATATATACTTATAAGTCGTCACTTAAATGAATTGAGTTTCATTTTCCATTCATCACAAAATATCTTCTTATCTCTGTGCACGATTGTGTGTGTGTGTGGGGGGGGGGGGGGGGGGGGGGGTGTTTTTGCTTCCATCTCCATTGAGACTCCATGAAAACTTAATGTTTGAGCTTGGATAATACGGTAGCTTCTCATTTTTACACATATTACACCTTTCTAATTAAGCACTTCATATATTTGCATCAAGTTGTCGAGCATTAAAACAAATTTTCTCTTGCCCCTCACTTCTAAAACACGTTGGCAAAACAACATTTTAACTATTGACATCTAAGTTCAAATCTAAATTAGGTAAATCACTACTTACTAATTCCTATTGAGGAGATGTGGCCATTTCCACATTATTGTGAGGAGATCTGGCCATTTCCACGTTATTGGTGCTTTGTTCCCTTCCTTTTGATGTATGTACTCTGTTGATAATCAGTCAGAGTCAATCTCTGTCAAAGCTTTTAGCCTCTAATAGTTGTTGGAAATAATAACTCAAAGTTGTAGGAAACCATATTTGATTAGGATTTGACATTTTAATTCATGTCTAGTTAGGCTTTATAGTCAAATTATTATAGGAATAAGTTTTCCTGTTTTGAGTTAAAGAAGGTTTCTTACTATTATAAATAAGGGTGCTACTAACTATTTTCATAACAAGAAAGAACAAGAGAGATTGTATAGAGCTTTCAGAGATTCATAGAGTCTACCGATAAAATATTTTCCTTCAAATTGGTATCAGAGCTTCTACGATCTTGGTGGAGAATCAAATAGCTTCCGCTGCTGGCGGGCTGCACTAACCAATATATGCTGCCCGTCTGGCCAAGAATTATATCTGTAGGCAAACTTCGGGCTGATGGTATATGCATGAAAAACAATCATACTAAGAAGGATTGAGGAGGAAAAAAATAATATTGCAGGTTTAAAACAAAAAAGAGCAAGCAAATATGGCACAGAGGAAGAGAAGAAATCGAACACAACTAGAATGTTGATGAGAAGTGCATCAACTATTGGAAGTTGGAGAGAAGTGATCCAACAAAACTAAGGAAAAAAATAATGGGTGTTGATGAGAAGTGCATCAACAAAATTGGAATGTTTGGAGAGAAAGTGCTTCAACAATTGAAGGTTGATGAGAAAGTGCATCAACAAAATGAGAATATTGGAGAGAAAGTGCTCCAACGATTGTGAAGGTTGAAGAGAAAGTGCTTCAACAATTGAAGGTTGATGAGAAAGTGCATCAACAAAATTGGAATGTTGGAGCGAAAGTGCTCCAACGATTGTGAAGGTTGAAGAGAAAGTGCTTCAACAATTGAAGGTTGATGAGAAAGTGCATCAAAGAAAAATGAAATGTTGGAGAGAAGTGATCCAACGATTGTGAAGGTTGAAGAGAAAGTGCTTCCACAATTGTAGGTTGGTGAGAAAGTACATCAACAAATTGGAATATTGGAGAAAAAGTGCTCCAACGATGAAGGTTGAAGAGAAAGTGCTTTAACAATGGAATGTTGGAGAGAAAGTGCTTCAACAATGAAATGTTGGAGAGAAAGTGCTCCAACGGTTGTGAATGTTGGAGAGAAAGTGCTCCAATGATTATGACGGTTGAATAAAAAGGACTTCAACAAATTGGAAGATGGTGAGTGACGGCTGAAGAGAAAGTGCGTCAACAATTGATGGGTTGGAAACAAGTACTTCAACAATTAGAAGATGCTGACAAGTGCATCAAAAATTGGATATACAACTTTGAATTACCGGAGAATGTTGGAAATAATAATTCAAAGTTGTAGGAAACCATATTTGATTAGGACTTGGAATTTTAATTCATGTCTAGTTAGGATTTATAGTCAAATTAGTATATTGGCATTTTAATTCATGTCTAGTTAGGATTTATAGTCAAATTAGTATAGGAATAGGTTTTCCTATTCTGAGTTACAGAAGGTTTCTTACTATTATAAATAAGGATGCTACTAGCTATTTTCATAACAAGAGAGATTGTATAGAGCTTTCAGAGATTTATAGAGTTTATAAATAAAATATTTTTCTTCAGCAGTGAAAAGATATAAGTTCATTATCACTAAAATGGACCTTTGACTTTTGTGTGCACACAAGAAGTCAGTGTAGATAATACGTGACCTATGTTACTTCTCTATATTTCCTAGACTCTTGAGCTATGTTGGAGCCATAAATTCAAACAAGACGATTTAAGAAAAACGTAAGAATGCAAAATTATTCAAACCTGCAACCTAAAGTAAATTTTGAGTCGCCTTTACTACTACACTACAAGATTCTTTGTCGATGGAATTCAATAATTTAAATCTCTTTTAACCTTAGTTACGCAATACAATTTTTGGCAAAGGAAATTTAATTGAACACCCTTCAGTACATGGAGTCCGGAACCATAATAGCCCTATAAAAATCATTTTGAATCAAAATATCCCAACAAAAAAAAAGTTACAAAACTACCTATAGCGCAGTATTTTACTGCGTTATAGCATTAACGGAGACGGAGCCGTTAACTACTATAGCGCAGTAAATTACTGCGCTATAGTGTCAATACAGAGCTGCTATAGCGCAGTAAATTACTGCGCTATAGTGCCTTTGTTTTTTTTTTTCCAACCCTTTTAGTTAACCCTTCTTCCATTACACTTTTTAACGTATTTTGACCATAGATTAATCATGCTTCGCGACCCCAAAACATCAATGTTTATATAGAACCCTACTTATTTTTGTGCGATTAATTAGGTAGGATCAATACATCAAGGATACGCAAAAGTTCGGATGGCCGTTTTAGTGGCTGAAAAGTGCTCGAACGCCATTTTCATTTGAAGGTTCGGAGACATTATATTGAAGTTCTTTGCGAATACTTAAATTTGTTCATCAATAATTAATCAAAAGTTTCTCAAAATGACAACATTCATACAAAAAAAAAAAAAAAAAACTTAATTAAATTGCACAATTCATTCATAACCTTGAGTAGATGAAAATACTTAACATACTAATATTCTTCAAAATAACAGCATAATCATAAATTAAACTTAAAACTAAAATCACAACATTCTTAATCATCATCAGAGTACAAGTCCTCAATATCGTCCTCAGAAAAATATTGACGGTTTCTTAAGACACATCTTTTTTCAGTAGCAGTTAGTTCTCTACCAGTTGATGATGCTTGTTCTTCGGCCAACTTTAGCATGTAAAATCTACAACGTCTTGCCAGCATTCTGTTATTTTCCTTTCTAATTCTTTGCACGGCAAACTCGCAACTTTCTGGACCTACTTGAGGCATGGTTAAGGAGTACCTTGTTGGGATTGGAGCGTTGAGATTTTCCAAGTCACGAACAAGACGTTCTGATTCGGCAAGCCGATGTGACCATTCTCGACGTAAACCGCAATAATATTCCCGCGAATCTGAATATTTCACACTGCAAAAATCATCATTACGCTCTATAAGAAGGTGGGGATTTAGCTCATCTAGTTTGAAATCACTGGTATCGCTCGAAAAAATACTATGATTTGAACTTTCATCATCACTGCTATTTGGTTCTTTTGGAAGGAGTAAAGACCAAGGTGAGTTTCTACTGCTTGACATTGAATAATATGGTGTAGTCTATTAAGAAAAGAAAGGGCTATTTATATAGTTGCAAACCCCCAAGAACCCTCCGGAGGGGGGGGGGGGGGAGGGTCTTAATGACCCTACCTACTTACCTTCTTGTAAGAAAAATATTAATCTTCATCGGACATTTCACAGTCCGAATCCCACTTGGATCTAAATCTTGTGCTACCATGTATACCATATTCTACCCTATGGTAACGTATTTGCATCCGATTGTTCTCTTCGCGAAAACGATTAAGAGCTAAATTAAGCTCTTTTGGAGTTTCGCGAGGCATTGACATAGCACGTTTTTTGGGCGTTTAAGCCCTACTGACGCTAACTTGTGCTCCAGTGCTTCAGCTTCCCTAACACGCCAATCCCACTCCTCTCTCATTTTATTATTGTATTCTCGATTGAATCTGTCGTTAGGGTTATTTGAGTAATGAAAATCATCATCACTTAGTTCCCATGTCCTACCCATTGCTTCAAAGATGTTTGCTGGAGTGAACGATATAACACGATTAATATCTCTAAATTGGTCAAAAAATGACATCTTAACTCAATTTTGTGTGGAATGTTGCGTTTGTAACAGTTAGTCATCAAATTACATTATATAAAGTTTGATTCGAACTATTTTTGCAGGTGAGGTGATGTTTGTGCAGCAGCATAGCGCAGTAAAATCATGCATTATATAGTATAACACATGATTTTACTGCGTTATTATGACACAAGGCCTCAATAACGCATTAATTTACTGCGTTATAGTGCTATAACGCGGTAAATTAATGCGTTATGCGGTTCTCCATCCATTATTTGATTTGACGTAACACTGTAAAACACTGTAATTGCATGCATGCGTTAGTCCTATTAATACCGAGTTTTAACTAGTTTTATCATTCTGTATAAGGCAAAAAAAGCATAAAATTTTAAGTTTCAACTAGTTTTATCATTCTGTATTCCTCCTCATTTATTCAAAATATGACAGATGTTCCAAGAATTAAAGTTTCTTTATTCTGGGACGGACAAATTTTATTCGAGGAAAATAATTTGCGCTACGATTCTCCCCCAAAATACCATGTTAAGTTTCCACTTAACTTAAAATTCTCAAAACTACTCCAAGCCTTGTATAATAGACTACAAGTTAGTAGAAGTGATTTTGATCTAAGTATAATTGGAAAATATCCAGTGTCATTTACGCCGCAAGGTGTAACTAGTTATGAACAGTGGTACATTCAAGATGATGATTCTTTGACTGATTATTTGAAGACGCCATATGATTATAGGCGATGAATAACTTTAAACGTCCTTGAAATGTATATCGAAAAGGTGCCCATTAATCGACTTGAATTCATGGCTAGGGCTCCTCAGGAAGCCCGAAATAGCCCTCGTCGGGAAGCCCCGTCTATAATTCAGGCCGAAGTCACTCAAGCGGAACCTACTTATCAACACAATTACCCTGATATGAGTACCTATGAAAGCATCTTGACTATCCAAATGCCTCTGGATAGATTAAGTCAGCAATTTGACGGGCAGTGGTAAATATTCATTTATTATTATTATTATTATTATTATTATTATTATTATTATTATTATTATTATTATGTGTAGTGGCACTTGAATGCTGCTAATGATGTCGATTATATTATTTAGGGTTTATACACCTGATATGGATCATATCAGACGGTCTCCTCAATCGGGATGGAGGAATCAGGTTGGAACATCCTCAGCCTATCCAACAACTCAAAGCGATGGACCTTCCCAAGTTTCGGTGCAGTTGATTACTATCGCGTACGTCTATTTTTTTTAACATCAATAGTGTTATTTGATGTGTAGTAGTTAAAACATCCTAATTTCTAATGTAGGGAGAATGTGGTGGTTGCACCAAATTATAGGAAAAAGACTGCTATGGATGGTCCGGATTATCCGAATTATATAGTGACATCACCCAGCGATAGTGAGGAAATACCTAATGCGGAGGAAAGTGACGATGAGCAAAGTGATGATGAGATTGAGGTTGGAATTAATCCTCAACATCAATTAGAACTGTTGCAAGACATGATGGACAGTCCGGCACACGAGGAGGAACTGAATTCACAGCAACCATTTGAACAGCAAGAGTCGACTCCGGTTCAGCCGCAAAGCCAATTTCAACAGCAAGAGTCGATGCCGATTCAGTGGCATTCCGATGAGATCCCATATCTTGATCATCTTCAAGATCGCCCAGATGCCTTTGTCTTTACTAGGGATGATGATCATGTTCGGCGAAGTTTGTGGAAAGAGCCAGTGGATCTTTTAAAACATAAGGTTCATATTGAAAAAGGGATGATTTTCAGCTCAAAAAAATCATTGCAAAGGGCTGTTAAGATTTATTGCATCCAGGGGATGAGGGAGTTTAAAGTTGACGATTCCACACAAAAAGTTTGGCGATTGGTCTGTAAGCGAAAATATCAAGGCTGCGAATGGATGCTTCGTGGTAAGGAAACTGCTGAAAAGATGTGGACTATTTCAAAGTTCTACACAAAGCACACTTGTGATATGGGTGACCTCCCAGATGATCATTGCAATCTAGATACTAATTTGATTGCGCGTGTATTAGTTGCCGACATTGGAAAAACCCCAAGGTATCCCCTTCGCCTAAGTTTATTTTATTTTTGGTGTTAATATAATGTTCGTCGTTGTTACATGCTGATATTTCAACTTTTTCAGGTACCCTATTAAAGATTATATTACAGCCGTCCTGATAGTATATAGCAAAATTGTTACTAGGAGAAAGGCGTATCTTGGGTGTAGGCGTGCACATGAGATAGTCTACGGCAATTGGGAGGGCTCTTTCAAGAAGTTGCCGAGATACATGGCGGCTCTACAACATTTCAATCATGGTACTGTTGTTGAATGGAAGCTCAAATCGAAACCTGGTGTGCCCGGTAATATTTTTGATTTTGTGTTTTGGGCATTCAAACCATGCATTGATGGTTTTGCTCATTGTCGGCCTGTAATATCAATAGATGGAACACATGTGTATGGGAAGTATGACATAAAGCTGCTAATAGCAGTTGGAATGGATGCAAATGGAGCTATATTCCCTCTAGCTTTTGCAATTGCAGCTAATGAGAGCATTAGTACATGGGGTATGTTTTTGGACTACTTAAGGCAACACGTTATTAAGGATCGCATGGGAATCTGTGTGATATCAGACAGAAATGCTGGCATATTGCACAATATGTTCAATTTGCAGGGGTGGCAGCCACCCTTTGCCTACCATCGTTATTGTTTAAGGCATTTGAAGGCAAACTTCCAAAAGGCATATCGAATCCCAGCACTTTGCAATTGGATGTGGGCGGCTGCAACAGAGCATCAGGAGAAGAAGTTTAACCTGCAGATGGACATTATTAGGCGGGCGAATGAGGAAGCCTTCCACTGGTTGAATGCAATTGATAAAGACAAATGGACATTACACCAGGATGAAGGTAGACGATGGGGTATGCTGACAACAAATAGCTCTGAGTCATTCAATGGTTTGTTAAAATCTGCATGCGGACTACCTGTCACCGCAATGGTGATAATGACATTTAAGCAGGTTGTGGAGCGGTTCGTCACTAGATCAAAAGAGGCCAAAGCATATGCAACAGAAGGTCTAAGATGGTTGCCAAAACCGTCAAAACTGTTCGAGCACCACAAATATAAGGCTCAGAAACATGACCGGATGGAGTACAACCCTGCAGAGCGCATATTTGAATTCACAACAAGTGTACACCAAGGTAAAGGAGGTAACGTCCACACAATTTGTGAGATTCCAAGAACATGCACATGCGGCAAGTGGCAATCATATCACATGCCATGTTCTCATGCCTTCAAGTGTTTCATCACAATGGGAAAGAACGCCTCCTTGTACATGGCTGAGGAATATACAGTTGAAAATTATACAAGAACGTATGCTGGAAAGTTCTACCCACTTGGCAGTGAGAGTTATTGGCCACCGGATCCATTTTCAATGGTCGCAAATAAAGCATTTATCCGTAAATTCAGAAAGAATGCATACTCGCGTATTCATAATGAAATGGATGTTCCACCGGGGAGATACACTCGAAAATGCTCATTTTGCAATTATGTTGGTCATGATAAGCACAAGTGTCCCTTACGACATGGTGGTCAAACTACATCTCGCGGTGGAAGTACCTCTCGTAGTGGAGGAAACCTTTGTGGTGGAAGTACCTCTAGTGGTGGTGGCACGCCTAGCGGTGGTGGGGGAAGATCAACTCAAGGGCATTAATTGATGAATGTTTTTTAAGATTTTTTCTTACTTTGATGATTGTATGATTATGCTGTTATTTTGAAGAATATTAGTATGTTAAGTATTTTCATCTACTCAAGGTTATGAATGAATGGTGCAATTTAATTAAGTTTTTTTTTTTTTTTTTTTTTTTTTTATGAATGCTGTCATTTTGAGAAACTTTTGATTAATTATTGATGAACAAATTTAAGTATTCGCAAAGAACTTCAAGATAATGTCGCCGAACCTTCAAACGAAAATGGCGTTCGAGCACTTTTCAGCCACTAAAACGGCCATCCGAACTTTTGCGTATCCTTGATGTATTGATCCTACCTTATTAATCGCACAAAAATAAGTAGGGTTCTATATAAAATATTGATGTTTTGGGGTCGCGAAGCATGATTAATCTATGGTCAAAATACGTTAAAAAGTGTAATGGAAGAAGAGTTAACTAAAAGGGTTGGAAAAAAATAAAAAAAACAAAGGCACTATAGCGCAGTAATTTACTGCGTTATAGCAGCTCTGTATAGACACTATAGCGCAGTAATTTACTGCGCTATAGTAGTTAACGGCTCCGTCTCCGTTAATGTTATAGCGCAGTAAAATACTGCACTATAGGTAGTTTTGTAACTTTTTTTTTTGTTGGGTATTTTGGTTCAAAATGATTTTTATAGGGCTATTATGATTCCGGACTCCAGTACATGTGGCCTCCCCCTCTCCCGCGGGCACCATCACTCTATGTGAACACAATTAACAAAACCAAGATAATTTGGAGTAAAAAACAGAACCCATATAGAAAAAAGGGACATATATGTACTGTACTTTTGAACTTAGAAACAAGAAAAGCCGGCTGCTTAGTTCATCCAAACCTACCCAACTTCCACGAGGCATTTCTAAAGACACCTTGTACAAAGTACATATGCAAAATAATATTCCTTTTGTCATGTCAACTAACTTGACACTCACACTACTCTTCTCTTCCAATAAATTTCTCTCCAATTTCCTTCATTCAACAACTTGTGTTTTTTCGTCTATTCTCTTTCCATCTTAACAAAGTGTCCATTTCGCTCCCAACTATTTCCTCATTGTATAATTACCACATGGCTCGTTGGGGAATGGTGATTTCCATTATTTTAGTTGCACTGCAAGAAAGAACGCATTTGGCAACAATTTTTTTGTTGTTGTCATAGATAGATTATTGTTGCAAAAAGTACTTTTAGTAACAACATTTTTTTTATTGTTGCATAAACTTTTTCCAACAGTTGTTATTGCAACGACGTGCAACAACTTTTTTTTTAGTTGCCAAAAGTACTTTTTGCAACAATAGTCAATACTATATGATAACAAAATTAAATTTTTGGCAACAAAAAAAAGTTCATTTTTAAAAAATTCATCATATATGCCAACAATAAAACTAAGTTGTTACCAAATATTGACTTTTGCTAACTATATTATTTTTGTTGCCAAAAGAGCTGTTGCAATTTCTATACTTTCTTGTAGTGTTGTTCTGCTAGTCTGTTATCCGCCGAGTTTTGAAGCAAGAAAGTTGTTGAATAAAAACACCGTGCCGCCTTCTTCTCCAAGTAAAAATGTTCATGCCAAGCTTGTTCATGCAGGGCAACAATTTTCTGGTGACATTATTGTTGATCGATCAGTTCCTAGCCCTGGGATTGGCAATTAACATTGAGCTTAGCAGATTATTGGCTATTTTTAACTTTTAACATGAATATAAATGTACCCCCATCACAATTTTGAAATCATATCCTTCCTAGATACAGGCTCATGAAATGTTATTAGTGTAATATATATGTACTTAATGTTTTGGTATACATAAATTATTTAAGCTTTCTAGTCAATGATGTACAACCTGCCATTGATCCACATTTTCATCTTCAATTAAAAGATTTAAGTTATATACATGCACTGATAAGTGTAACATTTTTGTTCAGTCAATGTAGATTAATCTATTACAACAGGTTCGGTTTAATTTAAAAAGTTATCCCCATCCCCCAATTAATGTTTATAACATAAGTTTACTTGTAGTTAACTTATAAATATGAGTGACCTAATTGCATAAATAATTTTTTACCCTTGAATGTATAAAATTTACACTCTGATTCAAATCTCACTTGACTCAAATATTATAAGTATAGTTTTTAGATGGTGCGAATGCTGAATTAACGTAGTATGCTTGGGATCTTTGCGACTGATCGATAGGGCTTCTCTTGAGTTGTGTCTGTCATTTTCATTTCAAAGGTAGCAAATCTAACTTGAGTTCCTGCAATCACGTATGATAGAAAACAAGAAATTAAGTAATGATATATAACCTTACAAATGTAAGCAAATTCACGAAATCCACATCAAATATAAATAATTAAATGGCAAATCAACTTGCTTATTCTACGATTTTCTATGTGTACATGTAGAAGACGAAAAAACAAGACAATTAAAGTCATCATACAGGGTAAATTATACTATCTCCCCTTCCATGCAGAGATTTGCATGAAAACCTATGTATCGTAAGTGCTTGACACGCCATTTGATATATGTATCTTCTCAATTTATGTGTCTAATTATTTGTTTAGTCTGTTAGAAAATATCACTTTCTATATCTAACACTAACTTTTTAAACTTAATATCCAACATGACATGTTTATATTTATGCAGTGGCTGACTAGGTTGTTTAATCTCGTTTTTTGGACAGCGAAAATGTCTGAAGATTGGAGGTGGAGTACAATGATCCCTTTATACAAAAACAAAGGCGACATCCAGAATTGCAACAACTATTGGAGTATTAATGGGAGAGGGTGGTGGAGATGAGGGTGAGGAGGGGCGTGTCTATTTCGGGGAACCAGTTCGGATTCATGTCTGGGCGCTCGACTACATAGCTATCCATCTTGTAAGGTGATTGGTGGAGCAGTATAGGGAAAGGAAGATTGACTTATATATGGTGTTCATCAGCCTAAAAGAGGCATATGACAAAGTCCCAAGGAAAGTCCTATGAAGACGCTTGGAGGCTAGAGGTGTACATATGACGTACATTAGGGCAATCAAGGACATATATAATGGAGCCAAGACCGGACAGTGGGGGGGGGGGGGGGGGGAGACTCAGAGCCCTTCCTAGTTGTGATGGAGTTGCACCAGGGGCCAACCCTTCGCCCCTTTTTGTTTGCCTTGGTAATGAAGGTATTGATGCGGCAAAATGCAAATTCAAGGTGAGGTTCCATGGTTTAGCGGATGACATAGTGTTCATTGACGATATTCGCGGCAGAGTTAACGCTAAGCTGGAGGTTTGGAGACAAATCTTGGATTCTAAAGGGTTCAGGTCGAGCAGGACCAAAATAAAAGACCTGGAATGCAAGTCTAGTGACGTAGAGCATGTTTGGCTTGGAAGTGAGTCTTAATAACTAGGTCATCCAAAAGAGAAGAATTTTCAAGTATGTTGGGTCTATTATCCAAAGAAATCGGAAGATTGACGACGATTTCACACATCGTATTGGTACAGGGTGGATGAAGTGGAGGCCCGCATCCGGAGTCCTGTATGATAAGAGGGTGCCATCAAAACTTAAAGACAAGTTCTACAGAGGGGTGGTTAGATCAACTATGTTGTATGGGGCGGAGTGTTGTCCAGTCAAGAACTCTCACATTCAGAAGATAAATGTGGCATAAATGAGGATGTTGCGGTGGACGTGTGAGCATACTGGAGAGATAGGATTAGAAATGAGGATATTCGAAACAAGATGGGGGTGGCCTTGGTATAGGAAAAGATGAGGGAAGCGAGACTGAGATGGTTCGGACATGTGAAGAGAAGATGCACGGATGCCCCAGCACGGAGGTGTGAGAGGTATGGATGGTTTCAGGAGAGGTAGAGATAGGCCAAAGAAGTACTAGAGAGGTGATTATATAGAACATGGCGCACTTTAGCTCACCGAGGACATGACTTTAGATAAGAGGTTATGGAAGACAGACATATCAGGGTAGAAAGCTAGTAGGTAGTTGAGCGTTGTCATGCGTATATATTCTTCCATACTTGTAGTCGTAGTATTAATCTTGTAGTTTCTCGTCCTTTGATTTATGTTATTATTTGTTGTTTCTTGTATTTCGATTATCGTATAATTTTGTGGTATATATTTACATTATTGTTTTTTTTTTCTAGTTTGCTTTGTCATTCTTTATAATAGTATTTTGCCATGCCTGCTTTACTTTCGTTATTTACTTTTCCGGATTGCTACTAGAGAGGTGATTATATAGAACATGGCGCACTTTAGCTCACCGAGGACATGACTTTAGATAAGAGGTTATGGAAGACAGACATATCAGGGTAGAAAGCTAGTAGGTAGTTGAGCGTTGTCATGCGTATATATTCTTCCATACTTGTAGTCGTAGTATTAATCTTGTAGTTTCTCGTCCTTTGATTTATGTTATTATTTGTTGTTTCTTGTATTTCGATTATTGTAGAATTTTGTGGTATATATTTACATTATTGTTTTTTTTTTTCTAGTTTGCTTTGTCATTCTTTATAATAGTATTTTGCCATGCCTGCTTTACTTTCGTTATTTACTTTTCCGGATTGCTTTGGTTTGCTTTTCTTTTAGCCAAAAGTCTATCGAAAACAACCTCTCTACCTTCCGAGGTAAGGGTAAGGTATAGGTACACTCTCTCCAAACCTCACTTGTGGAATTACACCGGATATGTTGTTGTTGTTGTTGTTGTAACATAACATGTTTAAAACCAAACGTACGATTAAAACAACACTTTGACACATTATATACTCTTTAATTGAAAATCACAAGATTCATAAGTTGTTTCCACTTAAATTTCAATGCCCAATAACACATAAAATTAAACTACAGAAAGAACAATTCTTATTCAAGAAAAGATGCTTTTTCAGAAGATCCAAATTTTATTGTGTAACATCTGAAAGTTACATATCTGTACTCCAAGTGGCTTTTTCAAAAGTTTCATATCTCAGTTGAGTGTTCAGATAATTTAGTACCTAACTGATCGAGAGCATGACATGTTAGAAATTAAAGGTGAATATTTAATTGATTAATGCCGAATCTACAGTGCATGCAAGTATTGAGGTTTGTCCATTTCCTTTTAAAGGTCTTCAATACAATAGCAAGGGAATGTCAACCAGATCAACAAAGACTTTGGTGGGATAGATATGATTACTTTATTTTTAATTTTTTTCCCCGAGTTTACCCTTCATTTTTTATTAGAAGTTTCGATTTCGAGCGCTGAATGTGAAAAAATTAAAATTTGTTAGGGAGCACTTCCTTTTTAAATGAGTCTTATATGTCGCCAAGTCAAATTAATCGGGACCCTAATACGGATATCAGATATGAAAAATAAAAAAATGGGAATGTCAACCAGGACTCTCATATCAGGCATGCTTATTCTAGTATGTCATAGACTTTTCCTGGTTATTAATCGAGTCGTCCTTTGCCACCTTTGTCCTTTTTCTGTCTCTTGTTCCAACTTCACCTACTTTCAAATGCTCAATCTTTCTAATTGATGAGCACCTCTTAATTTTTGTATTAGCTTAACGGAAAAGGGTCAAAAATACATCTAACGTATTGTAAATGGTTTATCATATTTTTATAATTTTATTATTTATTGAATCTCAATTGTCCTTAACGTTAACTTTATGATTAAAAATGCCCCTCATTTCATCCGTTGGACCCTAATTACTCTTTACGGTTAAAAATACCCTTCCTTTTAACAGAATTATGAGATGATATATGTGAGGCTTTATTTAAATATGTTATATTGCTTTAGTGGTTCACCTGAATATTAGACCCAACCTATTAATAATCCGACCCATCCAAATTTATTTGTTTTGTTAGAGCAGATTTTTTAAGAATCCAACATTTTTAAACGATGAAGAAGCTGAGTTGAACCTAGATCTTGAATCGATTGGAATTACTTGTTTGCATCGACTTTGAACAAAAAATTGCAGCTTCAAACGAAGAAGACATTGTTATTTTTTGAATCCATTTAGTCGCAAAATGTGAAAGATTGAAGGACAGGGTATGGACAAATGGTTTTTAGTTGTTTCGGGTTAACCCAGATGAGTTAGGTTACTTATGGTTGAGGTACATATTTCATTAAAAACTCACATGTGTCATCTCATAATTCCGTTAAAAACAAGGGCATTTTAACTTAAAAATTAACGTTAAGGACAATCGGGACTCAGTAGCATGAAAGGAGGTGCATTTTAACCCGAAAATTAACATTAAGGACAATCAAGGTCCAATAAGTAAAAGGAGGGCAAATGTAATCCGTTTCTAGGGACATTTTTTACCCTTTAATTTTTTGTTAATTTAAGATGTTGACAACTACTTAAACAAAACTTTCCTTTGTGTTCCTCATATTCTAATATAGTACATTAATCCACGAAGTCTACGCTTGATCATATGGAACAACAATCTATGCATGTGTTTAAATCAAATAAAAAAAGGAGTAGCATTTTAATTGTGGATGTCTAACTTTACTCATAATCTAACGTTGGCAAATTAAATCGTTATTTGCTATTTCTGTTGAAGAGCTTTTACATCTCCATGTTGTTGATAAACATCTAACATTAGTGGATAAATTTCTCAAATGGTCACTCAAAATTCAGTTATTTCAACTACATTTAATGATCTTTCAAATTGGTAAAAACTCTCTAGTTTATGACCGCTTCTCTGTAGTATTAGTTGTTGCTTCATTGTATTCTTAGTAAAATCACTTAACTTATTTATGTATCGATAAAGTTATTTCGTTTATGAATTTTCTCTTACAAAATCACTCTAGTTGGATTTGCTACTTTTGATAATAAAAAATTTGACTCGGCATGACTTTTAAAATTATAAATTGATTTTCCATGTCATGTAGACGTGAACCTCACATTAAATAATACGTATAAAAAGAATCGACCCAAAAGAAGAAGTGTTCTAATTCAAGACCCATTTTGCCTTTTGGGTCTTGGCAATCTCTAATTCCTGTTAGGAACTTCTTTTCCGGGGGGAAGTTTGCATATTTGGCTGCTCGCCAAAAATAATTATAGTCGCTAGTCAAATATATAAAAATTTATATCACTTATGTATATAACATGTATATTTTATGTATATATATATTATATACCAAAAAAAAAAAAAGAGTAAAACTTTGTCAGCTATTATTTTGATAGACAAACTATACATTACAAGAAAAAAGATATGTGGCAATAATTTTTTTTTGTTGCCATAGATTGATTATTGTTGCAAAAAGTACTTTTGATCAAAAAAAAAAATAAATTGTTGCATGAACTTTTCCCAACGGCTGCTATTGCAACGACGCGCAACAACTTTTTTTTTTTTGCCAAACCCATCGCCAGCCCCTTGTGATCGGCCACTTCTTTCACTTGAACACATCAAGTGACCTTTGTTTCATTTAGACACGTCAGGTGGGCAACTGATGTTCCATTTAGACACTTATTGCTGACATGGCAATTTGAGTGAGTTCCACATAAAATAGGCGCGTGAAAAGGCTATTTTGAAGTTGGGAACATATTTTTCTTAATTTTTAACTATTTTCTTTTTGATTCTTTCCTTTATTTAGTTATGGGGGGTCCCACACACCCTCTTCCCCACACTTCTCCTTCTCCAAATTTCTGAAAAAATGGCAGCACACACCCTTTCCCCCACACTTCTCCTTCTCCAAATTGCTTAAAAATATGAAATTAAAAGTTGATGGACCTTATTAAATTATTAAGAAATAAGGAGCAATAATAAAAATATCATCAAAAGCCATACATTTTCTTGAGTGATTGTTATGTACACGTCATTGTTCTTGTCAAATGTTGCAAAAATACTCTTTAACTCAACCTTGTTATGGCTTTTTGAATTACTACTACTGCTCTTCTGTTCAGCCATAGTTGCTGAATTTAAATTTGAGTTCTTGAAAAGAGGAGGTTGAGATGGAGTTTGAGTTTTGAAAAACCCATATCCTTTCTTTACTTTTTTTTCTTTCTAATACATAATTTTCTTATTGATTCAACTTGCCACGTTAACAAATGATAGGAGGAGAAGGTTGAATATTGGTGGTGTTGTTGCGATGGCAAGGTGGTGGTGGATGGTGGAGGAAGTGTTGGGAAGGAGAGAGAAACAAGAAGAAGAAGTTAAAAAAAATAAAAAATGGCAATAGTGGGGATCTGGGTGAAATAGAAATTCTAAAGAAAAATAAATAAAAAGTTTTTTTAAAAAATAAAAATTTCACGTGTCCCATACGAATTCGTTTATTTTTTTATCGTAGGAGGCGCTTGATAATACGCGCTTCAGCTAATTATGCAATTGTGTAAAAATTATCTAAATGGAACATCTGTTGATCACCTGAAGTGTCTAAATGGAACAAAGGTCATTCGAGGTGTTCAAGTGAAAGAAGTGACCGACCACGAGGGGCTGGTGATGGGTTTGATCTTTTTGTTTGTTTGGTGCCAAAAATACTTTTTGCAATAATAATCAATACTATGGTAACAAAATTAAATTATTTGACAACAAAAAAATTATTTACCAATAATAAAATTAAGTTATTACTAAATATTAAATTTTTTGTTGCCATTTCTATACTTTTTTGTAGTGATATATAGCGTAAAAGTTCATACTTTTGTGGCGTCAATTTACAAGCCCCTATTAGAAGAGAACTAGACAAAGGGGCTAAATTATGACTACATACAGTCCTTGATCGAGACAGAAAAAGAAAACAACACATCTTCCAAGAGTTGGCAATATTCCATATAGAGTAGTAGCTTTTACTATCTCCATGTTGATGTTGTTCATAAGCATATCAAAATTGGCGTTTTTTTTTTTTTTTTTTTTTTTTGCCTTTTGTGACGGGTTCTACTAACATTCAGTCTCAGTCAAGTGCCAATTCTTGTTTTTGGCATAAACTCCACGTTTTAGCCTCTATTAATGGAAGGATAATTTCAGGAAAGCTTTTTTTGGTCCAAACTGCACATGGACATTACGTGCACACCAGAAGTGTCACTGCAGATGATATGTGCCTTTAGATAACTAATTTGTATATTTCCTGGACCTCTCTCTACCGTCAATTACTATCAAATATTGGTAATGAGCCAAGTTAAGTGAACGTAGTATCAAAAACAACAAAAGCCGGCTGCTTAGTTCATCCACACCTACCCAAATTACACGAGGCAATTTCATAGACACTTAGTACAAACAGAAGAAAAACGATTTAATTTATATAACATAAGACAATCGATTGAATTTATATCCATTAACAATAACCCTTCGTACAATTTAAATGTCTTGCTTTCCTTTTTGGTTTGTCCCATTTCCTTTTTGGTTTGTCCCAAAAGAGTGCATTTTTCTATATTTAGTAAGTTGACAATTTAGACATCCTACATGTCAAGTTTATAACCATAAGATTCTAATGACATTTTAGTACATTATACAAATCTTTAATTTAAGATCACGAGATTCAAAAGTCTCTCTTCATTTCTTCAACTTCGTGTCTAGTCAAACTAAAACACTTAAATTGGGACGGAGGGAGTACATTATTAGTGTATGTAATTTTATCTTTTATCACAGGTTATTTTATGCTATTTTTAGGTTTCCAAATCATACTTGTTATAAACAACTATCCTTTTATCACAATTTAAGTGAAGATGTTCTAAGTACGAGAGTCAAAACACTTAATTTTCGATGTTAATTCGGATATAAATTCTTCAAATTTTTAACGTAAATTACATATTTGAAACATGCATAAAAATAATGCATGTAAATATAGTTAATGATTCTAAATATTTTTAAAATGTTTGGAAAAAATCATAGTCAAATAAGAAATCATTTGACTTGCCAAATAATAACACTTTGACTTAAAAACGATGGAGGGAGTACCTTTTATTGTAGATAACTTAATCTGATGATTTAAAAATGTTTATCGACTATTATTGCACATAAGTTAAAACAAAAGAAAATTTTAAAATCCTTTGTATATATATATTTGGACGCATTGAACCTTTGACCTAGCTAAACTAACTTGACCCTCACACCTCTCCTTTGCCAACTACTCTGCTCTTCTGATAAATTCCTCTTTCCCTTAACCTTCAATATTCCACTAGTAGTGTTTCAAATATTCTACTAATTGCATTCGAAGCACATCTTTTGTTCTTTTCACTACTTAAAGTGATTGTTACGTTCATGAAAAAACGATAAATCCCTATATATAAGAGCCAAAACTGCTAAGGCATTCCATTATCTCATTGCGGTTAATGGCTCGTTGCAACATATTAATTTCCCTTACTTTAATTCTTCTAGTTTTAGTTTCTTATGCCCCTACCTTTGAAGCAAGAATTAAGCTATTGAAGAATATGGAGGAGAAAAATATTGATCCTTCTCAAGATGCCAGTGTACTATTGAGTTCCCTTCCCAAAGGTCACGCGGTCCCTCCTTCTTCTCCAAGTGATAAAGGCCATGTGGAGCTTGATCGGAATATGGAGTTAGTTCCTAGTCCTGGTATTGGAAATTGATGACAGAGGCGGATCCAGGATTTTAACACAGACGGGGCACTAAAGAAATGTGAGCTAGCTAGCTGGTCAATCAGTGCCCCTAAAGGCTACTAGTGCTCAGGGTGTCAAGTTAATTATTTAATCATTTTCAAGATATACACACATACACATACAAGATTTTTGCTGAAGTTTACCAGGTCAGGTGACCCCTATATGTAGAGTAGGTTTGCCTCAGATTGATGAAGAGTAAGCTCTAAAATTGGTTACTTCTGGATTTTGCAGTTGGCTGCATATATGTAGGCAGAGACAGATTTAGGACGTTTTTTATGGGTTTAATTGGACCACTTGTTTTTCACTTGAAATATGTACAAATATGCGAAAAAACTTTGAAATGTATACACAAAAATATATCGTTAGATTCACACTAATTATTCCGCGATCACTAACTCTAGATCTTGAATTCGTCTTTGTATGTAGAAACACAAAATGTACCACATCTGACAATTTTGGAAGCCTCTCCTTGGAAAATACAGAGACATTATGCTAAACGTTACAATAAATATATGTATATTATTAATTTAGTTGTGGCTAGATGAGCTCTACTCAATGATGTAGTAGTGTAACCTGCCATGATCCCCACATTGTTTTGGTTAACTAAAAGTAATATATGTGATAATACTTTACAAATGCTGCGTTTTAGTGGTTGGTTGAAACCACAGAGACGATCTTCATGAATTGCATGTGTCATTTTCATTTGAAAGGACCAAATCTAATTTCCTGCAATCACGTATGATGGAAATAATGAAAATTACGCATACCAAACCTTACAAAAGTATGCCAATTAATTAACGAAGTTCACAACAAACTTTGAAAGAAAATCCACTTGTTCATTTTGTACGAGATTGAGAATTTGAGATCGGAACTAAAATGAGGTGTTTTTCTTTAGTTTCTTCTAAAGAACCATGCTAATGTATTAAATTTTTTTTTATCTACCTACATGCGCTATATGAGCCTGACCAATAGGTCACCAGCTCGAGCCGTGGAAGCAAATGTTTGCATCAGGGTAGACTGTCTACCAGTGGCGAATCCAGGATTTTCACTCAGGGGGTTTGAAAAAAACAATAATTTTTTTTTGTCCCATTATCGAACCTTGGAGACTGGAGAGAATTTTGAACACCTTGAACTGCTTGAGCTAACCTTTCTAATTTATTTAGGGTGTTCAAAGCTTATATATGTACAAAGACACAGAAAATCTACCTTATATATATCGTGTAATATTTTGGCGAGGGTGTTTGGGTTAACACCCTACCGGCCTACCCACCCTCTAAATCTGCCCCTACTGTCCGTATTACACCCCTTGAGGTGTGACCCTTCTCCACATCCTACGTGAACGCGGGATGCTCTGTTCTCTGTTCACCGGACTGCACTTTATATGAGCCTGACCAATGTCCCAGGCTAACGGACGTTTGGTCAAGCTTGGCCAGTATATGACATGTAATACATGGGCTATATATATTTGAATGTGCTGGCTTCCCGTTAATTAGGAATTCAGAATTTAGAGTTAGCGGGTTTAAAATGATTGTAATCTTATTATATGTATATTTGTATTTTTCTTTTTGCGTATGATATGTAGTTCAAGACGAAAACAATTAATTCAGTTGAACCCACAAAATTTCTCCAAAATCCGCCTCTGGCGTCTAGTCCAACCATTGGAATTATGGTAGCACAAATTTCAACCAATGAATTAGACTGCCTTTGATTCACCAAGACACCCCATCTAAATTCTTTCATCAACAAAGATATATTTGACACGGAACAACACTTCTACCAACCCTGAACCCTAGATCCCTGTGAATCCTACATGGAGTTCAGCGTTAGATAATCTGTTGGACATCAAGAATGCTTCTTCTTTGTTCACACTTTCCATATAAAATTCGGAAAATCTACATCCTTTGTTCACTTGAAATATTGAAACTTTGGGTACGAAAGAAAAGGCAAGACAATGGAGTAGCCAAATAAATGTGCGTTGCCATTTCAGCAAATGTGTAAAAGAAATGTGTCTTTGGGTACTCACCAGAATAGTAAATCTCTTTGATCCAAATTTCCAAAAAGGGATCTTTCCATTTTGGGATGGATGAGTTTCAAGTACTTTGCACGAAAAAGTCTCACGAATGTTGACTTTGACTTCCTAGCAAAGAAATCTGCATGCGTAACATATCTCAATTCCAAGAATCTGTTGAAAAATAACTTTTGTCATTTCGTCTGCTCTGTCATGGACTTGTTATAATGAGAGAAGTATGGATAGTTGAAATCATCAAATATCTCTTGACAAACAAATGATTCAAACGCGTAATATTTGTCATTTGGTTTTAAGAACATAGTACCAGGTTGAATAGACAAGGCTGCAACATCTAAATCCCACCCTGCATATTCCATTTCTCTACAGAGCAAAATCGATTTAATTGTTTGTCCAAGGAACATAGTAAAATGGTTGATGCTTAATTTTGACAGCTGAAGGTTGTCAATTAAACTCAATCTCTTTTCTAGCAACTTGTTCTCTTTATTAACCTCATCCAATTTCTCTCTGAGAAATATAATTTCCGAGTCTTTGAGTTTAAGTTGAAAATCCCACTTATTCCACATGATTCCGTGCGTTGTCACAACACTCTTAACCTCCTTAATTTCTGCTAAGATCCGAGTGGTCTTTGGAGAATAATGATCATCAAATTGATTCTTTGAGTAGCATTGTTTTAATTCAGACAAAATTTTCAGCTCAGACACGATAATCTCGTCAGCAGATAGAATAAAACCAGGATCGTATGGAGATTGAGAGAATTGTAACAGGGCATATGATGCTTTAATAGCTGAAATATTCGCGAATAGCTTGGCTAGAAAAGCTTCTAATGTAGCTGCTCGATTTTCATCTTCTTTGTCCACAAATGACTTGAATTGTGTTTTCTTCAACACATCATTATTCCTTGCTGCTTCGTTTTTGAACTTATCTTGAGATTTTGTATTTCGATTTCATCGTGTTACAGCTTGAACATGCAAAACCTTAGCAAAAGTGTGAGCCAATCTGCTCTTACTAGGGGTCATTGCAGATCGATTTACTGAATCCAACTAAAGGAAAAAAATCAAGATTTGCTGATAATATTAGATTGAATATGTATGAATTGATGAATTTGATCATTTCAGCAAATTAAACACTGGTAGGATTTTGATCATACAACTTACCATAGCTTATAAATAAAGTATACGGGGGACATATTAAGGAATTTCCTAGTGTATTTTACTAATTAAATATAGTATTAAGAATGGTAAGGTTTGACGAAAGAATATTATAAGTTCCCATTGTCTAACATAAGAATAGTATTGATTCTAAATGAAGATAGTTTCTTGCCTATTTCGTAAAGTCCACAAGTCTGGAGGAGGCTCCCCTCCGGTATACATTTCCTACAGTTGGTCCAGTACATAATTAGATCTCTTACCTTTGTCCACTTTCAAGTTTCAGGTGAAGGATTTATTTAAAGTAAAAGTGTCAACAATACCTCTCTACTTTGGGAAAAAGATGAAAAATATCTTCCGTTACGAATTTGGATAAAAAATACCCTTCCCGTAATTAATGTTTTCAAATTTACCCCTCTCATAACGGAAATCCGCAAATTTCCCTAAAATAATCCGATTTCATTTTTTAAACCCGCTTCATTATTTAACCCGATCCAACTAAATAATAATGGGGGGAATAAGCGGATGGTATGAGTTATTATTTAGTTGGGTCGGGTTAGATAATAGAGCAAGTTTAAAAAATGAAATCGGATTATTTTGGGGGAATTTGGGAATTTTCATTACGAGAGGGGTATATTTGAAAACTTTAAAACGGGAGGGGTATTTTTGACCCAAATTCATAACGGATGATATTTTTAGCCCCTTTTTTCCCAAAGTAGAGGAGTATTTTTAACCCTTTTCCCTTTATTTTAACTGGACAACCTCCTAACCATAGTTAGACTTTCTCTATCGTTACCAAATTAGCAAATTAAGTAGTCCGAAAAAATTGCTGGGAATTCTCTCTTCTGGTTAGAGATAGATTTCCTTACCATGATAATCATTCGCAAAAGACGGTTCAAGAATCAACAAAGCAGAAGACCTTATATTTACAAGATATACTAACAATAAAAGGGTCGAAAGAGAAAAACAAACTTTGTTGATGAACACAATTGTTTCTGAAGAATAAGTGATAGAGACCCTACTCTTTGAAATGGTTTTTCATAATAATGCAGATGTAGTGATTAGATTTTGGGATTTTTTTTTGAAAAGGGAATTGATTTCTAAATTTAATGTGCTGATTTTTCTTCCAAAATTTGCGGGGAGATTTCTTTTCGTACCAAAATTAAAAATTGATTTTCACTACTTATTTTTTAACTATGGTTAAGTGCTTGTTAAGTTAATTTAATCTAGTTCTTTAAAAATTGAATAGGACAAGTGGCATTCATCTAAATGTGTACTTCAGAAATGGTGTAACGATCCATTTGGTCGTTATGATACTTTTGGCCGTTTTACCCCTATTGACCCTTTCCCGAGGTCATCGGCCGATTTTAGTGTGACTTTTGGAAGTTTGAGCCTTAAAGTGAGATTTGTTTGACCCAAAGTTGACTTTTGAGTAAACAGACCTTTTTCGGAATTCCGTCGGTTCCGAGAGGACAGACTTTTTCCGGAATTCCGTCGATTCTGAGAGGTCCGGATGACCGTTTGTGACTTGGCAGTATGTTCGGTTCGGTTTCCAATGCATTTGGGAGCGTTTTGGGACTTGGGTTGGAAATTAGGTTTTAGGCCATTGGGGGTTGACTTGGTTAAATAGATCTCCGTTGGAAATTTTGAGGCCGCGGATGAATTCGTAGCGCGTTTTTATGTATGTATGCATGTTTGTTTTGTATCCGTAGGTCTCGGGTGATAGTCGGGTTTCGGGTTGAGGATTGTCAAAAACCAGAAAAATTTGGTGTCTGGTGTCCGCTGCAGCAGCACCAGACTCGCCGCAGCGGTCTCACTGTAGCATAGGAGAGACCGTTGTAGTGAGCGAGGGGACTTTGTGATGAGGTGCCCAGCGGACTGGTGTACTCGTTGTAGCGTGCATGCTGCCACTATAGCGACTAGGCGGGTTTGGGCATCAGGCGTCGTAGCGGGTCCTTAGCCGCTGTGGTGAGCTTGCTACAGCGGGTGACCTTACCGCTGCAGTGAGTGACGGGCAGTGTTTCTAGAATTTTCTTAAGTTAAAACCCTTAAACCCTTACATTTCTCCTCATCACTTTCTAAGCACTCTTGAGGCAAATTAATCAACTTAAGGGCTGAAACTTCATGGAGGGAAGATCTATGACCCTTGAATCTATCATTTACATTCCTAGTTCACTAATTCACGCTTAGAATTATTAGAATCAAAGTACAGAAGATGAGTTTTTATTATAATTTATTGAAATGAGTTTTAGACTTCCTAAATAGGAATTGATGATTAAATTGACTAGAATAAACATAGAAATTAATGAATTCATTGTTGCTAAGCTTAGTTCTTCCATTATTAATGATTAATTTGAGGATTAAAGACTTAGGGTTTATACTTTGGGGGTTTCACTTTAAATCTGAATTAGGCTTAATTGTGAGTTGATTTAGCAATTGATTAGTGGGTTTGATCACCTAGAATTTGAATTGCATGTTCCATCCTTCAATTTCCTGTTTTACCCTTGTGGGCTTGTTTCCCCAATTCATTGGATTAGAATTTGACCTAACTAGAAGTATAGCAATATGGGTGTTGTTATTCAAGGTTTTTAATATAGAACTCGATTATGAATAGATTTTGAGTACTTGGAGGTGCTACGAAAAGACAAGGCCAAGGTTTGATTGTTCGAGGCTCTTGTTCGGCATTCCAGGAAGGTTACGGCTTACCTTTTGGTTAGACTTCGGTTAGCAAATCATATGTAGAGTTAGTGATTGTTGGAGAAAGCATGTAAACTTTAGGGTATGAAGTTTGGGTTGGAATACTTAGGTTGGTATTGTTGTTGACTATGACTTGTCGTCTTATTATGTTTTATTGGATTGTTGTTTATTTGTGAGTTGTTGGCTTGTCGCCATGTGCTTGATTCTAGAGTTGATGCTTAGTGATTCTCTTATGATTTGGAGGGCATATTTATCATTATTGAGGTTGTTGGGAAGGATTGTAAGTTATGATATTGAAATTTTGATTGAGATAGGTGTCCATGTGTGGCACGGTTGACTCTTATGTTCTTGTTGTGGACATTTTTGTCATGCATATACTCATTTATACATATATTTGGGATCGGATTGCACGCCTCAACACTTACTTGGATCGAGTTGCACGTACCGCAACACTGACTGAGATCGGGTTGTACGTTTCACGGCATTGACTATTGGATTGGGCTGTACGCCACATTAGGTACACAGACTTACCGGTCCCCCATGGGTCATGACTGTCGAGGCGAAGAGATATTTCCCCCCGAAGCGTGTGTGTATCACTGCATTTGCATTGCATTTATCTCATATTTACATTGGTGTTTTATTTGGACTTGTTGATCCTTTGGTGATATTTGGACTTGATAGTGATTCTTGATATTATACTTCAAACTTATTGATCATTTGAGGAGATAGGTTAGATTTGGTAACTTTGGTACTGGATTAGATACTTTTGGACTGTGTTGAGTCATATCTGTTTGTGAGCATGTCTATCTTTTAGTCTCTTCCTTATGCATATGTTATCTAACTGTTTTCGGTCTATGATATCTACCCAGTACGTGTTGTTGTACTTATTTTACCTTGCTGCATTCTTTTATGAGTGTAGAGTTTGTGACAGGGTTGACTTCCGCTCCTCGTGGATGATTTTCGAGGAAGACTTGCAAGCTTTCTAGGCTGAGCATTTGATGGCCGCTACCCAAAGACTCTTCTATATTACTGTCTTTATTTCCTATTCTGATACAAATTTGTTATTTTGAGAGTTGTATTTTCAAGACATGTCATTTAATGCTCTTGTATTATTCAGACCAGATAACGGGGATGTATTTGTGGTTTCCGCACTTTATTTATATTAGTATGATTTAGACTTATGATTCCGCTTTTGCTATATTTTTATTGTATGGAGTAGCGATTGGTTAAGGGTTCGCCTACCGAGGTGGGAAATGATAGGTGCCCGCAGGACTTAGTAAAATGGGTCGTGACAAGTTGGTATCAGAGCCCTAGGTTACCCGGTCTAAAGTACAAGAGCATGTCTAGTACAGTCTTGCGGGTCGGTACGATGAGCTCCGTACCCAGATACTATAGGCCATTTAGGAAACTTCACATTCTTTTATTCCTTCGTGGTACTTTATTCAAATTGGTATCTGAAATTTGCAAATTGGTATCTGATCCATTTCTATTCTCTCACAGATGATGAGAACACGAGCTACCATCGTAAGGGATGAGGTGCTCGGGCGCGCTGCTGGGGCAGGCACCAGAGGATGAGGACAGGCGAGAGGTCGTGGTCGAGCTAGAGTTCATGGAGCTGCACCGGGTAGGGGCGAGGCCCAGATAGAGGCGAGCACATTCAGCTTCTCCAGAGCGTCAGCCCGAGAGAGCACAGGCAGCCGGGGGAGGTGAGGGACCAGCCCAGACTCACACCGATGCCATGTCTAATCAGGCATTACAAGATGTTATGGCTCTTGACACCTAATTTTTGACCTCCCGTAATTTATTTTAATTACCCAGAGTCCTCGGATATCAAACAAACTGAAATAGGTATTTTCTACAAATCAAAATGATTTTATAAAATTATTGGATAATGTTTGCCATTTTATTTGGCAAAATAACCTCTATTATATTATTAAATTATTTTAGAAAATAACTTATATATTTCTATTATTAAATATGGAAACATTTGCTAATTTTAATCAAGAAAGCAATGTAAAAAAAATTGTTTATTGGAATTATCAATTGGCAAGTATTTTACTCTGTTTAATTCAAGGAATTTGATTAATTAAATGAATTAATCATTTACCATCAACTCTTTATTTTTTACATATGCATTTGTACAATTTATTAGAATTAATCATAATTAATTAAGTGTTTAATTGTGGTTAAATTCAATGAATTGTTTACTGCATCGCTGATGTTGGCTACAATTGAAATGATTAATTATTAGTCTAATTCTGGCCTTAATTGAAATAGCTGGATCCATTGGTTCAAGTCAATTAAAGTCATTTTTACAAAATTAGCCTTCAATTGGTTGATTGAATTAGGTGTGGCCATAATTGGCATTATCAATTTCATGATATAAGTCAGTTAAGATCATTTTCGCAAAATTAGCTTTAATTGGTCAATTAGTTATAATCTGGTCATAATTGAAACGTTCAATTAATGGACATTGCTTCAATTTTGGTTATTTTGTTAAGTACTGCATGTTTAACCCTCCCTATATACATATATACACAAATATACATCTGTGTATACATGCACACATGTATATCACGTATATATATATATATATATATATATATATATATGACTGCCCCAAATCCCTTTTAAGCAATCGGGCCCAGTTTAAATTAGATTGACCCGGCCCGCTTGCCTATTAAAGGAGGGTAATACCCCTTCTTTTCTCATTTAAGCAACCAAACAACCCTCTCTCTTCTCTCTTAAGGGTTTTCAAAAGCCTAGCACTGCCACCCCTCCCCCACACCCTCTCTCCTACGTAAGAATGCCGAAAATGGAAAATATGAGGGCCCGCTTCCTTTCTCTTGCTGTGGCATGGCAGAGAATGGCAAGAGCATTAATTGCTCTACTAATTCTCAACCATTTCCACCTATGCCCAACCCCCAAACACGGTATAGTCCTCTTTCATTTGCTTTTCCTACCCTGTAACATTCAAATCCCTAATGTTATATCCCGCAATTTGTACATTCGGATAATTTAAGATAATTGCAAGAAGTTAAGGACAAGGACATATTTTGATCTTGTTTAATACACAGGTTACTTATGAAAAGTTTTGATGTGGAAAAATTGGGGAAGGCTAAGGGCAAATTTGAAATTTGGAAAATAAATTTTCATGAATCACAAAAAAAAAAAAAAGGAAGTTGGGCTTAAGTAAAAGGCCAAGTGTGGCCGGCCAAAGGAGTATGGGCCAAGGCCCATATGGAGGCTTAAAATAAGTGGTATTGGATCATTTTTATCACCTTCAATTCAAGAACATTCAAGAAAACTTGAGAGAAGCCAACCATAAGGGGCTATTCGGCCATGACCAAGGAAATTGAAGTCTTCAATTTTGATCCGAAAAAAATATTTTCTTCTAGTATTCCTACTAATTTGATGGTCCTCTTTAACGTGGTATAGTTGTTGGAGCAAGAAAACCATCCATTTTTACAAGGAGTAACTCTAGCCAAGTTGAAGAGCTAAGAGGAAAAAGTAAGGTTTAACTCTCTTTCATATGTTATGAATGGTCTATGCATGTTGTTGAGTGTTGTAGTATGTGGAAATGGATGAAATTCATGAAACCTTGCATGTTGGTGTTGAGCCGTATGGGTTGTGTTGTGGCCGTGTACATGTTGTGTTGTGAAGGTGTGAAGAACTAATTTTATTTAGTATGTTTGGGATGTTGTGTTGTGGATTCTATGATGCAAATAAAAGTTTAATGATTCAAAGTTGAGGTTATAGTTGTTTGTGGCTTGTTGTGGAAACTCATGTGATTCTAATATAGTTTCTTGAATTTATGAGAATGATGTTAACGTGTGAATTGTTGGTGTGATTGATGAATTTGGAAGAAAGAAATGTGTTGTTGTTGTCCTATTGGAGTTGGAAGGTTTCGGTTGGCATGGTATATTGGTTGGGTTGTTTAGAATATTGTGCGGATTGCTTGAAGTGTTATTGAATCTCGTTTGAATGATCTTGAATAAGTACTTGAACTTGTGAGTATCGATGTTGGTTTGAATGTATGTAGTTGAATTGAATATAAATGGAAAGTTGTCGACTTATGTAGAAAAGAGTTACTAGCGTTGTAATGCATTTTGAATTGATTATTGAAGTTGATAGTATGATTGTTGGCATTGTTGTTGATAATTTGGCCGAGTTGCATTCTCGGGTTTGTTGTTGTTAAATTGGCCGAGCTAGATTCTCGGGGATGGTGTATTTACAGGGGAAATGCTGCCGGAATTTCGGCAGATTATAAATGAATTCATTTGAAGGATTAAGACAAGTATATGACGACAAATCTAACGATTGTGTAAATCTTCTTGAATGTAGATTAGCAATAGCAAGTTCGGACAATTAAGCGTAACTAATAGGGCGTGGGACAAGTATGTAAGGCTTACCCTTTCTTTCTTTGGCATGTCCTAGAGCCAAGTTAGGCATGGTACCGATATGCACATTGGGGTTACTCTATTATGTGATTCCGAGCTTGTTTATGGTTCGTATGCACTTTTGATATGTTCTTAAAAGAGTTCTGTAAGAATTGATGTGGTCGACTTTTGAAAACAGTCTGCTATGTTTTGATACGTATGTATGGTTCCAAAAGACCTATCTGATTTGATCCATAATGAGATTCGAAAAGCTCCTGATATGACTATTATTTTGATGTTCCAAAGAAAGCTTCTGAAACGTTCAAAGAGTTTCTGTTCCTAAAAGAATTTCGCAAGTATCAGTGTCCCCAACTTCGGTATATGGTCTCGGATTGGTTTGATATATGAATATGATCCCTATGGCTCTTGATGTGCTTATGATGTTTGATATGTTTCCGAGTGGCATTCGAAAGATATTTGATATGACAAATGTCTTGATTCTCAAATGATAGTTCGTTCGATTATTCCATCGAGTCTTTGATATAATTTGATATGTATACATGGTCCCATAAGCTCCATTTGATTTGATCCATAATGATATCCGAAAGGTACTTGACATGATTATGGCTTTGATTTTCCAAAAATGGCTTCTGAAACGTTCGTAAAAGGTTCTGTACTTCAAACACTCATAACTTTCGCATACTAAGTCGGATTGACCCGAAACTTGTTTCTGAGCCTCCAGATGTCAGTAAGTGTACATATCCATCGAGTCTTGATTTGTATGCATATGGTTTCTCACGACTCTGCTCGTGCACGCCTCAATGTATCTTTCACTGAGTCCCGGGCCAGGACATGTTCTCGTGCGTACTCCATTGTATTGTTCACCGAGTCCCTCATAGGCGGGCCGGGACACGTTATATGAATATGTATATGATGATGTCATGATACGGGGATGGCGGCCAGGATGGCATATGATAGCTCTATTCACCGAGACCCGCACTAGAGGGCCGGGACACGTTATATGTATATATATGATACATAATGTTCCATGCATGATTCTATCCACCGAGTTCCTCACTGGAGGGCCGGGACACGTTACATACATATATGATACATGATTTTGGCATATGCTGACTCTGTCCACCGCGTCCCCTAGAGGGCCGGGTTCTGTTACACGCATATATGATATATGATTTGGCATATGATAATTCTGTCCACCGCGTCCCTCACTAAAGGGCCGGGATCTGTCACACGTATATACGATATATGATTCTGACATGCATGATCTGTGTTTGGAAAGTAAGCCTTATGGCAATTCTGTGACTTCTGTACCCCTTCTGACATCGGACTTCGGCATATATGATCTGTGTCTGGAAGCCAAACATTTTGGTATTTGGGATCTGCACTTTTTCTGACATATGACATCGGCATACACGATTTGTGTTTGAAAAATAAGCGTTTTGGCATTCTAGATAACGTACTTATTGTTTGTACTGTCTGTTTCGATTGTGGTTCGATTTTCTGTATTTTATGCCTTACATACTCAGTACATATTCCGTACTGACCCCCTCTTCTTCGGGGGCTGCGTTTCATGCCGCGCAGGTACACCCAGATGAGTTGAAGCTAGTATAGAAGATGTTCCAGCGGAGTTGGTAGACTCCACTTGTTCCTGGAGTGCTGTCGAGTCAGAGTATATGTGTTATGATGTTTTGTTCGAAATTAGAGACTTTGCAGACAGAGTTGTGGGTATTGGTTGTCAGTTCAGTAAGCGGCTCCATCAGCCGATGTGTCATTTGTGTTATGATATAAGTTCTATATGATCACATATTTTGTTTGATTTGAAAGCAACGAAAAAGAATATTTCTGAAAATTTTACCATGCATTTCATCTTTATTTGATTTAAAAAGTCCAAAGGATTATGTATGTATTAAAAGTCAGAGGGTTCGCTCGGCTCTAAGTAAGGGTCGGGTGCCCATCACACCCTAGGTAGATTAGGGTGTGACAGATTTTGTCTTATTTTCGTTTGAATTCACGATTTTCATTGGTTCGTGAGAAACCAAGCTGATCAATCTAGTTTTTGTTCAAATCTGACCGTTTACAAGTTTTATTGGTTGAATCTCAACCCTTGAACGAGATGTGAGGGGATAATTCACACAAATTAGCACTTGTTCCACAGCGGTTCAAGCTAGGGTTTGACGATCTTTTGGGGTTCTATATTAAGAACCAATTCAAAATTTTCATACACTGAATATCATATATTCACACAAAAAAAAAAAAAGACTCGAAATACCTAGGGTTTCAATACATTTATTGACCTTTAATTTTTTTGAGTCAATTTTAAGTTTTAAATATTTGTTTTTTCTTTTGTTTGTGGCTGAGCTCTGAGCTTGGGTAGAGGAACAAGGGTCTCCAAGTCCATTCCTGATAGAAGGTTGTGAAAAAAAGAGGAAAACCTGTGTAAGCATGATTAGGATAATTATGTTGTTTTGTTACAGTTACAGTAGTAAGCATGATTATAATTAAGTTATGTTATTTGTTTAGTTAGAATTATAGTAGCAAGCATGAATAGTGGTTGAATATTAGTATGCTTATGTTGTTTAGCTGGAGTTATTGTTTAGATGTTATGTAATGAGCATAATTAGGGTAAAGACATGCTAATATGATTGTGCTATTTGGTTAGAGTTATAAAATGTTATTAGTAAGCTTGATTAGGGAGTTTTAGCATTCTATTTAGTCAAATTTGTTACTGAATGCTATTTGAGTAGCCTGTTTGTTGATTAGTTTGTCTATATATGATTAAAAGTATTTGTTTGTCTCTATTATCATAGTTGATCCTCTGATGATAGTGTTTTGAGCATGTTTAAATGTGTTATGGGACTGATCCTCTGTTAATATAGTTGGTAATCCAAAATGATGTTTATCTTAAAGTGTTTGAGTTCTGTCTATAGGCCATTACCATTAGACCATGATCTCAACTTGCATCTGTGTTTTATCTAAACTCACCTAGACATGGATTGCACTCCATAAGGTCAAAAAGAGGATTCTGAGTTTAGTTCTAGTAGTTTTTGCTGCACAAATATAACATCTTTGATTAAACTCTGTGGGAGTATTGAGGTTCTTTATTGATAAAAAATGACAACTGCATGCTGAGTGGTCACTCTCTGTTAAATTTAAGCCTGTTTTCGCTCATTATTATCACTTAAGAGCATAATATGAATCAGTTAAGTGCACATCTCCATGTAGCACTTGTCTAAACCTTGAAAAATAGTGATATTGTCGTGTTCCATTGAGAAACCATGCTTTGCTCATGTCTTTTAAGTAATCATACCAGAATAAAAATGTCAAATATGCATGTTTATTTGTTCAAGAGGATTAAACATCATGTCTAATAGTTGGTCTGCCTATGTCAATGTTCAAAATGCCCTGCTTGTTATTTGTGACACTGCATATCTACTTGCCTCTATGTGTGTTTGTTAATGTTGGGGACTAGGTATGCATATGGGACTTTGTGTATAGTTTGAAGTTTGGTATGTGATTTTGAATATTGGGAGTCTAAACTAAGGGAGGCTGACACTTAGTATATGAATGACTATGAGTGTGACTTACCTCAGACCAAAGAAAAGAAGGATAAGGCTTAGAGATTCTAGCTAACTCAGCCTAAGGAGTTCATATTCTATGGGACCCCCCAAATGTTAAAAAGAAGTAGAAATATGTGTGCACACTATGCATACTGTTTGGTTTTACTTTGTATATCACCTACCTTTCTTTGACTCTGTTTTCCTTTGTCTAAATAAAATCCCAAATGTTGAAGGTCTTAATTTGCTTTCTTGCTGTTTTCCCTTAGAATGATTGATTTTCCTCATGGTATAAAATGGGATATGCCCAAATATACAAAGTATATCCAGTTCTATATACATACAAGTGTATAGAACTTGGTATATTTAGTATATGATAGGTATATCACTTATGTAAGCCATAAAATGTTGACTTTGCTCTTAATATCTTGTTTTAGCTTTGGCCTCCTCTCCTATGTTTTGTTGTTGGGCCTCGGTTTCCTTTATTATCGTTTAATCCTTGCTTGGGCCACAATCTTGGGCCACAATTATTTTGATTTGGGCCTATTAGTTCTTCTGAATTTTCCTTATGTATATGATTATTGTTTTAGATTTTCTTGCTTTAATCGTGAAACTGTGTTTGTCCATAAATGTGTTTGTCATTAGAACCTGCCTTGTAGTAAATAAATGATTAGGTCTCAAAATATTTGTCTAATCCTATTACCTTCTTTACGTTGCATGCGACACCTCCACGGGCCATTTGGGCCACCTCTCTGCATTTGAAAACCTGTTGGGCCTAAGGCCCAACTGTTTCAGTTCATTGATCGAGTCCGATAAAAGAAAAGGGAAGCTAATATTTGCATGAAGGCCCAGTCATGGGTGAAAATGGTCTGAAGGCCCAGCTATGGGTGAAAATAGCCAACTGGTGGGCTTAGGTAGGCCCACCAACCTAGCTCTGATGCAATTAACACAATGGATATCAGATACGAATAATGAGTCAAAGATCCAACAAGCCCCAACAAAGATTCTCACACAACGAGTACAAGGTCAGACCTCGATGGCTACACCCACTTCTACACCAGTAGAGGACACTGTCGCAGTACAAGCAGCTAGGAAACTTATGTTCTCAGCTAGGAACTCGACAGGGGCACCAGAGGCAACTAGGAAGAATAATCGAGCTCCAAAAAGAGGTATACAACTATCTTACTTTCCCCTAATACTTAAGGAGGGTAAGAAAGTGGTGAAACGTAACCTAACTGATATTGAACAACAAAAGAAAAAATGGGATTGTGCTCTTATTGGGTATGTTGTGGGGAAAAATCCTCCATTCAAACAAATGCTCAACTTCATATAGGCAATATGGAATTTTGTAGAAACACCTCGTGTCTTTCTCCATACAGATGGGTATTATATATTCAAGTTTAACACTGATTAGGATCAACTAGATGTGCTAGAGAATGGCCCCTACACCTTTAATTACAGACCCTTGGTACTCAAGAAATGGTCGGCTGATATTCAGATGGGAAAGGAATCGATTAGACAAATGCCTTTATGGGTTAATTTTCCAAATCTGCCAGTAAGGTATTGGGCTGCTGAGAATCTGGGAAGAATTGCTAGTTATATAGGGAAACCTCTATGCATTGATCGTTTAATAGTTGAGGAGGAGCAATGGTCCTATGCTAGAATCCTAATTGAGATGGATGCTACTCAGCCACTACCTGATCAAATGTTCATAGAAGAAGCAAAGGGGAAAGTCAGAATAAAATAGCTGGAGTATGACTGGTGGCCTGAATATTGCCAAGAGTGCATGTGCTTGGGGCATGAAACTGATAAATGCCATATAGACAAAGCAGCTGCTGAGGCTAAGGAAAAAGAAAGTGCAAAAGATTAAATGGTTGAGGATAAGAATTCAAAAGAAGGGGTGGCACCCAAAGGGAAGAAGAAGAAGCAAGTACAATCACAGTGGCAAGCTAGAGATGCAAACTTAGTTGGTCCATCCAAGGAGGTGCAACCCCAGGAGAATCACTGTCATGTAAAGGTGAATACAAGGCAAGTGACTGAGAAGGAACCACAAACCAAACAACCTAATACTTATGACCAGAAGTTGAATGCCTCATTAATCCAGAATCAATTCAGCAGCTTGGGGTTCATAGAAGACAAAGGGTGAAACAAGGGTCCTGAGCAGTCCTTAGACAAACCACCATGATAATTTGCTCCTGGAACATTAGGGGGCTGAATCAACCCTATAAGCAAAAAGAGATGAGATCCTTTTTGCCTAAAAATAAGATAGATCTCTTGGGTTGTTTGGACACAAAAGTAAAACAAGGCAAAGCTGATAAAGTCAAAAAGTTTCTAGGTACAGATTGGAACTTTTGTACAGATTAAACGGTGGAACCAAATGGAAGAATATGGTTGTGCTGGAAGCAACAAAGTGTTCAAGTGACTACGATAGTGACAAGACCCCAGATAGTACACTGCTATGTGGAAGATAAGGGATCCACTTTTGCATCCTATCTGACCTTTGTATATGGATTCAACACTATACTAGGAAGGAAGGATATATGAACTGATCTGAGAACACTACATGCTTCTATGAATGACCCTGGCTCACTTTAGGGGATTTTAACACTTGTAACTCGGTAGAGGACAGGATAAATGGGGCACCAGTCCAACTGCAAGAAATACAGGATTTTGTGGAGTGCATAGAAGACTTGGGATTGGGGCACATAACTAGAAGAGGATGTGCTTATTCCTGGTGCAACAAAAGAGATGCGGGGGTTAGAATATATAGCAGAAAAGATTGGATACTAGGAAATGCAGAATGGTTCATGAAGTATGCAAACTTAGAGGCAGTCTTTGGCAATTCTGAATGCTCGGATCACTCTCCAATACTCATGAATACTACTACTGTATTTCACCCTAGCAGAACACCCTTCAGACTGCTAACAGTGCTACTGAATCAAGACCAATTTAGAAATTTGGTACACCAAGTGTGGGGTTGTCAGATACAGGGACACAAAATGTTTCAAGTCTGGAGGAAACTGCAAATGATAGGGCCCTAAGCTAAGCAACTGAACAGAACAATATCCTCTCTGCACACCAAACTAGATGATCTGAGAAGGCAGCTATAGGTAGTACAGGATCAACTCAATGCTAATTTGTTTGATAGTACACTTATATCAAAGGAAAGGGAAGTACTAACTCAAATACAGAAATTGGATATCATACATAAGCAAGTACTCAGACAGAGATCAAGAGCCACCTGGATAGCATGTGGGGACTCCAATATAAAGTTCTTTCATGCCCATCTTAAAGCAAGGAAATCTAGAAATAGGTTATCCTCCATCTACAACAATCAAGGAGACAGATTAACTGATCCTACACATGTGCAACAAGAATTCATTGGATTCTTTAAACAATTGCTTGGGATAGCAGAAAATGAATTGCCTTGTATTGATCAATCCATAGCAAGAGATGGACCATGCTTAACACCTAAGCAGCAGAGGAATTTGATTAAACCTATTTCACAAGAGGAGATACATAACACAGTGAAGATCCTGCCAAATGACAAAGCACCTAGACCAGATGGCTTCCCTGCTGAGTTTTTCAAACAGTATTGGAATGTTATTGGAAATGAGGTAACTGATGCAATTCTTCAATTCTTTGAAAATAGGAAATTACTTAAGAGCATTAACTGTACTACTATCACATTAGTTCCCAAAGTAGCTAACCCCAATTATGTGAAGGATTTTAGACCCATAGCTTGTTGTACTACAGTGTATAAAATCATAAGTAAAATCTTGACCAGTAAACTGAAGCAAGTGGTAGATCAGCTAGTAGGGCCATCTCAATCTGCATTCATCGAAGGTAGAAGCATCTTAGATAATGTGATTGTAGCTCATGAGTTGATAAAAAGGTATGGACAAAAGCATGTATCTCCTAGATGCTTCATGAAAATTGATTTAAGAAAATCCTATGATTCTGTGGAATGGGGATTTCTTAGAATGATTTTGGTGGAGTTTGGAAGGCCTACAAAAATGGTAAACTGGATAATGACATGTGTGAGCACTGTCAGTTATTCAATTTTGATAAATGGATCAATGACTGATGAATTCCAAGCTAAGAAGGGACTCAGATAGGGGGACCCTATGTCCCCCTACCTATTTGTACTGGTGATGGAATATCTTAACAGGTCCCTCAAACAACTCAGACACAACCCTAACTTCAATTATCACCCCAAATGTGACAATCTACAATAGTGCATATATGTTTTGCTGATGATTTAATCATGCGCTGTAGAGTTGACAGGCGATCTATCCACTTACTGTTAAAAGCATTTGAACACTTCTCTAAGGTCTCAGGATTACAGGAAAATTTAGACAAAAGTTCCTTCTATGTGGCTGGAGTATCAAATGAGTTCAGAGATCAGATGCTATAAGAGATGAAGTTTACTCTGGGGGAGATTCCTTTCAAATAACTTGGTGCACCCTTCTCCTCAAGGAAACCTAATATACAGCAATGCTTACCATTAGTGGAGAAAATTATTGCAAGAATCAGATGTTGGTCATCCAAATTACTCTCTTATAGTAGTAGGCTTCATCTTATTAAAAGTGTTCTATTCGAAATGCAAACCTACTGGGGTCAGGTATTCCTTTTGCCTAAGAAGATTACAAAAATGGTGAGTACAGTGTGCAGAATACTCTTATGGACAGGGAAAGATGTTAGCTCAAAAAAGCTCTAGTGGCATGGGATACTGTGTGTAACATAATTGACTTTGCAAGATGGAACAAAGCTGCTATATGTAAAATCTTATGGGCACTGTCACACAAGAAAGATACCTTAATGGATACACAGTTTCTACATAAAACATAAGGATCTTGCAGGAATGGACACACCAAGACAGGCCTGCTGGCTTGTAAGAAAGATATTTGAGGCTAGATCATGGTTTCTGCAGATTAATGTTATACACCATATTGCTCAGTTCTCATCAGCAGGCAAGTATAGTATTAAGAAGACCTGTCTATCTTTCTTTCAGCAGTACCCAAGACCAGTGTGGAAAAAGTTATTGCTCTCATCAGGTGCTTTACCAGGGCACCAATTTATTATGTGGTTAGCAGTACAGGGCAGACTTGCAAAAGTGGACAGGCTGGTCAAGTGGGGCATTCAGGTGCCATTAGACTGTGTGTTATGCAACTCAAGTACAGTAGAAACACTGCAACATTTGTTTTTTGAGTGCAGATTCTCCAAGTTAATATGGCAAACAATACTAACATGGTTGGGGATACACAAAAAAATTGGAACATGGAGCACAGAGGTAGATTGGCTCTCTCAACAAGTACTCAACAACAGACCGAGATCCAGTATATTGGGATTCCTCAGCTCTGCAGTGACATATCATATCTGGAAATAGAGAAATGCCAGGAGATTTCAAGGAAGAAGCAGAACAACAATTCAACATATCAGAGAAATTGTCTTAGAGTTACACATTAAAGGACAACATCAGTGTAAATGGAGTAGTGTCTTAGCAAGATTGGAAAAATATCCTATTTAAGCTTTACATGTAATTCTGATAGCTTAGAATAGGAATGCATAGGATCTAATTCCATAGTCCAAAGAGAATCACCGGTGTATAAACTGATCACTTGGTTAAATAAATTTTTTCTGTTTGACCAAAAAAAAAAAAAAGTTGAATGGCTTTCATAAAGGCTAAATGACAGAGTTTAGGCTTCTCGTCTTTTGGCTAAGATCTGAACTGATTTCTTAGGGAGTAAAAATGGTTTTGGGCCTTATCCCATTATGGAAACTTTCAAACCTGCTTAATGGACTTCAGATCCGACCAGTTTTAAGAAAAAGAGTACAAAATGATTTTAAGGCAGCTTGGTGTTACAAAAAACAATATCTAGGCATTATTTAACATGGATTAAATTCTGGAAGAACTTAGAGAATTTTTCAGAGGACAAATAACTTTGTGGCTTTTGGGACTTGAACGAATCTTTCTCAGAAAGAGGATTTTGAGACTGTTTGGGCCGAAAGCATAAAGACTTATGGACCAAAGCAAAAGGAATTCTATTTGGATTGAATTTGAGATAAAATGGACTTTCGATTACAATGAAGTTGATCTGTATGAGCTTCAAGTGGGTAAAAGTGGACTTAAATAAAACTTTCATTCTATATATACATATATATATGTATAAAAATAGGAGATATACTCCATATTTTCTTATATACGTACAATAAAAACCTATAAGTACTAAACTCATTTTACTAGGACTAAACTAGTAGTGACTTTACTCGGGAGAAATCCCGAATATGTCTTAGTCCGATAATAAAGTGAGTTGAACACTTGTATGGATTTTGAAACCAAAACCCTCTTTCCTAAGGGGATTTTATTTTTGCCAAAATTTTGAATTTTATCATAAAATGAATGACATTTTGCGAAAAACTACGTTTAAGCAAATAAATACGTTAATCACACATTGAAGTTCGTAGGTCAACCGTATTCTACGGATCCTTAATACTAGGGTGCTTAAAACCTTCCCTTGGGGATCACCAGAACCCTTACCTTGAACTCTGATCCAAAAAGGATTTTTCTCTTGCTTGATAAACTCTTTTAAACCCAGTTTTCCTAGTTTTCCTTAAAGAAATTAGGTAGCGACTCTAAAAAATACAAAAAATCCAATTAGAGCACTAACAACCTCTCAATAGCTTTTATGCGCCCGCGTAAAAGTGAACCGTAACAGATGGCGACTCCGTTGGGGACTTTCTAGGTTCTAACCATAAGGGTTTCAATATAATGTGATTTTAACTGTATTTATTTTCTTATGTGTTTAATTTTTGCAATTTTAAATTGTCATTCATATCATATCATAAACTCCTCCACTCGTGGCAAAAATCATGGTTTCAAAAGAGACACGCGGGATCGCAGTCTAGGCTTCACTAAAAAACCAGAAACACCCTTTCTTTGGAAAACGTTGAATGTTAAGTTGGTGTGCGGTCACCCAACGGTCGGCAACGGTTCACCCCGAGTAGTCCGCTCGGGTCCAAGGTTAATTCAAAAACTCAGTCTTGCATAAGCTTAGGATTAGAGCTAAGCCAAATTCGAAGATGAATTAGGCTGGGGGGTTTGAATATTTTAGACGTATCTAAACCCGTTAGGAAGACTACCCCATGTCAAGTACGGTCTATGACGCAAAAAACACCGCATCTCATATTATGTGCTACTTGAAAACATGTAATGTGCCTATGTGTCAAACCACTGCCTATTGGTGGGGGGGGGGGGGGGGGGAGATTAACCTTAGCTTTTGTTTTGTAGATACCAGTTAATTTGGAATTCAATATGGTTCTTACGACACCAGACTTACTACATATTTGGTAGGGCTAAATGTCCCAAGACGAAAAGAAGGGTATTTTATGTCATTTAGGAAATTTGACAATCTATTATGACAATGACGGGTTGCAAAGAGTTGATAGAGGTAATTATTGGGTTTTGGGATCGGGATAGAATGGTCTTCCGCTTTGGGAGTGATGTAGAGATGGCCCCTACCTTGGGGGAGTTTAAGGACGTTTTGACTAGTGTAGGTTCGGGACTAAAAAGAAGAAAGAAATCCAACAAAAATGCCTTAATCCCAGAAAAGCCCACCTACTCCAATGTTTGCAAAATGTTTTTCTTATCCCACACCAATTGGCCCTATGTTCTAACCATACCCTTTGGAGAGTTGTACAAAAGTTTTGGGAACTAGGTGGATTTGTGGAACATCTGGGGGAGTTCAAAACCTATATCGAATGGTTAGCCACCCGACCCTTAGCATTTGCCATTAGCTTTATGGGAACCATCGTCTTTCCCAAAGATTGGTCGCTTGCCATAGACACCCAAGTCTTTTCGGTTACCTATGCCATCTTCTCCGACATAACCCAATAGGAAGAAACTAAATACTTTGACCTAACCCCAGTTATCCTAGTTGATATGTAACGAGCCTTAAGCCTTTGCTAAAACCACTACAAATACTTCCAAGGATGTAACCTACTCCTACAGTGGTGGATCCTTAAACATATGATCAAGGTTAGGGATAACCAATACCTAAGTAAGCCAGCCAAAAAGGACAGTCTCCATAACTTTTGTCCAAACTTTAGGGACCAAATCAGCAGAGTTGGGCCTTCACCTTTTCTAGGTTGAAAGAAGAAAGTGTTCAATGGATGGTCTATGAATTCATATCCGATATAGTTGTGGTCAAGGGTAGGAAGTGTCCATTTTTACCGCTTATGGGGATTCAGGGAATTTGACTTTATATGCCCGATAGAGTCTTAAGATAGTTTGGGAGGATCCAAATCATACCCCAAGTCAGAGGCATGGGAGATGTCATCATTGACTATGACGGGGATAGGCCACTAAAAGCTTGGGATTGCTTGCGCGAGTGGAAAGGTCGCATGACTTGGGGTCTCGATACTTTAGCTCTCGATAGGTTTCGTCCTGGGTATGTGGTGGAGTATAAGCATTGGTTGAGGGCCGACTACAAGGTACTCTCCATACCAGACCCATTCTCTACAGTTGTGTACAAGATAAGGATTCACAGCCGAGATTTGAGGTCATCTGGTTCAGAGGAGAGTTGACGAAAGAGATGCCAAGTATTTAGAAAAGATTGAGCAGGACAAAGCCATTATAGCTAGTTTGAGGCGTGAGTTGGAGTTTACTAATGACTATTTTGTTGAGCTTGATGATCAGATACAAAAGAAATTTGGAAGACATTGCTCCATTGACATTTACACAGAAGGGTTTTCTGATGGAGGCCATATTGACATCGGCCCATCTTCATATCCAGACTACCCTCCAAAAGGCAAAGAAGGCTAGGACTGACCGAGCTTGATCATCAGCCCCGGAGGACACTTCTGCTAATTCATTTTATGCACTGTCTTTACTTTATCCTTTTTGTATCCCTTCGGGGAAGAATATTATTATTAATGAATTTCATTATTATGGGGCAATGGTTTGATTCAAATGGCACATTAATGTTTCAAACGATTAGTATGCCTTGGTTTAAAAAGGCTTAGGAACGCGATTAGTATACCTACACCTGTATAAATTGCTTTGCGTGACTTGTTTGCTTCATATGTTCCATTTAAATGCTTAATTGATCTCGAGTACCGACCACCATCCCAAATAAAAACAATGAAAACAATGGCCATACTAAGCTTAGTGACGTTCTTAGAATCTGAAGATAGATGCAAATAACGTATTAGAGCACGAGGCCAGGAGGGAAGGCGAGGGTTCTCTCTATCGCAAAATTCAAGATCTTGAGAAGAAAATCCGGGCAGTTAGGTCAAAAATCAAAGAGGCTGACTAATTAATGGATTCGGCGGAAAGTCCGCCCAAGGAACCTATTAAACCACAACACCAAGATGAGAATGTTTTGGACAAGGGAAAGGGGATACTTCCAGAGTACATTCCCGTAGTCGAGGAACTGGAAGAAGAGGAGATGGAGTCTGACCCACTAGAACCCGTGTGACCATCAAGGGAGACCGCCTCTGTCACACCACTAAGCCCAAGAAGGTAGCCCGAAATATAGGTAGAGTTCGTCCGGTCGGCATCGCCTGAAGGGTGGGCCATTGCGCTCAAATCTGTGGCTTGCCCCTACCGTGTCTCGCCTACGCACATGACTGGTGAGGAAGTTTTGGACAAACTCAAGAGTAAGGGGATAATTTGTGTCAGCCATGAGAGGTTGCCACCTCGTGCTTCGATTTTTGCACATAAGAGGTGGCCTTTTCATCAAGAGCAAGCTAGTCTTACCGCTAACTAGTGCTTAGCCCTCAGGAAAAGGATTTTGAGGCTGATAAATGAAAAGAGTATCACCAAGCTATGGGGCCTGCACTCACAATTGGTCCACGACAGTATCTCACCAACTGAAAGGATTACGCTGAATACCCACATTTAGCGTTATGACTTCACTATTTTTAAAGACTCATATGCCAGCATCTTTCAGAAATTGGTAAGCATTAGGAAGGTTATCCCAATCAGAATTAGAAGTGCTCTTACCGAAGGAACCAATCGTGGAAAAATGTGTCTTTACCATTTTGGGGCTCTCGGGCACGACATGGAAGATTGTGAAGCTCTTAAGTTTGAAGTGGAGCATCTCGTCCACACATGCACCATCTAGGTGGTGGTCCCACCTCAATACTAGAATTTGAGGCCTTTAGGGCCAGGGAAAGGGTTGAGAGGACAAACAACCCCTTCTGACTCAAGGAAGGTCACCTTTTGGGTAAACTTTAAGGGGTCCCATTTTTTGTATTTAACATAGATTTGTCCCCCAGCCCCCACCCCTGCCCTACCCAATTTATATGTAAAAGAAACTGCGCCAACCTGATGTTCCAAGGAAGGATATTCAGGAATCCCCTATCGAGCCTGGTCACGGGTAGGTTTTAAGTTAAGGAGTCTTATTTTATGTAAACCGAACTACGGATGGGCCTGATTTCCCGCGGAGGGATACGTAGGCAGTCTACGTGTGACTCAGTCCCTATATATTATAAATATTATATTCTCCCATTTAACAAAGCCGTAATACCCGAAACTCGGTACAAGAGATCAATCAAGCATTTAAGTCAACACATATGATTATTTATGTGCTACGTGCTTTGCCTGCCAATTATGTGCGATATTCTGCTTATCTTTTATTTCCTAACAAACTAACATTGTTTGCTTTTGAGTTGTTCTTTTCTTGTAGAAGAGAAAGTTGATTTGTGTTCACACTGGCATACTTCACGAGATCAAAAGCTGCAATAGCATCCCTATCCCAACAAGATTGAGGCAAAGCAAAAATGACTGGTACTCTCAGGGATGAGACTACTCCAACTGACATCGCTCTCAGAGAGTCACCTCTTTGAGAATTAACTGAGTCCTCGCTTACTGAGGACGTTATGAAGATGATGTTTGAGAAAATCGTCGACTTTTAAGAAGATGTCGCGCGGAACAAAGTTGCTAATGCTGCCTGAGAAACACCTGCTGAAACAAGAAGGCCTCCGCAACCTTTTCCATTTCTAAGCTCACCGCTAACAGATCACTTTCCCACTCAGCCCATTATAACCACCATACCATTCACCCCAAATCCGGTCACTGATGGACACATTGGTACCTCGTACCATACTCCACCACCACTTAATAATACCCAAATTCCTAGAACCACTCACTCCATTCCCTCTTACCAAGCGCCACAAAACACCCATCCCAGCATCATTATGCAACCGAGTACCGTCTTACTACCGACTGCCAAGACTACCCATATCCACCAAAATCTCCCTACACACCCAACAGTTTCCTTCCACACACCTGTCCCCCCAAACACTTTCTCACCCGGTCACCAAGAAATCGATCACTACGAAGAGATGGAAAAAGCATGGAAGGCCGAGCAGGAAAAGCAGTAAGAAGGCTCGAACGAAAGATGACCGCAATGTTGGAACGGTCTATGAGAACCACTCGCACTGTCACGCCCTTAAGCTATGATGATCTATGCATACATCCAAATTTGGACTTGCCTGAAGGTTTCAAGGTGCCTCGTTTTGAATTGTTCAATGGAACGGGTTACCCCAAAGCACATTTATGGGCTTACTGTGACAAACTGGTTGATGTCTGAGATAATCATGCGCTCATTATGAGGCTATTCAGCTAGAGTTTGACCGGAGAAACCTCTGAGTGGTTCACAGTGCAAGACATACGCCGCGGGGTCACATGGGAAGACATGGCTGCGGCCTTCATGGAAAGATTTTGTTTTATTATGGAAACAGTACGGGACCGGTACTACTTGGAGAAAGTAAAATAGAAATCCATCGAAAACTTCCTCGAATATGGAAGTAGGTGGAGAACGGAAGCTGTCTGAGTATAACCGCCAATGGGTGGAGAAGAATTAGTCTTGATGTTCATGCGTTCTCAAGAAACAAATTTCTATGACCGAATGTTGTCAATGGTGGGCAGATCATTTTCTGAACTCGTCAAAATGGGAGAGGCCATAGAGGATGGTCTCAAGACAGGACGGATCATAAGCGTAGCTGGGAAAGCTGCCGGATCAAGCTCGAATAGTTTCATAATAAAGAAGAAGGAAGACGTGGCAAGCATCTCCCATACTCTCAGCCCTAGATCCAAAAGAAGGGAAAAATTCCATTCCTCGATGGAAGTTTATGCTTCACCACCTCCAAACACCAACATACCTGGCCCATACAGTACGTGCCCGTACATTACATGCAACCGACGTTCTAAACACCACCCCAAATTACCAGGCTCCCAAAGTACCTTCCAAACATCACCGACAAATTACCAAGCTCCACAGAATACCTTCCAAACCCCACCACCAAATTACCAAACTCCCGCACCCGTTTACCGACCTGCACAAAATAATCCACCCACTAATTACCAGAACCAACCACCACCAAATGCCTTCAACACGTTAGAACTTTGAGAAAAAGCCTGCCCGCGTGTTCACTCCATTAATGGAAACGCGAACCAATCTGTTCAAGAGGTTGACCGCCGGCGAAATGATTCAAACACTTCCTCTGAAGATCGTTGACCTAAAAAATCAGTTCTATCGAGCTGATCAAGCATGTGCCTACCATTCCAACGGCGTGGGACACAATACTGAGGACTGTATTAATCTAAAGTATAAGATACAAGATATGATTGATAGAAAGGAGATCATGCTCCAAACGGCTCCGTCCATTGTGAACACCAATCCTCTGCCTAACCATGGAAACAACGTGATTCGTATGATCGAAAGAGAATAGGACTAGGTTGCAGGCAAACCCGTAATTCAAGATTTCGTGGAAGAGCTCGAGCGCACACCGGCGTCACTTTCCCTACAAGAACGTCCACAATTTAAGGTATTAATCTCTGCACCAGTTGTTGCGCATGTGGCTCAAGTAACAATGGAACCTCCCCGAAAAATTGTTTATGGTGAAAGTAGCTGCTGCTCATGGTATGACAAGGTCGGGAAGACTCCCTAAGATCTAGCCCAAGGGGCACCTCGAAAAGAGAGAAATCAAAAGAGAGCAATCACTGAAGCCGAAGCCAAGGACTTTTGGCATCGAATGCAGCCAAATGAATATTCCATTGGGGAACACTTGAAGAAAACACTGGCCCAAATCTCGGTATTGGCACTTTACTAAGTTCACCCCAACACCGCTTGGCCTTGATGAAGGTGTTGGGGAAACCCACGTTCCGGCTGGGACAAGCAGCGAAAATCTGATGGAAATGGTTGCTCATATTATGGAGGAACGTCAGATTGCCTTCACAAAAAAGGAATTACCCAAAGAAGGCACAGATCACAACAAGGCACTGCACATCACTGTCGTCGCAACAAAATAGTCAGACGAGTTCTGATCGATAATGGGGCTGGACTAAATGTTTGCCCCATGTCTACTTTGGTACAGTTGGGATATGACCTCAGAATGGTTCGCCATAGCCGTACCAATATACGAGCATTTGACGGAGGTCGATGCGATGCCACCAGAGAAGTTGACCTTAACTTCTAAATAGGTCCAGCAGAGTTCGTTATTGAGTTCCAAGTTATGGAAATACCCGTCAATTAGAATTTGCTTTTGGGAAGGCCGTGGATCCACATGGCAGGAGCTGTGCCATCTTCACTCCATCAGTCTCTAAAATTTGTCTGGGAAGGCCATGAGGTGGCTATCCACGGGGAAGGAAGAATGCATAATTACCCAGATAATTTTGTGCCTGTTATAGAGGAAACACCCAAAGGAACGGACTTCCATGTGATGGATCTGGTGGAAGCTGCCCACAAGATAGACTCCCCAGAGGTTCCCATGCCTACAGTTTATAAAATAATTGCTTCAACTAGGCTCCAGAATGGATTCGAACCCAGGAAAGGTCTGGGAAAGAATTTGCACAGCAGCACTGAGCTGATTCCCATTCCTAAAGACAATTTTCGTTTTGGACTCGATTATGTCCCAACTGAAGATGAAATATCTTCCAAGAAGAGAACGGATGTTGCGGATCTCCGCAAGACTATTCCAGATCTATGCCAGCCATTTTTTATTAGAATGCCTATGCCCGGTGCTGCAGACATAGAAGAGGGGATAGAGATGATACTCCTAGAGGAAGATTGCTCAGTGATTTTGGATGAATGTGCTGAAGTGCACACTATTCGAGATTCTAATCTGGGCTAGCAGCTGTCCAATTGGACCTCTACCCTGCTCTTTGCTTTTCAGTAGAGAAATGATGAATTTATTTTTGAAAATGGAGGAATCGATCGAGGCCCGATTACTCACCTTTTTATCACTTTATGTACATCGTAATGTTTTCAAAAACCGGAAAGGTTCGATGTTGATCCTAGCCAGGACCACAGTTTGTACTTTTAATATTAAATCAATGAATTCCTTGGTTTCATCAAAAAATATTTTATTATTCACTTTGCATGCATGTTTTATACTAACCTTGCTTTGCCTTGAATTTTTAGTAATAAAAACAATAAAACAACCCTAAGTTTCATGACATGTTGCGAAACGAATGAGTCGGTAGTATAGAGGAAGAAAAGTACGAGGAATACGACAAAGAAACAATGCTATCCGGGGGTCTGGTGGAAGAGGTAGAGCAGTTAGAGAATGAACGTAAACCAAACATGGATGAAACAGAAGCAATCAAACTAGGTAACAAAGAGAATGTCAAGGAAACTAGGATAAGTGCGCACCTAGAAACGCCTTAAAAGGAGGAATTGATATGCCTACTGTCACGACCCGTCTAGGGGCCGTGACGAGTACCCGATACTTGTACCGAGCACCCCTTGTCTATCGTTTTACCTTTACCTCTTAGCAAGCCATGTAAACAGAGCCATTTTTTTTTTAACATTAACATTAGCGGCGTCATTCTGAACATAGACTAATAAACTTCGTTATCACTTATACATCAACATTAACATGCCAAAACACCATATATCTAACTGTACTTAACTGACTGTACATAACTGTCTACGAGCCTCTAGACGTAGTACACTTATATATAGAAAGGGCTGAGTACTGCCATGCCCGAATTTATATACACAAAATAGTACCAAGGAAGTGAGGCTCTGGAATAACTGGAGCACTGTCAACACTGCTGGTAGAGCTTCTAAGGATCAAATCCGCCTGTCTGCTGACCTGCGCGGCATGAAACGCAGCGTCCACAAGAAGGGACGTCAGTACGAATAGTGTACCGAGTATGTAAGGCATGAATAGTAATATACAGAAAATATGAATCATGTATAATGACATAAGAGAGTTACAACACATGTCCTGGGATAGAAACATAACCTGTATATATATATACCCTTGGCAGGTGCTATGCGTACTTAGCTTTCCTTTAAGAATCTTTCCTTGTTCATATACATATACATATAAAATAGGACATCTCATATTGCCGAGGCGTCGGCAGCCGATCCATTTAACCATAAATATACACATCCCGCGTCCGGGACGATATCATATCATGTAATGCCAACTGATCAGGTGGATATGCGTTCATAACGCTCTTCCCTTACCTCCATTTCCCCCGTATACATATGCATATATCATGTACATATATCAACGTCTATAGCTCTCTAGCTCTTTTATCATATACATATACGTGTGTCATGTAGGTACATCAGCGTCTATAGCGCTCTGGTGCTTTTATCATATACATATACGTGTGTCATGTAGGTACATCAGCGTCTATAGCGCTCTAGCTCTTTCGTCATGTGCATATTTTAAAAATATATACGCATATCCTACATACATTTACATGTCTTATATGCATTTGCGTATCCTATAAACATATATCTCATATGCACGCAGGAGAGCCCAAAGAAGCATCATGTAGTCATCGGAGTGACGTAAAGTCGGTAACCTCCGATTACATTATAGAATACTCGTGATCGCTTTGTCTCACCTTGAAGGAACGAGTATTTTAAGGTGAGACTATCAACGGGGAATAATATTAAAGTAAACGTAGAATGAAATCGGGGCATCATAGATGACAGTTCATAGACTTTGAAATCTTTTAGAAAATAAAGTCATAGCTAGGAAATATAAATAATATTCAAAAATTAGTTTATCATTTTCATGTTTACATAAGATACTTAGCTTAGTCATCTTAGTCATAGAGTAGTTCCGGTAGTACGTATCATAGGCATATTCTCTTATCTAACATCATTGTTATCATTATCGTCATGGAAGTGCCCTCGTTAGAGGAGTCATAGTATTTATCATTTGGTAACGAAATCGGGATCAAAGGTTCCCTTTGGATTCACTTCAAGTAAGTCAAGCAAGACTGTAAGGAAAAATCCGAGAGTAGCGGGCCCACCTCGGGCCGGATGGGGTGACGTATATGATTTACATATATTACGTGTCATGTCATTACTTGTGAGGGTCCTAGGGTAATCGGGTCCCACTTATGCAAGTTCTAGGGGTTTGAGAGGTCTTTCCATCATTTGCACACTTTTTAGTTCAATTCTACTGAAAGAAAAAGGGGAAACTTTAGGTGCGGATTCCGGAGAATGGAGTTGTCCTTGAGGCTCGTATCCAGCCTAGTATGCCTAAGACATGCCATAGAATGAAGGGTGAAGCCTTACATACCTCTTTCCGCTTCTTTTGCTATTCCGAATTCACGTTGCAATCTCGTCAAAATCTGCAAATTGGTCACATTTACCCAAACTTTCATTAGGGTACTTAGAGTTAGAATCTTAAGGAACCACTTGGCTACCGAAATTTCGGCAGCACTTCCTCTGTAAATATACCATCCTCAACATTCAACATAGCCAAATTCTCATCAATCACAATCCGGGAATTCAAACCCGACCAAACTATTAACATAATTCAACAATCATACTAAAAATTCACATATTCCATTCAAGGTGCATTCCAACACTTCAATTAACATTCTACCTCCTTCAATACTCTCCAATTCCAATGAAACAACAATAACCTTATAATACATATATTCCAACAACATCATAGTAATACCATTACATGTCTTCCATACAAAAACATTATTTTCAATTTACACAAACTTCCAATTGCCAATACTTCACCAAACTTATCAAGTCTTTATTTGCGATATAACATCTACAACACAACGATTAAGATATTAATTACAACTCGCTCATTATTCTTTCACAACTCGCCAATATACACGACTATACATCAAGTATACACGGCCACATATACCATGCACACTCACACGGCTCCAACATGTATACACCACTACAATCTCTCCAAACTCAATCAACTTCCATTTTCCACATATCATTCACAACAATAACAACTAAACACTAATTAAAATAATTGAAGCATGACTCCTACACACATATATATATACACGCCCATATACTATATTTCTCTCCTTCATGAATTTCATCCATTTTAGCATACTACAACACATATAAACCATATATAACACATAAAACAAGATCAAAACTCACCTTTCTTCTTCAACTTCTCACTTGACTACAACTTGACAACTTGTATGATTTTGAATTTTTCTTGCTCCAACAACAACTCCACCTTGTTAATCACCCTTTACTTGGTAGAAAATGATTTTTGGAGAATATTTGCAAATTTTTCTTGTGAAAATTGCTCTTGTCCGAAATGGCCTTAAGTTTTTCTCCTCTCTCTCTTGTTCTTGCTTTTCTTGAAATTTCTAGAACATTATGTGGAATAAGATGACTTAGTCATCTTATTTATTGACCAAATTTTATTTAATATGGGCTTGGGCCATAACCATGGCCGGTTGGGCCTCACAAATTTTGGGCCTTATTATTTTTTTTGATTTTTTTGGGCCAACTCGGTTTGGTCCCGAGTTGGGCCTAGCCCACTGACCTTTTGACCTTAAAACGTTCATATCTCCTTGTACCGAAGTCACCTGGGCACCCACGACCTATGATTGGAAAGCTAATTCAATTATCTACAACTTCTATATCTTGATACTTTTCCAAATTCCAAACTTATAATACCGTTTTTGCCCCTTGAAGTCAGATCACCCGAAAACGTTTTCTTAAAAATATTCGTTTGGAGGACTTCCACTTTGATTTGGCCCAAGGGTCCTTCTTGAGTTGTGTTTAACTTCTCATATGTGATTCATATGAATTTTCAGATGTCCCAAAAAAATCTCGATGTGTGGGTCCCACCTCAGCAATTAATCTGACGTTCAAAAATACGGGATATAACACCTACTGAAAGAATATGTGGATATTTTCGCATGGTCATATGCTGACATGTCGGGATTGAGCACCAGTATAGTGTCCCACCAGTTGCCCATCAATATAGGTTTCGTTCCTGTGAAACAGAAAATCCAGAAATTCAAACGTGACCTCTGTATCTGTATCGAGGATGAGGTAGAAAAACAAATCAAATCAGAGGTGGTAGAAGTAACCCCGTACCCCACATGGTTAGCCATCATAGTGCCGGTACCCAAAAAGTATAGGAAGATACGAATATGTGTGGATTACCGGGACCTCAAAAAAGATAGTCCAAAGGATAACTTTCCACTCCCAAACATCCACATACTCAAAAATAACTGTGCGAAGCACGAGCTGCAATCGTTTGTGGATTGTTTCGTCGGCTATCACCAAATCCTGATGGACAAAGATTTGGTGAGAACAAAAATTAAACTTTCCCTTAATTTAATGATGATATCATCCACGTACACCATAATCTTTCTATGAATCATGTCGCGGAAGATAGTAGTTATGGCTCTAATGTAGGTTGCGCCGGCATTCTTAAGGCCAAATGGCATAACCCGGTAGTAATACATTCCCCATGGACCGATGAAACAATCCACAAACACGGAAAGAAGCGGAGAGAATAACAGGTCACTGACAAAGGCAGTTTGACGGGCCAATTAGACGGACCGTAGAACTTTCTGCGGAACATCAAACTTACCGTAGACGCGTCACAGAAAGCAGTTTACTGAAGAGCAGTCTTGCGGATCAATTATACGGACCGCAAAATATTTGACGGTCCGTCAAAGTGCCAGCGTAGAAAGTTGCAGACGACTGTTTAACGGTTGAAGGGCAGAGATTTGAAGAGCGCAAAGCGTTTGACGGTCCGCAGAATGAGCCCGACGGGCAGTTTTGTCGTTTTACTTCTCATGACTTAGACTGTTATAAATACCTGATATAGGTTTCTTGTAGGCTACAATTCACCAGATTTTCAGTTTTATTTCCTTAGCATTGAATACTCATAGCTTTTGAAGTCTTTTTGGGATTACAAACAATTGCAATTATCTTCTTTTCAATTCCAATCAATCATTCCTAAGCATTATGATTTCAATTATATTTTATTGTTCTTCTTTTTCTATGAGTAGCTAAATTTCTTTACTAAGGTTGTGAACCCAAGGATGAGTGTTTTGTGATTGGGGATTGTAAATGATAGACGCTTAATAGATTGTTAGGGTTTATTTATTCTTCATTTATAATCAATGGTTGCAAACATTAATTAAAGCCATAAACCTTGATTTGGTTGGGAAGATAATTAGGGTTCATAAGAATAAATAACAAGAACTCAAAGCTTTAAACTTTATTTAATAAATTTACTTAGAAATAAGAAGAATTTACTTGGCATAATTAACCGTTCTTCATAGTTACTTTCTTATATTTGGGAAAATCATAGAAAGAGATAATCTTTATTTAGTGGGAAATAGTGGAGATTCATATAGAGGTTAAGTGCATTCATATAACGATCCACTAGAAGTATATCAAGATCAATACCCATGATCATACACTTTATCTAAAGGGGACACGATCTTAGTTTCTTTTACCATAAATTACAATCCAAAGCATTTAGTTAGCCATTAGTCATAAACAACCAACTTTTTACCAAAATCACCATATTAAGACATTAGACCTAAATTAAGCATTCTACGAGTTTAGTAACCTTTTCACACTATATTCCCTGTGGGATTCGACTCCAACCTTGTTAGGTTACTATATTTGACATCGTCCGCTTTACGCTAATAAAAGGTGTAATTTGAGCGTATAAATCACAATTGGACAAAAGAAACCATCAGGAGGATGGCCAATGGTTTCTTTCTAAACAAAGAAGTGTTGTACAAACGAACATCAGATTTGTGTTTACTCTGATGCGTGGACACCATTGAAGCCACAACACTCTTGGAAGAAGTACATGCTGGGACTTATGGACCCATATGAATGGATTCGTGCTAGCCAAAAAAATCCTCTGAGTGGGATGACAATGGAAATGATTGCTGCAAGTTTGTATAGAAGTGCCATCAATGTCAAATTCACGACGATTTAATCAAAGTCCTGCCGAGTGATTCGTCGTTTGGGGAATGGATGTCATTGGACCCATTGAACCGACCGCTTAAAATGGGCATTGATTCATTCTAGTCGCTATTTATTACTTCACCAAGTGGGTAGAAGCAACGTCACACAAATCAGTGACAAATAAAGTAGTGGTCACCTTTGTATGAGACAACATTATATGTCAATTCGGCATACATAAGTCCATCATAACTGACAATGGAGTGAATCTGAATAGCCACTTGATGAAGGATATTTGTAAGCAATTCAAGATTGCGCATCAGAACTCAACAGCCTACCGGTCACAGATGAATAGAGCCGTAGAGGCAGCCAACAAGAATATCAAGAGGATACTGAGAAAGATGATGAATAACTACAAAGGGTGGCATGAAAAATTTCGATATGCTTTATTGGGATACCGTACCATGGCCCGAACATCAACAGGGGCAACACCCTATTTACTAGTTTATAGTACAGAAGCAGTCATACCGTCCGAGGTCGAGATACCATCATTAAGAATCATTCAAGAGGTGAAATTGGCTAATGCGGATTGGGTTCGAGCTCGATATGAGCAACTGGCTTTAATTGATGAGAAGAGGATGGTTATCGTATGCCATAGCCAGCTATACCGGCAAAGGATGGTGAGAGCATTCAATAAATGAGTCAGGACTCGACTTTTTCAAATCGATCAAATGATGCTCAAAAGATTTTTCCCGCACCAGGATAAATACAAAGGGAAATTTGCCCCTTACTGGCAAGGCCCCTACATGGTTCGAAAAGTACTCTCCGAAGGAGAAGTAGTACTGGCCGAAATGGACGGGCAAGAGTGGCCTAAGCCAATCAACTCAGACACAATCAAACGCTACTACGCGTGAAGACAAAATTTTTCAATTGTAATAGTATCGTTTGCTTGTAATTGTTATTTTTATTTGCTTGTATGAGTTATTCCTTTGCTTGTAAGCGTTAGTAATAGATAGAAAAAACCAAACAACTTTTGTAATATGAACTATGCAATGACCTGACTTCCCCACAGTGGGATACGTAGGCAGTCCATTTGGGACTCGGTTGCATTATTAGTAAAAAGGAAAAATCTATACGTAGGCAGTCCATTTGGGACCCGGTCACATTATTAGTAAAAACCAAAACTCATTTACTTTTATTCCGAACTACGCTCGACCTGATTCCTGCCGCGACAGGATACGTAGGCGCTATTTGAGCTCGATCACACCAAAAGAAAAACCCAAGAAACCGCTAGAAAGCCTCAGAGATATGACTTCAAGAGGGATGCAAAAATCGCCACATGCCTAACTGGGGCAGAATTTTTTAGAAGGTCACAAAAATTCGTGGCGCCATCCCGCGACAAGAGTCTGCCAACCCAGAGTCTCAAATAGGGGCAGAAAATTTGACAATATCTCAAAACTTCTCACCTTTTAAACATTTTAAACCGGGGCATAAATTTTGAGTCAAAATTTCCTACATCTTAGAAGATTCGGCGTGAGAGTTCGCAAGATAGATTTAAACTCGGGTAGAATTTTTGAGAGGGTCTCAAAAATTCCGCACAAGGAAATGAGGAAGCCTCAGCCAGGAAGCAATAGAGAAAGACTGCTCCTCATTTGAAAGCACATGTCATGACAACTAATTTTTTAGATTTTAAGACAACACATTTATTTTCTACTAAGTAGATGACTCTGCACTAGTTTTTTCATAAAATGATTTTTCTACATAACGAAAAATAAATTCATCTTTCAGTTACCTAGTCCAAAGGGGTTTTAAGTCCAAGAAAACCAAAGATACGGCATCGCCAGCAACACGAATCAACTTTGATAGGGAACTAATCCTTTTCTGATGCAGGTTCCCAGGTGGTTAGGAGGACGACCCATTTCTCTAACATTGTTTCATGTGTAGGTAAAATGGTTCACCAGAAGAGATGGGGCCACTACCGCAAACATCTAGCCATGAGGACTATAAAGGATTTGTGTGCCACAAGGGCAAATATCTAGCCACAAGCGCTATAAAATATTTGAATGCCACAAGGGCAATATCTGGCCACGAGGGCTAATGAAGGACATAAACGCCGTAAGGGAAAATATCCGATAGAAAAGGTCCCCGCAAAGCAATACAACATAGTTGACCACGAGGGTCACAACTGGCATAAAGGACGAAAGAAAGACGATTTAGCCGAAGGGGCCATATCTGTCATTGCATTCATATTTTCTTATTTTCCATGAGGGCCATTGCATATTTTTTCTTGTTGCCGTGAGGGCCATTTATATTTTCTTATTTGCCATGAGTGCCATTGCATATTCTTTCTTGTTACCGTGAGGGCCATCATATTTTCTTATTTTCCATGAGGGCCATTGCATATTTTTTCTTGTTGCCATGAGGGCCATTCATATTTTCTTATTTGCCATGAGGGCCATTGCATATTTCTTTTCTGTTGCCGTGAGGGCCATTCATATTTTCTTATTTGCCGCAAGGGTCATTTTCATATTCCTTTTCTATTGCTGTGAGGGAGATCATATTTTCTTATTTGCCGTGAGGGTCATTTGCATATTTCTTTTCATTTGCATATTTCTTTTATGTTACCGTGAGGGCCATTCATATTTTCTTATTTGCCGTGAGGGCCATTTGCATATTCCTTTTCTATTACCGTGAGTGCTATCATATTTTCCTATTTACCGTAAGGGCTATTTGCATATTTCTTTTCTTATGCAGCCAGTCGAGATAGGGTGCCCATGAGAGTCAACCTCTCTGGCCAGGACTTAGAAGATCACTCCTCCGCATGCTCAGCCACACAAAATTTTTTATTTTCTTATCTGCTTTATTGGCTTTTTTTTTAATTGTTCCGTAATTGATCAGGTACACACCTTCACACACATAAAGGCATTCCCGCATAAGGGATATTGATACAGATTGTGCATTCACTAAATAGTACGGAGGGACCTGGTTGTGTACCAGTTCCCTTATGCAATGCAGTATGTAAAAGACACAAGATTTTACCGTGGAATACTCCTTGATCAAGGGATTAAAAACTACGACCTACCCCAGTAGGATTTCAACTCCACTACACGAGCAACTTCAGGTTTTAACTTTATCGTAAGCTAGGAACTAATTCCCATAATCACTCGCTCTTACAATAACACTTAAGCAACTTAAGAACTAACCCCCGTAGTCCCCCACACTTTCAATACTCCGATGGCAAGCCACTCCACTTAGCTAACTCTAGCTAAGGATCACTAATACACCTAGACTAACTCTAGCCTAGTGTACCACTCAAGAGCTTGTGGAAACACACCTCCAACAAGCTGAATTTTAGACTTTTAAATACCTACAAACAGCTTCTCAAACAAGAGGAGTAGGTTTACAATTTAAGTACAAATGAAACAAAGCTTAAGAAAAACTAAGAGACTTGGATATCTTCAGAGTTAGCGTCTGGTCCTTCAGTTTGTTTTCAGCTCTGTTAGTTAAACACTTGGGAATCTTATGACGGCTATACTTTTTAAAGTGATTTTAGGTTTTCCAAGTGATACCCAATATGTTAGGACATGTTGAATATATATTGGGGAACATGTAGGATTTGATGGAGACTTCTCATCCAAAGTTTGACCCGAGGCATGGGCTGCAGCACTGCTGTTGTACGGTCCAGTTTATAGTTGTTTAAAGCTGTGCCACTGAGTGCGCGCGGTATATTCAAAACAGATCACAGACCAGGTCTCTTATCGGTTCACCATCAGTTTGTCAATTACCAAAACATAGGATCATAGGGTACACCTTATCAATTTCCCCCTTTTTGATAATGACAAACTTATAGACGATGTTCTCCCTGAGAAACAGCTTCCCACTTGTTCCCCTTGCGAAGTGGACCATTATTTTCAAGGCACCTGCCACATGTTAGCAAAAAAAAAAATACAACTGGAAGACCATATCTCCACATTATCAGTACATTTTTTTTTGTTCAACATTTCTCCCCCCAGCATCTTTTCCCCCTTTTGTTAGCATTTCTCCCCCTAATACATTTATGTTCTTCCTTTCTTTTCTTTCCCCATTTGGCATCATCGAAAAGAGTAGAGCTAGCATAAGCAAATCAAGAAGTTTAGTAGCATAAACTCAGAGCCACTCGGGCAATACAACACAGATAATTTGGGAACAATATGGCAAAAGACAACGCACAAAATAGAGTAATAACCAAGTGAGAATACCGGGAAAATTAGTAGCCAAACAATGGAATGTATAAAAATAAAATTACCTTAAATTCAAGACATATGCTAAGAAAAAGAGTGTAGAATGGTACGGGAATAGAAACCGGCTTAGGAAGAAGCAGGAGAGGAAAAAGAGGGAACAAAGGTCTGTCAGAGCCAGTCAATGCACTCACTGCTGGTGCGCTGATCTTGCAGCATCTGATCACGAAGAATATCAATATTTTGTTGGATTCGCATATTCATAGCTTGTAGACATGCAATTTCAGTGCTGGTATCTTCTAAAGCACTAGAAAGATCCGATTCCTGTGACCTTTCAGCCTTTGCAAGTTCCTCAGTTTTAAGAAACTCTGAGTTCATTAAGATGACACCAATGTTTCCTTGTATGGTCATTCTCTCGCATTTGGCAATGAGTCCTGGTGCATGTGCCCTGTGACTGCGACCTTTTCTTCTCCGTAAGGAATGAGGTCTGGTAATTCATGTTTTGGCAGCGCATAAGGTACTTCCATCCTTAGTCAAATTTACCTCAGGTTGGCTTATCAGAGGTTGTGCTCACTCGAGAGCACTTACCGCAACATCATCACATACAAAAGCGTCAACCGCTACATTCCGCACAACACCAGTTGAAGATTTAGATTCCCTTGCAGATGGACTGATTCCCTCATTTGAATCCTGCGATAAGATAGCAACCTTAGAATCCATGCCACTAACAACACTTTCATCATTTCTCATAGCTTGCAACATTTTTGCCATGATAACCAGAACTCCAGCTACACTTTGTAGTAGATCTGATTCACTCAACCCCTATTTAGAGAAACACCCATCTGACTGTGCAGACGAGTTGTCTATGTCTTTGTTGGAGAGTGAATTACTTTTAGATGCAGTTCGAACTATCATTTTGCTATATGGGTTGATTGAGCTGGAGCCAGTCAGGGAAGCTATGAATTTTCTAGGAAGCCATCATCCGAATCCATGAGTGATAATGTTCGTAGGGAAGGGTAGAAAAGAAATTAGAAGGGTTTCTTTTTCTTGGGGTCAATGGTTTTTCTTTCATGAGGAACCCTAGGAGCAGCCCTTGAGAGTCTTTCATTGAAAAGGGAGAGAAAAATAGACTAAGCATAGAAATTCGGGCTACTATCTGCGTGGACCGCTGTGGCGGTCGCTAAGACGCTATAGCGATACCGCTATGGCGGTCCACTAACTGCTATAGCGGTCCGCTTTATTTTCTGGTCCAAAATTTTCAAATCCTTCTGAAATTGATTTTTCCCACTCTTAACTCTTAAAACACATTATGGGGCTTATTATTTACAAACCCCGACCAAAATTGGGCATGGTTTCGCGAAATATTAAATAATGACCGGACGGGCCGTTATAGCTGGGGTTCCCTCATAGGAGTTCATATTCTATGGGACCCTCCAAATGTTAAAAACAAGTAGAAATATGTGTGTAATTGCATTCTGAGCCACCCTTTTAAAGGCTTAAATTGGTATGCAACATTTTACCTTCAAATAGTATACTTTAATTCTGTTAATCCTAGATCTGTGCACACTATGCATACTGTTTGGTTTTACTTTGTGTATATTACCTCCCTTTCTTTGACTCTATTTGCCTTTTTCTAAATAAAATCCCAAAATGTTGAAGGTCTTAATCTGGTTTCTTGTTGTTTTCCCTTGCAATGATTGATTTTCTTCGTGCTATACAATGGAATATGCCCAGATATACAAAGTATATCTAGTTTTGTATACATACTAGTGTATAAAACTTGGTAAATTTAGTATGTGGTAGGTATATCACTTATGTAAGCCATAAAATGTTGACTTTGTTGTTAATATCCTGTTTTAGCTTTGGGCCTCCTCTCCTGTGTTTTGTTGTTGGGCCTCAGTTTCCTTTATTATCATTTAATCCTTGTTTGGGCCACAGTTATTTTGATTTGGGCTTGTTAGTTCCTATGAATTTTTCTTATGTATATGATTATTATTTTAGATTGCTTGCTTTAATCATGAAACTGTGTTTGTGCATAAATGTGTTTGTCATTAGAACCTGCCTTGTAGTAAATAAATGATTAGGTCTCAAAACATTTGTCTAATGCTATTACCTTCTTTTTGTTGCATATGACACCCCCACGGGCCATTTGGGCCACCTCTCTGCATCTGAAAACCTATTGGACCTGAGGCCCAACTATTCCTGTTCATTGATCGAGTCCGATAAAAGAAAAAGGAAGCTAATATTTGCATGAAGGCCCAGTCATCGATGAAAATGGTCTGAAGGCCCAGCTATGGGTGAAAATAGCCAACTGGTGGGCTTAGGTAGGTCCACCAGCCTAACTCCCTTCATTCCTTTTATATATTATGTGTAATATTATTTGTAAAGACATGAAAAAAGATGTTGAAACCCTTATGTATGTTTAGAACTTAGGAAAAGGTAGTATTATTAGGCATGTCGCCCAAAACGTTTTTTTTTTTCAAAACTCGACTAATCCTAAAGTTTGCATGAAATCAGTTTAATTTGATTTTGTTAAGTATAAAATGGATTCAATACTTTAATAAGGTTAAATAGCTTTCAAACACACTAAATGACAGAGTTTGGGCTTCTCATCCTTTGGCTAAGATCTGAACTGATTTCTTATGGAGTAAAAATGGTTTTAGGCCTTAAGCCCATTATGGAAACTTCCAAACCTGCTTAATGGACTTCAGATCTGACCAGTTTTAAGAAAAAGAGTACAAAATGATTTTAAGGCAGCTTGGTGTTACAAAAAATTATATCTGGGCATTCTTTAACTTGGATTAAATTCTGGAAAAACTTGGATTAAATTCTGGAAAAATCTTTCTCAAAAAGAGGATTTTTAGACTGTTTGGGCCGAAAGCCTAAAGACTTATGGACCAAAGCAAAGGGAATTCTGTTTGGGCTGAATTTGAGATAAGATGGATTTTGGATTAGAATAAAGTTGATCTATATGAGCTTCAAGTGGGTAAAAGTGGACTTAAATAAAACTTTCATTCTATATCTATATGTATGAAAAATAGGAGATATACTCCATATTTTCTTATATACGTAGAATAAAAACCTATAAATGTTGACACCTAATTTTTGACCTCCCATAATTTATTTTAATTACTCAGAATCCTTGGATAATAGATAAAGTGAGTCATGCACCTTAAAGAGTCTAAATGATTTTTATAAAAATTGTTTAGATCAATATTTTACCTCTTTAAACCGGTAAAGTGATTTTTATGACGTTACAAGTTTTTTAGGAATTAATTGATGCATTTTATGACATTTATATTTGTTAGAATTAACCAAAGCAAAACAATTTTCGGATAATTATTTATCTAATTGTTTAAGTTGTCAAAGAGTCAAATTAACAAATGATTTATTCCCTTTAATCCAAGGAATTCGAGTAATTAAAAGAATTGGTCATTTTCCCCCTCAATCTCTAATTCTGTGTGTTTGCATAATTTGTTGAAATTAATAAATTGTTTTTAGGACTCAATTAGGTTAAGTAATCAATTAGAGGGTCCTTATTGCAAATTGGTTTAAATTATTTAATTGTTCACATTATGGCCACAATTGAATTAACTAACGCATGGTCTAAGACAATTGAGGTCATTTTTGCAAAATTAGCCTTTAAGTGGCTTCAATTGAAATGACCAAATTCATTGGCAAATCAACTGAGGTCATTAGTGCAAGTTTAGCTTTAACTAGTTAATAGGGATAAATATGGCCATAATTGAAATAATTAATTTGGCTAAGATTAATTAGGGACATCATTGCAATTGGCTAATCAAGGGGTTATAATTGCAACAATCAATTAGGATAAAGGAAATATTTGCAAATTCAGTCTAGTTACATAATTAGTCGTCTTTTAAAATTAATTAAAAGGTTAATCATGTCCTAATTACTATAATGTAATCAATAGTCGATACTTTTAGCATGTTCATTTATTTAAGCCTACCCGTTCTATGGACCGAGGCCCAATCCTAATTGGATTGACCCGACCCAAAATGCGCATAAGAGGGGGAAAACCCTCACACTCCCCTCATTTTCCTTCATCTCACACACAAACAGACCCCTAGCCTCTCTCCCATCCCCTTCTCGTGTAAAACCCTAGCGCCTCCATAGGATTCCCTTTCTCTTTCATGCCAAAAATGGCAACTACACAGAGGTCTCAGACATCCACCAGCTTTTGCACATCCATTTTCATCATACAATTAATGTCTTTAACTTTAATTTCGCTTTCCTCACCCAAACATGGTAATAATCTCTTCTCTTTTACCCTTTCTTTCAAATTTGAGTCAAACCTATAATTTTTTGTATTTTTAATTAACATACTAAGTCTACGCATCCTCGTCTCTCATTAGATGAACTCGATTCGACCTGGATTGAGAAAGGACAGGCTCAGATAGAGTCGTTCATCATTTATTTGGGTCGATCTAGACCGTCCAGAGCATTTGCTAACCTGTTTTCTTAGAAATGTTTGCTTTGTACCACATCAGTGCTTCAAAGGTTTTGAGTAATTTGGGGGTTCCATAAATAGAACCCCAACCTTCACAATTAAACAAGTCTTGAATACTCAAGGAGAGCACAAGAGCTTAAAATCTGAGTTTCACTCGAGTTTTGGGTTGTGCTTTAGTAAAAAATTTATACTTAGCTTCTAAGAGTTAGGTTTCTAGTCCAAAAATTTTAATTCTCTTTCTTGTGTTTGGCTGGCTGAGTTTGAGGATTGGAAGCACTAGGGCTCCAAATTCGATCTTGTTCACGGCTGCACATCAAAAAGGTAAGCCTTTATCATTTTCTACCCCTTTTAGTTTATGTTTAATCTCTGTTTAAATGTATGTTTAGTTCTTGATTAGTAAAAATGCTTAGTTGTTAATATGATGTTTGTTGGGATGATGGTATAAAGAATGATTAACTTATTTTTAAATATATAACTGGTGGTTAATTTGGTATTTACTGAAGCAATGGTACAAAATCCGTAATTCATGTCTGGTATAAGGTTCAGCTAGTCTAATAAGGTGTTATGTTAGAATAATGGTATGGAATGCTCCCAGCAACTGCATAATAAGCTCAGTGGGATAATGTGTGAGGTATTAAGGCATACTTGAACTCTTGCTTGAATCTTAAGTGCTAGGTAGTCCTTTGAGCATTTGAAATATTGGCTCATAGTTCTGAATATGACAAAGTTAAGTCTGAATTGATGGGTACTGAATGGATTTAGTCCTGTTTTAATTAACATACTAAGTCTACGCATCCTCGTCACGAACAGATGAGCACTTGGCCAAGATTTTGGAAGAAACAGACTCGGTGATAGTTAGAATGGAGCTGTATCAGACACGTCTTCGTATTCAGACCACCCTTCGGAGGGTCAAGCAGGCCAAGACAAGCCAAGCCTCGACATCAGCCTCTGGAGGAAGACCCTGCTGATTTATCGCTTTATTATAATCTCTATGTCGGCTTCATCATCTTTGTAATCCCTTCAGGGAATATGTTTTTATTATTGATTAACTAATGATGATTTTCGAGGAAATGGTTCATCTTCAAAAATGGCACTTGCATGTTTCAAACGATTAAGAAATCCTTAGCTCAAAAAGGCCTTTGCAACACGAGTAGTATAAATATTTGTAAATTACATTGATTGCTAGCTACGTGCATCACATGATTACTTGTTACGTGTGTTATCATATATTAAAGCTTGAGTACAATTGGTTCAATGATCTAAACTACACACCCAAAAGAAAAATCACGAGACTTAAAACTTAACCGAATTTATCTCCATTAAAGGTTGACTTACAATGGAGAACCAAAGAGAGCAGGATGCACAGACTTTAGGTGAGACATCTGAGATACTGCGGGATAAGGTTCTACAAATGGAAAAACATCTCCAGTAAATAGGAAAGAAAATCGAGGAGGTGGACAGGTTGCTGGATATGATTGGGAAGCCGCCAAAAGACAAACCCCAATAGCAACACTATGGGAATGTCCCAGAAGAAGTGAAAGAATTGGTGCTGAATTATATACCCATAGAATGAAGGCTTTAGACGCCTATAGAAGGGACTTCATAAGGAGTGAATTAATACCAAGGGGCTAGGTTATACCCGTGGGTGATGGAATTAGACCCACAAGAAGAGTCGGAGCCTCAACAGGAAGCCTACGAACCCATTAAGGAGGAAGAACCCATAGAGGAGGAAGAGCCAAAAAAGGAAGAAGAAGAGCCTCAAGATATGGAGGAAGAAGAATTGGAGCCTATCGACATAGAGGTTGAGGAAGAAGAGGAACCATTTGAGATGTTTCCTGAGTTTCAAGAAAAATAGAATGATATGAATGATGAATCTGACTATTATGCCCCAACCAACGAGGGATCTGACTTCTATGCACCCTCACCCGTGCTAGTACCTGCGATCTCTACTATGGCGTCAGAGAATTTTGGGAGAGCAGACCCTCCCGAACCTACTTGGTGGGGCTTAGCCTTTAAAACCTATTCTTTCCCATTCAGATTAGCCCCTCGATCCGTCATCTGTAAGGATGTGTTCGAGACGATGATAGCCACGGGAATGTCTTGCACCACTAGGGTCAGGTTGCCACTGCTCGAGTTGGTGTATGCCTACAAAAGGTTCCCATTTAACTACAATCAGGAAGGTCATGCCTTACACGATTTCGTGGGATTAAGAAAGAATTTGCAGCGTGATCAATGATAAGATCATCGGGACTTTGTGGGGACCACACACCCTATGAGTCCATGACCCTATTATCCCAATAGAAGGGGTCACCACTGAAAACCAAATTTGGTAATATGATTTCACGGTCTTCGAGGAATTGTACGCCCGCATCTTCTCAACTCTGGCTACCTTAAGGAAGGTCAGACCAGTGGAGCCTGTCCACGAGCCCGCGCCATTAGGGCCCAACAGGAACAAATTTTTCTTGTACCATACTGGAGATATAAGGCATGACATAGAAGAGTGTTACGCGTTCAAGCTCGAGCTTGAGCACAAGATCAGTACGGGAGATATTTTGGTCATCCTCCCACCACATCAACTAAGAAGAAACAAGCATCAAAGAGAGAGTTTATAAAGACAACGACTCGCGGAGCTGTATTTTTGGGTAGATATTAGGTGTCCCCGACTTTTGCATATAAAAAGTTACCCCTCCTCATAAATATTGTTAGAAACCGCGCCGACCTGATGTCCCTATGGAAGGATACACGAGAAGCCCAAGTCGGGCTCGGTCTGGGGATGTCTTTAGCTAGGGTTAGCCCAAAGGATATTTATAGAAAATGTATATCCTTCTTTTGTAAATGAACTATGATAGGGTATGATTTCCCCTGGTAGGATACGTAGGCAATCTACGTAAGACTCGGCCCCTATATAATATAAATTATAATCCCCCCACCCCCCACCCCACCCCATTTGTTCTAATTTTTGTAACAGGAAAAGGGTTTTCCAAAGTAAGTCAACCTCAAAGCCCATTGGACCAAGATCCACCCAAATCCAAAAAGGGCCCATAATAGCTGAACTTTTAGAATGAAGGATCAAAAAGTATTCAAGCTTTAATACATGACTTTATGTTCTACGTGCGCTCATAAATACCGATATGTGATATCTTGCTTTTATATTAATATCCAAGTAACTAACTTTGCCTACCGTTGAGTTATTCCTATCTTATAGAAGGAGGCCAACTAGTGTAGTACAGCAAGCTGGCATACTTCACGAGATCTAAAGTCGCATTAGCATCCCTCTCAGATAAAGGAAAAGAAAAAATGACTGGAACACCAGATAATGGTAGAAATGAACTCGTTCTCCGCAAGGGAGATACCCAAGACCCATAGGAAGTATCGTTTTAAGAAGATGTGATCGCGATATTACTGACTTCCATCACGGCCTTCTAAGAAAAGGTGGCTAGGAATAAGGCAGCCAATGCCGATAATGATGCCTTACTTGAAGGAAGAAGGCCCCTTCTCCCTTTTCTTTACTAAGTTCTCCAATGCCTGATCAGTTCCCTATCTACCCACCAGAAACCATCCCACCTCCATTAAATCCAATTGACCAAATCACATTGGTACTTCTTACTGCACTTCACCACCAACAACATACACCCAAATCCCAGGGACCACTCACTCGGTCCTTTCTTACCAGGTTCTCCAGCGGGTATCTATCAACCCAGCAAACCAAGTATGTGTTCCAGCCCCACCAACTGGGCAAACCACTACTGCCCCGCTCAACTATCCCACTCACCAAGTATCCTTCTTCACTCCCAACATTCCAAATGAATCCTCTCCAGGGCATAAAGAGCTAGATCATTACCAGGAAATGGAGAAGGCTTGGAGGGCCGAACAGGATAAGCATGAGAGAGATATGGAAAAGAAGATGGAAAAGTTACTGGAAAGATTCAATAGGTCCGCAAGGAAAGCTACAGGCCTAAGATATGATGACCTATGCATGCATTGGGATTTGAACCTACCAGAAGCGCTCAAAATTTTGAAATTTGAAATGTTCAATGGGACAGGGATTCCCAAAGCACATCTTCGGTTCTACTGTGACCAATTGGTTGGGGTTAAGAAGAATGAACCTCTGATTATGCGACTGTTCAGTCATAGTCTAACTGACAAAGCCGCTGAGTGGTTCGCAACCCAAGAAATGCTCCAATAGCTCACTTGGCAGGACATGGTAGAATCCTTCATGGAGAGATTCACTTTAATGTCGAAATGGTACCCGACCGCTACAACCTCGAAAAGGTCAAACGGAAGTCAACAAAGAACTATAAAGATTTTGCCAATAGGTGGAGGGTCGAAGCAGCCCATATGCAGCCACCGATGTGGAAGAGCTAGTCTCTGTGTTCATTAGGTCCTATGAGCCTGATTTCTACGACAGAATGTTATCCATGGCTGGGAGGCCATTTGCTGAGTTGGTCAAAATGGGAGAGGGCATAGAAGATGGTTTCAAATCTGGGAAAATAATTAGTATCTTCAACAAAGCATCTAGAAAAGATACTATGGGAATCTTCTGTAAGAAGAAAGAGGACGTGGCGAGCATATCCCACATTCCAAGCCCAAGCCCGAAAAAACCACAATCCTCCCACATAACTCCCCCTCACATAAATTACTCCACACCTACCTATAACCTAGCACCTGTATATTACACACAACCAAGCTTCACCACTACTATATCAGCTTAGACGGCTCCGCCTAGTGTCCATGTGTCTGCTCCTGCTTACACAACAAACATATCAACCACCATCTCAGCAAAACTACCGTCCCTTACAAAATAACCCACCACAAGCTTATCAACCTCTAAACTACCAAAATCAACCACCGCCCCCAACATATAATGCTCCACATCTTGTGTTACACCCCTAGTGTTAATAGTTGTAGAACATATGGTTTCCTAGTCGGGTATGCCCTTGGAATAGAGACCCGAATCCGAGTTTGGAGGTAGAAAATGAATTACCCCGTGTACGAGGGTACCAGCAGATATTCCTGGCAATTTATAGAGTTAGAAGTTGAACGAATCGAATCGACGTGATCTAAACTGAATCAGAAGAACCTGCAAGACACCAGTCATGATCAACGGGTCGTCGAACCTGTCGACGGGCCGTCGTTGTACGGCGTCAACAGGGTTCTGCAACCATGCATTCTACAGGAGCAGGTCGACGAGCATGTCGACGGACCGTCTGTCACACCCCTTTTTAACCCCGGAGAGTTAAATTTAGAAGTACGGCATATTGGAGATTCCTGTTTTGGTTTGTGTTAAGGAGTCGCCACCTAATTATTTATGGTGAATTAGGACACTTAAAGTTTATTAAAGTTATGTTTAAAGTTAACTCTGTTTAAGTCTGCGAAACTTAAGATTCTAGGTAAGGGTTCAATTAGTCTAAAGAGAAGGTATTAGGCACCCTTTAAGACCCATTAACAATGGTTGACCGACCGGACTTAAAATTAATTAGGCTAAATGTAAATATAGTATTATAAAATATTTAAGAGAATATCTTGAAAGTATTGCTAAAGTTTTAGATAGAAGAAAAATGTTTAAAGTAAAACTTGTAGAAAAGTAGTGATTTAATAAAAAGATTTTAGTTATAAATAAACCAAAAGAAAAGGAAATGAGTAATGTTTATACGTATTCGGAATATGAATTACGCCAACTTGCAAATTAAAATGAATTTGTAAAGTTATTGCAAGATTAATATTAATGTTTTAACAAATGTGTATTTCAAGTGTTTGAAATGAACTAAAGTGAAAGAGTTATCCGTTAAATTAGTTTGCCTTTTTATTTAGAATGAGCTAATGTTATGTAAAATTTGTGACGTTTTAAACTTCTAAGATAATAAGAGTAAATCTTGATTCTCAAAAATACGTAGTCATAATATTTTAAAATCAATCATTCCAAAATAAATAGTAAGGATACTATATAAAATAATAATAATAATAATAATAATAATATCCATGAATTAGTTGTTAGCTCTCTTTTAAATTAACTACTTCTTATTAAACTAAACTCCACTAATTCGCTAAAGTTCATCTAAATTAACAAAACAAAAGTGTTAGTCATACAACACAAATTAAACGCACAAAATGAAATGGAAGAGCAAATAAGTTAAATGGACTCAGCCCATTTTAGGACTGCTGTGACTAGGCTGCTGTTGGGCTTTGGCCCAGTCATTTCTTTTTGTGGACTGCTGCAGCTGGACAGGGAGGAGGAGTTTCGTTGGGCTTTGGCCCAACACCAAATGCGGGAGATGTCAAATCACTCAGACTCATGCGGTAATCATGCATAAAAAAAAACGAAAGAAAAGAATTAGTATACAACCAATAAAGAAGGTTAAACGTGTAAAATATAACTCAAAACAAATTAGTAGATTGTATATATTCTGTGTATATTTAAGTATATCTCATGTATATATATATATATATATATATATATATATATATATATATATATATATTGTCTCATAAACAAAACAACACATGATATGCGCAGATGCATTATTGACCCTTATGTATTACTACCTGTTTTAATCATATACACAATATACCTAATATATATGCACCACGATGTATATATCAGGTGATATCGAATGTATACCTTTCTCTTACCTCGATGACTTAACTGTATATCTTATGTATATTTGATCTTAGACAGATTCTAGGTCCTGGAAGTTCAGTCTGAGTACCCAAACTACAGTAAGTATCTTTCAAATTCATTTAGCATAGATATCCATCATAACTCCGAATTAATCTAGCCTTGAAATTTATTTCTAACTTCAGATAATTTCTTGATTTTGTATCTAACAGGGAAGCAGCTGAAGAAACGTTGAACATAATAAGAGACAAGAAAACAGCGTACTTTTAGTTCTCCTCAACATATCATATGCAATTAAAAGAAAAGAAAAAGAACAGAGGGGAGGCTTTATACTCAGCAAAGAAAACAATCAACCAACTGTCCTAGAGGATTTATATTAGGCATATTACGCATTAGAAAATTAGGAATAACAAAATCAGACTAGAACCAAAAGAAGCAGTGCAGCAGGAGGTGTATACAGCATCCAAGATTGCCAGTTTAGACATCAAGAAACAGGATGCCATATATTAACAGCAAGGCTTGTTTTCATATAAATAAGAAAAGGATAAACTGTTTCCATAATTCCAGTCAGCTTTAGCTAATCCATTCCAAGTAAAAAAAAAGGGCAGAACTGAGAATAGGATCGTATTTCAGGCCAAACTTAGATGAAAAGAAGGAACTAGTCTGTTAGACCAAGAGGAAGTTGAGAAAGGAAACAAATCATTCATATCCAAACAGATGCATATAAATCTAGCTTGTCCTAGTATTCCTAGATTTCTTCAGGCACTGACATCAGTCTTCAAACATATTCAACAGATTTAATCAATATCCAAGGGGCCATTAGAAGGGGGGCATTCGAACATTTAAAGCATATGATTCTCAATTTATATTAGCCTACTAAACATAAACTATAGCTTAACTTTGCTAGCAATTATACCAAAACAATGTATCCCCTTAAAACACACTCATTAATCTCATCATAATTTAATCATCTGCCAATCCCCACATTGAATAAATAGAAAAAAACTGAACCAGACTGTGAAAGCAAGAAAAGAAACAGGGCAGATTTTAGGACAGCGTAATACGAGCAGTTTCTTTTTAGAGAAATAAGAAGAGGGGAAAAACAGTTGGGGCACCACACAACACAAGTTCAACTTTTAAAACAGTCCATGAATTATTCCTAGTATTAACAGCTTCTCGACTTCAAATCCTTTCAAATTGTATGCCAAAGTATTTGTTGGACTACTCAGTCAAATCAGAAAGTTGTGATGCTTATTTAATCCTATCTTCTAAAACAATAAGGATACTTACAACTTTCAGAATTTCAATCCCCAACTCAGTCAAAACCATTTCTACCAAGACTGTAAACATGCTAACAATATTTTCAAGTTATCCAAACACTTAGTTAATAATTAAACCCTAATCTTATTGGTTTAGATAGTAAAAGAGGACTGGATGGGATCAGCAGTCCAAGACAAGCTCGAAACATCCAGTTTTCACAGAAATAGCATTCAGAGTTAACAAACGACTCCTTACCTTACTTTAGGGGAACATATCACTCGAAACAATGCTTCATATATCAAACAAATGTATTGCTTTAAAACGAATCAAATAATACACACTGATCACATTTAACTGAAACCAAACTGAACCAAACACTTACAAATATTAATTCCAGATTTTTCAAAAAAAGAAAACAAATAGCCTCATTCAATTAATATAACACAACCTCAATGAAACAAACTCAAAACATCCCAGACACAGTATTTAGACCTTACTGCAGACACAGTATTTAAACCTTACTAACCAAACTTCAAACTAACCATTCGACATTAATCCTATTATTTTGGACAACTGGCATGAATCTTAAACTGATCAACTGGCATGAATCACATCATATTTAAACAAACAGCTACCACATTGTCGATTAACACAGAATTTCAATTAACCCATATCAATATAGTAAACCAACTACCAGCCTCTTGATACGATTAATTGGGAATTAAAACACGCGTAACCCTACCTAATTACCAGCAGAAACTCTTCAATTACACTAACATACAAAACTGCCTAAATTAATGAAATTACTACTAGCTCAAAACCTCATACAAAAGAAAAAACTCATGAACGAACTAAATTATTAGAATAAAACTAAGACGAGGAATAAATTACCTTTTTGTGGTACAGTGAACGGGTATCGACGTCTCGAATCTACGCTCGAATGCGACGAACTCAAACTCGAAAAAAGTCTTTCGAATTAAAACTCGACAGGAAGCAGAACAGTATACTTTGTTTGAAAAAGGAGAAATTCCGTTTGTCTCAGGAATTTCAAATGTAAATAAGGGTTCAGACCAGATTAAAAAGAAAATATTTTGTAACCAAACATACTCCTGTATTCTAAATCTGTCTCTCAAATACTGAATCCATTTTTTCTCACAATTTGAAGAAAATCCCTCCAAATATTGAAAAAACACCCCCCTTTCAACGATTCAACCTCGACATATTTATAGGATTTTGTTAGCGTTAAAGTGAAGAGAGGAGCGTGGGAGAGAGAAGAAGAATCAGGCGTGGGGGACAAGAAGAGGTGGAGATGGCAGAGGCATGGAGATGGCAGAGGCGTGGGGGACAGGGGTATAGTGGAAGTGGCAGGGAGAAGGTGTGGGGAGAACGTGAAGAGAGAGAGAGGTGAGGAAGCGGAAGAGAAGAGAAGAGAAGAGAGAGAGGCGAGAAATGAGGCTGAAGGAGAAAGAGAAAGGAAAGAGAAAGGGTTTAGGGATTTAGGGTAAGGAGGAAAATAAGGGGTGGGCCGGGTCGGACGAATTCTATTGGGCTGGTCCGTTTTGGGCTGGCCTATTAATTTTAAATATGGGTTGGGTATAAAAATGTGGGTTGTTTGTTTGGGTAGGAAATAATATTGTATCTGTATTTTAAACCATTAATTAGCTGAAAATTGTTGGCCATTCCTCCGCTATTTAATTATCTTCGGGCTTCTAAGTTAATGACTGGTATAATATATATTATGTAAAGACAATAAATAATTAATATGTAAAAAATAGATATTTTATGAAGTGTTGTCTTGTAACTAATTTAATGATTCCAAAACGATGACGAACATTTAAAATTTGTGATAAAGTAATGCTCGATATGTTTAAAAATAAGAGTAGTGAAAATAATAAAAAGTTAAAATAAAGTGTTTAGCTCGTCAGTAAATTTAGAAGCCCGAGTGAATAGAATTAAATAAGGGAGGGACAAAATTGGGTGTCGACACGTCGAAGTGTCGTCGACCCGCTCGTCGAACTAGACCACTGATGTACTTAATTCTCCGAGTATAAATACGTGGTCCACAACCTTATTTCATATTTCTCTCATTCCCAGATCAGAAAACCCAAATAATTTTCTCTCCCAATATTTATAGCATATTAGTAAAGATTTGACAAAACTCGGACCCCGTAAACCAGAGCTTGTGAAGAAGAAGGTTGCTTCTAGGGTTTCTCTAAGAATGGGAAGCTTAGGGAGTTGAAGTTAAAGTGATTCTTGGGATTCTTGACCCCTCAAGGTATGTAAATGATTCTTAACCTTGTATTTGAGTTTACTATCAAGAGTTTTAGTGATTTTAGATAAAGAGAAGGTATTTGTGGAAGTGATAAATTGATGAAGGGCAAGGTAGTGGCATGAGACTATTTTAAGAAATGATTAGAGATGGATTTACGTATATTTTGATAAATTTATATAGGCATTATCATTGTAAGCTTATAAAGGAGATGGTCGTCTATAATTCGTTAAGCTTTATACGTGCTTGGGGATGATTAGTAAGCAAGGCAAGTAGCCTAATTAAGGCTTATGTTATCTTAATTGTAGATTTACAAGTTCAAGAGGTAGAAGTTGGGCGATTTGATATACGTCAAGGTATGTTAAGGCTATTCCTTCCTTCTTTGGCATGATCCTATGATATGAACCAATAAACGAGTAAGAGAGTTTCCATATTACTCTATTCTTATAAGCACTAAGAGAAATACAGTTTTGTTGTTCCCGTATTCCGGATATGGTATTTCCCCATATACAGATCTTGTGATTTCCTGTCCTAGTAGTATGAGTTCAGTAAGGCCCATGAGAGGCCAATTGTCATTAAACTATTTTGAGAATCCTGTTGTTCAGTTTTATTTGCACTATGCATTCACTTTCAGTTCTCAGGGGTACGAGTGAAAGGCACACTTGATAGGGGGTGAGGGTGAGACCTATGATATTACGTTTTATATGTGAAAAGCACACTTGACAGGGGGTGAAGGTGTGGCCTGTGAGTGGTCCATGAGTGGCCCATGATGTTGGGGTGTATATATATACAGGTGAAAGGCACACTTGACTGGGGGTGAAGGTGTGACCTGTGATGTGACATGAGGTGTGTATCCACTAGATATATAGGTATATAGATGCATGTCCATGCTTTTCGATATACAGATTTAGTTAGATGTAGACAGATACTAATTCATACAGATTCATGCAGATAGTCATTTCAGCTTATGAGTCAGATCTTACTCATGATTTCTATATATATATATATATATATATTCATACATGTTGCCTTTATGCCTTACATATTCATTACATAATCTGCACTGACTCCTCGTTGCTCGGGGGGCTGCGTTCATGCCCACAGGTACAGGTAGACAGGGAGGTAGTCCAGCTTAGTAGGACCCTTATCCAGCAGAGATCAGTGCACTCCATTTGATCCGGAGTTGCAGTCTATGTTGGTAGGCCATTGTTCTGAGATGTATATAGATGGGTATGACGGGGCCCTGTCCTGTCCTTTTTACAGCTTTCATTCCGGTAGAGGTCTGTAGATAGTTAGATGTATTAGTCAGATGATGTAGCCTTGTTGGCTTCTATTCTTTTGTGTACAGTATATGTAGCAGCCTAGTTGGTTTGCACTGTTCTTCCGTATATTGTGTATGTATATGCAGATTGTACAGAGTTCTGATATTTCCCTCTTATGGATCAGTTTATGCCATTTATGTGCCTTTGATGTTCAGTATGTTTCAGATATGTGTTTAGGGGTGTTTGGTCACTAGAGGTCAAACTCCCGTCATGACTCATCGGTTTGGTTCGTGACATAAGTGGTATCAAAGCAGTTCTGTCCTAGGATTGTCTACAGACCGTGTCTAGTAGAGTCTTGTTTATGGGTGTGTTATCCACCACACTTATAAACAGAATGCTACAGGACATTTAGGATGATGTCATTCTTTTCACTCTTAGATCGTGCGAAAGAGCCAAGTGTTAAGAGTTCGCCTTCTAATGATTTGTTCTGATTTTAGCGATGCCTCGCAAGAAAGCTACAGCTGCCCAGAAGGGCAATAGAGTGTCAGGTGATGCCACTAGCTGTACTCGGCCTGCCACTAGGGCTCAGGATGAGATTCAGAGTGAGAGCCCATCTCAGACTTCACATACTTCTCCTTCAGCACCCACCCCAGTTCCTCAGCTAGATGCCCCTGGCCAGGATGTGCGGGATGCTGTACAGTTATCGACCAGGTTAGTAGCCATTCAGGCTCAGTGGCAGAGAGCTGGTAGTTCGAGGGTTAAGACCTTCCTTAAGTTAGATCCTCCAGAATTTTCAGTGATAAATCAAAATATGACCCCCCAAGATTTCATTGATGTGTATGCATTGATCGATCCAGGATATACTTTATCATATGATACTCCATTTTTTGCTGGTAAGTTTGGGATAGAGCCCGAGTCGATTAAACCATTTGAGGTGTTTACGCCAGTTGGCGATCTGATCATAGCTAAGCGAGTATATCAAGATTGTGTTGTTATAGTTTGTGACTGCCACACCGTAGCAGATTTGATTGTGCTAGATTTGATTGACTTCAACGTTATTATGGGTATGGATTGGTTGGCTTCCTGTTATGCTAATGTTGATTGCAGAACAAAGATAGTTCGATTTCAGTTTCCCAGCGAGTCAGTCCTAGAGTGGAAGGGTAATGCTACTTCGCCTAGAGGTAGGTTTATTTCCTACCTTAAGGCAGAGAAGATGATCAGAAAAGGGTATATTTTTCACCTATTTCGAGTTCAAAGTATGCAAGCAGGTTCACCGACTCTTCATTCTGTTCCTGTGGTTAATGAGTTCCAGAAGTGTTTCCAGATGAGCTTCCAGGCATTCCCCTAGAGAGGGAGATTGATTTTTCTATTGACTTATTGCCAGACACTCAGCCAATATCTATCCCTCCTTATAGGATGGCACCTGCGGAGTTGAAGGAATTAAAGGAGCAGTTGAAAGATTTTCTTGAGAAGGGCTTTATCAGGCCTAGTACGTCGCCGTGGGGAGCGCCGGTGCTATTTGTAAGAAAGAAGGATGGATCTTTTTGAATGTTTATTGATTATAGGCAATTGAATAAAGTGACAGTAAAGAATAAATATCCGCTCCCGAGGATCGATGATTTATTCGATCAGTTGCAAGGCGCTAAGTATTTCTTGAAAATAGACTTGAGATCAGGATACCATCAGGTCAGGGTGAAGGATGAGGACATTCTGAAGACGGCATTTCAGACTAGATATGGCCACTATGAGTTTCGTATTATGTCATTCGGGCTAACTAATGCCCCAGTTGTATTCATGGATTTGATGAATCGTGTATTCAGGCCCTTTCTAGATTTGTTCATGATTGTGTTCCTAGATGATATTCTGGTTTATTCTCCGTCAGAGGTCGATCATGCAGACCATCTACGAACGGTGCTTGGAATTCTTCGAGGTAAAGAGTGGTAAGCCAAGTTTTGGAAGTGAGAGTTCTGGTTGAAATCTGTGGCTTTTCTGGGTCACATTATCTCAGATGATGGCATTAGAGTGGATGCTCAAAAGATTGAGGTTGTGAAGAATTGGCCAAGGCCCACGGCACTAACGGAAATACGTAGTTTCTCGGGCTTGGCAGGTTATTATAGAAGGTTTATGGAAGGATTTTTCTCTCTTTCAGCCCCATTAACTAAATTAACTCAGAAATTAGCTAATTTCCAATGGACAGATGCTTGTGAGCAGAGTTTCCAGGCGTTGAAAGATAAGTTAACTTCAGCACCAGTTTTGACTCTTCCAGAAGGAGCAAATGGCTATGTAGTATATTGTGATGCTTCAGGTATTGGATTGGGAATTATGTTGATGCAACGCAGTAAGGTTGTTTCTTATGCTTCTAGACAGTTGAAGAAGCACGAGAAGAATTATCCAACCCATGATCTTAAATTAGCGGCAGTGATTCATGCCTTGTAAATATGGAGGCATCACCTATACGGTGTCCATGTTGACATCTATACTGATCATAAGAGTCTTCAGTACATCGTTATGCAGAAGAACTTTAACTTGCATCAGAGAAGATGGTTGGAGAGGTTAAAAGATTATGATGTGAATATTCTGTACCATCTTGGGAAGGCTAATGTAGTTGCCGATGCTCTCAGTCATAAATCTATGAGTAGCTTGTCTCACGTGTCTCCATAGAGAAGAGAAATGGTTCGTGAGGTTCATCGATTGGCTAGTCTCGGAGTCCGATTGATAGATTCAGGTGATGCAGGAGTTACTGTTCAAGATCCAGCGATGTCCTCCTCGGTAGTGGAGATAAAGGAGCATCAGTATGAGGATCTTGTTTTAGTTCATTACCGAGGTACAACTCCTCAGAAAGAAAAGACACCCTTTGCGATTACAGGAGATGGAGTACTCCGGTATCATGGTAGACTGTGTGTTCCTAATGTTGCAGGCCTTCGTCAGCAGGTTATGGGGGAAGCCCATTGTTCTCGCTATTCTATCCATTCAGGCTCAACGAAGATGTACCATGATCTCAAGGAAGTTTATTGGTGGGATGGTATGAAAAGAGATATAGCCGAGTTTGTTGCTCAGTGTCTGAATTTTTAGCAAGTCAAAATAGAACACCAGAAGCCCGGAGGTTTATTACAGGCCATGGAAATATGGACTTTATCACAGGCTTTGCCCAGTACTCAGCGGAAGTGTGATTCAATATGGGTCATAGTCGATAGGCTTACAAAGTCAGCTCACTTTCTGTCTGTCAAAACTACTTACATAGCCAAGGATTATGTGAAGCTTTATCTTAAGGAGATCGTACGACTTCATAGTGTTCCTACGGCCATTATTTCAGATAGGGTAGCACAGTTCACAGCTAAATTTTGGAAGTCTTTTCAGTAGGGATTGGGGACTCAAGTGAGTCTTAGTACTGCATTTCATCCGCAGACAGATGGGCAGGCAGAGTGCACTATACAGACCCTTGAGGATATTCTTAGAGCTTGTGTACTTGACTTTCAAGGCAGTTGGGATGATCATATTCCTCTTATTGAGTTTGCTTATAACAATAGTTACCATTCCAGTAATCAGATGGCTCCTTATGAGGCCTTATATGGGTGGAGATGCAGATCGCCCATAGGGTGGTTTGATGTCGGGAGAATCAGTTAATAGGCCCAGAATTAATTCAGCAAGCAGTTGATAAGGTGAAAGTGATTAGAGAGAGGTTTCTAACAGCTCAGAGCCGACAGAATTCTTATGCGGATAATCGATGACGTAAGCTAGAGTTCAAGATAGGCGACTGGGTGTTCCTGAAAGTTTCTCCTATGAAGGAAGTGATGAGGTTTGGTAAGAAGGGTAAGTTGAGCCCTCGATATATTGGGCCATATAAGATCATTCGTATAGTGGGTACAGTGGCATATGAACTAGAATTGCTTTCTGGGTTAGAGTCGATACATTCGGTATTTCATGTATCTATGCTTCGTAAATGCATCGGAGATCCTTCGAGAGTGATACCAGTGAATGATACTTAGGTGACCGAGCAGTTATCATACGAAGAAGTTCCAGTGGCTATATTAGACAGACAGGTCCGTCGGTTATGGACCAAGGATGTAGCCTCCGTTAAAGTTTTGTGGAGGAATAAGAATGTTGAGGAAGTGACTTGGGAAGCAAAGGAGGCAATGAAGACTAAGTATCCACATTTTTTTCCAGCAATGCAAGAGGTTCAGTCCGAGGAACTATTTTCCCTAGGTATTATTTCATTTCAGTTATCGTGATTGGTCATGTGAGGCAGTGGTATTGTGTGTTATAATATGTGGCCCTGTATGGCATTGGTTGTTGCGTGTAGGGTGGATTAGTATAAGTACAGGGGAAACTCTGCCGAAAATTTTATAACCCGGGATTGTTCAAACATTCAAGGATGAATGTTCCTAACGGAGAAAGGATGTTATACCCCTCGTGTTCATAATGGTAGAACTTATGGTTTCCTAGTCAGGTATGCCCTTGGAATAGAGACCCGAGCCCGAGTTTGGAGGTATAAAATGTGTTACCCTGTGTACGAGGATATCAGCAGATATTCCTGGCAATTTATAGAGTTAGAAGTTGAACGAATCGAATTGACGTGATCTAAACTGAATCAGAAAAACTTGCAGGACACCAGTCATGATCGACGGGTCATCGATCCTGTCGACGGGCCATCGTTGTGTGGCGTCGACAGGGTTCCGCAGCCATGCATTCTGCAGGCGCAGGTCGATGAGCATGTCAACGGACCGTCGACACGTCGAAGGGTCATCGACTCGCTCGTCAAACCGGACCACTGAAGCATTTAATTCTCCGAGTATAAATATGTTGTCCACGACCTTATTTCATATTTCTCTCATTCCCATATAAGAAAACCCTAATAGCTTGCTCTCCCAACATTTATAGCTTATTAGTGAAGATTTGACAAGACCCAGACCCCGTAAACCCGAGCTTATCAAGAAGAAGGTTGCTTCTAGGATTTCTCCAAGAATGGGATGCTTAGGGAGTTGAAATTAAAGTGATTCTTGGGATTCTTGACCCCTCAAGGTATGTAAATGATTCTTACCCCTGTATTTGAGTTTACTATCAAGAGTTTTAGTGATTTAGGTAAAGAGAAGGTATTTGTGGAAGTGATAGATTGATGAAGGGCAATGTAGTGGCATGAGACTATTTTAAGAAATGATTAGAGATGGATTTACGTATATTTTGATATATATATATATATATATATATATATATATATATATATATATATATATATATATATATATATATATAGGCGTTATCATTGTAAGCTTATAAAGGAGATGGTCATCTATAATTCGTTAAGCTTTATACGTGCTTGGGGATGATTAGTAATCAAGGAAAGTAGCCTAATTAAGGCTTATGTTATCTTAATTGTAGATTTACAAGTTCAAGAGGTAGAAGTTGGGCGATTTGATATACGTCAAGGTATGTTAAGGCTATTCCTTCCTTCTTTGGCATGATCCTATGATATGAACCAATAACGAGTAAGAGAGTTTCCATATTACTCTATTCTTATAAGCACTAAGAGAAATACAGTTTTGTTGTTCCCGTATCCCGGCTATAGTATTTCCCCATATACAAATCTTGTGATTTCCTGTCCTAGTAGTATGAGTTCAGCAAGGCCCATGAGAGGCCAATTGTCATTATACTATTTTGAGAATCCTGTTGTTCAGTTTTATTTGCACTATGCATTCACTTTCAGTTCTCAGGGGTACGAGTAAAAGGGACACTTGACAGGGGGTGAGGGTGAGACCTATGATATTACGTTTTATATGTGAAAGACACACTTGACAGGGGGTGAAGGTGTGGCCTGTGAGTGGTACATGAGTGGCCCATGATGTTGGGGTATATATATATATATATATATATATACACACACACACACACACATATATATATACAGGTGAAAGGCACACTTGACAAGGGGTGAAGGTGTGACCTGTGATGTGACATGAGGTGTGTACCCACTAGATATATATAGGTATATAGATACATGTCCGTGCTTTTCGATATACAGATTTAGTCAGATGCACACAGATACTAGTTCATGCAGATTCATGCAAATAGTCATTTCAGCTTATGAGTCAGATCTTATTCATGATTTCTATATATACAATCATACATGTTGACTTTATGCCTTACATATTCAGTACATTATTCGTACTAATTCCCCGTTGCTCGGGGGGCTGCGTTCATGCCCGCAGGTACAGGGAGAGAGGGAGGTAGTCCAGTTTAGTAGGACCTTTATCCAGCAGAGATTAGTGCACTCCATTTGATCCGGAGTTGCAGTCTATTTTGGTAGGCCATTGTTCTGAGATGTATATAGATAGGTATGACAGGGCCCTGTCCCATCCTTTCTACAGCTTTCATTCCAGTAGAGGTCTGTAGACAGTTGGATGTATTAGTCAGATGATGTTGCCTTGTCGGCTTCTATTCTTTTGTGTACAGTATATGTAGCTGCCTAGCTGGCTTGCACTGTTCTTCCGCATGTTGCGTATGTATATGCAGATTGTACAAAGTTCTAATGTTTCCCTCTTATGAGATCAGTTTATTCCATTTATGGGCCTTTGATGTTCAGTATGTTTCAGATATGTTTTTGGGGGGGGGGGGGGGGGGGGGGGGTTGGTCACTAGAGGTCAGACTCCCGTTATGACTCATCGGTTTGGGTCGTGACTGTTATATCCCGTATTTTGCACCTTCGGATAATTTGAGATAATTGTGACTAGTAAGAGATAAGGCAATATTTTGATCTTCTTTAATACATAAGTCGTTCATGAAAATATTGATGCGGAAATATTGAGGAAAGCTAAGGGCAAAATTGGAAGTTTGGAAAATAGTTTCATGAATTACAAAAATTAGTCACAAATAATTGGGCTTGCAAAAAAAAAGAAGAGGCCCAAGGTGGCCGGCCAAAGGGGTACATGGGCCAAGGCCCATGTAATGGCTAATTAAGTAAATAAAAGAGAGAAAGGGCCACTATTATTCATCATTTGTTCAAGAACTTTCAAGAAAAAGAAGAAGAGAGCACAAGAGAATAGGCCTATTCGGCCATTGGAAAAAAAAATCAACCATTGGAAATCTTGATCAAAAATTTATTTCTTCTAGTATTCCTACTAATTTGAAGGTCCTCCTTAACGTGGTATAATTGTTGAAGCAAGAATCCCTCTTATTGTTGCAAGTTCACAACCCTAGCTAAGTGGGAAGTTGAAGGAAAAAGGTAGGATTTAATCTTCTTTTGTATGTTATGGATGGTTGTGTATGTTGTAGTAAGTAGAAATGAATGAAATTGTGAAAATATGGAAGTTGTATGGTGGCCGTGTATGTGTAGTGTGTGTGGCCGTGTATATGTGTTGTATTGTGTAGGGATGATGAGCTAATTTTATTTAGTATTTTGGTTGTTGTTGTAATGGAATCTATGATGAGAAATGGAATTTTAATAATTCTAGTTCAAGTTGTAATCGTTTGTGGATTATGGAAGAAATTAATGTGACATTAGTATGGTTCCTTATAATTATAAGAATAGAGTTGCTAATGTGTATGTTGTAAATATAATTCATGAATATTGGAAATGAGACATGTGTTTGGAAGATTGTAAGTTGGGTTGTTGTAATGGAATTTGAAAGAAGGGAGTGTGTTGTTATGGTTCTTGTTGCTTTTGGGAGGTTTCGGGTGAAATGGGATATTGGCTAGATTGTTTTGAATATTGTATGACTTGTTTGAAGTATTCTTGAATTGTGTTTGTAAGGTCTTGGGCAAGTATTTGAATGTGTAAGCATTGATGTTGGCTTGACTTCATGTGATTGAATTGAGTATAAATGGAATGTCGTCGGATTGTGTAGAAAGAATTGTTAATGCTAGAACGTATTTTGAAATAATTGTTGAAATTGGAAGATATGATTGTTGGTATTGATATTGATAATTTGGCCGAGTTAAATTCTCGGATTGTTGATTGATAAATTGGCCGAGTTAGATTCTCTGGGATGATGTGTTTACAGGGGAAATGCTATCGAAATTTCGGTAGAATATAAGTGAACTCATTTGGAATACTAAGACAAGTATATGTCGATGAGTCTAATGATTATGTAAAATCTTCTTGAATGTAGACAAACAAGTTTGGGACAAATAAGCGTAGCTAATAAGGCGAGGCACAGGTATGTAAGGCTTAACCTTTTCTTCTTTGGCATGATCCTTATGAAATAAGTATATGATGTATACGTATTGTTTCGGAAAGATTCTTATTCTTAGAGCCCCTAGGATGGCTAACGTTCTTGATCTCCTATAAGTTGTTCTATATGGTTTTGATATGTATCCATGATGTCCGATGATGTGTATCTATGATGTCTGAAGTTTGGCCAATATGTTTCCGAATAGCATTTGAGAAACAAATGATATGACTATAGTTTTGACCTTCCAAATGTTAACACATTTGATTGTTCCGTCGAGCCTTGGATATGTTTTGATACGTGCATAAGACTCCAAAATTTCTATTTGATTTGATCCATAGTGATATCCAAAAGATTTTTGACATGACTTTGGCCTTGATGTTCCAAGATGGCTTCTGAAATGTTCGTAGAAGGTTCTGTACTTCAAACGCTCATAACTTTCTCATACTAAGTCGGATTGACCCGAGACTTGTTTCTGAGCCTTCAGATGTCGGTAAGTGTACGCATTTATCGAGTCTTGATTTACGTGCATATGGTTTCGCACTACTCTGTTCGTGCAAGACTCAGTATGTCCTTCACTGAGCCCGGGCCAGGATATGTTATCGTGCGTATTCCTCTGCATTGTTCAACGAGTCCCTCGTTAGAGGGCCGGGTATGGTATATGTATATGATGATATGATTATGGCACCGAGTCCCATGATGGGTCGGGTACGGTATATGTGCATATAATTTCATTTACCGAGTCCCTTAATGGGCCGGGTACGATATAATTTCATTTACCGAGTCCCTTAATGGGCCGGGTACGATATGATTTCATTTACCGAGTCCCTTAATGGGCCGGGTACGGTATGATTTCATTCACCGAGTCCCTCACTAGAGGGCCGGGTACGGTATATATATGTATATGTATATGCATGCACGATGATATGAGAGTATGATGACATGATTTTATCCACCGAGTCCCATAACGGGCCGGGAACGCTATGTGATACTAATATGCATCATTTGTGTTTCAAAAGTAAGCCTTCTGATATTCTGGATGAGCTATGCACCTTCTGTATTTCCTCTGACATATGACTTCGGCATACAAAAATTGTGTTTGGAAAGTAAGCATTTGGTATTCTGAGTAAAGTACCGACTTTTGTGTTGCTTGTTCCGGTTATGGTTCTGTTTTCTGTATTCCATGCCTTACATGCTCAGTACATATTCCGTACTGACCCCCTTTCTTCGGGGGCTGCGTTTCATGCCGCGCATGTACACCCAGATGAGTTGAAGCTATTATAGAAGATGTTCCAGCAGAGTTGGTAAGCTCCCCTTGCTCCTGGAGTGCTGCCGAGTCAGAGTATATGTACTATGATGTCTGATAAACGTTAGAGACTTTGCAGACAGAGTCGTGGGTATTGGAAGTCAGTCTGTAAGCGGCTCCATCAGCCGATATGTCATTTTGTGTTATGATATAAATTCCATGTGATTACAGATTTTGTTGGATTTGAGAATGATCAAAAGAATGTTTTGGAAAAAAAAATGTACCATGTATTCCATCCTAATTTGATTTAAAAAGTCTAAGAAGATTATGTGTGCACTAAGAGTCTGAGGGTTCGCTCGACCCTAAGTAAGGGTCGGGTGCCCATCACACCCTGATCATGATTAGGGTGTGACAGTGACATCCTACTTTCGAGAGAAAGTCAGTGAGAGAATTCACAACACTTCTCGAGCCTAGGGCTTGGCTCTTCGAAAGGGTATTAGCAACGGGCCTAATCCAGAAGGTCCCTCCAAAAGCAGCATAGTCGGGGAACAGATTCTACAAGGATGATCAGACTTGTACCTACCATTCAGGAGGAAATGGGCATAGCACAGAAGACTGTATAAATCTAAAGCAAAAAATTCAGGATCTGATCGACAAAAGGGAAATGGTCTTGGAAATCGCAGCCCCCAATGTGAACACGAACCCCCTACCCAACCATGGAAACAACGAGGTCCACATGATTGAAAGTGATGAGGACTGGAAAGTTTGCAAAGCTGGGGCCTCTGATGCTGTGATCTCAGGTAATATTTTTGTTCGTCATCGATCTGCTTCAGTCTTGTTTGATCTGGGGTCTACTTTCTCATACGTATCTGCCTATCATTCTGTTGGTTAAAATTTGACTGGTGATTATATTGATATGCCTGTCCTTGTATCTACTCTGATTGGAGATTCAGTTATTGTTGATCGAGTCTTTCGATTTTGCTTAGTTACTTTTATGGGATATGATACTTGGGTAGATTTGATGACATTGGATATGCTAGACTTTCATATTATCCTGGGTATGACGTAGTTGTAACCGTATCATGCAATTTTGGACGGTCACGCCAAGACAGTATGCCTGGTATTCCTATATTAGAGTGGAGGGGTACTCCGAGTCCCGCTCTAAAGAAGATCATTTCTTACCTCCGTGCGAAGAAGTTAGTTGCCAAGAGGTATCTGGTTTACTTAGCCCATGTTCGTGATACTAGCGTTGATTCTTCGCCCCTTGAGTCCATGCCCATTGTGTGTGAGTTCGCGAAGGTCATTTCTTCTGACTTGTCAGGTATGACACCTGACCGCGACATAGATTTTGTATCGATTTGGATCCAGTCACGTGCCCTATTTCTTTTCCCTCTGATAGGATGACATCCGCTACGTTGAGGGAGTTAAAGGATCAGTTACAGGATCTGTTGAGTAAGGGATTTATTAGACCGACTGTCTCCCCTTGAGGTGCTCCTATTTTTTTTGTGAAGAAGAAGGACGGTACGATGAGGATGTGCATAGATTATCGTCAGTTGAACAAGGTAACCATTCATAATAAGTATCCATTCCTCGTATTGATGATTTGTTCGGCCAGCTTCAGGGTGCTTCGATATTTTTGAAGATTAATCTGAAGTCAGGATACCATCAGCTGAAGATTCGGGCCAAGGATGTTCCGAAAATAGATTTTAGGAATCTTTATGATCATTACGAGTTGTCTGTGATGTCATTTGGGCTTACAAATTCCCCAGCTACGTTTATGATGTTGATAAATGGAATTTTCAAGCCATATCTCGATTCCTTTATCATTGTCTTCATCGACGATATCTTGGTGTATTCGAAGAGTAGGAAGGAGCATGAGCATCATTTCGTGATTATCCTTGGGTTATTAAAAGAGAAGAAGCTTTACGAGGCCCACTACTGTGACTAAGATTTCAAAGTGTGAGTTCTGGCTTTAGTCTATGGCATTCTTCGGCCATGTTGTGTCTAAGGACGGGATCATGGTTGATCCCAAGAAGATTGAGGCCACTACAGATTGAGCGAGGCCCACTACTGTGACTAAGATTCTAGTACCGTTGATTAGTGAAGGGTTTTGCTTCTATTGCTTCTTCGTTGACTAGATTGACTCAGAAGGAAATTCCCTTCCAGTCGTCCGATGCTTGTAAAAAGAGCCTTCAAAAGCTCAAGAATCTTTTGACTTCAACAGGTATTACCTGTTGTGGGTAAGGATTTCTCAGTGTATTGTGATGTATCTCACGTTGGTTTGGGTGTTATGTTGATACAGGAGGGTAGTGTCATAGCCTATGCTTCCTGATAGTTAAAGATCCATGAGAAAAACTGCCCTACCATGCTTTGGAGTTGTTAGCTGTAATCTTTTCCTTAAAGATCTAGAGGCATTATCTATACGGAGTCCATTGTGAGGTACTCACAGATCACCGCAACCTTCAGCATGTGTCCAGTCAGAGAGATATAAATTCTAGGCAGCATAGGTGGATGGAGCTCCTGAAGGATTATGACATCACCATTCTCTATCATCCGGGAAAATCCAATGTAGTAGTTGATGCCTTGAGTCGCAAGGAAGTGAGTATGGGCAGCCCGATTGGTTGCTTCTGAGCGTCTGTTAGCCATGGAGGCTCAGACTCTGGCTAACAGTTTCGTGCGCCTTGATATTTCAGTTTCGGGTAGGGTCTTAGCTTGTGTAGAGGCGAAGGCATCTCTTTTGAAGCAGATTCAGGCCCAACAGTTTGAGGATGCCCAGTTGGGTAAGATTCGTGATAAGGTTCTGAGAGGTGAGGCCAAGGAGGCCATGCTTGATAGTGAGGAGATTCTGAGGATCAAGGGATGTGTGTGCGTTTCTCGTGTTGGTGATTTGATTCGTCTGATTTTGGAGAAAGCCCATAGCTCCAGATATTATATTAATTTGGGTGCAACTAAGATACATCGTGATCTGAGGCAGCATTACTGGTGGGGTAGGATGAAGAGAGATATTGCAGATTTTATGGCTAAGTGTAGGAATTGTTGGCAAGTCAAGTATAAGCACCAGAGACTTGGCGGTGTGCTTCAGAGGATGCCCATTCTCGAGTGGAAGTGGGAAAAGATTTCCATGGATTATGTTGTGGGTCTTCCGAAGACCTTGGGCAAATTTGATTTAGTTTGGGTTATCGTTGATCAATTGACTATGTCCACTTATTTTGTTCCATTTCAGGTCACTTATACCGCGGAGAAGTTAGCCAGGATTTACATTCGTGAGATTGTACGATTACACGGGATCCCTATTTTCATTATCTCGGATCGAGGTCCCCGATTTATCTCCTACTTTTGGAGGGCATTTCAGGCAGAGTTGGGTACTCAGTTGGACTTGAGTACAGCTTTCCATTTCCCAGACTGATGGTCAGTCCAAGTGGACTATCCAGATTCTCGAGGATATGTTGAGAGCATGCGTCAGTTAGTTTGGTAGTCATTGGGACCAGTTACCCTTGGCAAAGTTCGCGTACAATAACAGTTATCATTCCAGCATTGAAATGGTGCCATTTGAGGCTTTATATGGTAAGACGTGTCGTTCTCTTAATGGGTGATTTGATGCTTTTGAGGTTTCCATGGGGCACAGATCTGTTGAGACAGTCTGTGGATAAGGTACAGCTTATTCAAGAAAAGCTTCTAGCAGCTCAGAGTCAACAAAAGATTTATGCGGATCGGAAGGTTCAGGACCTAGAGTTTATGGAGGGTGAGCAGGTTCTTCTGAAGATTTCACCCATGAAGGGTGTCATACGATTTGGGAAAAGGGGCAAGTTGAGCCCGAGGTATCTTGGCCCATTTGAGGTTCTCCGTCGACTTGGGGAGGTTGCTTATGAGTTCGCTTTTCCATTGGGCTTATCAGGTAATTATGGTACTTTTGACCATTTTACCCCTGTTGACCCTTTCCCAATGTCATCGGGCGGGTTTTAGTGTGACTTTTGGAACTGTGAGCCTTAAAGTGAGATTTGTTTGACCTAAAGTTGACTTTTGAGTAAACAGACTTTTTTTAGAATTCCGTCAATTTCGAGAGGTCCGGATGATCTTTTGTGACTTGGCAGTATATTCGATTCGGTTCCCAAGGCACTTGGGAGCGTTTTGCGACATGAGTTGGAAACTTGGCTTTAGGCCATTGAGGGTTGACTGGGTCAAATAGACCTCCGTTGGAAATTTTGAGGCCGCGGATGAATTCGTAGCGCGTTTTTATGTGTGTATGCATATTTTTGTATCTGTGGGGCCTCAGGTGATAGTCGAGTTTCGGGTTGAGAATTGTCAAAAACCAAAAATATCTGGTGTCCGGTGTCCGCTGCAGCGGCACCAAACTCGCGGTAGTGGTCTCGTTGTAGCGAGGGAGAGACCGTTATAGCGAGCAACGAGACTTTGTGGCGAGTCGCCCCAGCGAACTGGTGTCCGCCGAGGCGTACTCCCTGCAGCGGGCATGCTGCCGCTATAGCGGCTATGCGGGTTTTGGCATGAGGCGCCATAGCGGGCCCTTGGACGCTGTGGTGAGCTTACTGCAGCAGGTGACCTTACCGCTACAGCGAGTGACGGGCAGTGTTTCCAGAATTTTCTTAATATAAAACCTTCCATTTCTCCTAATCACTTTCTAAGCACTCTTGGTGCGAATTAATTAACTTAAGGGTAGAAACTTCTTGGAGGTAAGATCTATGACCCTAGAATCTATCATTTACATTCCTAGTTCACTAATTCATGCTTATAATCATTAGAATCAAAGTATAGAATATGAGTTTTATGATAATTTATTGAAATGGGTTTTAGACTTCCTAAATAAGAATTGATGATGAAATTGACTAGAATAAACATATAAATTGATGAATTAATTTGTTCTAAGCTTAGTTCTTCCATTATTAATGATTAATTTGAGGATTAAAGAGTTACGGCTTATACCCATATTTGGGAGTTTCACTTTAAATCCGAATTAGGCTTAATTGTAAGTTGATTTAGCAATTGATGAGTGGGTTTGATCACCTAGAGCTTGAATTGCATGTTCCATCCTTCAATTTCCCGTTTTATCCTTGTGGGCCCATTTTCCCAATTCCTTGGGTTAGAATTTGACCTAACTAGAAGTATAGCAATATGGGTGTTGTTATTCATGGTTTTAATATAGAACTCGATTATGAATAGACTTTGAGTACTTAGAGGGGCTACGAAAATGCAAGTCCAAGGTTTGATGGTTCGAGGCTTTTATTCGGTATTCTAGGTAGGCTACGGCTTACCTTTTGGTTAGACTTCAGTTAGCGAATCATATATAAAGTTAGTGATTGTTGGAGAAAGCATGTAAATATTCAGGTATGAAGTTTGGGTTGGAATACTTAGGTTGGTCTTGTTGTTCACTGTGGCTTGTCGCCTTATTGTGTTATATTGGGTTGTTGTTTTATTTGTGAGTTGTTGGCTTGTCGCCACGTGCTTGATTCTAGAGTTGATGCTTAGTGATTGTCTTATGATTTGGAGAGCATATTTATCATTGTTGAGGTTGTTGGGAAGGATATTAAGTTATGATATTGAAATTGTGAGTGAGATTGGTGTCCATGTGTGGCACGGTTGACTCTTATGTTCTTGTTGATGGCATGTTATCATGCATATACTCATTTATACATATATTTGGGATCGGGTTGCGCGTTGCAACACTTACTTGGATCGAGTTGCACATACCGCAACACTGACTGGGATCGGGTTACACGCTCCGCAACATTGACTATTGGATCGGGTTGTGCGCCACATCAGGTATATGGACTTAGCGGTCCCTATGGGTCATAACTATTGAAGCGACGAGATATTTTTGCCTGAAGCATGTGTGTATCACTGCATTTGCATTCCATTCATCTCATATTTACATTGGTGTTGTATTTGGACTTGTTGTTGATCCTTTGGTGACTTGATAGTGATTCTTGAGAGTGTACTCCGAACTTAGTGATCATTTGAGGAGATAGGTTAGATTTGGTAACTTTGGTACTGGATTTGATACTTTTGGACTGCGTTAAGTTATATCTGTCTATGAGCATGTCTATTACGATTCGCATTTCGCGGGCGGGGTTAGCGCTCGGAAAACTACTAGGAGGAAGTTGGTGCTCTTTCGTACTTTATTTTCGAAAAAGAATTGCCACCTAATTTATGGGTAAACTAGGAAAACTGAGTCCAAAGGATTTATTCAAATGCACCGAAAAAGCCTTTGTAATCCAAAGTTCTAGGTAAGGGTTCTGGTGATCCCCTAGGGAAGGTGTTAGGCCCCTTAGTATTAAGGATCTGTTCTATACGGTTGATCTTAGAATTCCAATGTGTGAATTATGCATGAACTGTCTATATTTGTGTTTTTTATCGTATTTATAAAAGACTGTCATTTGGCATATCATTTGGTGTCACGGCCCATTTTACTAAGCCATGCGGCACCTACCTTTCCCACCTCGGTAGGCGAACCCTTAACTCAACATTTACAAATAATAAAAAATAGCGGAAGGAAGTAAAATAACGTAAGTCTCACAATATAATATAAACAAGTGCGGAAGTAAATGAATCCACCCCAGTATCTGGTCTGGTCATAGAAGAGCATCTAAATCCGAATACTAAAAGTCTGAATAGTAATACATAAGTAGTCTCAAATCATGTCTTAGAATGGAAGGCAAGACATAAGTAATAGGAGAGTCTTCAAGGTCAGTGGACACCATGCTCACCCTAGAAACTCGAAAGGAAGCTGAAGTGTCGATCATCCACGAGTCACAGAAGTAGATCCGACCTGGTACTCTGCATTCATAAAAGAATGCATCAAGTCAGGTCAATACAAACAACAGTACTGGTAGGCATCATCGGCTGACTAAGCATAGTTAACACAATTCAGAAAATAAAGCAGATAAGCAAATAACCCAATAACCTAACCAAGCATGAGACAATATAATCGCAACCGAGTATCTGTCATCACCTATGTAAGCATCTAAACAAAAATATACCAAGTCTAAGTCTATCCGATCCAATCCGATCACCACAATAGAATCATCACAATCCAATCATCACAACATCACAATCAAGTCATAATGCAATGCAGTGCAATAATGGTATGAATGCGATGTCATGCCATGCAAATGAGGTGTACACATATACTCCGGACGAAAATATCAACGTCTCGATAGCACAACCCAGCGTGACTCGCGAAGTCTAAGTGCTACCCGTCCCGGATTTTAGCTAACAGACAGACGAGACCCTGGCTAATTACTCACAGGGGGAGTCTCACCGGCACCACCCTGGGGGACCCGTGGAGTCCATGCACTAACAACAATTCCGGAATAACATCGGAATCGGCCATACAACAACGATACCAGAATAGATCATCGGACATTGGACGTCAACCATCTCACAGTCACTCAAGTAAAAGAGTCTATCAAATAGCAGTTTCACACTATCAACAATTTCGGAATTCAACCTCGGACATCGGCCTTCTCACAATCACTCAAGTAAAAGAGTTCATCAAAATATCAGTTTCGTATAAACAACGATTCTGAAATGAAAATTCGGACATCGGCCTTTTCACAATCACTCAAGTAAAAGAGTTTATCAAATATCAGTTTCGCTCAATCAACGATACCGGATCATCACCGGGTATCGGCTATGCATGATAAATATGAGAAAATGTGTGCAATACATATGTCAATCATCAACAATCAAGTTCAATATCACAAGTACCTCAACGGGTTACGCCAACAACGTATCACTTCACAATACCAACAGTGGGTATGCCAACATAAATCAATAAGTCAAGTGCGGGTACGCCAACAATATATCCAAGTGCAAATACCAACAGTGGTATGTCGATTCTATCCAAATCGAGACACCAAAACAGAATTCGATATCTATTAACTACACATGGCATCAAGCTAACACAATTGCACAATCAAAGCACACATAACGGGGTGGCTAGTCCCAACACACATCAGGGCCCAACCTAAGGTAATATCCATCCGACTTCATACCTGAAGGTTCACATGCTATCTCCGATATCATAATCTAAATATGTGATTCACTATACGAAGTCTCACCAAAGGTAAACCGTAACCTACCTAGACTGCCGAACCGCAACACCAACAAGTCACTCTTTTGCTTTGCCCTTCCTCTGAAGCTCAGAACCCAAGTATTCTAAGCATAATCGAATTCTATATTAGAAATCATGAAGAATGATACTAATATTGCTATGATATCAACTAGGTCCATTTTAATCCTAGAAATTGGAGAAACGGACCCACAAGGGCAAAACGGGAAATTCGCGAAAAAAATACCAAATTAAGTACTAGGTGATCATCACCCACCCACTAATTATTGATTTAACTCAAGAATTGGCCTAAATCTGATTTCAAGTAAAGATCCCCAAATTCGGTATAAACCCTAAGTTTCCAAATCTGTAATTCAATGTTATAAGTGGAAGATATATGATTAATAAGCTTAGATTCATCAAATTTTAGCATTAATAGCATCAATTTATCATACATGACCTTAAGGAAAATTTTCCCGAAACCCTCCTCCAAATTCCATCTCTAAGTGATTGTTAAAGGGAAAGGGAAAGTCCAAGATGATTGTGATTAAGAAAGAGTAAAGGATTAGGCAAAGTTTACCTTCAAGAGTCTCTTCAAATTATCTCCAACAACAGTTTCCCCAAGCTCCAATATCGAGATATGAAATAATGAGGGTCTAAGACTTATTTAAGACACATTTAATGAATTACAACTGCCTGTCACCGTTGTAGTGGCGCCGCCCCAGCGACCACCTGGCCGCTTCAGCGGTAACGACTAAAAGTCATTGACCGCGCCAGCGGCAAGGCTACCGCTCCAGCGGTGTCGCTGCCACGGTGCTGGTGCCGCCAAAGCGAGCACCAGAAACTTAACCCAAGATTTCCTTTCGATCCGATTTTCTGACTAATTCCCGAGGCCATCTGCTCACATACAAGACACATAGTCCCACATAAAAACTCACAACGAACGCGCTTGTGGCCTCGGAATTCTCAACGGAGGTTTCATTTACCAAGTCAACCCCTGTTGCCTTAATTCCAAATTTCCCTCCGAAGTCCCGAAATGCACTCAAGTGCATTGGGAATCGAATAATACACACAGAAGTTCTAAACGATCATCCGTACCTCTCAAAATTAACAGAATTTTGAAAAAGGTCCATTTGCCCAAAAGTCAACTTCGGGTCAACTATTTTTCACTTTAAGCCTATAATTTTCACCGAAGTTGCCCGAATCCTGTCTAGACACCTCGAGAAGCGTGTCAACGGTCCCCTCAGGTCAAAAGTGAGCTCATCAATGCTCATGGAACGGCAAAAATGCCGAAAAGACTATAACGACCAAACGGGTCGTTACATCAGATACCAATTGAACCGTTGCTCGTCCTCGAGCAAAGAAAAGAAAAAAAGTAGGGAAATACCTGAATCAGTGAACACCTGGGGTATCGACTACACATATCGGACTCAGTCTCCCAGGTAGCCTCCTCAACAGGACAGTACTTCCATTGTACCTTCACAGAAGCAATCTCCTTTGACCTCAACTGTCGAACCTGTCTATTTAAGATAGTGATAGGCTCCTCCTTATAAGTCAAATTCTCGTCAAGCAATATAGAATCGCAACGGACAATGTAGGTACCGTCAGCATGGTATTTCTTCAGCATCGAAATATGAAAGACTGGGTGAACTCCCGCCAAGCCTGGCGGCAATGCTAACTCATAAGCTACATCGCCGATACAATCCACAATCTTAAATGGACCAATGTACCTGGGGCTCAACTTTCCCCTCTTACCAAACCTCATAACACCCTTCATGGGTGAAACTTTCAATAGAACATGGGCACCAATAGCAAACTTTAAATCCCGGACCCTTCGATCCGCATACATCTTTTTTCGACTCTGAGCTGCCACAAGCCTAGCCTGAATAACTCTCACTCTATCAATGGCTCTCTCAATAGATCTATACTCCCCGGTCGAGCCTCAAGCCCATCGAACCAACCAATCGGAGATCTACACATCCTACCATATAAGGCCTCAAAAGGCGTCATACCAATACTCGAATGATAACTGTTATTATATGCAAACTCTACCAAGGGCAAGTGCTGATCCCAATGACCACCAAAGTCAATAACACACGCTCTCAACATGTCCTCGAGCATCTGAATGGTCCTCTTGGACTAGCCATCGGTCTCGGGATGGAAAGTTGTACTAAAGTCCTATCGGGTACCCAACTCGTCATGAAATACCCTCCGAAATCGGGAAGTGAAGATAGTACCCCCGATCAGATACAACAGAAATAAGGATCCCATGTAACCTCACAATATCCCGAATATACATCTTGGCTAACTTCTCCGCAATATAGAAAACCTGAACTGGAACAAAGTGAGCGGACTTAGTCAACCGATCCACTAGCACCCAAATAGAATCAAACTTGCCAAGGGTCTTCGGAAGACCCGCGACTAAATCCATGCTAATCCTTTCCCAATTCCACTCGGGAATGGACATCCTCTAAAACACCCCACCGGATCGCTGGTGCTCATACTTTACCTGTTGATAATTTCCACACTTAGACACAAAGTCAACTATATCTCTCTTCATACGGCACCATCAATAGTGTTGTCTCAAGTCACGGTACATCTTAGTAGCTCCCGGATGAATGGAATAGCGAGAAATATAGGCCTTAGATAAGATCAACTGAATCAGATCACCAACACGATGAACGCACATGTGTCCTCTAATCCTCAGAATGCCTTCAGAATCAATCACGGCCTCCTTGGCCTCCCCTCTCGTCATCCTCTCTCGGATATTTCTCAACTGAGAATCCTCAAACTGATGAGCCTGGATCCGAACCAATAACGATGATCTCGCCTCTATGAAAGCCAAAATCCTGCCCCGGGCTGAGATGTCAAGACGGACAAAACTGTTGGCCAGAGTCTGAACCTCCATGGCTAACGGACGCTCGAAAACGATCAATCGAGCTAAACTCCCCATACTCACTGCCTTGCGACTCAAGGCATCAGCCACTACATTGGCTTTACCAGGGTGATACAGAATAGAGATGTCATAGTCCTTCAGGAGCTCCATCCATCGGCGCTGCCTGGAACTAAGATCTCTCTAGGTAAACACATACTGAAGGCTACGGTGATCGGTAAAAACCTCACATTGGACACCGTACAAGTAATGCCTCCAAAGCTTTAAGGCGAAGACTACGGCCAACAACTCTAAAATAAGGGTAGGGTAATTCTTCTCATGAATTTTTAACTGACGAGAAGCATAAGCTATCACTCCACCCTCCTGCATCAACACCGCACCCAAACCCATATGGGAAGCAACACAATAGACAGCGAAGTCCTTGCCTTCCACAGGTAAGGCTAGGATCACGGTTGTAGTTAAAAGAAGCTTCAGCTTTTGAAAGCTCTCCTCACAATCATTCGTCCACTGGAAGGGAACATCCTTTTGAGTCACTCTGGTCAAGGACGAAGCAATAGCAGCAAAACCCTTCACAAAGCGACGGTAATAACTAGCCAAACCCCTAAAACTACGAATCTCGATAACATTAGTGGGCCTCGCCCAACCCCTCACAGCCTCAATCTTCTGTGGATCAACCATAATCCCCTCCTTAGAACCACATGACCCAAGAATGCCACAGACTCCAACCAGAACTCATACTTAGAAATTTAGCAACCAAACTATGTTTCTTCAACAACCCAAGAACGGTACGAAGATGGGTCTCATGCGCCTCTCTACTCTTGGAATACAGTAAGATGTCATCAATAAACACAATCACAGAAGAATCAAAGAACGGCCTAAATATGCCATTCATCAAGGTCATAAATACAGCTGGGGCATTGGTAAGCCCAAAAGACATCACTAAATGTTGACACCCAATTTTGTCCCGCCTTTCCTCCAAAATATCTATTTACGCTTCTAGTATTTTGGGCAACTTTAAAAAATAATTATTTATACTTTACTGCAATTATTAGCTTTTGTTAATAGCAGCGTTTCATTATCCTATTGTAGTCACTGTTGTTGTTATTTTTACTTTATTACCGCTATTACTACCACTATTGTTATTATTATTATTATTATTATTATTATTATTATTATTATTATTATTATTATTATTATTATTATTATTAATATCATTACCAGTATTGTTATAACTTGCATTATAATCATTTCAGCATTTTTACTATCCTATGCACACGCAACGCATTTATCTTCGTATAATTAAATAATAGCGTTTATTACTGTTGACTTTCAAAATATTATTGCACGGCTATTACGCCGTAATATAATTTTATTTTTTATCTGAGCACTAATAATTACATACTTTTATATTAAATAATATTTTGGCACCCGTTAATATATAATTAATTAAAGTAGGTATTTTACTTAAATTTAGAAGCCCAATTTATTTCCTTCGTTCATCCCATATTTTTAATTCATCAGCCCAAAATATTAATTCAGTCCATATTTAAGTCCGAAAACCATTTGGGCTAAGAGCCCAATTCGTTGAAAACTGGCCCAATTCAATACCCGGCCTAAACACTACCCGAACCATCCCATATTCATTTTAACATTTCCTTCAACCTAAAACCTAACAGCGCCGCACACACTCCTCTTTTCCCCTCTTCTCTCTCTCTTCCCCTTCGTCTCTCTCTCTCTCTAACGCGAATGGAAAATTTGCAGTGAACTTTCGCGAATCCAGGCCTTGCATGGCCATTTCGGGGAAAGGCATTTAATGCTCGTCCTTTCCCCTTCAATATTCAACCAGGCTGAGTTCGTCTTCTTCCTTTGTTGACTGTCTTCGATCTGAAACATTTTTAATGGGCTTCGTCAGTTTGTGAAATAAAATTGTTTCCTTTATCAGCCTTTTTCATTTTTCGGGTACGAAGTCTTAATAAATTTTTTCCATTTCTTTCTTTTTCTGATCGAGCATTTGAATGCAAACGTTTGATTTGGGGGTGGAACGTTGAACCAAAATCCCGCCAAATTTTCAGTTTTCAAACCCTAGCAAACCCTAGAAATCCCCTATAAATAATCGCTTGGGAGGTCAGTTAAGAGAGAGTTCTTTGGTCACCGAAACCCCCCTAAAAAAAGAGTTCTGGAATCGCCGAAATTCCCCTAAAGATAAAGTTTTCAGCTGCTGAAATTCCCTAAAAAATACCAGTTTTTAGTCACCCAAAATTCTCTAAGCAATATTAGTTCATCAGTCTTATATTTCTGAATATCGAGTCAAAATACTAAGTCATTTTTTGGTTTTCGTTTGTCTTGGTATTGCTTCGAATCCGAGCATCGCAAGTTCAGATTTGGTAGTCTTCGAGGTAGATTGGAAACCCTGCACCATGTTCGCTGCACCCAAAGAAGGTAATTCTCCATTCGTTTTTTATTTTAGTTTATTATTCCGTGATTCAAGCATGTTAGTTTAGTTAAGTTATTTTAGTTTGATTGATAAGTCTATTTCTGTGTTAGTCTGTTTGGGTGATTAAGAATGTTTAAGTAGGATAATGTAGCTTAGTTTGTTTAAGTATGTGAACAACTCTTCTTTAGTTAATTAATTTCAGTCTGGTAGCTCAGTAAGTGTTTATGTATTCATTCCTGATTGTTGTCTCAGTTGGTTTATTTTCAGCTTAGCTTAGCTTAGTAGCATTATGCATATTCCAGTTTTAGTTAGCTTAGTCTCGACTCAGAAGTTCAAATATTTGGATGTTCATGTTTAGTTTGGTTTAACTTCCAGTTTTAGTAGTTGGTTATGTGTTAGTATGACAAACCTGTTTCAAGCTTGGATGTGGAGTTTGTTAACTTGAGAATTTGTTGTATATGTATGAACTATACTAATATGGTATCATTAATGTCTCTATGCTAGTCCATAAGCTGGTTCTGATAGGTTTTGGTGTTGGCATGAGTTTATTTTGGTTCATATAGTCTTCAGCATGATAAAGTAGATTTAAATGATGTTAGCAGATCTAAATAGGATTAACAAGGGTCTGAACTCAACTTCAATCAGCTTGTAAACATATAGTGTCTCTGATTAAATACCACTTTCTGCTTAAAAATGAATTAAATGACTATCTTGTTGCAACTAGTTGGAATTAAGACTCATGCAAACGACCAGAGAGGTCTGACTATTAGATGAATATCATGTTAGTAAATTTAGCCCAAGTTAGCTTGTAATAATCTATACCCTGTTTGAACATATGAAGCAGAATATCATGTTTTCCTATGTTGCCTATTCTGAGTCATATATGCTAAGTACTTGCCCTGTTTTAAGTCAGAAAATTGTAGTCTAGTCTAAGTGTCTTGCCACATATGATTAAGGCTGCTTGAAACATCAAACTTGCTGGTTCTATCACATATGAATAAAATTCAATTTCGTCTTTGCTTAACTTGGTGCGACTGGTTGTCAAAGGGATTTAGAATCCTGCCTTGCTTGTCTGTTGTTGTGTGCCCCTATGTGAAATTATATGATTCATGAATGTATTCACATTCTGTAAGCCTCTGTTCGCTGCTACTGTTGTGCATAATCTTTTCCTTAGCACATTTTGTAACTGGTTTTTGCGTGACTATGTTTCCAATACACTTATAAGTGTTTTAATTTGTTAAGGCAGTGAGGTTGTATAGCTATGTATTTTTGAAGTATGTTTATGAAAATACATTAATAGGGAGGTTAGACAGGTCATTATGGATCAAGCTTGAACCCTCCCCGGTGTTAGCCATGCCTGGGATTCATGAAATCCCTCGGAACTTGTGCAACATCGGGAAGACGGGGACGAAAGTTTTCCAATATTAACCTTCCATACGTCCTTATGAATGTGTATACATGAGATATACTTAAATATACACAGTATATACATAGTCTACTGATCTGTTTTAAGTTTGCATTTTATATGTTTAGCCTTACTTGTTGATTATGTACTAATCATTTTTCTTTCGTTTTTATGCATGACCATCGCATACGAGTCCGAGGGACTCGTCTTTTTCCGCATCCGGTGTTGGGCTAAAAGCCCAACTTAATTTCTCTCGAGTCAGTCCCATCAGCCCATCCGCAGCAATATATGAAAATACAAAAAAAAAAAATGTTGGGCCGAAGCCCAACAGCAAACAGATCGCAGCAGTTCTATAAAATGGGCTGAGCCCATTTAATTTTATTTGCTCCTTATTTTGTGCATTTAAGTTGTATTGTATAACTAATACTTTACTTGGTTTGTTTTCTTAGCTAGAATGAACCTTAGTGGAATTAGTGGGTTAGTTTTAGTATGATGGGTAGTTAATTTAAAAGAGAAACTAACAATTAGTTCCATAGGTTTCCTTTTTTTTTTTTTATGTTAAAATTATCTATAGTATCTATAATATTTATTTTTATTGATTTTCAAAATAGCATGACTACATATTTTGAGCTAAAAGAATCATAGTTTACTCTTACTATCTTACAAATTTAAAAACGTCACTAATATCGCAAAATATGAGTTCAAGTATACTTTATAAACAATTTTTCAAGATTTATCCAATTATACATATTTCTTTAGCCAAATATAAGCTAATAAAAAAGGAGAAAGAAAATTCACATCCTGTCTATATCCCTAAACTGCAAAAAAATCAATTAGTACCTCACCTTTGGAGTTATTTCAAACATTTATAAAAACGTTGCACAAACCTGCATTCTCTTTCACTCATATGCAAAATTATTATATTTTCTGTAAGTCTTATTTTAAATAACATTGTTGTATTTTCATGTAAAGTCTTAGCAATATTTATAAGTCTTATGTTAAATAGCATTTAAAGTCTCTTCTTATACAAATTATCATATTTTCTACAAGTCTTTATTTTAAATAGCGTTATTATATTTTCATTTAAAGCCTTAACAACATTTATAAGTCTTATTTTAAAATAGCATTTAAAGTCTCCTTTTATGCAAATTATTATGTTTTCTGTAAGTCTTATTTTAAATGGCATTATTATATTTTCCTTTAAAACCTTAGCAACATTTACAAATTGTCTTCCTAAAATTTAAATGCCATATTCGCATCTTTAGCCCTAATTAACTAACCTAAGTTTGACCGGATAACCGTAGTTAACGGATTCTAAAGGATGCCTAACCCCTTCCCTTTAGGATAATCTAGAACCCTTATCTAGAATCACGCTGATTAAGCAGACCATTAATAGAGGTTTAGTTTGACTTTGCCTTAGTTAATGTTTAGGTGTCCTAATTCACCAATAAACTAATTAGGTGGCAACTCCTTAAAATAAATAAAAAATAGGAATCACCAATATGTTATACTCTACTTTAACCCGTTTAAAATGGGGTATAACACTAAAAATACATAGTGGCCATATCTCATCCGAAAGGCTGTTTTCGGAATATCCTCCGCCCCGATCTTCAACTGGTGGTAGCCGAAACGCAAATCAATCTTAGAAAACACCGAAGCACCCTGAAGCTGGTCAAATAAATCATCAATACGAGGCATAGGGAAATTACTCCGGATGGTGACCTTGTTCAACTGGCGGTAATCAATGCACATCCTCATGGTCCCATCTTTCTTCTTCACAAATAACACTGGGGCACCCCAAGGGGAAATACTTCCGCGAACTCACTCACAATAGGGATAGACTTAAGGGGTAGAGATGCAACAATCATATATCGAACATGCGCCAAATACGTTATACGCCCCTTACTTACTAACTTCTTCACCCGAAGGAAGGAAATGATCTTCTTCAGAGCGGGACTAGGAGTACCTCTCCACTTAAACCTAGGAATGCCTAGCATGGCTAAAGTGACTCTCTTGGCGTGACAGTCCAAGATCGCATGGTAAAGAGAAAGCGAGGACATACCCAATATAATATCAAAGTCCACCATATCAAGAATCATCAAATCTACCCAAGTGTCGTACTCGATAAAAGTAACCAAACAAGAACGGTAGACACATGAACAGGTATATCTATGCTATCACAGGATAAATCCCAACCAACGGCATGAAATGCAGATACATACGAATAAGTGGATCCAGTATTAAATAATACAGATGTCGCTCTATAACGTACAGAAATGATACCTGAGATCACAGCATCTGAGGCCTCTGCCATTAGCTTAGCTGCCCTAGCCCTCATAGCCTCCACTCTCACTGCACAATCAACAATGGCCTGGAATGAAGCGTCCTCGGCCTCCAGCTAGATACAGGGTAGCTGGAGAGGACCATCCAGCCCGCTAATAAACCATCGGATCCTACCGGCCTCCGTCAGGATCAAGGGATAGGAGTAACGAGCCAGATAGGAGAAGGACATTGCATAGGTAGCAACTAATGTTACACCTTGGAAAATTTTTCGTTAGCGTACAGTGAGTAGACTAACGAAAGGCATAACCTATACGAGGTTTTGATAAGTAAGAAATAACATTTGATGATCCTAATCGAGATTCAAAGACAATTGACGTAAGGGAAGGAAGTTGTTAATGAAAGCCCGGGATATGTTATGTGTCGGGAAAGATTTACGGGTGTCAAGTTAAGGATGGTGTAATGATGTCTTGGAGGAGGGTGATAATTTACCTTAGATTGGTATTGAGGTGTTAATAAAGTGTCAAGAATATTCCATAAGGATTGGAGATCAAACGAGTCAACGAGAATAAGTTCGGATGAACTTGGGCACTATACGGCCCAACATACAGGTCGTACAAATTATACTGGCCGTATGTCTGGCTGTATAATCAGCCCAGAATGGCACACTTCACTGGACCAAACATACGGTCCAGACATACGGTCAGTATAAAATGTACGGACCGTATGTTGGTCCGTATGTTCAGGTCGGGACAGATTTTTATGTTGATATAAGGACCCTCTCTCTCATTTATTTCATTTCATATCTCCTCTCCACACTTCAAGAATCCTCTAGAATCCTCTCCACCCTCCACCCACAAGAAACCAAGAGAAATCTACGATCAACTACATCAAACCCACAAAATCAAGTGTAAGAAACATACCAAAGTTCATCTAAGCCAAGAAATCCCAAGGGAAGTGAACTAGGGTTTTGGTACAAGAAGAGAATCTCCATTCAAGGCTTATTCTTCCATTATCTAAGGTGAGATTTATGATCATTCTATGTTGTTTAAGGTGTTGAAATTTAAAATACTTGGATTGTAGTAAGACATAGAAAATGGGTCATAAATGTGGGAATAGTGTCATTGTTGGGGAAAGGCATGGATTGAGTCATGATTATCGATATGTTGTGATTGTAAGTATGTTATGAACGACATTTAGAACATGGAATAAGCATTATATGTGAGAAAATGCAATAATGAACTATGACCATGATTACGGAGAAATTGGAGTGAAATTTCGAAATGTGGGTAATGTGGATGAATGACGATTATTGCTTGTGATATTGTGAATGTTGTGATGGATGTTTGGGAGTTGATATGTAAAATGAGGAAAAGTTGTATAAACAAAGGAAATGCTGCCCAATTTTCTTTAGCTTTAGTAAGCACGTTTATGTAAGCGATTATTAATGTTAATGTGAATTCTCTTGAAGGTAGAAACGTGGGCATTGAAGAAGAACAAGCAAGCGATAGATTAGTTAAACAAAAAAAGGTATGTAAGGCTAGCCCTTTCCTTCTAAGGCATGAATCCTATGGCGTGATTTTTCCTTCTTCTCCATGAATCTCCTAGAGTCCAAAAAAACTAAGAGTCTATGTTCATGAATAGTCATATATGAGATAAGAGATACATTATGAGCACAATAATGATGATGATGAGCTTAAGTCTAACGATTCTAGAGTTCATAATATGATGTCCCTACTAAGCTAATGATTCTTATTATGATCTATTAATGTTGTTCGTTATATACACTCACCTTTAATGCTAATTCCTCCAAGGTGAGGCAGAATGCTTATGAATACTCCATAATGGAATCGGGGGTTCACGACCTTATATCACCCCGACATAGCCATGATTATTTCCAAGTTTTAAATAAGATTAATGATGAATGTATGATATTAATGATAAATGTATGATTACTTTAAGTTATGATAAGACTATGAAATGTGTAACAATGATGGGCTTATGTTAATTATGTGACGATACGATTCCACCGCGCCTAGTTGGCCGGGCATGTCACAGCGAAGGCGGGCTGCATACGATTCCACCACGCCTAGTTGGCCGGGCATGTCACCGCTAAGGTGGGCTGCTATATTTACACCGAGCCTAGAGGGTCGGGCATTATCACCACTAGTGGGCGGCATATGATGGTTACTCGGACGCGGGTTAACGATGATGAGTTATACGATACGATGTATGTGCTATGATGACATATGTACTATGATATATATACGATGTACTTATGAAATGTATCCACCTTAAAACTCACGCAGGTTACATCTTCATCTTATGACTTATGAGTTCTTTATTATGCTCATTGTATTCATATCTTACATACTCAGTACAATGTTAGTACTGACGTCCGTTTTCTTTGGACGATGTGTTCATGCTCACAGGTAGACAGGGAGGTGATCCAGACTCGTAGGAGCTATTAGCTGACTTGAGAGCTCTCCATTGTTCCGGAGGTGCCTTTGATTATTCTTTTGTGTGTATATATATATATATATATATATATATATATATATATATATATATATATATATATATGTATATTTTGGGTACGACAGGGTCCTGTCCCTTCCCTATGTCTAGCACTCTAGTAGAGGTTCGTAGATACGTATATGTGAGTAGTATGGTCTCACGATGTTACTATTGTACTTATATTATTGTTTTGATAGCCGCATGGCTTATGTATATAAAAGTAATTATGTTTCCAAATGAAAAATGAGTTTCCTATGATTTGGGTATGAATTTAATAAATGAATGCTTAATGAGTTTGATGAGTAATAGAACCAGTAGTGCTCGGTGGTTAGCCCCGGGCACCCGTCATGGCCCCTAGTCGGGTCGTGACAAAAGTGGTATCAGATCAGTTCAGTCCTAGGAAGTGTCTACGAGTCATGTCTATTAGAGTCTTGTTTATGGTGTGTTGCGCGCCACACTAATAAACAGGAGGCTACAGGGAATTTAGGAAAAATGACCATCTTTCATCTTAAGAGATCGTGCGATAGAGCTGTGTTATAAGATATTCTCCTCTTAATAGTGTGTTATGATTTCAGAAATGCCGCCAAAGGGGAAAGCTACAGCCGCCCAGAAGGGCAAGACTACGACGAAAAGGCGGGTAGAAAGAGAGCAGTCAATGAATGTAAAAGAGGGCGAGTCTGTTACACCTTGAAAAAGTCCCCATACATGTACAATGAATAGACCAATGAAGGGTATGAGTGTGTGATGTTTTACTAAGTCGGGAATGACTATTCATGAATTTTTGGAATTAAGAAAGTTGTAGAATTTCATTTCAGCCAAGTGGTCGTAAAATGAAATACGGACCGTAAAGTGCCATCGTCCTTCAACATTTCAAAATTTCAACTTTCTGTCAAATGCTTCAAATGGTTAAAAACGACTTGGAATACGGACCGTAAATTGAAATACGGCCCGTAAACTGAGTCGTAAACTGCCATGATCTTCAGCCAACCTTTCTGTTTTAGATATGCTTAAATACGACCACGTTATATGGCCCGTAAACTGGTATACGGTCTGTAAACTGTGGTTTACGACCACTGTACACCCTGACTTTAGTTCATTAAAAATCAGATTTTGAGTTATTAAAGGGGACCCTAACCTCATTTTATTTCATTTTCTCATCCATACAACTCAAGAACTCTCTAGAGAATTCTCCAAAACACTTCATCCAAGAGAATCAAAGGAAAATCAATGATCAACAACACCAATTTGTGAAACAAAATGTATGAAACCTAATTGGAAGTCATCTTCTTCAAGAAATTCCAAAAGAGGAGATATAGGGTTTTGGTGAAAGGGGAAGAACCCCACTCTAGACTAGTTCCACCCTCATCTAAGGTAAGTATTCATGACTTCATCAGGTTGTTTAAGGCATTAGGAGACTAAGAAGCTTGAATTGTAGAAAGACATGGAAAGTAGGCCTTAAATGAGTGAGTAGTGGCACCATTGAATGATAATTGAATGGAATCATGAAAGTTGATACGTTATGATTATGGATACGTTATAAATGACGTAAAGACGATGGAATAGGTGTGAAATAAGCAAAATTATGACGATGAGCTAAAACCATTGAATGTGAAAAAAATTGGAGAAAAATGATGGATTTTGCTAAGTGTAAATAAGTGAGGAATGTTGATACTATATTGTGAGTGTTGTTGTAAATGTTTGGGAGTTGAAATAGAACACGGGAAAAATAGTAGGAACAAAGGAGATGCTGCCCAATCTTCTCTAGAGATAACAACGCGTTCTTATAGTCGATTAACTAATGTTAATACGATTCTCTCGTGAAGGTAACGACATGACCTCGAAGGAAGACAAGTGACCGATAACGTAGCTAAACGACAAGGTATGTGAGGCTAGTCCTTTTTCTTTCTATGGAATGAATCCCATGATATGATTCTTTTCCCTTTCCATGATTCTCCTATATCCCGGAAAGCCAAGAGTCTAAGATCATGAATAGCTATATGAGTCAAGAGATATGATATGACGTTCTTATAAAGTAAATGATGTTGTTCCTTGTATATACTCACCTTATATACTAATCCCTTCAAGGTGAGGCAGAATGTTCATATATGTTCATAATGACATCGAGGGTTCACGACCTTACGTCACCTCAATAAAATGCAGTTGTTCTAGAGTCTTTATGCATGTACGATGACAAGTATATTTTGATAAGCATATTATTATAAGTATTTTATGATGAGCATGTCATGATTGCATTACATCGGGCCTAGTTGGTCGGGCAGTCACCGCAAAAGCGGGCAGCTATACGATACACCATGGCCAGTGGGCATGGGCAGACACCACTAGTGAGCGACATGAGATGGTACCCCGGACGCGAGAGGCCTGGACGCGGGCTAATGTTACTGATTATCACACTGCACCTATATGGTCGGGCAGTTTAGATACATATACATATGATATGCATACATGAGATGATGATAAGAATAAGAGTAAGTCAGCATGCATTACTTTTCATATGATTCCCAGTCAGGAACAGTTGCTCCATACTTGATGCCTCTTTTACCTTCTTGATGTGTTGTTATTGTTCATGCCTCTCATACTCAGTACAACATTTGTGCTGACGTCCGATTTATTTGGACGCTGTGTTCATGCCCACAGGTAGACAGGGAGGCGAGCTCGATCCGGATTCTTAGGAGCTGCTAGCTGATTGAAAGCACTCCATTGTTCGGAGGTGCTTATGATTATTCTTTTGGTACATATGTATATTTTGGGCATGACGGAGTCTTATTCCGTCTACATATATAGTATGTCAGTAGAGGCTCGTAGATGCGTAGTGTGGGTTAGATGGTCTCACAAGTTTATTACAGCATGCATGTATATATTATATATATTTTTTTGATGGCCTAATGAGGCATTTGTATATATATATATATATAGACTGATTGTGTTTTCCACCGGAAAATGATTTTCATACAATTATAAATGATAAAGAAGCGTAAATGACTATGACAAGTGAGGAAATAAGGGGTGCTCGGTGGCCAGCCTCGGGTACCCGTCGCGGCCCCTAGCTGGGTCGTGACAGAAGTGGTATCAGAACAGTTCGTCCTAGGAAGCGTCTACGAGCCGTGTCTAGTAGAGTCTTGTTTTTGGTGTGTTGCGCGCCACGCTAATAAACAAGAGGCTACATGGCATTTAGGAAAATGACTGTCTTTCTTCTTATGAGATCGTGCGATACAGCCATGCCTAAGATTATATCCCTCCTAAAAGTGTGTTATGATTTCAGAAAAATGCCGCCAAAGGGAAAAGCTACAGCCGCCCAGAAGGACAAAGCTACGACGAACAGGCGGGCAGAAAGAGAGCCTCCGGCGATTGTAGAGGAGGGCGAATCACAAAATAAGGCCTCGCCCAATATAGAAGAGCAAGGAGGAGCCTCAGTTCCAATCCCTCCACCAGTTGCTTCGGGTCAACGAGTGACCGAAGTTATTCATCTATTGACGCAATTAGTTGCCGCCCAGGCTCAGCGGCAGAATACGGGCCTGAGTGATCGCTCCGCCAGTACGAGAGCCCGTGATTTTCTGACTTTAAATCCTCCGAAATTTTTTGGGTCGAAGCCGGATGAGGACCCACAAGGCTTTATCGATGATATGCTGAGGACGCTGAAACTCATGCATGCTTCTGAGACTGAATCGGTAGAGTTGGCTTCTTATAGACTCCGTGATGTGGTGGTATTATGGTATAACAACTGGATAGCATCGAGGACAGAAAATTCGCCTCCTCCTGTTTGGCAAGAGTTTGTTGATGCTTTCATTCGCCATTATTTACCGCCCGAGGTCCGCCGAGCTAGAGAGGACAGGTTTTTGAATCTAAAGCAAGGAAGCATGAGTGCTCGGGAGTATAGTATGCAGTTTAATTCCCTGGCCAGATATGCCCCGACTATGGTGGCCGATATGGGCGATCGTGCACACAGATCTGTGAGTGGTTTGGGACCACACTTGTTTAGAGATTGCCTGACGGCCTCTTTGCAAGACGGGATGGATATTTCCCGAATACAGGCACATGCTCAGCATCTTGAGGAACGACAGCAGCTGCAGAGAAGTGATCGTGATAACGACAGAAGGCAAGGTAAGAGAGCTAGATCTATGGGAGCGAGCAGTGAATATAGAGAGGGATCGAGACATATGCATTCTAGGCACTCAGGTCAGTCAGCGACTAGTGCGCCTCCCAGATTCTCAGAGAGGAGGTTCGATCGTTCTTTTCAGACAGGACAGGGCCAGAGTTCGAGGGCCTTAGATTCTCAGTTTAGGGGAGATTCTAGTCAGAGGAGACCCTCAGTACCGCGGTGTAGCCAGTGCGGTAGACTGCATTCCTGACAGTGCCGTCAGGATTCGGATGCTTGCTATGCCTGCAGGAAGGTTGGTCATATGATGAGAGATTGCCCTTCAGCAAGAGGTAGAATTGGGACTCAGCCTATAGGAACAGCAGCTGGGTCTTCTTCAGTATGCCCGATAGCACAGACTCCTCAGACTGCAGCAGGTAGAGGCAGAGGCAGAGGGGGAGCATCTACTTCAGGTGTCGTTCAGCCCCGCGTATATGCTTTGGCTGGGCGACAGGATCTTGAGTCCTCCCCAGATGTTGTCACAGGTACATTGACTATATTTTCCCGTGACGTATATGCTTTCATCGATCCGGGTTCTACTTTCTCTTACGTTACTCCGTATGTCGCAGATTGTATTGGGATGAAACCCGAGCCCATTAAACCTTTTGAGGTATTCACTCCGGTGGGTGATCCGGTAATAGCGAGGAAAGTGTACAAAAATTGTGTCATTGTGATGTGTGATCGCTAGACTAAAGCCGATTTGATTGAGCTTGAAATGATAGATTTCGATGTAATTATGGGTATGGATTGGTTGGCCTCATGTTATGGCAATGTTGATTGCCGAACGAAAATGGTTCGATTTAAATTTTCGGGAGAGCCCGTACTTGAATGGAAGGGTAATACGGCATCCCCAAAGGGTAGGTTAATTTCCTGCCTTAAGGCAAGAAAGATGATAGCCAAGGGTTATATTTATCATTTAGTTCGGGTTCACGACACCGAGGCAAAGTCACCGACTCTTCAATCTGTTCCAGTAGTGAATGAATTCCCAGATGTATTTCCAGACGAACTACCAGGCCTTCCTCCTGAGAGGGAGATTGACTTCACTATTGATGTATTGCCGGACCCTGAGCCCATTTCTATTCCTCCTTAGCGAATGGCTCCGGCAGAGTTGAAAGAGCTGAAGGTGCAGTTGCAGGACTTGCTTGAAAAAGGATTTATAAGGCCCAGTTCATCACCATGGGGAGCGCCGGTCTTGTTCGTGAGAAAGAAGGATAGTTCCCTACGAATGTGCATTGATTATAGGCAACTAAATAAGGTGACGATAAAGAATAAATATCCACTTCCCAGGAGTGATGACTTGTTTGATCAGCTGCAGGGTGCTAAATGGTTTTCAAAAATAGATTTGCGATCAGGATATCACCAAGTTAGAGTTAGAGAAGCGGATATTCCCAAAACTGCTTTCAGGACCAGATACGGCCATTACGAATTTCGAGTAATGTCGTTTGGGTTGACTAATGCCACGGAGATTTTCATGAATTTAATGAATAATGTATTCAGGCCATTTCTGAATCTCTTCGTGATAGTATTTATTGATGATATTCTGGTGTATTCTCGCACAAAAGCGGAACACGCTAAACACTTGCGAACTGTGCTTGGAATCCTCCGAGCTCGAGAGTTGTATGCAAAGTTCTCAAAGTGCGACTTTTGGCTAAATTCTGTGACATTTCTAGGTCATATTATTTTAGATGATGGCGTCCAAGTCGACACTTAGAAAATTGAAGCTGTAAAGACTTGGCCAAGGCCTACGATGCCTACAGAAGTTTGCAGTTTCCTGGGTTTGGCAGGATATTATAGAAGGTTCGTACAGGGCTTTTAATCTATTTCCGCCCCATTGACGAAGCTAACTCAGAAGTTCGCTAAATTTCAGTGGGACGATGCATGAGAGCGTAGTTTCCAAGAGTTGAAAGATAGGTTGACCTCAGCCCTGGTCTTAACACTCCCAGAAGGGCCAGATGGCTATGTTGTGTATTGTGATGCTTCCGGTGTTGGACTAGGATGCGTATTGATGCAGTACGGGAAAGTCATTGCATATGCTTCGAGACAATTGCGAAAACATGAGAGGAATTATCCAACTCATGATCTCGAACTAGCTGCGGTTATTCATGCCCTAAAGATATGGAGGCATTATTTGTATGGTGTGCACGTCGATATCTATACAGATCACAAAAGTCCCCAACATATTTTCAAACAGAAGGAGTTAAACCTGCGGCAGAGGCGGTGGTTAGAATTGTTGAAAGACTATGATGTAAATATTCTATACCACCCCGGAAAAGCGAATGTAGTAGTCGATGCGCTGAGCCGTCGATCAATGGGTAGTTTATGCGGAGTTCCTTCAGAAAAGAAGGAGATGGTTCGTGAGCTTTGCCAATTAGCTAATCTTGGAGTACGAGTGATTGATTCCGAAAGCACAGGAGTTCGTATTGATGATCCTACAGCCTCGCCCTTGAATATTGAAATAGAGGAACACCACTATGTGGATCCGCGAATGTGTCATTACAGGTATGTATCTCGTGGAAAAAGAGAAGTCTCCATTTGAAGTTTCTAGAGATGGGGTCCTTAGATATCGAGGCAGGTTATGTGTGCCGGATGTGGCGGAGTTGCGCCAGCGAATTCTAGAAGAAGCTCACTATTCTCGGTATTCTATTCATCCAGGTGCGACCAAAATATTCCATGATCTTAAGCTAATATATTGGTGGGATGGCATGAAAAGGGACATAGCAAAATTTGTAGCACAGTGTCCAAATTGCCAACAAGTCAAAGCCGAACATCAAAAGCCAGGAGGATTGTTACAAGCAATGGAAATTCCTACGTGGAAGTGGGAAGTAGTTAATATGGATTTTATGGTGGGACTACCCCGTTCTCGAGGGAAGTATGATTCTATATGGGTGATCGTGGACAGACTCATGAAAGCAGCTCATTTCCTTCCAGTTAAGACCACGTATTCAGCGGGAGATTATGCTAGGTTGTATTTGAAAGAGATTGTGCGACTTCATGGAACTCCATTAGCCATTATTACAGACAGAGGGGAACAGTTTACAGCTAAGTTTTGGAAATCTTTTCAAGAAGGTCTAGGTACTCAAGTCAAGTTCAGCACGGCATTTCATCCACAGACTGACGGACAAGCCAAGCGTACTATTCAGACCTTGGAGGATATGCTACGCGCGTGCATGTTAGATTTTGGCGGTAGTTGGGATGAGCATTCGCCCCTAATTGAATTTTCCTATAACAACAGCTATCATTCCGGTATTCAAATGGCCCCATATGAAGCTTTATATGGAAGGAAATGTAGATCTCCAATCGCATGGTTCGAAATAGGAGAAGCACAACTAGTGGGGCCTGAATTGATCCAACAAGCAATAGAAAAAGTCAAGGTGATCCAAGATCGGTTGTTGACAGCTCAAAGTCATCAAAAGTCTTATGCGGACAACCGCCGACGAGACTTGGGATTTCAGGTAAATGATTGGGTATTCCTGAAAGTATCGCCGATGAAAGGGGAGATGAGATTTGGCAGGAAAGGGAAGTTAAGTCCTAGATACATTGGACCCTATAAAATTGTCCGTAAGGTGGGTCATGTAGCATATGAACTAGACTTGCCTTCGGAGCTTGAAGCAGTTCACCCAGTCTTTCATGTTTCGATGCTCCGCAAATGTATTGGAGACCCAACAAGAATAGTTCCTGTTGATGATGTGCAGGTGACAGATAAGCTGACATATGAAGAAGTACCTAATGCTATTTTAGATAGACAGGTGCGAAGACTTCGAAATAAAGAAGTCGCTTCAGTCAAAGTTCGATGGCGAAACAACAGCAGGGAAGAAATAACTTGGGAAGCGGAAGAGAAGATGAAAGCCAAATACCCACATCTATTCCAATCTCCCGAAGAGGTTCATGATGACACGCCGAGGTTATAAGGTATGTATGCATTAAAAGAAGTGTAATAATTATAGTATCTGAGTACCCCTATTCCCAGTATTTCAAAAAAATCTCATTGTGTTATCGCCCTATGGGGCAGTGATATTGTGGGTTGTTGTAACAGGTTGGTAGTGCCAATTTACAAGGGAAACTCTGGTGAAATATTTTTAGGATTCCCGAGTACTTTAACATTCGAGGACGAATGTTCCAAAAGGGGGGAAGAATATTACACCTCGGAAAAGTTCCCGTACATGTACAATGAATAGACCAACGAAGGGTATGAGTGTGTGATGTTTTACTAAGTAGGGAAAGACGATTCATGAATTTTTAGAATTAAGAAAGTTGTAGAATTTCATTTCAGCCAAGTGGTCGTAAAATGAAATACGGCCCGTAAAGTGATTTACGGACCGTAAAGTGCCATCTTCCTTCAACATTTCAAAATTTCAACTTTCTGTGAAATGCTTCAAATGGTTAAAAACGACTTGGAATACGGACTGTAAATTGAAATACGGCCCATAAACTGAGTCGTAAACTGCCATGATCTTCAGCCAACCTTTCTGTTTTTGATATGCTTAAATACGACCACATTATACGGCCCGTAAACTGGTATACGGTCCGTAAACTGTGGTTTACGACCACTGTACACCCCGACTATAGTTCATTAAAAATAAGATTTTGAGTTATTAAAGGGGACCCTAACCTCATTTTATTTCATTTTCTCATCCATACAACTCAAAAACTCTCTAGAGAATTCTCCAAAACATTTCATCCAAGAGAATCAAAGTAAAATCAATGGTCAACAACACCAATTTGTGAAACAAAGTGTATGAAACCTAATTGGAAGTCATCTTCTTCAAGAAATTCCAAAAGAGGAGATATAGGGTTTTGGTGAAAGGGGAAGAACCCCACTCTAGACTAGTTCCACCCTCATCTAAGGTAAGTATTCATGACTTCATCAGGTTGTTTAAGGCATTAGGAGACTAAGAAGCTTGAATTGTAGAAAGACATGGAAAGTAGGCCTTAAATGAGTGAGTAGTGGCACCATTGAATGATAATTGAATGGAATCATGAAAGTTGATACTTTATGATTATGGATACGTTATAAATGACGTAAAGACGATGGAATAGGTGTGAAATAAGCAAAATTATGACGATGAGCTAAAACCATTGAATGTGAAAAAAATTGGAGAAAAATGATGGATTTTGCTAAGTGTAAATAAGTGAGGAATGTTGATACTATATTGTGAGTGTTGTTGTAAATGTTTGGGAGTTGAAATAGAACACGGGAAAAATAGTAGGAACAAAGGAGATGCTGCCCAATCTTCTCTAGAGATAACAACGCGTTCTTATAGTCGATTAACTAATGTTAATACGATTCTCTCGTGAAGGTAACGACATGACCTCGAAGGAAGACAAGTGACCGATAACGTAGCTAAACGACAAGGTATGTGAGGCTAGTCCTTTTTCTTTCTATGGAATGAATCCCATGATATGATTCTTTTCCCTTTCCATGATTCTCCTATATCCCGGAAAGCCAAGAGTCTAAGATCATGAATAGCTATATGAGTCAAGAGATATGATATGACGTTCTTATAAAGTAAATGATGTTGTTCCTTGTATATACTCACCTTATATACTAATCCCTTCAAGGTGAGGCAGAATGTTCATATATGTTCATAATGACATCGAGGGTTCACGACCTTACGTCACCTCAATAAAATGCAGTTGTTCTAGAGTCTTTATGCATGTACGATGACAAGTATATTTTGATAAGCATATTATTATAAGTATTTTATGATGAGCATGTCATGATTGCATTACATCGGGCCTAGTTGGTCGGGCAGTGACCGCGAAATCGGGCAGCTATACGATACACCATGGCCAGTGGGCATGGGCAGACACCACTAGTGAGCGACATGAGATGGCACCCCGGACGCGAGAGGCCTGGACGCGGGCTAATGTTACTGATTATCACACCGCACCTATATGGTCGTGCAGTTTAGATACATATAAATATGATATGCATACATGAGATGATGATAAGCATAAGAGTAAGTCAGCATGCATTACTTTTCATATGATTCCCAGTCAGGTACAGTTGCTCCATACTTGATGCCTCATTTACCTTCTTGATGTGTTGTTATTGTTCATGCCTCTCATACTCAGTACAACATTCGTGCTGACGTCCGATTTATTTAGACACTGTGTTCATGCCCACAGGTTGACAGGGAGGCGAGCTCGATCCGGATTCTTAGGAGCTGCCATCTGATTGAAAGCACTCCATTGTTCGGAGGTGCTTATGATTATTCTTTTGGTACATATGTATATTTTGGGCATGACGGAGTCTTGTTCCGTCTACATGTATAGTATGTCAGTAGAGGCTCGTAGATGCGTAGTGTCGGTTAGATGGTCTCACAAGTTTATTACAGCATGCATGTATATATTATAAATATATTATTTTGATGGCCTAATGAGGCATTTGTATATATATATATATATATATATATATATATATATAGACTGATTGTGTTTTCCACCGGAAAATGATTTTCATACAATTATAAATGATAAAGAAGCGTAAATGACTATGACAAGTGAGGAAATAAGGGGTGCTCGGTGGCCAGCCTCGGGTACCCGTCGCGGCCCCTAGCTGGGTCGTGACAGAGTCACATAATGAGGCCACATCTAATACTTCCTCCACTCCGCCTAACTTAGAAGAACAAGGAGGACCTTCAGCTCCAGTTCCTCCACCGGATATTTCGGGTCAACAAATGACCGAGGCTATCCATCTCTTGACGCAATTAGTCTCCGCCCAGGCACAGCGGCAGGGTACAGGTTCGAGTGACTGGGTAGCTAGTACTAGAGCCCGTGATTTTATGAGTTTGAATCCTCCGGAGTTTTTAGGGTCAAAGCCGAATGAAGACCCACAAATTTTTATTGATGAGATGTTGAGAACATTGAGGATTATTCATGCCTCTAAAACTGAATCTGTGGAGTTGGCATTTTATAGACTCTGAGATGTGGCGGTATTGTGGTACAATAATTGGCTAGCATCAAGAAAAGAGGATGGACCTCCTCCCGTTTGGCAAGAATTTGTAGATGCCTTTATCCGCCACTATTTGCCCCGAGGTCCGCTGAGCTAGAGCAGATAGATTTCTGAATTTAAAGCAAGGGAATATGAGTGTTCAGGAGTATAGCCTTCAGTTTAATTCATTAGCTAGATATGCCCCGACTATGGTGGCCGACATGGGAGATAGGGTGCACAGGTTTGTGAGTGGCTTAGGGCCACATTTATTCAAGGATTTTTTGACGGCTTCGTTGCAAGATGGAATGGATATTTCCCGAATACCAGCCCATGCCCAGAATTTAGAAGGAAAACAACCTCCGCAAAGGGGTGACCGTGATATCGATAGAAGGCAAAGCAAGAGGGCCAAATCTATGGAGGCAGGAAGTGATTATAGAGGGGGATCAAGGCAGACACATTCTAGACACTCAGGCCAGTCGGTGACTAGTGCACCTCCACGATTCGCAGATAGGAGATTTGATCGCTCCTTTCCTTCAGGGCAAGGTCAGAGTTCGAGAGCTTCAAGTCCTCATTTTGGGGGTGATCATAGTCAGAAGAGACCACCAGTGTCGTGATGTATTCAGTGCGGTAAATTACATTCGGGACTCTGTCGCCAGGGCATAGATGCTTGCAATGTTTGTGGACATACTGGGCACTTGATGCGAGATTGTCCCTCGAGGTATGGTACAGGTAGGGTTCAGCCCACAGGATCAGCAGCTAGTTCCTCTTCAGTGCGCCCGGTACCGCAGACTTCCCAGATTTCAGCAGGTCGAGGTAGAGGCAGAGGCAGAGAGGGAGCATCTACTTTAGGTTCCACTCAGCCCCGTGTGTATGCTTTAGCCGGACGATAGGATCTTGAGTCCTCTCTGGATGTGGTTACAGGAACATTATCCATATTTTCCCATGACATGTATGCATTGATAGATCCGGGTTCTACCCTATCTTATATTACTCCGTATGTTGCTGGTTGTATTGGGGTGAAACCCGAGCCAATTAAACCTTTTGAGGTGTCTACTCCGGTTGGTGATCCCGTGATAGCTAGATAAGTGTATAAAAATTTGTAATTGTGATCTGCGATCGCCAGACCAAAGCTGATTTAATTGAGCTAGAAATGTTAGATTTCGATGTGATTATGGGTATGGATTGGTTGGCCTCATGTTATGAAAATGTTGATTGCCGAATGAAGATAGTTCGATTTCAATTTCCAGGAGAGCTCGTGCTTGAATGGAAAGGTATACAGCCTCTCCAAGAGGTAGGTTTATTTCCTACCTTGAGGCAAGAAAGATGATAGCTAAGGGCTATATTTATCACTTAGTCCGAGTTCAGGATACCGAAGCAGAGTCGCCAACTTTCTAGTCCATTCTGGTAGTGAATGAATTCCCGGATGTATTTCCAGATGAGCTTCAAGGTCTTCCACCGGAAAGAGAGATTGATTTTTCTATTGATGTGTTGCCGGACACCAAGCCTATTTCTATTCCTCCACACCGAATGGCTCCGGCAGAATTGAGAGAATTAAAGGCACAGTTAAAAGATCTGCTTGAGAAGGGATTTATTAGACCCAGTTCATCACCGTGGGGAGCACCAGTCCTATTTGTGAGGAAGAAAGATGGTTCCCTACGAATGTGCATCGATTATAGGCAGTTGAACAAGGTGACGATAAAGAACAAATATCCTCTCCCAAGGATTGATGATTTATTTGATCAACTACAGGGCGCCAAGTGGTTCTCCAAAATAGATTTGCGGTCAGGTTATCACCAAGTGAGAGTTAAAGAAGAAGATATTCCCAAAACAGCTTCCAGAACGAGATATGGCCATTATGAATTCTAGGTGATGTCGTTTGGGTTAACTAATGCTGCGGCAGTGTTCATGAATTTCATTTGTGCCATTACAGAGATATATTTCATGAAAAAGAGAAGTCTCCATTTGAAACTTCTATGGATGGAATTCTTAGATACCGAGGCAGGTTATGTGTTCCAAATGTTGCATAATTGTGCCATCGAATTCTAGAAGAAGCTCATTATTCTCGGTATTCTATTCACCCAGGTGCCACAAAGATGTATCATGATCTCAAGCTGATATATTGGTGGGATGGCACGAAGAGAGACATAGCAGAATTTGTAGCTCAATATCCAAATTGCCAGCAAGTGAAAATCGAACATCAAAGCCAGAAGGATTATTGCAAGCAATGGAAATCCCTACTTGGAAATGGTAAGTAATCAATATGGATTTTATTGTGGGATTACCCCATTCCCGAGGTAAGTATGATTCTATATGGGTGATTGTGGACAGATTGATGAAAGCAGCTCATTTTCTTCCAGTCAGAACCACATACTCAGCAGAAGAATATGCAAAGTTGTATCTCAAAGAAATTGTGCGACTCCATGGTATTCTGATATCCATTATCACAGATAGAGGAGCGCAATTTACAGTCAAGTTCTGAAAATCTTTCCAAGAAGGTCTAGGTACTCAAGTAACGCTCAGCACGGCATTCCATCCGCAAACTGATGGGCAAGCCAAACGTACTATTCATACCTTGGAAGATATTCTAAGAGCATGTGTTCTAGATTTTGGGGGTATTTGGGATGACCACTTACCTCTAATCGAGTTTGCATACAATAATAGCTACCATTCCAGTATCCAAATGGCTCCGTATGAAGCTCTATATGGAAAAAGTGCAGGTCTCCAATTGGATGGTTTGAAATAGGGGAAGTGCAGCTAATAGGCCCTGAGTTGATTCAACAAGCGGTAGAAAAAGTCAAGGTGATCCGAGGTCGATTACTGATAGCCCAAAGTCACCAAAAATCGCATGCGGACAACCGCCAGCGAGATTTAGAATTTCAAGTTGACGATTGGGTATTTTTGAAGGTGTCGCCAATGAAAGGGGTGATGAGATTTGGTAAGAAAGGGAAATTAAGTCCTCGATACGTTGGACCCTATAAGATTATCCGCAAAGTGGGTCAAGTAGCTTACGAATTGGACTTGCCTTCAGAGCTTGAATCAGTCCATCCATTTTTTCATGTCTCAATGCTCCACAAGTGTGTTGGAGATCTTACAAAAATTGTTCCCATAGATGATGTTCAAGTGACAGAAAAGCTAGTTTATAAAGAAGTGTCCAATGCCATATTAGACAGGCAAGTACGAAGACTTCGAAATAAGGAAGTTGCTTCAGTAAAAGTCTTGTGGCGAAATAACAATCGAGAAGAAATGACTTGGGAGGCGGAAGAGAAAATGAAATCCACATATCCGCACTTGTTTCAACCCCCAGAAGAGATCCATGATGAAACATTAACATTATGAGGTATGTATGCTTTCTTTTTATGCATATTGGTCGTGTGTGGCCAACTTATATCGCTATTATGGTGTGGCCCTGTGAGGCGATGTTATTGTGGGCTGTTGTGACAGGATGGTAGTGCCATATTACAGGGAAAACTCTGGCAAAATTTTCGTAGAATTCCCGAGTGTTTAACAGTCGAGGACGAATGTTCCAAAAGGGGGGAAGAATGTTACACCTTGGAAAATTTTCCATTAGCGCATAGTGAATAGACTAACGAAGGGCATGGCGTATACGATGTTTTGATAAGTAAGAAATAGCATTTGATAATCCTAATTGAGATTCAAATACACTTGACGTAAGGGAAGGAAGTTGTTAATGAAAGCCCGGGATATGTTATGTGTCGGGAAAGATTTACGAGTGTCAAGTTAAGGATGGTGCAATGATGTCTTGGACGAGGGTGATAATGTCCCTTAGATTGGTATTGAGGTGTTAATCAAGTATCAAGAAGGTTCCATAAGGATTGGAGATCAAACGAGTCAACGAGAATACATTCGGATGAACTGGGCATTATATGGCCCAACATACTGGCCGTATAAATTATACTGGCCGTATGTCTGGCTGTATAATCAACCCAGAATGGCACACTTCATTGGAACAAACATACGGTCCAGACATATGGTCAATATAAAATGTACGGACCGTATGTTGGTCCGTATGTTCATGTCGGGACATATTTTTAAGTTGATATAAGGACCCTCTCTCTCATTTATTTCATTTCATTTCTCCTCTCCACAATTCAAGAATCCTCTCCACTCTCCACCCACATAAACCAAGAGAAATCTATGATCAACTACATCAAACCCACAAAATCAAGTGTATGAAACATACCAAAGTTCATCTAAGCCAAGAAATCCCAAGGGAAGTGAACTAGGGTTTTGGTACAAGAAGAGAATCTCCACTCAAGGCTTATTCTTCCATTATCTAAGGTGAGATTTATGATAATTCTATGTTGTTTAAGGTGTTGAAAGTTAAAACACTTGAATTGTAGTAAGATATAGAAAATGGGTCATAAATGGAGGAATAGTGTCATTGTTGGGGAAAGGCTTGGATTGAGTCATGATTATCGATATGTTGTGATTGTAAGTATGTTATGAACGACATTTAGAACATGGAATAAGTATTATATGTGATAAAATGCAATAATGAACTATGACCATGATTACGGAGAAATTGGAGTGAAATTTCAAAATGTGGGTAATGTAGATGAATGACGATTGTTGCTTGTGATATTGTAAATGTTGTGATGGATGTTTGGGAGTTGATATGTAAAATGAGGAAAAGTTGTATAAACAAAGGAAATACTGCCCAATTTTCTTTAGCTTTAGTAAGCACGTTTATGTAAGCGATTAGCTAATGTTAATGCGAATTCTCTTGAAGGTAGAAACGTGGGCATTGAAGGAGATCAAGCAAGCGATAGATTAGTTAAACGAAAAAGGTATGTAAGGCTAGCCCTTTCCTTCTAAGGCATGAATCCTATGGCATGATTTTTCCTTCTTCTCCATGAATCTCCTACAGTCCGAAAAAACTGAGAGTCTATGTTCATGAATAGCCATATGAGATAAGAGATACATTATGAGCACAATAATGATGATGATGAGCTTAAGTCTAACGATTCTAGAGTTCATAATATGATGTCCCTACTAAGCTAATGATTCTTATTATGATCTATTAATGTTGTCCGTTGTATACACTCACCTTATATGCTAATTCCTCCAAGGTGAGGCAGAATGCTTATGAATACTCCATAATGGAATCGGGGGTTCACGACCTTATGTCACCCCGACATAGCCATGATTATTTCCAAGTTTTAATATAAGGTTAATGATGAATGTATGATATTAATGATAAATGTATGATGACGTTAAGTTATGATAAGACTATGAAATGTGTAACAATGATGGGCTTATGTTAATTATGTGACGATACGATTCCACCGCGCCTAGTTGGCCAGGCATATCACCGCGAAGGCGGGCTGCATACGATTCCACCGCGCCTAGTTGGCTGGGCATGTCACCGCTAAGGCGGGCTGCTATGTTTATATCGAGCCTAGAGGGCCGGGCATGATCACCACTAATGGGCGGCATATGATGGTTACCCGGACGCAGGTTAACGATGATGAGTTATACGATACGATGTATGCACTATGATGACACATGTACGATGATATATATACGATGTACTTATGAAATGTATCCACCTTAAAAGTCACGCAGGTTACATCTTCATCTTATGACTTATGAGTTTTTATTATGCTCATTGTATTCATGTCTTACATACTCAGTACAACGTTCGTACTGACGTCCATTTTCTTTGAACGTTGTGTTCATGTCCATAGGTAAACAGGGAGGTGATCTAGACTCGTAGGAGCGATTAGCTGACTTGAGAGCACTCCATTGTTCCGGAGGTGCCTTTGATTATTCTTTTGTGTATATATATATGTATATGTATATTTTGGGTACGACAGGGTCCTGTTCCGTCCCTATGTCTAGCACTCTAGTAGAGGCTCGTAGATACGTATGTGTGGGTAATATGGTATCACGATGTTACTATTGTACTTATATTATTGTTTTGATATCCCCATGGCTTATGTATATAAAAGTAATTATGTTTCCAAATGAAAAATGATTTTCCTATGATTTGGGTATGAATTTAATAAATGAACGCTTAATGAGTTTGATGAGTAATAGAATGAGTGGCTCTCGGTGGTTAGCCCCGGGTACCCGTCATGGCCCGTAGTCGGGTCGTGACATAGCATGCCCTCCTGATGGAGGTTGAGGAACTGCCTCTGATGCTCGTCTCTCTGCGAACGGGGCACGTACCTTTCCAGGAACACCCCATAAAACTGCTCCCAAGTAAGTGGACGCGCGCCTGCTGGCCTACTAGCAAGGTAGTCTCTCCACCATGACCTCGCACCACCGCTGAGTCGAAGAGTAGCATACCTAACTCCGAGGGTATCTGTAATCCCTGCTGTATGGAGTAGCTCGTGCGTGATCACGATGAACTCGTAGGTATCCTCGTCTGGTGCGCCCGTGAAAATCGGTGGGGTCAACCTCATGTACATCCTCCATGCTGGCGTGTCGAGAATCCTCACCATCTGGGAGGGAAGAGATAAGAGTCAGATACCAATTTGGTCTTTCCAGCTACCAATTTGAATAAAGTGGCACGACGGAAAGAAAGAAAGTGAGATTTCCTAAATTTCCTATAGCCTCCCGCAAATAAGTACGGAGCTCATCGTACCGGTCTGCGAGACTCTACTATACACGCTTTTGTATTAAAGACCGAGTAACCTAGGGCTCTGATACCAACTTTGTCACGACCCATTTTACTAAGCCGTGCGGGCACTTACCTTTCCCACCTCGGTAGGCGAACCCTTAACTAAACATTTGTAAATAATAGAAAATAGTGGAAGGAAGTAAAATAACCTAAGTCTCATAATATAATATAAACAAGTGTGGAAGTAAATGAATCCACCCCAGTATCTGGTCTGGTCATACAAGAGCATCTAAATTTGAATACTAAAAGTCTGAATAATAATACATAAGTAGTCTCAAATCATGTCTCAGAATGGAAGGCAAGACATAAGTAACAGGAGAGTCTTCAAGGTCAGCGGACGCCATGCTCACCCTAGAAACTCGAGAAGAAGCTGAAGTGTCGATCAGCCACGGGTCACAGAAGTAGATCCGACCTGGTACTCTGCATTCATAAAAGAATGCAGCAAGTGCATGTCAGTACAAACAACAGTATTGGTAGGCATCATCGTCCGACTATGCATAGTTAACACAATTCAGAAAATAAAGCAGATAAGCAAATAACACATAACCCAATAACCCAACCAAGCATGAGACAATATAATCGGAACCGAGTATCCGCCATCACCTATGTAAGCATCTAAATAAAAATATGCCAAGTCTGAGTCTATCCGATCCAATCCGATCACCACAATAGAATCATCATAATCCAATCATCACAACATCTCAATCAAGGCATAATGCAATGCAGTGCAATAATGGTATGAATACGATGCCATGGCATGCAAATAAGGTGTACACATGTACTCCGGACGGAAATATCGACGTCTCGGTAGCACAACCCAGCTTGACTCGCGAAGTCTAAGTGCCACCCATCCCGCATCTTTGGACAACAGACAGACGGGAACCTGGCTAATTGCTCACAGAGGGAGTCTCACCGGCACCACCCTAGGGGACCCGCGGAGTCCATGCACTAATAACGATTCCTAAATAGCATCGGAATCGGGCATACAACAACAATGCCGGAATAGATCACCGGACATCGGCCATCTCACAGTCACTTAAGTAAAAGAGTCTGTCAAATAGCAGTTTCACACAATCAATGATTCTGGAATACTACCTCGGACATCGGCCTTCTCACAATCACTCAAGTAAAAGAGTTCATCAAAATATCAGTTTTGTATAAACAACGATTCTGAAATGAAAATTCGAATATCGACCTTTTCACAATCACTCAAGTAAAAGAGTTTATCAAATATCAGTTTCGCTCAATCAATGATACCGGATCATCACCGGGTATCGGCCATGCATGATAAATATGAGAAAACGCGTGCAATGCATATGTCAATCATCAACAATCAAGTTCAATATCACAAGTACCTCAATGGGGTATGCCAACAACGTATCACATCACAATACCAACAGTGGGTATGCCAAGATATATCAATAAGTCAAGTACCAACAGTGGGTACGCCAACAATATATCCAAGTGCAAATACCAACAGTGGTATGTCGACTCTATCCAAAACGAGACAGCAAAACCGAATTCGATATCTACCAACTACACGTGGCATCAAGCCAACACAATTGCACAATCAAAGCACACATAACGGGGTGGCTAGTCCCAACACACATCAGGGCCCAACCTAAGGTAATATCCATCCGACTTCATACCTGGAGTTTCACATGCTGTCTCCGGCATCATAATCTAAATATGTGATTCACTATACGAAGTCTCACCAAAGGTAAATCCTGGCCTGCCGAACCACAACACCAACAAGTCACTTTTTTGCTCTGCCCTTCCTCTGAAGCTCAGAACCAAATTATTCTAAGCATAATCGAATTCTATATTAGAAATCATGAAGAATGATACTAATACTGTTATGATATCAACTAGGTCCATTTTAACCCTAGAAATTGGGGAAACGGGTCCACAAGGGCAAAATGAGAAATTCGAGGAAAAATACCAAATTAAGTACTATGTGATCATAACCCACCCACTAATTGTTGATTTAACTCAAGAATTGGCCTAAATCTGATTTCAAGTAAAAAACCCCAAATTAGATATAAACACGAAGTTTTCAAATCCGAAATTCGATGTTAAAAGTGGAAGATATATGATTAATAAGCTTAGATTCATCAAAATTTAGCATTAATATCATCAATTTATCATACATGACCCTAAGGAAAAGTTTCCCAAAACCCTCCTCCAAATTCCATCTCTAAGTGATTGTTAAAGAGAAGGGGAAAGTCCAAGATGATTGTGATTAAGGAAGAGTAAAGGATTAGGCAAAGTTTACCTCCAAGAGTTTCTTCAAATTATCTCCAAGAACAGTTTCCCCAAGCTCCAATACCGAGATATGAAATAATGAGGGTCTAAGACTTATTTAAGACACATTTAATGAATTACAACCGTCCGTCACCACTGTAGCGGCGTCGCTCAAGCGGCAGGGCTACCGCTCCAGCGGTACCTCTATCGTGGTGCTGGTGCTGCCAAAGCGGGCACCAGACACCAGAAACTTAACCCAAAATTTCCTTTCGATCCAATTTTTTGACTAATTCCTGAGGCTATCTGCTCACATACCAGACACATAGTCCCACATAAAAACGCGCTACGAACACGCCTGTGGCCTCGAAATTCCCAATGGAGGTTTCGTTGACCGAGTCAACTCCCGATGCCTTAATTCCAAATTTCCCTCCCAAGTCCCGAAATGCACTCAAGTGCATTGGGAACCGAACCAAACACACACACAAGTTCTAAACGATCATTCAGCCCTCTCGAAATTGATGGAATTCCAAAAATGGTCCGTTTTCTCAAAAGTAAACTTCGGGTCAACTATTTTTCACTTTAAGCCTATAATTTTCACCGAAATTGCCTGAATCCTGTCTAGACACCTCGGGAGGCGTGCCAACGGTCCCCTCGGATCAAAAGTGAGATCATCAATGCTCAGGGAATGACGAAAACGCCGAAAAGACTATAACGACCAAACGGGTCATTACATTTGGTTTTTTTTTTTTTGAAAAGGATTGAATATATTCCCTTTATATAAGGGTACTTTAGGTTTGGATTTATAATATCCGGATAAGAATAATTATCTTTTAACTTTAGGTTTGGATTTATAATATCCGGATAAGAATAATTCTCTTTTGTGTACAAGGACAGTATATTTTGTTTTGAGAAGTGCCAACTCATTTGGATTTGCAAATATATATATATATATATATATATATATATATATATATATATATATATATATATATATATATATATCCATGCATAACTCTCATATTGTTATTCAGACCATATACTACTCTAAAACATCTCATTCTAGGTCCTCGTATTTACAAGTACGTTTCGTTTTATTTGAATAAGCCCTGTTTATAAAAATGATTTGATTTTTTCTCGGATTCGTATATATGTAAGAAAAATTGGTTTTGGCTTGAGTTGGGCTTGGGCCCAAAATTTTCATTTTTTGTTTACGTTGGGCTTCAACCCAGAAATCATTTTTCCTTTTCAAATTCAGTCCAATTTGTATATTTGAAACCTCTCAATTGAAAACTGGTTTGTAAATTATTTAGAGAAGCACTCCATATTATTTTGTAATCCAAAGTCGTTGATCTTCTTCAAATTCTAAAGACTTGTATTCAAAATCAGTTTGTAACTTTTCGATTTATTTTTGCAAAAAATTGTTTAAGTACGTATCCGAGACTTTGAAAACCATTTTGGGGAGCCTAAAGTCTACTAAACGGCATGAGCACCATTGTCCTAAGACGACTAGTTCCAAACATAAAAGATTCCAATAACAATGTGAGTTTTTACAAATGTTCACAAACCACAATACAACATTTAAAGATAAATAATGAAATAATGAAATAGAAGAGTTAGGCTAGGGACGTACCAAGCCCCTAGTTAGTCATTTTATCCCATGATTGGGCCTTCAATGCGTGTTCATATACATATAAATATTAGCTTCTCTTTCCATCTCGAACTGCCTTTGAAAGAAGGAAAGATCTGTTGGGCGTTGGCCTAACAGTTTGGCTTGACACAAGCCCAAGTGACCAAGGAGGGTAAAGAGGATAGGACATGAAAAAGAAACCTGGTTAGAATTTATTTATTGTGCTTATCATTCACAAGAACGAACTAAATAGAAGTATATATACATATATCAACAAAGCATATACAATATCAAATTACAGTATTGCCGCAACAAATTCAGGAAGTGGGCCTGGCAAGCCCCAATCACATATTCGTCTAAAAAACTCCTACTGAGACCGAAGGACAAGCCCAAACTTATCCCTTTGTGCTAACCTGAAATGTGCCTTTCTATATCCATTTAGAAGTTTGGACACTATATTCAAGCTGACAGACTCCAAGGATTAAGGCTCAAGGGAATCCTATATGCCTATGATATACCATTTGATATACACTTTGACATGTATATTAGGTGTGTGCACCTAGTATACATCTGACAAACACAACTATCACTTACATAAAGGGTTAGGTCTTATGAAGGCTCATGTATATATCATTTATACACCTCCATTTTTAAAACTTAAGTGATTAATTAACCTGCCCATTTTAACCAATCTAATTCCAACTCTTTTTTAAAAATTATTTATCCTTATTAAACTACACTGGTTGGGTCAAAACAACTCTAATCCATCCAAGTTTTACCTTAATCTTATGGTCCAATTAGAATTATCAATCATTAACTTAAGTTGAATGTACTGAACTGGGTTGCAAGCAACTCCAAGATTTTTCCAAATTCACCTTAAGCTTTTGACGCAATTAACCCCCTAATCCATTTTTCATTTATCACTATGGTGCCAAACAAGACTTAAGTCCTAATCTAGACTCCAACATAACCAACAGGATGTCGAACATGCATCAGAGTTGCATAGCATGAATATACAGTCTCAAATGAATCGAGCAGATCCCCAACTTGATGCAAGTAACCTCAATCAACAACTACAACATTTGACAAATCTAGGAAATTGGAAACAACTCAAGTGGACATCAGAAACATGTAATCAACAATCAACCATTCAGCTATCAACAGAGGACACTCAATACCATTCTTTGCAATCTAAAGACACATGCCATGATATAAATAACAAGGAAAGAACTTAAATCAACCCATAGAACTAAGGTCAAATCTGCCCAGGACTCTTACTACACCATTTTTCCCATCTTTTGGAGATCAGACATTATAAGTGAATTAGGACAAACCTTATTGGAACAAGATCATTTTTAAAAAAAACTGTCAAGGAAACAGATTTATTTCTTAAACCAAAGCCCTAGTTCCAATGAGATAACGAGTTGAATCAGTACATCAATGTGACATGTTTCACCCCATGAACTTGCAGGTCCTGTCATGACAACCTTTTATTTGAGATAGAGTAGTACTTAAATCAAGTTACACTTGATTCCTTCCAAATCTCCTTTTCTCCAAGGTGTCTTTAAAAAGACTTTCCATGTCAAGTGGTTTATAACATGCCCATCCATACACATGAACCTCCTCATACTATCATTAGACTAATTAAACTAAAAGTGAGACAATTTTAGAAAACCATATTGACCACATTTTGACTTCTCAAGATCAGATCAACAACATCAAGCTGGAACAAACCTAGTTCCACGTGTTTATTACAGTTGTCACATTATTATTGAATACTTATTCTCACTAGACTCCTCAATACCATTAGCCTCACTTGGTTAGGGATTGACTTCTTTGAAATAAATAAATTGTGTACTAACAGGTTTAGAACTGATCCCTTAAGGCCATTTCACTCTCAAATTTGACAAAGGGAGTTAGTCATTATTTGCACATAAGTCACCTTATTAAGCTATTATACTAGTCAAACCCTTTTTGAAGTTTTCACCTAATCCCAGGTAGTTAACCTAAGGTTCAAACTCGAGAGAACATCGTCATAATTAACACCATTCAAATTTACAGGTTAACAGATCATTCCCATATGTTTACTAATCAGTTTGAATTTAATCCTAGCATTTTTAGTTTCAATCTTAAACTAGAATCTACTAAATCTTACTTCAGATAACTAGACATGATAGCTAACTCAATATTTGACAAGCAATGTCTCCACAGAGTCATGTTATACTCAACCATTAATCATAATCAAGCAAATACGAATACATACAAACACATAACTAATCTGAACAGTTAACAACTAACCAAACATTACAAGAGAATCTAAACTAATCAAGAACTAAAGAAAAGCAATAACAAGATAAAAAAAAAATACCTTTTTAAAGTGCAGCCGACTTCAAGAAAGAATTTGGAGCTTCTCTGTGCTTCAAAAACCAAGAACTCAACCACAAATAAAAAGAACCAATTAAAATTTGAAACTGAAGACTCGAACTTTGAAATTCAAGTCAAAATTTTAAACTGAAACCCTAATTTTACGTCTCGAATACTCAAAATCTGGGTGTATGCCTATATCTCCTTTTTTTGTGACTCTGGGGGGTTCTATAAATCTGGATGAAGCCCTAGCAATTTTCGGTCTGGGAGTTTGTAATTTTCTGAGAGTTGCTCTCTTCCACAAATCAAAGGTCCAGATTAAAGATAGGGGAGAAAGCAAAGGTCGAATTCGACAAACCAATAGCAACTTCTCATTCAAAACGAGTATAAATAAAAACAATTAAGGATTCCAGTCCTATCCATCGTAAAATGCAAAACAAAATGAAGAAAGGAGTGGAATTATACCATGTTTGGGTTATCTCTTAGTGGAAATGGTTGAGAAATGGCAGAGAAATTAATGCTCTTGCCATTCTCGGCCATACCACAACTAGCAAACCATGTGAGCCCTTTCATTTTTGTCATTTTCGGCGTTCGTGACATCATGCAAGAGAGGAGAGAGGGTGAGGCGACTAAGGTTTGTAACCCTTTGAGAGAAAAAGAGAGTGAAAAGTGTGTTTGGTCGATGAAAAATGAGGAATGGAGGGGGTACTACCCCTTTCAAGATGAGTTGGGCCGGGTCAGGTCCTTATTGGATAGGGCCGACTGAATTTAAAGGGAATAAAGTGGGGGTTGTTATATACATGCATATACCTGATATACATGTATACACATGTATATTCGATTATATGTCTGTGTATATATAGGGAGACTTTAAATACTCAATTTAACAGATAGCCACAGCTAAAACAATTAATGAATGAAATTCTTTATTTAATGGCCAAATACAACTTAATTAATTAATTATCCAAACTAAAGGACATGATTAATTATGCAAATGGACTTAAGTTGCAAATATAACCTTAATTGACTTTGAACCATGAAATTGGTCATTTCATTTATGGCCATAGTTAGCTTAGTCAAACAATTAAAGACTAGTTTTTACAATAATGACCTCAATTGACTTAAGCCATGAATTTGGCTATTTCCATTAAGGTCAGGGTTAACTAACAATTGACTATTTCAATTGTAGCAACAATTAGCCACATATTGAACAATTTATGGAATTAAACACTTGATTAATTATGATTAACTCTAATAAATTGTACAAATGCACATTGAATTTGTAAAATTAAGAATTGAAGGGTAAAATGATTAATTCATTTAATTAATCAGATTTCTCAAATTAAATGTAGTAAAATGCTTGCTAATCGATCTTCTGATAACTTTAACAATTGGATAAATAATTGTTTTAAAAATATCTTCCCGTTTAAACTTAACAAATGCTCCACTTTAATAGCAAAACTATGTAAATTTATTTCTAAATGATTTATAATATTATTGAAGCTATTTTGCCAAATGAAATGGCAAAATATTATCGGAATAATTTTAAAAAAAATCATTTTGACTTGTAACAATGCATATTTCACTCTGTTTGATATCCAAAGACTCTTGATAATTAAAATAAATTATGAGAGGTCAAAATTAGGGGTTAAAAATGTATATCTTTCAGTCCCTTCCTTATGCATATGTTGTCTAACTGTTGTCGGCCTATGATATCTACTTAGTACGTGTTGTTGTACTGATTCTAACTTGTTGCATTCTTTTATGAGTGCAGAGTTTGCGACAGGGTCGACTTCCGATCCTCGTGGCTAATTTCCTGAGGCAGACTTGCGAGCCTTCTAGGGTGAGCATTTGATGGCCGCTACCCAGAGACTCTTCTGTGTTACTGTCTTTATTTCCTATTCAAAGACAGATTTGTTATTTTGAAACTTGTATTTTTGAGGCATGTCATTTAGTGCTCTTGTGTTATTCAGAACAGATCTGGGGGATGTGTTGACACCTAATTTTTTACCTCTCATAGTTTATTTTAATTACTGAGAGTCCTTGAAAAATAAGTAAAATAAGCAATGTGCCTTAAAGGGTCTAAATATTTTTTATAAAATTGCTCAGAACAATATTCTGCACTTTTAAATTGATGAAAGGTTTTTCATGACATCACAAAGTTGTTTAGAAATTAATTGGAATTTTATGACATTTATAAGGTATTTATTTGATTTAATCAAGAGGAAAGGGCATTTTGTTTTAAAATAATAATTATTATTTAATTATCAAAATTGTCAAAATTAGTAAATACTTTATTCCCTTTAATCCATGGATTTTGAGTAATTTAAATAATTGACCATTTCACCCTTTAATCTTTAATTTTTGCATGATTGTGTGTTTTATAAAAATTCATGTATAATTATCTATAAATATTTTATTTAGCTAATTGAGTGGTCCTTATTGCAAATTGAGGTTTAAATTACTTTGTTATGGCCACAATTAATTCGACCAATTCATGGTTTAAGGAAATTGGGTCAATTTTGCAAAATTAACCTTTTGATGGCCTTGATTGAAATAACCAAATTCAATGCTTTAAATTAATCAAGGTCATTAATGTAATTTAATTTCTAAACTTGCTAATTAGGCCAAGTATGGCCATAATTGAAATGACCAGCTGAATTAAAATCAATTAAGGCCAAAATTGGCCATAATTGAAATAAACAGCTAGGTCAGGATTCATTATGGGCCCTTTCCGCAATTTTGGGCCCATTGACATAATTTGGCCCATTTTTAAAACTATTTTTATGAAATAAAATAAATATGTCCTAATTTATCTATAATTAAGATATTATTAATTTTAATCTTTTAATTACTTGTATACGCATATATATATACACACACACACAAGTTATACATATACATGTATACCTATAGTATACATATTTATGTATACCAAAACAAAGGCCCCTTTTTAACTTCTTTAAAATCTGGACCAAGTCCAGCCCAACCCAAGCTGAGACCCCGCCCAGATCATTTAAAAGAAAAACGTTTAAGGGGGTATACCCCCCCCCCCCCTCCCTCCCCCCTTACTCTCATTTTTTCCCCTTTTCAGCAAAAACCCTACCCCCCTTCCCCGCCTCTCTCTCTTCCCTTTTCTATGCAACCTTAATCGCCGCCTCTCATTCTCTTCCTCTTTCTATGGCAAATTCGCAAACAATAGCAGTCGCATGCAGCTTTATTGTGTCTATTATGATGAAAGCATTTAATGTTGCACTCGAATTCGAGATCTTAAATCACGAATATGGTAATAAATTGAATTTCTTGGTTTATTTTACTTTATTATGCTGAGATTTACACGTATTGTTATTGTACCTTGCTTAAATTTCATTGGTTGGGTTTGAAAAGGTTGGATCGAACCAAGTAAGGTTCAGATTTGACCGTGCATATGCTTGAGAGGCCATGTGAGGCGAAGATCTGGTCTTAAAGTTCATTTTTTCTGGAAATACATTTGTCCCACATCGATGGTTTTCGAGTTTAGATGATTTCTGGGGTTCTATTTATAGAACCTCAATCCACTTTACATAAACAAGTTTGGAAAAGGTAAAAAAGAGGCTTTTTTCTGAAAGAAAGTTTGAGTCTCGAAGTCAAAAAATTTAAAAGAATTTTTCAGAGTTAGAAAATTGAAGTTCAAAGAAAGGTTAAAATTTCGAATTTATAAGCCTCTATTAGTAAAATTTTAAGACTTCACTAAGTGTGAGGTCTTTATGAGTTGAAAAAAATTATTTTATCTCTTTGTTCGAGTCTGTGTGGCTGAGTTGTGGGTTTTGGAAGCACTTAAGGCTTTCAAGTTCATTTTTTGACCAGGGCTGCACCACAAAAAGGTAACATTCTGCCTTACTTATTTTTTGGTATTGTTTAGTATTAGTCTAAATGATAATAACTTATTAATGTTGGTTAGTTGTTGTTCTGCCTGTGGTTCAGTTGAGTTTATGTATTGATTAGGCATTGATTAAGCTATAGATGCGGAGGTTGCCCCTCTTTATTTTTAAAGCCATGTCTGAGATTAATAAGTGGTCTTTTGAAGTAGACTGAATGTGTATGCCTAAATAATGCAATGACTGGTTATATGCTGGAATAGACTTCATGTATTCTTTTGGATGTTAAAGGTTACTTACTCTTGTTGTTTAATGCTTAAATCTGATGAGGACATGATCACATAAGTTAAGATACTAATTTGATGAAATTTTAAGCTAATATTAATCCTGTTGAATGTAGTAGAACATCATAAGACTGTGATATTTATTTGTAGTATTTGAAGCAATTGTCTTTGTTTTATAAGAATGTGACTTTTGTTTTTCTTGAATTTGTTCTTGTGTGAGCCTGCATACTTGTTTGTTGTTAACTAAGTGACATGAGCTATGATTGGAATAAAACTTAAGAAGGATCATGATCGGGTTAAAACATAACTTAGGGGAACTAGGCATGTCTATAAGAAGTCTGTGATAATTGGCTAAGGCATTTAGAGTTAAGGTTTGCTTGCATTTGTGTGGGTCTGAGCCTCCCCAGGACTGCTTGAATTGTGTTTAATATAGTCAAATAGTTTTGAATAGTTGTACAATTATGCACTAAGATAATTTTAAAGAAAGTAACATCCTAGAGTGGGATAAAGAAGTCTAAAATGAAGTTTGAGATTCAAGATCATTCATAAGACAATAAGATGTTAATGAGTCCATTAGGAGTTAGTAAAGGGCTATATAAATGTTGAAACTATTCTAAAATGAAGTGGAATCCCATATGCCATTAGCAGGACTAAGTATCATAATTGGTTTCACTTGAATAAAGTTCAAAACTGTGCATTCATATTATCAGACTTTCTCTCTTATCTGGTTCATGTCTGAATTTGCAATAGAAGTTTAAAATAGCTTTAAAAGATGATGTGAGGCTTGGTGTACCTTTAACTGTCTAAGAAATGATTAGTCTATTTGAGATGGAACTGTTTTGAACTTGAAGTTTGGTATTCAATTTGATTTTTAAGCCCTTAAGTGATTTAACTATTCAAGTTTCTCAAGTGTTAATGTCAAAAGGTACTCAATATGGCTTCACATAGTAGGGTCTTAAAACTGAAGCTCATTAGAGGTTGTTAGTTTACATGAATAACTAAGGGTCTAGATGAGACTCATTTTAAAGGAGGTGGGTAGTGTCAAACCATCCTTGTCCATAAGTTTTGGTGATTGGCATTTGGTAGGAGAATAAGATAAAAAGGGGTGAGGTTGCTTTGGGAGAGTAAAAGGTAAGCCTAGGTATGAACTGGAGGTAATGACCGGTGGAGCCTGGGATCCCTTTTTACTGGAAGTAAGGTTCAGGAAAGGGATGGGGAGGTGATGACCCCACCCTATCTTGTTCCTCTTTCAGGACCCTAAGGCTTTCTTACCTCCCTAGACCTTTTTCTCATGGCTGTGGAGTTTAGTGAGAGTTGGAAATTGGTCAAGGGTGGTTTGCCATGCCTTGGGGGAAAGTTCTTGTGATTTCTTATTGCCTAAAGCTAAGTTAGAATAGGGGGATAGTTGTCTGTTACATCTTTGTCATGCCTTGGGGATTTTTGAATTTCATGTTGCCTAAAACTAAGTTTGAAACAAAGAGTAGGTATCTGTCATGTCTTTGTCATGATTAGAGAGGTCAAAATTGTCATTAATTAAGTCCCAAAGAGATGAGTTGCTCACTTAGTTGTTTGAATCCATGTTTCTTTTCTTTTCTTGAAGTTTGGCTCGTCTGATTGTTTGTTTGCTTCTTGAGGAATGTGTGTCAAAATTGGTATGGTGTTTATGTGTGGACTTGGTCACGTGAAGACACCTAGCTTGGTCTGGACTTAGAAATGTACATTTAGTTAATCTTAGGTTGGTAAAAACCTTTCATTTCTTGAACTAAATTGTTTCACCTATACTCTACTGAATATTATAGTATAATCTAGATTAAAAGAATAAAAATTATGATCTGCCTAGTTATAATTGGTCCTGCATCATTAGTGCTTAAAAATCCTGTCACACATAGAATTATGAGTATGCAATAATTAATGTATTGTATCCGTGCTCTAAAATGAAGGGTGTTAAATGGGAATTGGTCTGATATTAATTATGGAGGGGGGGGGGGGGGGATATGGTAGGTACTCTTAAAGGCAGTATGGGCCACTTGGTTTAGAATGGTCTTTTCAAGACACCTCAAGAGGGGCAGAGAAGAGCCAAGCTTAGCTTGACTCATAGTACCTACCTCCCAAATGATAGGTGTCAGGACCAGTCTATATACTATGGGGAACATTCTTGTCTTAAAGGGATATAATTTCCTTAAAATCCCATCATTTTACAAAAGGCCTGAAGGTAAAAAGGGTTAGGAAACCTGGTATGTTCAAAGGTCTAGAATGCACTTAGGAGGTTAAGAGTAATGAATATGGTCATTTCAAGAAGTTGGCCTTTAGTTTTGTTTCTAAGAGCAACAAACTGGTTTAAGAGCCCGTTTGGATTGGCTTACAGCTTAAAGCTGTTTGCAGCTTATAAGCTGAAAAAAATAAGTTGGGGTAGTCCAACTTATTTTTTTTGGCTTATAAGCTGTTTTCAGCTTATAAGCTGCTTTAGATAAACTAAGTCAAATGGGTCCAATTATTTTTTTGAGCTTATTTTAAGCATAAAATGACTTTACGCTGGTCAGCCAAACACTCAAAAAAGCTGAAAACAGCTTATAAGTCAACTTATAAGCCAATCCAAACGGGCTCTAAGATTATTATCAATAAAATGTCCCTGCTAGGAGTTTAAAGGAGTCTAAATATGTGAATATTAGGTTTTGAACTTTATGCCATCTTTTGGGGATTCATTGGCACAAATGTAGTTGACTCTGTCCCCTATCTATCTGAAGTGGTAACTAGTATAAAGCTTTGATGTAACATGATCCTGCTACTGTTATATTAAAACAAAGATTTTCTGTGTTCTTTCCTGAGAATAGAAAACTGTATAGAATCAGTCACTTGGTGTTGTTTGGTCTAGGCCTCTTGATGCTGCAACTCTTTTTTTAGTGTAATTACAAGTTACAGGATCTTCCCCTTTGCTTATACTCTTCTATTGTGCTTCTGTGAGCACCTTAGACAAATTCTGATCCCCTGCTATAAATATATGAAATTGATGAATTATTTATTTGATGTGCATTAAAATTAAAGTTTGGACTTTGATTAGCTTTGCCTTGTGTATAGTAATTGGACATGTAAGAGTATGGTTAAACATGGACCCTACACAGATTTATAAAAGAAGGGAGTATACACATGGTATACACTTGGTATACACATACCATGTGTATAGCATGGATATACTATGTGTATACCTATAAGAAAGTAAACTAGTTATGGACAATATGTGTATGTAAATACAAGAATAGGACCTAGTTATGACACCTATTTGATTAAGTATCTTGGAATTGATATACATATTCTATGCATCCCATGGTATTACAGTGTCTGCCCCCATTCATGTCATGATCCTGAATTTATTTAAAAGTTACTTTGTATTCAAAATATTTCCCATAAGCTGATACTTGGGCACAGCTTTGAGACTATGGTTACGTACTGTGGCAACACTGGTTTGTTTGAGAGTTTGAGGAGGTTTTGGGGGGATAGGTCTAGCCACTCTCCGATATCCAGCCATGTCGGGGGTTCATGAAACCCCTTGGAACTTGTGCGGTGTCGGGAACAAGGGTGGTGACAACCTTTTCCCATTGGTATATTGTGGTTTGAGGTTTTCCAGTGAAGCAATGGTATATAATTAAGTTCTTGGTTGTGCACTTGTAATCAAGTGGGGAGATATATGTATATGTATGGTTATGATAGGATTAGGTCCATCAAACATAGATTTAAAAAATGGGGATGTATACTATATATATATATATATATATATATATATGAATGTATAATCCTGATAGTATTAGATCCACTAAACCTATACTGATCCAATTTCTTTTCTTTTCCCTCCTACTGCATGGGCACTTGGGCCAGAGTCCAACCAGTCTGTTGGGCCAAAGGCCCAACAGGAATATTCTTTCAAAACTATTAAGTCCAAGAAAGGGAAGCTAATATTATTAAAGGCCCAGCCATGGGTAAAAATGGATTTTAAGGGGTTTGGTACACCCCTAACTCATCTCCTTTTTCCCTTTAATTTCAGCATGTCAATTTTTTCTCTTATTTGAAATGTTGTATTTGTATAAACTCACATTATTATTGGAATCTTTACATTTGATTTAGGCATCTTAGGTGAACAGTGCATATGTCGTTTAGTTAGACCTTAGGCACCAACGCGATTTTCAAAACCCGTATTAGTGTAAACGTTTTCCAAAAAAGGATAAAAATGGCTAGTATAGTAAGGAAAATAAACGGAGCAGTCCCATCTTTTACAAGAAATAATCTGTTGCTATCATCTTTTCCTCAAATCAGACTAAACCAGATTTTTGCAAAAATTGAGAAAAACGCTCCTTTCTAGTTAAGTTTCAGTCCCTTTTTTTTTAAAGTCCTATTTTTAGTCCAGGAGAAAAAATGAATTTTCAGAACTATGTGCCTAATATACCCTACAAAATGAGTTCCATCCATTTATATTAAAAATCAGGCCTAGAATGGGTTTTCAGAACTGTATGAATAAAATGCTTTAAAAAAAAAAAACCAGTTCTGTCCTTTTAAATTAAAAATCAGACGAAAGTATGATTTTTAGAGCTGTGTAAATAATATGCTTTTCGAAAAAAGTTCTGTCTTTTAAACCAAAAATCAGACGAATCAAAAAATAGGTTTAGGCATGTATATGTGTAATTCACTTGTACTGAGGTATACACATTATTTTTTAGTATATATATATTTATATTTATATATATAGTGCAAACTAATAATGTCCAAAAGGGTGGGCCCCATACTAATGTGTATACCTCAGTATTTTTTAGTATATATATATATATATATATATATATATATATATAAAATAGTGCAAACTAATAATGTCCAAAAGGGTGGGCCCCATACTAATGCTATATAAAAAATAAAAATAAAAAAAGAAGAAACTATATAAAGCATGGGTTCAGACCCATGCTTCATCGTCCATTGTCCCTTAAAAAAAAGGTGGGCCCCATACTAAATAACACCAAGCAATAAAAAAAAAGGAAGAAACAAAAGTGGAACTCGCCACATCCAAACTCAGGGGAAAAAAAGTGGACTCCATATTAACAGAATCAAGCAATATTAAAAAAAAAATGTGAATCTCATATTAATAAAACAAACAATGTTAAAAAACAAATGCTTAGAAAATCAAACAATTAAATCAATAATGATTGACTCATTGCCACATGCGTATCAACCCATTAGTGGGAGCGACTGAAATTATTGTACAGCAACATACTTAAAATACTTATATATTAAAATAAGATATAATTTAATTACTTTTTCATTTTTTTCTTACTCTAATAAATGTGAAAAAAGATTAATGTCATAAAATAAAAAACAATATTAAATGGAGATCAAATAATTAATAAGCTAAATTAGTGAAATTATAATTCTAATTGACGTTTCCTTAAAAAACCGTGTAAAAAACAACATGACAAGTAAAATGAGTTAAACAAAACATATTTACTAAAAATTAAAAAATAGAAGTTCTTCATGGCCTCATATTAAACACCAACCAGTATTAAAAAAAAGTGGAACCCACCACATCCAAACTCACGGGAAAAAAAAAGTGGACCCCATATTAACAAAATCAAGCAATATTAAAAAAAATGAATCTCATATTAAAAAAATAAACAGTGTTAAAAAAAAAAAGTGCTTAGAAAATCAAACAATTAAATCAATAATGATGGATTCATTGCCACATGCGTATCAACCCATTAGTGGGAGCAAATGAAATTATTGTACAGCAGCATACTTAAAATACTTATATATTAAAATAAGATCTAATTACTTTTTCATTTTTTCCTTACTCTAATAAATGTGAAAAGAGATTAATGTCATAAAATAAAAAATAATATTAAATGGAGATCAAATAATTAATAAGGTAAATTAGTGAAATTATAATTCTAATTGACGTTTCCTTAAAAAATCGTGTAAAAAACAACATGACAAGTAAAATGAATTAAACAAAAAATATTTACTAAAACTTAAAAAATAGAAGTTCTTCATTTAAATAGAAAATCAAATTTCTACTTCGTTTCATCTTAAACATGTAAAATTAATATAATAATTTGAATTAGAATTATCCAAATCAAAATTTGATAAAAAAATTATATGTATTACTTTACTATTACTACTATATAGAAGAGCCGGTTTATAGAGGCAATATCATCGTCCGTATTCAGTCCTACTTTTTTATTTAAGAGTAAAAAAATCTTTTGTGATCCCACCCACTTTTTTATTTAAGGGCAAAAAAATGACGTTTTATACTTTATATTACCAACTCTTCTAAAAAATAGATAGAAATACTTTATTATATTTTTATTTTTTTACTATATAGAAGCATCGGTTTACCCATGCTTCGTCGACAGTCACTCTTAAAAAAAAACAAAAAAAAAAGCTGGACCCCACCCTCTCCAAACTCATGAAAAAAAAAGTGGACCCCACCCTCTCCAAACTCACGGAAAAAAAAAAGTGGACCCCATATTAACAAAATCAAGCAATATAAAAAAAAGTGCAGACTTTGTATGCGTAGTAAACACTAATATAATAAAGTTTTAGATACAGAGTACAAACTACAATGTTATATTAATCGTGTTTAACATAGTGTGTGTGTATATATATATATATATATATAGTGCAAATTAATAATGTCCACAAAAAAAGTGCACCCCATATTAAAAAATCAAACAATATTCATGTAACTTCTAAAGTATCTCATTAAGTCAATAATGATGGATTCATTGCCGCGTGCATATCAATCCATTAGTAGGAGCAAATGAAATTACTTTTCTTCAAAAGGTTAAGTAGTCAAACCATACAATTTTCTTTCTTTTTTTATATTAGCCTGAGATTTAATGTAGATATTAAACTGTTGTATTTGTTATTCCGCCCTTTTTCATTTTTTTGCGCGGATTGCCCTTCTTTTGGGGTGGTCTTTAAATATATATATATATATATATATATATATATATATATATATATATATATAAACACAACTACATATACATAGATACACTATAATCCGAAGTGTTGGGCCCGTGCGCAGCACGGGCATAGGCCATCTAGTTTTGTAAATTCGCAGAATTGCCCTTTTTTTGGGGTGGTATTTAAATTTTGCTCCTCATATTTGTGGTCTTTAAATTTTGCCCTTCGGCTAAAACTCATAGGTTCCGGGTTCGAACCCCCGCTCAGTCAAAAATTTTTAAAAAATTTGCAAAGCAGAGTTTAAATTTCGCTATGCCCCCTCCGACAGACTTTTAGTCATGTTTAACTAAAAGTCTGCCGGAGGGGGCAGACTTTGCCTTGAAGCATATATACGTATTTTTTTTTTTAACTTTTCAAGGTAAACTTTTAGTAATGCCTTAACTAAAAGTGTGCCCCATAAAACATAACTAAAAGTATGCCCCATAAGGCGTAAGTTTTCCTTAAGGCATAACTAAAAGTTTGTCTTATAAGGCAAAGTTTAAATTTTTCTATGCCCCCTCAGGCAGACTTTTAGTTGTGTTTAACTAGAAGTCTGCCGGAGGGGGCAGACTTTTAGTTGTGCTTAACTAAAAGTCTGCCCCTCCGGCAGACTTATATATATATATATATATATTTTACTTTTCAAGGTAAACTTTTAGTTATGCCTTAACTAAAAAGTGTGCCCCAAAGACATAACTAAAAGTATGCCCATAAGGCGGAACTTTTCCTTAAGGCATAACTTAAACTTTGCCTTATAAGGCAAAGTCTATGCCTTAAGAAAAGTTCTTGCCTTATGGGGCATAATTTTGTTATGCCTTAACTAAAATTCTGCCCCATAAGGCATAACTAAACTATGTCTTAGGAAAAATTCTTCCTTATGGGGCAGACTTTTAGTTATGCCGGATCCGACATAACTTTAGCTTTTCCTTAAAGATTGTATGCTGGATCCGGCATACACTCCCCCAGTCCTGCCTTGTGAAATTATTTTTCTATTTTATGCCTGAGCGGGGGTTCGAACCCAGAACTTCATGTATTCGCCCACCTTTCCAAACAAAGGGCAAAACTTAAAGACCACAAATATGAGGGGCAAAATTTAAAGACCACAAATTTGAAGGGCAAAATTTAAAGACCACCCCAAAAGAAGGGCAATCCGCGCAAAAAAATGAAAAAGGGTGTAATTTGGGCCTAAGCCCACGACAAATGGTTCTTATTATAAGCAATCGGGTTTAAGAAATTCCAAGATCATAAGAAATAAATTCGATTATATAAACCCGCACCAACTATTCCTGTTAAATAAGTAAAGTCTTAAATAAAGGTGTTCTAAAAAACGTACTAAACGGACTAACCCAGACCATGTGTGAGCCTAAGCATGAATAAATTTCATTTATCCCAAACTTTTAAAAAGACTTTTTTACCTTTACAAAGTAACATTATCCATTTATGTGAAAGGAACTAATTGTATCCGGATATTATAAATCCGAACTTAAGTACCCTATATGTAAAGGGAATATATTTAATTCTTTTCAAAAAATGATATGCAAAAATGACAGATTTTCGGGAAAATAAACACCAAATAAACAGTTTATGCGCATACTCACACATTGGAATTCGAAGGTCAACCGTATAGTACGGATCCTTAATACTAGGGTGCCTAACACCTTCCATAGGAGATCACCAGAACCCTTACCTAGAACTTTGGATTAAGAAGGATTTTTCACGGTGTATGAATAAACCCTTCAAAACTGGTTTTCCTAATTTACTAAAAATTAGATGACGACTCTTTTAAAACAAAGTCCGAAAGAGCACCAACGATTTCGAAGTAGCTTTTTCGAGCACTAATCCCGCCCGCAAAAATGTGAACCGTTACAGGATGTAATTGTGGTTTCCGCACTTTATTTATATTAGTATGATTTAGACTTATGATTCCGCTTTTGCTATATTTTTATTGTATGGAGTAACGATTGGTTAAGGGTTCGCTTACCGAGGTGAAAAATGGAAGGTGCCCGCGCGACTTACTAAATTGGATCGTGACAAATGGAGAGGAACCGGATCCAGTCTTGCGCAAAGTTCGGGGGTTCCATTCCATTCTCCCACCCCCCCCACCCCCCCCCCCCCCCACACACACACAACTTTTCCTTGTCCACCGTAGTAAAATAGTTGTCCACTTTTATTTGTCCTATTTGAGAGCCAAGAGATAATTTACCCTTTTTGCATATTTTACCCTTATTATTAAATACTACGTAATTATTTTCAATTCATTTTCTAATGATCGTAAGATAACTTATAATAATTAGGGGTAATATAGTAAAATTATCATTTTATTTACTGCTTGTTAAAAAGTGCATCAAATCAAATATGGACAAGTAAACATGGAAGGAGGGAGTAACAAAAGCCCAATATATTAACAACACATTTGGTTTCCAAGCAATTTTGATACGCTAATTAGGATGAACATTTGGTACGACTATGCTCTAATAACTAGTACTCCTCCGGATAAAAAAAAAAGTGTTCACTTATTTATTTTTTTGTTCAAAAAGAGTATCCACTTACCAAATCAAGAAATAATTAACCTTATTCTTCTAAAATTGACCTTATTGAGTATTACGTGATCAAATCTCAATACCTATTTAATTAGAGATAGTTTAGTCAAATTATATATTTTTGCCTAGGAGTTAGTATTTTAATAAGAAATGTGCAAATGGCTAAGTGGACACTTTTTTTTATCCGAATGGTTTCTTTGTACGAATTCACACGGCTCTTCCCATGTTGGAACTTAGAATTAATGTTTTCTACATGTTCAACAGTATTTTGTTTTTGTACAATTTCATAGTTGTCAAGAATTCAAACTTTTATTAGATTATTCTACTTAACTTTGAAGTGGTTTTTTTCTATCAAACTAATCTTTTTAGCAATTACTTTGATAAAATTCTCTTCACTATATCACTAAAAGATTATATAAATCAAATCAATGTCTTAAACTCTACGCCAAATCAAATCCTCTTCAATAATATATGGGATGTAAGGAGTAATTGACGAGGAGATAGGTTTTATGGCCTATTAGGCAGAGGGAGGGGGATACGGGTTTGGCATATCTAGTAGTGTTAGTTCAAAATTTGTATTTATTTTAAAATTTTATTGAATATATACATATTAATAAGTTAGAACCCAATAATTTTTTTTTAAAAAAGGTCAAAATATAGAACCCATTAGCTTTAAATTCTAACTTCATCTCTGACTGTTATAAATATTATTTTAGTTATATGACCCTTTTCACTGGAAATCGATAAAAAGTAATACTCCACAAAAGATCAGTAACTAAAACATATGAAATCTTTGTAAAGTAATTTTCTTTAATTAAATTACAATTGACCGGAGATCATTTGCCGATAGTTTTTTGTTCCACCAAAAATATTGAGGAAGAAAAAGGAATTTAAAAACTTTAGAGCAAGAAAAATTGAACAACGATTTCTTAAAAATAAAATCTACAACTACAATAACCATTAGGTACTACTTTTCTCCAAAACAAACACAGATAATTTTTTTTTTTTTGCTTCCCATCTAGTTTTGGTATTCATATTGGGGTTCGATTAAATTTTTAGATTCGCGTTGAAAAGTCTCACTTTGGAAATAAAGCACCCCTAGTAAATTAACGGGCGACTCCGTAGCCATTTGGGCTCGAACTTGAAACTTCTAATTAATCATTTATTTCGTGTAACTAAGCCAATAAGGATCAAACTTAATTAAAAGTTCTATTATAAGTACCTTTCAGAAATCATTGGCAGCAGAAAGCATAAATTTCTTTTGTGGTATTTGCCAGAATTTTCGAAAGAAGAATCTAAGAATATTGCGAGAAATTTTGATGGCGCCTGGAAATTGATATCAGTACTAAAACAAATTAGGCAGCATTTTACTAAAATTTATACTAATGTCAAATTGAAAGACAACAAAGAAAAAAAAATCATTATATGGAAAAAAAAAATATTTCTAGGAATTTTCTAATACAGAGCATCTTACCTGAAAGACAATCCTTGTACCATCTGAAAGCTGGCATTGAATTTTTTTTCCCCCTATTTAGCTACTCTATGATAAAATTTTGTCTTAGTGGAACTTAATTTGAGGAAGAATTAATAGTTGTAGTATATTTGGCAATATAGTTTTCTTGCTCGCCTGTAATTTCTTTATCGGGATTGATTTATTTTTCAATATATGGTTAGTAAGGTTAACTCTATGTTTTCTTTAGCATGTCATGGAAATGAGATTTTTAAGTATCCAAGTAAGTAATAACTTCTGTCTTGATGTAGTTTATTTGAGCCACACATTTTGCTAGATTGCAAATCGTTTATATCATGGTAAGGCTCTAAATATGGAAGTGGTGCCTCTAAATTTTATCAACTTTACGGGAAGTAATATAAAAAAAATGCAGACTTAGGCACTTAGCTACATAATGTATATACACATTAGTTGCCATCAGTTCTTGTATCACAAGGCTTTCTAACAGCATGAAGGATTTCCTTGATAACAAGAACAAATTTATCTCATGCTCATTGGCAAAAATGTGCCATGAAAAGCTAGGGGATGTAACCTTTCGGCTACGGGTTCATCTGAATCCATAACTTTCGACATGGAGTATAGATATATGTAAAAATCAAATAAAGTATCAACAAATATTATATCTGAACCCATAATTTTAATATTACAATGAATTCAATACTAAGAATCTTAAAAGTTGAACTCAAATCCTGGATTTGCATCTGTAAAAGGGTTCAAAAGTGGGACGCCGGCCTTCTCCATTGAAATTGGAACTTCAAAGAGAATGCAAAATTGAGCTGTAAGTGCACAACAAATTGGAGTATATTGTAGTAAGCGAGTCAATATAGCACGCAAAAAAACAATTTGACCTCTGTAACACTGAAAATCATTGCTTACAGTTACATAATTACATGATGCAAATAAAAAGCTACTTCTATAATTCTGCAGTACTATATATCCGTCTATCAATTTAGGTTTACGTTATAAAGATCTGGAAGAAGCCTGCTTGTTGTACTATTTTCATCTTTACTATGGACCGACGAATCGCTCCAAGGTGCATTCATACTTTGCACTTGACTGTCCTGAGAATAAGTTGAAACCTGTGTTTGACTGTCGAGTGATAGTTTCTCAAAGGATTTAAATCTCATTTCGTCGTCTGATGTGCTGCGCTTGACTAGTTGTGCTTCCACTGGAAGTTTTCCTTCGAGCATACTCACAACAGAAGACATGGATGGCCTGAGAGTGGGAGAGGGATTTGTGCACAACAGAGCCAGATTTATCATCCGCAATGCCTCTTTTTTGGAGTAACTTGTACCGAGACGCGGATCCACTAGTTCTGAGAGATTTCCCTGTTCTTGTAGGACGTAAGCCTGCACGCCAAAGAGAAAACAAGATTGACATTCATAGCAAGATAAAATTGGAGATGAAGGAAAAGATAAACAGTAAAACTTAAAGCGCAAAGATGCGCCCATAAGCATGTGAACAGAACTCTTGATACTACTTCCTCTGTCCCAATTTGTGTGACACTTTTTCCTTTTTTTAGTCGGTTCCGAAAAGAATGACAAATTTTTGTATTCAGTACTAATAGTTTAACTTTACATTTTATACTTACTGAAATGATTTATAATCACACAAATATCTATCGCTTGTTTTAGACCACAAGTTTCAAAAGTCTTTCTTTCATTCTCAAACTCTGCGCCTAGTCAAACACATTCACATAAATTGAGACGGAAATATTTCCTTTGTCGTCCTATAGGAATGAAGAAATGGAGGTATCAAAGCAAATATCAATTTGGACAAAACACTAACAAGAGAAGCTTTTCTGGAAGACTAAACATGTAGATGGAAGACGTATATCACATGATGTTGCAGCAGTTGTTAAAGATATTATTAGTATTTGGCAACGACGGTTCTGTAAAAAACAGTTTACCCAGTCAAGAAGGTAAACAAATTCCTCTTTTGGCCTGTAGTTTGTGTTGCTTCTCCCGCTGACAATCTCTAATGCAACCACTCCAAAGCTATAAACATCAGCTTTATCTGTCAAGTAGCCTCTCATTGCATACTCAGGAGCCATATAACCTCTTCAAAAAAGAAAAGTGAGATACTTCAAGTTGACCATGTTACTGTTGATGACGAACAAATTCAGATGCAAAGAACTGTTACTCTCTCATTACATGTAGCAAGAAGGGCTTTTTTTCATTTTTGTCTAGTCGGCCGAAATTAATCTTGGGCGCTAGCCAAAATGTACACAACCTATACACTGATTATGTATATTATATCTACATTTTCTGTATATAATACGTATATTATATGTATACATATGCTTAATATACAAAACCTATACATTTGCTGGCTATTATTCTTTTGAGCAGTCCAAAAATGTAATCATTCCTAGCAAGAACCCTTGAAGAGTTTTCTACTGTTATATACCCTATCAAATTTAGTAGAGGATTTCCTTTTTCAAACTGGAAAAAAGCACTGTTGTCTCTGACAGAAAGAAGATTATCTAGACAGTACTCCAAGAAAGGGATGATAAGAAGGCTTACACTGTTCCAGCAATTCGGGTGCTAATATGAGTGTTCTCTTCGTCATCTAGTTTAGCCAATCCAAAATCAGAAATCTTAGCATTCAGATCCTTATCAAGAAGCACATTGGTACACTTTATATCTCTGTGGACAATTTTCAACCTTGATTCTTCATGAAGGTAAGCTAACCCTTTTGCTATTCCCGAACATATCCTTTTTCTGGTTGCCCAGTCTAGGTTCAACCTCAGGTCGTCACGGCCTAAGAAAGGAGAGAAGTAGAGGAATATAAAGCATAAAGTCATTAATGATTCTAATAATGATGTTGCAAAGCATTACCAAAGAGAGCTCGAGCAAGACAGTTATTTTCCATGTATTCATATATCACCAATAACTGGTTCCCTTCTATACAACAACCGTAAAGCTTCACAAGGTGTGGGTGTTGTAGAGCTGAAATCATGCCTATCTCATTGACAAATTCACGATTTCCTTGCTTCGACTTGGAAGAGAGCTGCTTAACAGCTATGATTGTACCATCAGAGAGTGTACCCTACAGACAGCAGATTAATTCACAACAATCATATTCTAGAAAAAAGAACATAGGATATGAGTTAACTATACTACTGAAGTATGGATAGAGATAGAAATATGATACCTTGTAAACTGATCCAAAACCTCCTTCACCAATTTTGTTGGCAGGATCAAAGTTACCTGTAGCAGCTTTAATTTGTCTAAATCTAAAATGACCTGTTTGTAAATCAAGGACTCTGAGTTCTGTAATAAGAAGAATATTGCAAACGTCAGTAAATATAGATCTTCTAAACCATCTGTATAATGAACAATTCACAAAAAAAAAAAAAAAAAAAAAACTAGAACATCTGTATGATGAAGACAGTTTAAGAAGTCATGAACATTTGTTGTGTGCTAACTATTTATAATATGTCATGATGTCGATCCACCAACAGAACAATCATCTCAATGCTGTTCAATTACAGGCAGATTTATTTTTATATCGCGGCTAGAAATCTCGTAAGCAATTCTGATGATCATAATAAAAATATCGCCATATTATCAAAATTGTTTCACCCATAAAAGGAATACGAAGATTTTATCCCTGTAGCTTCACCACTCTGTTTGTCCAAGCATGTAGAGAGTGAACAAATTCTTTGAGGTATGTATTACCTAATTCTTCTTTATTATCTTTCCCTCCGAAAATGCCTTTCTTCCACAGAGCAAATAAAACTATCAGAAGAACCACAACTGAAGCGAGTACAATGCCAATAACAGCTCCAATAGGTAACCCGTTGCCTGTATCATAGTCTGCAAGAAGAAAGTGGAATTCTTTTAAGATAAGATTGTAGAAGATAAGCGTAAAGTCTATTGGGAGAGATATACGGACTAGGTGTCAATGTGATAGCTGAAATCAGTGGTCCATATACAGCTCTGTCTGGAATAGCGTTAGTCCCCTTCCCGGTCCAATACAAGTGAATCTCCAGAGTGCCACTATTAACAAAAACTTCTTTAAAGTCCATGGAAATGCCTTTTCCAACACCCTTAGCTTCCTCCATGATGTTGAAGTCCGTCAAAACTACATTCCCCTGTGTAAGAAATCAAAAAAAAAAAAAACCCACATTATCTCCAATAGATTGGTACCTTCTATACTTAAATCAGAAAGTTGCCAATCATATCAGAAGACAGTATATCAACAATTACAACAACAACATCATGCCCAGTGTGATCCCACAAGTGGGGTCTGGGAAGGGTGTGGTGTATGCAGAGCCTTAAGCATACCTTTGCGAGGTAGATAGACTGTTTCCATAGACCCTCGGCTCAAAAAAATCGATTTTCAAAATAGGTTTGAGAAATATAAGAGTAAAAAGCTATAATGAAAATATCGAACAAAAGTAATAATATTGAAGAGTAAGATGAATGATAGAATAATAATAATAATAATAATAATAATACATTAAAGTTACATATTTACAAAGAAGTTAGGTCTCCACTTACTTGTATTGCTACATCAAATATCCGCCTTCCAAGGCTGCTATATGTTGAGTCGTTAGAATACATTATTTCAGCAAAGTGAAGGCGCACTCTGTAGCTACCTCGTCGCATGCAAAGCCCATAATATTTGAGAGAATTAGGGGCAAGGCATGCTGTCTTGTAAAAATCAGGACCAGACATGTCCAGTGAAGATGTATTTGTTGTAATATAACTGGCACCTCGAAGACCCACGTACACTCCTGAACTGCTGAATGCCCATTTATCGGAGGACGAAGAAAAATATGATGGACCCCTATTAGTAGAGTCCTCCTCATAATCATTTCCCTCAAACTTAGTTCTAGATCCTCCACAGTTTATAAATAGTGAATGATCTGCAAATGACATAAAGAGCGTAATTATTTGTATACTAAATTAAATTGATATGCTGTGACAAACTGCTACTTCAGTCCCTCTCAAGGGCCGGGTTAGGAAATTCTGAGTATAAAAAAAATAGGGTCAATGGGCTGTATCTCTCACATTTCGCTTCTGTGGGACAAACAAGGCCTTTCTTGGAACACCAGGAATCCCTGCAATTTCGAATAGATTAAGTCACATAATTATAGACAATAGACAGAAAGCATCAATAAACTAGCAACCTTATGCATAAGACACCATTAAGGACTTACGAGTTGCTGCTGCTTGTTGTATTTGAATAGCTGGAGACCAAGTTTCTATTTTTTTTAAAAAAGCTTTGTAAGTCATGTAGTTATAGGACTATTATTTTCACTTACACAAAAGAAATAATATATGAATATAGGGTCCCAAAAAAGGGGGAACAAAGCTCACAATGTAGAGGAGTGGCATCCTTGAATAGGTGTTTGTGTGAAATTGTTGTATGAGTTGTATGATAAATCACTGCAAAAAAAAAAAAAAAAGATGATAGTTCTCATGAACTTAGAAGACACCAAACTCTTGTAAATGCACCCTTGCAGCAAACAAAGTTTTGGCATGTTACAAGGTATTATTCGTGGCTAGCTATGATAAAAACCAAAGTTTACTACTAAGATGAGGAAAAATGAACAAATTGAGCAAATACCTACATGTAATCATCCCTGCTTCTTTCGATTATCCAGTCGGGAATCGGTCCGCTTAATGTGTTGTCACCAAGCAACCTACATTGCAGATAAAACCGTTGCTTGTTATAAAGGAACAAAAACTTTGAGAGAAAAATACCTGTACAAGATTTACGCTTCAACTTGTAAAACGTTTCACTGTAAGGGACCTACATGTAATCAAAATCCAACTGCTTAAATGTATTTGGGATCATACCATTCAGCATGTTGTTGCTCAGATCCCTGCAAATAAATAACTCTTATCAGAAGCAGGCAGGATTAGCATCAAACCGCAGAGCAAATTAAACCACTTTGGTATCCGAACAATTAGTGAAAATCTGTGCTCCATCGTGCAACTACGATGAACGCATCTCTGAATACATCTCACCGAGACTTCTATGCTCTAGTACTTTTGATCTAAGTTGCTCGGATTCAGGTGTGGATATCCGATACAGGTACGGATCTGAGTGTCGGATTCAACAAAATCTAAATTTCAAGATTCAGGGGTGCGGATCTAGGTATGGATACGGGTGCGGGGATTCAGCTAAGAACATTCAAAATTATAAAAAATAGAGTTATAAAGAACACGACCCATTGAATTCTTGGTTTCTCTCTATTTGGCCTGAAACATGAAGCAACAAATATGAGACAAAAGGGCTATAATATTGAAGGTATGCCATTACCTATGTCTTAAATATGTTTTATCTTTCATTTTGAGAAATCAAAATCTCAATTTTCCCCCAAATTTATCCATGGACTCGGGTCAAAGTATCTGAAGTTGGTTGACTGTATCCGAGACGTATCCCGCTCCCGCACCCGTCCCGTATCGAGACGGGTGCGGTATCAAAAACGAAGAGTCCGCACAACTTAGCTTTTGATAAACTAAAATATGAAAGAGCCAAAACACAGAACTTGCAAGAAAAGAAGTATTTAAAAGATAAAAAGAAGACGAACTTACAAAAGTTTCAAAAGCGTCATGTCACCTACGGAATTAGGAATTGGACCAAAAATTGAGCAATTTCTCAAAATCCTGCATCATTAAAGTCAAATTAGAACCACGAGCATAAGAAATTATGATGAATAGATGTACTAGCTATTTTCCAACTACAAGCATATACTACTCACAGATCTTTCATCTTCGTAAGGCCTTCAAGATTTGGGAATAGCATTTGTTTTCCTCTCAAATCAGATATTCTCCTGGAAAAAAAAAATGCACGTAAGAACTTCCGCTCTGAGCATATATCCTTCAATTTTCGTTTCTCACTAATATTACGGGTAAAATAGAAAAAAATAAATTGTCTTTTCTTTGATATGCTAAAAGTAACAAATAAAAGTGAAAATATATTTTTAGAATACTAGACAAGTAAAAGTGAACAGAGGGAGTACTTCTTTTGTTTCAATTAGTTTGTCTTATTTTCCTTTTTAGTCTGTTTAAAAAAAAATGTCTCCTTAATCTGGCAACTCTTTAATTCAACATCCCACGTGACATGTTTCAGACCACACGATTAAAGGACATTTTGGTAAAATTATTCATATCTTTAGTTTAAGATCATAAAATTCAAAAGTCTTCTTTATTTTCTAAAACTCCGGTTTCAGTCAAACTAAGACGAACAAATTAAAACGAATGGGATATAATAGAAGAAAAGGGAGCTTGAAAGTGAAATTAACAGTTATTTGACTGTAAAAGCAGGCAGGACAAGAGAACTGTGTACTTACAACTCCCTCATGTTTGTCAGCTGGGATATTATAGGAGGAATAGGTCCCTCCATTAACGTTCCTTGAATGTCTCTGCAAAAAGTTTCATGATAATTGCATTTAAAAACTATGTATGTTACCATATTTTTACTTTTTTACTACTTTCAGATGCATACTTACAATCTATCCATGCTGGTCCAATTGCCAATAAAATCTGGTATTTTTCCAGATATCCTATTCCCGTCTATCCTACTGCAAACAGACGAAAGAGTTAAGAGATTGAAGCAAAAAAGTCAAATGTTCTTCTAACATTTTCTTGCTTACAAGTCCGTCATGTTCTTAAGATTGCTGAAGTTCTCAGGTACAGTTCCATTGAGAAAATTGGCAGAAAGCATCCTGCAAAATGATCCATCAATTAACCACGATAACTGACAAATCACACAATTCGTCCCCATTTCTTTGGCACTTGTTGCTTATGTTGAGTCAATTTGACCAACTTTATATTAAAATTCCTCTGAAACTATACAAAAGGTACTATAAGTTACAGTTCTCTTCAAATCAAAATAGTGACAGTTACATTTTAGTTTGAATATCGGGAAGCGAAAAGTGTCAAATAATTTAATTTGAAACAGAAGCAATAAGTAAATATTAGACGTCGAATATCTGGTTACTATGTCTTACATTTTTCTCAGGCGGCTCAAACTACCAAGGTTTGTAGGAAGAGGTCCTTCAAGTAGATTATTTTCCAAATTTCTGAAAATATCCAATTCATCAATGTAATATCCAATTTAGGTACACCAAAAGTATGTAGAAAATAAAAGGAAGTATGCAATATCTTTTACTTACAGTTCTTCCAGTGTTTCAATGTCACCTAATTCCTTGGGAATCGGCCCACTGATACGGTTACCCAGGAGTGACCTATACATATGATGAGTTTGAACAAAATGTCAAAAGACCCAAAAAAAAAAAAAAAAAAAAAAAAGGAAGAAACTTCTTCACTGAAAATCTTTTTAAGTGATTAAAAGGAAAAAAACTTAGAGATAATTACAATCCAATGCCTTTCGGTAATCTAATTACAAACTAGCCAGCAAACGTATAGGTTTTGTATATTTAAGTATAGATATACATATAGTATACATAATATACATAATCAGTGTATTTGTATATTTTGGTTAGCCTGTAATTAATTTCGGCCAACGGGTCAAAAATTTGAAAAGAGCTCAAGAACTTACAGAATAGTGATGCGAAGTTGTCCATAGCTTGAGGGAATCGATCCATTTAAGTAATTGCGAGACAAATCTCTGAAAATGCAAAAATTGATTGAGCCTCCAATTTTGCATGTTATGATCCACTTCAAACTTTTGAATTTCACAACTTTCTAAGGATATGGTTTACACAATTCAATAGACTTTGTATCATATAAAGCAATAAACAATTAACATGTTACTGTTATGATTTATAAAAAAGAATTGAACTAAACACATACAAGTTTCTATAATCAAGAGTTCCACAAAGGCCAAAGTTTGATAGTTTCTCACAGGTAAGTTCACGAAAATTGCATGAGTATTCCATCAGAGTTTTAACCAAGTGGATTAGTGTTCAGAAATACTCTATTTTAGCAATTATATGCTGGTAAAATTCCATTGCTTCACACTGCATGCCAATCTCTACATGTTTGCTTAAATCATCAAGATCTTAATGACTTTTCTCTATGTTGCTGGGGACTTTTTAAAAATGTTGACGGTTGTGGGTCGGATCCTCCAAAAGTATTGCATTTTTGAAGGACCCGACACGTATGCTGCAGCAGTTTTGGAGAGTCCAAGCAACATAGTTTTTTTTTTTTTTTTTCACTTACTGATATAATTTTGATATTTACAAGTGAAAACAAATGAGAGAAATCCTGTCTATTAACTGATACTCACAACTCTCGCAGATGAGTAAGCTGTGCAAATTCTGGAGGCAGAATTCCTGTCATACTGAGACCCTTCAATTGGCTGTATCAACAACAACAACAACAACAAAAAAAAGCAGAGTAAATCAAAAGAATTTCTTAAACACCTAATGGTAAAGGAGTTCAATTAGGGAAAAAAAAACATAACAAGGTTTAAAATATGCATTCAGTTTGAAGATCATGGAGTATAAATCACAAGAGGACATTGTTCTTGGACTCTCTTTACAGGTAAATACTTACCCGCACCGTGTTTATATCAAACAAATTCAATTTATCATGGTTAAGTGATTTAATAAAATAAATATATGTATTAATTAATAATGATTAAGTGACAGAAGCGTATTTACAAACACATATCATGCATTTAGTTGTTTAATGTGAAAACCTAGTACAGGTAAGTTTTTACCCTCTTCACACCCTATTTTGCTTCAACTATAATCGTAAATGTCAAGTTTCTGAACACCGATAACAAGTGCAGTTAATCAATCGCAAAATGTTTCAAGAGTTCCCTTTGAGATAATCATTTACATACCCAAAAGATACTTCAAAGAAAAAGAACAAAAAGTGGTTAATTTCAATATTATATGTGACCTAAGGACCTATTCATGAGTTCAATGTAACTGATTATACATATAATCACTCTATCTTCCAGGTTTCCATGTTTAGCTTTGCTATATGAAAATTTAATTGGTCAAATTAGCTTAATAGTGTAAACATTTATATATGCATAAAACTTAAACTGGAATGAATATAAGAACACTTCTCTTCATTTATAAGTAAAGAAAATATAGGCAACGTAACCCTGAGATACTTGCAATGGTAATTCTTGCTTTTAGCATAATTCACATCTTAGGATATGATTCAAAGCTAAAAGAAGCAGAGCTTACATTATTACAACATGGCAAATTGAGTTGCTATTGAATGAGCAGTCACACGTTACGTTGCTGAAGATTTTATCATAAACAGTCTTGTTGAAACCTTTCCCCTCTCTGCAAGAAGCTCTGCTGATGCCGTTCCGATATTTGTTCTGAAGTTTCGATGATATTGTTTTCAGAACATTTACTGTAGCATCAAAGTTAAAGTTAAATCACAATTATAACTGCATCCAGATGAGAAACTCATATTATACTATTGTTAGTCTCGAAGAACAAATTGAACTCTTGCATACTCTGATATTTGATCTATACAACGTTTTTTAATCTCCTGATCGATCAATTTTCCACTACTTAAAAACAAGAATTAGCGACGAACAAATTTTGTAGCTAAACAACAAAATTCATCACTAATCCTATTTAGCGATGGATTAGCGACAGGTTATCAAAAAAATATGTTAACTACGAGCAATTTAGCGATGGATTAGCGAGAAATTTGTAGCTAATTTCAGCTGTTTTGTAGTGGTCTGTTGAATAATTGCACCTGAAGTTTCCAAAAAAGTTACCGGGGTAATCTGTTTATTGCATTTCATCATATGGAAAAAGGTAGAAAGCACTGAAATGTGATCATCAGTTTACACATAATGCATCATATTGGTCATTGGTAATATTGTTTTGTATTTGGAGGTGGAGCAGATAGTCCTGAAAATAATATGTGCAACAGGATAGGTTTGCCCTTAGACTAACCAACAATATCATTTTCTTATAAATCATTTGGTATCTGATGGCTGAACTAATTTAGAATTACGTTGCATGGCACATTGAAGGAGAAACGTTTCCTACCGAGGGTTTCTCCATTTTCAAGACTCACATCGAAATGTCTAAATAAAGGGAAAAGGATTTCATCCATCTCACCATACCGCTTGATACCACTAATAGCATCATTGCTAAAAGTCTGACTATACTATAGGATTTCCTGCCTAAAATTCAAGAATATCAGGAACTTGAGGAGACAACAGCGTGAAATCTCACTTATAAAACTGGTTTTCCACGAATTTATTTTCTTAAAAAAAATATTTTTCAAAATGTTTTGACCTTCCAAACATGAAATAATTAGAAAATATTCCCCTCCATACCAACACACCCGGAATGGCAAAGCCATTTTGGGAAATATACCCAAAATGGTAAGCACTAAGCCCTCACTGGTAGGAGTGTACAAAGTAAACCGACAAACCGCACCAAACCGATAAACTGGATCAAATCGAGAAAAAAACTCAATTAGTGGTTTGGTTTGACTTGGGTTGGTGTTGGAAAAAAAACCCGACCATAATTGGTTTGGTTTGGTTTTAGCTAAAAAAAGTCAAAGCGAACCGAACCAAACCAACCCGACATTACATGAATTCAATTTTTAAAATATTTTATACATAAAAATATTTATTTGTAATGTAATTTATAAATATTTCTTAATTTTTTTTTGTAGTTTTTTTATCTATTATCATATTATTCAAGCTTGAAATTAGAATTTTGAATGTGAATAGGTTTTATATCCTATGGATGTTATTAACCCATATAAAGTCCAAACCAAAACTAACTCAACACTAATACTAACAAAGAAATTCAATTTACCACTAGGAATGACAATAATGTAGGATATATCTCCTTTAGTTTTGCATAATTAGTTTAGAGAGTGAAAATACATTACTTAAGTTTTTTTTTCTTGTCATGTAATTAATACTTATTAGCCATACTTATTTTAGGATGACTTAGTATTTTTAGATTATGGTCATTTTCTTTATGGCTTATTAATTAGTAATATTTATTTTAACCGATTTTATTATCTTTTGTTGAATATTTTTAATACAATGTCATCACTCTTCTCACATTTTGTGTTATTTTCTTATGAAACACTTTAATTACATAGTTGTATCTTACTAGGACTAAAGAAATATTTGAAGTAAAAGTTATATATTTTGTATCAAGACTATTCCAAAAATAACCCGAGAAAACCCGAGATTGAAAAACCCGAATTTTATTAGTTTGGTTTGATATATAAATTTAAAAACCCAACGCAATTGGTTTAGTTTGGTGTTTAAGAAATCCGAACCAACCCGGTCCATGTACACCCCTACTCACTGGTATTATAAAAGGTGAAGGATAGGGTGGTCAGTAGCTGTTATTTTATTTTATTTCAGCCTATATAAAACATAGTCGAATGCATGATATAAAGGGAGTCGGTGCTCTCCTTAGATATATATGTTTGCACTCCCTCCGTTCACTTTTACTTGTCCACTTTTAACCTTTCACGCTATTTAAAAAATAATAAATGGAGTACATAATTTACCAATGTACCCATATTAATTGATGTATATTTTTATTGGATTTAAAAAATGATTTAAAGTGAGTAACTAATACTATGAGTAAAACAGGAAAAAATAATTTGTCTTCTCTTGATATGCTAAAAGTGACAAGTAAAAGTGAAAATCTATTTTTAGAATACTGGATAAGTAAAAGTAAACGGAGGGAGTATTATTCTTTTTAATAATACGTGCGCCAACTACTTATATCATGGATCTACCTTCAATACAAAAACAGAAAAAGAGTATACACAACCACCTCTAAGAAAAAAAAAATATAGCAAGAGAAAGAGACTACATAAATGATGCTACCTCATGTTCATATTATATGACTTTTAAGCCTTAATAGTGACAACTCTCATCTCTTTCAAGCGTCACTTAATTAATAGTTGTTTCACTATAGGAACAGTAAAAGTAGATCAAATGACCTATTATAATTTTAAACTACTCCCTCCGTTCCAAAATAAGTGTCAGCTTAGCGGAAAAAAAAATTATCCCAAAATAAGAGTCACCTTAGAAATTCAAGACAAATATTGCCATATTTTTCCAACTATGTCATTAGCATTAAAGGAGTAGTCATTTTTAATATTGTTCTATTCTAAAAAAACATCTATAAATAGAGGTAGTTTAGTAAACTTAACATTATATTTATTAATTTCTTAATGAACATGATTTTTGCTAAGTTAACATTTATTTTGGGATGGAGGAAATATTACTTTTTGAAAACATCAAGTATATTGAAACAAATTTAATTTACTAAAATAATTAATATTTGGGTTCAAGGATAATTTTTTTTTTTTTTTTGCCCGATCAGCTTCCGTAGTGATGTTGATAGCAGTAAATTTCACTTTGGTGGTTGGGGTGGGGGGAGGAAATTGCATTAATGATTAATAAATATCAACAAACAACTAGTTAAAAGCAGCTTGTGATGGGCATATTATGATTGAATAGTCAAAGCAGTCCAGATCAATTCAATAGAAAAATGCAACATGTCACTGGCCTCTAAAAGTAGACATTCAACGCGGCCATCACTTGGAGAGAAAAAAAGTTAGTCATAGTGTATAAATAAATTCTACATTATCAGTATATTTTAATAATTATATTTTTATCTAACTATAAGTCTATAATATCAAGCTTGATACAATAGTTATAAATCGGTCAGCTTAATCTAATATATTAGGAATCGTTTGATTGTTGGTTGGAAAGGGTGTTATTTATGTATAAAAATAACACAATAATATCATGGTTGGTAGCTTTGTAATTGCATGGTAGACAATTCAGCACACCAAATATGGTGTTTGGTTATAATATTTACATAATTAAAACATGTACATGTGACAAGTCAATTTACATATTATTTTATCCAGCGTAAAAGATGAAATAACTAATACTCCATGAATTATTAAACTCAGCATACCTAAAATCTACATTACAAATACCTACATGACTCTAACCCAACTAGGGGGGCATGGTATGGTAAATACCGATTACCATACTGAAATCGAAATTTTTTATACCGCGATTTCGATATTATGGTATTTAGTATGCATTGTTAAAAAGTTTGGTATTCGATACAGTATTGGGTATTCATAAAGAAAATACCGGAATACCAAATACCATACCGAAGTACATAATTACATATACACTTCGTATATCTTAGTATTATAATACTAACAAATATATAAACTAGTATTATTAGAAAACTAATGACTAATCTATCTTGATTTAAATATCTTTTTTGTGTAATTGATTTACGAAGGGGATTGCTTGTACTTTCTTTTGAATATTTTACATGTGTAAGGTGTTTAGTACATAATAATTGAGACGTTTCTTAAGTAGCGGAAGTCATAATTCTCCACGATATGAGTATATATAAGTCGAAGTCGGATAAACTATGGTACCGATTTACCGTACCGTAAAATACCGAAACCGAACTTTAAAATACTGAACCGTATCGAATTAATTTGGTACAGTAATGGTATAATATTTTTAGAAACCGAAATTATCGTACCGAAGTTTCAAATACCGTATCATGCCCATCCCTAAAACCAACAACCAAACGACACTTAATTTTTTACACTTACATTAATGAAAGAACACGTTTAGACAGGAATTTTTTTCATTACGTAAGACTACTTTTTTAGCTTTGATGTTAAGCTCCTACACTAATAGTGTTGAAAAATCAATGAACACAAACAAACAAATAAGCAGACCACAACAGTAGCAAAAACAGACCAAACCAAAAAATAACAACCTTAATTAAAAGAAGGAAAAGAAAAGTAAAAAGCTGACTCTTATAGTACGAAGCATGCATCTCACTCAATCTAGAACAGGAAAATGTCAAGAACAGTTTTGGCTTTCAGATTATTAAATGTAGAAACAAAAATAAAATAAAAATAAAAAGGCAAAATGCACGCGACGAACACCCAGGAAGGAAAAAAAAAATCAGATTTAGCAAAGCAAATTACAGATCAACACATGGGTTGAAAATCAACGAGAAAAAAGAGCGTGTAACTGTTTATAGATAGTAAAACTTACACAAAAAACTATCTTTTAATAGCTTCTAACTAGTTATAGGCTTATAGCTATAAGTTAAAGATTCACAATTCGTAGCTGCTTTTGCATATATTTCAGTTGTATCTCGCATTTTTGAAATACAGTGAAATATAACGAAATACAATGAAATACAAAGAAATACAAAACACGTTAGAGTAAATTTAGGCTCAATTTTTGAAACATATTTTTTAAAAAAAAATCTGAGAGGAAAAATAGGCTATATTTTTGGAACATAATATTCTTTTTCCTTTTTAAATAGTAAGTCAAATTAAATCAATCATATTTCACACAAATCACTGAAGAGTAAAATTAGGCTCTATTTATGGAACAATTTTTTTTAAAAAAAAAAATTATGGGATTCAATTTAAAACTTCTCATAAATCACGCATAACGGTTGTTCTTCCATAAAAGCTTACGAATCTCTCTCAACTTTTATCACTGAAAAATATACACTAAAATATAATGAAACATGGTTAATTGTTTAAGAAATATAAAGTTGTAATATGCGTATATACAATGGAATACAATGAAATATATCAGAAACTGTTTCATAAATTAGAAATACAAAATGCAGAAATACATTGAAATACAGCGAAATACAAAAGTCGTGAAAACAAAGTGTAGTAAAAATAGGTTCTATATTTGGAGCATTCACTATATTTACACCAAAAAAAGATAAATACATTGAAATGCAGTGAAATAATACACTGAAAATTAAATATAATGTTTGTTAATACACAAAAATACACTAAAATATGCACTGAAATATACTAAAATATTTTATCAAACACTTGGTGGGCATAAAGCTCCACAACTCTCATCAATGGTGTTCTCATGGGAAACAAGCGAGTCGTCTCAGATTGTTACAAAAAGGACGTTAACTGGAGATAAAGACTTTCAATTGGACTAATTAATAAAGCTTCACTCTGTCGTCCTTCACCGTTGTTAGAGCTCTTTTTTTTCCACTCCGTCGTCGACCATGGCTCTTTTTAATAAAGTTTCACTCCGTCATCGACTAAGACTGCTGCTACTGTAGGATTCTTCTGATTTGTAAGAGAAAATAAGATCTAGAGTAGGTGATGGAACAGATAGAGAAAGAGGGGTGAGGGAGAAAATATTGGTAGGTGAGAGAAAATCAATTTTAAAGACTAGGAGATGGAACGAAGAGAGAAAGAGGGGTGAGGGAGAAAATAGATTTGATAGGTGAGAGAAAAATATTTAGAAAAAAAAAAGGATTGTAGGTAAATGGGAGAGAAGTACCTTATTTTTAGGGAAATACACTGCAGTCACAAAACAAGTTATAGATGGTAATTTGATAAATAATTTAGCTACCAAATATAATTAAAAAAAAAATATTTATTACTAATAAATAAGTCTTAGAAATAGTTATGGACTGTAAAAATTCCTTATAGATAAGACTAGATGATGAAAGCCCGTGCTAGCACAGGCCCAACACAAAAAATAGTACAACACTTTTCTTTTTAATCTGTCTAAAAAAGAATGATATATTTTTATGTTTAGAAATCGTTTAACTTGAAACTTCTTCTTTTACCTTTAATGAAATAATTTAAATTCACACAAATATCTATGACTTGTTTTAGACCACAAGTTTCAAAGATCTTTCTTTTCTTTTTTAAACTTCGTGGCTAATCAAACTATGTCACATAAATTAGGATATGGAATTTTTATTATATAAAGTATTATAATTCAATTAATTGAAAATATCAATAAATTATTTTATTTAGTTCGCTTCTCCCATAAATGACTTTTCTAGTTTGGTTCTCCAATTGAAAGATTTGAAATGCAACTTCTCCTACCGAGTTTCATGTCATTATCTCATTCTACTCAATAACACTGAAAAGCGTTTCATGTGTTAGCATCTGTTATAGTCTTAAATTTTTAAGTGTAGACTAACTTCATCATTTTAAGAAAATATGTGTATACGTTTCTTGACCGTTTATATTTCGTCTTCTTGATGTTATTCCTCATTATTTGTGTGAGACGTATGTGTCTAAAATTAGTGCATTTTTATCCTTACCCAAAGGTATAAGTTTTAAATCTTTTGGTTTTATCGTTATTTCTTTTTTCCTGAATTTCTCTTCTTTAAATTTTCTCTAAGCGTATCTTTACCATTTTCTGAACTTATTATCATTATTTAAATGTCTTTTTTTTTCAATTGTCTCTTACTTCTTCACGTGGACCCCACCTTTTTTTTTTTGGCAATTGTCTCCTCTTTCCTTTCTTTTTTAAACTTTGTGCTTAGTCAAACTATGTCACATAAATTAGAACAGAGAGAGTATCTTTTAGTAATATAATTATGAAATTTTTATTGTAGAAAGTATTATAATTCAATTAATTGAAAATATCAATAAATTATTTTACTTAGTCCGTTTCTCCAATTGAAAGATTTGAAATGCAACTTCTCCTATCGAGTTTCATGTCATTATCTCATTCTACTCAACAACACTGAAAAGCGCTTTCATGTGTTAGCATTTGTTGTAGTCTTAAATGTTTAAGTGTAGACTAACTTCATCATTTTAAGCAAAATATGTGTATACGTTTCTTGACCGTTTATATTTCGTCTTCTTGATGTTATTCCTCATTATTTGTGTGAGACGTATGTGTCTAAAATTAGTGCATTTTTATCCTTACTAAAGGTATAAGTTTTAAATCTTTTGGTTTTATGATTTATTTAGCGGTTTTTGTGTTCAATTTAAATTGTTATTTCTTTTTTCTTGAATTTCTCTTCTTTAAATTTTCTTTAAGCATACCTTTACCATTTTCTGAACTTATTATCATTATTTAAATGTCCTTTTTTTTTTTTTGCAATTATCTCTTACCTCTTCAGTGAACCCCACCTTAATTTTTTTTTTAAAAAAAAATATTTTATTAACTATATTAGAAGGGTGAGTCCACCTTAATTTTTTATTATTATTATTTTATTAACTATATTAGAAGAGTGGGTGGTTGAAGACCAAACCCACTCTTCTAATATAATAGAAATGAGGGGGAAAAAACAATTACTATCACTATCATAAAATCACTAATTTTCAGAATTCTACTTGATAAGTTTGTCTGAAATTTCCTTAAAAATTAGCAATTTTCTAACAGTGTACTTGGCAGAAACCTTAAAAAGAAGAGAAATAAAATATAATAACTGCGGCTATCAAAAAATCGCTAATTTTCGAAATTCAAAAAAGAAGAAAAGAGAGTAATATAAGAAGACAAAAGAGTCTTTAACTGTTTATAGATAAGGCTAGTGTCATTTGGCCCAGGTTCAGCATCAAAATTTATATTTACAACCTTTTTCTATATTTTTTTTTGCCACTCTTGCTTTTTGTTTTGTTTTTGTAACACTATATTAGTTGTAAAGGTAGTTCAATAATTTCTCAATGTTTTTAAAATATTTAATCATATAAAAAAAATTGTAAGTTAGAAACAACATTTTTCTTAGGGCATAGTTAGACTTCCTTTTTATTTTCAAAGAGATGGATGCACCAAAGTTCTTCTCCTTTTTATTATACTAAAATTTTGGAGTTAAAGTCTTTAGTGATTCAAATTGAGTTTTACCTTATGTTAGATTAACTTATTGTTTTCTCAATTAAACTTATATCGGCTAACCCATTTTTGGGAAAAATTAAAATATTTACGTTTCCAAGTAATAAAATATTTGATGCTACACATTGTTGTATGATGACGTCAATGAATTCAGCTTATAAATAAAAATAGCATTTAAAATTAAATAAATTAAAGTCTTGAAATGACGAAATACTGTAGATGTTCCTTCAAATTAAATCATACAAAAGGAACTGAAAAGTTAATGAAATTATTTATTTTTTTACTTTAATCTCTCATTTTTCTTAAAAAAGGGATGTTAAGAAATGATTTTTACTTTTTCTTAATTCAATTTATTTTTAAAGAAATTTATATTGTAATTTCTTAAACATGTACGTATTACTTTTTTCAAATATTTTTTGTTATGTATAAAAATAATTTTTAATTTAATAATTAAGCATGCACTAAGGTAGAAAGAGAATCTCACAATAATTCTTTATTTGTCTATAATAAATCTTATAGGGAAAAATAATTTGAAACAAGTTTAATAATCATTTCCACATAAAAGAAAGACAACAATTTTTTTAAACAATTTTAAATTTGGTTGAATAAATAGATTTTTTTGTAGCATCACTATCCTCTTTTCCACATCATCACTCCTTGTAGCATTAAAAAGCCCATATAATTATTCAAACGGAAAAGGTCCAAAAATACCCCTAACGTATGAGAATGGCTCACAAATACCCTTCATCCACCTATTGGTTCAAAAATACCCCTCCATCCACCTATTTGGTCCAAAAATACCTCCAACCTATTTTTTTGGCTCAAGAAATCCCCTCAAACTAACACCCTAATTTTGATGGTATTTTTTCAATTTTAAAATGTCACGTGACTTGTTTTGATTGGCCATATATATATATTATTTAATTTAAAAATTAACCCATCAATTTAATCTAACTGTCCTCCTTATAACCTCTTCATGTTGGGCCATGCTTGTCCAAACATTCGTCCTTCTCTTACCAAGACCATAGCCATTTCTCTTCTGCTAGTGCATTTCAACCCAAATTGTTAGCCACAACTCCAAGACAGAGATGCATTATAAACAAGTTTACAAAAGGTAAAACGATGTACAGAGAGAAACATAGAACGTCCTCCATTTTAGACCTCAATAACAACTATATCCTCCTCAATATGTTTTTGCATGATATCAACTATGAAATTTCCGAATATTAGTTATGGATTAAATTTCCCATACAAACAGCAAACAGGATAACCTAACATTTGCATATAACCATTTTCCAGTTGCTACTAAATGAAAAAACAAGATAAATTTATATATGGGTTTAATTTTTAAATTAAATAATATATGTAGTCAATCAAAACAAACCACATGGCATTTTAAAAATGGAAAAATATCATCAAAATTAGGGTGTTAGTTTGAAGGGTATTCTTTAGCCAAAAAAATAGGTTAGGGGTATTTTTGGACCAAATAGGTGGATAGAGAGGTATTTTTGGACCAATAGGTGGATGGAGGATATTTGTGAGCCAGTTCCCATACGTTAGGGATATTTTTGAACCTTTTCCGTTATTCAAATTTACCCAAATATGTGAGAATTTGAAGGTTAATTAAAACTTCAATTAGGGGTAAAACTAAAATGGATTAAAAAAAATTAAATTTGGTTGAAAAATAAATTTTTGTGGTGTCACTATCACCTTTTACACATCACTCACTGTAGCATTAAAAAGTCCATATAGTTATTCAAATTTACCAAATTAGGTGATAGCTTTTAAAATAATTAAAGCTTCATTGGGGGGTAAAATGGATAAAAAAAATCATGTGAGGACTACAAAAGTTGGAGATTTTCCCTTATATATAGTACTCTCTCTGTTTCAATTTATGTGAACTTATTTCCTTTTTAGTCCGTGTCAAAATGAATGACTTTTTTCCTAATTTGGAAACAAATTCACTTTATGAAATGATTTACAATCACACAAATATTCAAAACTTATTTTGAATCACAAGTTTCAAAAGTCTTCACTCTTTCTTAAATATCGTTCCAGTCAAATGGATTCACATAATTTGAAACGGAGGGAGTAGTAATTTTGGGTTACTTTTTGTAATATAAGTTTTAGGTTATTTTTTTACAATGTAAGTGACCAACTTGTATATTTTTAAAAAATTTCTTTTTAATAAGCACGACAAGTAAAATGAATCGGAAGGAATACTAATATATATTTCGAAAAATACCATAAATTTTGTTATCATGTCCTTGATACTTATAAATATTGCGTGGATAAAATACAGAGCAGGATATATATATATAGAAAATAAAAGAAGAGAAAGATAACAACAATTACTACCACTGTTATAAAATCACTAATTTCCGGAATTCGGCTTGTTGATGAGTGATTTCCTATAGAAAATTCGTCAAAAATATTACTGACAAGCCAAATTCCGACGAAATGTTCTTGTGAATTATGACCAATACCCGGTACATAAACAGTGATTTCAAATCCAAAAATTAATTTACCATGACAACTTTACATAAGGCAGAGTTTGGTTTTTTAGGGGTGATAGTGGAATCTGCTTAAGTTTTTCTTCGAAAAATAGCGATTTTCTGATAGTGTACTTTACAGAAACTGTAAAAAGAAGAGAAAAATGTGAGTAACTAACCTTCTTCTTCAGGCAAAAGTTAAGCAACAGATCCCAGGCAATTCAAAGCCAGAGATATAGAAACAACTAAAGCACAAAATCTGATATAAGTATCCATTGAAGTGAATTCTCTTGCTGTTGCTCTTCAAGTTTTAGCCCCTTTTAATTACAAATGCTGTATAAAAGGAAGACACATTAGACGATTTTTGTTCTAAATTATAGAGCAGGGAATTAAACAACATATAAAAAGGGTAGAAACTAACCATAAATGAAACATAAAATGAAGAATCTGTTACTTGTAATTAATTCGTCAAGGAAAGGTGGTTACGAGTAAAGCCTTGAAATGGAAGGCGGGAATAGAGAAAGGAAAGATAAGTGTTGAGATAAATAATAATGGAGAGAAATGGGAATGATTTTTAGGCACAAAATGGCATGAAAATGAAAAATATGGTCCCTTATATGTTTGGGATAGGTTCAAAATAGTCTCTTTAGTATGTCTTTTAACATTTTTGGTCCTTTAAGTTTGTAAAAAATGAGCCTTTTTAGTCTCCGTGAGATATTTATCAAATTCTAATTGTTAAATTTAATTGGAACTGTGAAAATAAAACAGTATTTAACAAGAACTCACATTTGAAAGTACAAGTTTTGTAGTTTATGTTTTTTTTTTATTTTTTGTTTGTTTATTTCAAGTGTCTAGTGCGACTTTTTGAGATATAATTTTTATTATTTTTAGTCTATTTTTCATATCGTGTGTAGTTTTTTCCTATTTAAGGAGCCATTTGGACATGATTTGAAATCATGAGATGAAATCATATTTGGACATACAATTTAGATTTCTTAAGTTGTACTTTTTCTTATAGACATAAAAATCTCACAAGTTGTGAAAACTATCAAAACTTTTTCAATTCTTATACAATCTTACCAAATGAGCAAGTCATAGTTTATAACAAAATTAATACGCTACTAGAAGGCCTTTCTAAAAACTACAACACCAAATGATCGAACTTTAGTTCAATAAAAAGGAAAATTTAACATAAATATAATGTAACTACTCTTTCATCTAATCCTCCCACATGGTACAAACATAAATAACGGTTGGTAGAAGTTAATGAGGTTGGTAAATAGTTGGTAGGATTAATTATTAAAATATCTACCAACTTATGATTTTTTTTTTTTACAAAATATAAACGTATGGGTCAAGTTTTACATTTTAAAAATTTTGAAATCCCAAATCATGCCTTTTTGGATGATTTGGGATTTCATCTCATGAGATAAAATCGCATGTTCAAATCTAATTTCATCTCCTGACTTAAAATCATGACATGAAATCGCATGTCCAAACGCCTACTAAATATCACTTGAGCAATTTTGATGCTTTAAGTTAGTCAAACTGAGCATTTTTGGTCCGCCAGATATTTACCAAGCTTTGAATGTTAAATTTAATCGAAACTTTGAAAATAAAAAATATTTAACGAGAATACACATTTGGAAATACAGGTTTTGTAGTTTATGTTATTTTGGTCTATTTCAAAAGTATGGTGCAACTTTTTAATGAGCAACTTTTATTATTTTGTGTCTTGTATAGCTATTCATGTTGCAGTTTCTGAAAATTTGACGTAATTTCTAGTGCTTCTGGTTAATTTATTTTCCATAGTTCTGATTAAATTTAACAATTAAAATTTGGTAAATATTTGATGCTGATCAAAAGTCCTCACTATCATCAAACTTAAAAGATCAAAACTTCACGGTTGATATTTAAAAGAGTTATTTTGAACCTACTAAAAAATGAGGGACCATTTTTGTCAATTTCTCTACAAAATGGTCTTCTTAGACAAATGTATTTGATGTAGACTCCCTCGGTCTCTGTACAAAGGCCCATTAAAACGACCTTTCAATTATTGCTAGCGTCAAGGTCAAGCCCGACCCTTTTTAATGTTTTAAGAGTCGTTTGGTACGCGGATTGAAATATCTGGAGATTATAAATTAATTTATCCCATTTGAGAGAAATGGGATAAAATAATTTTAAGGTTAATGGGATAAGATGAATATTCCACTATTAAGTTTGAACTTCATTTTATACTTTTTTTGGTAGAAGGTAGGGGTGTACATGGACCAGATTGATTCGGGTTTTTTAAAGACCAAACTAAACCAATTGCATCGGGTTTTTAAATTTATAAATCAAATCAAACCAACAAAAGTCGGGTTCTTCAACCTCGGGTTTTCTCGATTCTCTCGATTTTTTCGGGTTGCTCTGGTTTTTTCCGATAAAGTCTTCATACTAAACATATAACTTGTATATCTTATATTTTTTTAGTCTTAGTAAAATACGACTATTTAATTAAGATATTTTTTAAGAAAATAACACAAAATGTGAGATGAGAGATGGCGTTGTACCAAAATATTCAACAACAAAAAATAATGAAATTGCATAAAATAAAATGATCATAATTTAAAAGTACTAAGTCATGCTATAATAAGTATGTTTAAATTATAAGGCATATAGAAAATGATCATAATCTAAAAGTACTAAGTCATGATAAAATAAGTACGGGCAATAAGTATTAATTACATGACTAAATATTAAAGAAAAAAATAAAATTAATTTATGTATTTTCACTTTCTAAATCAATATAAAACTAAATAATGGATATACAATATTATTGTCATTCCTAGGGTTAGAATTGAATTTCTTTTGTTAGCATTAGTATTGATTTGATTTTTGTTGAGTTTTATCTGAGTTATTACCATCTATGGGCTATAAAACTTATTGGACCGTTTAAAATTCTAATTCCAAGTGAAATAATATGTTAAAAGACAAAAAACCTATGAAAAAGTTTAAGAAATATTTATAAATTACATCATAAATAAATATTTTTATGTATAAAATATTTTTGAAATTTAAAAAATATAATGTCGGGTTAGTTTGATTCGGTTTGACTTTTTTTTAGTTAAAACCGAACCAAACCAATAGTGGTCGGGTTTTTCTTTTTTAAAACAAAACCAAGTCAAACCAAACCACTAGTTGGGTTTTTGTCTCGGTTTAGTTCGGATTATCAATTTGGTGCGGCTTGTCTATTTCCTTTGTACACCCCTAGTAGAAGGTATAAATTTATCCTAGGATAAATTTATACTTTCTATCAAACGTGATACAAAATTAATCGCAAAATTAATGATGGGATATCTCACCTTATACCGTGCACCAAACGACCCCTTAGTATTCAGTATACTGATCAGAGGTCAAAGTCAAAATATTTTTATGATAAGATTTCTTTTTATCTATATTTTAAAGGAAATTTAGAATGTTAGTCCCTCAAATATATTTTGGTCTTTTTAAATTCTGGTTAAGTATATTTAACTTTCGATTAATTGATATGTTCACTTAATCGTTTTGACTATGAATCTTCGCAAATTTAACGAATTGCTAAGTGTTAAACCATGTAGTTATCGATGTTACCATTTAGTAATCGGTGTGTTATGCTACATTGGTATTATTATTTCATATTTGAACATAAGATAATTTTAAAAAATAATTTAAAATATCACATGGTTTCTATATAAAGGGACCAAACTCACATGTTTTAGTTAACTAGTCTCTATGTTCGTGCTCCGCACGAATATATCTTGCTTTATATGCTACAAAATGCATAAATAAAATGTGAACATTCAACTGCTTATATATTCTAAAAATAATTGATAATTTGACAGAGACCTCTAAAGTTGATAATAAGTTTATACCACATAATAGGATTGTGTAATCATCATGAGCCTTAGTTGGGTCTCACTGTTATCAAACTAATACAAATTCCAGTGACGTAATCCCGCATAAACCGTTAACAATACTTCCCCAAAAGCAAAAATTATTATTAGAATCCCCCAGCATTAGCACCCGAAAAACTACATAAAGTTGAAAAAAAATATAATAATCGAAAGAAATAATACATGGAAAGAAATACTAATATTTTCCAAGAAGTTTATCAAATTTTGTTATCTTCTTTCTGAAGTAGTACTAAAGCTAAGTTTACTATGGAAAATGGGAACAATGAGTTTTTATTTTCCTTTTTTTGCGCGGATTGCTCTTTATTTGGGGTGGTCTTTAATTTTTGCCCTTCAAATTGGTGGCCTTTAAGTATTGCCTCTCGTCTAACACCCTAAGGTTGTGGGTTCGAACCCCAGCTCATTAAAAAAAAAAAAATTGCAAGGCAGAATTTTCGCGAGGCAGAGTTTGCAAAATTTTGCCAGAGGCAGAGTTTGCAAAATTCTACCTGAGGCAGAATTTTACAAATCTGCCATATAAATTCTGCCTGAAGGGTAGAATGTAAAGACTACCATTTTGAGGGATAAAAATTAAAGACCACCTCCAGTGAAGGGAAATCCTGCAAATTGCCCTTTTATTTTTAGTTTTTATAATAGAAGTGATTGACTCCCATATCCAATTAAATTAGGATACCGTTCAAATTGAAAAAAAAAAAAAAAGGAGATGCTCAAATGTAAAACGTGAGTTAATTTCCTAGTTGAGTTGATAATCCTTAGGTTCTGTTAGGTAGGTCATGTAGGATTGGACATTAACTTTAGTCCTAATAGGATAATGCTTACATTCTGTTAGGCAGTACAATTAGAAATAGGATTAGATAATTACGTTCCGTAGGTAGTTCATTCAATGAGAAATAGGATTAGAGGGTATAAAAATTATTTAATATTTGAAGGATATTTTAATCAATTAACATTTATATTCATATTTTTAAAATAATATAGATAGATTAAAGATTAAATGTACTTAACAACATCAGCAACAGCAGCAGCAGCAACAACAACAACAACAAACTCATTGTGATCTCACAAGTGGCGTCTGGGAAGGGTAGGATGTACACAGACCTTACTCCTACCTTTGTGAGGTAGAGGGACTGTTTTCGATAGACCATCGGCTCAAAAGAAAATTGAATGTGATTAAGTAAATATTATAATAACCAAAAACATTATTTATTAATAAATGAGGGACTAAAAGTAAAATTATTCCTTTTTCTAATTAAAGGCACAAGTAGGTCAAGGGCTGCATGAAATAGTCTGTTTGTAGTTTAATATTTTACTCTTAATTTTCGTTTTTCTAATCACTTTAGTACCTTTCACAAGCTTTTTCTCCTTCAAAAGCATGAGTTCATAAAACAAGTTGGTAGGGGAACCCTTGAAATTGAGCTCCAATGGTCTATTGTAGAATATGTACCAATAGATTTAACTTGTTCTATCCATAGATTTGATCTAAATTTGCTGTGTATATTTTGCAGCAATGATGTATGCAACCTCTAAACCTCTCTAGAAGAGATTAAAAAAAAAAAGAAAAAAAAAGGGGAAAAATTACGCTATATGTCTATTTGTAAAAATATTTACGCCACACAACTCATAATTTGCGTTTGTTAACAATTCAGTTCATATTTGTATATAAACACCTTTTATATATTATTATATATTTTATACAAGGTTGATACAACATTTATAATGCTTTCCCAAGATATAATGTTGTACAATATTGTATATTGGGTTACGTGGCTGATGTTTGGCCAAAAATGCATATATTTACCTATTATTATCTCACATTTTAGTACTTTTAATCATCTTTTGAGTATTAATTATATTACTTTTTGTTTAATATTACATTTTAACTGTGTAAAAATAAAGCGGTGTGAAGATACATAGAGTTGGAGCAAAATTAAATAAAACGTGAAAGAAAAATAAGAAAAACAAAAGAGAGGAGACAAGAGTGGGAAACATAATTATTACGTTGTAATGGTTAGTGTAAATGTGCAATTGAATTTTGAAGAAGTAGTACTGGCAGCCAGAAACGAAGACCAACGGGAGACAAAGAAATTGGACGCGAGGCGGTGTTTTACTGCATTACACAGTGCGAAGGAAAGGGATTTTCCGAATTAAAAGTCTTCCCAATTTATTTTGGATTCACTTATTTGATATGAGTTTTTTTCTACACCTATAAATAATTTATAAGACAAGTTTTTATATAATTTTAGATAATTTGAAATCCTTAGTTCAGAATTTTGGATCTAAAGAGAGCTTGGAGCCGCCGTGGAGGTCGTAGTTACGAGGTTTTATCTTCTCTTTTCTTTAATACTTATTTTTACGTTTTTATTCGGATGATTTGTTGCTTTTCCTCCATATCTATGTGGAGCTAAACTCTTTAGTTCTAGGGTTTTGACACAAACATGAAAGTTGACGTTTGATTATCGTTTCTATCTATTAAATTTTCATATTTTTTAGTTGCTTATTTATTCTTGTGCTTGATTGTTTAATTACTTGATTACTAATTAGACACTATCTGTGGTGTGTGAACTGAACTAGGGATAAGGAATTTGCATGCGTAATAAGAATAAATAGAGTTTGTTCGATTAATCGTTTCACTAATGAGGATAGGAATATACCCTTTAGCCTTGCTTAGTTAAATACGGAGAGGTAAATGTGTTCTTGTTACCTCTGACGACCATAGGAATATAGGCGTTATAGTAGCATCTACAGGCTTGTGAGCAACTCGGAAGATACTCATAAAGTTATAATTAACCTGTCAACTAGTAACCCATAGGTATAACGATTTGAAGACTCAACTGAATTGTTAGTGGTCATAGCCCTAGATCTATCTCTTCTCAGATAAAAATCCGCTCTTTCTTGGTTGAAGTTCATTATTTGTTTTATTTTATTTTTTTAGTTAGTTAGTAATTATCTCCTGAGATTTTACTTCTTGTGTAGATAATTAGTATTATTTAATTTAGTAAATTGTTAATCATAAGTCCTTGCGGGTACGATATCTGGACTTTAAATCATTATTACTTGTACGACCACGTATACTTGCGTGTGCGTTTGGGAGCAACAAGCGTAATTATTTTCAAAAGCTGTATATTTTTTAAAATTTCCCCCAAAAAAATGATATTCCTTGGTCACATTTGTCAAAACTTTACTTTGCCTATAATTTTCTCAAATTTTTGAAATATAAATTATTAATTTTTGAGACTTATAATTTTTTCGTGTATTTTAAAATATGTTAATTCTGTTCTAAATTTTAAAAAGATGACGTCTAAATTCACACTAAAGATTATAAGTGGTTTAATCTCGTACTTCAAACCCCTTCACAAGAATTGCGACAGAGATTTGTGAACTATGAGGAAATTATGAATACTTTGAATTTATCGTGTTTTTGGTGCTTATTTCTCTTCTACTTTTTCCCTTTTTTCTTAAAGTCTTTTTTTTTTTGGTTTGGTTATCTATATGGATATTGATAGCCTATTTGGTTGGAAGGCAGGAAATTCAATCTCCATGTGAGAGAAAACTGTTAGATATTTTGATACTTTAATTTATTGAGATATTAAAGGCCTACACGTCTTGAGTTAAATTCCACACATACAGTTGGAGAAGACCCAGTCAAAAACATTCAGCTAGATATGGGACTTCTTTTTTGTCTGATTTCTTCATGGTCTTTTCGTCCTACTCCCCTTTCATTTCGTGGAATTATACTTTGATGAATTTCACCCGGTAAAAAAGAGATGATATTAGATCCTTTTTTATTTAATCTATCCGGAATAGCTTCTCTATCCTATAAAAATAGGGATAAAATTTGCTTACATCCTATCTTTCTCACACTTCATATGTGGAATTATATTGGATATGTTATTGTTGTTGACTTCTGTTATTAGGGAGGATTTAATTTAATGATTACGAATTGTTTCTAATTTTTTTTTGTTGAAAACAAAAATCCAAAAGTAAATAAATTGTTTTATGTTATGGTTGCATCAATAGAAAATTTAAAACCATTTAATTAGTAATAACAATATGCATATCATTGTTATTCCATTGTATATTATTACCATGAATACATGAGTTTGACCATCTACTTAATTATACCAATCAATTATTTGTCCGATTTGATGCTCGAAACCAAAATTTCAAGGAGACATATTTGAAATAGTACTCCGTAAATGAAAGATGTGATTCATCAAGTTGAGTCCGGAACCAAAATGTCCCCAAAAAAATCACTTTGAGCCAAAATACCCCAATAAAATAAGTATTACAAAACTACCTTTAGGCAGTTCACGGAGACGGAGCCGTTAACTATTTTAGCGCAGTATTTTACTGCGTTATAGAAAAAAATTCTATAACGCAGTAAAATACTGCGTTATAGAAACAGTACCAAAAAAAAAAAAAAAAAATTGGCCAATTTTATTTTTTGCAACAATTAGTGTTTTTTTCATACTTTGACCAATGATTAGTCGTGTGTCAAGACTCCGAAACGTCAATATTTTATATAGAACCTGATATTTTTTTCTCATACATGTAGGCTCCATACATCAAGGATACGTAAATGTTCAGATCGTCATTTTAGGGGTTGAAAAGGTGCCCGAAATAAGTTTTATTTATAAACTTTAGGTTTAAGTGTTCTATATACATAGACGCCCATTTTTGTTTGAAGACTTGTCGTCATTAGCTTAAGGTTTTTTATTTTTAGGGTTTAGATTTATTGAAAATAAAGCTGTTGCCAAAAGATTTTTAACTGCTTTAGCGCAGTATTTTACTGCGCTAAAGAATATATTTTTTGTTTGTATAGGGCAGTAAAATAGCGAGCACTAAAAAAAAATGGCAATTTTTTTTTTGCAATACTTAGTGTGTTTTTTCATACTTTGACTAACGATTAGTCGTGTGTCAAGACTCCAAAACGTCAATATTTTATATAGAACCTGATTATTATTTTTTTGCGTACAATAATGTAGGCTCAATACATCAAGGATACGTATACGTTCGGATCGTCATTTTAGGGGTTGAAAAGGTGCTCGAAGTAAGTTTTGTTTGAAAAAACTTAGTGTTTGACTGTAAGGTTATTTTAGTCAACTTTATATGTCGAGAAAATTAGTCAGCTTTATTTTCAAAAATTGAAACCGCAGAAGTGAAATTGACATTTACAGCTACATTACTCGGGGATTTTTACGTTGAAATCTATTGCGTATCATCATCTTATAAGTAAATAAAACTGAAAATTTCAGGCCAATTTGGGGAAAAATTGAAATTGAATGGGATAAAAGGTGTTTTTTTTAAAATCGGCTCGGCCAAACCGCCTCCCGCATAGATCTCGAAAAAATACACAAGTTCAAAAAAAAAAAAAAAACGCGTAAAACGGACATCCGAGCGCAAAGTTATGATCATCTAAAGTTTGACCACTTTACAACTAGTTTTTCTCCCTATATTTTTTAGAATTATATTTATATTCAAAATAAAGTTATGTCTTGATTAAAAAATAACACACTTAAATCAAAACCTTAAAAAATAAAACACTTAAACCTTAAACAAAATTTACTTCGGATACCTTTTCAACCCCTAAAACGACAATCCGAATGTTTACGTATCCTTGATGTATTGAGCCTACATTATAGTACGCAAAAATAAATAAATCAGGTTCTATATAAAATATTAACGTTTCGGAGTCTTGACACACGACTAATCGATGGTCAAAGTATGGAAAAAACACTAAGCGCTGCAAAGAAAGATTTATTAAAATAAGATGTTGCGATCTTTTTATGGAAAAAAACACTAAGTTCCTTAAGTGTGTTATTTTTTAATGCGTAATTTTCTTTCGAATATGTGCCAAAAAAAAAAAATCGCGTAAATCGGACGCCCGAGCGTAAAAAATCGCGTATATTTGAAATAAAGTTACGCTTTAAAAAATAACACACTTAAATCTAAACCCTAAAAATAAAAAACTTTAAGCTAATGACAACAAGTCTTCAAACAAAAATGGATGTCTATGTATATAGAACACTTAAACCTAAAGTTTACAAACAAAACTTACTGCGAGCACCTTTTCAACCCCTAAAATGACGATCCGAACGTTTATGTATCCTTGATGTATTGAGCCTACATTATTGTACGCAGAAAAAAATATCATGTTCTATATAAAATATTGACGTTTTGGAGTCTTGACACACGACTAATCATTGGTCAAAGTATGAAAAAAAACACTAAGTGTTGCAAAAAATAAAGTTGGCCAATTTTTTTTTTGGTACTGTTTCTATAACGCAGTAAAATACTGCGCTAAAGAAGTTAATGACTCCGTCTCTGTGAACTGCTTTAGGGCAGTAAATTACTGCGCTAAAGGTAGTTGTGTAACATTTTTTTTTGTTGGGTATTTTGGTTCAAAGTGATTTTTTTGGGTATTTTGGTTCCGGACTCCATCAAGTTCACATTTTTTTTGTTTTTGTTTTTTTTTAAATTGGTACACATACAAGAAACAAAAGAATAGTATTTAGATACTCCCTCTGTTTCAATTTGCTTGAACCTATTTTTCTTTTTACTTCGTGTCAAAATGAATGATTTTTTTCTAATTTGAAAACAAATTCACTTTATGAATGATTTACAGCCACACAAATTTTCAAGACTTATTTTGAACCATAAGTTTCAAAAGTCTTCCCTCTTTCTTAAATGTCGTGCCCAGTCAAATGGGTTCATATAAATTAAAAAAAAAAAAATGGAGTGGAATCTTCGACGTGCGTGTGATGAAAAGTCAGCATAAAAAAAATGGAGTGGAATCTTCAACGTGCGTGTGATGAAAACTCAGCAAACCAAAAGTACACCATGCATATTTTAATTTTTTCCGTACAATAGTAATTTCTGCCGACTCTTTTTGCATGGTCAACCACTTTATTATGGCATATATATTTTTTTTTTATTAATTACTATTCGCAGTTCTAGTGTTCACTTAGCAATTTGCATACTCCTTAAGAAAATATTAATTCCTAGATAAAAATAGATAATTTAGCTAAACTGTCCCTAACTGAATAGGTATGGAGATTTGGTGTCGTTTGGTACACGGTATTAGCAGGGATATCCCTGCACTAACTGTGAGATTAATTTTGTACTATATTTGATAGAAGGTATAAATTTATCCTGGATTAAATTTATATCTTGCACCAAACAAAGTATAAAGTGCATCCCAAACTTAAAGTTGAGATATCCCATCTTATCCCATTAATTCTGGGATTATTTTATCCCATCTCCTAGATGGGATAAATTAGTCCCAGGAGATGGGATAAATTAATCTCAAGATTATAATCCTGAGATAATTTTGTCTACGTACTAAATGATCACTTAACACTTAATAAGCACAAATCAGAAATAATAAGATTAATTCTTTCTTAATTTGATAAATGAATAGTTTTTTTGAACAAAAAGATAAAAGTTAAGATCTATGACCCTATAATCCATCATTTACATTCATAGTTCGCTAATTCATGCTTAGAATCATTAGAATCAAAATATAGAAGATGAGTTTTATGATAATTTATTGAAATGGGTTTTAGACTTCCTAAATAGGAATTGATGATGAAATTGGCTAGAATAAATATAGAAATTGATGAATTCATTATTGCTAACTTAGCTGTCACACCCTAATCTCGCTAGGGCGTGATGGGCACCCGACCCTTACTTAGAGCTGAGCGAACCCTCTGACTCTTAATACACACATAACCTCTTTGGACCTTTAAATCAAATAAACATGAAATACATAGAAAGGCTTTCAGAAATATTCTTTTTTTTTTGTTCTCAAATCAAACAAAATCTGTAATCATATGAAATTTATCACATAATACAAAATGACACATCGGCTGATGGAGCCGTTTACAACACTGACATTCTATACCCACGACTCTGTCTGCAAAGTCTCTAACTTCGAACGAAACATCATAGCATAATACTCTGACCCGGCAACACTCCAGGGCAAATGGAGCTTGCCAGTCCAGCTGAAGCATCTTCTAGCAATGTTCTTTACTCATCTGGGTGTACCTGCGTGGCATAAAACGCAGCCCCCGAAGAAGAGGGGGTCAGTACGGAATATGTACTGAGTATGTAAAACATGGAATGTAATAAAGAGAATCATAACTGAAACAGAGATTTACCGAAACAAACGTGACTTTTAAAAAAAGAAACATCAGTACCTTTGCCTTTTGAAACGGACATCATGCATATCATCATCATATATCGTATATACATATAACGTGTCCCGGCCCTCTAGTGAGGGACTCGGTGGATAAAGTCATGCATGTCATCATCACAGATCATATATACATGTAACGTGTCCCGGCCCTCCAATGAGGGACTCGGTGGATAAAACCATATGCATGTCAACATCATATATCATATATGCATAACGTGTCCCGGCCCTCTAGTGAGGGACTCGGTGGATCATATATCATGTATGTCATCATCACATATCATATATGCATAACGTGTCCCAGCCCTCTATTGCGGGTCTCGGTGAATGAAGTCATCATATGCCATCCTGGCCGCCATCCCCGTATCATCATATCATCATATACATATACATATAACGTGTCCCGACCCGTAAGTGAGAGGGACTCGGTGAACAATGCAGTGGAGTGCGCACGAGAACATGTCCTGGCCCGGGACTCAGTGAAAGACATATTAAGACTTGCACGAGCAGAGTAGTGAGAAACCATATGCACATAAATTAAGACTCAATAGATACGTACACTTACCGACATCTGAAGGCTCAGAAACAAGTTTCGGGTCAATCCGACTTAGTGTAAGAAAGTTATGAGCGTTTGAAGTACAGAACCTTCTACGAACGTTTCAGAAGCCATTTTTGAAAAATCAAAGCAACGATCATATCAAGTACCTTTCGGATACCGTTACGGATCAAATCAAATAGAGCTTTTGGAACCATATGTACGTGAAAGTTACGGACATTTTTACCACAGAACTTTTACGAACATTTCAAAGCAAATCCGAGATCTTTTACGAAAGTTAGGGACATTAAAACTTACAGAACTCTTTTAGAAACACAATTCTTTATGCTTATCTCGTTATTCAATCATATAATAAGCTCGATCATATCAGACATACTTATATCAGAAGTGAATCAGAATCATAGACAACCTCGGAAACATATCAAACAGAGCTTCGGAATCATGGATACATATCAAAACCATATGAAGTAGCTTATTCATTTATTAATCATACAATAGACTCGACCATACGAAACATGCTCATGACAACAGAGAATAAGCATCATAACCAAGCTCGGAATCAAAGAGTAGAGTTACCCCAAGGTGTGTGTCATGTCATATCTTACTTAGCTCTAGGACATGCCAAAAGAAAGAAAGGGTAAGCCTTACATACCTGCTCCACGTCCTATTAGCTACGCTTAATCGTCCAAGCTTGCTAGTCTACATTCAAAGGAATTCACACAATCATTAGATTCATTATCACACACTTGCCTTAGCTTCTCAAATAAATTCACTTATAATCTACCGAAATTTCGGCAGCATCTCCCCTGTAAATCTACCATCCCCGAGAATCTAACTCGGCCAATTTTATCAACAACAATCCGAGAATTCAACTCGGCCAAATTATCAACAATATCAACAATCACATCTCCAACTTCAACAATTATTTCAAATGCATTCTAACACCAATTATTCCACATTCAAGTATTAATCCGAAATCATTCTAACATGATTCAGGAATACTTCAAACAATTCACATAATATTCAAAACAACCCAATCAATATACCACACCACCCGAATCCTCTCAATTCAACATAACTAACAACAACACATTCTTTCCTTCCAAATTCATAAACTATACCCATAACCACACGTTTACAACATTATTCATACAAACATAAGAAATCATTCCAACGGCACATTAACTTCTTCAACAATCCCACAACAATTACAACCTCACTTCAAGCCATCAAACCTTCATTTTTATTATGGAATTCACAACAACAACAACAACAATCAAATTACTAAATAAAATCAATTCATCTTTTCTACACAACACAATCCCATTCGGCCACCACTTGCACACACATATTTCATGAGTTTCATCCATTTCTACATATTACAACATTCACCAATCATCTCTAGTACATGGAAGAGAAACTTAAACCTTACCTTTGTCCTTTGATTTCTCCACTCGACTAGGGCTTATGAATTGTACAAATGAATGTTTTGCTTGCTCCAACAACTACTCCATGTTAATAAGGACCTTCCAATTAGTTGAAATGCTAGGAGAAAATATTTTTTCTTGATCTTCTTCCATGGCTCAATTTTTTGGAGCCATGGCCGAATGCCTTTAGCTCTCTCTCTCTCATTTTTTCTTGAAGTTTCTTGTCTTGCTATGTAAGCTTTAATCCATATATATAATCACATGGCCATAAAAGAGTGGGACCCACACACACACATCACACGGCCAAGGGGTTCTTCATGAACCTTCTTGAACTTCTTGTGAAATTACCATTTTTCCCCTAGCCTTCCTCAATATTACCATGAACCACTTTGCGAATTTCCCTTTCTACCCTTAGCCTTTCTCAATATTTCCATACTAGTAAACAACTTGTACATTAAAATAATTTTGGAAATAGTTTTGCCCTTTTACCACGACTACCTTGAAATATCCGAATGTACAAAATTCGGGCTATAACATTAGCTCTTCCATTATTAATGATTAATTTGAGGATTAAAGAGTTACGGTTTATACCCAAATTTGGGGGTTTCACTTTAAATTTGAATTAGGCTTAATTGTGAGTTGATTTGGTAATTGATTAGTGGGTTTGATCACCTAGAGCTTGAGTTGCATGTTCCATCCTTCAATCTCCCTTTTTATCCTTGTGGGCCCGTTTTCCCAATTCCTTGGGTTAGAATTTGACCTAACTAGAAGTATAGCAATATGGGTGTTGTTATTCATGGTTTTTAGTATAGAACTCTATTATGAATAGACTTTGAGTACTTGGAGGCGCTACGAAAAGGCAAGGCCAAGGTTTGATTGTTCGAGGCTGTTGTTCGGCATTCCAGGTAGGTTATGGCTTAACTTTTGGTTAGACTTCAATTAGCTAATCATATGTAGAGTTAGTGATTGTTGGAGAAAGCATGTAAACATCCGGGTATGAAGTTTGGGTTGGAATACTTAGATTGGTATTGTTGTTGACTATGGCTTGTCGCCTTTTTGTGTTCTACTGGGTTGTTGCTTATTTGTGAGTTGTTGGCTTGTCGCCACGTGCTTGATTCTAGAGTTGATGCTTAGTGATTGTCTTATGATTTGGAGGACATATTTATCATTGTTGAGGTTGTTGGGAAGGATAGTAAGTTATGATATTGAAATTGTGATTGAGATAGGTGTCCACAATTGACTCTTATGTTCTTGTTGTTGGCATTATTATCATGTATACACTCATTCACACATATATTTGGGATCGGGTTGCGCGCCATAATACTTACTTGGATCGGGTTGCGCACCACAATACTTACTTGGATCGGGTTGCACGTACTGCAACAGTGACTGGGATCGGGTTGCGCGCTATAATACTTACTTGGATCGGGTTGCGCGCCGCAATACTTACTTGTATCGGGTTGCACGTACCGCAACAGTGACTGGGATCGGGTTGCACGTTCCGCAACATTGACTATTGGATCGTGCTATGTGCCACATCAGGTATATGGGCTTAGCGGTCCCCCATGGGTCATGACTGTCAAGGCGACGAGATGTTTCCGCCCGAAGCCTGTGTATATCACTGCATTTGCATTGCATTCATCTCATATTTACAGTGGTGCTGTATTTGGACTTGTTGTTGATCTTTTGGTGATATTTGGACTTGATAGTGATTCTTGAGATTGTACTTCAGACTTATTGATCATTTGATAAGATAGGTTAGATGTCACACCCCAACCTTACTAGGGTGTGATGGGCACCCGACCCCATATTCGGAGCCGAACGAACCCTCTGACTCTTATTACATACATACTCTTTTGGACTTTCAAATCAAATAAGCATAAAACTCATAGTAAGGTTTTCAGAAACTTTCTTTCTATCGTTCTCAAATCAAACAAATCTGTAATCATATGGGGTTTATCACATAACACGAAATGACATATCGGCTGATGAAGCCGCTTACAGAACTGACAACCAATACCCACGACTCTGTCTGCAAAGTCTCTAACATTAATCAGACATCATAGCATAGTACTCTGACCCGACAACACTCCAGAGCAAATGGAGCTTGCCAACTCCGCTGGAACATCTTCTATAATAGCGTCTACTCATCTGGGTGTACCTGCGCGGCATGAAACGCAGCCCCCAAAGAAAGGGGGTCAGTACGAGCAATGTAATGAGTATGTAAGACATGAATAGTAACATAATAAGGGATATAAATATGAATAATAACAGAATGGAAATACAGAGCACATCATGAGGTAAAAGAGTAACCTGTACATATGAGTGCCTCTTAGGGCGGATGCCATGCATGCTTATCTTTCCTTTGAAAACATTTCTTGTTCATATATAGAAAAATAGAACATGTCATAGAGCCGAACAACGTCGACTCCCCCACATAGCGCCGAACAACGTCGGCTCCCCCACATATGTCCCGCGTCCAGGCATCCCGCGTCCGGGATGATAAGTTACGCCAACTGACCAGGTGGCAATGCGTCTATAGCGCAACATATGTCCCTTTTCCCCCATATCCCCCATATCCCCCATATGCATATACATATATCATATAAGCAGCATGCAGGAGAGCCCAAAGAAAGTCATGTACCTATCGGAATGACGTAAGGTCGGTAACCTCCGATTACATTATGGAATAACCATGGTCGCTTTGTCTCACCTTGAAGGAATGATAATTATAAGATGAGACTAGAAACGAATGACAGCGTACATAAACCGACACCTGAAGGCTTAGAAACAAGTTTCGGGTCAATCCGATTTAGTATAAGAAAGTTATGAGCGTTTGAAGTATAGAACCTTTTACGAACGTTTCAGAAGCCATTTTTGGAAAATCATTCGTATCATAGTCATCATAGAAATATTCTCATCCTTGACATCATCATTGTCATAAGAGCTTACAAAATCATAAACCTCTGTTTTGGTAGAATACAGACACCTTGGAAAAACATTTACGAATTATCGGGAAGAGAATCATGCCTTGGAATCATAAACATCTAACTTTTGAAAACAAGGAAAATATGGAAGCAATTATGAAATCATAACATCGGAATCATGCCTTGAAAGAAAGGGACGAGCCTTAACATACCTGTTCCACGTCCTATTAGCTACGCTTAATTGTCCAAGCTCGTTATCGCTAGTCTACATCCAAGAAGATTTACATAATCATTAGATTCATCGTCACACACACTTATCTTAGTCCTTCAAATGAATTCATTTATATTCTACCGAAATCTCGGCAGCATTTCCCCTGTAAATACACCATCCCCGAGAATCTAACTCGGCCAATTTATCAACAACAATCCGAGAATTCAACTCGGCCACATTATCAACAACAATACCAACAATCATACTAACAACTTTACTAATCAATCCAAAATATATTCTAACATTAACAACTCTTGTCGCACAATTCAACGACATTTCATTTATATTCAATTCCATCACATATAGTCAAGCCAACATCAATGCTTACACATTCAAATACTTGCCCAAGACTTTACAAACACAATTCAAGAATACCTCAAGCAAGTCATACAATATTCAAAACAATCTAGCCAATATGACATTTCACCCGAAACCCTCCAAATGCAACAAGAGCCAAAACAACCTGTTTCTTTTTTTCAAATTCAATCACAACAACCCAACTTACAATCTTCCAAGCCATGTCTCATGGACTGCGTTGAGTTATATATGTTTGTGAGCATGTCTATCTTTCAATCTCTTCCTTATGCATATGTTATCTAACTGTTGCCGACCTATGATATCTACTCAATACGTGCTGTTGTATTGATTCTACCTTGCTGCATTCTTTTATGAGTATAGAGTTTGTGACAGGGTTGACTTCCGCTCTTCGTGAATGATTTCCTGAGGCAGACTTGCAAGCTTTCTAGGGTGAGCATATCTCATGGCCGCTGTCACACCCCCTTTTTTAACCCCGGAGAGTTAAATTAGAAGTACGACATATTGGAGATTCCTGTTTTTGTTTTGTTTAAGGAGTCGCCACCTAATTATTTACGGTGAATTAGGACACCTAAAGTTTATTAAAGTTATGTTTAAAGTTAACTCTGTTTAAGGTCTGCGAAACTTAAGATTCTAGGTAAGGGTTCAATTAGTCTAAAGGGAAGGTATTAGGCATCCTTTAAGACCCATTAACAATGGTTAACCGACCGGACTCAAATTTGATTAGGCTAAAAATATAGATGATTATTTTATAATATTTAAGAAAAATATCTTTATAATTATAGTTAAAGTTAGGGATAGATGTATAAGAAGGCACCAGTTAAATTTAAAAGAAATGTTTGTATCAACTCTTTTTAGAAAGCTCATCTTGTACGACCAGATTTTTTTTTATCTGCAAATTATACCAGCGATAATCCTTAATCTTTGTTGCAAATACTAAGTTTTATCGTGGAAGCGATTATGAGACATTGAAAGAATTTAAGATAGTTCTTCTTATGTTCAAAGAAGAATCAGATTTATTAGCAAAATGAGAGTTTTGATAAAGCACGTCCTTTTGGTAAAATATAAGTAGAGTCCAACGTTACTTAACTAGCCTATCACGTATTAGCTAGAGTAAAAAATGTCAAACTAAACTCATAAAGCAACTAGTCTTAATAGCGAATTATCTAATAGCAGCCAAGGTTAGTCACATAAAACAACTTAATCACATCATCACATAAATCAAACTAGTAACACGAAATGACTAGAATTATTTCGGTGTTCATGGAGAGGTGGCGCTGTTCCGCTATTTCGCTCAATCATAATAAGAGAGTAGACAATGGAGGGGTACAAAGCCCGTAAGCAGTATTGTTGAGTTTCAAAGGGAAAACTCTCCGGCCCCGATTGTACATGCACCAAAAGAAAGAAAATACATGTTAGAATAATGGCAGGATTCTTAGCGAATATTAAAGTCAGAGGGGAAACTCACAACTTGCAAACAAATACTTTATAAATGTCGTGATAGCCATAATTATCAGAACTTAACTCCTGCTAACAGTGAGTATACTCCAAGTTGGAAAATAAACTTGTGTGCTTTTCGTACAGCTTAAGATCAAATCTCTTAAATGTTAAATCATAACATTTCCCCACTGCCTTAGATCTGAGGGACATTAACTTAGTTCATTTTTATAATACTATCAATCCATATGTTCATTCAAAGTGGAAGGCAAACTAAGGGAGTATGTTTGCTGCTGCTGGATGTGGTTGCTAAGCTATTTACCCTTTTGAATATGTAAACTAAATGGCTGATAGGGCAGTAGACACATTAAGTAAAAGGATAAAATCACTCCATCGTTCAAACCCTCCATGTACTGTAAATTAACATGTTTTAATAAAATGAAAGAAAGCAAGGCAAGCATGCTAGCCATTATCCCAAAAATACATTGTCTAAACAGCGCATTTGATTTGATTAAAAAGTGTCCTCATTTTTTTACATACATTTGAAACCAAAGAATATGTTCTATAATGGCTATAGAACAGCGAAACCAAACAGACGTCCAGTACTTCCTACTGTCATGGAAAGGGAAATTTTCAGTATCTACGCATAATACAAGTAAAGAGTTTCATACGTCGATTCCCTATAAAGTACATGTGCAGATCTTAAGTCACGGTGTCATTCGTTTTTTTTTTCAATTTAGTAATCGATTTATGAAAATATCTCCTAAAATCAATATTCCCAATGGTCCTGAAGATAAGATGGCAGCCAACTCAATATATCAAACATAAAAGAAAGTTAGTCTAATGAACAAAGTTTGAGATAGAGAATATTAAAGTAACCATCTGCAGTCCTTATATCGCTTGAAACTGATTTCTTTATAACCAAGATGTACCAGGATACATATAGCCATATCTAATGAAACTTCGAGCTAATCTCATCACAATTTGATCATGAGTTAATCATACATTGAATAAACAACACTGAACAAGGTTATGACCCAAACTTAAGGAAAGAATTTGAACATACAACTAGGGATCAATTTGAAAAATAAAGACAGGTTCAAATTTTTATAACTAGAAGCAGCAGTTAGTCATGCTAACATCTATTCTAACAGGAAAGAATCACAGGATCCAATGACCTATGGGATCAACAAACTGTACAGACTTAGTTATCTCGAATGAAAATCTGAAACACCTAACCTAACTTAAAATGAACAGGACTCTCTTTTCTGGAAAACGATATACAAGAACATATATTTAGTTCATAACACAACAGCTAAAGGAACAACGAGAAACTAGCTAAAAAATCAACTAGACATGTAAAGGAGACCAGCTTGAGGAAACCATTATTTGCATACTTGAGCAATTCTAACGATACTAAAAGGAAAATTTAAAGACTCTAGTATCCTATTCTCAGGACCAAGACAGAGCACTCTTGGAACTGACGCACGAGACAATTTCTGCGATATCCAACAAGCTATTACCTAGACCTTACTATCATGGTTATAAGCAAATGATTCTGGACTAGAACCTCAACGTGATATTTGGCATAAGCGACTGGACAAGCTACTTCTCAATTTTTAACTTATCTAATAAATGAGAATCAAGTAAAGACATATTCTAAATTTTGAACTTGACAAGACAGTCTTGCTAACTCTTAGCTTGTTCCTCTAATTGAACTAACGCTAAATAAACCAGTTTCATACTCATCATTAAGTTACAGATGATTGCATTAAAAAGAAATCAATTCTCAAATGTGGACTCAATCATAGTTTTAGGAATAAAGAGTTCAAAAGGGATGCAATTGAAATGTAACCTACTGTGACCCAAACAGGAGGCTGCTACAAGTTCTTGAAAATGAACTAAGCATTATACTTTTACAACAGAAGCGGGAAAGATAAACAAAAGGGAAGGACTAGAAGGCTGTTGTTATTTTACACACTGATATCATAGACATCCTCATATATTATAGATAAAACATGGTATTGATCCTTGTTGGACTTCAAACAGAGGAGATTCAAACCATACGCATAATCAACCCGAACAAAGACGCGCTGGGCTAACTAACATATATTCATGCTTACGGGGAGAAATGATCATATAAGACCCAGTAATTTGAGCCAATCTAAATATGCTGAACATATTCAACTATCAAATAAGGTAGAAAACATTATCTATCCGGCAATAATCAACATGCTTAGTAACCAACTACTCTAGCACACACAATCCTATTAAGGCAAATTAACTATATGATACAGTTCCGATATCTCGGCAAACTGGACTAACGAAACGTACTTCGCAAAATAGTTAATCATCATGCTAAATCATAATCGCTCTAAATTAAACCAACTTAACTACATAAGTCTGTATATAGCAAAATTAAAGGCAGAGAGAGAGAAGGAGTATTTCTGACCTGTTTTGGGTACAGTGAACAGGGCGCCGAGGTCGTCGAATCTACTCTCTCGTTATGAATAGACCCAAACACGACGAACGATTCGAACCTCAGATTGAAGCGAACCAACAAGTCAAAATCCCAATAGAAACAGAAACAGTACACTCTTTCTTTAGAAAAAAAGTTGATTACTTCAAAATGATCTTCAGATTCTATCGATTACTACCAAAAGACCTCTGAATTTTCATGCTCTTGAATTCAAAACGATGACGCTGAATCCCCTTCCTCAAAATCTGATAAATCCCCAAAATACCAAAATCCCCTCAAATCCTCATAGTCCCTTTTTTAAAACGATGTTCAGTCCTAAATCGTATAACTTCAGCAGAAGGTTTTTTTTTATTATTATTTTAACATATAAAAACGAAGCTTAAGACAGGGAAACTTCTCTCCCTCCCCAAAACCTCAGAAAATTCCCCCTTTTATAGGAAGGTGATTAGGGTTTTGTATGTGAGGTGCGGCGGTGAGTGGAGTGGGTGAGTGGAGAGGAAGAGGAAAGAGAGGAGTGATGTCGGGTGAGTGGAGGGGAGCGTGTGTGGGGAAAAGGGAAGAGGAGCGGCGGTAGTGATGAGTGAGACGAGGGAGATGAGGCGGAGGAAAGGGGGAAAAGGAAGAAAGAGAGATGAGGAGGCAGAAAGAAGAAGAGGGAAAAGAGAAGGGGAAAGGTTAGGGTTAGGTTTTTTTAGGGGATAAAAGAAAATGGGCCGGGTCGGGTAAATTTCATTTGGGCTGGACCGGGTAAGATGTGAGCTGGTCTGGGTAGAAAAAATATGGGTTGGGTATTAAAATGTGGAGTTGTTTAATTGGGTAGGAAAATAATATTATATTTGTATTTTGGGCCATTAATTTGGCTAAAAATTGTTGATTCTTCCTCCGCTATTTAATTATTTTGTGATTCTAATTTAATAACTGGTATAATATATATTATGTAGAGACAATAAAATAATTAACATGTAGAAGAATAAAGATTTTGCAAAATTTAACGAGTCCAAACCCGAAAAAATAAAATGATGACGAATCATCTAAAATTTGTAGTAAAGTGATAAAAGTAATGATATTAGTAATAAAATAAAGTGTTTAGCTCGTCAGTAAATTTAGAAACCCGAGTAAATTAAATAAAGGGAGGGACAAAATTGGGTGTCAACAGATGCCCCTCTTCGACCGGAGGTGATGTAAGAATCTTCGGGCGAAGAAGTTGACGTAGTAGCCAATTTTGTTCCGACCAACAAAATATGGATTTGTAAGGAAACACGGTTTTTAGAGAATTGGTGGTTGAACCTGTGGAGAAAATATTATTTATGGATTTATAACCTTGCAAGGGTCATGGACAGATGACGAGAATGGAACATATGCTTATAGCCTCCTAATTATAAATGTGGTGCACAACACACCTTTAAGTAGGACTCTACAAGGCACGATATGAATTCTTCAAAGATTCCCCAGTGTTGAGTTATGGAGACACTGGGGTGTAGAAAGGAATATGAGATTGTGAAAAGAGTAGATTTAGTAGAGTTTTAGCGGAGGATGTGAAAGAGAATTTTAACCTATGTATCACGTGTTTGTGGACATAGGCGGAATTGAGTTCGAGAGTAGATTTGTGACCTTTGCTTGTGAGTTTGGTATTCCTCTTTAGCAAATTTGCCCCAGTTCACTGCGTAAGATAAAGTTCCACGTTGTGTTGTGTCCCTGCAGGTTGTATTTTCTGCCAAAACTGAAATTCATGTCAAAATTAGTAATAAAGTTAAAAAATGTAAAACTATAAAGAGTGTAAATGATAGTAAATATGATTGGGGGAATGAAAAATGAAGCTGTGTGGCCAATGTTCTCTCTGGTTGTCTTCAGGGACTTGAATGAATGCGTGATGCGTATGCTGAGGATGTGATAATATCTCTAGTTGCATTTGAAGATGATAGTGACAAGGTCTCCGACTGTCTTCCGGGACTCGATGATAATTGATATCTGCGAATTTTAAGGTAAATTCATTAAAGTGGTAAAGTAGATGATGAAATAAAGGAATGAAGTAAGGAGTAAAATAAGTGTATAGCCGTTCGGCTTATGCAGGTGAGGCCGTGTAGCCATGCGATGTCTCCGGTTGTTTTCGGGGACTTGATGCTATGTCTCCGGTTGTTTTCGGAGGCTTAATGATACGTCTCCGGTTGTCTTCGGGGACTTGATGCTATGTCTCCAGTTGTCTTCGGGGACTTGATGCTATGTCTCCGGTTGTTTTCGGGGACTTGATGCTACGTCTCCGGTTGTTTTCGGGGACTTGATGCTGGTTGTTTTCGGGGACTTGATGCTACGTCTCCGGTTGTTTTCGGGGACTTGATGCTACGTCTCCGGTTGTTTTCGGGGACTTGATGCTACTTCTCCGGTTGTTTTCGGGGACTTGATGCTACGTCTCCGGTTGTTTTCGGGGACTTGATGCTACATCTCCGGTTGTTTTCGGGGACTTGATGATAATTCCTGTAAAGTTCAGGATAAAGTTGTCAAAAATGGGTAAAATAAATGATAAAGTAGAGGGTAATGTCATAGTGTAGCCGTCTGGCTTATGCATGTGAGACTGTATAGCCGAATGATGCCCCAGGTTGTCTTCAGAGACTCGACGTCAATCCTGTAAAATTCAAGATAAATATGTGAATTCTTATTTTAGGGTAGAATGACCCAATATGTCCTATTTTAGGGTGGACGAACCCAAGTATCCTATTTTAGGGTGGAAGAACCTGATATCCTATTTTAGGGTGGAAGAACCCAATATGTCCTATTTTAGGGTGGACGAACCCAATGTATCCTATTTTAGGGTGGACGAACCCAAGTATCCTATTTTAGGGTGGAAGAACCCGATATGTCCTATTTTAGGGTGGAAGAACCCAATACGTCCTATTTTAGGGTGGAAGAACCCAATATGTCCTATTTTAGGGTGGACGAACCCAATGTATCCTATTTTAGGGTGGAAGAACCCGATATCCTATTTTAGGGTGGAAGAACCCAATATGTCCTATTTTAGGGCGGACGAACCCAATGTATCCTATTTTAGGGTGGACGAACCCAAGTATCCTTTTTTAGGGTGGAAGAACTCGATATGTCCTATTTTAGGGTGGACGAACCCAAGTATCCTATTTTAGGGTGGAAGAACCCGATATGTCCTATTTTAGGGTGGACGAACCCAAGTATGTCTCCGGTTGTTTTCGAGGACATGATGCATATGCCGTGTGAGGCATTTAAAGAAATGATATCCTATTAAAGGCGGACGAGCCTAAAATATCCTATTTTAGGGTGGACGAACCCAAGCATGTCTCCGGTTGTTTTCGAGGACATGATGCATATGCCGTGTGAGGCATTTAAATAAATGATATCCTATTAAAGGCGGACGAGCCTAAAATGTCCTATTTTAGGGTGGACGAACCCAAGCATGTCTCCGGTTGTTTTCGAGGACATGATGCATATGCCGTGTGAGGCATTTAAAGAAATGATATCCTATTAAAGGCGGACGAGCCTAAAATGTCTAATTTTAGGGTGGACGAACCCAAGCATGTCTCCGGTTGTTTTCGAGGACATGATGCATATGCCGTGTGAGGCATTTAAAGAAATGATATCCTATTAAAGGAGGACGAGCCTAAAGTGTCCTATTAAAGGCAGACAATCCTAAAGTGTCCTATTTAAGGCGGACGAGCCTAAAGTGTCCTATTAAAGGCGGACAATCCTAAAGTGTCCTATTAAAGGCGGACGAGCCTAAAGTATCCTATTAAAGGCGGACGAGCCTAAAGTGTAGTGCGTTTGCGAACAATGATGTTGTCTCTTTGTCGGGCATTTGAAAGTAGTAATGCAATGTGATGCGGTGCGGTGCCTTTGCGGTGCGGGAATTTGAAAGCAGTAGTGCATATGCAGTGCGATGCTTTTGAAGAAATGATGTCCTATTAAAGGCGGACGAGCCTAAAATGTATAGTTATCCTCGGTGTATGATATTGATGCCTCCAGCTGTCTTGGAGACTTAACAATGACTCAGCCGTCTGGCTTATGATGTTGATGGTATCGTGACAGGCCAAATTCAGGACACGTAATCCTGATTTAATTCGCCTTCAATCTCGTCAACCTACAAAACAGGTATACAAAGTCATAAAATTGTTGTGATAAAAATAAAATAAATTAAAAGATAAAGTTGGAAGTAAAGCCGTATGGCTTTTGAGGCGAGGCCATAATGAGCCAAATGATGCTTTTTGGCCCTGATTGATAGACTTGAATGTTGATCTCGCGATTTTAAGTTCCTGCACTCAAAGAAAGATTCTTAGTTTGGGAGGGGGAAGTTGATTCGTGTTGACTCGAAGCTTGACGTTGTTGGCTGCTCCATTCGTCTTATTTGTTTGGATCTTGTGACCTCCGTTCAAACCTCGGTAGATGAACAGTAGTGAAAATGATTGAAAGAAAGTGTTTCATTTAAAAAGTGTATATGTAAGTGTATATATAAGGAAAGATATATATGTAAGTATATGTATATAAGGAAATATATATGTGTAAATATATGTATGTAAGTTGTAAAATATTTCTGCCAACTTCAGATTGTGACACTTCTAAAGTAATTGGTCTATAATACTTCCTATCTGGTAGCCTCGATCTTGTCGATGTCCAACCGTTCTTTTGTCTATATATATTTTCAAAATATGCCCCAGTTTTGGGTTCAGAAGGGTATGTTAAATTTATGTTGTGGTGTGACCGAACCTTGTATAGGTTGCCTACGCATCCCTCCAAGGGAATCAGGTCGGAACGTAGTTCGTAAGGTTCATAAAATATGGTTTGAGAATTTAATAAAGGGACCGAACCCGATGTGGATTGCCTACGTATCTCACTAAGGGAATCAGGTCAGCGTAGTTCTGTTGTGTAAATGGTAAAAGGTTTGTTGGTTTTCTATCTAAATATGACTAACCCGTATGTTGAAAGTCTACGAATCCCGCCAAAGGAATCAAGTCATGTGTAATTCTCCTTACATAAGGATTTATGTTATAATGCAACCGAACCCTATGTGGGCTGCCTACGTATCCCGCCACGGGAATCAGGTCAGCGTAGTTCGTACCGATTGTTAAAGGAAAGGTTGCAAATTAGGCTGTCTAACCTAATGTCGTCCTTTGATTTCTTCTTGAATTGCTAGCTTTCAGGCTTATGTCATCACCTATCAGCTATTTCAATTTCTTCCGAGTGTAATCTTGTCTTGTCCTCAATTGTCTTTATTACTCTTTCGGATGTATGTTTCATCTTATGTCACAATCATAGAGTTGGCAGATTTGATAAATAAAGTAGAAAATAATAATAGATGATTAAGGAAAATCAGAAATGCATAGATTTTGCGATTAAGTTTTCAAAAGATGAGGCAAAGCAACAAAAGTCTTGAGCATGATTCAAACCTCAATTTTAAAATTGTGATATTTCAAAAGTTTTCTACATGTTCAAACTACCAAGACTCGTGGAGTAAGAATCCAATTCTTCAAAGTCTATCCTGGTTCGGCATCCTGGATGGTCGGTGTCTCGGTGTCGACCCGAATCAACTTTTTTTAGGGATATAAGAACATAAAAATGCAAAATGATGTCAGTCTCACAACATAGAGTCATGTAGCAAATAATTCGTCAAATAAAGTCAAACAAATTGTCAAACAAATGTAAATGATTATATCAAAAAAAAATAATAACGCGTCCTAATATGCATGTGACCTCTTTATGCCAGAGGTAGGCCTAACGTTTGTTTGAAGGGTAAAGTGTGCCATAATACGTCATCCCGTTGCTTTGATTAATTAAACAAATTCTATTTCCTCAAAATAAAGTACAAAAGTAGTGTAATAATTATAACATGTCAAATGGATACAACATAAAGTGTTTCCTAATCTAAGTAAAAAAAAAAAAAATACAATTTCCTATGTCTAAATTCCAACTCCGTTTTGTGATGTCATTGATCTTCGTCATTCATTGTACTCCAATGCAAATCCATACCTGTCATGGAAACGTTAGTCATTCCCTCCCTCCTAAAGTTTAATTAATTAGAGCAAATAGTCAATATTTAGGCACAGTTATCCTTCAAACATGCATATAAAGTATGATTATGGTCGCTTGGGGTCGTGAACCCGCTTGGACGTTTGGGCAAAGTCATCTAACGGGCTTAATACACCAAGGGTATTAAACCTCCTAGGTCATGAAATGTATGTTCTTAATAAAGGGTGTTGGTTTAGCTCTATCCTAGGTTGACTAGGAGTGGGTTTACTAGACGCAAGGTTCCCGAGCGGACAACTCGAGTGAGAAGGCTACGCGGTCCCCGTTATTCGAGCACCCCGCGCATACGCCAACTCTCCTAAAATTTGGATTCTACGAAAGAAATTTGCGGGTGCGCAAAACACACCTCGCGTGTACGTGTGATAGTGTGAATTTTCCAGAAGTGGAATAAATATGAACGAAATGACAATTTATCAAAGCAGTAACACATAAACAGTTTATATCGAACAAACAGTTTATATCAAACAAACAATTAATAGCATGTAAAAACAGTTAACAAATAAAGTAATTTCCAATAAGCACACAAAGCCTATTTAAACTAAGTCCGTTATGGTTAGAACCTAGGTAAAGTCCCCAGTGGAGTCGCCAAGCTGTCACACCCCCTTTTTTAACCCCGGAGAGTTAAATTAGAAGTACGACATATTGGAGATTCCTGTTTTTGTTTTGTTTAAGGAGTCGCCACCTAATTATTTACGGTGAATTAGGACACCTAAAGTTTATTAAAGTTATGTTTAAAGTTAACTCTGTTTAAGGTCTGCGAAACTTAAGATTCTAGGTAAGGGTTTAATTAGTCTAAAGGGAAGGTATTAGGCATCCTTTAAGACCCATTAACAATGGTTAACCGACCGGACTCAAATTTGATTAGGCTAAAAATATAGATGATTATTTTATAATATTTAAGAAAAATATCTTTATAAGTATAGTTAAAGTTAGGGATAGATGTATAAGAAGGCACAAGTTAAATTTAAAAGAAATGTTTGTATCAACTCTTTTTAGAAAGCTCATCTTGTACGACCAGATTTTTTTTTATCTGCAAATTATACCAGCGATAATCCTTAATCTTTGTTGCAAATACTAAGTTTTATCGTGGAAGCGATTATGAGACATTGAAAGAATTTAAGATAGTTCTTCTTATGTTCAAAGAAGAATCAGATTTATTAGCAAAATGAGAGTTTTGATAAAGCACGTCCTTTTGGTAAAATATAACTAGAGTCCAACGTTACTTAACTAGTCTATCACGTATTAGCTAGAGTAAAAAATGTCAAACGAAACTCATAAAGCAACTAGTCTTAATAGCGAATTATCTAATAGCAGCCAAGGTTAGTCACATAAAACAACTTAATCACATCATCACATAAACCAAACTAGTAACACGAAATGACTAGAATTATTTCGGTGTTCATGGAGAGGTGGCGCTGTTCCGCTATTTCGCTCAATCATAATAAGAGAGTAGACAATGGAGGGGTACAAAGCCCGTAAGCAGTATTGTTGAGTTTCAAAGGGAAAACTCTCCGGCCCCGATTGTACATGCACCAAAAGAAAGAAAATACATGTTAGAATAATGGCAGGATTCTTAGCGAATATTAAAGTCAGAGGGGAAACTCACAACTTGCAAACAAATACTTTATAAATGTCGTGATAGCCATAATTATCAGAACTTAACTCCTGCTAACAGTGAGTATACTCCAAGTTGGAAAATAAACTTGTGTGCTTTTCGTACAGCTTAAGATCAAATCTCTTAAATGTTAAATCATAACATTTCCCCACTGCCTTAGATCTGAGGGACATTAACTTAGTTCATTTTTATAATACTATCAATCCATATGTTCATTCAAAGTGGAAGGCAAACTAAGGGAGTATGTTTGCTGCTGCTGGATGTGGTTGCTAAGCTATTTACCCTTTTGAATATGTAAACTAAATGGCTGATAGGGCAGTAGACACATTAAGTAAAAGGATAAAATCACTCCATCGTTCAAACCCTCCATGTACTGTAAATTAACATGTTTTAATAAAATGAAAGAAAGCAAGGCAAGCATGCTAGCCATTATCCCAAAAATACATTGTCTAAACAGCGCATTTGATTTGATTAAAAAGTGTCCTCATTTTTTTACATACATTTGAAACCAAAGAATATGTTCTATAATGGCTATAGAACAGCGAAACCAAACAGACGTCCAGTACTTCCTACTGTCATGGAAAGGGAAATTTTCAGTATCTACGCATAATACAAGTAAAGAGTTTCATACGTCGATTCCCTATAAAGTACATGTGCAGATCTTAAGTCACGGTGTCATTCGTTTTTTTTTTTCAATTTAGTAATCGATTTATGAAAATATCTCCTAAAATCAATATTCCCAATGATCCTGAAGATAAGATGGCAGCCAACTCAATATATCAAACATAAAAGAAAGTTAGTCTAATGAACAAAGTTTGAGATAGAGAATATTAAAGTAACCATCTGCAGTCCTTATATCGCTTGAAACTGATTTCTTTATAACCAAGATGTACCAGGATACATATAGCCATATCTAATGAAACTTCGAGCTAATCTCATCACAATTTGATCATGAGTTAATCATACATTGAATAAACAACACTGAACAAGGTTATGACCCAAACTTAAGGAAAGAATTTGAACATACAACTAGGGATCAATTTGAAAAATAAAGACAGGTTCAAATTTTTATAACTAGAAGCAGCAGTTAGTCATGCTAACATCTATTCTAACAGGAAAGAATCACAGGATCCAATGACCTATGGGATCAACAAACTGTACAGACTTAGTTATCTCGAATGAAAATCTGAAACACCTAACCTAACTTAAAATGAACAGGACTCTCTTTTCTGGAAAACGATATACAAGAACATATATTTAGTTCATAACACAACAGCTAAAGGAACAACGAGAAACTAGCTAAAAAATCAACTAGACATGTAAAGGAGACCAGCTTGAGGAAACCATTATTTGCATACTTGAGCAATTCTAACGATACTAAAAGGAAAATTTAAAGACTCTAGTATCCTATTCTCAGGACCAAGACAGAGCACTCTTGGAACTGACGCACGAGACAATTTCTGCGATATCCAACAAGCTATTACCTAGACCTTACTATCATGGTTATAAGCAAATGATTCTGGACTAGAACCTCAACGTGATATTTGGCATAAGCGACTGGACAAGCTACTTCTCAATTTTTAACTTATCTAATAAATGAGAATCAAGTAAAGACATATTCTAAATTTTGAACTTGACAAGACAGTCTTGCTAACTCTTAGCTTGTTCCTCTAATTGAACTAACGCTAAATAAACCAGTTTCATACTCATCATTAAGTTACAGATGATTGCATTAAAAAGAAATCAATTCTCAAATGTGGACTCAATCATAGTTTTAGGAATAAAGAGTTCAAAAGGGATGCAATTGAAATGTAACCTACTGTGACCCAAACAGGAGGCTGCTACAAGTTCTTGAAAATGAACTAAGCATTATACTTTTACAACAGAAGCGGGAAAGATAAACAAAAGGGAAGGACTAGAAGGCTGTTGTTATTTTACACACTAATATCATAGACATCCTCATATATTATAGATAAAACATGGTATTGATCCTTGTTGGACTTCAAACAGAGGAGATTCAAACCATACGCATAATCAACCCGAACAAAGACGCGCTGGGCTAACTAACATATATTCATGCTTACGGGGAGAAATGATCATATAAGACCCAGTAATTTGAGCCAATCTAAATATGCTGAACATATTCAACTATCAAATAAGGTAGAAAACATTATCTATCCGGCAATAATCAACATGCTTAGTAACCAACTACTCTAGCACACACAATCCTATTAAGGCAAATTAACTATATGATACAGTTCCGATATCTCGGCAAACTGGACTAACGAAACGTACTTCGCAAAATAGTTAATCATCATGCTAAATCATAATCGCTCTAAATTAAACCAACTTAACTACATAAGTCTGTATATAGCAAAATTAAAGGCAGAGAGAGAGAAGGAGTATTTCTGACCTGTTTTGGGTACAGTGAACAGGGCGCCGAGGTCGTCGAATCTACTCTCTCGTTATGAATAGACCCAAACATGACGAACGATTCGAACCTCAGATTGAAGCGAACCAACAAGTCAAAATCCCAATAGAAACAGAAACAGTACACTCTTTCTTTAGAAAAAAAGTTGATTACTTCAAAATGATCTTCAGATTCTATCGATTACTACCAAAAGACCTCTGAATTTTCATGCTCTTGAATTCGAAACGATGACGCTGAATCCCCTTCCTCAAAATCTGATAAATACCCAAAATACCAAAATCCCCTCAAATCCTCATAGTCCCTTTTTTAAAACGATGTTCAGTCCTAAATCGTATAACTTCAGCAGAAGGTTTTTTTTTTATTATTATTTTAACATATAAAAACGAAGCTTAAGACAGGGAAACTTCTCTCCCTCCCCAAAACCTCAGAAAATTCCCCCTTTTATAGGAAGGTGATTAGGGTTTTGTATGTGAGGTGCGGCGGTGAGTGGAGTGGGTGAGTGGAGAGGAAGAGGAAAGAGAGGAGTGATGTCGGGTGAGTGGAGGGGAGCGTGTGTGGGGAAAAGGGAAGAGGAGCGGCGGTAGTGGTGAGTGAGACGAGGGAGATGAGGCGGAGGAAAGGGGGAAAAGGAAGAAAGAGAGATGAGAAGGCAGAAAGAAGAAGAGGGAAAAGAGAAGGGGAAAGGTTAGGGTTAGGTTTTTTTAGGGGATAAAAGAAAATGGGCCGGGTCGGGTCAATTTCATTTGGGCTGGACCGGGTAAGATGTGAGCTGGTCTGGGTAGAAAAAATATGGGTTGGGTATTAAAATGTGGAGTTGTTTAATTGGGTAGGGAAATAATATTATATTTGTATTTTGGGCCATTAATTTGGCTGAAAATTGTTGATTCTTCCTCCGCTATTTAATTATTTTGTGATTCTAATTTAATAACTGGTATAATATATATTATGTAGAGACAATAAAATAATTAACATGTAGAAGAATAAAGATTTTGCAAAATTTAACGAGTCCAAACCCGAAAAATAAAATGATGACGAATCATCTAAAATTTGTAGTAAAGTGATAAAAGTAATGATATTAGTAATAAAATAAAGTATTTAGCTCGTCAGTAAATTTAGAAACCCGAGTAAATTAAATAAAGGGAGGGACAAAATTGGGTGTCAACAGCCGCTACCCGAGACTCTTCTTTGTTACTGTCTTTATTTTCTATTCAGAGACAGATTTGTTATTTTGAGACTTGTATTTTCGAGACATGTCATTTAGGCCTCATTTGTTTTCATTAAGATTAAGACGTCTGAATCTGAATGCTCATCTAAATGATTAAGATGTTGTCTCTAGGTCTGAACACTGAATGATTAAGACCGCTTATTTTTTAATAGCTGAATGTGCATAATGTATTTATTTAAACATAATAAATCGTAATTAAATAGTAGAAAATAAATACAAATTTAATAAAAAAAATGAAACATTTATGTTCACTAGTAATGGTGGAGATTTTTTGTAGTCGTGGTAGGTGGTGAGTGGGGGTGGAGGGGTGAGTGGGTGGTTGGGGTGAGGGGTGGGAAGTGGTGCGGGTGGGGTTGGTGGTGGGAGGTGGGGCGGGGGTTGGTGGTGGGAGGTGGGGGTCGTGGGGAGTGGGGGTGGGTGGTATGTGGCAGAGGTTGATGGTGGGGTTGGTGGGGAGTGGGGGTGGGGTTGGTGGTGGGGAGTGGGGGTGGGATTGGAGTTGGTGGTGGGGTGGTAGTGGTGGTGGGGAGTGGGGGGTTAGAGTGGAGGGTGGGTGGGTAGGTGGTGAAGTGGATTGGTGGGGTTGGAGTGGAGAGTGGTGGGGTGGGGTTGAGGTGGAGGGTTGGGGTTGGGGTTGGGGTTGAAGCTGCTGATAAAAAAGTTCCATACAAAAATACCTCTTAATGATATTAAGACTTGGTTCAAGATCTTAATGATTATGACTTATTAAGACCCAATAAGTGCTTAGATCTTAATGCAAACAAATGCACTTAATGGCTTAAGGTCTGAACCATTCAGATTCAGACCTCCAATAAGTGCAAACAAATGAGGCCTTAGTGCTCTTGTATTATTCAGACCAGATCTGGGGGATGTATTTGTGGTTTTCACACTTTATTTATATTAAAATGATTTAGACTTATGATCTCGTTTTTGCTATATTTTTATTGTATAGAGTAACGATTGGTTAAGGGTTCGCCTACAGAGGTGGGAAATGGTAGGTGCCCGCACGACTTAGTAAATTGGGCCGTGACAAATAGAGAGGAGCCGGATCCAGTCTTGCGCAAAGTTCGGGCTTTCCATTCCATTCACTCCCACCCCACCCAACAACAACAACAACACACAAAACTTTTCCTTGTCCTCTATACTAAAATAGATGTCCGCTTTAATTTGTCATGTTTGAGAGCTAAGAGATAATTTACCCTTTTTGCCCTGTTTACCCTTATTATTAAATATTACGTAATTATTTTCAATTCATTTTCTAATGATCATAAGATGACTTATAATAATTAGGGGTAATCTAGTAAGATTATTATTTTATTTATTGCTTATTAAATAGTATATCAAATCAAATATGGACAAGTAAACATGGAAGGAGGGAGTAACAAAAGCCCAATATATTAACAACACATTTGGTTTCCAAGAAATTTTGATACACTAATTAGGATGAACATTTGGTACGACTATGCTCTAATAACTAGTACTCCTCCCGATGAAAAAAAAAGTGTCCACTTATCCCTTTTTTTGTTCAAAAAGAGTATTTACTTACCAAATCAATAAAAAATTAATTTTATTCTTTCAAAATTGTCTTTATTAAGTACTAAGTGATCAAATCCAATACATATTTAATTAGAGGTAGTTTAGTCAAATTATTTATTTTTACCTAAGAGTTAGTATTTTATTAAGAGATGTGCAAATGGCTAAGTGAAAATTCTTTTTTATCCGAATAGTTTCTTTGTACGAATTCACACGACTGTTTCCATATTGGAACTCGGAATTAATGTTTTCTACATGTTCAACAGTATTTTGTTTTTATACAATTTCATAGTTGTCAAGAATTCAAACTTTTATTAGACTAGGGAATTTGTCCAATTAAATTTATATAAGAAGTATTATTTTCTAGCATCCGCATATTAAAATTATCTTATGTCTTTTTTTCTAGTCTGTGAATCCAAATAAATTAGATATCAAGTTTTAAGCCATTTTATTAGTATTGACATTAATTTGTGTCGTATTTTTTCTCCGAGTTTTCACTGATTAGAACTTTTAATCTTGTGGAACTACTTGATTTTAAATAAGTTTATAAAGTTGAAATTATATTTCTTATCGTTTCTTAGAAAGCTCATAAATCAAAAAAGATTTTCAAGAAATATTGATTTTTTTATGTGCATAGTTTAAAGATTAAAAACATGAATTTACATTTGTACATTGAAAATATGCACATATAAGTATCTGACTTGATTTTTTTTCTTTTATTAGAGAAAAATAAATCTTTATGCATTTGAGGTTCTTTATTCAGTTTCGTTCCTTTGAGAATCAGAGCTTTCATAATTTTCTTCTTGTTTAAAGTGGCAAAGAGAACCAACAACAACACAAATTGAATTTTATGAAATCTCTTTTGTGACTTCTCCCAACATCAATAAATAGACTAATCGAGAACATTCACAAATATCAAAATATTTTTCAAATTGAAAATATATGTTCTCAAAAATTCTGCCACTTTTGTATCCACTGCATATTACTCTAATTTAGGCATAACTTGAAACTCTCTTAAAAAGAGCAGAAAGACAAAAATTCATCCGGAGATATAATGTAAATCACATTACATGTAACTTCTATTTTATTCAAAAGCATCAGAAGCACATATCTTCCTACAAAACTCACAAATATACATATTAGGAACAAAAAAAATAAAAAATTGTAAAAGTAGTTGCTATGCTTACTAACTTATGTTTCTCAATCTACTTCGTTAAACTTGCAAGAGGTTACCGAAACATGCTAACTAATAAACACAAAAGTGAGATGTTAATAAATCTAATGTATAAGCTATGAGGGAGGAGAAAAATTTTGAAACCTTAAAATGCATAAATAGATAATAATAATTTAATAAAGAAATAGTGAAACTATTGATAGGTTTTGGAGCAGTAAGATTACTGTACTTACACATAATTATAGAGTTGTCAAAACGGGCCAGCCCAGCCTAAGCCTCGGGGGCCAAGGAATTTGATGGGCTGCGACGGGCCGGGCCCTTCATTTGAATGGGCCTTAAAATGGCTAGCCCAACCAAGCCCTATAAGGCTGCGGGCCAGCCTTTCATTTTTTTAAATATTTTTTATAAGATTTTTTTTACAATTTGAATTCTAACATTTATGTATACCAATTTGTTAACATTTCTAATATATGATTATATGGAAGTACATAATTCTACGACAACTTACAACATATTCAACACCTATACACATTGTCAAGCACATTTGAATCCATTTGTGATAAAATTGTCTCAATTAACATCTCCATCTTCATCTACAGCCGCATGCAAATTTAATTAGTTAAACATTATCAAATAACTACATTTCAGAAACTAATCAGTACTATTTAAATTCGCTTAATAATATTACCACTTTGAATTTGCTAAAGCTCAGCTACTAATTCGAGTAACAAATTTGATAAGTTCATGATGGATGCAATTTTTATACGTGAAGATTAGAAATTTTAGTATTAGGGTACATTTTGGTGATTAAGAATTAGTAATAGGGATTTAACGCTAACTGAGAAAAGTATTGTACGATACTAAGACTAATTCGATAATCACTATTCCTACTTTTTACTTTTTTTTTTATTTTCTTTTAAATTTTAAGCTAAAATTAAATTTGCAATCATAAATACAACTTCTATGCTTGGTGATTAGGATTTAACGCCAGTGAGTAAAGTATTGTGTAAATATTAAAACTTATTTGGTAATTACTTTTCCTCTTTTTTGCTTCTTTTTTCACAATATTCTCTTAAATTTTTAATTTAATCTAAATAGATTTTTGGCTCGGTCAGGCCTCAAGGGCCAGCGAGCTAACTTGGGTTGAGCTTAAAAGTCTTAGTTTAAATGGGCTTAAATAATCTTAGCCCAACCCTACCCTTATAGAGGGCTAGGCTAGGCTGGCCTCAAGGGTCAAGCCCATTTTGACGACTCTACACATAAAGCCTCGATATTTGATCAGTGTCTAAAGGATGTTATCGTAGCACATAGGTTTGACCGCTGAATTAAAAAGAAGCCAACATGAATATATTCATATCTTGCACTTACAAGAAAACAAAAGATTACCATTATTTCTAATGGAAGAAATAGAAATGTTTATACGTAATAAGCATTAACCGAAAACAAAAAGACATGAAATCCACTTAAACATACAAAAGCCAGCTGAAGGATAAGGCTGTGTGAATATATACAGAGGAGTTCAAGGTTTAGTGCCTGAGTGGTGAAACCTTTTCAAATTCCACAAGTAGAGTCTTCACATTTTCCAGATTAATGGAAAGAATTCGTTTTTTGCATTCAAGCTATGTACGTGGGCTTTAATTTCTTAGTTAATACTTTATGACTTTTTGAGCCTTTTTGTTTAATTGATGATTGGTAACTGCTGCGGCTTTATTTTCCTTTATTATTCCATTTAGTTAGAAGAGATATTGTTGATTGTTAAATAGATTGAATGAGAGGAATATAAAGGAAAAATAGCAAAAAAAGGAGAAAAAAGATAAATAAGAATGGTGGCCATAGAAAAGTGTCACATCACCTTGTCTATGCCTAGCTTTATATTATATATAGATTATTCTACTTAACTTTGAAGTGGTGTTTTTCTATCAAACTAATCTTCTTAGCAATTACTTTGATAAAAGTTCTCTTCACTATATCACTAAAAGATTATATAAAATCAAATTAATATCTTAAACTCTATGTCAAATCAAATCCTCTTCTATAACATATGGGATGTAAGGAGTAATTGACGAGGAGATAGGTTTTATGGCCTATTAGGCAGAGGCAGAGGGATATGGGTTTGGCAGACCTAGTAGTGTTAGTTCAAATTTTGTATTTATTTTAAAATTTTATTGAATATGTACATATTATTAAGTTAGAACCCAATGATTTTTTTTAAAAATAAAAATAAATCAAAATGTAGAACCAATTAGCTTCAAATTCTAACTTCATCCCTGCCTGTTACAAATATTATTTTAGTTATATGACCCTTTTCACTGGAAATCAATAAAAAGTAATACTCCACAATAGATCAGTAAATAAAACATATGAAATCTTTGTAAAGTAATTTTCTTTAATTAAATTACAATTGATCGGAGATCATTTGCCGATATTTTTTTTTGTTCCACCCAAAATATTGAGGAAGAAAAAGAAATGTAAAAACTTTAGAGCAAGAAAAATTGAACAACGATTTCTTAAAAATAAAATCTACAACTACAATAACCATTAGGTACTACTTTTCTCCAAAACAAACACAGATAATTTTTTTTTTTTTTTTGATTTTCCAAGTATTTGGTATTCATATTGGGGCTCGATTAAACTTTTAGTTTCGAGTCGAAAAGTCCACTTTGGGGATAAAGCATCCCCTAATAAATTAAAGGGCGACTTCGTAGTCATTAGGGCTCGAACCTGAAACTTCTAATTAATCATTTATCACGTGTAACTAAGCCAATAAGGATCTAACTTAATTAAAAGTTCTGTTATACATACTATTATACATACCTTTCAGAAATCATTTGCAGCAGAAAGCATAAATTTCTTTTGTGTGGTATTTGCCAGAATTTTCGAAAGAAGAATCTAAGAATATTGTGAGAAATTTTGATGGCGCCTGGAAATTGATATCAGTACTAAAAAGAATTAGACAGCATTTTACTAAAATTTATACTAATATCAAATTGAAAGACAACAAAGAAAAAATAAATCATTATATGGAAAAAAAAAATTATTTCTAGGAATTTTCTAATACAGAGCATCTTACCTGAAAGACAATCCTTGTACCATCTGAAGGCTGGCATTGATTTTTGTTTTTTTCCTATTGAGCTACTCTATGATAAAGTTTCTCTAAGCGGAACTTAATTTGAGGATGAATTAATAGTTAGTAGTATATTTGGCCATAGTTTTCTTGCTGGCCTGTAGCTTTTTTATTGGGATTGATTTATTTATCGATATATGGTCAGTAAGGTTACTTCTATGTTTTCTTTAGTAGGTCATGGAAATGAGATTTTTAAGTATCCAAGTAAGTAATAATTTATTGTCTTGCTGTTTCTAATTTGAGCCACACAATTTGCTAACCGTTGCAAATCGTTTATAGCATGGTGCCTCTAAAATTTATCAACTTTACGAGAAATAATTTAGAAAAAAATGCAGACTGAGGCACTTAGCTACATAATAATGTATTTTTTACTACAACCGGCTAACGAGAGCAGCTTCGGGTCGTCCGGGATATTTTGGTAAATTTTGGTGGCCCTCACATTTTCCTTTATACTCATCTCTAAATATATAAACGACACGTGCTGCTGCAACTCTCATCCTCATCAGTGATTTCCCGGTGAAATTGAGGAAATCAGTCTACCTCTAAATCAGTCAGCAGGCAATCGAGTCACGTTTTTGCTCTGTATTATCCTTGTCCTGCTCCCTCATTCTGACTGTTGCTTTGATCTTAACATGTCTTCTTTAATTTAATCTTAATTTTGGTTTTTCTTTCTTTGAAATCATCTTGATAAGAAAGATCTTTGATTTCAGTACATTTTGGTTTATCACCTTCGTCTCCTTCATCTACATTAGTTATGACACATGCTGCTCTCTTTCCTCCAACTTTAACATGACAATGTTAAGATTCAGCTATTTTATAATGTTACATACTCGATGGAACTATATGACCATCAAAAATAGAAAACGGAAAAATCCATACATAATCAACTTTAACTGTAAGTGATGACAGTTTTATAGTTCATGAAATCCTTATAAATAAACTTTCACTGATCGTTGATAAACATTTATAAGTTCACACAAGGAAAAATCTTTTCCTAAACATTTCTACCACAATCTGTAGCGCTTCATATGGAACCAAACCATAGTTGATCATAGTCCTAACCTTTTTATTGAAAGTGTCAACCTTTTTTTTTTTTTTTTTTTGCTTTTGTTGGAGTATTTCGCTTGATTTTATCTGCTCTTCTCCATGGCGCAGGGTGTGAACTATGACGTATCATTGTCTTACTTGAAAATTTTCTGGAAGACTCATTGCTGAAACTGAGGCAAATGACAAGGTTGTTCTGAATAATCTGCGACGTAAGTATACTTTTTTGTTCAACTGTTTCGTGCATGTTTACAATAGGCCTACTTTCCATGATAGTCATCAGTAGTGCAATGTTTGTAACAAATGACGTTTACTTTGTCCAACTGGTAATGCATCTGCAAAGATATATAAATAAAGTATTAATTGAGTTATTGTAATAGCTTTTGGATGAGTTTCTTTTTCCCTCATACAATTTTTCGATGCACTTTTTGTTATTACTGGTGTGCCTGATGATTACTATGAGACTAATATCTTTATAATGTTCAAAAAGTTTTAGCTGGAGGACAATCTTTTTTAGGCATTCTGTTTGGTGGGAAAACTACAAACTGCACTTGTTAACTGTAAAGCATCTATTCAGGTTAGTATTCTGCAGTACGGAACAAAATTCTCTCTTAAGATTTGTGATGCTTAGTTTCACTTTCGTAGCAAAAACGCTTAGTTATGGAATTGTTAGCGAGTTTTCCTTAAACCAGTAAGTTCTAGCTGGTGAAATTACTCTTCCTTTCCAATCGTTTACTACTGCTTTGGTTTATTGCATTAAGCATTTTGGTGCCATTACATACTTTGGTGTTGTGTTCTAAAATCTATGAACTGCTGGAAAAATTTCGACATCATCACTGCACAGGTAACCTATATTGAATTGGTTACTTTACTTGCAACATTTTCCTTCTGACGAAATTTGCACATTCAATTATTAAACAACTGATTTATCATTTTCCTTGTAGATTTCTGAAAGAATGAGCATTGAATCTAACCATAAGCTAAATTACAGTTCCCTACACGGCACAACCATTGTAGAACAAGCTATATTGCCATAACAAAGACTTACACGTTAAACCGCTTGTTCAGCAATGGTTCTGCTATCAAGAAAACTTTGGTTCATGCTGGCTCAACATTTTCTTTTGCTTATTGAGCCAGCTCCACTACTCCATGTCAGGGAGTAAACACAGGTAGCGCAAAAGAATTGGTGTGTTATTTGAAATAGTTCCTATTATCCATGCAAATAAACATAGTTTTATATGCCTTTCAGAGTAATAATGTATGATCCTTGCACCATATTAGTCATCATTATAAGCTAGAAAGGAGGCTCCTTATTCTCCACTTCATCAATGAAATTATCCAAGAAGCTCAGATGATGAGGGTGAAGAAGAAGAATCCGAAAAGTCAAAATATGAGGTACATGACGAAAATACGGAGGACAGTGGGCAGGTATTAATAGTTTTTGCAATTCTACAGTTTTTTATTGACTCGATGCTTGTGAGTACATCTAATAGGTCTAAGTTTGTGTTGACTAGCCAATTACGGGTTACAGTTCCCCCTTCTTGGATAGTGGTAAAACAATAGTGTTAGAGAATTGCTCTTTCTTCTACCTTGTGCAGATCAATCGAGACATGCTCAGCTCGATCAATACTTTCGCCACACTTATCTGCTGTTGGAAACTGAAATTTAAAATGCAAAGGACAAACAAGTTTCTCCACTTCACTTTTGAGCAAAACATATTGTAACAACATTTACAGATTTATCTATAATCTATAATGTATAATAAACAATAACTTTGTTCATGACATTAATAAAACAAGTTAACTTCGTTCATGTTGGGCCCGGGCTATCCTTACTAGTATACACATAAGTTGCCATCAGTTCTTAGATCACAAGGATTTCTAACAGCATGAAGGATTTGTTAGAGTTTGCCCTGAATTTCTTATCTTATTTGAATTTTACCATAATTGTGTTTTACTTCAAAAAGAATTTCTGGTTAGAAAAAATTTTCTTTGTGGAAAAGGACTCTACCATATTTATCCCTTTTCTTGAAGGAGATGTTTTAGACTTTTATAAATAGAAAATCTTTCTTTTCATACAATAACACAATAGCATTCACAATGTAGTCGTTTAGAGAGTTTTGTTTAGGGGAAGATTTTTCTCTCAACAGTTTTTAAGCTTTTATATTAATTTTTCATATATAGATCAATTGATCAAACCATATAATTAGAATATTATGCCTTTTTTAGCATATTTTTCTTTGTGTCTGATTTATTATAGTTTAAGGTTTGAAATTATTAGCTTCCGCATGACGCGCTGTTATTTCGATCCTAACAAGTGGTATCAGCGCCAATGGTTCGAGGTTCAAGGAAGTTACAAGGCGGGTTCAAATCAAGCTGCAAACCAATTTCACGATAATGAAAATTTATGTCCAAAAAAAAAAGATATCTGGAGTGCTACATGTGGATACAATTTTCAATCATATTTTCAGCAATCCTGCTGCTGTTGCATATTTTTAAAACAAAAGTAGTTTTTAACTCAAGTTTACTTTAATGCATGAGCTTCAATTTTCAACTCATGCTTGCTTTTAACGTATGAGCTTATATTTGTAACCCTTACTTACTTTTAACGCTTGGGCCAATTATTAACCCATGTTCACTTTTAACGCATGGGCTCCACTTTCAACCTGTGCTCACTTTTAACGCACAAGACTCAAATTTTCAACCATACCTATTTTTAACCATGACGAACATGCAGTAGTGATGAAGATTATATGAAGATGGAGAATCAGGATTATTTTGCCAGAAAATTCAGGCTAAGGGGAGATTTGTTAGGTTTTGCCCTGAATGTCTTATCTTATTTGAATTTTATCATAATTGTGTTTTACTTCAAAAATGATTTATGGGTAGAAAAGGCTTTCTTTGTGAAAAAAGACTCTACCATATTTGTCTCTTTTCTTGCAGGAGAAGTTTTAGACTTTTATAAATAGAAGATCTTTCTTCTCATACAATAATAACACAATAGCATCCACAATATAGTCGTTTAGAGGGCTTTGTTTAGGGAAAATTTTTTCTCTCAACAGTTTTTAAGCTTTTATATTAGTTTTTCATATATAGATCAATTGATCAAAACATATAATTAGAATATTATGCCTTTTTAGTATATTTTTCTTTGTGTCTGATTTATTATCGTTCAAGATTTGCAATGATTAGCTTCCGCATGACGCCCTAATTATTTCGATCCCAACAGAATTCCCACTTGATAACAAGAACAAATTTATCTCATGATCATTGGCAAAAATGTGCCATGAAAAGGTAGGGGATGTAGCCTTTCGGTTATAGGTTCATCTGAATCCATAACTTTCGACATGCAGTAGAGATATATGTAAAAATCTAACAAACCCATAATTTTAACATTACAATGAATTTAATACTAAGATTCTTAAAAGTTAAACCTACTGAATTTAAATCTTGGAAAGGTTCAAAAGTGGGCGCTGCAAAATTGAGCTGCAAGTGCACAACAAATTGGAGTATGTTGCAGTAAAACGAGTCAATTTAGCACGCAAAATATATTTTGACCTCTGTAACACTCTGCGAAAATCGTTGCTTACAGTTGAACCATAATTACATGATGGAAATAAAAAGCTACTTCTAAAATTCTGTAGTATTATATATCCGTCAATCAATCTAGGTTTACGTTATAAAGATCTGGGAGAAGCCTGCTTGTGGAAGTACCATTTTCTTCATCTTTACTGGGGACCGACGAATCGCTCCAAGGTGCATTCATACTTTGCACTTGACTGTCCTGAGAGTAAGTCGAAACCTGCGTTTGACTGTCATGTGATAGTTTCTCAAAGGATTTAAATCTCATTTCGTCATCTGATGTGCTGCGCTTGACTAGCGGTGCTTGCACCGGAAGCTTTCCTTCAAGCATACTCACGACAGAAGACATGGATGGCCTGAGAGTGGGAGAGGGATTTGTGCACAACAGAGCCAGATTTATCATCCGCATTGCCTCTTTTTTGGAGTAACTTGTACCGAGACGCGGATCCACTAGCTCTAAGAGATTTCCCTGTTCTTGTAGGACGTAAGCCTGCACGCCAAAGAGAAAATAATATTGACATCCATAGCAAGATAAAATTGGAAATGAAGGGAAAACAAATATAGTAAAACTAAGGGGTCATTTGGTTGCTGGTTAGAAAGGAAGTTTATATACAACCAACATCACTAATACCATGTTTGGTAGCTTTTTAGTTGCTTTGTATAAAATTCAGGACACCAAGTTTGGTTACCAATTTACAATCCCACATAACTAATACATTGTATAATTGATGAGAGAATTTATGTATTATTTATGCAGGGAAGAACATGGAATAACTAGTACATGAATGACTAAATCCTGTATAACTAATCTCTGCATTACTAATACCTGGATAATTCTAACTAGTAAACCAAACGACCCTTTAAGTGCAAAGATGTACCCATAAGCATGTGAACAGAAACTAATGAAAGAACTCTGATTCTAATATTTTCTTTGTCGTCCCACAGGAATGAAGAAACAGAGCTATCAAAGCACAAAACAATAACAAAAGAAGCTTTTCTGGCTTATAAATCCAGCGTGCAATTAAACTAAACATGTACATGGTAACACATGATGTTGCAGCAATTGTTAAAGATATTAGTATTTGGGAATGACAGTTCTGTAAAAAAGCAGTTTACCCAGTCAAGAAGGTAAACAAATTCCTCTTTTGGCCTATAGTTTGTGTTGCTTTTCCCGCTGACAATCTCCAATGCAACCACTCCAAAGCTATAAACATCAGCTTTGTCTGTCAAGTAGCCTCTCATTGCATACTCAGGAGCCATATAACCTCTTCAATAACGGAAAAAAGAAAAGTAAGATACTTCAAAGTGACCATGTTACCATTGATGAACAAATTCAAATGCAAAGAACTGTTACTCTCCCACTACATGTAGCAAGAAGAGCTTTTTTCATTTTTGGCTAGTTAGCCGAAATCAATTATGAGCGTTGTCCAAAATATACACAACCTATACACTGATTATGTATATTATATATAAATTTATATATATTACATGTATATTTTGTATATAATATGTTTATTATATGTATAAATATGCTTAATATACAAAACCTATACATTTTCTGGCGATTATTCTTTTGAGCGGTCCAAAAATGTAATCATTCCTAGCAAGAACCCTAGAAGAGTTCTCTACTGTTATATACCCTATCAAATTTAGTAGAGGATTTCTTTTTTCAAACTGAAATAAAGCACCGTGTTGTCTCTGACAGAAAGAAGATTATCTAGACAGTACTCCAAGAAAGGGATAATCGGAAGGCCTACACTGTTCCAGCAATTCGGGTGCTAATATGAGTGTTCTCTTCTTCATCTAATTTAGCCAATCCAAAATCTGAAATCTTAGCATTCAGATCCTTATCAAGAAGCACATTGGTACACTTAATATCTCTGTGGACGATTTTCAACCTTGATTCTTCATGAAGGTAAGCTAACCCTTTTGCTATTCCTGAGCATATCCTTTTTCTGGTTGCCCAGTCTAGATTCAACCTCTGGTCGTCACGGCCTAAGAAAGGAGAGAATTAGAGGAATATAAAGCATAAAGTCATTAATGATTTTAATAATGATGTTGCAAAGCATTACCAAAGAGAGCTCGAGCAAGACAGTTATTTTCCATGTATTCATATATCACCAATAACTGATTCCCCTCTATACAACAACCGTAAAGCTTCACTAGGTGTGGGTGTTGTAGAGCTGAAATCATGCCTATCTCATTGACAAATTCACGATTTCCTTGCTTCGACTTGGAAGAGAGCTGCTTAACAGCTATGATTGTACCATCGGAGAGTGTACCCTACAGACAGCAGATTAATCCACAACAATCATAGTCTAGACAAAAAAACATAGGATATATCTACTTAGAGAGAGAGAGAGAGAGAGAGAGAGAGAGAGAGATTTGATACCTTGTAAACTGGTCCAAACCCTCCTTCACCAATTTTGTTGGCAGGATCAAAGTTACCTGTAGCAGCTTTAATTTGTCTAAGTCTAAAATGACCTGTTTGTAAATCCAGGGCTCTGAGTTCTGTAAACAAGAAGAATATTGGAAACGTCAGTAAATATAGATCTTCTAAAACATCCGTATAATGGATAATTGAAAGAAAAAAAAACATCCGTTTGATGAAGACAGTTTAAGCAGTCATGAACATTTTGTTGTGTGCTAACTATTTATGATATGTCATGATGTTGATCTACCAACAGAACAGTCATCTCAATGCTTGTCAATTACTGGCAGATAATTATCTGCATATCGCAGCTAGAAATCTCTTAAACAATTCTAATTATATCGCCATATTATCAAATAGTTTCGCCACTCTGTTTGTCTAAGCATGTAGAGAGTGAATAAATTCTTTGAGGTATGTATTACCTAATTCTTCTTTATTATCTTTCCCTCCAAAAATGCCTTTCTTCCACAGAGCAAATATAACTATCAGAAGCACCACAATTGAACCAAGTACAATGCCAATAACAGCTCCGATAGGTAACCCCTTGCCTGTATCAATCTTATAATCTGCAAGAAGAAAGTGGAATTTATTAAGATAGGATTGTTGGAAGATAAGCGTAAAGTCTATTGGGAGAGATATACGGACTTGGAGTCACTGTGATAGCTGAAATCAGTGGTCCATATACACCTCTGTCTGGAATGGCGTTAGTCCCCTTCCCAGTCCAATACAAGTGAATCTCCAGAGTGCTATTATTAACAGAAATATTTTTGAAGTCCAGAGTAATGCCTTTTCCAACACCCTTAGCTTCCTTCATGATGTTGAAGTCCGGCAAAACTACATTTCCCTGTGTAAGAAATAAAAAAAATACCACATTATCTCCAATAGATTGGTACCTTCTATACTTAAATCAGAAAGTTGCCAATCATATCAGAACTCAAAATTTCAACATTTACAACAACAGCAACACCATACCCAGTGTGATCCCACAAGTGGGGTCTGAGAAGGGTGGGGTGTACGTAGACTTTACCCCTATCTTTGCATGGTAGATAGGTTGCTTCCGATTGACCCTCAGCTCAAGAAAAGCGTTTTTCAAAATAGGTTTATAAGAGTAAAAACTATAATGAAAATATCAAAAAAAAGAAAAGTATTGACAGCAAAAATAGTAAAGATAGCCAAAGCAAAAGAAACAACAATAGTAATAAAATTGAAGAGTAATATAGAATAATACACTAAAGTTACATATTTACAAAGAAGTTAGGTCTCCACTTACTTGTATTGCTACATCAAATATCCGCCTTCCAAGGCTGCTATATGTTGAGTCATTAGAATACATTATTTCAGCAAAGTGAAGGCGCACTCGATAGCTACCTCGTCGTAGGCAAAGCCCATAATATTTGAGAGAATTAGGGGCAACGCGTGCTGTCTTGTAAAAATTAGGAACAGACACGTCCAGCGGAGATGTATTTGTTGTAATATAGCTGGTTTCTTCACGACCTACGTACACTCCTGAACTGCTGAAAGCCCATTTATCCGAGGATGAGAAAAAATATGATGGACCGCTAATGGCCAAGTCCTCCTCATAATCATTTCCGTCAACTTTAGTTCTAGTTCCTCCACAGTTTATGAATAGCGAATGATCTGCAAATGACATAGAGAACATGACATGAGGAAGGACTGTGTAATTATTTCTAGCCAAAATTAATTACCGACACTAGCCAAAATATAAAAAAGGTAAATACTGATGATGGGTATAATATGTCTATTATATGTATATTTATGTAAATTATATGTATATTATACATCATATACAAAACATATACATTTGCTGGCTATTATTTTTAGAAAGGTCCAAAAAATGCAATATCCCTAAAATAATAGGGTTAATAGGCTTTAAATCTTACATTTCACTTCTGTGGGACAAGCGAGGTCTTTCTTGGAACACCAGGAATCGCTGCAATTTCGAATAGATTAAATCACATAATTAGAGAAAATAGACAGAAAGCATCAATAGACTTTCAACTTTATGCATAAGACAACATTAAGAATTTACAACTTGCTGCTGCTTGTTGTTGAATAGCTGGAGATCAAGTTTCTGTTTTTTTAAAAAAAAAAAGGTTTGTAAGTCAGTTATTGGACTAAAATTTTCACTTACAAAAAAGAAATAATATATGAATATAGGTTCCCAAACAAAGAGGAACAAAGCTCACAAGGTTGAGGACTGGCATCCTCGAGCAGATGTTTGTGTGAAATTGTTGTATGATATATCACTGTGAAAAAAAAAGAAGAAAAAAAAAAAAAAAAAAAAAAAAGATAGTTGTCATGAACTTAGAAGACACCAAATTCTTGAAAATGCACCCTTGCAGCAAACAAAGTTTTGGCATGTTACAAGGTATTATTCGTGGCTAGCTATGATAAAAACCAAAGTTTACTACTAAGATGAGGTAAAATGAACAAATTGAGCAAATACCTACATGTTATCACGGCTGCTGAATATCCAGTTGGGAATTGGTCCGCTTAATGTGTTGTCACCAAGAAACCTACATCGCAGATAAAATTGTTGCTTGTTATAAATGAACGGAAATTTTGAGAGAAAAAAAACCTGTACAAGATTTACGCTTCAACTTGTAAAAGGTTACACTGTAAGGGACCTACATATTATCAACATCCAACTGCTCAAATGTATTTGGGATTGCACCATTCAGCATGTTGTTGCTCAGGTCCCTGCAAATAAATAGCTCTTATCAGAAGCAGGCAGGATTAGCATTAAACCATAGAGCCACTTAAACCACTTTGGTATCTGAACAATTAGTGAAAATCTGTGCTCCATCATGCAAATGTCATGCAACTACAAGGAACGCATCTCTGCATACATCTCACAGAGACTTCTATGGTCTAGAAATCGGGATATACTAAAATATTAAAGAGCCAAAACACAGAACTTGCTAGAAAAAAGGGTTTCCCATAAAAGAATTGAAAATAATGATTAAAAAGATAAAAGAAGACAAACTTACAAAAGTTTCAAAAACGTCATGTTGCCTACGGAATTAGGAATTGGACCAAAAATTGAGCAATTTCGCAAAATCCTGCATCATTAAAGTCAAATTAGAACCATGAGCATAAGAAATTATGATGAATAGATGTACTAGATATTTTCCAACTACAAGCATAAACTACTCACAGCCTTTTCAGCTTCGTAAGGCCTTCAAGATTTGGGAATCGAATTTGTTTTCCTCTCAAATCAGATATTCTCCTGAAAACAACAATGCACGTAAGAACTTCCGCTATAACCCTATATCCTTCAATTTTCTCTTTCTGTTACTTCCTTTGTTTCAGTTGGTTTATCTTACTTTCCTTTTTAGTCTGTTTAAAAAAAATGCCGCTTTCTTAATTTGGCAACTCTTTAATTCAATCTCACATGGCATGTTTAAGATCACAAGATTAAAAAACATTTTGGAACATTTTACATATTTATATTTTTAAGTCCATAAGATTCAAAAGTCTTCTTTATTTTCTAAAACTCCTGTTCCAATCAAACTAAGACAAACAAATTGAAACGAATGTAGTATAATAGAAGAAAAGGGAGCTTGAAAGCGAAATTAACAGTTATTTGACTGTAAAAGCAGGACAAGAGAAGTGTGTACTTACAACTCAGTCATGTTTTCCCACTGGGATATTGTAGGAGGAATAGGTCCCTCCATTAACGTTCCTTGAATGTCTCTGCAAAAAAAATCATGATATAGCAATTAAAAACTATGTATGCTACCATATTTTTGCTTAGGGAGAAGAAAATTGTATCAACATTTACTACTATCAGATGCATACTTACAATCTATTCATGTTGGTCCAATTGCCAATAAAATCTGGTATTTTTCCAGATATCCTATTCCCGTCTATCCTACTGCAAACAGACGAAAGAGTTAAGAGATTGAAACACAAAAGTCAAATGTTCTTCTAACATTTTCTTGCTTACAAGTCCGTCATGTTCTTAAGATTGCTGAAGTTCTCAGGTATAGTTCCATTGAGAAAATTGGCAGAAAGCATCCTGCAAAATGATCCATCAATTAACCACGATAACTGAAAAATCACACAATTCGTCCCCATTTCTTTGGCACTTTTTGCTTATGCTGAGTCAATTTGACCAATTTTATATTAAAATTCCTCTGAAACTATACAAAAAGTATTATAAATTACAGTTCTCTTCAAATCAAAATAGTGACAGTTACATTTTAGTTTGAATATCGGAAAGCAAAAAGTGCTAAATAATTTGAACAGAAGCAATAAGTAAATATTAGACATCGAATATCTGGTTACTATGTCTTACATTATTCTCAGGCGGCTCAAACTACCAAGGTTTGTAGGAAGAGGTCCTTCAAGTAGATTATTTTCCAAATTTCTGAAAATATCCAATTCATCAATGTAATATCCAATTTAGGTACACCAAAAGTATGTAGAAAATAAAAGGAAGTATGCAATATCTTTTACTTACAGTTCTTCCAGTGTTTCAATGTCACCTAATTCGTTGGGAATCGGCCCACTGATACGGTTACCCAAGAGTGACCTATACATATAAGTTTGAACAACATGTCAAAAGACAAAAAATGAAAAAAGCTTCTTCACTGAAAATCTTTTAAAAGATTAAAAGGAGAAAACTTACAGAATAGTGACGCGAAGCTTGCCATAGCTTGAGGGAATCGATCCATTTAAGAAATTGCGAGACAGATCTCTGAAAATGCAAAAATTGATTATTGAGCCTCCAAATTTTGCATGTTATGATCCACTTTAAACTTTTAGATTTCACACTTTTTAAGTATATGGTCTGCACAATTCAGTAGACTTTGTTTCATATAAAGCAACAAACAATTAACTTGTCACTGCTATGATTTATAAAAAAGAAATTGAATAGAACACATACAAGTTTCTATAATCAAGAGTTCAACAAGTTTCAGAAAGGCCCAAGTTTGATAGTTTGTCACGGGAAAGTGGATTACTGTTCAACATACTCTATTTTAAGCAATTATATGCTGGTAAAATTCCGTTTATACAACATGCCACTCTCTACATGTTTTTCTTAAATCATCAGGATCTTCATGACTTCTTTTAACTTATTGATACAATTTTGATATTTAAAGGTGAAAACAAATGAGAGAAATCCTGTATGTGTCTCTATTAACTGATACTCACAATTCTCGCAGATGAGTAAGCTCCGAAAATTCTGGAGGCAGAATTCCTGTCATATTAAGACCCTTCAATTGGCTGTATCAACAAAAAAAGCAGAAGATATCAAAGAAATTTCTTAACAGGGTCTAAAATATGTATTCATTTTGAATATCTAAGACTCAATGGGATAATAAATCACAAGAGGACAGGGTGTTTATACCAAACTAATTCAATTTAACATGGTTAAGTGATTTAATGAAATGAAAATATGTATTCATTAACCTTGATTAATTGATAGAGGTGTATGTACAAACACATATCATGCATTTTTTCGTTTAGTGTAAACACCTGATAGCAAACAGAGGTGGAGTTAATAGGTCAACTTAGCTTAATAGTGTAAGCATTTAATATACTATCACTGCATAAAACTCAAAATCAAATGAATATATAAACATTTCTCTTCATCAATAACTAAAGGAAATAATGCAACACTGAGATGCTTGCATTATTGATTCTTCCTATTACCATAATTCACATCTTTGGATATGATCCAAAGTTAAAAGAAGCAGAGCTTACATTGTAACAACATGGCAAATTGAGCTGCTATTGAATGAGCAGTCACATGTTACATTGCTGACAATTTTATTAGAAATAGGATCTGTCATGTTGAAACCTTTCCTCTCCCTGCAAGAAGCACTGTTGATGCCATTCCAATGTTTGTTCTGAAGTTTCGATGATATTGTTTTCAGAACATTTACTGTGACATCAAAGTTAAAGTTAAATCACAATTTTAACTGCATCCAGATGAGAAACTCATAGTATACTAGTGTTAGTCTTGGAGAACAAATTGAACTCTAGTATACTGTGATACTTAATCTTACAAAAAATTTTAATCTCCTGATCGATCCATTTTCCACTACTGAAAAACAAGAATTAGCGACGAGCAAATTTTGTAGCTAAACAATAAAATTCGTCACTAATCCTATTTAGCGATGGATTAGCGATAGGTTATCAAAAAATTTGGTTAACTACAAGCAATTTAGGGATGGATTAGTGAGAAATGTGTGACGAATTTCATTTGTTTTTGTAGATAGCACTGAAATGTGATCATCAGTTTACACATAATGCATCATATTGGTCATTGGTAATATTGTTTTGTATTAAGAGGTGGAGCAGATAGTCTTGAAAATAATATGTACAACAGGATAAGTTTGGCCTTAGACTAACCAACAATATCATTTTTTATAATCATTTGGTATTTGATCGTCAATGGCTGAACCAATTTAGAATTCCGCTGCATGGCATATTAAGGAGAAGCGTTTCCTACCAACGGTTTCTCCATTTCCAGGACTCGACTCAAAATCTCTAATTAAGAACGGAAGGATTTCATCCATCTCACCATACCTCTTGATACCATTTATAGCATCATTGCTAAAATTCTGACTATACTGTAGGGTTTCCTACCTAAAATTCAAGAATATTGGGAACTCGAGCAGATAATTAGTATGAAATGACACCTATAAAACTTGTTTTTCATACTTTCACTGAGAAAATTATTTTGTTAAGAAAAATATTTTGACCATCAAAATATGAAAATATTAAAAATCATTCTCCTCCATACCAAACACACCCAGAAAGGCCTTCCATTTTGGGAAATATACCCAAAATGATAAGCACTAAGCCCTCACTGGTATTATAAAAGGTGAAGGATAGCGTGGTCAGTTAGCTATTATTTTATTTTATTTCAGCCTATGTAAAACATAGTGGAATGCATGATTTAAAGGGAGTAAGGTGCACTCCTTAAATATATACATGTTCTTTACTTATTATTTTTTCTAATTTTGTACATACATATAGATAGCCCGAGTCAAATACGTGCGCCAACTACTTGTATACACAACACCTCTAAGGAAAACAAAAATAGCTAGAGAAAGAGACTCCATAAATGATACAACCTCATGTTCGTATTATATATCTTTTAAGCGTTAGTAAGGACAACTTCTATCTCTCTCTTTAAACGTCACTTAATTAATAATTATTTCACTAATTAGAACAGTAAAAGTAGATCAAATGACCTATTATATACTTTTAAAAACATCAAGTATGTTGAGACAAATTTAATTTACTAAACAATTAATACTTAGGTCACTACTAGAAATAGAGGTTTTTTCCACCAACATTCGGCGAAAATTTGTGCTATAAAACATGAATTTCCCATTTCATTCCCACCGAATCAGATCACTGGAAAAACACATGGTGAGAAATAGGTTCCCATTGAAACGTTGGAAATTTTCCTGGTGAAAATACTACTATTTAGATATTTCCCCTCGACATTCAATGAGAAATATTTTTCAGTGAAAAAATAGAGATTTTTTAGTAATGGGTTCAAAGAGTAATTATTTTGTTTTTTGTTCAGTCATTTTTTTTTTGGGGGTTGGGGTGGGGGGGGGGGGGTTGTGTTGTGGTAGAGAAAAGGAAATTACATTAATGATTGGTAGAGAAAGGAAATTGCATTAATGATTGATAAAAACAACAAACAACTTGTTAAAAGCAGCATGTGATGGCCATGTTATGAATTGAATAGTCAAAGCAGTCTAGATCATTTGAATAGAAAAATGCAACATGCCTCTAAGGGTGTGTTCGGTAAGGAGGAAAATGTTTTCCAAGGATAATGTTTTCGTTATTTTCTCATGTTTGTTTGGATAGTGAAAAATAAGTGAATTTCTTATTTATTTTCTCATCTTCGTTTGGTTGATAGAAAACGTTTTCCGAAAAATACTCATCCAAACCTCACCAACTCCAACCCAATCTCATACCCCAACCCCACCCACACCCCACTCCCACCCACCCACCCACCTACGCCCCCACCCCCACTCCAAAAAAAAAATTCTTTTGATTTTTTTTTGTTTTTTGCACCCCAGCCCAACCCTCACCAACTCCATACTCCACACGCCCACCCACACCCCACTCCCACTCACCCACCCCTACGCCCCCACCCCCTCCATTTTTTATTTTTTGGGTGCAAAAACCCAAAAATAACGTCAAATTTTTTTTTTCAAAAAAAAAAAAAAAATTAGGGGGAGGGTGGTGGGTGGGGGGAGGTGGTGGTGTGGGTGAGGGGTTGGGAGTGGTTGGGATTGGGTTGGGTGGTGGCAGAGTGGTTGGTGAAATGAACTTGTGAACTTGTTTTCCCTACTTTTATTAGGAAAGTCATTTTTTCTAATTTTGAGGAAAATATTTTTCAAAATTTTTGATCAAACGAACATGAGAAAATTGCAAAACATTTTCTGGAAAATGTTTTCTTCCATACCGAACACACCCTAAAAGTATAAAGAAATTCTATATCGGTCAACTTAATCTTTTAATATTAGGGGATCGTTTGTTTGCTGGTTAGAAAGGGTCTTATTCATGTTTTAAATTAGCACAAGTAGTATCATGCTTGGTAGCTTTTTAAAAAATTCAGCACATACAATTTCAAATAATTAAAATATGTATAAGTTATAAGTCAATTTACATATTAAGCAAGATAAAAGTTTAAATAATTAATACATGAATTACTAAGCCTTACGTACCTAAATCCTACGTTACTAATACCTACATAATTCTAACCAGCAACCAAATAACCCTTTAATTTTTTACTCTTACCCACAAAATTGATGAAAGAAAAGATTTAGACAGAAATTTTTCATTACGTAAGATTGCTTTATTAGCGTTGATGTTAAACTATTACCCCCTCTGTTTTAAAAAGATCGTCTTAATTTGAATTGACACAAAATTTAAGGAAAAAAAACTTTTAAACTTAGATATTTTTGTGATTATAAATTATCTCATAAAATTATATTATTTCTAAATATAGAAATATGTCAATTTTTTATAAACAAAATAATAAGGAAAATAAAACAATCCTATCGGAGAGGGGGGGGGGGGGGGGGGGGGGGGGTTGTAAGTACTAATAATGTTGAACAATCAATTCACAGAAACAAACAAATACGCACACCATAACAGTAGCAAAAACTGACCAACCCAAAAATAAAAATTAAAAGGAAGGAAAAGAAAAATAAAAAGCTGACTCGGATAGTACGAAGCAATGCATTTCATTCAATGAACAACAAGAAAATGTCAAGAACAGTTTTATCTTTCAGATTGCAAATATAAAAATATATAAAAAAGGAAACACAATATCACACGAAGAACACCCAGAAAGAAAAAAAAGAAAAAAATTCATGAGATTTAGCAAAACAAATTACGGATCAATGCATGGGGATGAAAATCAAAGAGAGAAAAAAAATCACTAATTTTCGAATTTGGGCTTGTTGATAAGGTATCTTCAATGGAAAATCCATCAAAAACGTTACTGAAGAGCCAAATTCCGACGGATTACGTTTAATATTTTTGTCGAAATTAACAATTTTCTGATAGTATAATTCGCAAAAACCGTAAAAAGAAGAGAAATAAAATGTACTCCATAACTATCACTATTAGAAAATCGCTAATTTTCAGAATTCAAAAGGAAGAAAAGAGAGTAATATAAGAAGACAAAAAGTGTTTAACTGTTTATAGATAAGAACGAGGAAGAAAAACGCAATTACTGTCACTATCAAAAGATCGCTAATTTTCGAAGGAAAATCCGTCAGACATGTTACAGACTAGCCAAATTCCGAAAGATTTTGTTTAAATTTCCGTCGAAAAATTAGCAATTTTCTGATAGTGTACTTTGCAGAAACCTTTAAAAAAAAAAAAGAACAAAAGACAATAAGTACCACCATCAGACATAGTAGTGTACTTTGGAGCAACGATAAAAAAGAAGAGAAAATTAAGTAACTAACCTTCTTCTTCAGGCAAAAGTTGAGCAACAGATCCCAAGGGTGAGAACAAAGATATAAAGAGAAATACAACACAAAATCTGATACAACTATCCATTGAAGTTATCTCTTTGTAGTTGTTGTTGCTGAGAAGAATAGTTTTCAAGTTTTAACCCCTTTTAATTACAAATGCTGTGTATAAAGGAAGACACATTAGACCATATTGTTCAAATAATAGAGGAAACAAACAACATATGAAAAGCGTAGAAACTGACCATAAATGAAACATGTAATTAAGTCGTCAAGGAAAGGTCGTTACGAGTTAAAGCCTTGAAAGGGAAGGCGGGAATGGAGAAAGAAAAGATAAGTGGTGATATAAATAACGGAAAAGGCTCATAAATACCCCTAACCTATTGAAAAAGACTTATAAATACCCTTTTTCCACCTTTTGGTCTAAAAATACCCTTCCAACCACCTTTTAGGTCTAAATATACCCTTAAGGTTTGTTTTTGGCTCAAATATACCCCTCAAACTAATAAGTTAAAATTAACTCTTTTAAAAAGCCAAATGGCATTTTGTAATTGTTCAATAATAAAATTCCGTAATTTAAAAAAACAAATCCAGATTTAAAAAACAAATTGCCAATAATAAATTGCTAGTAATTTAAAATTCCAGATTTAAAAAAAAAATTGCCAATAATAATATTCCGTAATTTACATATTTTTTTAAAAGAAAAATTGTGTGGAAACTTAAAAATTAAAAATTAAATTTTTTTAACGAATTAAAAATTAAAAATTAAAAAATATGAACGAAACTATTTTTTTTTTTTTTTTGCATTTCGTGAATTAATCAACGAAATATGTTTTTTTTTTTTTTTTGCATTTCGTGAATAAAAAAACGAAATAGGAAATTATAATTTTTTTTTTTTTTTTGCATTTCGTGTATTAAAAAATGAAATAGGATAAAAAAAATTATTTTCGTTCATATAAAAACAAAATTGAAAAATTGGACAAAATATATTTTCCAATTTCGTTTTTATATTTTATTTTTTTATTCACGAAATGCAAAAAAAAAAAAAAAAACATATTTCGTTGATTAATTCACGAAATGCAAAAAAAAAAATCAGTTTTGTTCATATTTTTTAATTTTTAAATTAAATAATATATGTGTCCAATCACAAAATGCCATTTGGCTTTTTAAAAGAGTTAATTTTAACTTTGTTAGTTTGAGGGGTATATTTGAGCCAAAAACAAACCTTAAGGGTATTTTTAGACCAAAAGGTGGAAGGAGGGTATTTATGAGCCTTTTTCAATAGGTTAAGAGTATTTATGAGCCTTTTCCGTATAAATAATAACGGAGAGAACTAGGAATAAGTTTTAGGTACAAAATGGCAGAAAATGAAAAATAAGGTCCTTTATATGTTTGGGATAGGTTCAAAATAGTGTCACGACCCAACCCCGTAGGTCGTGACTAGTGCCCGATCTGGGCACCCGAACACATCTATCAATGCTATCTCAAATTGTATCAAACGCATTCTAGCATATAGCAGAAGCCGACAAGGCTTTATTTCAAATTTAGTCAATTTCCAGAAAAAAAATTCGGCAGAGTTTCCTTTGTTTTACGGACTACCCAATATACCCTGCACGCAGAAAATACCAACAAAGGCCACACAGGGCCAACAGAGCAACATTTAAATATATGTGGACCGGCCGCCGCGGCGAAAGGGGATCGCCCAAACACAACATAAGTACACAACTGTACAGAAAGACCCCAACCCACAAACATGTCCACAGACCTCTAAACAGACCGACAGAATCATATGACGGGACAGGGCCCCGCCGTACCCATGAACGAGAATATACATATATAGAGGTGACAGACTATACCAAAAGATGGTTCTGAATAAAAGAGCGCTCCAAAATAGCAGAATAAGATCCTAAGCGGACGGATCAGCAAACCTGTCGTCGGTACCTGCGCGGCATGAAAACGCAGCCCCCGAAGAAAGGGGGTCAGTACGAAATATGTACTGAATATGTAAAGCCTGGATTACAGAAACAAAATCATAACTGTTACAGAACGTACAGAAAAGTGAGTAGAAAATCCAAAGTATCAAATACATATTTCCAAAACATGCAGAGTGTGTACAGAAACATATGTCATATCAAATCCGGCCCCTGCCAAGGGACTCGGCAGACAGAACGTGGCCACCCTCCCGACGCTGGTGCCACAACACAGAAGAATCAGAATAGGGGCATAACCCCGTAACATAATATGTCATATCAGATGGCCATAATAAATCATATCAGAACAAGCGTACATGGCACAACATACTCCACAAACCCATGTACGCGTATACCTGCCCCCTCACATTGAGGCACGGCGAACAATGCAAAGGATCACGCTTGACAACATATCCTGGCCCGGGCTCAGTGTGGGGAAACATTGGGGCATCCACGAATGGAGTAGTGAGAAACTAAATGCAGTTAAAATATCATAAATATTTTCAAAGACTCGATGAGGCATATCAATGACAAACCAATTTAATGAAATCAGACGGGATTGTAATAAGTGGGTTTCAGATGTCATAATGAATTACAGAAGCATAACCTTTCTGAAATCGTTCCAAGTGACAAAACGATTCATAAGACTTAAGGAAATATTTAAAATAGTTTTTGTTTAGTAGTTAAAAGAGCAGTCAGAACATTCCTTTCAAAACCGTTCGAAAACAGGCCTTAAGTACAATAAGGGTAAAACCGGGAATAGTGGGCCCACCTCGGAACAAACAAAGCGGTGGGCTCCAATTACGTGTTTTCAGCTTATGGGGTCACCTACGAAGGTTCTACGAACATTCTATAACTTTTCATAAAGTTTGGGGAAAGTTTGCATAATTTTCAAGAAACCATACAAAAAGGGTTCAATTCTATCGAACGAAAATGTAACAATTTCAGACGCGGATTCCGATGAGCAGAATATCCTCCGAGGCGTAAATCCGATCCTAGTACTTCTAGGACATGCCAAAAGAAGACTCGGGATAGCTTTACATACCTTTTGAGCTTTTTAAGCCTATCCAAGCTCACTTCCCGTTTCGTCGAAAATCTGCAAATGGTCACATTTACCAATTATGAGTTATGGATGCCACAAATTCAACTTAATGCATACTTGCCTACCGAAATTTCGGCAGCACTTCCCCTATACATATAGCACCCTCGAGAATTCAACTCGGCTCAAAATCATCAACAACAACCCAAACAACAACATCAACATCAACAACAAACATTAGAAACACAATATGGCACAACTAGTTCTACTTGCCGACATAATGTCATAACCTTCATTTCAACTTCAATTCCCAAACCAATTTCAATGACTTCGCATTCATTATCAAACTAGATCATCACAACATAGTTTAGAAGCGTTTCATATCGTTTCCTCAAATTATACACACGATATACATAATATACAAACTTTCCGCCAAAGTCTTAACTCGTCCGAAACTTCTAATCTTTGGCATACACATTCATAACATGTTTCCATCTTCCAAATTCATCAATGATCATCATAACTTATACCCTAACATCTTCATTTTCACAACGTCGTAAAATCGTACCAAAGCGACATAAGTTTCTACATTTCATTTCAAAGCAAACTCATATCATTTTACTTTCATTCACATTGCAAGAATCACAATAACACAACTAACACACTAAACAAACTTAATCCATTTCAATCCATACAACTCCATACCACACGGCCAAATACTCTTTTTGCCAATTCATCCAATTTTATTCAACTTTCATTCACAATATGAATTCCATCACATTCACAATTAGAATACAACATAATTTCAATTCTTCATTGGTATACAATGCATGCATACACACGGCTACACATATATACCACACACCCACTTTGCAAACTTTTATCTCTTCATACAATCAACACATTTCCACATACTACAACACAAACAAAACTTCATAACACAAGAATAAGGGGTGAATTCTTACCTTTTTACTCCCTCTTCTTCACTTGAATGAATGGTCACCTTGAAGAATTGAGTGCTTCTCTCTCCAAACCAACTATACCAAGTTGTAAAGGGACTTTGAATTAGTGAAAATCCAACAAGAGAATAATTTTTAAGGCAAGATTTTTTGTGGTGAAATTTCCAAGCAAAACCCGAACCCTTCTTCTCCTTGCTCTCTCTCTCTTGTTTTGTTTTCTTGTCTTCTAATTTTCTTGAACTTTCTAAGGGATAAGATGATATATATAACATGGTCCCTTAAGTTAATTAATCACATAGAAAAATTAAATAAAACATGGGTTTGGGCCATTGGCTTGGCCGGCCACCCCTAGAAACTTTGGGCCTCATTTTTTTCCATTATTCTTGGCCCAATGACTTATAGTCCACGTTTTGTAATTCCCGAAATTAATTTCCAAAATTCCAAATTTGCCCTTGGCCTTATTCGACACTTCCACATTAATATTCTTTCCTACACAACTCCTATGTCAAATAAAAATTAATTATGACCTTATTTCTTACAAGTCAAGATTGTTTTCAAATTTTTCCAACGTGTGAAAACACGGGATATAACATCCTCCCCCCCTTTAGAACATTCGTCCTCGAATGTTAAATTAATCTTATAGGGTCTGAAAATACTTTGGGGGAGTTTATGTTCATAGACAGCACATATGACACACATTCATTATTGAATAGAATTAAGCAAGGATTCAAGATTACCTGTGAGCATAGGGAACAAATGAGGATATTTCTTCTTCATTTTCTCTTCGGCCTCCCAGGTCATTTCTTCCCTGTTGTTGTTCCGCCACAGCACCTTAACAGAGGCTACATCTTTGTTCCGGAGCTTCCTTACCTGGCGGTCCAAGATGGCTACGGGCTGCTCCTCGTAAGATAACTGCTCCGTCACTTGAATGTCATCCGCAGGAAATATTCTGGAGGGATCACCAATACACTTGCGGAGCATAGACACATGGAATACCGGATGTACCGCTTCCAAATCAGATGGCAGATCTAACTCATAGGCGACATTTCCAATTTTCCGCACAATCAGATAAGGCCCAATATAACGCGGACTAAGCTTACCCTTTCCGCCGAACCGCATTACGCCTTTCATAGGCGATACCTTTAGAAATACCCAATCACCAACCTGGAATTCCAAAGGACGACACCGTTTATCAGCGTATGATTTCTGTCGACTTTGGGCTGCCAATAGTCGCTCTCGGATAAGTTTCACCTTATCAATTGCCTGCTGGATCATATCTGGGCCGATTAATTCTGTCTCGCCAATATCAAACCAACCAATAGGTGACCTGCATTTCCTGCCATACAAAGCCTCGTACGGAGCCATCTGGATGCTGGAATGGTAACTGTTGTTATAAGCAAATTCAATCAATGGCAAGTGATCCTCCCAGCTACCTCTGAAATCAATAACACAGGCCCGCAACATATCTTCAAGCGTCTGGATAGTGCGCTTGGCCTGTCCGTCACTCTGAGGATGGAAAGCTGTGCTCAGGCTCAGCTGAGTCCCTAATCCCTCCTGAAAAGACCTCCAGAAGTTCTCCGTGAACTGGGCACCTCTGTCAGTGATAATAGATATAGGAACTCCATGAAGTCGCACCATTTCTTTAATATAAAGCCTGGCATAATCCTCAGCGGAATAAGTAGTTCTAACGGGGAGAAAATGGGCTGATTTTGTCAGCCTATCAACAATAACCCAGATGGAATCATACTTCCGTGGAGTGCGAGGCAAACCTGTAATGAAGTCCATATTAATGATCTCCCACTTCCACGTCGGAATTTCCATTTCCTACAACAGTCCACCCGGTTTCTGATGTTCAATTTTGACCTGCTGACAATTCGGACACTGGGCGACGAACTCTGCGATATCCCGTTTCATACCATCCCACCAGTATAGGCATCTAAGATCACGGTACATCTTTGTAGAACCAGGATGAACAGAATAGCGTGCATAATGTGCCTCGCCCATAACCTGCTGCTGTAGCCCTGCAATATCAGGTACACACAACCTGCCTCTACATAGTAAGGTTCCGTCGGGTGTAAACTCGAACGGAGTCTTCTCCTTTTCATGGGCAGTGTCTCTGTATCGAGCTAAAACAGGATCTTCATATTGATACCGCTTGATATCTTTCTTAATAGATGATTCAGAAACCCCTCGGACAGAAATCCGTGTATCTCCAGAATCGGCCAGACGAACCCCAAGATTAGCCAACTGGTGAATATCACGTACTAGCTCCTTCCGGTCTGGCTGTAAATCTGCCAAGCTGCCCATAGATTTCCGGCTAAGCGCATCTGCAACAACATTAGCCTTGCCCGGATGATACAGAATATCCACATCATAGTCTTTCAGGAGCTCCAGCCACCTCCGCTGCCACAAATTAAGCTCTTTCTGCTTAAAAATATACTGGAGACTCTTATGATCTGTATAGATATCAACATGGACGCCATATAAATAATGTCTCCATATCTTCAGGGCATGAATCACTGCTGCAAGCTCCAGATCGTTGGTAGGATAATTCTTTTCATGCTTTTTGAGCTGTCGGGAGGCATAAGCTATAACTCGGCCGTGCTGCATCAATACACAGCCTAACCCCACACCAGAAGCATCACAATAAATAACATACCCGTCTGGTCCCTTGGGAAGAGTCAGAACTGGAGCTGTAGTCAGCTTCTCTTTCAGCAACTGGAAGCTTCGTTCACAAGCATCAGTCCACTGGAACTTGGCTCCCTTCTGGGTTAGCCTTGTCAAAGGCGCTGAAATCGAGGCAAACTTTTCCACAAATATCCTGTAATAGCCTGCTAACCCCAGAAAACTACGTACCTCCGTGGGCGTCGTGGGTCTGGGCCAATTCTTCACGGCCTCAATCTTCTGTGTATCCACCCGGACACCATCAGCTGCAATAATATGCCCCAGGAATGCCACTGAAGCCAGCCAGAATTCACATTTAGAAAATTTTGCATATAATTTCTGATGTCGAAGTACCCCTAATACCGCTCTCAGGTGATCTGCGTGCTCTGCCTCGGACCGAGAATACACCAGAATAACATCGATAAATACAATTACGAACAAATCCAAGAATGGCCTGAATACCCGGTTCATTAAATCCATGAATACCGCAGGAGCATTAGTCAGCCCAAAAGACATAACTCTGAATTCATAATGCCCATATCTGGTCCGGAACGCTGTCTTAGGAATATCAGCCTCTCGTACCCGTACCTGATGATAGCCTGACCGAAGATCTATCTTCGAAAAATATTTGGCGCCCTGCAACTGATCAAACAAGTCATCAATTCTGGGGAGGGGGTATTTATTCTTTATAGTTACCTTATTCAGCTGCCGATAATCAATACACATACGCAGCGACCCGTCTTTCTTACGCACAAATAATACCGGGGCTCCCCAAGGCGAAGTACTGGGCCTGATGAAGCCTTTTTCTAACAGATCCTTCAACTGCTCTTTCAGTTCTTTCAATTCTGCCGGTGCCATTCTGTACGGGGGAATAGATATCGGCTGAGTATCTGGAAGCAAATCAATAGTAAAATCTATCTCCCGGTCTGGAGGAAGGCCTGGAAGCTCATCTGGGAATACATCTGGAAATTCATTAACCACGGGAACTGACTGAAGAGTCGGTGTTTCTGCTGTCAAGTCTTGTACCCGAACCAGATGATAAATATAACCCTTTCTGATCATTTTCTTCGCCTTAAGGTATGAAATAAACTTACCTTTCGGCGATGCAGTATTACCTGCCCATTCTATAACTGGCTCCCCAGGAAACTGGAAACGAACTACCTTATTTTGGCAGTCAACATTAGCATAACAGGAGGCTAGCCAGTTCATTCCCATAATAACATCAAATTCAATCATATCTAATTCCACCAGATCTGCCTTTGTGTCTCGGCCGCATATAATTACAGAACAGTCTTTATATACCTGTTTCGCTACAATAAAGTCCCCGATCGGTGTAGCTACCTCAAATGGCTCTATAGGCTCGGACGTTATACCAATTTTACTAGCAACAAGAGGCGAAATATACGACAAAGTCAAACCTGGATCAATCAATGCATACACAGACCGAGAGAAGACCAATAATGTACTTGTAACGACATTAGGCGATGTCTCCTGGTCCTGGCGGCTGGACAAAGCATAAATGCGGTTCGAAGGACCGCTAGTACCAGAAGCTCCACCACGACCTCTGCCGCGACCCGCCGGTGCTGACGTACCCGGCCCAGTAGGGCGCATAGCCACTGATGAAGATGATGACCCGGCGGCTGATCCGGTAGGCTGCGCTGCACCGCCCGAACTACCCTTATACGGGCAATCTCTCACAGAATGGCCCTGACGGCCACAAGAAAAACATGCACCGGTGGCCCTGTAGCACTCTTCCGGATGGTATCTGCCACAATAAGAACACTGAGGCCTAGGTGGCCTCGTCTGACCAGAACCCCTATTTGACCGCGAACCTGAAGCCCTGGAGCTCTGACCTGCACCTGAATACCCTGGGCTATCAAATCTGCGACCTGTAGGCTGTGGAGGTGCGCTCTGTGCCGACTGGGATAGATGTCTGCTAGGCTGCTGCGGCTGCTGAGGCTGTCTGCCCCGAAAATCTCCAGAATACCCAGATGATCTGGCCCTCTTAGGCTGTCTCCGATCCTGACTCCTATCAGGTTGACGCTCCCTATGCCGGTCCTCCATGCCTTGGGCGTGCGCCTGAATCCGGGCAATATCCATGTCGGGCTAAGCGGCCAATACCAAGCAATTGTCGACAAAATACCAGTCCAGCCCCATAATATACATGTGCATCCTGTCAGCCATAGTAGATACCACAGCAGGTGCGTATCGGGCCAATGAGTCAAACTCCATACTGTACTCTCGGACGCTGCGGCCCCTCTGTCTCAGTAATAAGAATCTGTCAGCCTTGGCCCGCCGTAACTCCGGAGGCAGAAAATGGCTAAGAAAAGCCTGAGAAAAATCATCCCAAACTGCTGGGGAAGCGTCGTCCCCTCTAGATAACGCCCATGACTCGTACCAATTAGCCGCCACATCATACAACCGGTACGAGGCCAACGCAACTGACTCTGTCTCGGAAGCATTAATCAGCCGTAAAGTGCGCCGCATCTTCCTGATAAACTCCTCAGGATCCTCCTCGGGCTTTGTCCCGAAGAACTCTGGAGGGCCACAAGTCAAGAACTCACGAGCTCTCGAACTGTCACGCCTATATGCTCGGTCACCTCCCAATCTGTGCCCCTGAACCTGTCCCGCCACAAGTCTGGTCAATAGCTGGACTGCCTCTCTCATAGTCTGATCCTCAGTCCCTGGCCGTGGAGCTGGAGGCTCAGGTACTGGAATCTCGGGAGCTGGCGGTGGAGCCGCCCCTCGACCTATAGCTGCTGCTGCTCCAATCTCCTCTACGTGTGGCGGTGTGGACGAGCCCTCTGCCGGGGGCAAAATATCAGGAGCAATATGTGCATGGGCCCTGGTAACCCTCTGGCCCCGACTAGTCTCTCCCACAGCTGCTGCCTTGGCCTTTTGGGCCGCTGTCGCCTTTTTTGGAGGCATAACTGCAAATGTAACAATTCGTTAGGGAGGAATCATCCTGATAACACAGCTTTATCGCACGATCTAAGACAGAAAGAAGGGTAGTATCCTAAATGCCCTGTAGCCTCCTGTTTATAGGTGTGGTGCACAACACACCGATAAACAAGACTCTACTAGACACGGTCTGTAGACATTCCGAGGATGAACCGCTCTGATACCACTTTTGTCACGACCCAACCCCGTAGGCCGTGACTAGTGCCCGATCTGGGCACTCGAACACATCTTTCAATGCTATCTCAAATTGTATCAAACACATTCTAGCATATAGCAGAAGCCGACAAGGCTTTATTTCAAATTTAGTCAATTTCCAGAAAAAAAAATTCGGCAGAGTTTCCTTTGTTTTACGGACTACCCAATATACCCTGCACGCAGAAAATACCAACAAGGGCCACACAGGGCCAACAGAGCAACATTTAAATATATGCGGACCGGCCGCCGCGGCGAAAGGGGATCGCCCAAACACAACATATGCACACAACTGTACAGAAAGACCCCAACCCACAAACATGTCCACAAACCTCTAAACAGACCGACAGAATCATATGACGGGACAGGGCTCCGTCGTACCCATGAACGAGAATATACATATATAGAGGTGACAGACTATACCAAAAGATGGCTCTGAATAAAAGAGCGCTCCAAAATAGCAGAATAAGATCCTAAGCGGACGGATCAGCAAACCTGTCGTCGGTACCTGCGCGGCATGAAAACGCAGCCCCCGAAGAAAGGGGGTCAGTACGAAATATGTACTGAATATGTAAAGCCTGGATTACAGAAACAAAATCATAACTGGTACAGAACGTACAGAAAAGTGAGTAGAAAATCCAAAGTATCAAATACATATTTCCAAAACATGCAGAGTGTGTACAGAAACATATGTCATATCAAATCCGGCCCCTACCAAGGGACTCGGCAGACAGAACGTGGCCACCCTCCCGACGCTGGTGCCACAACACAGAAGAATCAGAATAGGGGCATAACCCCGTAACATAATATGTCATATCAGATGGCCATAATAAATCATATCAGAACAAGCGTACATGGCACAGCATACTCCACAAACCCATGTACGCGTATACCTGCCCCCTCACATCGAGGCACGGCGAACAATGCAAAGGATCACGCTTGACAACATATCCTGGCCCGGGCTCAGTGTGGGGAAACATTGGGGCATCCACGAATGGAGTAGTGAGAAACTAAATGCAGTTAAAATATCATAAATATTTTCAAAGACTCGATGAGGCATATCAATGACAAACCAATTTAATGAAATCAGACGGGATTGTAATAAGTGGGTTTCAGATGTCATAATGAATTACAGAAGCATAACCTTTCTGAAGTCGTTCCAAGTGACAAAACGATTCATAAGACTTAAGGAAATATTTAAAATAATTTTTGTTTAGTAGTTAAAAGAGCAGTCAGAACATTCCTTTCAAAACCGTTCGAAAACAGGCCTTAAGTACAATAGGGGTAAAACCGGGAATAGTGGGCCCACCTCGGAACAAACAAGGCGGTGGGCTCCAATTACGCGTTTTCAGCTTATGGGGTCACCTACGAAGGTTCTACGGACATTCTATAACTTTTCATAAAGTTTGGGGAAAGTTTGCATAATTTTCAAGAAAGCATACAAAAAGGGTTCAATTCTATTGAACGAAAATGTAACAATTTCAGACGCGGATTCCGATGAGCAGAATATCCTCCGAGGCGTAAATCCGATCCTAGTACCTCTAGGACATGCCAAAAGAAGACTCGGGATAGCTTTACATACCTTTTGAGCTTTTTAAGCCTATCCAAGCTCACTTCCCGTTTCGTCGAAAATCTGCAAATGGTCACATTTACCAATTATGAGTTATGGATGCCACAAATTCAACTTAATGCATACTTGCCTACCGAAATTTCGGCAGCACTTCCCCTATACATATAGCACCCCCGAGAATTCAACTCGGCTCAAAATCATCAACAACAACCCAAACAACAACATCAACATCAACAACAAACATTAGAAACACAATATGGCACAACTAGTTCTACTTGCCGACATAATGCCATAACCTTCATTTCAACTTCAATTCCCAAACCAATTTCAATGACTTCGCATTCATTATCAAACTAGATCATCACAACATAGTTTAGAAGCGTTTCATATCGTTTCCTCAAATTATACACACGATATACATAATATACAAACTTTCCGCCAAAGTCCTAACTCGTTCGAAACTTCTAATCTTTGGCATACACATTCATAACATGTTTCCATCTTCCAAATTCATCATTGATCATCATAACCTATACCCTAACATCTTCATTTTCACAACGTCGTAAAATCGTACCAAAGCGACATAAGTTTCTACATTTCATTTCAAAGCAAACTCATATCATTTTACTTTCATTCACATTGCAAGAATCACAATAACACAACTAACACACTAAACAAACTTAATCCATTTCAATCCATACAACTCCATACCACACGGCCAAATACTCTTTTTGCCAATTCATCCAATTTTATTCAACTTTCATTCACAATATGAATTCCATCACATTCACAATTAGAATACAACATAATTTCAATTCTTCATTGGTATACAATGCATGCATACACACGGCTACACATATATACCACACACCCACTTTGCAAACTTCTATTTCTTCATACAATCAACACATTTCCACATACTACAACACAAACAAAACTTCATAACACAAGAATAAGGGGTGAATTCTTACCTTTTTACTCCCTTTTCTTCACTTGAATGAATGGTCACCTTGAAGAATTGAGTGCTTCTCTCTCCAAACCAACTATACCAAGTTGTAAAGGGACTTTGAATTAGTGAAAATCCAACAAGAGAATAAGTTTTAAGGAAAGATTTTTTGTGGTGAAATTTCCAAGCAAAACCCGAACCCTTCTTCTCCTTGCTCTCTCTCTCTTGTTTTGTTTTCTTGTCTTCTAATTTTCTTGAACTTTCTAAGGGATAAGATGATATATATAACATGGTCCCTTAAGTTAATTAATCACATGGAAAAATTAAATAAAACATGGGTTTGGGCCATTGGCTTGGCCGGCCACCCCTAGAAACTTTGGGCCTCATTTTTTTCCATTATTCTTGGCCCAATGACTTATAGTCCACGTTTTGTAATTCCCGAAATTAATTTCCAAAATTTTAAATTTGCCCTTGGCCTTATTCGACACTTCCACATTAATATTCTTTCCTACACAACTCCTATGTCAAATAAAAATTAATTATGACCTTATTTCTTACAAGTCAAGATTGTTTTCAAATTTTTCCAACGTGTGAAAACACGGGATATAACAAATAGTCTCTTAAATATCCTTTTAACAGTTTTGGTCCTTTAAGGTGAATACATTTTTAGTCTTTGTCAGACATCTACTGAATTTTGATTGTTAGATTTATTGGAATTGTGAAAATAGAAAAACTTTAACATGAATATACATTTGGAAGTTGGATTTTGTAGTTTTCGTTATTTTTGGTTTATGTCAAAACTCTGGTGCAATTTTTAATATTGTTGATCTATTTTCGTGTCCTGTGTAGTTTTTCATGCTTTAGTTTATGGAATTTCTGGTTAATTTTTTCCACAATTTTGATTAAATTTAACAATTAGAATTTTTTAAATATATGATAGAGTTGAAAAGTCTTCATTATTGACAAATTTACATGATCAAAATTGCTCAGCTGATACTTAAAAGACTATTTTGGACCTACTAAAAACTAAAGGGACCATTTTTCTCAATTTCTCTACAAAATGGTCTTTTTAAAAAATGTATTTGATGTAGACTTCTCAATCTCCGTGCAAAGGTCCTTTTATTAATACGACCTCTCAAATATTGCTAGCGTATAAAGGTAAAGCCCGTCTTTTTTTAATGTTTTAGTATTCAGTATACCAACTAGAGGTCAAAGTCAAAATATTTTTATGATAATTTTTTTTTTATCTATGTTTTTTTAAGGGAATTTAGAACTTTTAGTCCCTCAAATATCGGCCAATTATGATTTTGGTCCTTGTAAATTCCGATTAAGTATATTTGATCTTTAATTAATTGATATGTTCATTTTTTTTTATATCTGACTATGAATCTACACAAATTTAACTAACTATTAAGTGCATCATTTAATTGTCAATGTCTTATGCTACTGCTACACTGGGATTATTGCTCCATATTTGAGGATAATATAATACTGAAAATAATTTAAATATCACATGTTTTCTATGGGAACAAAATCACATGTTTTAGTTAATTACAGATTAAATGTGCTTAACTAAATATTATAACGTCCAAAAGCATAATTTATTAATAAATGAGGGACTAAAAGTGAAATTATTCCTTTTTCTAATTAAAAGGCACAAATAGATCAAAGGCTGCATGCAATAGTCGGTGTGTAGTTTAATATTTTACTCTTAATTTTAGTTTTTCTAATCACTGTAGTACCTTTAGGCAACAGGCTTTTTCTCCCTCAAAAGCAAGATGTCCATAAACAAGTTGTTAGGGGGAACCCTTGAAATTGAGCTCCATATGGTCTGTTGTGGAATATGTACCAATAGATTTAACTTTGTTCAATCCATAGATTTGAACTAAATTTGCTGTAGATATTTTGCAGCAATGGTGTATGCAATCTCCAAACCTCTCTAGAAGAGATAAAAAAAAAAAAAAAAGGAAAATTATGCTATATGTCTATTTTTAAAAATATTTACGCCACGCAACTCATAATTTGGTTTGTTAATAATTCAGTTCATATTCATGTATAAACACCTTTTATATACTATTATATATATGGTATAATATTAACTGATTTCAAACTCTCAAATATTTAGTTGGTTTTAAACTTTTAAATATTTGGAAAATAATAAATGACTATTGCACAGTCTTTTAATAAAGGACAAACCGTTCAGTCAACATTTCTAAGGCCTTCGTGCTTTTAATATAGTATATATATTATATGTTTTATGCAAGGTTGATACAACATTTATAATGCTTGCCCCGAGGTATGTTGTATAATATTGGATATTGGGTTACGTGGCGTAAGTATTTTCAAAAGTTGTATATTTTTGAAAATTTTCCCAAAAAATGATATTCCTTCGTCACATTTGTCAAAACTTTTACTTTGCCTATAATTTTCTCAATTTTTGAAATATAAAGTATTAATTTTGGTGACTTATAATTTTTTCGTGTCTTCTAAAATATGTAAATTCAGTTCTAAATTTTAAAAAGAATAGGTCTAAATTCACACTAAAGATTATAATTAAGTGGTTTAATCTCGTACTTCAAATCCCTTCACAAGAATTGCGACAGAGAAGTGTGAAGTATGAGGAAATTATGAATACTTTGAATTTATCGTGTTTTTCGTGCTTATTTCTCTTCTACTTTTTCCCTTTTTTCCTGAAGTCTTTTTTTTTTTTTTTGTTATCTATATGGATATTGATAGCCTGTGTGGTTGGGAGGAAGGCAGGAAATTCAATCTCCATGTGAGGGAAAACTGTTAGTAGATATTTTGATAGTAATTTATTGAGATATTAAAGGCCTGCACGTCTTGACTTAAGTTTGTTTGCACAAATCCCCATACACACAGTTGGAGAAGACCCAGTCAAAAGCAATCAGCTAGATATGGACCTCTTTTTTGTCTGATTTCTTCATGTTCTTTTCGCCCTACTCCCCTTTCATTTCGTCGAATTTTACTTTGATGAATTTAACCCCTTCCAAAAGTAGATAAATTGTTTTACGTTATGGCTGCATCAATAGAAAATTTAAAACCATTTAATTAGTAATAACACTATTTTATATTACTTCATTAGTTATAACAATATTTTATATAACTTTCTCAGTTTTCAAGTGTAATTCATTTAACTATTCAAATTCTAAACTTTGATGACATGTTTTTGTTATCCTATTATGTAATATTGTTTAACTAGATACGGGAATGTATGCAACTTGTTAAAGAATCTCTTAGTAATTTAAGCTATATTTCTAATTATACATTACAATACAACTAAAAAGTCGAAGAAAATTCAAGACTCAGTAATGGGTCCACCAAAATAAGTTGTGGGAATTTTCTCCCAAAATTAGACAAACTATTGTTCGTTTTTCAAAAATCTGCAAAATATTGTGCAACTAGTAAAACCCTCAGCTTCACAACCTGTCACCGTCAATTAAAACAGTTGGCAAGGGATTGTTTTAAATTTCATCATGGGCGGCTTCCCATCTTATCTCAAAACTAGTGACTCGATATTCTCTTTTAATGTTAATATTATTAAAGTTAGTTTGCGCGTACATCATCAACTTTTGATTAATCCTCTCGACATAATTAATCTACTTTAACAAAAAAAACATAGAAAAAAACTATGCATATCATTGTTATTCCATTGTATATTACTTTCTCTGTTTATTTTTACTTGTCCACTATATTAAAAATAATTTTTTACTTTTACTTGTTCACTTTAGCATATCAAGAAAAGACAAACAAAATTCCTGTTTTATCCTTAACGTTAATTACTCATTTCCAAACCATTCTCCAAGCCCGATGAAACTATGCACCAATTAATATGAGTGTTATAGTTGTTAAACTCGAATTTGGATAATCAATTAAATTTGTGAGAGGGTATAGGATACGTGGTTAAGCCTCAATCTATTTGATGGAAAAAAGATATATATGGATGTAATATGAAGAGAGCAATAATGATTAGAGAATCGCTATAGTTTTATGTATCTACTAATATATGAGTATCACTTAGTCGAACAAAGCTAAAGAGATGAACACCACGAATTCGGGTCAAAATGCGATATTGAGAGAGAGATTTGTACATATTTTCTAGTACAAAATGTTCTTGATATGAGGAAGCCAATCCCTTAAAAGTAGAGCAATGAGCCCTATTTATAGTATTGCCCCATGGGCTTCATACATCATGAGAGACTAAAAAATAAAGAAAAAAAAACTCTGAAATAGATTAGGTTAGGTTAGGTTGGCCGTACGGTCTGACACCCGTACGACTAGCAGTTAAACATGGCAGGACGTTATCGACGCGTGGCAATCGCGTAACGGACCTTACCGGACTAACGACCACGATCAAACGGACTAACGGCCACGATCAAATGGAGGAACGGCCATGATCAACTCGGCTATGTGAGAGTCGGACCAAACAATGTTCTTTGCTTTCCTCGGTTCAAGCACTCCCCCGGTTCAACAAGTAAATCTCCATACCAGTGTTGATTTTTTTCCTTCACCGATCTCACCGGTCTAACATATACCCGATTTTTACCGTATACAGATAGCCCCCACACTGTCCGGACTGAAGTTTTATCGGAGTAACGGGAAGTGGATGAATCAAGAAATCGGCGGCTCTGTTTGTCCGTTGTCATCTTTTCATTTTGGCGGGAACAGTTGCGCCACGTCCCCCTTTCATTGACCACGTGTCTTATTCCGGACGACCAGCTCTGACAACCGCCGTAACGCACGTCGTTTCAAGTCATTCCTCATTAATGATGGGACACGTGGCTCTCCCCGGTTGGCTGGGATCGGTAACCGTCTCGATCCCATGCCTATATAAGTCCCTTCACCTCTCCATTTGAACATTTTCAACTCACCTCCTCTCTGCTTTCAATTCTTCACTTCTCTTTCAACTCATACTTCATTCACATTTCTTGTTGATCTGCTGCTAACAGTACGTGAAAGAAACGATTTTGCCAACTTCCCCTCCAATCATTCTTGTGCGTTGCTCTTGTGTGTTGCTGCTTCTTCTTTTTACTCTTTTATCACTGCGAGTCCTTATTTGACCGTCCCCTCACTTCTGTCCTTAACTCCCCTTCGAACTTTACCAAATCTTTCTTCGTAATCCCCAAATGTCTGCTAACACTGAAAGCACTTCCCATGACATTCCCTCGGTTTCGTCTCAAGGAACCGAGGAAACTTCTCCATCTAAGGCAAAAAGCACCTTCGAGCCCACTGCCTCGGACATTATACCGGTCAAGCCTAATTTCAACAAAGATTTTGAGGTCGAAAAACCTTCTCCAATATCCGATAGACGGTTTGATGGAGACGATATCCCTCATCCATTACCGAGGGAAAACTCGACTTAATCCGGGCTGATTGTGGGTGGGACACCCGTCCAGTTTAAGTTTTTACCCCCGGGCCAAGCGAATCAGTCACTGACCACCGAGAGGGTTTCCTATACATTTATACTTACTCTTTCACTCTCAAGCTCGACCCTCCGGTCGATCCGGTCATCTTAGACATGTGACGGACCTATAACGTAACCTTGGCGCAGATTGGTCCGATCGTTTGGAGGGTTGTGGCATGCCTCCGGCTGTTGGCCAATAATGCCGGGAAGGAGCTCACGCTGGCCCACTTGATACGCTTATATTCCCCGAGGTTGTTCCGGGGTGGCGTAATAAAACTCGCAAAGCTTAGCCGGAATTCATTTTTCTCGAAAATGGACGAAGATAGAGACAGGGGCTGGTTGGAGCAATATGTCCGGGTGCGGACCTCGCACATTATCCCGGACAACTACATGCCTTTTCCGGAAAGGTGGAATAATAATCGTAAGTCTGATTTCTTTTAATAACTGCTTGTGCGTTTTGTTGAACTTCAGTTTTATCCACCTCCTCACTACTCTTCTTACCTATGTCAGCCGTGGGTTGGATTCCTCCGGTCATCCGGGATCTCAACGAATGCGTCACTGCTCTCCTCAGCCAACATGCCCATGACGATCGGACGTGGGGACACCTGTCACATGGCCGATGGGTCGCCCAGAACTATGGTAATACCCGGTTTATATCCATATTCATTGTATCCTCTACCCTTCTGTAACTTCTTCGATTTTCAGGTCTACCTAAGGGCTCGGTGGATCCAAGGCCGGAATCAGCCGCAGAACCAACGAAGTCGGCGCCCGAGTTCGATTCAGCGGGTGCCTCTCGTATCCTTGCTGCAGCCGCCAAGAGGAAAAGGACCTCGGACAAAGGGCAGAAACCGAAGAAAAGGGCGAGGAGCGTCGTTAGGACTTTAAGGGACGAAGCAGAGCCCGAGCTCCTCGTTCGGAGGATCAACGAGGCCCCTTCCGTGGCTCCCATTCCGGAGGAGGGTATCACCGCTTCACCCCTTCCTTCAGTCGGAGAAGGATCTTTGGTTCCGGCATTACACACAGGTGCAGAAGAAATTCTTTACCCGACTCCTCCAAGGTCGATTGATTTCGTCGACATTTCAGGTGCAGCTTCTTCCGAAGAAACCCCCCTGCAAAGGACAAGTAGATCTGGGGGGGGGGGCGTCTGCTGCTGAAGCTGGTCAAAGAACTGAGCCGGCCCCCGAGAGCGAAGCTCCAACGGTCACTGGCCCGTTGCCCGACTATGAGACTGCTGCAACTACGGAGCCCCCTGCCTTTGCTGAAGCTGCTGAGGCTGCTCCAAGTTCTCCAACTCCGGCTTCAAGGTCGGATGAGTTTGAGGACATGTTCTCGGGCACCCCTCCTGCAACCGGTGAAGCTGCTGGTTTCGGACATCTCCAGATCCCTCGAGCTACGAGGGCGATTAGTCGGGCCTTTTCGTCCCCAAGTGTTGAACCGGGGAGGACGAAGTCGGCTGTGATCACCATTCCCGATGATTGCAACTTTCTCTCTCGCCCGGTGGGCGTGGCGAGCTACCTGAGGCCCCTTATCTCGGACTCGGACAAACGAAAGATGAACGGGGTCTCTTGGCAGTGCCTCATTAACGAGGGTATGCACGCGGGCAACCGGGTAAGTTTATCAGCCACCTTTGTATACTTTCACTGAGAATTTCAGTCTCGTTTGTTCAAGTTTTTAACTTGCTTCATTTGCAGAGTGTGGTGCTCATCAACGAGGCTTTCGTCCGTGCCCAACAAGAGGTGGACGATCTCAAGGGCCAGCTGGATGCTCAGAGCCGAGAGACGGAGAAGTTTTTGCACCAGCGTCTCGAAGAGGACAAGATCGGCCTTAGCCGAGAAAACACGCATTTATCCTCAAGGCTCGGTGAACTTGAAACCACCGTCACTCAACTCGGAGAGGAGCTAGACTCTATCAAGGTCGTCGCCACGAGCATGGCCGAGAGGCACAGGCTGCTCGAATCTGAGAGTGCCCAGTATAAAGAGCGTATGAGGGTGCTCGAGGAGAAGGCGGAGAAAAAGGCCCAGATGTGTGCTGATCTAAAAACCGAGCTTGAAGAGACGATCGGTGCTAATGACACTCTCAAGGATGAGCTCGAGTCGGCCATCCAAATGCAAAATGTCATCGGAGAGGATCGGGATGTTCTGGCGGCAAAGTTAGTCCAGGCCGAGGCCAATTTGGAAGAAACTCTGAAGAGCGTGGAGGCCACCGAGGCTCATGCTACTATTGCTGCTGAGTATGAAAAATGGAAGTCTCGAAGGATCACCCTTGAGCAAGTCGAGCATGGCTTTACGGATCTTCCGGCCCTTATTCTCGAGGCTAAAAGAATCGAGAAAGAGGCTAAGGGTGCCCTCGGGGCTGACTCCGACGACTCTGAGCGGACAGTGTCCGAACACTCCGGCTCCGGCCATTCCGGATAGATTAAGGCCTGTACTTAGCCTTTTATTTTTTGCCTTTGTAGAGGTTTCCGATGTAAAATCCTTTATATAAATAGAACATGTATTTTCCTTGATTCTTTTCTTCGAATAAATGTTTGTTATGACTTTCGCCCGAATTGTCGGTTCGTTTAAATAGTAGTTATTTCTGACTGTGCCTACATATCGGCTTTTCTGTTCATCCGGTACATGTCGTCCGGGAATGTTATGGAGTTTTTGCCCATGGGACTCATCTTACGCTTTGTAAATTCGGACGTCTCCGAATCTCGACGGGCGTTTTTAGGGCCGGTATTTTTTGGCTATTTTTTAGGGCCGGTGTATTTCGGACACTTGAGTCTCAGCCTTAGCTAAATTTTGATGTAAAAGTCCCCGTTTGTGGGGTTATCGATTTTGTCTCAGTTCGCTATGACCTTGTTGCCTTTGTCGAATTTCGACCGCAATGCCCGGTATAGGGTGTATGAATGAAGTAGTGCCGAAATACGGCGGTTATCATCGGGGTAAAGCGTTTTAACAGGAAGACATCCGAGCTATAGTTATCCAAACGTTCGATAAATTTTGTATTGCAAGTATTTGTATACATCAGAATGAATTTTTTCCTTCTGCCTTTGCCGTAGCAAATACTAAATGGAGAAGATTCATTCTGATCGTTTGGTCCTTACATCGGATCCTAATGCAGAAGGTCCGACTCTTTGTTTTGCCGTAGCAAATATTGCGTGGACACGATTCATTCTGATCGTTTGGTCCTTACATCGGAACCTAATGTTAAAGGTCCGGTTTTGTTTTGTTGAGGGTGTCCTCCGGTTTCAGCTAGCCGGGGTAAACTTCAAAGTAGGTATGATAGTCCCCTAGCTCTTATCCGAGCTGCAAGATCGGGTGAGGGCTATTAAGTCCCCACTCGTTGGGTGTGACCCCGAGTTTACGGGCGTTTGTCTTCGTCTTCGTCGAGTAACACGTTATACTTGTTGCCTTATTAAAAACCTTATCGGAAAACCCATTTTGGGACAAAACCGCACTAAGGAAAAGAGTGCAACACGTGTTTTCAGGCCTAAACTCTAACTTTATCCGGCTCTCGATTTCCTGCAAAAGAGAAAGGTAAAATAGAAAAATACGGGGAGTCCATACCTTAGCAGTAGTATCTTTTCAGATGAGCCACGTTCCAGTTATTGCGCAACTGTTGCCCGTCCATGGACTCCAACTGGTACGATCCTTTTCCCGTTATCCCGGTTATCTTATACGGACCTTCCCAGTTCGGACCCAGTTTTCCTTCGTCGGGATTCTTGGTGTTCAAGTTAACTTTTCGAAGCACCAAGTCCCCAACTTGGAAATGCCGAAAACTGGCTCTTCAATTGTAGTGCCTTTCCATTCTCTGTTTCTGGGCTGCAATACGTACTAACGCGTTTTCGCGAAGTTCATCCGTGAGGTCGAGTTTTACGGCCATGGCCTCCTTGTTTGATTCCTCGGTAGTATATCTGAACCAGAGAGTGGGTTCACCAACTTCTACGGGAATAAGGGCTTCAGCCCCGTAGACCAACGAGAAAGGAGTTTCTCCTGTGCTTGATTTCGATGTGGTTCTGTAAGCCCACAACACCTCCGGTAAGATTTCCCTCCAGTGATGTTTTGACGCTTCAAGTCTTTTCCTCAGATTTTGGATTATTGTCTTGTTCATGGATTCCGCCTATCCGTTCGCACATGGGTGATATGGAGTTGATACAATTTTCTTGATCTTCAACCCCTCGAGGAAATCGTTGACTGTGCCACCCATGAACTGGGGTCCGTTATCACAAGTTATCTCAGCAGGGATGCCGAAGTGACAGATGATGTGGTCCCATATAAAGTCAATGACTTCCTTCTCTCTGATTTTTTCAAAGGCCTGCGCTTCAACCCACTTAGAGAAATAATGAGTCATAAACAGAATAAAACGGGCTTTACCTGGTGCCCATGGTAATGGACCGACAATGTCCATTCCCCACTTCATGAAAGGCCAAGGTGAAACCACTGAATGCAGCAATTCCCTGGGCTGGTGAATTATCGGAGCATGTCTCTGACACCCGTCACATTTTCGGATAAAACTTTTTGAATCTTCGTCTATCCGGTTCCAGTAATAACCGGCCCTGATGATCTTTCGGACCAGAGCTTCAGCACTGGAGTGGTTGTCGCAGGTTCCTTCGTGCACCTTTCTCATCACATACTCTGTCTCCCCGGGGCCCAAACACTTAGCCAGGGGTCCGAAGAAAGACCGTCGATACAATTGGCCGTCTACCAAGCATAAACGCACAGCTTTGGTCCTTAATGACTGTGATTCTTTTGGGTCATTCGGGAGCTTTCCATCACGCAAGTAGTCAATGTACTTGTTGCGCCAATCCCAAGTTAAACCCATTGTGTTTATTTCGGCATGTCCGTTTTCTATCGCCGTGTTCATCAAGTGCACCGTAGTCCCGGGGTTGATTTCTTCCCCTTCGACCGAAGATCCCAAATTTGCCAATGCATCGGCTTCGTTGTTCTGCTCCGTAGGTATATGCCGCATGGTCCATTCTTTAAACCGGTGTAATATCACTTGGATTTTTTCCAGATACCTCTGCATCCGTTCGTCCTTGACCTCGAAGACGCCGTTTACCTGGTTTACGCCCAAGAGCGAATCGCACTTCGCCTCGATTATTTCGGCCCCCATACTCCGGGCTAATTCCAGACCTGCAATCATAGCCTCATACTCGGCTTCATTGTTAGTCAATTTAACAGTTCTAATAGATTGTCGAACGGCCTCCCCGGCCAGGGTTCTAAGGACGATTGCTAGCCCGGAACCTTTGAGGTTCGAGGCTCCGTCCGTATGTAGCGACCAAATGCCTGAGGATTTCCCCGAGGTTAGCAGAAGTTCATTCTCAACCTCGGAGACCATAGCCGGGGCGAAATCTGTCACAAAATCGGCCAAGATCTGGGACTTGATGGTCGTTCGAGGTTTGTATTCGATATCATATCCGCTAATTTCTATGGCCCATTTGGTTAGCCTACTCGATAATTCCGGTTTATGCATGATGTTTTTGAGAGGGTAAGTAGTCACTACACATATCAGATGGCATTGAAAGTAGGGCTTGAGTTTTCTAGAAGCACTTACCAATGCCAATGCCAATGCCAATTTTTCCAAGTGGGGATAACGGGTCTCCGCATCCCCCAAAGTTCTACTTACATAATAAATAGGGAATTGCGTACCTGATTCTTCCCGAACCAAAACGCCACTTACCGCTATCTCGGAGACAGCAAGGTAAAGAAAAAGCCACTCGTCCGCTTTTGGTGTGTGCAGCAGCGGTGGGCTGGACAAGTATCCTTTTAATTCTTGTAAAGCTCTTTGACACTCCAACGTCCAAACGAAGTCGTTCTTTTTCCTCAATAAGGAGAAGAAGCGGTGACTCTTGTCTGAGGACCTCGATATGAAACGACTTAGCGCCGCTATCCTTCCGGTGAGCCTCTGCACTCCTTTGACGTTATTCACTACCTCAATATCCTCGATGTCCTTGATCTTGTCCGGGTTGATTTCAATACCCCGGTTTGACACCATAAAACCCAAAAAATTTCCGGACCGGACGCCGAAGGCGCATTTTTCCGGGTTGAGCTTCATGTTATACTTGCGGAGTACATCGAAGGTTTCCTGCAAATGCTTTAAATGGTCCTCTGTTTCCAGGGACTTTACAACCATGTTGTCAATATAAACTTCTATTGTTTTCCCTATTTGTTCTTTGGACATTCCATTAACTAGGTGTTGGTAAGTTGCACCGGCAGTTTTTAGTCCAAAAGGCATGACATTATAACAGTAAGTCCCATATCGGGTAATAAAGGATGTTTTCTCTTGGTCCTCCGGGTGCATCCGAATTTGGTTATACCCGGAGTAGGCATCGAGAAAACTTAACATTTCATGCCCGGCCGTCGCATCGATCATTCTATCGATGTGCGGCAATGGAAATGAATCCTTCGGGCATGCTTTGTTTAGATCCTTATAATCACCACTACCACGTTAGCTAGCCAGCCCGAGTACTTTACCTCCCGGATGGAGCCTATGTTCAAAAGCTTTGTTACCTCGTCTTTTACGAAGGCATGTTTTGCTTCTGCCATGGGCCTTCTCTTCTGCTTTACCAGGGGAAACATCCCGTCCAAACTCAGCTTGTGAGTTGTTACTTCCGGTGGTATACCTGTCATATCTATGTAGGACCATGCAAAGCAATCAACATTAGCTCGAAGAAATTCAATTAACTTGTTCCTGAGCTCCGAGGTTAACCCCGTGCCCAGGTATACCTTTCTGTCCGGTAAATATTTGAACAAGACGATCTGCTCCAGCTCCTCTATTGTTGCCTTGGTTGCATCCGAGTCATCTGGCATGACGAATGATCTGGGTACACCAAAATCATCCTTTCCATACCCCGGATCTAACCCCGACTGCTTTGATTGCTATTTGGTGTCCTTTTCCCCGGTTGAATCTTCTTCCTTTTTGTTATATCCCGCATTTTGCGCATTCGGATAATTTAAGACAATTGCGGGAGGTTGAGAGCAAACCTATATTCTAATCTTGTTAAGCATACAAGCTGTTTATAAGGGTTATGGATGCGGAAATATTGAGGAAGGCTAAGGGCAAAATTGGAAATTTAGAAAAAAAAATGGTTCCATGAATTACAAGAACTAGCCATGAAATAATTGGGCTTGAAAATTTAAAAGAAAAAAAAGAGGCCCAACCGGCCATGGACATAGGCCAAGCCCATGTGAAAATTAAATTCAAGTCATAAAAGAGAGAGAAGGGTCATTATTTGTCAATAATATTCAAGAGATGAAAAGAAGACTTGAGAGAAAATTAAGGGGCAACCTATTCGGCCAAGAGGCCAAAAATTCAAGACCAAGAATTTTGATCCCAAAAAATTATTTCTCCTAGCATTCCTACTAATTCAAAGGTCCTCTCTAACGTGGCATAATCGTTGAAACAAGAAAATCGCTCTTTGTTGCATAATCACAACTCTAGCTAAGTGGAGAAGTTGAGAAAAAAAGGTAAGATTTAATCCCTTTTATATGTTATGAAGGGTTTGTTTATGTTGTAGTATGTAGAAATGGATAGAATTCATGAAAATATGGAAGTTTGCATGGTGGTTGTATGTATATGTATGTGGTCGTGTATATGTATATGTTGTGTAGGTAAGATGAGTCAATTTTATGTAGCCTTCTAGTTATGGTTGTTGTGGACTCTATATTGAAAATGGAAGTTTGATGATTTTGGTTGAAGTTGTGAATGTTGGATATGGGCCGTGTGTGTGTGTTGTGTGTAGGGAGGGTGGAACAATTTCTATGTAGTATGTTAGTTGATGTAGTTATGTATTTTGTGGTGAGAATGAGAATTTGATAACTTAAATCGATGTTGGAATCGTTACGGGCTGGTTTGGAAGCTAATGTGACCATAGTATCATTTCTTGTATTTATGAAAATAATGTAGCTAACATGATAATTGTTAATGTGGTTCATGAATTTGGAAGACAAAAATGTATTGGGATTGTCATTGTTGGAAATTGGAGAACTCAGGTGGAGTATGGTTTTGGTGGAAATGTTGGAATATTGTGTAGATTGTCTAAAATATTCTTGAATCATGTTTGAACGATCTTGAGTTAGTAAATGAATATGTAAGCGTTGATATTGGTTCGAATGTACGTAGTGAATTGAATATTGATGAACTATGTAGAAAAAAAGCTTACTTATGTTAGAATGCATTTTGAATGGATGGTTGATGTTGTTAGTATGATTCTTGGTATGGTTGTTGATGTTTTGGCCGAGTTGGATTCTCGGGGTTGGTGAATTTATAGGGGAGATGCTGCCCAAATTTTTGTAGATAAGTGTTACTTAAGATTGAATACCTAAATGTTTATGGTTAATGTTTGGTATTTATGACCAATTGTAGATTTTGGGGAGTTCGGAACTTGAGTTTGGATTAGCGTAAGAAACGAGTAAGGTATGTAAAGCTCTACCTTTTCTTTCTTTGGCATGTCCTAGCTATGATAGGCTATGATACGAACCTCGGGGATAACTCTACTCCTTAAAATCCGAGCTTAATTTTGACCCTTATTCATTCAATGTAATTGAATTAGGTTTTGTTGGAAAAATATGTTTAAACACTTTTGTTTTACTCCAAGAAGGGTCTTGCGTCATAAAACGTTCATAACTTTCACAAAGAGAATCAGAATACCCCGAAACTTTCGTTGACGCCTCCATAAGGCCTAATGTCCGTAATTTATGTGCGCCACCTCGACTTGACCCGAGGTGGGCCCACAATTTTCGAAACCTTCTTGTATTGTTCTATTTGACCTATTTCCGTACTATGATTAAAAGAAACTTTTGGTTATTGTTCCGACTACTAAACGATAGTTGTTTTAACTATTCCATTGAATCCTATGATATTTTGATATGTACAAATAATCTCAGCATTTTTACTTTGACATAATTCATCGTAACATCCGAAAGGTACGTACTATGACTATCGCCTGATTTCTTTTCTAATGACCTATCGTTCGGACTATTCTATCGAGTCTTTCCAAATATTTTATGATGCATATAGTTTCTCACTACTCTACTCGTGGATGCCTCAATGCTTCCTTCACTGAGCCCGGGACAGGATATGTTATCACGCGTATTCCACTGCATTGTTCGCCGTGCCTCGATGTGAGGGGGCAGGTATGACATGTACATGGGTTGTGGAGTATGCTGTGCCATGTACATATATTCTGATATTTGATGATATGATATGATATGGCCATCTGATATGTTATGATATGTTACGGAGCTATTCCCTACTCTGGAGTATGATGTGTTGTGGCGCCAGTGATGAGATGGCGACCACGTTATGTTCACCGAGTCCCATAATGGGGCCGGATATGGCATATGTTCTGACATGCATTATCTATGTTTTATGAGTAATCATTTTTGATACTCCGGTTATTGCACTTATTTTCTGTACCCCCTGTTCAGATTATGATTCTGTATATTGTATCTCATGCTTTACATACTCAGTACATATTCCGTACTGACCCCCTTTCTTCGGGGGCTGCGTTTCATGCCGCGCAGGTACACCCAGGTGATGTGAAGTTATTATAGAGGATGTTCCAGCAGAGTTGGCAAGCTCCATTTGCTCCTGGAGTGCTGCCGAGTCAGAGTTTGTGTGTATGCTTTCTCTGGATCGATGTTAGAGACTTTGCAGACAGAGTCGTGGGTATAGCATGTCAGTTGTGTAAACGGCTTCATCAGCCGATATGTCATTCTGTATCATGTATTAAATTCTATATGATCACAGATCCTGTTTGATTTGGAAAGCATCGAAAAGAATATTTTGAGAGCTTATTATGTATGTTATCTTTATTTGATTTTAATAGTCTACTAAGATTATGTGTGCCCTAAAGGTCTGTGGGTTCGCTCGGCTGTGGATGTGGGGTCGGGTGCCCATCACACCCTAGTGGAATTAGGGTGTGACACTTTTGATCCGATTTTTTGGGCTGAGGTGTCGCTTCCTCGACCGCGAACATATCCCTTGCAGCGGGTTGTTGACCTCGGATGGTTTTTATCCTCTCCGGTGTCGGGAATTTTAGCAACTGATGCAACGTCGATGGCACAGCCCTCATCCTATGTATCCAGGGTCTAGCATGGCGTTGTACTTCATGTCCCCTTCGATTACATAGAACACCGTTTGCTGGATAGTGCCATCGATGTTTACCGGAAATGATATCTCCCCTTTTGTGGTTTCGCTTGCCATGTTGAACCCGCTGAGGACTCGGGCTACCGATACGACCTGATCGAGTAGCCTTAACTGTTCGACCACTCTCCACCGAATGATGTTGGCTGAGCTACCTGGGTCAATCAAAATACGTTTAATTTGGGTTTTGAAGATAAGAATAGAGATTACCAATGCATCATTGTGCGGTTGAATGATGCCTTCTGCGTCGCTGAAAGAGATGGAACCCTCGGATATGTAATCCCGGCCGCACTTTTCACGCACAGCAAAGACCTTGGTTCGTTTCATCACCGGCCCTCGTGGGGTATCGGTCCCCCCCCAATTATCATGCTAATGATATGCTGGGGTTCTACTGGCTCGGTCCTTTTATGGGTCTCCCTTTCCTTGTAGTGACTTTTGGCTCGTTCACTTAGCAATTCTCAAAGATGGCCATACTTCAGTAACCGTGCTACCTCCTCTCTTAGCTGGCGGTAATCCTCGGTTCTGTGTCCATGGGTTCCATGATATTCACACATCATGCTCGGGTCGCGTTGGCCCGAATACGACCTCAGAGGCCTCGGCCATCTTACATCCGGGATACGGCCAATAGCCGAGACGAGGTCCGAGGTGTTGACGTTGAAGTTATACTCCGATATCTTCGGCGAGTCTTTGTTGCCGGCATAGCTTCCGGCATCGCTCCTGAATGAGAGACCTCGACTGTTCGATGGGCGCTCGTTCCGTTTATCACCCCGACCGGAGAAATGCCTCGGGTCAACCCTGGACTTCTCCGACCTGAAGCTTGGTTTCTCTGAATTGGAATATGGTCGATACCTTTCCCTCGACGACCTGACCTCCGGTTCATAATTTTTCCTTGGTCTCCCAAAACTTTTGTTCATATTTATTGGCCCCGGGGGAAGCTTGAGTTGGTCATCCCCCACCCGAATATTCGACTCGTACCGGTTATGGACATCTGCCCATGTCACAACCTCGTATTCTAGCAAGTTTTCCTTTAATTTGAACGAGGCCGTCGAGCTCCAAGGGTTGAGCCCCTTTGTGAAAGCTTGTGCGGCCCATTCCTCGGGAACCGGAGGGAGCTCCATTCGGTCCCTTTGGAACCTGTTGACAAATTCACGCAGCAACTCATCATCTCTTTGGGCTATACGGAAAATATCTGCTTTACGGGCCTGCACCTTTTTGGCACCGGCGTGAGCCTTTATGAAGGCATCGACGAGTATTTCCAAAGAAGTGATTGAATGCTTGGGCAGATGGTCGTACCACGTCAATGCTCCTTTCGACAGAGTTTCCCCAAACTTTTTCAGCAACACTGATTCAATTTCATCTTCCTCCATATCATTGCCTTTTATAGTGCAGGTGTATGAGGTCACGTGTTCATGTGGGTCCATTGTGTCGTCATATTTCTGGATATCCGGCATTTTAAACCTCTTCGGGATTAACTTCAGAGCTGCACTCGGGGCAAAAGGCCTTTTGACGTACCTCTTCAAATCTGGTCCTTTCAGTAAAGGCGGAGCCCCCGGAATTTGGTCCACCCGAGAGTTGTATGTTTCCACCCTCTTTTCGGTTGAATCTACCTGCTTTGCCAAAGTTTTGAGTATTTTCAGAACCTCGGTGGAGGAACCAGCTCCGGACCCATTGCTCTCAACCATCCGTGCTTCGTTCCTTCTGGTTTCAGCAATACCCTTCGTCTTCTCCGGGGTCATTTTATCTCTTCCACTTTGCAATTGGGCAATTTCAATTCCTTGTTCGGAAATCGCTGTCCTCTGTTCCTGTAACATTTCAAAAATTAAACGTAAGTCGATGTTATCATTCGGGGTATCCGGTTCTTTCCGGCCCTGTGTCTGGGACAAAGTAATTGAATTGTGAGTATTTAGAGGATCAGTGGCCGGTAGGGCGGCATTCTCCTGGTCCACGGTGTTTTGCCGGTTGAGGCCCTCCCTCGAATTAACGGGGTTCGGGTCAGCGGGGTTTGGTAATCCTCGTGGTGCGCTGCCTTCATTTTTGGCCACAATCTCGTTGTTGTTGACGTGACCAGATTGTCCACTGTTAGCCATTTGGTCCGTTTTTTCAGAGATGAACAAAAGATATTTTTGATTTTGACGGGTAAGATAGAGATCAAGATCAAAGACCACTATTATCCTAGCCCCACGATGGGCGCCAAACTGTTTACCCTGAATTTGGATAATCAATTAAATTTGTGAGAGGGTATAGGATACGTAGTTAAGCCTCAATCTATTTGATGGAAAAAAGATATATATATGGATGTAATATGAAGAGAGCAATAATGATTAGAGAATCGCTATAGTTTTATGTATCTACTAATATATGAGTATCACTTAGTCGAACAAAGCTAAAGAGATAACACCACGAATTCGGGTCAAAATACGATATTGAGAGAGAGATTTGTATATATTTTCTAGTACAAAATGTTCTTGATATGAGGAAGCAACCTCTCAAAAGTAGAGCAATGAGTCCTATTTATAGTGTTGCCCCATGGGCTTCATACATCATGAGAGACTCAAAAATAAAGAAAAAAAACTCTGAAATAGATTAGGTTGAGTTAGGTTGACCGTACGGTCTGACACCCGTACGGCTAGCAGTTGAACATGGCAGGACGTTATCGACGCGTGGCAATCGCGTAACGGACCTTACCGGACTAACAACCACGATCAAACGGACTAACGGCCACGATCAAATGGAGGAACGGCCATGATCAAACGGAGGAACGGCTATGATCAACTCGGCTATGTGAGAGTCGGACCAAACAATGTTCTTTGCTTTCCTCGGTTCAAGCGCTCCTCTGGTTCAACAAGTAAATCTCCATACCCGTGTTGATCTCTTCCTTCACCGATCTCACCGGTCTAACATATACCCGATTTTTACCGTATACAATAGTAAAATACATACTTTATTTATTAATTCCTAAGGGTGTGTAAAGTCAAAAGTGGATAAATAAAAGTGAACGGAGTCAATATTTCTATGAATCCATGAGTTTGACCATCTACTTAATTATACCAATCAATTATTTATCCGATGTGATGCTCAAAACCAAAATTTCAAGGAAACATACTTGAAAAAGTGCTCCGTAAAAGAAAGTTGTGATTCATCAACTTCACTTTTTTTTTTTAGAAAATTGGTACCCATAGAAGAAAAAAGAGAATAGTATTTAGATATAAAAAAAAAAAAAAAAAAAAAAGGGACTCGATTTTTCCACGTGCATGTTATGAAAAGTTAGCAAACCAAAAGTACACTATGGAACCTTTCCGTACAATAGTAATTTCTGCCGACTCTTTTTGCATGGTCAACCAGTTTATTATGGCATATTTTAATTTTTTATTAATTACTATTCCCTCTGCTCTAAAGAGTGTGTTTACTTAGCAATTTATATATTTCTTAAAAAAATACTAATCTCTAAATAAAAATATATAATTTAACTAAACTATTCTAATTAAATAAGAATGAAAATTTGGTCACTTAATACTTAATAAGAACAAAACTGAAATAATAAAGTTAATTCTTTCTTAATTTAATAAATAAACGTTTTTTTTGAACATAAAAGATAAAAGTTAAGCGGATACTATTTTGGAACCGGAGGGAGTATTAATTAACAATATTATACCACATACAAATCAAACATTTCTTGACGCACTGGATGAGATAATACAGGAATCTTGCACAATTTTCAACTCATTGGTCTTTATTTCATTTCGAATCGGTTTTATATATTTTCATCGATTTTCAAATTAAAAAAACTTGCATAGTAATTATGAAATATCTATTCGGAGAACTGAGATTATACTTCAAAATTGATAATCGAACCAATATCGGACGTTAGCTATAGGATTTATCTACTAATTCAAGTAAAATTCGCTCAAATTACAATGTTTTATTGTCAAGTACTACAACTTGAGATGCAAAATAAATTTACCTTAGATTTTAATAAATTAAGTATATGCAACAAAAAATAAAACAAGGTAAAAATTAAATTGTACGATTGACGAATACCATGAAACAGTATATATAATTTTGGCTTTCGGCATTGCAAGCGTGTCCCCATTCTCTGACCATAATTGAGAATTTGATAGTCAAACAAATAACATTGATCTTGTAAATTCTTGTAATTCTCGATTCACTATGCACGATAAGCTCATTTTCTTTTTTCTATCAATTGAAAATATGCAATATGAATTTCCTTGACTTAAATTGATGTCAAACACGAGTTAGGGCCGTGTGCTATTAAACTTTGAGAATAATCTTAAATTCAAACCTGATTATGCATTTCAAACTTATGACCTTTTATCAAGCACTTTTATTAGCCAACCACTTATTAATAGGTTGGAATAGTGTTGGGACCGGATTTATCCTGTTGTCAACTAGTTAGAGGTGGAAAATGACAAGTTAGATTAAATTTGGGTGAGTCTAAACGGGTCAAGTGTAAGGCCCAGGAAATTTTCCGCTTAAGTATTACATCCTCGTTCAGGCTCTAAGTTGGGCGCAGTGGTGTTCGGAAAAGTTTTGAAGGTGTTTAACGCTTAAATCGTATGTTTGGAAGATTGTACGAGTATTATTAAGATGGGAGAAATAATCAGATACAAATTGGAATTATTTAAGGGAGGCGATGATCATAATCGAACATGTTCTAATTTCAAACGATCATATCTCCCAATGTAAAATGAATTTAGCTACGAACTATATGTCAAATTAAAGTCCTTGAAGTCTAGTTTCCAAAACCAGAAATTGTTTGTCATTTGAACATTCTTGCACAAAATTATTAGCACTTTATTGAAGATTTTCATGCTAGAGAACTTGCGGCGCGCACAAGCAATGCAAAGGGGCATGCTGGGTGGACAGGCATGCAACACGTGAGCATCATGCAAGGGCCTTTTCGTGTGTTAGCTGCACGGTGCGCATATATAGCATTTCAGTGCCCAAAAGTATATTTATAAAGCAAAAAGGGGGTTGGGGATAGAAGAACTATAACATTTTGGCCTATCCATAAGAGTAGGGGTGTACAAAGTAAACCAACAAACTCCAACAAACCGATAAACCGAGAAAAAAACCCGATTAGTGGTTTGGTTTGATTTGGTTTGGTGTTGAGAAAAAAAACCCGATCATATTTGGTTTGGTTTGGTTTTAATTAAAAAAAGTCAAACCGAACCAAACCAACCAGATATTGCATGTATTCAATTTTAAAATATTTTATACATAAAAATATTTATTTGTAATGGAATTTATAAATATTTCTTTTATTTTTTCGTAGTTTTTTTTATCTATTATCATATTATTCAAGCTTGAACTTAGAATTTTGAATGTCAATAAGTTTTATATCCTATGGATATTTGTAACTCAAATAAAGTTCAAACCAAAACCAGCTCAACACTAACGCTAACAAAAGAAATTCAATTTACGACTAGGAATGACAATAATGTTGGATATCTATTCTTTAGTTTTGCATAATTAGTTTAGAGAGTGAAAATACATAACTTAAGTTTTTTTTTCTTTGTCATGTAATTAATACTTATTAGCCGTGCTTATTTTAGCATGACTTAGTATTTTTAGATTATGGTCATTTTCTTTATGGCTTGTTAATTAGCAATATTTATTTTAACCGATTTTATTAGTTTTTGTTGAATATTTAATACAATGTCATCACTCTTCTCACATTTTGTGTTATTTTCTTAAGAAACACCTTAATTATATAGTTGTATCTTACTAGGACAGAAATATTTGAAGTAAAAGTTATATGTATTGTATCAAGACTATTCCGGAAAAAAAAAACCCGAAAAACCCGAGAAAACCGAATAACCCGAGAAAACCGAAGGTTGAAAAACTCGAATTTTATTGGTTTGGTTTGGTGTATAAATTTAAAAACCCGACGCGATTGATTTGGTTTGGTGTTTAAAAAATGCGAACTAACCCGATTCATGTACACTCCTCTCCTACTTAAGAGTGTTTGAGAAATTGGCCATGGTTCAACCCCTAACTCCAAGTAAGATGTGTATCATCGATTCTCATTCAAATTGATGAATTAATATTTTTTAACACCCATTAATTTCGATATTCTAGTTTTTTTATCAAAGATTCAAAAGACACTGCAAGAACCCAAAAATAGGCTTTGTGAGGACGCTGTTCAAGGTGATTCCTGTTTACTTCCTGCTATTAAAGTTTGTATCTTTAAATAGATTGTAAGGTTGGTGTTTCCGAGTGGAAGCGATATGAAACCATTAATGGCTATATAAGGATTTGATAAGAGGAATTGAGTGGAATGACGTGGATTGAATTAAAACTATGAATTATCTAATTGTTGAGTTCGATTGACTACACGAATTTTTGAAGGAGAACTTAGACAATCTAAAAAGAAGGTAAGTTGATGCATACTCTCCTAAGTTGGAAACTTTAATAAGAAATGACTTGTGTGAGCTAATAGAAATGCCCAAGTCTAAAATTCCAGGTTATATGTTTGTACGTTGAAGTAACCATTCAAGTTTCTTGAATTAAAATTTCTAGTTATATAGATCAAAAAGAAGATATTCAAAAACAATTAAAATTTCTAGTTATATAGATCAAAAAGAAGATATTCAAAAATAAAAATAAAAATGGCTATACATGCTTATCCAGTTAACTCGAAATATCATAAAGTAACTAAATTGCATGATTTAATTTGATTACTAGTTGTATGTGTTGCTTAAGACTCAGATTAAAATTAATATGATCACATACGACATGAAAAGAGTAACCAACATCTCCAAGTGGAGTGCCGCTAGAGGCCTTTAGCTGCCCCACGCATACAAGTGCCATTAACATTGGGAGTGGGAGAAATAGCCAATCTCCTCAAGTTTGAGTGTCGCTAGAGGCTAGGGTCAGCTATCTCATACTTGCAGGTGCTACTTTTTGCTTAAGGATCTAAGGCTGAAACTCCCCGTACTTGACCAGTTGCACGTATGTAGGGCCATTGTTTGTTTAACTTCTTGGATATATAATACTTCCTGCGGATCAAAAAGATTATTCACTTAGCCATTTGTACACCTTTTAAGAAAATATTAACTTTTAGGCAAAAATAAGTAATTTGACTAAACTACCCCTAATTAAATAGGTATTGGATTTGATCACTTAACACTTAATAAGGACAATTTTGGAAGAATAAGGTTAATTATTTCTTGATTTGGTTAGTGGAGAAGATTTGTGGTAGAGGCCACTTTTAAGTTTCAATTGAGAATAAGGTCACTCAATTTCTTTTTCAATTTTCTTTCGGTATTAAAGTTTAGAAAAAAGAGAATGTGGTATATTTCATAATTTTAAAAAGTTTGGAGGGTTTAAGTTATACACTTAAGTCCTTGTGACTTGTAAATAAAATATACAATGCCCCTCTCTCTTTCTCCTAAAATATGCATAAGTCCCCTTCTCTCTCTTCACTGTTTTTTCTATCAAGAGTAATTTCTCCAGACGATTTTTCTTCTCTCTCCCAGAAGCTCTCCAATCGTTGTCCTCAAGTATGTTAATTAATTTTGCATCAATGGCGAAGCATTTTAAGATCCATATTGCCTATTTAAAAGTATGGTTTAATTTATTTATTTTTCGATCTTGATAAAATCATAGTGTTCATAAAGTTCTGCTTTTTTCCAAAACCTTTGAAGTTTTACCTGTTTTTCTTTCGAAATTTGTGTTATTTATACTTATTTTGCTTGTTTCGATCTTTCTTTTTGTAAATTATGGTCTATTAATAGACTTTTGATCTATTATTCTTATTCCCTATCAGAAAAACAGGCAAAAAGTCCCTATTTGAGGATGGTTCAGATACAACCGCCACGTCCTCGTTCAGGATGGTTCAGATACAGTTGAGAGTGATGGTTCTTATATCGTGGTTCAACATCTGTATTGTTTATATATAGATCGTATAAATGCCTAGGTGTAGAGGGAGAAAAGGCAAAATACTCCACCGTTCTGGTGATATGGTTCAAACCCGTTCTACTGGGGATCGTAAGGATAAAAAAAAAAAAAAGAGGTGAAGAAGTTAGCCGAGATGTAAAAAGAAAAAGAAATGCAGAAGCTGAGAGTGAGTCCTAATCAGATCCCGTTGATGAGTGCAGTGTTGATGGTGATGAAGGAGATAGAGTTGATAGTAGAGTTGAGAATGATGGTTATGTATCTGAGAATGAAGGTATTTGATCAAGAAAGATAATGGAGGAGTTTGATCAAGAAAAGAAAAGAGACAATGGAGGAGTTTGTTCAAGAAAAAAGACAATGGAGGAGTTTGAACTTTTGGACGGTTTTATATAAGGAAGGATGTATTGTTAAGGTTGTAAATTTAAGAATTTTTGTTTTATTACCGTTGTAGAGAAATTTGTGGTCCGTCAGTCGAAATAAAGCCAAATGTGTTGGGTCAATTATAAGCCAACCGGAAATAAACCATCTTAGTTTATAATAACTCACTGCTTCGGACAATTTTAGACCATTTTGGTCAATGATAAACCAGAGAAATAAAGGCGACTGTTAGAATGAAAAGCATGCTGAAATTGCACTAGTCTAATTGGGAAAAAAAAAAAAAAGCCCAAAACCCAAACCACCTTTTCTCAAGGTGTGGTATTAGCACTTAGTGCTCAATTTGTTGAGGGATTGACAATAAATGGAAAATGTATGGATTTCATTAGAGACTGGTTTGAATGTGCAGTAGCTGGAAATATGAAAATTGATGGACAGCACCAAGTTTGCTGTGCACACATTGGCATCAGGAGGAGTAGACTTCATAGTTACTACTACTGGTGTCATGTTTTGGATACTAAAACTTGGGACACTAGGACTGCAGGGCTGATTTATAGCTGTATCACTGGTGTCTGTTTGTTCTTTTTTGCAGATCTTGATGGAAACCGTATAAGGGCTACAGATACTATTGCTTCTACTTGTGCCAATGATCTTACTCATACAGGAAATGATTTGGTGCAGGATTTCTACAAGTCTGAGTATGCTTATGCAGGGCAAGATTTGATGACATGCTTCAGATGCAGACTTTTAGTTTCAGCAGCTGCATCAGTAAAGGAAATGCTCCATGATTTCTTTGAGGTGCAGTCTTGTGAAAAGTGGTTCTGGTGTATTTAGGAGGAGCTGCTTTATGCAGTCTGGTTTTCTGATTTTACATGGAACCACATAGTCACCAGAAATGAAAGAAATCTGCCTAATACTTGTGCCACTGATTTTTTTGCAATTGTCACTTGGCACATATCTGCAAACATATCAAGGTTTTGGATATACAGCAGGCTAAAATTCATCATAGAGTGTTGCAGCTGGTTTTTGCAGGATATCAGCACTTACACATTGGTTTATAATAGTGGAACTGCTATTTGGCAAGATTGGATCTGAACTCTACAATTATGCAGGCCATTTGTTGGAGTCATTTTTGCAGTGCAATCTAGTGGCTTTATGGCACAATGGAGAGCAGCATGGGATGCAGGTTTCAACTATGAGTTTCAACATTACACCAGCTGTGCAGTGTGATGCTATATACACATGCTATGCAGCTGATCTACAGGAGTATACACTCCAGGATCAAGCGTTTGATTTGGTTCAGGATAGTGCTGCAGGATGGAGTCTTATCAGTGCTTACAAGGTTACAAATTAGTGGGAGAGGCAGCATACTCTACAGGCAAATGGATGATCAAGATTTATTACTCACTTTTGATACTTTACTAGTTTGTTAATTCATTACTTAGCTATTTGTAGCACCAACTTAGGATCGTCTATAAGTCTTAAGTTGGTCATTAGCTTAATTCTTGCATTTTATTAGGCATTTTGGCTACACTTGTAAAGACTTTATTTGTTTTGCTTCGAGAATAATATATAAAATCAGCCCTAGGCTCATAGCCTAGTGAACTTTTTTTCTTTTTCTTTTTTTCTAAAAAAAAAAAAAAACCCCAAATTGCACAAATCTAAAGGTCGTGGATAGGTATGCCATAAACCGACCGTCGTCAATAGCTAACAATTATGATTTAGGCTCTACTTCACGCAGAGTCAATAATTATCTACATGTTATATATAGACCAAGGACAATATTTGTCTAAAAATCCATAAATAAATAAAATAAAATAAAATAAATAAAAGGACATGCTACTATTTAAACATTATAATAACACTTTAATACATTATACGAGAGTTCCCATCCATTGAGCACATGATCAAAAGAGTTTTAAGACAAGTAATGATACTTAAAAGGCCAATATTTGTCTAAAAAAAGTCATAAATAAATAAAAAAAAATAAAAAAAGGATATTAAACATTATAATAACACTTTAATACATCATAGGAGAGTCCCCATCCATTGAACACATGATCAAATAGTTTTAGGACAAGTAATGGTACTTAAAAGGCCAATATTTTTCTAAAAAGCCATAAATAAATAAAAAGACTTGATACTATTTAAACATTATAATAACACTTTAATATATCATATGAGAGTCTCCATCCATTAGACACATGATCCAAAGAGTTTAAGCACACGTAATGGTTATCCTTAGAACAAAGTTGTGCTTTAAGAATAATCATTTGCTGTCAGACTAATTGGATAGTAGTGTTATGATTACCATTGCTTGTCCTAAAACTCATTTGATCATGTGTCAGTGGATTAAGACTCTCATATGATGTATTAAAGTGTTATTATAATATTTAAATAACGGTATTTCCTCTTTTTATTTTATTTTATTAATTTATGACTTTTTTAGACAAATATTGGTCTTTTAAGTATCATTACTTGTCTTAAAACTCTTTTGATCATGTGTTGAATAAATGAGACTCTCATATAATGTACTGAAGTGTTATTATAATGTTTAAATAGTGACATGTCCTTTTATTTATTTTATTTTTATTTATTTATGGCCTTTTTAGATAAAAAATGGCCTTTTAAGTATTATTACTTGTTCTAAAACTCTTTTGATCATGTGTTCAATGGATGGGGACTCTCATCTGATTTATTAAAGTGTTATTATAATGTTTAAATAATGTATGTCCTTTTTTATTTTATTTTATTTATTTATGGCACTTTTTAGACAAATATTGGCCTTTTAAGTATCATTACTTGTCCTAAAACTCTTTTGATCACGTGTTTAATGGATGGGGACTCTCATATGATGTATTAGAATGTTATTATAATGTTTAAATAATGGTATGTCCTTTTTAAAAAAAATTATTTATGGCTATTTAGACAAATATTACCCTTTTAAGTACCATTACTTGTCCTAAAACTCTTTTGATCACGTGTTCAATGGACGGGGACTCTCATATTTAAATAGTGACATGTACTTTTATTTATTTTATTTTATTTACTTATGACTTTTTAGACAAACATTGTCCTTGGTCTATACATAGCATGTGGAAAATTATTGACCATGCGTGAATTCGAGCATAAATGATAACTGTTAGCTATTGACGACGATCGGTCTATGGTGTACCTATCCACGATTCCTTAGATTTGTGCAATTTGGGGTTTGTGGTTTAATTTTTTTATTTTTTTGTCCGTACACTTTTCGTCATCACTATCAGGATCATCCTGTCACCTAACTCATAGAAATCAAATTACAACATTTTGAGGTCTCCTCCCATTCACCCATGTAATCACCACCTACTATAATATTTTGCAATCGACGCCATAATAAATTTATAATAGGCTACGGCTATGGTTTATGACTGCAATCGATAATAGACTACGACTATAGTCTATGACTGCAATCGACGCCATACTAAGTCGCTGGGGACTAATTTTCTGATGAAAAGCCGGGTGTTTTGCCGGAAACGAGATCTGAAAAGTGGATAAATCAAGAGCTTTTGGAGGGAAATATTTTTTTTTAATATTGTTTTGGGGGTGATTAAAATGTTAAGGGTTGGGGGTCAAAGTGTAGTTTTTAAACTATGGGGCTGGAATTTGACACGACACATCTCTGACATGCTGACGTCATAAATGGTGGCCAAAGCACCAATTGTTGAATACTTGTGGCCTTTTGACAAAATAACTTTTCAATTTGGCCTTTTGGCCAACTCCCTCTAGTCAGTGGACACTCTTTTTAAACAAAGGAAAAGAGGGTAAGTGAACGCTCTTTTTTACCTGGAGGGAGTATCATATAAGCAAAGGTCCAAACATACCCTCTATTAAAAAAGTGACCTATTTATGCCCCAGCCGTTACACAAATAGCTCAGATATACTTTTTCAGTTAACGGGAGTGAAAATATCGATTTTAAAATTATTTTTTATTTTTTATTAAGATTAAAACCATGTGGATTTATTTAAATCCTTCCCCCCGCAAATTTTAGGGTATATTTAATCCTTCTCATAAAGTTCAAAGGTATACTTAATTTTGTTTGCAACAAGATTTTTTTTTTTAACTCAACGACTAATTTGAATTTATTACTTTGATAATCAAATTTATTTTTTCACTCATTTTCTTATTACTCTAGACGCCAGAAAAAATCTGTCGATGCAAAAACTTAAGTGTAATTTGGTCACAACAGATTATTGAGAACAATGAAGAATCTTGAGATTTTGAGAGGGCTTTTCTTAGTTTAAACTAATTAGAAATTGAAACTGTATGATAAGTGTGCCAGATAGTTGGCAACTTGGCATAAAAGAGCCCATTCTTTAATATATGGCACACGGTAGCCAAAATTCAATATTCATCTAAAAGAAATGACAGATCAAAACCAAAATCATTTTTCTTAAAAATAGCAAAAAGTATTAGTACCCTCTCTCTCTTCTAATTTCAACCCAAATTTCTACTTAAATTAGCAAAAAACATTTAGCGTCATCCCTCTCTCATTAAAATTAGCAAAAAATTACTTCCTCCGAATCAAAAAGAGTGTCCACTTAGCCATTTGCACACTCCTTAAGAAAATACTAACTTTTAGACAAAAATAGGTAATACGACTAAACTGCCGCTAATTAAATAGGTATTGAGATTTGATCACATAACATTTAATAAGGGCAAATCTGGAAAGATAAGGTTAATTCTTTTTTAATTTGACAATTGAACACTCTTTTTTACTCAAGAAAAAAAAGGCTAAATGGACATTCTTTTTGATCCGGAGGGAGCATTAGTTATGACTCATCTAAAGCGTATTCATTTCCCTCTATTCTACTCATTTGTGTGAAAAGGTTAATATTTAATATAATTATCCAAAAACCTTATAATCTTGGTTAAGTTAAAGAAAAGGTTAAAGGGTCAAAAATACCCTTTTACTTTGGAAAAAGGGCTAAAAATATCCTCCGAACTTATTTTGGGTCAAAAATATCTCTCTCATTCTCAAAGTTTTCAAATATACCCCTGTCTTGACAGAAATTATCCCCCAAAATAACCCGAAATCATTTTTTAAACCCGCATCATCATTTAAACCCCACCCAATTAAATAATAACCCATAAGATCCCCTTATTCCCCCAATTCCCTCAAACTTCAAACCTATGCATTAGGGGAATAAGGGGATCTTATAAGTTATTATTTAGTTGGCTCTATTTAAATGATGAAGCGGGTTTAAAAAATGATTTCGGGTTATTTTGAGAGTTAATTTTCGTCAAGACAGGGGTATATTTGAAAACTTTAAGGATGGGAGGGGTATTTTTGATCCAAAATAAGTTCGGAGGATATTTTTAACATTTTTTCCAAAGTAGAGAGGTATTTTTGACCCTTTTCCCTAAAGAAAATTTGGTGAATAGAATAGAAATAATAATAATAATAATAATAATAATAATAATAATAATAATAATAATAATAATAATAATCTGAAACTGCTTGCCAAAAACTCTGGTCAGAAATCCATATCTTCATCCCCTAATTAAAATCTTAAGTTAAAAACTTTATCTTCTCTCTGAACCTGGTTAGGTATGCAATACTCTTAAGTTAAAAACTTTAGTACCTTTGGTCTCCCTTTTTACAACAACATACTAATAATTTTGCCAACTATATTGCTGCTACAAAGATAAAGTATTCGTGGATAAATTATTCAAACTAGTGTCGTATCAAGAAATCTATGATTTAAGTTTCTCTTGATGATGTCTGATTATTTGTTTCTGTATTATTAAATCGAATGAGTGTTGTCAGGGGCGGAGCTAGCCCTTCGGCCGTGAGTTCGGTCGAACCCAGTAGCTTTTATCCGAACTATATATTTGTATTAAATTTTTTGTCAAATATGTAGAAATTATTAATTAAGAACCCATTAACTTTAAAAAATTAGAACTCTAAACCCACAAACTTCGAATTTTGGCTTCGCATCTGAGTGTTGTCACAAGAGTTTTAAAGTATCTTTGGGAAGATAAATCTGAACTTTAAGCTTATTTTGAGAAGAATTGGAGTGGTTTGTGTTGGATTTTGGTGATTAGGGTGGTTTTAAATACGTAAATATCTCTATATAAACCTATGCATAGACATTTATATATTAGTGTATATCCCCTTATATATATCCATGTATCTCATATATGTTATGTATATCTTTTGCATAGTTATGTGTGTGATTTTATTGATATATATGATATACCATGTCGTAGGCGTTGTCTGTTGCAAGCGTAACAGTGATATACATGAGTGAATATGGACATACATGAGGGATATACTTGTTACTGCCATGAAATTGTTTGAAGTCATAAGATCCAATATTTGATGAATAATGCGATTTTTTTGGACGAATCAGAATTTTGGAAGAGAACAAGTGTGAAATTAGGAGTTGAATATTCATTCTCAACGTGTAATTAGGAGTTCTCCTACTTTTTTAGTTCGTTTGGTAGATAATTCAACTATCAATTGCTAAACTTTTCAGGCTTTAATTGCTAAACATAATCTTCAGCTAAATCTTGCCAATATTGATAGGGGAATGCATATAGATATCAATATTCCTAAAAGAATCTTTTGAGTTATACCATTTGTCAAACCAAACTTATGTTAATCATCAATAAAGATCAGGATGATGAGGTGACATGTTATGTGGTGTCCACTTCACTCATGCCGAATGAGATTTTAAATTTACTAACGACTGGGGGATTTTTATTCGAATAGTAGAATGGTGATTAAATATAAGAAAAACTTACGTAAATTTACCCTTCGGCCAACTAGTTTACCAACATCACGGAAGTGTACACTACCTATACACTTCAGCTGTATATGTTGTGTACAAGTATGTATAGTGTAACACCTCGTAACTTCGGACGGTTCGTCGATCTGATCGACGGTTCGTCCTTTGAACCGTCGATTGTGCATTGTTCACTGGAAATTTGATCAATTCGACGGAGCAGATCGACGTTTCGTCGATCTGATCGACGGTTCGTCCTTTGAACCGTCGAATGTGTATTGTTCACTGGAAATTTGACCAATTCGACGGAGCAGATCGACGCTCCGTCGATCTGATCGACGGTTCGTCGTTTGAACCGTCGTTTGGTCCGTTAAGTACGTTTTCGGGTCAAAAGTCGAGTTTACGCGTTTTAAGCTATATTTAGGACTTGGGGTTATTTCCCCAGCCTCCCCATTCACGAAAATACTCTCTAAACTCATAGAGAACAAGTCCCAAATCTCAAGATCTTCCAAGGTAAGTTTCTATCATGATTCTAGATTGAATCCAAGTCCCTAATCCCGTTCTAACTTGAGTAAACCCTTCTAATCTATAGAGTTATGATTGGAACATTATAGTTGGAGGTGAAAACCCTAGAACCCGAACTCAAGAAGATTGGACTTCGAAAAGGTAATGTTTCTACTCTCTGAACATTTATAGTTGTGAATTGATGAGTTCTTGGGAGAATAGTAAATGGGTTTGATAAAGAGGATTATATGAACAATGCTAGAGTTTTGGATTGTTGACTTGGGATTGTTGTATTCATATGGGTGATGAAGGATGATGTTAGTTACATCTAATTAAGATTGTAGAATCACCTAGAAGTAATAGAATGGGAATTGGGTGAAGAAATCACCATTAATGAAGGTTGTGGAGCTTCATGCCCACCAAGTGTTTGATAAAATGCTTAGATGAACAAAATATGGATATGATTGCTAATATAGAATCCCTATGACTTGTATTGCTATAGATTGAAGTTGAAGGGGTTGAAGTACATTGTGATACGCTCAAAGGCGGAGGTTAAGGTAAGTAGAACTTCCATCCACATGTGGGAATCTCTACATTCTTCCTCATGATCCGTTTTCGTAAAATCTATGAAGTTCAAATCCTAGGGCATTAAACCCAACATATTGGTAGCCCGTAATTATGTATGTATGTACATGAATTTTGTATCTATGTTCGTCATTGTATTCCTAATCTTCCATTACGGATATTAGGAATCCTAGCTAAATCCATGAATCATGAATTCTTCCTCATGTGTTCTCATTATGTTTATATGAAACTTTATGATTTCATCCAGCAAGTTACAAGCATGTTTTCAAGACAAGTATATATATATGATTTCGAACTATTGTTATTACTCATGAACCAAAAACATGTTTTGCAAGACTATGACAAGTTATCTTATGAAACTATACAAACAAGTTATGATTCATGAAAACCATGTACAAGCAAGTTATGATTCATGAACACTATGTACAAGCAAGTTATGATTCATGATATACCATGGGCAGAAAGTGCCACTATTTTACATGTTCATGTTTTGGGAGTTGCATTAATTACCGAGGAGGGCTTCAGATAGCCTGAAACTACGTAGCCACCGTAGGATGAGGATCGCTCCACCCATGTCCCGGACGATCTCTCATAATGACTGGATCCTTTCATATTTTATTAAATCTCATGTTCCCTGGCAAGGACTGAGTGTTCTGCTGGCGGGACGCAAGCACCAGACCATGGATCGGTTATAAGTTATTGCTCTCCCTACTTATGATATATTTACCGTGTTTTTATATGTATATGTATGCACTCATGTTCATGTCCAGGTTTGCAGTTTCAGTTCTCATCATGTTATTCCATGTCCCATGTTATTTCTTTCAGTTGCTATACATACCAGTACATTCAATGTGCTGACGTCCCCTTTTTATTGCCCGGGGGCCTGCATTTCACGATGCAGGTACGAACTTACAGGACGACGCCTCTGCTCATTAGGATCTGCACGTATCAGCTTATTGGTGAGCCCCATCTCATTCGGGGTTTAGTTAATTTTTGTTTATGATTAGTTATGCATCTGAGGTATGCTGGGGGCCTTGTCCCAGTAAGTATGTTTTCCAGACAGACTCATGATAGAGGTTTCATAGACTAGACAAGTCAGTTATGTTATGTCAGACATTCGGAGTCGTATAGCCATTTTTGGCTCATTCATGTTATTTCCGCACTCATGTTTAAACAAGTGTTTTTATTCAGTATTATGACTTATTACGTTTTATAAAGGCTCATCATGCATTCACGTTATATTTCCGCTCATGTATGTATCATGATGATTCAGCAAGCCATGTGGTTCGCTCGGTCACACGCAGTCAGGCACCGAGTGCCGTGTTACGTCCAGGCCATGGTTCGGGGCGTGACATATAGTATATGTATATTTAGTATAAAGTACATACTCCGACTGTATATGTTGTGTTTAGGTATGTATAGTATATGTATAATTCGTATAGAGTATACATTATCTATACCTTGTGTACATATTTTGTAAACTAGATGACCGAATGATATCTGACTGTAAATTGTAAATTAAGTTTTTTCAAAATAATTTTAAAATTGACCTTTTCACTTACGTCAGCACAATAGGGTATATCTGAGTCCTTTGTGTAACAAAAGTATAACATGTCATTTTTTTAACTAAGCGTATAATGTTTCTAAATCGTAGTGTACAGGGTTTTTTTTGAACCTTTTCCCTGTCAGTATTAAATATATGAATTGCTTGTAGTTTTATCACATATTATTTTATTTAATTTGCCCAAAAAAATCTTGTTCCTCTACTTAGGGGATTGTGAATGATACTTGTAGGGTATCCTATCAGTTATACTTAGCCCTTTACGGTGATTTTCAAAATTTTGACCACGAATTTTGACGGATTACCGGAATCGTTTTCGATTCGTAGGATTTGTAGCCAAAATCTTTAGATCACCATAACTTGTTGAAATAGAAATTTTTACAACATAATTTAGCTTTAAAATTCACCAAATTATTTCAAATCAACTCCAAAATATGGTATTCAACCTTCTAATCCCAGTCACAATGATTTCAATTTTTAGATCAACTAAATCGTAGAATTAGTTAGACCTACTTTGTCTTCTTCTACGAACAAACTCAATATAACCCAATAACAACGTTCTTCAATCAAAATCAATCCAAAATAGTTACTAATAATCAATAAGTCTTCAATTTTTCTATTGCATATGAGAAGAAAATAGAGAAGAAGAAGGACGGGGACAAGGACAAGCACGATTGGGAATGGGCTTGGGGGGGGGGGGGGGGGGGGGGGTTAGCACCTGAAAGTCATAGAGGGTAACGTAAACTTAAGAATAATTTAAATATGAAGCAAATAGAAACGTGACATTTTAAGGAGGTTTTACATACATTTATCTCTATATTTTATCGAGTACAAGAGTAACATCTCCAAGTGGACAGAGTAATCCCTGCTGTCCAGTTAGTATTACTACTCTGGTTAAATGCGTGAAAGACATAACAACAGATCTTAGCAATCTATTTTCTTTTCTTTAAAATAAAAATAAAAATTAACGCATCATGTATTAGTAATTCACGGGAGGTAAATTCAATATTTTAAGTATGTGGGTTCTAAACCACATTTATTTGTACCGTTTGAGTTTGAGTCAATGCCAATGAGTTTGTCAAACCATAAATATTACGATGACTTGGCCACTGATAACTCACTGGTTCGAGTAAATCAAATTCGCACACATAGAAGATACAACCCATTAATGTAAAGTGCTATCTATTAAAATAATTCGTTCTCTACATTCGAATTCAAAATCTCTGATTAAAAGTGAAAGAATCTTATTTAACTAATTCGAATTCACACCACGTAAGGCCTACTCCCTAACAAAATTTTTTACATGCCCAAAAGTCAAACTAAGATAGTTCTGATTAAAGGTAAAAAAATCTTATTCATCCATGCCGCATCCCTTGCGGTATCTACCCGCATGCCCTTGCGGTATCTACCGTGGTCAAATATGTGCAAAAATGTGAAAACCTTTTCTTTCTGACAATTTTTAACTTATTCACACGTAAATCTCACCTTCTTTTCATAAAAAAGTTAGTGATATTTAAACAATCTTTCTCTCTTCCTAGATCTAAGCAATCTAACACTTCGTGAGCACATAAATATACAGACAGAAAGACAGAAACACTCATATTAAACGGCATAGAGAAACAGACCAGTAGCAAAAAAAGAGGCAATTCTTCTTCAAGATTAATTAGCAGCCATGGGCTTCATTGGTATTTTAACAAGTCTTTTTGTGCTGCTTCTTCAGCATTCAAATGCAAATGCAAATCCAATTTATAATCCAAAGCAGAGTTGCAACTATTTTGAAGGAAGTTGGGTTGAAGATGAAACATATCCCCGTTACAACTCAACACAGTGTCCTTTCATTGAACATGAATTCAATTGTCAAAGGAATGGCCGACCTGATCAAGATTACCTTAAGTACAGATGGCAACCTCATGGCTGCTCCTTAAAGAGGTAATTCTAATAACTCCATATCTCTATCACTAAAAAAATGATAAATTAAAATTAGCTGCAAAACGTTGTTGATCTATCATTGGGTTGCTTGTAGCTTTGATAATCTGTTGAGAATCCGTCACTATATGAATTAGGGATAAATTTTGTTGTTTAGCTATAAAATCTGTCTGTCGCTAGCTAATTCGTGTTTTCTATTTTACTAGTGTATGGTTTTTGAAATAAAACTTACATATAATGTTATATAAAAAAAGACAGTCTGGTGCACAAAATATCCCGCATTGACAGAGTTCAGGAAAGGGCCGCACCTCAAGGGGTGTGATGTACCTCAAGGGGTGTGATGTAGATAATCTACTTAATGCAAATATTAGTGGTTACTTGCATGACTCGAACCCGTGACATATAAGTTAGACCAAGATAACTTTATTGTTACTCCAAAGACTCTCATTCTGCAAATAATGTTATTTGAAAATAATGTTATTTGATTCTTGTTTTTGAATCTTTCTATTCTAAAGATGTTTAATTACAATCTATGTATATATATGTAATGTGCAATGATTTGTGAAAGTGATGGAGATTAGAGGGAAGATTTTTCAAAGAATAGATGGAGGAGGGGGCATTTGAGGTGTGGAATAACTGTTTGTAATTGTATGGTGACCCGTGACCACCCCCAGAAAATTGGCAGCTTTGATAATGATTTCTGAATGGGGAATCTCGAAGACCACAATACAATCTTTGCTCTGCCTCAAATTGATCTTTCCTTTTTTTTTGGGTTTTACGTTGGTGTGCAATATCTATCGGAAACCCCTTCTCTATCCCCACAAAAGTAGGAGTAAGGTCTGCGTACATTTTATCATTCCAGATCCCACTTATAAAATTATACTGGGTATGTTGATGTTGTTGTCACATTGGTGTGCGATACTCGATTTGGCGTTCTGATTAATTTAAATTTGCGCGGCTTTAAACCCATCAAAGGAGAAGAGCTTCCTATTAATATTTCTTTTCATTTTCAGAGTTAAATCCGATACCTCTAATTAAAGATAGAGAAATCCATTCCTCCATGCCACCATAACCACAAATGGTGTAATTGACTCTTATTCATTTCTTTGTTTACCCCCCCAAAAGTGGTCCGTTTTTCCGCTTTTCCCCGAGTCATTATTGTCAAGTGTTTAATACTACATATTAATCATTTTAACGAATTGAATTTGTTCTAAAAATGTTTGACTACGTTCGGAAACGTCTGAATTGGCATCATACTTAGTTCACGGGTGTTTTTCGGGTTTATTGCTTGCAGAAGGCAAATAATGTCACCTTCTTGTTTGATTTATTTTAATCATGTCTATTGTTGGGGTTTCTACAGTAAAGATGTATTCTTGGTCCCAAATTGACTCGGTATTAAAATATGCCCATTAAACAAATTACGATGAGTCATATTTTCATGAGTTAATATTGTCACCTTTACTTAAAGATTAGTTCTTGATCTAAAATTGTATCATGTGATTGTGAAAGGTGTGATTTATTATATAATAATTCCTAAAAGGTGATAAAAAACATCAAAGAATGGAGAAACCAATTAAGATCTTGACCACTTGATGAAGATCAATAACTAGACATGTTCTGTTTAAAATATAATTTAGATCCCTAAATCTAATTGGCAATTTGATAGGAGATTACCACACATGAAAGTTGTAACATACTGCAAGGTGAAAGATATCTTACATAGATCCTACCTCCCATGTGCAAATAATTAGAAAATAATAAAGTTTGTTAAACAATGTCAGGGAGCCAGTGTTGGGGGTCTAGGATGTTTGTTCCCTGTTTCTCTTTAAAACTACTTTTACAAGGTGTAGGGTTCTCCCCTCTCACTTTTTGTCAGATTTCCAGTTGTAAAAATAATCATTTCATTACGGTGGCTGAACTGTCACTATAAACTTAATTAGCTTTGGAATATTAATTAAACCAAGTCATGGAAAATCTTGACTTTTGTTTCACATAGTTGATCTAATTCGGATGTGATCTCGTGGTACTGTAATTTGAATTGTAACTTATTGACACAAAACAATTTTTTTTCACTAGAACAGTCATAATTTTGTGAAAATTAAATGCATCTATGGCCCAATCACAATGATAATCAAACATTTATTGTATTGTATGGTATTGTTACTTTAAATGTAATATTTATTTTCATTGTTACTTAAATTTTATTGTATTGTATTGTATTGTTAAATCTCTGTTGTTATGTAATGATGAAAATTGTCATTTTATGTAATGATCGACTAGGTGTGATCACATTGTTATTACCTTATTTCTTTTCTCATCTTCCTGTTACTTATTATTTAATAATTCTGCTTACCCTTTTCCTTACCTAGTGACTCTACCCCATACTCTTCCTTTTTTATTTTGTTAAAATAAAATTATAAAATTATAAGCTTACTCATCTTATTGTTAGTATTTAGCATTATGAAACGATGGAGAACAATACAACCTATTCAAATATTTGTATTCATTAAAATAATACCGTACACTATAATTCAATACAATACAATACGATATATTATGAAACGATACATAACAACCATCCAAACAAGGTACAAAACCAATGTTAAACAACTGCACATACAACTAAATAAAGCAAGCTTTTCATGCTATTATCTTTGTTAATTAAATTAAAGTGGATGAAAACCCCACTCATTAATTTTTTTGTTCTTATTATGCAGATTTGATGGACGGGCATTCATGCAGAAATTCAAAGGTAAAAGCATAATGTTGGTAGGAGATTCTCTCAGTCGAAACCAATGGCAATCACTTGTATGCCTTCTTTACACATCAGTCCCTAAAACCAAATACAATGCAACCAGAGTTGACGATGTCTCTATATTCACCTTCTTGGTAATTTTTCTTTATCATTTTCCCTACATACATATTTGCGTCTTAGAGCCCGTCTGAATTAACTGATTACAAAATAGCTGATAAGGTTTAAGTACTGAAAATATTTTTAAATGCAGAAATTGATTATAAATATAGTTATGTATTCAGATGGAAGTGTTGAAACTGTTATTCCATCCATTCCAATTTATATGACACTCTTCCTTTTTAGTTAGTTTAAAAAAGAATGACACATTCTATATTTAGTAACAATTCAACTTTATGAGATGAACAAATTTATTTGATTTAGACCACAAATTTTAAAAGTTTTCTTTTATTTTTTAAACTTCGTGCCAAGTTTAACACTTTCATATAAATGAGATGGAGGGAGTAATAAGAAGTTGACGTGTGTAAAAAAATGTTAATAAGCTGCTCTTTTGTTAGAATGACTAAAACACCCTTAAATTATTTGTAAAAAATAATAATATAAATTTAAAGTATCCGTGTAAGGAAAAAGAGGAATGGCCGCTATAGAGTGAAGAGGAAGTGAGGATTTTTGTTTTGAGAAAAATATTTTGAGAATTAGATAAAATATTGTAGTAAAAGACTTGCTTAAATCAAAAGTATTTATCTGAAAACTAATAATTTGGGGATGACCAACTTACGAATTTTGACTTATTTTAACTTATAAGTACTTTAATATTGATCAAACGCATAACAAAACAAAAAGTGCTTATAAGCTAATTTGACCGGCTTAAGCTTATCCAAACATTCTCTTAATTAATACTCAAAATTATGGTACGATCAATGAAATTAATAGTAGGAAAAGAAAAAATCAGGTTCCAAGTTTGTGCTGTCACTTTTGCCTCTTTAGTGTGAGTCCACTTTCTGATAATGAAGGATTTGGCTCTTTTAGTGGAAGATCCAGGTATCTTATGTAACAGAAATTGTGGTCTTCGATTGAACTAGCAATAGTTGGAGCAAATGTGAACCTAGTAGCACATGTTACCAGTGCCAACTTCCAAGATCATGTCCTATTTGCAAGATCTTACCAAGTTTTGCGCATACAGATCTAGAATTTTAAACCAATGAAAGTAGAATACGTACCATAGCATTTATAACTCCTCATTAGAATGTGGTGCAAACTAAATACAAATTTATGTCTTAAAATTATGTAACACTAAACCAAAACATCGTAACGTGAAGGACACCCTCTTTTGTGGTGCATCCTTCCCTAGTATGGATTTTCTTTTCATCCATCGAATATTGATTAATACATAACCGATTGAACACTATTTAGAATGACTCTTATGCTCCGAAATGGATTGTTTCAAATGTTCTTTAAATTTTTTGCTTCCATTGAACCATTTGTACTGCACTTAAACTCAATTTAAATCATCAAGCTAAAAAACATATTTTATTTTCAGGATTTTGGAATCGACGTGATGTTAGATCGGAGTGTGTATTTGGTGGATGTTGCGAGGGAAGAAAAGGGCAGAATCTTAAAACTAGACTCAATTGAAGGTGGCAAATTGTGGAATGGAATTGACATGCTCATATTCAACACTTGGCATTGGTGGAACCGCAGAGGAGCCTCTCAACCGTTAGCTCTAATTACTTGCTTATTTTCATTTCGCTTAATATATCGATAATTCGCTAATAAATTTCATATATACACTCGAACTACGGTTTGTTTGTTCCAATTGAGTACGTAAAAACATGCATAAAGTCTTCCTATTAGATACTTTTGACTTAAATTTTGGAATTTGTTTTGCGCGTATTTTTAAGTGCCCATTACGTAGATAAGTTAACCACTTAAAATATATCACCTTCTTTAGTTATACGCATTGACCTCAATAAGCCGTAAAAACTTAGATTTGTTCCAGTCGAGGTTGATGTGTCTATAATTAAAGGAGATGAGCTATTTTATGTGGTTAATTTAACTACCTAATAGGCGTTTGAGAGCATGCAAAAAGGTTTTTCCAATACTATTCGAATTGAGAGTGTCTAATAGGACCATGTGTTCAGGTGCTCAACTGAAACAAGTCATAATTCGAATGTCTAAATAAAAATTAATAAAAAATTTAAGGGACTAGCGATATATTAATCCTTTTCATTTTAGCACAAACACAATTGAAAATAAAAAACATCACATCCTCACTCTGTCACTTTTTATTTTACAGGTGGGATTACATTGAAATTGGTGGCCAATACTATAAAGACATGGATCGTGTGGTTGCTTTTGAGACAGCTTTATATACATGGGCTAATTGGATTGACACCAACATTAATCCTGCAAAAACTATGGTGTTCTTTCAAGGAATTTCCCCATCACATTACAAGTAAGTGCTACAAAGTTTGACCAATTAAGAGTTAGCATGGCTTGGTCTAATTTTACTAGGATTAACTTCTCAAGATCTAATAAATCCTTTCTCTCTTTTTCTAGGATAAATTTTCCTGGGTAGTCATTCGATTTTCACTGTATTATACTAAAATCATAAAATTTATTTTTGTAATGAAAAAAATAACTCAACTATACTTGTATTTGTATATGTCATTGGCAGTACAGAATGCCAGCAACTACTAATTAATTTCACTCCAAAAAACAAAACTAAACTACCCGATGTATAAAATTGTAATGTAAACTATAATTAATCACATTACAATTCACCTAGCATAACTCATAGCACCACTTAAAATTTTCAAAACTCGTCTTCTAATCTAACCTAATGCTCACATCTTTTACCATGTGGCATATCATGCGTTATATTTTACGTGGGTTAAAAACACTTTATTTTTTAGGTGATGTAACGTGAATATTTTGTAGGTTGCTGAAGTGAAATTCTGCTTGTCTTTCTAAGATACAATTCAACATTTTTTGACATTTTATGTAGACATGGTTAAATTATTTTTCCATTACAAAAATTAGTTTATTTTTTACTTTAATATATTAATTGAAAGTTAGATAACCATCTTTCAAATTAATCTCAAGATCTATTACCATATTAGTTTAACAATTATATATGTATGTATGTATGATGTCAAAGACTAATTAAAGCAATCTAATTCGTCATGTAAGAACTGAATTTTCTACTTGATCATTTCATGCTATTTTTTCTTCGTGAATCCAACAGTGGTACCGATTGGAATCAACCAGGCGTGAAAACTTGCTTAGGGCAAAGGCAACCAGTAAGTGGTTCGATATATCCTGGAGGGTTGCCCCCGGCATTGACAGTGCTTAAGAAAGTGTTAGCCACAATTGGGAAGCCAGTGACATTGCTTGATGTCACAAACCTTTGCCTATTGCGTAAAGATGGACATCCTGCAATTTATGGGCTTGGTGGAAGAACAGGAATGGATTGTAGTCATTGGTGTTTAGCTGGAGTTCCTGACACTTGGAACGAAATATTCTATAACTTTATAATTACTTAATTGAACATTTAGTATTTCTATTTCATTAATTTTTCGAGCACTTCAATCTTCCTTTGTCACTTATATACGGACAAGAGAAGAATTGATTATTTGAGTAAACATTAGTACTACGTGGTGTTGGCATATGTGTTGCCACCTTTATAATTAAAAAAAAATTGAATCTTTATTTGAAATTAGAAGGAAAAGCCAGGGCTATTTTGATTTGTGCTTATACAGATTATGAAACCTATCTTGAAAAGATAATACTTCACTCTGTTCCATTTTATATAATACTCTCTTTTTTTTTTTTTTTTCTTTTTCTTTCAGTCAGTCTAAAAAAAAAAAAGAATGACACCTTTCTATATTTAAAAACGATTTAACTTTATGAGATTTTATATTATAGACACAAATATATTTAATACTTGTTTCGGACCACGAATTTTAAAATCTTCCTTTATTTCTTAAACTTCGTGCCCGGTCAAACACCCTCATATAAAATGGGACGGAGGGAGTAGTTAATTTGAAATTATCTTTTTATTTTTACTAGATTTGAAATAATCTTCGAAATATACTATTTTGAAAGAATGTATTTGATTTACGAGATTATTTTTAAAGAATAGAAAGCTATAAATGCAGTCAACCACATTATCAAAATATCAAATTATTGGGCTAAAACGGTCCAAGAATACTCTTAGACGGTGTAATATTATCCGATTTGGGCCAAGCTCACACGATTTTTCCAAAAGGCCTCACAAGATTGAGAGATCCTACACCTTATAGTTATCTTCCATATCTTTTCTGTTATCAATGTGGGATTTTGCCCGCACACCCATCACTCTCCTCTTCGAACTAGGTTTCTGCATGATCAATGGGTCTTCCCCTTGAAATAACTTCTATGTGGCTCATTATTGCGGTCCGTATATTAATTTTCAAGATTCATTGTGTGCACCCACATCGTCAAAGTATTTAAAGCAATCAAATCCCGCGACTAGCTTCCTTGTATGTGCGTCTTTAAGCTCCCAAGGGAAAGTAAACCGAACTCCACATCATAATCTACTTTTGTCATACTCATCCCGCTGAACCTGAGCTTTGATATTAATTGTTGGGCTAAAATGGTCTAAGAATACTCTTAATATGATGTGATACTGTGTATTTTGAGCTAACCCCGCACGATTTCCCCCTAATAACCTCTGTCACACCCCTATTTTTACCCCACTTAAATAATAAAAATAAATTAGTTTAAATTTATTAGAAAAAAAAAAGATTTTTTCCAATTAAAGTGACGTTTTGAAAAGAGATTATTTTATTTATTTAGAGTCGCCACTTGAAATTGCGTTTTGGTGTTCCAAGTCACCTTATTGAATCCCTAATCAAAAGAAAATGACTCTTTATTTTTGGTCTGCGAAAATAAAAGTCCGAGAAGAAATTCTGTTGACCAGGGAGAAGGTGTTAGGCATTTCCCCAGTCCCGTGGTTCTATCACGGTCTCTTTTATCGACTAATATTTGGCTTAAATTAATCTTGGATAAAATAATGCTTGCCTAGACTCTTAACTAGGTTTGCCCAATTCATTCGCTTAAAACTGTCTTTTATTTTCCGGCCCAGGAGTGTAACCGCATACAAAGCCTTTGTATTTATAAAAATCGACCAAGGAGCATATCCACACACATGGTCTAACATATATCGAACATACCTAAATCTAAATAGGCTAAAATCATACAAGTAATGCCTCCAAATCTTCAAAGCAAAGACTACGGTCAACAACTCCAAATCATGGGTAGGGTAATTCTTCTCATGGATCTTTAACTGACAGGAAGCATATGCTATAACTCTACCCTCATGCATCAACACAACACCCAAACCCAAACGGTTGTGTCATCGGTCACACTGTCGTGAATTTCAAACGTCATTCAGGTGTCAGAAGTAATGGTATACGGAGGTGGTGAATCTTCTCTGCTCATACACCTGCTGTGTATCCTTGTCTACCTGCCTTCTATTATCAGAGGGTTGCTATCCTTGTCGGATATTAGTTGGTACTTATCGAGTTAGCAACTTTGTTCATCCACAGTGTCTCAAAAATTAGGGCATGATTTGGTAGGACACTTAAAAGTATTTTGGTGGTCTGATATACTCCGTAAGAGATATATGAAAGTCAAGAGGTGGATTTGAATCAAACTGGGGTGGAATAACTACTGCTTGAAGGAGCATAGATTCGGAAGTTGTCTCTTACACGAAGGGAAATAGTGCAGTTGCACACTTGCTGGTGTGAATGACTATCTGTATAGGCGACAATCTCTAAAGGAACTAGACTCGCTAGAGTGGAGGGAACACGCGGAGGCGAGTCTGTGAACTCGATCTGGTCAGCCGCAGAAATGGCTCATCTAGGGAAGGCGAGGCTCGCAGAGGCGGGATGATCATCCACAATGTGGATTCACTGAGGCAGCCTTTTTCGCTGAAGCAGAAGTTTGGCAGTTCAAAAAGTTTCAGAAAGGCAACTTTACCACTTCCACAACCCCACAACACTCCACCACCCGTAATTTTCTCCCTATTACCCAACCATTACACCCTTCCTCCTCTCTCACTCTCCATAAAACACCTCCCCACCTATATCTCCTTCTTATTCCCCACACAACACACAAGACGGTACAAGCACGAGCAAAAGAAAAGGGGATTTTCAACCACACTTCCTTCTCTCCAAATCTCTACTCCACGGTAAGTTTATCACATCCATTATACTCTAGAACAATTTCTAATTGCAAATCTGAGTTTATACATGCCAAAAATTAGAGGATTTTGGGGTAGAATTTGGAATTTTGTGATATGGGTTTTGTTAGTGGGTGGTTAAAAAAATCTATAGGTTTGACTGTTATTTAACATTAGATCATGCTTATCACTGTGTAATGCATTAGAATTGCTCTAAATTGGGTTGAAAACTTTGAATAATAATGAGGTAGGCGTTCATGGTAGTTGGGGGTAGAATCTTTAGAATTTTGGGGTGTTTGATGCTTGTAATCATGTTTTATGAAGTCTAATATCCATGCATGATTGAGTGATAGATGATCTTAGAGTAAAAACACTGATTTTGGGTCTAAATTGTGGGAAAAGTTTTGGAATTTTTTTTGGGTCTCAGAGGTTGAAGACGAGTCTGCCTCTACGGAACATGTTCTGCAAATGCGACTCTGCTTCAGCATCTTACTTGGCGCTGATGCAAAAAAGGCTGGGATTGGATACATACGCGGGTGCAGATGGATTTTCACGGGTACAGCTCAGCTCCTGCGTCACTTACTGCACAAGCATGAAACCTGCACAGGCAGTCCGAAACCAGTAGCTTCGCACAACCTTTATGAAATAGGCTGTGTCACGACCCAACCGGTAAGTAAGCCACAATGAACACCATACAAAGTAATGCCTCAAAATCTTCAAAGCAAAGACTACGGCCAATAACTCCAAATCATGTGTATGGTAATTCTTCTCATGGACCTTTAACTGATGGGAAGTATAGGCGATAACTCTACCCTCATGCATCAACACAACACCCAAACCCAAACGGGATGCATCACAATAGATTGCGAAATCCTTACCCTCAACGGGTAATGCTAGAATTGGGGCTGAAGTCAAAAGAGTCTAGAGCTTTTGAAAGCTCTCCTCGCATTCATCGGACCACTAGAAGGGAACATCCTTCTGAGTCAATCTGGTCAAAGACGAAGTAATAGAAGCAAAATCCTTCACAAATCAGCGGTAATAGCTGGCCAAACCCACAAAGCTACGGATCTTGATCACAGTAGTAGGCCTTGCCCAATCTCTCACAACCTCAATCTTCTGAGGATCCACCATGATCCCATCCTTAGACGCAACGTGGCCCAAGAACACCATAGACTCGAACCAAAACTCGCACTTTGAAAACTTAGCAAACAAGCTATTCTTTTTCAACAACCCAAGTAAAGTGCGGAGATGGCTCTCATACTCCTCTTTACTCTTGGAGTACACCAAGATATCATCAATAAAAACAATCACAAAGGAATCAAGGAATGGCCTAAAGATGTAATTCATCAAAGTCATAAATGCAGCGGGAGCATTGGTAAGCCCAAATGACATCACCAGAAACTTATAATGACCATATCTCATCCGAAAGGCTGTCTTCGAAATATCGTCAACCCTGATCCTTAACTGGTGGTAGCCTGAACGCAACTCAATCTTCGAAAACACTGAAGCAGCCTGAAGCTGGTCAAATAAATCATCAATACGAGGCATAGGACACTTGTTTCGAATAGTAACCTTGTTCAGCTGGTGATAATTAATGCACATCCTCATAGATCCATCTTTGTTTTTCACAAATAACACAGGAGTACCCAAGGGGAGACACTCGGTCTAATGAACCCCTTGCTCAATAAATCCTGCAACTGCTCCTTAAGCTTCCTCAACTCAGCAGGTGCCATCCGATATGGCGGAATAGAAATAGGGCGAGTGCTCGGATTCAAATCAATACAGAAGTCAATGTCGCGATCGGGTGGCATACTCGGCAAATCGATCGGGAATACCTCTGCGAACTCGCTCACAATAGGAATGGAATCAAGGGGTGGAGATGCAACAGTAGTGTCACGCACATGAGCCAGATAAGCTAAACACCCCTTGTTGACTAATTTCTTCGTCTGAAGGAAGGAAATGATCTTCTTCGGAGTGGGGCTAAGAGTACCTCTCCACTCAAGTCTAGGAATGCCCAGCATGACCAATGTGACTGTTTTGGCATGACAGTCTAAGATCACATGGTAAAGAGAAAACCAGGTCATACCCAAGATAATATCAAAGTCCACCATATCAAGAATTATTAAATCTACCCAACTGTCATACCCCATAAAAGTAACCAAACATGACCGATAAACTCGATCAGTGACAATAGAATCTCCTATCGGAGTAGACACATGAACATGTATAGCTATGCTATCATAAGGCAAATCACAATCAATAGCATGACATGTAGACACATACGAATAAGTGGATCCTAGATCAAATAACACGGAAGATGCTCTATGTCGGACAGAAACGGTACCTGAGATAATGGCATCTGAGGCCTCTGCCTCGAGCTACTAGGGAATGAGTAACACTGGGCCCTACCACGTCCAGACTGGGATCTACCTCTCAAACTCCGGGACCCACCTCTACCAACCTGGGATCCATCTCTAGAAACCTGAGAACCATTACGACCTGTCTGAGCACCGCCCCTCTGAGAAGCACCTCCTCGACTACCTGTCGATGTCGGAGTCCTCTGAGACCAATAATCTTGCCTGGCTTGCGGACATCTCCTGGCAATATGCCTAAGCTCTCCACATACAAAATAACCCTGAGGGGGCGGAGATTGATAAACTGAAGCTGAGTACCCGGCTGAAATAACCTGTGTACTGGTCGAGAAAACGAGCTCTCAAGAGCTCTCTGCCTGGGTGGCTCACTGGAGGAAGACTACAAGGCAAAATGCACAGGGCTACCGAAATATGGTTGATACATCCTAGAAGACTGATAGGTGCCCCTCGAACTAGAGCCACCATAACTCCCAATCTGATGCTGCCTCTTCTCACTACCCCCTCCAAATGTACGGGCCTTAACGGTTTCAACCAAGGAAGCATGCTCGACAATGGACTAGAAGAAAGCCCCTATAGCCTCCATCTAAAGGCAACGAATCTGAAGAGAACCCCTAGCCCACCAAAAAAACACCTAATCCTGTCAAGCTGAGTAGGGATCAAGAGAGTGGAATAACCGGCTAGATACAGATAGCAAGTCACTTAGGCCTCCACAGAAATATCCCTCTACTGAAGATGTAGAAACTCATCCCTAGGCGCCTTCCTCAAAGTCCGGGGCACATACTTCTCAAGGAAGGCCCGGTTGAACTGAGTCCAAGTCAGGGAAGGAGATCCCTCAGGTCTGCAAGCAACAAAAATACCTCCACCAAGTCTTCGCGTCGCCACAAAATTGGTAAGACACATAGTCAACTCCATGGGACTCTACGATCCCCATCCTATGTAGCAACTCATGCATTTTCAAGATGAACTCATAAACGTCCTCTGCAAAAGTGCCTGAAAACCTCGGTGGCTCTAACTTTCTAAACCTCCCAATAAGATCTTGGTCAGTCAAAGTAATAATAGCTCCCCGCCACGGGTCTAAGATCATCTCCCGGGGCTGGCACTGTATCAATACGGGGAGCCATAGCTGCAGCGAGGTGTGCTACTGGAGTAGGTCTCTGCTCAGGGGTCTGCGCCCCAACTCTGCTTTACAAACCTCCGCCTAGAGTAGTAACACTAGCGGTAGCGTGCTGGGCATCTAGATGGAGCAGAACACGAGCCATAGTATCCTGCATACTCTGGTCAGAAGTGATCTCGGGCTGTGTCCGTTCTGGGGCTACATCATCCTCGGTGGCTTGGTCTCAAACCTGGTGATCCTCAGGATCTGGAGACAGAGATCTTTGGCGCCACTGTCCTCCCGTAAGAGCTCTGCCCCTGGCTGGGGCAGCCCCGCAGCTTCTAGCTCTGTCGCGCCCTCTGGTTGTCGCTAGCCCTTTGGTGCCAGCTGCAGCTGCGAGCTCTGGCACTTGATCTCGGGCTATCGTAGCTCGAGTCCTCACTATCTGTGAGATAAGAAATAAGAGTGAGATACCAATTCCATTGTTCCAGATACTAATTAGAACAAGGTAGCATGAAAGAAGGAAGGAAAGTGAAATTTCCTAAAATGTAGCCTATCGCAGATTAGTACGGAGCTCATCGTACTAATCCACTAGACTCTACTAGACACGCTCTTATATTATAAATCGGGTAACCTAGCGCTTTGATACCAACTTATCATGACCTAATTTAGGTAAGTCGTGCGGTACCTACCTTTCCAACCTCGGTAGGCGAACCCTCAACCCAACGGTAGTAAAACGTAATCAATTAATTAAATAAGCGGAAGAGATAAAATCACGTAAGCCTAACTATAATAATGTAGCAAATATGCGGAAGTAAGGAAAATACACCCGGAGTCTGGTCTAATCCATACAAGAGCATCTAACTAGAATATACAAGTCTCGGAAACCAATAATACATCAAGTCTAAATATGTATTGGAATATAAAATAAGACATAAATAAAGAAGAATTTTCAAAGAGGTGGACTTTTGGTGCTCACATTGTTGACTCTGAGCAACTCTCAGAGTGACTATTAGCCACGAGAAATAGCAGTCGATCCCACCTGGCATTCTGCATTCATAAAAGAATGTAGCAAGTGTAGGTCAGTACAAAATCACAGTACTGGTAGGTATCATAGGCCGACTAAGTTTAACTAACATAATCTAGACAATAAAGTAAGATAAACACGTAAATCAACAAGTATAAGTGAAACATAAGCCAGAAACCGAGTACACGTCATCACCTAGGTTATAGTATCTAAACCCAAGTGTGCCAACAACATCATCACAATCAAGCCATAGTGCAATGCAATGCAATAATGTACGAAATGTGAATGCAGTGCAATGCTGTGTACACATGTACTCCGAGCAGAAGTATCGACGTCTCGGTAGCACAATCCATGGGGGACCCACGAAGTTCATGTACCTGACGGTCTGCGACAACCTAGATACCGCTACCTCACGATCCCGGCCCAAACCTCTAGAATCGCTACCATACAAGCACGGTTTCGCGACAAACATCGAATATCGATCCTCACGTCACTCTCATCCAACTGGGCCCAGCTCATCACAGTGTTTCCTCAAAGTATCATCAATGTATCAATAATATATCATGAAGGAAGAGAATGCGTGCAATGTATGAGTTCAATGTTAATAATCAGATCAATATCATAAGTACCAAGCAAAGGTACGCCAATAATATCATGGAAAGGCTACATTAGCCATATAGAATACTATCCTAGTATCGAACATCAACAAGTAAGGTTCCACAAAATCATGAACGAGATATATCAATAGTCTCCAATATCTACTATCACCACGTAGCATCAAGCCAACAACAATAGAACAAATCAAGTCACAACACAATTGGGTGGCTAGCCCTAGTCACATAACAAGGCCCAACCTAAGACGATATCTAACCCAACTTCATATCCGAAGGTTTACATGCTTTCTCCAACAATATATATCTGAATATATACTTCGCTAAATGATGTCTGACCATAGGGTAAATCGTAACTACTTGGAAGGCCGAACATCAATAACACCAGCAATCACTCCTTAGCCTTTCCTTTCCCCTGAGCCTTGAGGTCAAGAAAGTCTAAGCATATTCGAATAATGGAATTAGAATCAAGGAGAACATCAATACAAACCCTACTTCTATCAAGACTTAAATCCCCAATCTATGGAATAGGGTTTATGAACTAGAAGGGTGGAATTAGGGATTTAAAGGTCCTAACATGAAATTAAACATCTAGATGATCAATTCCCATCATTAGCAAGCTAGAATAATCAACAATTCACTCTATTTTGGATTCTAGGCAAAATCCCTAAATTTAGGTACAAACCCTAATTTCCAATTACACAAATTAGCCTCTAATTAGGAAGAAATTATGAAATAAAGGATTCTAATCATCAATTCATTGCTTTAAGGAGCTAACCCAACCAACAATTCATGATTTAGAAGCCCAGAAGGAAAATTCATTAAACCCACTTTTAATCTTCCATCACTTAATGAACTAACAAGGTAAAAGAATTCTAAGATAATTAGGGGGTAATGGAATAACAAAGAGATTAGAAGGACTTATCACCAAGAATCTTCTCCAAGAATACTCTAGAATTGCTCCAAAAGCTCAATTTTTTGAATAGTAATAAATGAGAGACTAAGGGCTTTAATACACAATTAATGAAATAACAGGGCCGATACCTTTATGCTGCGGTCCGGCCCCGATGTCCTTTCAGACCACCGTGGTGGTACTCCCACAAATTCTATGGGTCATTATGGCGGTCCACCCAACCGCTACGGCGGTACCGCTGGGGCGGTAAGGGCGCCTCCATGGTGGACACTAGTACTAGAAATTCCCAAAATAACACAATCTCAATCCGAAACCTTGACTAATACCTAAGGCCATCTCCTCACAAATCACATACACAGGCACACATAAAAATACAATACGAAACCACTCGTGGCCTCAGAATTCCCAACGGAGGTCTTGTTAACCGAGTCGACCCCCTATACCTCAATTCCAACTTCCCAACTCAAGTCCCAAAAATGCACCCGATTGCATTAGGAACCAAACCAGTTATGCACACAAGTTCTAAATGACTATCCGGTCTTCTTGAAATCGATGGATTTTCAAAAAAGATCTGTTTACCCAAAAGTCAACTTTGAGTCAACTCTTTTTTCGCTTAAAGCCAATTTCCCCCTAAAAAGTCACTAAAATCAACCCCGAGGACCTCGGTAAGCCTGTCAACGCTGCCCTCAGGTCAAAAAGTGCCTAAAAGACTAACCAATCGGGTCGTTATAGGAGTGCAATGGCTTCCACCACTTTGAGACCTAATCGAGAGCGACAAGAATATACTTGTTCCCCTTGGATGGTATGAAGGGTCCCATGAAATCTATACCCCAACAATCAAATACTTCAATCTCCAAGATACCATTCAATGGCATTTCATGCCGCTTTGAAATGTTCCTAGTTCTTTGACAGTTGTCACATGCCCTCACGAATTCATGAGCATCTTTGAATTATGCCAACCAATAAAACTGTGACTGAAGTACCTTTGCGGCTGTTATGTCACCGGCGTGATGTCCACTTTAAGGTAACGAGTGATAACTCTCTAGAATTGTAGGGACTTCTTCCTGTGGATTATATCTCCTAATCAGCTGATCTGTGCCTGTAGCGTGTCATGTTTTTTTCGATTCGTATTTGCACTTACCTCATTTAAAAAGGAAAGTGTCCCGGAAAGTACGGTTGTCAATCGTACCAGGAAAATGGAAAAAATATACTTCTACATAATGGTACTCTAAATGGACTTACTTTTTAGAGTCGCCACGTAATTTTTAGGAAATTAGAAAAAATCAAATCGAAAAGGGTCATTTAAAATAATTATTTTATGATTATTTTAAAAGAAACCTAATCTACACAGAGTCTAGGTAAGGGTTCTGGTGATCCCCCGGGGAAGGTGTTAGGCACCCCGGTATTAAGGATCTGCTCAATTGCGGTTTACCTACAGTTTCTAATAATATGTTCATATACATATAAACTGGTTTGTGATAGAAAATAGTTTTTTTGTTTAATACTTCCGCAAAAAAAAAATATTAGTCATTTATGCAAAAATAGAGCGTTTCAAGAATCAGAAGTGATAGAATTTTGCCCAAAATTGGGCGTTTGGGGTGTCTGACTAGAACACTTAGGCTAATACTCGAAGAATCTTAGCCTAAGTAGGACCCTATGTAAGTCCACCCAAAATGGTTTTGAAAAAGCATTTTAAGTATAGAAAATAGTTTTATACGAAAAATAGTTTTTGTATATAATATGGTAATCATATATAAACCGTAATTATACCAAGTTATTTATACTAAGTTATTTATACTTAAGTTATCCAATTTTTATCCCCATTTTTATCCGTTTTGTACAAGTTTTTATACAAGTCTAAGAATATCGAAATCAGTCCAACCATTCCAAAACGGTCCATGTCAGTCCGTGTCCTTAAAATTTTTTAAAATGTCGAATTCAGTCACAAGGTTTCCTAAATTGAGAAGATTTGGTCCTTTGAAATCCAAACGGTTTGTTTTTCCATTTTTATACCATACTTAGGTTAATTACTTTATGAAAATTGTTTTAGGCAACTCTATGAGCGGTTTAATCATATGGGTTCCAAAATGAAATTTAAAACGTATGTAATGATAACATAAAGCATGAATTGCAAAGTTTAAGGGGGTTGGGCCTGCCAAGCCCTACAGAAAAAATGCTCATCAAAATTCTAAGTCCATTCCAAATCCCGCTATAAATGCTTTGCCCGTCCATGATTCGTGTTTGACTCGATCTATACACATTGGTGGGCCTCGCTGAAACCCACCAATGGGTTTTGAGAGGTATGAAATGCAAAGGATATGTTTAACATTAGTATACGTCCACAAATTAAGCTAAGTACAAAAATAAAGAGGTATAACAATTATTACAAAGCAAAAATGAACTACAATTTATTGGGCCTATCCTACTTAATGATCCACAACGTCAAATAATCAAAATGGCCCAGATGTGGAATAGGCCCAAAAATAATAGCAGTAACAAGTCAAGTACGGAAACACAAGTGACAGACCCAAGCAATAAGCCCAGGCCCTTCTCTTCCTAAAAATTCTTCCAAGTGTTAGGAGGTGATATTCATGATATACTACTGGTATACTCCCTATTGTTCTCAAATTTTTCTTAGTGTTAAAACTCTAATATACATGATATACTGCCAATATACCACTCAATCAAAAAAAATTTCTAAGTGTCAAGACTTTGTATACAAGATATACCATCGGCATACTTCCTAAAATGAAGAGAAAAACCCTTTGAAGGGCATACCCTTTATATACGCTTGCTAATATACTATATACTCATCTAAACCACCACACACAAATCACATAAAAGCTTCAAGTTTTTCCCAGAAATCCCCAACATCTGAAAATTGGGTATTCCATTGCTAATTAAGGCTAAACAAGCAAGCAAAAGCTCAATAATATGCAATCTGAAAACCAATTATCAATACACTTAAAACAAGAATGCCACAGAGAACTTGACTAATGCAAGAGGAAGAAAATCAAGTAGTTTTCAAACAAGGACAGTCATGTCAAATGTTACGAATTCTGAAAACAGTCATAGTATAACTAAGAGGGCATAATACATCTTTTAGGTCGTAAAGCAAGTAATGTTAACAGTGGAGGGGGTAGTGAAGCAAGGTAGCACAAGATTAAGAGATGGGAAGAAGGAAGGGAAAGAAACAAAGTACAGGTCATGGTCATCACACTTGGGGAAAATTTGAGGGGAAAATCATCAATTAAGAGGGGGTAAAATGTTGAACTACCCAATCAAGTACTAATTTAGGTGAACAGGAAGATGAACAAATACTAGAAATCCTTGCTTACTGCCGTTCAAAGGGTCACAGAAGCAAGTTTTAGGATTCAAAGTCATCTTATGTCAAATTTAAAACAATCTAAGTAATAAGTAAATTCGGGGCATAGGTTTACAAATGATTCCTAGGTTCCCAAATCCTAGTTTAGATTTAATCGCAAGTCATGAAGGGTCTCAGTTAAATAAAAAATTATCTCATATAGGCAGTCACATAGGAGGCATTGCCAGAATTTCAAGATGACAGTTTGTACTCAGTTTTATTCTCAGAGTTCAAGCACATAAGTTTCTCACAAATGTAAGGTCAAACAGAGAATGCAATGGGTAGTCAACAAGTCCATGATAAGATGAAGGGAACATAAAGCTGCCCTGGGTACAAACATGACCCAAATGCAGTCAATTAAGTCACAAATGACAAAAACTCATATAAGAATTGTTACAAGTCCATGGAAGTCCAAATCATAACTAGAAGAGATTGATACCACTTGTCCTAGGTCAAACAAGGGAGTGTCAAGCATATTTTAGCTCAAGCAAGCAAGAGTAGAAATCACATATAAGAGAACCTCAGAAATTCCCAAGCAAACTACAAAAGGGGCACAAGTATGCAAGTGCTACATCTACTTCCTTAAAGCCATTTTAGTTTCAGTTTTAGCATTGCATTCAGCAAAGTCTAATTTTAACAGGTTCATAGTATGACTTCAGAAGGGAAGTTTTGACCAAGGGTCCAGTCTTAAGCTAGAATGCAAGTCAGGGCACAAACTGAAGTTATAATAAGTATCACAAGCTCTAAACACTTTAAGTAAAACCTTAAAGGAAAGTTTGGTCATAAAACAATTCCCAAAAACTTAGCATGATTCAATAATTTCAAACAGAACCCATGTACAGTCTGTAGCAAGCACACTACTAATGATGAGGCAAAAAATGGCTTAGTGCTCATATGGAAAACAGGGAAGGTACATCCTACTTCTCCTAGGTCAAATGATGGTGTATTCAGGAACAGTATGAACAAACAGTGAGTAGGGAACAATGTATGCAAGTTCCAAGATCAATCACACAGAAGAAGGAGGACCTGAATTATCACATTACTTAGTCTCAGACACCCTTTTAGGTTTAGTTTTAGTTCTCTCCATCTTTAACTTGTATATGATCTAGCAGGCAAAGGTATTTAAAGTCTAATTAATCGAGGCAACCTCACAGGGCATGTTACACTGTAATCTGGACAAGGGATTGGCACACACGTAGGACTAAACAAGACTCAAACCATTCTAAATAGATCAGCAAGACAAGTTACATATTCATCAAGTTCCTATTTTAAGCAAATTCCTAGTTTTAGAGGCTTCAATCCACACTTAACAATTTTAGGATCCACATTGCAAATTAAGTGAATGATTTTTACTTTTTCAAGTGCTTAGCAAGATCTAAAAAGGACAAAATGTATACAAGTGAACCCAAACAGTCACATAAACATACAAATCCTCTTCTTGTTGTCTTAACATTCATTTAGTGAAGAATAGATGAATCAGAGGTTTAAAACGTTTAAACGTTCCTAAGATTTTATAGACAAACTAATTGGTTTAGGGATTTGAAAGCTATTTTTTTTTTCACATCTTTTTGAAAGGAATCAATCTTAAAGGAGTGAGCAAAAGTTCAACATAGATAAAACAAGCAAAACCAAAGACCTAAATACCTTCTGGTTCAATATATGTAAACAATACAAGAACAAACATCATATTTTAGATTTTTAAGGTCATTTTTAAATCTGAATTGATCATGGGGGGTCATATAAGTCTAAGACAACTGATATACCTCACAATCTTCAGAAATTATACTCAAACAGACCACTTCAAGGGATGATAAATACTTAAACTCATCTTAACTCAAGTATATGTAACCATATGGGACAGGTAATACATTTCAAAGTTCCAAGATAATATTTAAGTCAAAACTGATCTTAGAGGATCATACAGAGTTCAGACATATGACATATATAAAAAATCTCAAGAATATGCTCGAACAAGCAATTTTAAAACACAGATGAGGCTTAAGTCATTTTTTCAGGGCCAATTTTCATTCAAAAGATCATTTACTATTTTCTAGGGTCCTTTTAAGATGTCTTTTATTCTAGGTCCTAATTATTATCAATAAACATGAGAACACAAGCTGGTTTTCAAGATTTCACACAGTTTCTAGATAATAATCAAAGATAACTACCCATAAATCAAGTCAAGTGGTCTAGTACCAATCAACAAACTTGAAATGGACTTTAATGCAAATAAAACAAGACTATGGGTGTACAAGAATCGCAAAAGAAATGTCCAAGTAGTTCCAAAAATGACAAGATGACACTCCAGCCCTCAAACCACAAATGAAACAGTAAACCCAAACAACACAACACAGAAAAAAACACAAGAGAACTAAACTAATACCTACTTCATTTTTTACATTAAACCCACTAGTTAACACTTAAGGGCCCTCTTATCCTTCCTCATACAGTATTATAACATAGCAGCCTTAGAACTTCAAAGAAACAGTAACTAAACAAGACTTGCACCAACAGGTTAAAGAAACAATCACATATGAATAGACACAAACATTAAGTTCTTTAAATGAAACCTTAAAATGATTTCAGAATCACATAAAGGCAAACAATGCATCAAACAAATTAAAATAATGAATATAAGAAGGATGAATAGGTTAGTACCTTTCTATGGGGAAACCAAAAGATCAAATGGGATATTGGGATCCAAAAGTTCAACACAAACCAAGACCTTAAACCCTTTTTCAATTTTCCAGAAAAATGATTTGTCTTTTTAGTAGTGTAGGCTATATAGTAAAGTATATCAGTATTGTATATTGTGTATTATAGTATATCCGGGGTGTATTGTAGGAATATAGTGATATATAGGCTATTATACTTAGTATTTTTCTAGGGTATCCGAAATCTCTCTCTATAATGAACAAAACTTTCTATTTATAGGCAAATTCAATCAGCTAGGAGTACAAAAATGGTAGGGAAAATATATCAAAACAGAATTTCCCCCCATATTCAAAGATTTCGAAATTGAGGATACAGGATCAGGGATTCTATTTGCAAAAATTGTACTGTAAGTACTATTATCCACTCAAATATTGCACACATCATGCAAACAAACAAAAATCCAGCCCATTCGTACGATACCCTAATTAAAAATCCCTAAAATTTAGGGGAATAACCGAATTGGACGCCTAGTCATTACATAGGACAAACAAATAACAAAAAACAGTACTAAAAATGGATATAAAACCCGAAATAGTACCCAAATTCAAATCGATTTTTACCCTATGTCCCTGCTTTTGGGGTCTTTGGTGCACAAGATGGCTAAAAGTTTTAAACCTCGCCCATGACAACCAAAAGACCACAAGGACCCAAGCAACAACCCATTAAATCAATCCAATTTGAACGAAATTAAGCCTAGAATGATGATAAAATGAGACGAAGAGTGAAAACCTTCAAAAATCCGAAACAACCATGGAGGCGGAACCTTAGAGCCTGCTCAAATCACCTGAAGAGAGGAAGGGGAGTCGGGTGGTCAACCAAATGAAAAAGATGGAGGGAAAGTTTATTAAGTTAAACTCCCCCCCCCTCCCTCCCCAAAAAAAGTTTTTAAAATTAAAATCGAAACCCCCCGTCTTAATCTAAACCATATAATAACTAAGTGGCATAAACTAAATAAAATAGTTATTTTAGGCTAATTTAAATTTAGAACTCGCAACTTTAGAAAATTAGCTTCAAACGAGCCTAATATTGATATAGTTCCAGATAATTTTTAGGAATGTAAAAAAATGTGGTCAAAATGAGCCGTAATTCATTCGTCATCTTAATTAAAAAAAATTTCGAGTTAGACGGAGCGGGATATGTATTTTCTTTTTTGAATTATATTTATGAAAGTAAATAACTCGTAATTTCTTGTAATTGTTAATTTTTACAGAATAATAATTAAACGCCAATTTTTGCAATTTCTCGGGATTTTTGAATGTTAAATTTTTAAAAGGCCTCCTTACTCCGTCTTGGACTCGAAAAATTTGAAAATTAGAATACGCGTTTTATGAGGTGAAAATTAGGCGTCAACTGTGCCAACTCTGTTGAGATACGGCTCATCCCAAATGTAGAATTTTCTATCATGTAAGATCCGCTTCTTCTTCTCATGATTAGGTTTGGAAGGATATATTCACTCACCAGAAAGTTCACCATGTTGGCATAAGGTAGCTCGGCCATCTAAAGAGAAAAAAGTTGCTCATCTGGATGCCATATCTTCATCAACTTGTTCTCGATCTTCAAGCCTTGATAAGTGGTCTGCTACTTGGTTATCTGTGCCCCTTTGATCAAGAATCTCAATATCAAACTCTTGTAGTGGCAACACCTAACGAATAAGTGTGGGCTTCGCATCCTTTTTAGCAAATAAATACCGAACAACAGTGTGATCAGTATGGACAATCATCTTTGTCCCCACTAAATAAAATCAAAATTTGTCAAAGGCGTAAACAACCGCCAATAGCTCCTTCTTTGTTACTGTATAGTCATCTGGGAAGCATCAAGTGTCTTGCTGGCATATTAAATAGGATGAAAAATCTTGTCCCTTTTCTGACCAAGAACAACCCTCACAACAAAATCTCTTGCACTACATATCAACACGAATGGCAGAGTCCAATCAGGTGCAGTTACTAACCTCATCTTCAGTTCATCAAAATCCTTCAAATAAGCCTCATTAAATATGAACTTCACATCTTTCTCTAGAAACTTGCACATCAGATTTGCAGCCTTAGAAAAGTCCTCGATGAACTGCCGATAAAAGCCTGCATGTCTAAGAAAACTGCGCACTCCTCGAACAGACACAGGTGGTGGCAATTTTTTGATCGCCTTGATCTTAGCTCTTTCAACCTCAATGCCGTTGATTGACATCTTATGTCTGAGAACAATGCCTTCCCAAACCATGAAATGATATTTTTCCCAGTTAAGCACCAAATTATTTTCTTCACACCGAGCCAACACGGGATCAAGATGGAAATGGCTTCAGCTCCAGAACGGGAGCTTCCTCAATAGATGGCTTCGACTTTTTCTACGATTTCGGTCTGACTAACTCCTCAAACAGTGTGTTGGATCATATCTATGCATAAGAAGTGTCAATAATGTAAGACACTCCTCGACTGTTTCATCGTCCACCAAGTCTTCACCATACAACAATGCTATCTCCAAAGGGTCTCGAGAAGCTTGAAAGTAATCTAACTCTACAATCATGTGCTCAGGCTCCACAACTGTGGTCATCTTCAATTCCTGATAATGGGGTGGAAGCTTAATTGCCTTGGAAACATCAAAAGTAGCTTCTTATCCATCAACTGTTATAGACGTCTTCCCATCTTTGACTCAAGTAACCGTATCAACAGCCGCTAAGAATCTTCTTCCCATGATGAGAGGGACATTCTTATCTGCCTCATAATCAAGGATAATAAAATGAATTGGCTGAATAAAATGACCCACCTTCACAAGAGCATCTTCAATTATACCATCGGGATATGCAAGAGATGTATCAGCTAGCTGAAAAGTGACTGTTGTTAGCCTTGGCTCACCCAACCCCAACATTCAGAACACATATATGGGCATCAAATTAATACTAGCACCCAAATCACACAATACTAGCCCAACCTTGATATTACCAATAGTGATAGAAATAGTGAAACTACCTGGATCTTTTTGCTTTGGTGGAATCTTGCTCCTCACTCTGGAACTACACCCCTCATTAAGTGCCTTAGTTACAAATTCTGTCCAGTGCCTCTTATTTGTAACAATATTCTTGATGTACTTAGCATATTTCAAAACTTCTTGCAAGAGCTCTACTAAAGGAATGTTGATGTGTACCTGCTTCAATATGTCAAGAATATTCTTACAGGCTGCATCTATATTCTGTTTCTGAAAGCGCTGTGGGAATGGTGGAGGTGGTATAGTTACTACACGTTCAGACTGTTGCATGACTATCTCGGGACTCTTTTCAGGTTCAGTTCTTTGGGCAGGAATTAGTTCGGCATCTAACTTCTTTTTATTCTTTGGTGGTACCTCTTCAAGTACTCTACCATTCATCAAGGTGATTGCTTTGCATTCTTTCGAATTCTTTTTCAGTGTCACTCGGAAGAGCACCCTGTGGTCTGACATTCTAAGCAATCTCTATCTGCCCGACTTAACTTTGAGCTCATGAATAGATTTCTACATCTCGCTCTGCATTTTCTGATTTTCCTGCTGAACTGCTTGCTGTTGAGCTAAGAAATGCTTCAACATTTCTTCTACCGAACTTCCAGCTATGTGAGCTTGGGGCTTACTAATAATTATTCTGCTTGTAGAAGTCCTACTTTACATATTGCGAATTGCAATTGTTTCCGAAATAATTTCCCTGATTTCCACCACCACGATTGTGTTGCCCCACATAATAAATTGATTCTGGATTCAGAGGAAAATTAATATAAGCATGAGGATCACCATACACTCGTATGCTGCTTGCTGAATGTGTTGAACTGGTTGGATCTGGTGAACACGAGGAAGCCCCCTCGTAAGAAGATTACAAAGTGTCCCAATATTGCCCCGAATAGCTACATCATCATCTACTTTAAAAACCCAGTACCTTTTTGTAGCATCCCTGATCTACTTGGTTCTTGATGCTGATGAGCACCTTCAGATATTAACTCAAGGAGAGCTTCTGTCTCTTCATATGTTTTGTTCAAGATATGTCCCTGGGATGAAGTATTCAACAAGGCTCTCGATTCATGCCTTAGCCCACTTATGAAATAGTTCTCAATGTTCTTCTTCGGCTACATGTGCTGTGGACAATCTCGCAAGTAACCCTTAAACCTTCCCCATGACTATGGCAGAGATTCAGAGTCTTTCTGAGTGAAGGTGCCAATCTTTCCTCTCAGCCTTTTTTGTTTCTTGGGTGAGAAGAATTTATCAATGAATTTTCCCGATAATATCTCCCACAAAGTAATAGACCCAGCAGGAAGATTCGTCAACCAATCCTTTGTTTCACCAATCAATGAGAACGGAAACAAGGCTAGCTTCACATAATCATCGGAGACATTTGTATATTGAAAATTCTCCACTACACGAATGTCGTCAAGTGCCTATGTGGGTCTTCATGAGGCTTACCCATATACTAGCACATATTCTACACCAGCCTCACTGTTCTTTTTTTCAACTCAGAATTTCCAATGATATCAGGCTTGACAATAGCCTTAGTACTGTTGCCAGACTAGGTCTAGCATAACTAGAAAAAAGTACTCGTTGTTATTTTGCCATCTCAGAAACTCTTGTAGGAACCCGAATAGTATTCCTGTTATCAACTTCCTGATTTTCAACCAACCCGAGATTACGCTCATCGTCCGCTAGCTTTTTCTGCTTGTGTAATGACCGTTCTATTTCTGGATCAAAGTTAGATAATGCTTTTCCCTTGCTTGCGAATGTTTAGAATAAACAAGAGACTACACCTGAGGAGCACAAGTCAACCAAAGAACTAGAGTAAAAACTTGAATAGAAATTCAAAAATCCAAATTAGAAAAATAGTAATTTTTTTAAGTCCCTGGCAAGGTGCCAAAAACTTGTTGCTATCAAATGTACACGCAAGTATATATGGTCGTACAAGTAATATGGAATTTTAAATTCCATATATCGTACCCACGGAGACTTAGATTTTATATTATTCGACTAATTCAAATTCCGCTATAACTGTTCAAGAAGGTGACAATCAAAGTGTTTGTTGTGACTAAATTAAAACTGAATATAAAAAAATAAATATGAAGGTTTTGTGAGTAGAAAATTGTGGTGAAGACCATATGGTTTATCAGATCAGAGAATGTTCCTGGGTCATGGCTTTCAAAAATCCAGTTTGTGTTCAGATAATTCTACCTATCTTATTTCCTGAGTTACTAGTTGACGGGTTAATTGTAACTTTATTATATTAGTTCGATCTACTCACAAGCCTATAGATGCTACTATAATGCCTATATTTCTATGGTCGCCAGAGGGAACAAGAACGCATTTACTTCTCCGTAACCAACTAGGTAGGGCTAAAGTGTATATTTCTATCCTCAGTAGTGAAACGATTAAATCGAACAAATCTATTTATTTTTATTACGTACGTGAATTCCTTCTTTCAAGTTCAACTCACCCACCACAGATAGTGTCTAACTAGTGATTAAGTAATTAAACAATTAAGCACAAGAATAAATAAGAAACCCAAAATATAAAAATTTAATCGATAGAAATTGTCGCCAAACCAAATATCATGTCTTTTTCCACAACACTAGAATTAGGAAATTTTGCTACTCATGATTGTGGATGAAGAACAAGAATTCATGAATAATTTAGGGTTGAAAAGAAGAAAATAAAATAAACCTAGAGAGAGAAAATAAAGACGACGGCTTACAAGTCTAAAAAAATATCCCAGTTCACGGTTTACAACTCACAAAACATCTACTTATAATTTAGGGCTAAAACTAGAAAGACCAAATCTCGATCAAAACGAGAATAATGTCAAAAAATGGCCTACCCAGGTGATGCGCCAAGAAGGAATAACAGAACATCCACCTTTCTTCAGTGATCTCGCCATTTTGTGTAGGTGCGTCGCGCTTCCAAGCACAGCTTCGTTTCTTTTCTTCACCTCTTCTTGTGCACATTTGGTCCTTAATTCCCAAACTCGACCAAAACTGCTCGGTTTTCCATCATTTTTCCTCATTGTACCTAAATACACAAAACACACCAACATGACCACAAATGATTACACCATAGAAAATGTGATTAAATTACTAAGAATGAGAGTAAAGTGACATTAAATATCAATATTTAAGCCAAATATCATCGTTCCACCAATAAATCCTTAAGGTCATGATATATCTTCGTGGAACCGTGGTGAATAAGTACCTGGAATTGTGTTCTTCTGACATGTTCCTCTTTTTATGTCCATCGACATCTGGAAAACATAATTTGCCTTAGTACCTCAAGGTACCATCATCTTCCCTGTTCAAAAACCTTCATCTTATGCTTATGAATCCCTTCTTTCAGCTACATTAAGTAGGGCTCGTCGAACTGTTTCATTTTTACTTTGACTACTAAGAAGGAGTCAACCCTGTTCTGAATAACAATACCACCATATTCAGAGTCCAAAAGTCAAACTCCTAGATTAGCGAAACGGTGGACTTCCTTCACCATAGTTCTCTTGTCTGCCTTAATATGAGCTAAACTCATAATGGAACGCCGACTAAGAGTATTGGCTTCCACATTCGCCTTCCCCGGATGATAAAGAAGGATAAGGTTTTTGAAAACCCTATTCATAAGATCCATGAAAGCTGTTTGTGCATTCATCAACCTAAAGGACATAAAAAGGAACTCAAATGACTATAACGGGTAGCAATTTCCTTAACGTCTAACAAATGGTACCCTGATCTGAGGTCAATCTTGGAATAACAATGGGCACCTTGAAGTTGGTCAAATAATAGCCTGTTTTGCCAAGCTTTTAAAATTTGCTTATTTTAAAAAGTACTTTTCAAAAAAGCAATTTTAGCGAAAAGTAGTTTGTGTTTGGCCAATTAATTAAAAAAGTACTTTTGAGCATTCATTAGTGTTTGGCCAAGCTTATAATAAGTGCTTCTATTTGTATTTTTCTCAAAAGTACTTTTTGAAAAAGTGCTTTCAGGCAAAAGCTGTTTTTTTTAGCTTCTGAAAAACTGCTTCTGCTACTCCTCAAAAGCACTTATTTTCTCCCAAAAGCTTGGCCAAACACCTCACTTCTTTTCAAATAAGCACTTATTGAATAAATAAGTACTTTTGGGGGAAAAATAAGCTTGGCCAAACAGGCTATAAGTCATCTCTTCTGGAGAGTGGGTACTTGTTTTTAATCGTAACCTTTTTCAACTGAAGATAATCACTGCACATATGCAAAGATCTGTCTTTCTTATGTACAAACAAGATCAGTGAACCCCAAGGTGAGACACTTGGTATGATAAATCCTTTGTCGAGAAGATCTTTCAATTGGGATTTTAACTCTTTTAGCTCTTCTTTGGCCATTATGTATAGTGGAATAGACATCAGCTTGGTGCCCAGAAGTAGATCAATTCCAAAGTCAATATTCCTATCCCTTGGAGATCATCTGTCTAGCTTTGAGATAAAAAATAAACCTACCCCTGGGTACTACTGCATCACCCTTCTATTCTATAACTGGTTCTTTAGGAAACTCAAAACTTACAAAAAACTTTCTATGACCTACTATGGCGTAACATGACGCCAACCAATCCATGCCCATGATCCCATCAAAGTCTACCATTTCCAACTCTACTAGGTCAGTTATAGTGTTGCAGTGATAGATTCTAACTGGACAACCCCTATACGCACGTCTAGCTATAACTGACTCTCCAACTGGAGTGGACACTTCAAAGGATTCATGCAAGTTTTCTGGTTCTATCCCAAATTTCTTAGCGGCAAAGGCGGTTACATATAGTAAGGTGGATCCTGGATCCATAAGGCCATGACCATCAAAGGTAAAAATTGTTAATATACCTATAACCATAGCTGCACGTGGCTCTATATCCTGAAGACCTGCTAGTGCATACAAACAGTTCTGATATCCACCTGTATTACAGACTTAGCTGCACAAGATCTTGATTGAGATTGAGAATTACAGATGTCTACAGATCGTGTCCGCTAGAGTCCTATTTATGGATGTGAAGCTGGCCACACTTATAAACGGGAGGCTGCAGGGCATTTAAGAATCATTGACTTTTCCTTCTGTCTTAGATCGTGCGATAGAGCTAGAGTCCAGGAAAGATTATTTCTGACCCTCTTTTTCTGTAGGTAAGCACAGATTGATAAAGATGAAGAGATCAGCCTCAGACAGTAGGAGTGCTAAGAAGGCCCCTAGAGTAGATTCAGGACCACAGGCTCCGGGACCGAGCTGGAGCAGCCTTAGCTATTGCATCGAGACTGATCCCTATGAAGACCCCACGACGATTCCTTCAAAATTTATGATTTCTAGAAAGGAGGATCTATTGGAGGACAGCTATGACACGGACCTGTCTGAGGGTTCATATGGGACGCCAGAGGAGGATATTTCTGAGACTGTGCTAGAGTTGACTCCCCCAGCCGCTCCTATGGCAGAGCACTATGTCAGGCCAGCTACGCCTGGGAGTGTTACTAATTATTCTAGCCCATTATCTTTGCCGTCAATGAACCAGGAGCTGCCCGAATATCTGTATCCCTCTGACTCAGATGAGAGAGATGAAGAGGGCTAGACTAGTAGATGGAAGGAGGACAATGAAAAGGACACTTCACTTTATAGCCCTCAGGACAGGTCGACTACAGGTATATGAGTTCTTTATTGAAATTTTTTATGTGTGTACAATTATTGCAGGATATCATTAATAGGTGACAAATGGGAGTTTTAGAGGAACTGATAACCAAAGTACTTATGGATAACTGTGACTAAGATGTTTTGGACCCTACTAGGAATTTTAAATTTATTAATGGAAGGTAGTCGTGTGTTAATCGATTGTTATTATTGAGAGTTCTGAAGGCTAAACTAGCAATTGCTCGATCAGGAAAGTAAGGGATCTTTCCAATCTGGAGGGAGATGCATTACAGGAATTTTATTGGGATTTGTTAGAACTTTAACTTGTTCTAGGTCATGCGATAAAGGTCACGTAGTAGACTAGATGCGATGTACCAGCACTAACGCACCGGATCCCATCAGGACTTCAAAGTTAGGCGTGTTGGGGTAAGAGTAATACTAGGATGGGTGACCCTCTGGGAAGTGTACTAAGAGTCCTACAAATTTGGACATAAGAGAAGGATAAGGGACTAGAATAGCTTGTGGGAAATTAGAAGCGTGTGAAACTCACGGTTGGAAACCCCAGATGATTGTGAGAGATAAGGCGGACCGGCTTGGCAAAGAGAGAGAGAAAACGTATTACAGCCACAGAACTAGGACGAGTTTAAAATAGTATTGGTAATATTTTGTAAGTAAGGTGTTAGGAGAGGTATATACGATATTCTATGTGTGGTCAATCAGTTTACGTGCCCCAATAATTGATGTTGCGATGTGTTAAAGGTGCTAATTGAACAAGGTATTGAAGTTCAAATGGTAAGTGTTACAGGGCGAGGCGACATTAGTCCCTCTAAAATTAAAGTTGGATAACCCTGATGTAATCACATCATGGAAAAGGTAGAACGTGAGTATACAAGAGTAAGAAGATTAGGATGCCCTGAGAAAAGGAGAGGTGTAAGAACGGAGTTATGTTGCTAAAAAGAGTTAACACAAGCCTCAAGATGGGAATCTTGGAGGTAAGTACGGCGGCAAAGAACCATTTGGATGAATCTCGAACGTAAGTATACGGAAAGAAATTAGTATGTAGTATGGAACAGAAGACGAATGTAAAGGGTCGAAATCAGATTATGATAAGTGGGACTGAAGGGCAGTAACAACAAATAAGATTGGGAGAAAATAAGCAGGTTTTGCAAAAAAAATGCCAAGGGATTTTCGGCTCTTGGGTGGCAGTCGAAGAGATAAATGTGCAACCATACTGACACGATTACCTCGGAAATGGGAAAGCCTTCCTAAAAGATGATTTAGCAATAGAAGGGATTTGCATTCGGAAAGGATATTTTATGAATTTCAGGGACAATACCATAAAAATACAAAGTAGAGAAGAGTGCTTCGGAGGAAAGGGACTCAAGGAAGGTCCTGAGGACGAAAGCAAGAAAAGTACACTAATGGATTGATTAAAGAAAATTGAACAATTACCAAGGACAAGAGAAAGGATAATAAGTAAACAAGTCTGGCCAAGAGGCAAAACATCAGCAACATGGGATAAGAACCTTGATAAGTAATACAAAGATTCGATTATAAAGGAAATAGAATGATACACGGGGGATATGCATAAATATGAACCAGCTGTAGTGTCAGAAAGGAAGATGAAGACTCGACGAAAGAAAAAAGAAAAGGATTTACTTTGTAAGGATTTCATGATAGGAACAAGAAGCGGCAGAACACTGGAAGAACTATGATGCATAGCTGTAATGCAAACAAGTAGTTAAGGAGAATTATGGGACAAATGAGCAAAACGAATGAAAGGATGACATGTAGGAATGGATGGTATGGAACATTAACTTTTAATGGTATAATATAAACGTAAATAGGGATTGGGAAACCAGAGTAAGAAGGATTTCAAGGGTGTTAAGAAGATAGTCGTGGGGAAAAGACTAGGGCTAAAGGAGCGGGGTATAGCGGGATACTTCATAACGGGCCTGAAGAATTTCGATGTCCCCTTAATTCATTGGCCCAGGGAAATACTAGTCATGAAAGGTAGAAGTGAAAAGACGATAAAGCAGGCACCCGCGTTGGATCTGATATGTATGAGCATTTTGATCTGATACAAGGCTTCAACTAGCAGAAAGGGAAATAAGTCAAACCATGTGATGAAAGGAACTCCGAAATTATAAGGAACCGAGGGGTAGAAAGATTGTTAAGGTCAGCCAGGTGATTATAAAAAATGATTAGTATTCAAAGGTTGCTAGTGTATAAGAACATCCTTAAAAAGGGGGGAAGAGCAGATTTAGTCCTGAAATGAATTATGAACTTCCCAAAAATTCCAAAGAAAGAAATGTGTTAGTTTGAAAAAAGCCAAAGTTCGAGAATGTATTAGGAGAAGACAAAAAAACAAAGGATTGAAAATAAGTATATTATGGGGCAGGTATGAGAAAGAAAGTATGATAGGAAATAAGGGGAATTAACGAGTCAAAGAAAATGATGTGAGATATGATGTTTCTAGACCGTGGTTTGAATCCCTCGTACCGAGGAAATTGTACCGCACCCAGATACACAGTGACATATCCTAAAGAGCGACAAGGAGAGTAAGAACGGTGTCTAAATTAATTACTGAGAGGATGGTGAAAAGGATGATGAATACAAAGGACATTTTAGGTTGCAACAAAAAGGAATCTCAGTGTCGAAAGGCGTAAAAATCCAACAAAAAGAATAATGATAGGCGGCTTGGCGATCTGCAAGAGAGGGGGAGTGATGTTTTATAATAGAAAGATAGCAGTATTGCCAGAGATTGGAAAGCATCTCACGAGTCGCTAACCATACCGAATATGAGAGTGTATATTATGGAATTATATGAACCATCAACGTGAGGTTATGTCCAACAAAATGGTATAAAGGCAACAATGGAAAGCCAATGAAGAATAACAACTAGCTAAGTAATCACCAGTATAAGGGAGTCAAAGATAAGTATACTGATGTTGGGAGGAAGTTGTGGTAAAGTGAGATTTTGCCTTAGCTCTATAATTATAAATTTATACTGTAGGATTAGAGGAAAGGAAATTAAAGGAAGAGTTTTGATAGTAGCTCGAAGATGTTCTGGGTTATGAATTAGTTGAACTATGATTATTGGCTTATTATAAGCATAACCCTGCTACGAGGAATAATAAAGATGGTGAGGAAGCGTTACGTCTATACGTGCTTAAGAGTTTATGTTGAGGATATTGTTATAGCTGATCTTGGAAACATAACCGTTAAGAGTAGGGACTTATTAGTAATAAAGTACTGTAAAAAAAATCATTTGGGGAGTCAGTGTAAGTGGAATTACGATGAAGTTGTAAGGGATCAGAAAGCCTAACCAATGAATTATAAGGAGACAATATAGTGCATATAAGAGATCAACGAGTATAAGAAGGGATAGCTCGAGGCGGCATCGAAGGAGTAAACAAGGGAGTTGCCCACTAACAGGGAAATTAAGAGTGAGAAAAAGAGAGTATTCGCAGGATTGCGAGTACTCGTGACATAATAAGGCAAGATTACTGTAACAGGGACAGAACGAGACCGGGATACTAGTTGATTTCTGATTATGTATATGAGAACAAAAGAGCTCCAGCCAGAGACACCATTATCCTCAGGTATGTGATGCTTCTTTGAATGATTTCTTGGTCGTGCATGGCCAACATGGGTATTGATGTTGTGGCCTTGTGAGGCATTGCATATTTTGGGTTGTTGTGACAAGATGGTAGTAGTACAATTACAAGGGAAACTTTGGCAAAAGTTTTGTAGAAATCCCTAAGAGCTTAACATTCGAGGACGAATGTTCCTAGGGGGGGGGGGGGGGGGGGGGGGGGGGGGGAGGAATTTTACACCTCGAAATTGTTTTTGAGTCGTTTGCGTTGTAAGTAAATTAACGTAAGCTCGGAGAGGTCATGGAACCCTTATAAGGCTAATGAATACTCTTAACAAGTGTTAAGCAAGTATCTAAAGGTTCCGGGATCAAGCAAATCGAAGAAAATAAATTTGTCAAAAATTTGGAAAAAGTTGACAGAATTTTAGGTCAACTTTGGAGGGGTATATCTCCTAGTATATTTGGAATTTTAAGGTGTTTCGAAAGCCTAAAATGAATTTCATCGAGTCTAGCTTCCAAAGTAACAAACCGCTCATCGATATGACATCAGAGTAGAGAATTATGGCCTTTACAAGTTAGGCTGATAGAGTAGAAACACATGCTATAGTAACTGCTACAATAACCGACGTGCTACAGTACTGCTACAGTGACCTGACCCGAATTTAGAACCTTATAAAAGGGGTGAAACCCCATTTTTTTCACCAAAAATCAGATGAAGAAGCTCAGCCACATATAGGGTCAGTTTGGTCATAAAAAGTTGAGAGAATTGAGTGATTTTAGCTAATCAAGGCTCGGATGGTGCATAGTTGTGACTATAGGATCGTTTTATGGTGGAATTTGGCGTGGATTCAAGGTGAACATCAGAGATATCATCGTTTTAATAAGAATAAGGTATGAATCTTTCCTTATTATCGTTATTTTATGTTTATTTTCGAAGGTAGAACGATTAAATGAGCGTATAGTTAATTTGTCGGTGGAGAAATCGGATAAAAATCATATGAGATGTCTGGTGTAGTATTTTGATATTGATGATGATATGGTTGATGTTAGTATTGTTGTTGTTGTTGGTTGTTGGATTGTGAATTCGGGCTAGGGATATAAACAGGGGAGATGCTGCCCGAATTTCGATAACTCTAGAAAGATTTATTTGAAGGACTAAGACACGTGTATGAAGGTGAGTCTAAAAATAGTATAAATTTTCTTGAATATAGATTTATGAGCTTGGGAGGACAAGCATTGAGTAGTTAAAGTTAAGGCGTCCAAAAAGGCATGTCAAGGCTAATCCCTTTCTTTCAGTGGCATGATTCCTATGTTGTGATCCCATAAATGCTTCCATAACCACCTTGTTTCCTAAAGCTAAAGGTTCATGACTCTTAAAGCTTCTTATGATGTAAAGATGAGAATGTTTCTATGATTATTACGATGATGATTTTATGTTTAACAGTCTCAAGTTATGATTTCAATGATTTCTATGAGAATGTTGAGTTATTTAATGATTTCTCAATCTTATTCATTGTTGTTGATCTCATCGCATGTTATTCGGTCTTTCGAGGTGAGATGTAGCGATGATGAATATTCCATAATATAATCGGAGGTTACCGACCCTAAGTCACTCCGATGGAGTCATAACTTTCACATGGGCTCTCATACATACTTATGTTATGTATGATTACACCGGGCCTAGTTGGCTGGGCAGACACCATTACGCTGGGCGTAGTGGGCGGCTTATGGATAATGATTACACCGTGTCTCTATGGCACGGGCAGACACCACTAGTGGACGGCGAGTGATGTTTGCCCCAGACGCGGGCTAATGTATACATGTATATATATATATATATATATATATATATGAGAATTGTTTCTTAAAGTTAAGAGTGCATGGTATCCGCGTTAAGAGGCAATCAGATGTAGGTTATTCCCTTATCTCATGTTATGCTTTATATTTTTCATTAAGTTATTTTCTATGTTTGGTATCTCTTACTATGTTTCATGCCTTACATACTCAGTACACTGTTTGCATTGACGTCCTTTCTACGTGCATGCCCGCAAGTTCAGGTAGCTAGCCGAGTGAGCCAGACCTGTAGGACCTCTCATCCGTCTCAGCTAGCGTGCTCCATTTGGACCGAAGGTTCAGCTCCTTTTTGGTATGCTATCTTGCTATGTACATATATGGGTATGGCAGGGCCTTGTCCTGTCTTTTCTACAGTCTGTATTCCATAGAGGTCTGTAGACAGTTGTGTATAGTGGGGATGTCATGGAGCTTTGGTTGTTTCTCTCTTTTGGGGTACAATGTAAATATTGACCGAGTCGGTCTGCGTCGCCATCTTTGTTTGTATGCTTATATATATGTATATCCTCATGCATGATTTATGAGATTCTGAGGTAAAGTTTATCATATAAAATGTTATTACAGATGGTATCGATCAAATATCAGTTGAAATGGGCCACCAGTTTACCTTGTATGGAGTAAGAACGAGTTTAGGGGTGCTTGATCCGTAGTGGTCGGGCACTCGTCACGGTCAAAGGATTGGGTCGTGACAGCAGCTGTTGAGGTCCCAACTCTCCAGTCCTAGTCTGTATGAATTGTTAATGACTTTCCAGAAGTCTTTACTAAAGATCTTCCCAGAGTTCCTCCCGGTAGGGAGATTGACTTTGGAATTAATCTACTTGCCGGCACTAAGCTGATATCTATTCCGCCATACAGAATGGCTCCAGCAAATTTGAAAAATTTAAAATCCCAGTTGAAGGACCTTCTTTACAAAGGATTTATTAGACTATGTGTCTCACCTTGGGGCACACCAGTCTTGTTTGTTCGAAAAAAAGACAGATCCTTGCGTATGTGTTATATCCCGCATTTTGCGCCTTCGGATAATTTAAGACAATTGCGGGAGGTTGAGAGCAAGCCTATATTTTTAATCTTGATTATCACACAAGTTGTTTATAAGAGTTATGGGTGCGGAAATATTGAGGAAGGCTAAGGGCAAAATTGGAAATTGGAAAAAATTAGTTTTCATGAATTACAATTAGCCATGAAATAATTGGGCTTGAAAAACAAAAAAAAAAAATGGAAAGGCCCAAGGAGAGGTGGCCGGCCATAGGGCATGGCCCAAGGCCCATATGGATTAATTATCCATGTGCATAATATGACTTAAGAGTCATATATTCATCTTGCCCCTTAGAATTTTCAAGAAACTTGAAGAAGAGCAAAGACTAGGGGCCATTCGGCCATGAACATGGAAAATTGAAGTCTTCAATTTTGATCCCAAAAAATATTTTCTCCTAGCATTCCTACTAATTCAAGGGTCCTCTTCAACGTGGTATAATTATTGAGGCGAGAAAACTACTCTTGGTGGCAAGTTCAAAATTCTAGCTAAGTGGAAAGTTGAGGAAAAAGGTAAGATTTAATCCTCTTTTATATGTTATGAATGGTTATGGATGTTGTAGTACGTAGAAATGAATGAAATTCATGAAAATATGTAGTGTGTGTTGTGGCCGTGTGGGTTGTGGTATGGTATGGAAAGAATGAAACAATTTTTCTTAAGTATTTTGGTTGTTGTTGTAATGGCATCTCTGATGGAAATGAAAGTTTAATGATTTTAGTTGAAGTTGTAAGTGTTGGAGAATTGTTTTAGAAGCTAATGTGATTTTAATGTCACTTTTTGTATTTATGGAAGATAACGTTGTTAATGTGTAAATTGTTGGGGTAGTTTATGAACTTGAATGAAAGAAATGTGTTGTTATGGTTTTTGTTGCATTTGGAAGGTTTCGGATGAAGAAGAGTGTTGGTTGAGTTGTTTGAATGTTGTACGGATTGTTTGAAGTATTTTTGGATGTTGTTTGAATGGTTGCGGATTAGCATTTGAATATGTAAACAATTATGAATTGAACGTAAATGGAAAATCGTCAAAGTTGTAGAGAGAAGTTACGAACGTTGGAATGTGTTTTGAATTGATAGTCGATATTGTTGGGATAATTGTTGGCATTGTTGTTGCTAAGTTGGCCGAGTTAAATTCTCGGATTTGTTGTTGTATGTTTAGTCGAGTTAAATTCTCGGGGATGTTGAATTTACAGGGGAGATGCTGCCGATATTTTTGTAGGAAAGTGTTAACTTAAGGTTGAATTTCTAAATGCCTATAGTTAATGTTTGGTATTCATTGCCATATTGTAGATCTTGGGAAGTCCGGAACTTGAGTTTGGATTGGCTTGAGAAGCGAACGAGGTATGTAAAGCTTCACCTTTCTTTCTTTTGGCATGTCCTAGTCATAATAGGCTATGATACAAGCCTCGGGGAAAACTCTATTCCTAAAGATCCGAGCGTAGTTATGACCCTCATTCATTTCAATGTAATTGAATTATGAACCTTATGCTTTGGTATGCTTGTTTGGAGAATAGCTTAAACACTTTTACTCCTAAAAGTGTCTGGTACCATAAAACGTCCGTAACTGTCACAAATAGAACCGGATTGCCTTGAAACGTTCGTAGATGACTCCATAAGGTCTAATGTGCATAATTCACGTACGCCACCTCGACTTGACCCGAGGTGGGCCCACAATTCCTGAGACCTTTTCATATTGCCCTATTTGACTTGTTTTCGAGCGATATTCGAGGGAAACTTTTGACTAACGTTCCGACTACTAAAAGAAAGTGTTTCACCTATTCCATTGAGTCCTATGACATGTTTCGATATGTACAAACAAACCCGAAAGTTTTGTTTTGACACAATCCACCGAGACATCCGAAAGGTATGTACTATGACTATCGTCCGATTCTTTTCTAAATGATCTGTCGTTTGGATTGTTCTTTCGAGTCTTTGTAAACATTTTATATTTCATATTGCATTTAGTTTCTCACTACTCTACTCGTGGATGCCTCAATGCTTCCTTCACTGAGCCCGGGCCAGGATATGTTATCACGCGTAATCCACTGCATTGTTCGCTGTGCCTCGATGTGAGGGGGTAGGTATGACATGTACATGGGTCCTGGAGTATGATGTGCCATGTACATATATTCTGATATTTGATGATATGATATGATATGGCCATCTGATATGTTATGATATGTTACGGAGCTATTCCCTACTCTGGAGTATGATGTGTTGTGGCGCCAGTGACGGGGTGGCGACCACGTTCTGTTCACCGAGTCCCATGATGGGGCCGGATACTGCATATGTTTTGCATGCATTATTTATGTTTTGTAAATATGTATTTTGATATTCTGGACATTGCACTCATTTTTTGCACTTTCTGTTCCGGTCATTATTTTGTTTACTGTACTCCACGCTTTACATATTCAACACATATTCCGTACTGACCCCCCTTTTCTTCGGGGGCTCCGTTTAATGCCCGCAGGTACGGACGCTCGATTTGCTGATCCACCCGCTTTGGACATCTACTTTGCTGTCTTGGAGTGCTCCTTTGTCCGGAGCCCACACTTTGGTACAGACTTTTCTATTGTATATGTATATGTTTATTCAGGGGTATGACGGGGCCCTGTCCCGTCTTATAATTCCGTTATGGTCCGTAGAGGTCTGTAGATATATATGTGGTTTGTGTATATGTTCTGGGATTATGTATTTTGTGACAGTCTTGTCGGATTCCGTGCGCTATATCCACTTATATGTGATAGTTTGAAACGCCATTTGCCCCTTATAGCTGTATAACTTGTTTATATGTTGGTTTGGGTTATTGGGTGCGTACGGGTGTCCAGCTCGGACACCAGTCGCGGCCTACGGGGTTGGGTCCTGACAGTATGTGTATTGATGTCAGTTGATCAATGTTACCGTATAAAACAAGTATCCTCTTCCCAAAATTAATGACCTATTTGGCCGAATTTAGGGTGGCCAATGCTATTCCAAGATTGACCTCAAGTTAGGGTACCATCAGCTGAAGGTTAAGGAAGTTTATATTTCGAAGACCGTTTTCAGAACCCGTTGTAGTCCATTTTGAATTTCTTGTCATGTCGTTTGGGTTGACAAATGCACTAACAGTCGTCACCTTACCTTGACTTATTCGTGATTATTTTTATTGATGACATTTTGGTGCATTCCCATAGTTAGGCAAATCATGCAGAACATCTCAGAATTGTGTTGCAGACACTTTATGATCGCAAGCTGTATGCGAAATTTTCAAAGCGTGATTTTGTATGAAATAAGTAGCGTTTCTTAGGCCATGTTATTTCAGGTTGAGGCGTGACAATGAATTTTAAGAAAATAGAGGCACTAAAGAATTGGTCCAGACCCATCTCAACAATGGATATCAGAAGTTTTCTTGGTCTAGTGGGTTATTACAGGCATTTCATAGAGGGTGTTACCTCCATCTCAGCTCCGTTGACTAGATTAACTCCGAAGAAAGTCAAGTTCCAATAGTCAGATGCTTATGAGAAAAGTTTCAAAGAATTGAAGGAAAGGCTGACTTCTGCTCTAGTTTTGACACAACCAGAGGGAATCGAAGGGTCTGTAGTGTATCGTGATTCTTCTGGAATTAATCTTGGGTGTGTTTTAATGAAGCACGGTAAATTTATAGCTTATGCATCTAGATAGCTTAAAAGTCATGAAAAGAATCATCCGACTCATGACTTGGAATTAGCAGCTGTAGTTGTTGCGCTAAAGATATGGTGTCATTACTTGTATGGTGTACACGTTGATATTTTAATGGACCACAAGAGCCTTCAATACATTTCCAAGAAAAGGGAGTCGAACCTCAGACAGAAGAGGTAGCTCGGAGTGCTAAATGATTACGATGTGGATATCCTATATCACTCAGGGAAGGAGAATGTTGTAGTCAATGCTCTTAGTTAGTGTTATATGGGAAGTTTGTCTAAATTTAAGGTAGACAAGAGAACTATGGTGAAGGAAGTCCACCGCATAGCTACTTTTGGAGTTCGACTTTTGAACTCCGAAGATGGTGGAATTGTTGTTCAAAACAGGGTCGAATCCTCCTTAGTAATCGAAGTGAATGAGAAACGGTTTAGTGATCCCTACTTGTTACAACTGAAAGAGAAGATTCACAAGCATAGGACGATGACTTTTGAACAAAGAGGAGATGATGATACTTTGAGGTACCAAGAAAAAATATGTGTTCCAGATGCAGATGGGCTAAGAGAGCAATTCATGTCAAAAGCCCACAATTCTAGGCACTATATTCATCCAGGTTACACAAAGATGTATCATGCCCTTAAGGAGATTTATTGATGGAACAACATGAAAAAGAATGTAGCAGATTTTGTGGCCAAGATTTTGAATTGTCAACTGGTGAAAATCGAACACCAGAGGTCCAGTGGGTTGGCGTAGAAAATTGATATTCCTGTGTAGAAATGGGACATGATAAACATGGGATTTCATAACAGGTTTACCTCGCTCATTACAGAAGAATAATTCAATTTTGGGTGATTATAGACTAACTTACCAAGTTAGTGCACTTTTAGCCACTGAAAACCACCGACGTAGCAAAAGATTACACCAAGTTTTATATTCGAGAAACCGTCAGATTGCATGGGACCCCAGTGTCCATCATTCAGATCGGGGTGCCCCGTTCAAAGCAAATTTTTGGAAATCCTTTCGAAAAGGACTAGGCACAAGGGTAAATGTAATGACCCGATTGGTCATCAGAGTGCTAATGACCCTTTTATCCCTGTTGAACTTTCCCTAGGTCATCAGGCGGGTTTTAGAGTGACTTTTGGAGGTTTGAGCCTCAAAGTAGAATTTGTTTGACCCAAAGTTGACTTTAAACAAACAGAGCTTTTTTAAAACTCTGTCGATTCCAAGAGGTCCGGACAGTGATTCATGACTTAGTAGTGTGTTCGGTTCGGTTCCCAATGCAATTGGGAGTGTTTTGGAACTTGGGGTAGGAACTTGACTTTAGGCCATTGGGAAATCCGAGGCCACGGGTGAGTTCGTAGCGCACTTTTATATATGTGTGCATATTTGTTTGGTATCTGTGGGGCCTCAGATGATAGTCAAATTTTGGGTTGAGATTTGTCAAAAATTAGAACTTTATAAAATTCTTGTGTGGGCGCTGCAGCTGTACTATAATTGCCGTAGAAGTCCCGCTAAAGCGTTGGGGAGACAGCCATAGCGGACTGAGGGGTTTTGGTGACTAGCCGCCGTAGCGGATTCCTTGCCGCGATGAAGGCATATGGATTTTAGTAAAGGTCGCCATGGCGAGCCATCTCTACGCCATAGCAGGTGCAGCGGCTCTCATGACCGCTGTAGCCGTATGCGGGAAGAACTATTTCCCTTTTCTCAAGTTAAGACCCTAAAAACCTATCACTTGTTCTCATCACTTTTCTAAGCACTCTTTGGGGAAATAGAGCAACTTATGGACTGAATCTTCTTGGAGGTAATATCTATGACCCTAGTGTTACATCATGAGTAGACTAACGCGACCCTAAGGTGGACATGAAGTCCTTATGAGATCAAGGAGAGTATTTGATAAGCTTGAGTGAGTATATTAAGAATTGAAAGTCATATAAATCGGTGGGATTAAGCTCATCGAAGGAAGTAGAATGTAAGTCATGTTTGGGATGATTTCACAAAAATTGAGTTATACTCTGTTTAGTAATGACTTGAGGAGGAGCTATAGGGCCCCTTAGATGGTTAATGAAGTGTTATACAAGTGCCAAGAAGGTTCCATAAGAAGTGGGAGTCAAACGAATTGAAACAAACAACTTATCAGGAAAGGACCATTTGACGAATCGTAAGACATTTGACGGCCCGTCAAATAGTGAAGCATCACTGTGAAACAGTCACAGTGAAGACTGCTTGGCTAGATAGTTTAACGATGCATTTTGACGGACCGTAGGAAGTTTGACGGTCTGTAAAAACGCCCGACGAGATTTTAAGTTAGGCTTTATATATTTCGTTTTAATTCATTTGGACACTTTTTTCCCCAAATTGGATTCTAGAACTCTTCAAAACCCTCTCTCCAAGTCCATAAACTAATACAAGCCAAATCCAAGAGATTCAAGTACTAAGAAGCTTGCTAGGGTTTGTGGAATTCAAGAATTCCTTTGGTGTTGATGTTGGAGGCTTCACTTTAGTGGAGTAAGTTTATCCAAGGTTTGTTCTCGTGTGATTAAGGTCAGTTTTTACGTCTTTTGCATATGGTTAAGGCTATTTGACTGTTATAGCATGTGGTTGAAGGAAGAAAAGTGAAAATAGAGTTCAAGTATGAACTTGAGGATATTATGGGCTATAAGTTAACTTGAATTATGATTCTTGGCATGTTATGAGTATAATCTTGTTGTGGGTGGTACTAATGATGTTGAGAAGGTATTGTACGTAAGTATATATGGTGTTGTGCTGTAGTTATTGTTATGAGTGATCTAGAAAAGGAGTTTTGGGGATTGAGTGAAGCCTAACTTGAATGAAGTCTCTTGATTATGGTATCGTTAATACTGTCATTGTTATTTGGGACTTGTTTTGGAATTTGGTAGAAGTAGATGAAATAGAGGAAATGCTGGCCAATTTTCGCTAGCTTACGAATTATACTAGCTTGGACTTGAGAGTGTCTTTGAGACCTAACTTTGCTATGAACCCTCTTAAATGTAGATCCTTTGGGCTTCGGAGGAGAACGTTAAGTAGCTAAGAAGTCATAAAAGGTATGTAAGGCTAACCTTTTTTCTTAAGGCATGATCCCATTGTTGTATACCCATATGTGAAATCCATAATGTCTTCCATGATGCCTCCATTTCTAGAAGTGCTAAAGCCCATAAGTCTTGATACTCTCATGATATCGTTGATCTCATCCTACGATAGCTGACTCTCTAAAGAAAGATATAGTGATGATGATGATGTTGACGATACTTATGTAATCCTATGTGTATATGTATATATATATATGTATGGCCATTATGTAACGCCAAGCTTGTGTGGCCGGGTATGATATTCACTACGCGCACACCACTACAGTTGGGTATGAATAACACTGAGCCTTGTTATGGCCGGATGTGTACAACACCGAACTTACATTATCGGTTATGGTACTACTATATATGTATGCGTATGTATGGAAGGTTCCCATTAGAAAAAGTGTAAGTAAATATGATGAACGTCTCAAGGGGTATAAATGTCTCTCCTATCTCATGGCTCTTCTATCTCATGTTATCCTTCATGCTTTTATTATGTTACTGCTTATGCCTTATATACTCAGTACATTACTCGTACTGACGTCCTTTTGTGTGTGGACGCTGCGTTCATGTCTGCAAGTGGTCAGGGAGACAGACTTGATAATTAGGCTGCTTATTCAGAGACTACTTAGAGGAGCTCCATTTGATTCAGAGCTGTAGCTGTTGGTACTATTCTTTTGTGTACATATATGGGCACGGCAGGGTCCTATCCCATCTTTATGATATTACATACTCTTTCTAAAGGCTCATAGACAGTTGTGTATAGCTAAATGTCTCTTAGCTTTGTCGGCTCATATTCTGTACATCATTTTGATAGCCTTGTCGGCTTGTGTGTGTGTGTGTGTGTATATATATATATATATGTATGGGTATGGCGGTTGATGTTGATACAAAAGAACCTTAGCCCGATGGAAATTGTATTATTGGTGCATAGACATTATGAGTAGGCCATGTGGCTCACCTAGATATGATTGTGAAAGTATGATGAGAGGTTCCCGGGTATGGTGGTTGATATTGATACAAAAGAACCTTAGCCCAATTGAAATTGTATTATTGGTGCATAAAGATTATGAGTAGGCCATATGGCTCGCCTAGATATGATTGTGGAAGTATAATAAGAAGTGCTCGGTGGGTTAGCTCGGGGTGCCCGTCATGGCCCTCCGGTTTGGTCGTGAAACCCATCCTTCATCATTTGCCTTCCTAGATTCCTATTCCATGCTTAGAATCACTAGAATCTAGATAGAGAAGATGAGTCTTGTGTTAAAATTCTTGAAATGGGTTTAGACTTCCAAAGTAGAAATTGGTGGTGAAATTGACTAGAATAACCATAGAATTTGATGAATTCCATATTGTTAAGCTTATTTCTTCCATTATTAATGGTTATTTTGAGGATTGAAGAATTAGGGTTCATGTCCAAATTTAGGGGTTTTGCTTTTAAACCGAATTAGGGTTAATCTTGAGTTGTTTAAGAAAATGATTAGCGGATTTGATCTCCTAGATCTTGAATTGCATGTTCCATCTTTTGATTGCCTGTTTTATCCTTGTGGGCCGACTTCGCCAATTTTCTAGGGTTAGAATTTAACCTAACTAGAAGTGGAGCAATATGGGTGTCATTATTCGTGGTTTTTAATATAGAATTCAATTATAAATAGATTTTGAGTACTTGGAGGCGCTACAAAAGGGCAAGGCCAAGGCGTGATGGTTTGAGGCTCCTGTTTGACTTTCCAGGTAGGTTACGACTTACCTTTCTGTTATACTTCGGTTAGCGGATTATATGTATAGTTAGTGATTGTTGGAGAAAGCATGTAAACCTTTGGGTATGAAGTTGGGATGGAAGACTTAGGTTGGTATTGTTGTGATCATGGCTTGTTGCCTTATTGTGTTCTATTATGTTGTTGCTTATTGTGAGTTGTTGGCTCGTCACCATGTGATTAATTCTAGAGAGTTAATGCTTAGTGATTACTTGTTTGTCGGAAAACATATTTATCATGGATAAGGTTGTTAGGAAGGAAGTAAGGATTATGACATTGTTATTGTGAGTGAGATTTGTGTCCAAGTGTGGCACCATTGATTTATATATTCTTTTTGACATTGTTATCATGCATTCACTTATTCATATATATATATATATAGGGATCGGGTTGCACGTTCTACAACACTGACTATTGGATCGGGCTGTGTATTTTGCAGCAAGTACATGGACTGAGTGGTCCCCCATGGGTCATGACTGTTGAGGCGACGAGATATTCCGTCCGAAGTGAGTGTATCATTACATATGCATTGCATTCATCTCATATTCATTGTTGGTATTGCTTGGACTTGTTGATCAATTTTTGGGGATACGTGTACCTGAAAGCAGTTCTTGAAATAGTGTTTTGGACTTATAATGGACTTGAGGTGATTTACTAGACTTGGTGGTTTGTTACTGGATTCGATATTTGGATTGTGTTGAGTTTTTATCTAACAGTGAGCATGCCTACTTTTTCAGTCTCTTCCTTATATATATATATATATATATATATATATATATATATATATATATATATATATATATATATATATGATTTCTAACTGTTGTCGGCCTATGATGCCTACTCAGTACGTGTTGTGTACTGATTCTACCTTCCTGCATTCTTTCTAAGTGCAGAGTTTGTGACCGGATCAACTTCTGCACCCCGAGACTGAGTCTCGAGGCCGCCTGACGAGTATTCCAGGGTGAGCATTGGATGGATTCGCTGTCCGGATGTCTCTTCTTAGTTAATTCTCTTATTTGATATTCTGAGAAACTATTCCATTACTCGACATGTATTCATATTCAGACTTATAATATTTGTAGTAGTGGCTCTTGTACAGCCTTAAACTAGATTCCTTGGGATTGTTGTAATTATTTCTATCCTTATTCACTTATCCTTATCAGTATCAACATTTTGAGACTCATATTCGATTGCCTTGATCATTTTATTATGGTTGAATGAATTTCTTGGGAAAGGGTTCACCTACCGAGGTGGGAAATAGTCGGTGCCCACATGTTTCCCTTAGTTAAGGCATCACAAATTGGTATCAGAGCCCTAGGTTACCCGGTCTATAAGTACAAGAGCATGTCTAGTAGTGTCTTGCGAATGGGTACGATGAGCTCCATACCTATATGCGAGAAGCTACGGGACATTTAGAAAATTTCACCTTCTTTCATTCACTCGTGCTACTCTATTCAAATTGGTATCTGACTTTTTCTAATTGGTATCTCACTTTTGTTCTCTCACAGATGGTGAGGACACACGCTACCATCTCGTGGGATAAAGTTCCCAAGCCTGCTGCTAGGGCAGGCACTAAAGGACTAGCGCATGCGAGTGGTCACGGCCGAGCTAAAGGCCATCGAGCTGCACATGCCAGGGGTGAGACCTCTGTGGCTGGATAGAGTCGAGCACATTCAGCTTCTCTAGAGCGTCATCCCAAGAGAGCATAAGCAGCTGGGGGTGGTGAGGGGCCAAACCTGACTCTGCCCGATGCTATGTCTGATTAAGCATTCCAGAATATCACGGCCCGTTTACTTCTTCATCTTGTCGGCCAGCATGCCGTAGGGGGTGCCACTACTCCATGTGGATTTCTGACTAGAGTGGGGGTATGAACTCCTGAGCAGGGCCAGACTATGGAGATGCATCCTGCTACTGTAATTGCCTCGCGTTTAGATGGTCTTCCAGTCCCTGAGGGTAGTCCCGAACCCGTGGCAGTCCATCTTTTGACCGTTGAGGATTAGGAGCTTGTTAAGAGATTCCTGAAGATAGAGCCGCCCAAGTTCTTAGGCTTGCGTAGTGAGAATGCCTATGAGTTCATTATGGAGATGCATGAGAGGCTCTATAGATGCGCATTGTGGAGTCTCATAGAGTTGATTATGTGTCAGTTCAGTTTCATGGCGACGCGAAGACTCGGTTGAGGACTTCTACTAAGAGCAGACTCATGGGCGCACCTCCACTTACTTGGACGTAGTTCCACCAGGCTTTCTTGGATAAGTATGTGTCGCGTACTTTGAGGTAATATTTTTGTTCGTCATCGACCTGCTTCGATCTTGTTTGATCCGTGCTCTACTTTCTCTTATGTATCTGCCTATCATTTTGTTGGTTAGGATTTGACTAGTGACCGTCTTGATGTTCCTATTCATATACCTACTGTGGTTGGAGACTCAGTTGTTGCTAATCGAGTCTTTCGATCTTGCTTGGTTGCTTTTATAGGATATGATACTTGGGTAGATTTGATGATATTGGATATGGTAGACTATGATATTATCTTGGGTATGAATTGGTTTTCACGCCAAGGCAGTCACATTAGCCATGCCAGAGATTCCTAGATTAGAGTGGAGGGGTACTTCGAGCCCCGCTCCGAAGAAGATCATTCTTATCTCCGCGCGAAGAAGTTAGTTTCCAAGGGGTGTTTGGCTTACTTAGATCTTTTTTGTGATACTAGTATTGATTCTCCGCCCCTTGAGTCTATGCCTATTGTGTGTGAGTTCGCTGAGATCTTTCCTTCTGATTTGCCGAGTATGCCACCCGACCACGATATTGATTTTTGTATTGATTTGGATTAGGACATGTGCCCCATTTCTATTCCTCCTTATAGGATGGCACCTTCCACATTAAAGGAGCTGAAGGAGCAGTTACAGGATCTGTCGAGCAAGGGGTTTATTAGATCGAGTATCTGCCCTTAGGGTGCTCTTATTTTGTTTGTGAAGAAGAAGGACGGCACGATGAGGATGTGCATAGATTACCGTTAATTGAACAAGGTCACTATCATAAGAAGTATCCCATTCCTCGCATTGATGACTTGTTCGACCAGCTTCAGGATGCTTCGGTATTTTCGAAGATTGATTTGAGGTCAGGCTACTATCAGCTGAAGATTCGGGCCTAGGATGTTCCGATGACAACCTTTAGGACTCGTTATTGTCATTACGAGTTCCTAGTGATGTCATTTAGGCTTACGAATGCCCCAGCTGCGTTTATGACTTTTATGGATGGCATTTTCAAGCCATATCTTGATTCCTTCGTTATTGTCTTCATCAATGATACCTTGGTGTATTCGAAGAGTAGGGAGGAGCATGAGCATCATTTGAGGATTGTCCTTGGTTTATTAAAGAAGAAGAAGCTTTATGCCAAGTTTTCAAAGTGTCATTTTTGGCTAGAGTCTGTGGCATTCTTGGGCCACAGTGTATCTAAGGAGGGGATCATGGTTGATCCAGAGAAGATTGAGGTTGTTAGATATTGGACGAGGCCCACTAATGTGACTGAAATTCGTAGCTTCGTGGGGTTAGCCAGCTATTATCGTCAATTTGTGAAGGGATTCGCTTCTATTGCTTCTTCATTGACTAGATTGACTCAGAAGGAAGCTCTTTTTCAGTGGTCTGATGCTTGTGAGGAGAGTTTTCAGCAGCTCAAGACTCTTTTGACTTTAGCCCTGATTCTAACATTATCCGTGGAGGGTAAGGATTTCTCGGTGTATTGTGATGCATCTCATGTTAGGTTGGGTACCGTGTTAATACAGGGGCGTAGAGTCAATCCTTATGCTTCCCGTCAGTTGAAGATCCACGAGAAGAACTACCTTACCCATGATTTGGAGTTATTAGAAATAGTCTTCGCTTTGAATATTTGGAGGCACTATCTGTTTGGAGTCTGTTGTGAGGTGTTCATCGATCACTGCAGCCTTCAGCACGTGTTCAGTCAGAGAGATCTAAATTCTAGGCAGCGTAGGTGGATGAAATTTCTGAAAGACTATGACATCACCATTCTCTATCATCCAGGGAAGGCCAATGTTGTAGCTGATGCCTTGAGTCGCAAGGCAATAAGTATGGGTAGCTTAGTCCGATTGGTTGCTTCAAAGTATCTGTTAGCCATGGAGCTTCAGACTCTGGCTAACAACTTTGTGTTCCTTGATATCTCAGTTCCGGGCAGAGTCTTAGCTTTTGTTGAGGCGAGATCATCCCTCTTAAAGAAGTTTAGGGCCCAGCAGTTTGAGGATGCCCAGTTGTGTAAGATTCGTGATAAGGTTCTGAGAAGTGAGGCCAAGGAGGCCACGCTTGATAGTGAGGGCATTCTGAGGATCAAGGGATGCGTGTGCATTCCTCGTGTTGGTGACTTGATTAATTTAATTCTGAAGAAGGCCCATAGCTCAAGATATTCCATTCATCTGGGTTCTACGAAGATGTATCGATATCTGAGGTAGCACTACTGGTAGGGGAAGATGAAGAGGGATATTGTTGATTTTGTGGCTAAGTATGGGAATTCTCAGCAAGTTAAGTATAAGCATCAGAGACCTGGTGTGGAGCTTCAGAGGATGCCCATTCCATAGTGGAAGCAGGAGAGGATTGCCATGGATTTTGTGGTGGGTCTTCCGAAGACCCAAGGCAAGCACGATTCAGTTTGGGTCATTGATGATCGGTTGACTAAGTCCGCTCATTTACTACCAATTCAGGTTACTTATACTACAGAGAAGTTAGCCAGGACTTATATTCATGATATTGGGCGATTGCACGGTGTCTCTATTTCCATTATTTCGGATCGAGGTGCTCAGTTTACTTCTAATTTCTGGAAGGCTTTTCAGACAGAGTTGCGTATTCAGTTGGACCTTAGTACAACTTTTCATCCCCAGATTAATAGTTAGTCTGAGAGGGCTATTTAGGTGCTCGGGGATATGTTGAGAGCAGGTGTCATTGATTTTGATGGTCATTGGGAATAGTTCTTGCCCCTTGCGGAGTTTGCGTACAACAAAAACTACTATTCGAGTATTGATATGGCACCGTTCGAGACTTTGTATTGTAGGAGGTCCCGTTCTCCTATTGGGTGGTTTGATGCATTTGAGGTTTGTCCGTGGGGCACAAATTTGTTAAGAGAGTTTGTGGACAGGGTGAAGCTTATTTAGGAAAAGCTTCTAGCAGCTCAGAGTTGACAGAAGATGTGTGTGGACCAGAAGGTTTGGGACTTAGCGTTTGGGGTGGCGAGTAGGTGCTTGTGAAGATCTCACCCATGAAGGGTGTTATTCTATTTAGAAAGAGGGGCAAGTTGAGCTCGAGCTATCTTGGCCCATTTGAGGTTCTCCGTAGAGTTAGAGATGTTGCTTATGAGTTGCCACTGCCACTGGGCCTGTCAGGTGTTCATACGATTTTTCATGTGTCCATGCTGAAGAAGTATCATTCTGATGGTTCTTATATAGTTCAATGGGATTTGGTGTTTCTTGATGAGAACCTGTCTTATGAGGAGGAGCTTACAGCGATTCTGATAGGCAGGTTAAAAATTTAAGGTCGAAAGAGACTGCTTTGGCCAAGGTTCAGTGGAAGCATCATCCCATTGAGGAGGCTACTTGGGAGACTGAGTCCGATATATACGAGAGACATCCCCAATTGTTTGTTGATTCAGGTACTTTTCCTCATTTCTACACCTTGTCGCTCGAGGACGAGTGATTGTTTAATTAGTATTTGATGTAACAACCTGATTGGTCGTTATAGTGCTAATGACCTTTTTACCCCTGTTGACCTTTCCCTAGGTCGTCGGGCGGGTTTTAGAGTGACTTTTGGAGGTTTGAGCCTCAAAGTGGAATTCGTTTGACCTAAAATTGACTTTCTAAAAAACTGACCTTTTTCATAATTTTGTCGATTCCGAAAGGTCTGGACAGTCATTCATGACTTGGTAGTGTATTTGGTTCGATTCCCAATGCAATGGGGAGCATTTTGGAATTTAGGGCGGGAACTTGGCTTTAGGCCATTGGGAGTTGACTTGATCAAATAGACCTCAATTGGGAAGTCTGAGGCCACGAGTGAGTTCGTAACACATTTTTATATGTCTGCGCATGTTTTTTTGGTATCTGTGGGGCCTCGGGTGATAGTCAAATTTCGGGTTGAGATTGGTCAAAAACCAAAACCTTTTGATATTGCTGGCGTGGTTGCTGCAACGGTACTATAACTGCCTTAGCCGTCCCGCTATAGCGCTGTGGAGACAGCCATAGCCGACTGAGGAGTTTTGGTGACTAGCCTCCGTAGCCGGTTCTTTGCTGCTATAGCGGTATAAGAATTTCGGTAAAGGCTGCCATGGCGAGCCATCTCTGCACCATAGCGCGTGCGCTGCAGCGGCTCCCATGACCGTTGCAGCCGTAGTTGGGCAAAATTATTTTCCTTTTCTCAAGTTAAGACCCTTACACCCTATCACTTCTTCTCATGACTTTTCTAAGCACTCTTTGGGGAAATAGAGCAACTTGTGGACTGAATCTTCTTAGAGGCTATATCTATGACCCTAGCCTTCGTCATTTGCCTTCATGGATTCATATTCCATGCTTAGAATCACTAGAATCTAGATAGAGAAGATGAGTCTTGTGTTAAAATTATTGAAATGGGTTTAGACTTCTAAAATAGAAATTAGTGGTGAAATTTACTAGAATAACCATGGAATTTGATGAATTCCTTGTTGTTAAGCTTATTGCTTCCACTATTAAAAGTTAATTTGAGGATTAAAGAATTAGGGTTCATGCCCGAATTTGGGGGTTTTGCTTTAAAACTGAATTAGGGTTAATCTTGAGTTGTTTAAGCAAATTATTAGTAGGTTTGATCACCTAGAGCTTGAATTGCATGTACCATCTTTCGATTTATCGTTTAATCCTTATGGGCTCGTTTCCCCATTTTCCTTAGGTTAAAATTTGACCTAAGTAGAAGTATATCAATATGGGTGTCATTATTCGTGGTTTTTAATATAAAATTCAATTATGAATAGACTTTGAGTACTTGGAGGCGTTACGAAAGGGCAGGAAAAGGTGTGATGGTTCCAGGCTCTTATTCGGCTTTCCAGGTAGGTTACGGCTTACCTTTCGGTTAGACTTTGATTAGCGGATTATCTGTATAGTTAGTGATGTTTGGAGAAAGCATGTAAACCTTTGGGTATGAAGTTGGGATGGAAGACTTAGGTTGGTATTGTTGTGATTATGGCTTGTTGCTTTATTGTGTTCTATTGTGTTGTTGCTTATTGTGGGTTGTTGGCTAGTCGCAACTTGATTGATTCTAGAGAGTTGATGCTTAGGGATTACTTGTGTGTCGGAAAGCATATTTATCATGAATAAGTGTCGCGCCCCAAAACCCACCTTAGATGTCACCGTCATCCGACGTCATGAACAACATCGGAAGAACCTAAACGACACAATAATAACACTTGAACCAGCCAGGTTCACTGTTCGCCTCTAACAGTTTATAAAATAAATGTAACAAATCATTAATATATATGTATATATATATATATATATATATATATATGAATTAAATCAGCGGAAGTCTTCATAACTTAAATAATTCAACCAATCATAATAGTGTGCCCGAAAGAGTTTAAACAACAACTCTTCTTCTACCCACATTCGAATGTATACTAAGGAGCTTCTAAGAATAACAAATAAATGTCGAACTCATCGGGACGCAGCCCGGAAACTAATACAAATAAAAGGAATTAAAAAAATAGGGTGTCCCACGAATGAATGCATGGGCTCACCAAATTAGCCGCAACCGCAAGTCCTTCCTAAATGCCCGGAGTATCAAGAACCTGCTCTTCGCCGTTACCTAACATACCATAAAAAACAGCAATGGTATGCCTAAGTACTTCATACTCAGTGAGTGCCTCGGGGACAACAAGTAATATAAAAATAAATTACAATAATACATAAAGAAATCGATCTTGAAAATCATGTGAAACCAATGTAAGAACAACTATTCAGTTTGTGCATCTCAATAAGAATTATCAAAACCGATTATAAGGCCTTTTATCAAGGTGCAACTTCAAATTTATCATAGTTAACCACAACAATTCCATGAGAAAATAAGGATATCACACATGCCAATACAGGCCCAAGAATCAAGCACATCGAAGGGCTATCCTTCCTCCCTAATAGCTAGGTATTAACCACACTCCGGGTAGCGAACCTGGTAGTAGCCACTCTTCCTCCCGAATAGCTAGGTAATTAGCACACTAGGATCCATAGTGGCTACCCTTCCTCCCAAGTAGCTAGGTCAAACACAACAATAAAGTTCATAGCATAAAAGCCGATTCACAATTTGTCTCAAAGTATGTCACACCAACAATTACATTAAGGTTCATTGTGCCATTACAAAAATCCATACTTTTATAGATAATATTGAAAATGTTTCCACTTCTCTCAACAAGATTCCTTTGTCATAGTTCCTTTTTTAAAACATCCATGCCAATAATTAACCCTCATTAATGACCATCTCTTATAGAAGAAAACGACTATGATTTCATGTACGTATATAGAGGATAATACGATCAAGGTTTAGTGTGGGCTTGTCCCCTCACGCACACCAACCACAATCACAACAAGAATTAGGGTTTTAAGTAATGAAAAGCTCACCTTTTTATTCAATAAAGAACCTTTAAAAAGAGATATACATTCAAAACCAACTTTCAAAAGAGAGACATACAAATTACCTTCATAGTCAAAAAAGATTTTTAAAAGAGACATACCTTAATTAAGCCTTAAGTAATTCAACAATTTACTTTTATAACGAAGAACACCCCAAAACCCTTGCTTGATTCACCTTGAGAAGGATTATCTTGCAAACCCTAGGTTTTTCATTCAAGAACCATGTTAAGAATCATGGGTTTAATGCTACGATTGATTAGTAATGTTAAAAATGTTCTTACCTTTATGTTAGGAGACGTGGAGAAAGGATTTTCATCGTTAGGGTTTATGAGAATGAGAATAATTCATAAAATTAACTGAATCCCGCTATTGATAGACACAGCTGGCAGCTGGTGAAATACGGTCAGAGTTTACGGACCGTATTTCAAAATACGGACCGTAAACTGCGGCTGTATTTAACAATAATGAAAACAGCGAGCAGTCTTAGGGAACAGGTGAAATACGTGGTATATGGACCGTATTTCAAAATACGGGCCGTATTAACGAAAACAATGCGTAACCTAGGAAAGTGGGTGGAATGCGTCCAATCCTATCTCGGACCGTGGAGTGTTACATTATCCCCCCCTTAAGATCATTCATCCTTAAGATCATTCTCGGACCGTGGGGGTTTTGCCGTATTTTATGATAACGCAAAACCGTGGAGTCCAATCCTCTAAGACACTTCCACCCTTATCTCGGATCTGCGGAGTGTTACATTATCCCCCCTTAAGATCATTCATCCTCAAATGAGAATCGTAGCCTAGAAAGAATTCACTAGACCACAAGTTGTTTTGAACAAACACAACGATTCATCGATGAATAATTTACAATGCTATCTCATACCTGCCATAGGGAACAAGTGAGGATATCTTTTCTTCATGTCCTCCTCTGCTTCCCAAGTAGCTTCCTCCGTATTATGGTTTCGCCATAACATTTTAACCGATGCGACATCCTTTGTTCTCAACCTTCTAACTTGACGATCTAGAATCTGAACCGATTTTTCTTCATAGGTTAACCCTTCATTAATTTCAATCTCTTCATGGTTCAACACATCGGAAGGATCAGGTTTATACAACCTCAATATCAAAACGTGAAACACAGGATGCACCATGGCCATATCAGATGGTAACTTCAATTCATAAGCCACCGTCCCAATTTTCCTAACAATCTCGTAAGGGCCGATGAAACGGGGACTGAGTTTTCCCTTTTTACCAAACCGCATTACTCCCTTCATCGGCGACACTTTCAAGAACACCTTGTCACCGATAGAAAACTCTAGCTCACGCCGCCTCATGTCCGTATAGGACTTCTGTCTACTCTGAGCTGTCTTGAGCCATTGCACAATAAGATTAACCTTCTCAATTGCTTCATGAACTGAATCCGGACCCAAAAACTCCACTTCAGTTGGTTAAAACCAACCAATTGGAGACCGACAATGCCTCCTATAAAGAGCCTCATAAGGAGCCATCCGAATACTCGCTTGATAGCTATTGTTGTAAGCGAATTCCACAAGATGGAGGTGTTCATCCCAACTTCCTCCAAAATCGATTGCACAAGCTCGCAACATATCTTCCAAAGTCTGAATAATTCTATCCGCTTGCCCGTCAGTTTGAGGATGAAAGGCAGTGCTCAATTTCACTCTAGTTCCCAACCCCTCCTGAAAGGATGTCCAAAAATGGGCAGTAAATTGTTTACCTCTGTCAGATATAATCGATGTCGAAACACCATGCAATCTCACAATCTCTTTTAGATATAGCTTCCCATACTCCGCTGTGGTATATGACGTCTTCACAGGGAGAAAATGGGTAGACTTTGTGAGTCTATCCATAATAACCCAAATTGAGTCAAACTTGGCCTTTGTACGGGGTAACCCTACGACGAAATCCATATTAATCTCCTCCCACTTCCACTGCGGAATCTCGATATTCTGAGCCAGGCCTCCAAGCCTTTGATGTTCAGCCTTCACCTATTGACAGTTTAAACACTTAGCCACAAAGTTAGAAATATCAACCTTCATTCTCTTCCACCAACAGTGTTGTTTCAAATCCGTATACATTTTGGTGGATCCCAGATGAACCAAATACTTGGAACTATGAGCTTCCAGCATTAATTCTTGTTGAAGACCATCGACATCAGGAACACACAATCGTCTTCGCAACCGCAAAACACTATCACCAATACCAACAGTAAATGAAGTGTACTCACGACTTTCCACTCCATCTCTTCGCTTTGCCAAATGTTCATCATCATATTGCTTGGATTTTATCCTTTCCACCAGGTCAGACCATGATGGCGTGATTCCCACTAACTCTCCATCATTGGTTTCATCAAGTCTGACCCCAAGACTAGCAAGTCTTCGAATTTCCTTCCCCATGGGCATGTCATGTCCGCAAGCCAGCGTGCCCATGGATTTTCTACTCAAAGCATCGGCAACCACATTAGCCTTACCAGGATGATATAAGATATTCAAGTCGTAATCTTTCAACAACTCTAACCACCTTCTATGCCTGAGATTCAACTCTTGAAGATATATTGCAGACTCTTGTGATCAGTAAAAACATCACAATGCTCACCATAAAGATAATGGCGCCAAATTTTGAAAGCAAATACCACATCATCCAACTCCAAGTCATGAGTCGGATAGTTCGTCTCATGCTTCTTCAACTGAAGCGAAGCATAAGCAATCACCATACCATTCTGCATCAATACACAACCCAAACCAATTCTAGAAGCATTACAATACACCACATATCCATTAGACTGACAAGGTAAAGTCAAAATAGGAGCCGAAGTCAACTTTGTCTTAAGCTCTTGGAAACTCTTTTCACACACTTCGGACCACTGAAACTTAGCAGCCTTCTATGTCAATGTAGTCAATGGTGAAGCTATGGATGAAAAACCTTCCACAAACTTTCTGTAATAATTTTCCAAACCTAAGAAACTATGAATTTCCATCGCACTAGTTGGGCTATGCCAGTCCTTAACCGTTGAAATTTTCTGAGGGTCTACATTAATGCCGTCACTAGTCACCACATGACCCAACAAAGACACAGACTCAAGCCAGAATTCACACTTAGAGAATTTTGCATAAAGCTCATTCTCCTCAAGTGTTGTCAAAGTTATCCTCAAATGATTAGCATGATCCTCACGATTCTTAGAGTACACCAAAATGTCATCAATAAACACAATAATGAAGTGGTCTAGATAAGTCTTAGACACAAAATTCTTCAGGTCCATGAATGCAGCAGGCCCATTAGTCAGCCCAAAGGACATGACTAGAAACTCAAAGTGCCCATAACGAGTACGAAAAGCGATTTTCAGGATATCTTTCTCCTTTATCTTCAATTGGTGATACCCAGACCTCAGGTCAATCTTTGAAAAGAACTTAGCACCCTGAAGTTGGTCAAATAGATCATATATCCTAGGCAAAGTATATTTATTCTTAATGGTCACTTTATTAAGTTGACGGTAATCAACACACATCCTAATGGAACTATCTTTCTTTCTAACAAACAAGACTGGAGCACCCTAAGGTGAGGAACTTGGTCGGATGAAACCCTTATCCAACAAGTCCTTCAATTGATCCTTTAATTCCCTTAGGTCCACTGAAGCCATACGATATGGTGGAATAAAAATAGGTTGGGTGCCTGGAATAACATCAATCCCAAAATCAATAACTCTATCAGGAGGGATGCCAGGGAGATCTTCGGGAAATACTTTGGGATAATCACTGACTATGGGAACATATGCAAATTTGGGTACTACGACTTTTGTATCATTAACAATAACCAAATGGTAAATTCACCCCTTAGTAATAATCTTATAAGCCTTAAGATAGGAAATAAATCTACCCTTTGTCTTAGCAATTTCACCCTCCCACTCAATAACAGGCTCATCGGGAAAGGCGAAACGAACTAACTTATGGCGACAATCCACATTAGCATAGCACGCAGACAACCAATCCATCCCCATAATTACATCAAATTCCACCATCTCAAGTTCATACAATTCAGCCACGGTCTCACGACCTTTAATTACAATAACAGGAACATCCGAAGGCGTATCAACAGCAAAGGGTTCGAACAAAGGTTCGGGTTTCATACCCATGTCAAGAGCAAAATAAGAGGTCACGTAGGATAAATTTGAACCCGGATCAATCAATGAGTAAGCATCATAAGAACAGATAGTAAGAGTACCTGTAAGCATAGCGTCAGAAGCCTCAGTTGTCTCCCTACGAGTCAACCCATAAAGTCGAGATGTCCCTCCGCCAGAAGTATTCGTGACTTCCTTTCCTTTGCTGTTATTATGAGCATTCTGATTATTATTGATAGCATTACCAGCAGGCGGATTTTTAGCAGATGCAGAAGCAGGCGAATCATTCTTTTGATTAGACATAACAGTCATCTCGTGTAGCCACTTTCTGCATTCCCTCTTAAGATGCCCTCTAATACCACGGTGATGACAGATACGATATTCCTACACTGGCGGACGACTACTTCCCTGCGAAAACTTACTATTATTATGATTTTTCTGGCCTTGCCTACCAGAAGGCACACTAGCATGGGAATGAGAACTAGACTGAGCAGGTGCCGAATATCCTCTACCCTGCCCTCCTTTATAGTTGTTACCACTGAAACCACCCGCCGAACAAGCCTTTTTGTTCTGATCTCGATCCACCCTCTCTTCATTTTTCCAACTCTCTTATTGTTCAATAGAGCCAACCATAGATGAGAAAGTGCAAGTGGAAGACATAGCAATAGTAGCGCATACAGACTTTGTACGTGGTACCAAACTTTTCACAAAATGAGTCAACTTATGCTTTCAGTCGGAATCATGTATAAAGCATACTTTGATAGACGAGTTACCCTGCTCTAGCTTTTCAAACTTCGTAGCCATAGCAAATCTTTCCTCATCAGACAGAAACCTTTCCATGAACGCCTCTTCAAATGCAGCCCACGTCGGAGCTAAAGTCGCGTCACCCCTCTCAGATTCTCACATCTCAAACCATGCGTGAGAAACATCCTTTAACTGATACGAAGCGAGACTCACAACTTCGGAATCCTGGGCATCCATTGCCCTCAATGCCTTAAAGGCCTCATCTAAAACGTGTTGGGGGTCATCCACCTCTTGTGACCCAAAGAACTCTGGTGACTTTAAGTCTAGGAGTTGCTTAAGTCTGCCTCCACTATGGGATCCCACACCTCTACGCTGCTGCTGAGCCGCAACCAAAGTTGTCAATATTTGAATAGCCGTTTGCATAGTACCAATCTCAGGCACACCCGCAATAGGAACAGAAGGAGTAGGCGATGTTGGGGGTGGTGCTTAATTTCCAGCATCATTTCCATTACCAGCATTCGCTCCCCTAAGATTTCGATTAGCTCTCACGGGTTATGTCTGGTTACCTTTTTGGATTGCGTCAGAACCGTTTCTGCAAGGCACGAATTAACGAGCAAATTAGAACGATCCTCAAAGGACTTTAAGCTCTACAGCATAATCTAGAATCAAGAAGAATAGGAAACACCTATGAATGTCCTGGGAGTTTCTCAGTCATGCAGGCGATCAAGCTGCACAAGGAACACTCCGCTAAACACAGCTTCACAGACACCGACAACAATCTTAGGACGTATTTAAACCTAGGCTCTGATACCAAGCTTGTCGCGCCCTAAAACCCACCCTAGACGTGACCGGTATCAGACGTCATGAACATCATCGGAAGAACCTAAGCGACACAATAATAACACTTGAACCCGCCAAGTTCACTGTTTGCCTCCAACAATTTATAAAATAAATGTAACAAATCATTAATATATATGTATATATATATATATATATATATATGAATTAAATCAGCGGAAGTCTCCATAACTTAAATAATTCAACCAATCATGATAGTGTGCCCGAAAGAGTTTAAACAACAACTCTTCTTTTACCCATATTAGAATGTATACTAAGGAGCTTCTAAGAATAAGGAATAAATGTTGAACTCATCGGGACGCGGCCCGGAAACTAATTTAAATAAAAGGAATTAAAAAAATAGGGTGTCCCACGAATGAATGTGTGGGCTCACCAAATCAGCCGCAACTACAAGTCCTTCCTAAACGCTCAGAGTATCAAGAACCTGCTCTTCACCGTTACCTAACATACCATCAAAAACAACAACGGTATGCCTGAGTACTTCGTACTCAGTGAGTGCCTCAGGGACAACATGTAATATGAAAATAAAGTACAATATAATACATAAAGAAATCGATCTTCAAAATCATGTGAAACCAATGTAAGAACAACTATTCAGTTTTTTCATCTCAATAAGAATTATCAAAACCGATTATAAGGCCTCTTATCAAGGTGCAACTTCAAATATGCCTTTCAATTTATCATAGTTAACCACAACAATTCCATGAGAAAATAAGGATATCACACATGCCAATACAGGCCCAAGAATCAAGCACATCGAAGGGGTGACTGATGTGGCATGATTTTACGCCACAATTGATGCTTTTTAACTCTAAGTTTTACTTGTTTTTAAGCAAGCCTATGTGATTTTACGTGGTTTTTAGTGTTTTCAGGAAAAGGAACAGATTTGGCAAGATCACAGTTGAAGTGCAGATCATGGTCGTAAATTGAAGTTTACGGACCGTATTCCACAATACGGGCCGTATTCCATGGCCGTGTTTAAGGATAACAGAACCAGAAAGTCAAACTGAGAAGATGGTGGTTTACGAGCTAGGTTTACGGACCGTATTTCAGTTTACGGTCCGTATTCCATCACGTATTTAACCAGCTGAGCATCTGGCAGAAAGTGGAAGCAGAGGATGTTGAAATACGACCATGCAGTTTACGGACCGTAAACCGGTTTACGGTCCAGTTTACGGTCCGTATTTAAAAAGGGGAAGTTGCACAGCTGAGCAGCCAACTTGGGCGTAAACCATTTTTTACGGTCCGTAAAGTGATTTACGGACCGTATTTTATCATGATGGGACTAAAGTGTAAAATCTGTAACTTGTGTATTTCCCAAACCTTATAAATAGTCTTTTTAGGGTTTCTAACTAGGAGATTGAGTATTTTTATGTTTCTTGAGATAGAACATTACATACTCTCTAGCTTGTGAAGATTAAAACATCAATTCAAGTATTCTCAATCCTTTTTCATTTCAAAGTAAGCTATTATGAATTCTCCAATTTCGTATTTCTTGCTCTTTGTTATAAGTAGCTAAATTCCCTTACTAGGGTTGTGAACCTAATGATGGGTGTTTTGTAAATTGGGTATTGTGAATGATATACACATAATGGATTTTTAGGGTTTAGTTATTCTTCATTCTTCATTCATAATTAATGGTTGCAAACATTAGTTAAAGCGATAAACCCTAAATTTATTTTGAAAAATAATTAGGGTTGGTAAGAATAATTAACAAGAACTCAAAGCTTTAACCTTTGTTTAATAAATTCACTCAGGAATAAGATGAATTTACTTGGCATGATTAATCGTTCTTCATAGTTACTTTCTTATATTTGGAAAAATCATAGAAAGACATAATCTTTATTTATTGGGAAATAGTAGAGATTCACATAGTGATTAAGTGCATTCATAGAATGATCCATTAGAAGTATATCAAGATCAATACCCATGAGCATACACCCTATCTAACGGGGACACAACCTTAGTTTCTTTTACCATAAATTTCCACCAAAGAAATAGTTAGAAATTAGTTATAGAAAAGATCAACTTTTACCAACATTATCGGATTAAGACATTAGACCCAGAACTTAGCATCTACGACTTTAGTAATCTTTTCACACCATATTCCCTGTGGGATTCGACCCCAACCTTGTTGGGTTACTATATTTGACAACGTCCGCATTACACCATTAAGAGGTGTAATTTGAGCGTATCAAATTTTGGCGCCGTTGCCGGGGAATACGGTTTTGAAATTACTAAATAGTGTTTGCTTTGATTAAAGTCTTTTGCTTATTCCATCCCACCTTGTTTGCTACTTTGTGTAAATAAGGTGAACAGGAATCGACATCAGCAAAATCAACGAGCTGACAACCAAGGAAATGTGGTGAACAATCAGGCGAATGAACCAGTCGATGAAAATATTTTCGCTGAATTTGTTCCGGAGGAGGACTATGCATCTCCTATTGTTCAGCCTCGATTTGGAGCTGCTACTGTGAAGATTGACTCCTCTCTATACCAGTTGTTGAAACTTGAGTGATACTTTCGGAACTCTACCGAGAATGACCCCCATCGTCATTTGAAGAATTTTGTGGATATGTGTGCTAATCACATCCAGAACAATGTTTCACAAGATGCTATTAGGTTGAGGTTATTCAAATATTCCCTAGCGGGAGAAGCAAGAACATGGTTTGAGAAGCTGCCCCGGAATTCTATTACTTCACGGGCAGAAATGACAACTGCGTTTCTCACAAAGTGGTATCCCCCTAGCAAAAGAGCTAAAATTCGTGATAAGATATATGAATTTAAGCAGCGACCGGGGGAACAGCTATATGAAGCATGGGAGAGATTCAAGGAGTATTTGCAGGACAACCCGAATCATGGTTTTCTGGATCATATATTGATGGAGAAGTTCTATCGAGGGTTAGACCCAGTGTCACAGTCAGTGGCTAATAATGCAGCTGATGGTTGTTTTATGAACAAGACCTTTCGACAAATAACCACCATACTTAACAAGTTGACAACTCATAATCAGGCTTGGCACTCAAACAATGCTGATATGGTACCATATGGTAGTGCCATGATCCAGAATATGGTGAGGGAAAATCAAGATACCCAGCAAACATTAGCAGCACTTGCAACAAATATTGCCTTGCTGACAAAGAAGTTTGATGAATCACAAATCAAAAAGGTAAATGTTTGCGAAGATAATACAGTCTTGCCGCAAGGGATGTACCATGCTCAAGATGGTCCGCTCCTTGAGGGGCCATCTAGGCAGGTTGAAGATGCCAACTATGTTAACAACCCTCAAGGGGGTTACCAAAGACAGAATTACCAAGGTGGCTATCAGAGTCAAAATCAATGGAGACCACAGCAAGGCCAAGGCCAAGGCCAAGGCCAAGGTGCTTACAACAATTCTGGCAACTACAACAATAATTTTGGTGGTGGAAATCACAGGAGCTATAACAACAGCAACAATTTTGGGAACAAGAGTACAAATCCTTATATACCACCTAAAGGTGAGTCTTCAGAGCAAGGTAGTTCGAAGGTTGAAGCAATGCTTGAGCAGATTTTGGCAAACCAAGCTAAGTCTGACAGAACTTTATCTGGGCTGACAGAAACAGTGGGGTCCCATACAGCAGCTATTCAGAAGCTTGAGTCGCAGATGAGGGACATTTCTAGAGAGCAGCACCCTCCTAAAAAGGGAGGACTTCCGAGTGACACTATTCCAAATCCTAGGAATGGGGGAGGCGGTATAGACCGTCCATTTTCCATCACTACTAGGAGTGGTAAACAAATCCAGGGGGCTGCTGAGAAGATGATTGATCTTGAGCAAATAGATAAAGAGGATGAGGTGCAGTCCGACACACCCATCATTGCTGATGAGAGGCCTACTGACAAAAAGGTTGCTAAGATTCCAGAGATGGTGAGAGAAGCTGATGACACGAGTAAGCAGACTGTAAAAGGGGCTCTACGCCCTTTGACGCAGCTATTCAAATCTAAACCTCCCTTCCCTCAAAGGTTGGTAAAGAAGAAATAAGATGCTAAGTTCGAGAAGTTTTATGATCAGCTGAAGCAGTTGTCTCTAAATTTTCCCTTCTTGGAAGCTGTCAAGGAAATGCCGGGTTTTGCAAAATACTTGAAGGATATGCTGACCAAGAAGAAGACGGTTCAACATGAAACCGTGAGTTTGACTCACACGGTGAGCTCCATCATCTCAACCACACTTGTTCAGAAAAAGGGAGATCCTGGAGCGTTCACCATTTCTTGTTCTATTGGGCACCATGATTTTGCTCGCGCCTTGTGTGATAATGGGGCGAGTATAAATTTGATGCCCCTTGCTATTTATAAACAATCAGGTTTGGGGATGCCAAGACCGACTACGATGAGACTGCAAATGGCTGATAGGTCTATCAAAAGACCTGTCGGGGTGGTGGATGATGTCATTGTGCGGGTTGGTGATTTTATGTTGCCCGCTGATTTCGTGATTCTTGACTGTGCTGTTGATCGGGACATTCCTATCATTCTGGGGAGACCTTTCCTTGCTACAGGTAGGGCCTTGATGGATTCTGAGAAAAATGAAATAAAATTCCGAATCAACAATGAAGAAGTGACTTTTCAGGCTAGCAAAGGGATGAAGTTACCAAGTGCTTACGAGAGTATTTCGGTCATTGATTCATGGGATGTTGTTAATGATGCAGTGGAGTTCAAAATGGAAGAAGAGAGCTTAAGTGAGGCTTTGGCTGGTATTCTGATGAATTTCGATGCTGAGAATATGGAAGGCTATGAGGAGACAGTTAATTCACTTATGGGGCTGGGCTCATACACATACCACCCAAAGAAGCTGAGTCTTGATCTGGAAAATAGAACAACTCCTCCAGCAAAGCCTTCGATAATTGAGCCACCTAAGTTAGAGCTTAAGCAGCTCCCATCACACCTGAGATATGAGTTCCTTGGTCCCGACAACACATTACCGGTGATTGTGTCAGCCTCATTGACTGAGGAGCAGATTGTGCAACTTTTGGAGGTATTGAGGGAGTATAGGCGTGCTATTGGTTGGACCATAGCAGATATTAGAGGTATCCCATCTGGGATCTATGAACACAAAATTCAATTGGAGGACGGCAGCAAACCAAGTGTAGAGCATCAGAGACGACTAAACGAGAACATGCAAGAGGTTGTCAAGAAAGCGATTATCAAATGGCTAGATGCAGGCGTGGTTTTCCCTATTGCTGATAGTAAATGGGTGAGTCCGGTCCAATGTGTTCCTAAGAAGGGCGGCATCACTGTTGTGTCGAATGCTAAGAATGAGTTGATCCCGACCAGAACTGTCACCGGTTGGAGAGTTTGCATGGATTATCGCAAGCTCAACACAGCCACGAGCAAGGACCACTTCCCTATGCCCTTCATTGATCAGATGTTGGATAGACTAGCAGGGCGTTCTTATTATTGTTTCCTTGATGGTTATTCGGGCTACAATCAGATAAACATTTCTCTGGAAGATCAGGAGAAGACCACATTCACTTGTCCTTATGGGACATTTGCATTCAGCCGGATGCCTTTTGGGTTGTGTAATGCACCAGCCACCTTTCAGAGGTGTATGATGTCAATCTTCTCCGACATGGTGGAGGATTTCTTGGAGGTGTTCATGGATGATTTTTCCGTGGTGGGTGACTCATTTGAAGATTGTCTAGGCCATCTGGGTCAAGTGCTAAGAAGGTGTGAGGAGACCAATCTGGTGCTGAACTGGGAGAAATGCCACTTTAAGGTGCTGGATCTGTTTGGTTCTGAGGAGGAGACAGAAGATGCGGAACCTTTTGATAGCAGTACTGGAAGAGGGTCAGTGAGTCATCTGAGGACCCGGAGGAGTTAGCCAGGAGATTAAAAAAGACCGAAAAGAAGGATCTGCAGCAGGCGATCTTTCACAGCATTCAGGTATTTCTTGCTCACTTGTTCTTATATTTGAAGCACTGAGACAGTGCTTAAAATTTCGTTGGGGGTGGGACTTATTGATAGTAAGGTAGTGTAAATATGTGTTTAGGAACCCCCTCGGCTTTTCTTTGCCAGAGTTCTTTTCCTGAGGGGTTTTATTTTTGTTGAAACTGGCATGTTTAGGATATTGCTTAGGTTGAGTAGAATAATTTTAACTTATTTGTTATTACTTGGTAACTAATGGCATGTATTGTGATTTGTTGGAAATTTTGGACCCCTCGAAAATTTGGAAAGCGCATACTTAGAACAGGATTGATCAACATAATTGATTCTTTATATGACATTATTATTATTGGGGCATTGTGTGTGATAAATGACTACTTATGAGGTCACAAGTGTAAAAATATGTGTCCTTATGCCAATGTGTGTGTGAGCTATTAGTTTGATTCTGTTTATGCATGTATAATCTAGAACTTGCCCAGTTGGTCTTGTATGAAATCCGAAAGTTAGTTTGGTTGTGAGATGATCTTAGGCTTTCTTTGTTGAAATAGTCACTTTGCCTAAATAAGCCTGACCAAAAGTGTTAAATACCCTTAGTTTCCCTTTTGAGCCTTTTTGACCTTTTTCTTGGCTAGCCAATTATGAAACCTTACCCTTTGTGAAATTAATCCATCTTCGCACCCGTTCCCTCCTTGATGCTACTAGTTAGATGAGGCAAAATGCCTAAGTTGGGGGTGAATTAAATGTGGAGTACATGTTAAAAACATAAGTTGGGGGTGGTGGAGTTTGCTAGTGAAGATTCGATGGGGTAGCTGCGTATATATATATATACATAAAAAAAAAAAAAATTCATAAAATCGTAACGCAAAAAGAATTGTAAGTTGGTTAGAAGTAAAACCACATCGAGGTCGAAAACTGAAAGAAATTAAAGGGGTGGAAAGAAAAGAGGCGAATTAAGGTGACAAGATGTTGTAGTGTTCAAGGAGGGTGAGTCACTAATATCCAAAAAGTATCCGACCCGTCCCTAAACCTACATTACAAGCCGAAACAAGTCCTAATGTGATCACAACCGAACGAGCCTAGGATGAAAACATAGAAAATAAGGGCAAGCCTATGGTATTTGCATGTGTAGATATGAATTTCTTTGTGAGTGTGAGTGTTTTTCTCTTCTCTTTCGTCTTCGTCCCATTCTTGTCGTATATATGTGTGATGGGACAATCTTTGGTCTATGTGAGGGCATAAGGATGAGAATTGAACAAAATAAAGTGACCGCCTAAAGTAGCGTTTATGTGCACCATAATATGTTCGATAATGTAATGTCATTTATTGAAGCTTCATTGTTAGTCGTAAGGTTCTTGAGTTGTGCATAGTGCTTTAAAGTAGAAAGTCGGGGTGGTCGTTTAAAGGAAACATGCATGCCAGAAGTTCCAAGTCAAAACCGATGTAGACATTGTTATTCTATGATATCTAAGTGTTAGATTGAGTCATTGTGTGGTATAGCCTGCTTGAGGACAAGCAAATACTTTAAGTTGGGGGTGTTGATGTGGCGTGATTTTACGCCACAATTGATGCTTTTTAACTCTAAGTTTTACTTGTTTTTAAGCAAGCCTATGTGATTTTACGTGGTTTTTAATGTTTTCAGGAAAAGGAACAGATTTGGCAAGATCACAGTTGAAGTGCAGATCATGGTCGTAAATTGAAGTTTACGGACCGTATTCCACAATACGGGCCGTATTCCATGGCCGTGTTTAAGGATAACAGAACCAGAAAGTCAAACTGAGAAGATGGTGGTTTACGAGCTAGGTTTACGGACCGTATTTCAGTTTACGGTCCGTATTCCATCACGTATTTAACCAGCTGAGCATCTGGCAGAAAGTGGAAGCAGAGGATGTTGAAATACGACCATGCAGTTTACGGACCGTAAACCAGTTTACGGTCCGTATTTAAAAAGGGGAAGTTGCACAGCTGAGCAGCCAACTTGGGCGTAAACCATTTTTTACGGTCCGTAAAGTGATTTACGGACCGTATTTTATCATGATGGGACTAAAGTGTAAAATCTGTAACTTGTGTATTTCCCAAACCTTATAAATAGTCTTTTTAGGGTTTCTAACTAGGAGATTGAGTATTTTTATGTTTCTTGAGATAGAACATTACATACTCTCTAGCTTGTGAAGATTAAAACATCAATTCAAGTATTCTCAATCCTTTTTCATTTCAAAGTAAGCTATTATGAATTCTCCAATTTCGTATTTCTTGCTCTTTGTTATGAGTAGCTAAATTCCCTTACTAGGGTTGTGAACCTAATGATGGGTGTTTTGTAAATTGGGTATTGTGAATGATATACACATAATGGATTTTTAGGGTTTAGTTATTCTTCATTCTTCATTCATAATTAATGGTTGCAAACATTAGTTAAAGCGATAAACCCTAAATTTATTTGGAAAAATAATTAGGGTTGGTAAGAATAATTAACAAGAACTCAAAGCTTTAACCTTTGTTTAATAAATTCACTCAGGAATAAGATGAATTTACTTGGCATGATTAATCGTTCTTCATAGTTACTTTCTTATATTTGGAAAAATCATAGAAAGACATAATCTTTATTTATTGGGAAATAGTAGAGATTCACATAGTGATTAAGTGCATTCATAGAATGATTCATTAGAAGTATATCAAGATCAATACCCATGAGCATACACCCTATCTAACGGGGACACAACCTTAGTTTCTTTTACCATAAATTTCCACCAAAGAAATAGTTAGAAATTAGTTATAGAAAAGATCAACTTTTACCAACATTATCGGATTAAGACATTAGACCCAGAACTTAGCATCTACGACTTTAGTAATCTTTTCACACCATATTCCCTGTGGGATTCGACCCCAACCTTGTTGGGTTACTATATTTGACAACGTCCGCATTACACCATTAAGAGGTGTAATTTGAGCGTATCAGTGACCGTAGATGTTCCCTTGTCACAACGCACCACACCGGAATATGAAATTCTTGGTGGCTATCCTTCGTCCCGAATAGCTAGGTATTAACCACATTCCAGGTAGCGAACCCGGTAGTGAATACTCTTCCTCCCAAATGGCTAGGCAATTACCACACTAGGATCCATAATGGCTACCCTTCCTCCCGAGTAGCTAGGCCAAAGACAACAATAAAGTTCATAGCATAGAAGCCGATTCACAATTTGTCTCAAAGTATGTCACATCAACAATTACATTAAGGTTCGTTGTGCTATTACAAAAATCCATACTTTTATAGATAATCTTGAAAACGTTTTCACTTCTTTCAACAAAATTCCTTTTTCATAGTTCCTTTTTAAAACATCCATGCCAATAATTAGCCCTCATTAATGACCATCTCTTATAGAAGAAAATGACTATGATTTCATGTATGTATATAGAGGATAATACAATCAAGGTTTAGTGTGGGCTTGTCCCCTCACGCACACCAACCACAATCACAACAAGAATTAGGGTTTTAAGTCATGAAAAACTCACCTTTTTATTCAATAAAGAACCTTTAAAAAGAGATATACATTTGAAACCAACTTTCAAAAGAGAGACATACAAATTACGTTCATAGTCAAAAAGGATTTTTAAAAGAGACATACCTTAATTAAGCCTTACGTAATTCAGCAATTTACTTTTATAATGAAGAACACCCCAAAACCCTAGCTTGATTCACCTTGAGAAGGATTACCTTGCAAACCCTAAGTTTTCATTCAAGAACCATGTTAAGAATCATGGGTTTAATGCTAGGATTGTTTAGTAATGTTAAAGATGTTCTTACCTTTATGTTAGGAGATGTGGAGAAAGGATTTTCGTCCTTAGGGTTTATGAGAATGAGAATAATTCATAAAATTAACTGAATCTTGCTATTTATATACACAGCCGGCGGCTGGTGAAATACGTTCAGAGTTTACGGATCGTAAACTGTGGCCGTATTTAACAATAATGAAAACAGTGAGCAGTCTTAGGGAACATGTGAAATACGTCCAAGTTATACGGACCGTATTTCAAAATACGGGCCGTATTTAATCATAACGAAAACAGTGCGAAACCTAGGAAAGTGGGTGGAATACGTCCAAGGTATACGGATCGTATTTTTCAAAATGGGCCGTAAACTCTGGTCGTATTTTGTGATAACACAAAGCAGTGGAGTCCAATCCTCTAAGACGCTTCCACCCTTATCTCGGATCTACGGAGTGTTACAATAAAGTTCCTGGGAAGGAAGTAAGGATTATAATATTGTTATTATGAGTGAGATTTGTGTCCCAAGTGTGGCACCATTGATTTATATATCCTTGTTGGAATTGTTATCATGAATTCCCTCATTCATATATATATTGGGATCGGGTTGTACGCCTACTTGGATCGGTTTGCACGTACCACAACACGGACTAGGATCTGGTTGTACGCTCCGCTACACTGACTAATGGAATGGGTTGTGCGTTCCGCAGCAAGCACATGAACTAAGCGACCCCCATGGGTCATGACAGTCGAGGCGATGAGATATTCTGCCTGAAGCGTATGTGTATAATTGCATATGCATTGCATTCATCTCATATTCATCGTTCGCACTGCTTGGACTTGTTGATCAATTTTTGATGATACGTGTACCTAATAGTAGTTCTTGAAATGGTGTTTCGAACCTATAGTGGACTTTAGCTGATTTACTAGACTTGGTGGTTTGGTACTGGATTTGATATTTGGATTGTGTTGAGTTTTTATTTGATAGTGAGCATGCTTACTGATGTGATTCTTTGAGTTAACAAAGAACCATCGACCAGGATCTTGATCTTAAAGCGATTTGATAGACAGAATTCAAGAACGGGCGTATTCAAGCTATAGGTCTCGTAATTAAGTGATTCAAAAACGAGGTGAAAGATGACAATTTGAACTATGAAAGAAACTATTTACCCGTTTAAAACAAGTAAATATTCAGGGTGAAACAATGGAAAGAAAGTTAAGGTTCTGGGTACGAAATAGATCGATTTTTTAATCAAGAAACATGTTCTGGAATGATCAAAAACCCACAAAGTTCCTAAGTCACCACTTGAAATCAATTAACGTGATAAAGAAACACCAGAAGCAACTGAAAACAAGATAAAGACTATTACCACCTTGCTTGGAACAAAAAACAAGGCTAAAGAACACTAAATAGAGAAAATAACTCTATTGCAAACTAGGGATTAGGCTCAAAAACGTGGATTCTACTATTACATATCATGAGAACCCTTTATATAGGCCTAGGGTCTTTTCTTTACTTGAATCACAAGCAACTGAAAACAAGATAAAGACTATTAACACCTTGCTTGGAACAAAAAACAAGGATAACGAACACCAAATAGAGAAAATAACTCTATTGCAAACTAGGGTTTAGGATAAAAAACGTGGATTCTACTATTACATATCATGAGAACCCTTTATATAGGCCTAGGGTCTTTTCTTTACTTGAATTTCTATCTTGTTCTTCTTTTTACTTTCCTTATTTTTAGCTATTTTCTTTCCAGAGTAGAATAGGGATATGTAGTCATAAAAGAAGAGACCCTAGGCCTATGTAAAGTGTTCTCATAACATATAATAGCATAATCCACATTTTTAGCTCAAACCCTAGTTTGCAATAGAGTTATTTTCTCTATTTGGTGTTCTTTATCCTTGTTTTTAGTTCCAAGCAAGGTGATGATAGTCTTTACCTTATCATAAGAACCCTTTATATAGGCCTAGGGTCTCTTATTTTATGACTACATATAAATCAAGAAATAATAAAACCTATTTAGGAAAGGATTCAAGAAACAAGAATCTTCAAACTTGAGCTTCTTGGACTTTCTTGCTCTTGAATTTCGATCTTGTTCTTCTTGGTTTTCTTGGATTTCATGGTCTTCTTTATCTTTCATCACTTACTTTTTCAGTCTCTTCCATATATATATATATATATATGATTTTCTAACTGTTGTCGGCCAATGATACCTACTCAGTACGTGTTGTGTACTGATTATACCTTGCTGCATTCTTTCTGAGTGCAGAGTTTGTGACCGAATTGACTTTTGTGCCCGTGACTAAGTCCCGAGGCTGCCTGACGAGTATTCCAGGGTGACCATTGGATGGATTCGCTGCCTGGATGCCTTTTCTTAGTTACTTGTCTTATTTGATATTTTAAGACATTATTCCATTATCAGACATGTATTCATATTCAGACTTGTAGTATTTATAGTAGTGGCTCTTGTACAGCCTTAGACCAGATTCCTTGGGATTGTTGTATTATTTCCACACTTATTCACTTATCCTTATTATTATCTACGTTTTGAGACTCATATTCGATTGCCTTGATTATTTTATTGTGGTTAAATGAATGATTTGGGAAAAGGTTAACCTACCGAGGTAGAAAATGGTAGGTGCTCGCAAGTTTCCCCTAGTTGGGGCGTGACAGTAAACCTCAGCACAACTTTTCATCCACAGACAAATGGCCAGACAGAACGAACTATTCAAACTCTTGAGGACATGTTGAGGGCACATGTACAAGATTTCAAAGGTAATTAGGATGATCACTTGCCTCTTATTGAATATGCATATAATAATAACTATCACTTTAGTATCAAGATGGCACCATTCAAGGCTCTGTATGGGCGGAGATGTAGGTCGCCAATTAGTTTGTTCGAAGTTAGCGAACCAGAATTGTTAGGACCAAACCTAGTCGACCAGGCTATGGAGAAGATCAAATTGATTTAGGAGCATTTAAAGAAAGCTTAGAGTCGCCAAAAGTCCTATTTAGACGTGCGGGATAGAGACTTGGAGTTTCAACTTGATGATTGGGTGTTTCTAAAAATTTCACCTATGAAAGGAGTTATTAGATTTAGGAAGAAAGGGAAATTTAAACCCTGATATATTGGGCCATACAAGATCTTATAAAGGATTAGGCAAGTGGCTTATGAGTTAAAGTTTCCACAAGAGTTGGTTGTAATACACGTAGTATTACATGTGTCTATGCTAAAGAACTTCATGGGGGACCCTCCTCTTGTTGTCCCTATAGGTATCATAGGGGTTAAAGATAGCCTGTGTTACGAAGAGATTCCAGGGCTATCCTTGATTGTTAAGTACGCAAGTTGAAAATTAACGAAATTGGTTCAGTGAAGGTGCTTTAGGGAAATTAGAAGTTGAAGAGGCTACGTGGGAATCCAAAGAGGACATAAAGTCCAAGTATCCGGATCTATTTGAAGAGCTAGCAGAAAACACTAAATGTAACTAACATTTACATTTAGAACTCATGCTATAATCTACATGTTTCCAGTATTCAGTCAGTTCAGTAGTCATCCTGTTTAGTGTTTATTCAGTTCAATAGCCTTAAGTTTAGTATTTATTTAGTTCAAGATTTGTTCAGATCAATATTCATGTGTTCATACCAGTCATATTTATGATCAACAGTTAGCCGTAGTTACAACCAGGACAATCATTTGAGGACGAATGATACCAAGGGTTAGATAATGTAACACTCTCTAAATTCGAATTCAGTGTGAATGTGTTAAATGAGGGTTAACGTGACATTTTAGCCATATGAAGTTTCATCGTGATGATTTTGGGTATAAATAGTTGTTTTGGAATCAAGACGGATAGTGAGGTGCATAAAATTCGACATAATCGATTAAGTTTTCAATAAGTCTTTCTCCGAGCCTGATTTCGTGAAAATCCATTGATAATATGAGAGAACTTAAAACAAGAAAGTTTTCACCTTTGAAATATCTTAACAACGATATCTTGTGGAGCCCGAACGGAGCTCTGTACAAAGAGTTATGGCCGTTTTACTGAAGGAAGTGTAGCAGGTGCGACACTCTCGCAAGAGTGGCGCAAGCAGAAGTAGTTTCTGAACAAATATTTTCCTTGTGCCGCACCCTTGTGATGCAGGGTGGCGCGGGAGTCATAATTTTCCAGGTTATGTACTTTATTATTTATTTAAAGTCGAGATTTATTTTCCCAGCTTCCTCAAACACAGAAAACTGTCTAGAATGAGATAGGACTCGTTCCAAGCCTCAAGAATACTTCAAGGTAATTTTTAATGATGATTCTAAGTTGATTTCAATTCCTCAATACCTTATTAACATGATTAAAACCTTCAAATAATCGATTGAGACTTAGTTTTCGACGAAAGAACCCTAGAATCCGATGAGTTGATGGGTTTGATCGAAAAGCATGACCAGTTATAGGCTTGGGTTGTTAATTGTTGATTATTGATTAAGGGTGTTGTTTATCTTATGGGTGATGAAGAATGATATTGATTATAGCAATATGAGATTGTAGAATCATATAGGAGCAAGAGAATGGGTTGTTGGGTGTGGAAACATCATTGATGAGAGTTGCGGAGTTTCATGCCCTCCAAGTGTTTGATAAAATGCCTATATGAGCAAAACTTGAGGATTCTTATTAATATTGATCCCCTTTGACGCATATTGCTCTAGATTAAAGTCGAAAGGAGTGACGAACAATGAAGTACGCTTAAAGGCAGGAATTGAGGTATGTAAGGCTAACTCTCTACTATGGGAATGTTAATTATTTTCCCCATGCCAGGTTTCTTTTATGAATATTATGAATTGCCTCAGAAATAGAGTTAAGTCTTAGTTTCATGGAAAGCATCAGAACTTCTATTCTCTAAACGATATAGTTTCGCAATTCGTTCATGATTCTCATTCCGAATGTCGTGAACTCAATAAGTAATCAACATAGACACATGTTTGATATCCCATAAGTCTCAGCCATGATCACTCAATATGCTTATGAACAGTTAATGCTTTTAACTCCAAGATTAGTTCATGAATACATGTCTCAGCATAGTAATGTTCAGTATTCCAGTGTTATGCATTACAGTATAATTCTCAGTTCCTTAATGTAAATTGTTGAATTTTTAACACCTGTATTTGGTTCATAGGGTCGTAGCTTTATGTATACGTACACTTGGCCGCGGCCACCCATTTGTGCACTTATTCTTGGTCAAGGCCATAGAATATGAACTCAGTTTAAAATAGGTGATTTCAAATTCAGAATAATGAGTATTTATTTTTATTCTTCTCTTGTTCAGTTTAGCTATCAGTATTTTTCAGTTTCAGTTTCAGTTTTAACATGTTCATGTTGATTGGTTTAGGTTGCCTTTTCTCCGAGCACCCCACAGCTATTATTACTTTCAGTTGGTTTTACATACAAGTACAATTAAAATGTACTTATATCTCTTTTTTCAAGGCCTGCATTTTACGATGGAGGTACTTAATTACAGGACGAGGGATCTGCACGCTAGGATTTTCTATCAATTGCTTGGTAAGCCCCAGTTTCCTTTGGGGTGTTATCTATCTTTCAGTTATTTATTTATATCAGATAGGTAGGTATGCCAGGGGCCTTGTCCTGGTAATCAGTCAGTACTTCAGTATTCTATAGAGGTTTCACAAACTGGAGTTATAGTCAGTTAGTACTTAGCAGGCTTTTATGTTAGCCATGTTAACTACGTTTCTATACTTCAAACATATTTTACATTTATGATTATTCAGTTAGACATTTCAGTAGCTCAACAAGTTACATATTATATTTTGCATTCAATATATATCCATGTTGATTCAACCAGCCATGTGGTTTTCTTGGTCACAGGTAGTCAGGCACCGAGTGTCATGTAACGCCCAGGCCATGGTTAGAGCTGTGACAGTTTACACGTGTGGAGGCGCATACAAACTCTTAAAAGTGACCCCACAATATGAGGCTTCATAAACTCCCTAGGACACTTTGTCACAGCCCAACCGGAGGACTATGACGGACACCCAGAAGCTGACCTTCTAGATGCCACTAACCGTACATGGCATATCTGCTCATGCTCATTCTGGGCCACCTGAGGGGACTCACAACATGATCTGCTGACAGATATATGTTATACACTGGAGGGTTACAACCTCAAAAGATATATATATATATACATGCATCACTAAACTGAATCGGGGTACAAGCTGACAAGGCTACCTGATAAAACTATGTAACCAAATATGTGCTAAGCGGGCCACACTGTCTGACTGAATATAAGCGTCTATAAGCCTCTACTGACATACTGGACATGCTGCGGACGGAACAAGGCCCTACCCATAAACATCAAAATGTATACCAGGTCTAGACGACAACTCTGGCATGAGAGGAGTGCTCCACTGTCAAGCTGAAGAAGCAGCCTAAGGATGCAATATGTCTTCTTGGCTATCTGAATGTGCGGGCATGAACACAGCCCCCCAGAACGATAGGGGAGTCAGTACGGATAATGTACTGAGTATTTAAGGCAGAAGAGTAACATACACAGGAGTCATGAAGAAACTCTGAAAATCATAAACTAAACTGACTCACTGAATACATCTTTATGAATGCATCTGTATGTCTGACTATCTGAACATATCTGTATGAATGCATCTATATGTCTGCTTACTGAAATTGCCTCTGCGGCCATATGATATGCATAGGTCATAGTACCGAGGAACGTACGGCCCGATCCACATCCCATATAGGCCACTTCGAGCATAATAGCATAATGGCCCCTTCGGGCATAATTATCATCACTGTGCACCAGTTGATCAGGTGGTAATGCGTACATAACGCCTCGCCCTTTTCCCATACCCCATATATATATATATATATATATATATATATGTAATATACATAATATACGCGTATATAACACCTTCTGGTCACGGGTCAATATGCATGTATGCAAATGAATGTAATGCATAAACATAAATTAACATTATCATGATACAACATTTAGGACCCATGAAAAGAAGGAATAATCATAATATAGGGGTACAGGATCATCAGTAACTGAAATACTCCTAATACTTCTAAGATAGAGTAATGTGGAGACTCGATTACTCGTTGTTCGCTCGTATCATAGGATCATTCCAAAAAGAAAGAAAGAAAGAAAGGGAAAGCCTTAACATACCTTTTTGGTCGCCTTAGCTTTAACTACTCAATGCTTGGCCTCCCAGGCTCGTAAATCTATATTCAAGAAAATTTATATTATTGTTAGACTCATCTTCATAGGCCTGTCTTAAGCCCTCAAACTAACTCTTTCTAGAATCTGCCGAAATTTCGGCAGCATCACCCCTGTTTATATGCCTAGCCTGAAATTATAATTCAGTAACCAACAAGAAAAATAACAACAAGAACAACAACAACATCATTTCCAACACCAATATGTACCATAAAACATCCCACACGCCTAACATTTCAATCTTCACTTTCAATCTCAAATTTCATATGTTTCTTTCACCAATTCACTTGATAAACATATAAATACAAATAACAACAGAGACCATATCACAATCATGTTGTATTCCATAATTTTGAGGCATCACAAATCATATTTATCACCTCAAAACAGCCCAACGAAACAGTAGCCATGTCTTAGGCTATTTCAATGCTATCTTGTAGTATTTTGCTATAAACAATCACACCAACATGGAATTAAGCTTAAGCACAACCAGGGGATGTTAAAATTACCTTAAACAATAAATACCATTTGAAATCCGCCGCTGATTCAACTTTCAATCAACCTTAAATGCAATACAGCGCTATATAGTTGTTCTTTCTTACCAAGGTTAACTTTTGAGGTTGAATTTGGATATAATTACTTGAATTTCATCTTAGACCTCCATGAATTTGGTAGAAAGAGTTTTAGGGAAGTGCAGAGAGAATTTAGGGAGAAAAGGTGGTAGAAAATGAGAGAAAACGATTAGATTTTCGTTTTTAAATTTTCTGATTTTTACTGTTCACACCGAGTTATTGTAGCACGCGTTTCTGCTCTGTCAGCCTGACTTGTAACGTCCATAATTCTCTAATCTGATGTCGTATCGATGAGAAGTTTGTTCCGTTGGAAACTAGACTCGACGAAATTCATTTTAGGCCTTTGAAACACCTTAAAGCTCCCAATATACTAGAAGATATACCCCTCAAAAGTTGACCCAAAATTCTGTCAACTTTTTTCCAAATTTTCGACAAACTTATTTTCTTCGATTTGCTTGATCCCAGAACCTCTAGACGTTTGCTTGACACTTGGTAAGAGTATTCATTAATCTTATAAGGGTTCCATGACCTCTTCGAGCTTACGTTCGTTTACTCACAATGCACATGACGCGAAATTGTTTTTCGAGGTGTAACATCCTCCTCCTCTTAGGAACATTCATCCTCGAATGTCGACTTAACGCAAGTCCATACCAGAAACCTTATACGGGATGTTAATGTGAACTTTCAACGAACTCACCTTCTTCCATTCCTTTCGGTTATCCTCTTTCTCTTATATCTTTCATATTAGAACACTTAGTCATAACTCAACTCCTTCTTCTTTTATAAGCTATTCCTTCAACATGTATTGTTCATTTCGTCTTACCTCTTAACCTTTACACAAGACTCATAACTCACCTATGTACCTCGTCGATTTATTAGAGATCTTACAACCCTTGAAGTGTTTCACGCCTCTCGGTAACCTGTAGGCCATTCGCAGAATCTACGAATAACACATAATTTTCTCTTCAATAACCTTACATATTCCAATTGCTCCAGTCCATATTCTGGAATCATCATCCTTATGCATTACTCTTCAACTTCTTTATAGGACTTCAACTTTACTTTCTAGTTCCTAATCTAAATCTTTGGAGTTGGATATCAAGTATAGTGCTGGAGTTTTCTCATGCAGTAACTGCACATAGCTGCTCTTTAAACTGACTACCATTAACTGGCATAATTCTGAAAGAATTTCTGGGTTGACATATAAATCCTAGGGCGCTGACTCTAGGTCTGAAAAGGGCTTTAAGTCACTAGCTTGCATATAATCTATAAGGCTCCATATATCAAAGGCTAAGCTTGCTCTTCTTTCTAAATTTCATTGCATTCTTCTGAGATGGTACTTCCCAGAGTACTTAGTCAGATATAGGCGGGGGAACTCTTATCGATTATGGGAATCCTAGATCCTTTCACTATTTGTTGTTAATAAATAAATCTGGTCCCAACCTTGTATAGATTCATCTGAATACCGAAATATTGATCTCAATAAGCATTAGGGGTCATCTCGGTTACCTTCGAAATCTGTCACGCAAACTTGTGACGTATCCTTAAGGATCTCATGGTATGCTCAGCTTAAGCAAGACTAATCTAGAGTACTCTAAATCCCTCTAGAGTGAGCTATAATCTGCGTTTCCCTTATCTGAATGACAGACCTAAGAAATGGACTCATCATACTATCCTTTCCTGACATATGATTTACGTAGTCCCCTGCTGCACAAGTAGTCCTGATGAACAGGGAATAGGCTAATTCCATAGGCCTACTGGTAATTTTCCATAACTGTGGTAAACTTCCGTGGTAAACATGGTCATCTATATTGATGGTTTGGACTTCAATGACTTACTATAACTTCCTAAACTTCTGATATCTAACTTTCGTTGCACTATGAAGTTTGGTATATCTTTCCTCATTCCCTTCTTAGTAGTATTAATGTATGTCCTTGGTTCTCTCAACTGTCTAGCATAACGAGGCAATAAGTTTTTCGTTTCATTAGTCGTCAATCTAATCATGTTGGATAATCTGCTTCAGTATAATACCAATCTGTAGGACGTATAAAGGTAGCTCCTCCCTTGAGGATCCATAATCCTATAATGAGCTGACATCAAATTCAATGAACTATTTTTCCTTGACTTAATAAAGCTATGCCCCAGATAGATGCCATGATCTAAGTTTACTAATCAATTTTGATACTGACTAACTCCAAAACTGACAAGTCCTCAACATTTCCTCTTTATCTTGACATAAACTGAGTTACTCTAGATCTGTGGCTCGAACATTAGCGACTTTCTTTGCTTCCATTGACTTTCACAATCATCAGAGTCTTTCCATCATTCTATTTATTGACCTTGTCATAAACTCAACTATATTTAGTAAGGGTGCGCTAAAATCTCATAGAGTACTTATATAATTAATATCGACGCTACCCCAATATACCCTTTCCTGTGCACATAACTATAACTAGCTTAAGAGCATAGGTCGAATGATTCTTCTTGTACCTTTATAGCTATCCTGAGGCATGATCTATAATCTCATCACGCTTTATCAATCCATAACTTAGCTCAATGCTTGAATCATCATAACGCGTGATATGGCTATCCGGACCCTTTAGGAATGCTACACTTGATGCTTAAACTTCATTTATTACACATCTTCTGGAAACTTAGGCTTGCAATTATCAGTCCTCTGGAGTCTGGCTGTTTCCTTGGCTAGTTTATCAGTGGCACAAAACGTGGAAAAAAATCCTTCACAAGATTCCAATAATAACTTGCTAAGTCCAAGAAATCACTGACTTCTATGAGTTTTCTAGCTTTTGGGTAATTCTGTATAGCTTCAACTCTCCTGAATTCTAACCTTAGAAGCACTATACCATTTGATTTGGAAAACCTTCTGAGCCGACAATTCTTGATCCTAAGAACTATAGGTCTGCACGTAATGAACAACATGCTTTGACTTTGAGCAAGTGTAACCCCAAGATCGTCTAGAAACACTGTTATGAATAGGTTTAGGAGGAGTCTAAACACACTTACTCATCAAGCTCATAATACTGTTGGGACCCTTAGTCAGTCTAAATGACGTTGCTCAAAACTCGAGGTAACTTACCTGATCCTAAAAGTTGCCTTTGGGACACCTTTCCTCTGACCTTTATCTTGGAATAACTGGACCCATGCTCATATTTAAGGAAGCATTCTGTGCTAGCAAAACAAATCGTCAACCCTTAATCGTACTTGCTCATCCTTAGCTATCATCTTATTTAGCTGCTTACAATCACTTGTACATATGCAAAGAGCTATCCTACTCCCTTATAGACCGAATTGATTCAACTGATCCTTCAAATAATCTTTATTTTTTTCAAATTCGTAGGGATTATTTGTATAAGGCGAAGTAAATATTGGTTGCGCACTTGACAATACTTTTGTTTAGCAAGACTAATCCTTTATTTAGAGAAAGTCTTAGGGTTTCCCTCGGACATCCCTAAAACTTATGAACCATAAAGGTAAACTGGGAGGTTGATAACTTGACTTTCATAATATGAACTCCAATCATAGGAGAGGCATACTTGTTTCTGATTCATCTTCCCGATCTTAGGATAGGAGATAAACTTATTCTTTGGTGCTTGTACAACTTTGCATGACTTGAGTGCCTTTGAAGGTCTGAGCCTAATTTCTTTCGTAGATTACATCGTTCTGGCCCATATACCTTGGGAAGCATACTAAATACTTTATAGGCTACTCGCAGACATTTATATAACGTCTCGCTTCATATCTTATTCGTTATCCCTGTATTAGAACATATCCTTTGGCAAAACACATAATTCTCTCCTTGAATTTCAATGGCTTAGTTTTTTACATATCACAAAACTCGCAATCCTTCAAGACGTTAACCTTAACAATTTCTCCCACAAGCTACCTTATAACCATCTTGTAATCCTTAGTCAAATTATATTTATCCTATAATCTAGTCCTTGCCAAGGACCTTAAATTCACTTATTAACTCACTTTCTGATCCTACTCCTTACCTTTCGGTCTATGAACCCTTGATTTACCTACACTATTAATACAAACCATCCCGTATCCCTTTCTTTGATCACACACCGCACTCCCCTACCATGGGTATCTTCAAATCTCATCTACTCGTATTTACTACACCTTCTATCATTGGTGTTTTATTCCTTTATTCGGCTTCTTTTATGTTTCTTTCCTCTTAAAGGCCAATATACTATAAGCCTATGGTGCTTCAATCTAATACTGCTAATAAGTGTAGGGGATGAAATATCACCTCATCTGCTTAGTTCTACTACAACTTCTGTATCCATCCCTGAGAAATCCCTCTGAGAGCACATAAACTTATATGACTTAAAATCTCAATTCTGACTTCAAAATTCATGTCCATAATAAGGATGTCCTGATTATAATTATTCGTAAGAACAACCCACTATCAAACTTTCTGAAGCCCCAGAGTAACAAATGATTGATGATGTCCTGAGATTAGGTCATATACATATAAAACACAATTGGTTTTGATGGAAAGAGCCACATACCTGTAAATAAGATACTGGAGAACTTAGGTCGGATATATCTGGAAATAAAGCCCCTTTGTCCTTATTAAAAGCACAACTCCTTAACTGACTCTCTTCTTCCTCTATCTCCTGCTCCCCACGATCTATGGGTAACTCCTGGTTAACTAAATCCCAAGATAGAGAACTAGGTACCTTTGTGAAACTAACATCAGAAGCTGTCCTAACATAATGCTGAAACATAGGAAAAATCTGGATGTGCCCAGCTCCGTACTTTCTCAATTGTATCTTCATCCATAGGATTCTCGTGAACCCTTAAACGGGTCTTTGTCATATGATTTCTCAGTCAAGTATCCTCCTACTGGAGCCACATCCTCCGATGGGTCCGTCTCAATGGAATAACTGATGCTATTTCTTATACCTCTTAACATCGTCGACCCTGAGTCGACGAGTGATATGGGTCTCATGTCCACCTTAGGAGTGTTGCTTACACTCCCATTAACTGAACTTGTCCTCTTCATCAACTCAATCCTGCAATTTAGCGTAAATAGTACCAAGAACGAGCTTTCCTATCATTGGCTCTACTGCACGATCTATGATCAGAAAGAAAGATGCCCATCCTAAATATCCTACAGCCTCCTGCCTATAAGTGTGGTGCACGACACACCCATAGACAAGACTCTGCTAGATACGGCTCATAGACAACCCTAGGATGAATTGCTCTGATACTACTTTTGTCACAGCCCAACTGGAGTACTATGACGGATACCCAGAAGCTGACCTTCTTGATGCCACTAAACGTACATGACATATATGCTCATGCTCATTCTGGGCCACCTGAGGGGACTCACAACATGATCTGCTGACAGATATATGTTATAAACTGGAGGGTTACAACCCTCAAAAGATATATATATATATATATATATATATATATATACATGCATCACTAAACTGAATCGGGGTACAAGCTGACAAGGCTACCTGATAAAACTATGTAACCAAACATGTGCTGAGCGGGCCACACTGTTTGACTGTATAAGCGTCTATAAGTCTCTACTGACATACTGGACATGCTGCAGACAGGACAGGGCCCCCGCCCTACCCATAAACATCAAAATATATACCAGGCCTAGACAGCAACTCCGGCATGAGAGGAGTGCTCCATTGTCAAGCTAAAGAAGCAGCCTAAGGATGCAATCTGTCTTCTTGGCTATCTGAACCTGCGGGCATAAACGCAGGCCCCCCGAACAATAGGGGAGTCAGTACGGATAATGTACTGAGTATTTAAGGCAGAATAGTAACATACACAGGAGTCATGAAGAAACTCTGAAAATCTTAAACTAAACTGGCTGACTGAATACATCTGTATGAATGCTTCTGTATGTCTGACTATCTGAACCTATCTGTATGAATGCATCTATATGTCTGCTTACTGAAATTGCCTCTGCGGGCGTATGATATGCATAGTTCATAGTGCCGAGGTACGTACGGCCCGATCCATATCCCACATAGGCCCCTTCGGGCATAATCGCATAATGGCCACTTCGGGCAGCCCCTTCGGGCATAATAGCATAATGGCCCCTTCGAGCATAATAGCATAATGGCCCCTTCAGGCATAATCATCCTCACTGTGCACCAGCTGATCAGGTGGTAATGCGTATATAACGCCTCGCCCTTTTCCCATACCCCATACATATATATATATATATATATATAATATACATAATATACGTGTATATAACGCCTTCTGGTCACGGGTCAATATGCATGTATGCAAATGAATGTAATGCATAAACATAAACTAACATTATCATGATACAACATTTAGGACCCATGAAAAGAAGGAATAATCATAATATAGGGGTACAGGATCATCAGTAACTGAAATACTCCTAATACTTCTAAGATAGAGTGATGTGGAGACTCGATTACTCGTTGTTCGCTCGTATCATAGGATCATTCCAAAAAGAAAGAAAGGGAAAGCCTTAACATACATTTTTGGTCGCCTTAGCTTTAACTACTCAATGTTTGGCCTCCCAGGCTCGTAAATCTATATTCAAGAAAATTTATACTATTGTTAGACTCATCTTCATAGGCCTGTCTTAAGCCCTCAAACTAACTCTTTCTAGAATCTGTCGAAATTTCGGCAGCATCACCCCTGTTTATATGCCTAGCTCGAAATTATAATTCAGTAACCAACAACAACAACAACAACAACGATAATAACATCATTTCCAACACCAATATATACCATAAACCATCCCACATGCCTAACATTTCAATCTTCACTTTCAATCTTAAATTTCATATGTTTCTTTCACCAATTCATTTGATAAACATATAAAAACAAATAAAAACAGAGACCATATCACAATCATGTTGCATTCCATAATTTTTAGCCATCATAAATCATATTTATCCCCTCAAAACAGCCCAACGAAACAGTAGCCATGTCTTAGGCTATTTCAATGCTATCTTGCAGTATTTTGCTATAAACAATCACACCAACATGAAATTAAGCTTAAGCACAACCAAGGGGATGTTAAAATTACCTTAAACAGTAAATACCACTTGACATCCGCCGCTAATTCAACTTTCAATCACCCTTAAACGCAATACAGCGCTATAGAGGTGTTCTTCCTTACCAAGGTTAACTTTTGTGGTTGAATTTGGATATAATCACTTGAATTTCATCTTAGACCTCCATGAATTTGGTAGAAAGAGTATTGGGGAAGTGTAGAGAGAATTTCGGGAGAGAAGGTGGTAGAAAATGAGAGAAAACGATCAGATTTTCGTTTTTAAATTTTCTGATTTTTACTGTTCACACCGAGTTATTGTAGCAGTACTGTAGCAAGTTGATTACTGTAGCATTTACTGTGCACACGTTTCTGCTCTGTCAGCCTGACTTGTACTGTCCATAATTCTCTACTCCGATGTCGTATCGATGAGCGGTCTGTTCCATTTGAAACTAGACTCGACGAACTTCATTTAAGGATTTTGAAACTCTTTAAAACTCCCAATATACTAGGAGATGTACCCCTCCAAAGTTGACCTAAAATTCTGTCAACTTTTTTTAAAATTTTCGACAAACTTATTTTCTTCTATTTGCTTGATCCCCAAACCTCTAGACGCTTGCTTGACACTTGGTAAGAGTATTCATTAACCTTATAATGGTTCCATGACCTCTTCGAGCTTACGTTAGTTTACTCACAATGAACATGACGCGAAATTTTTTTCGAGGTGTAACACACTTGAACCTAGGGCTCTGATACCAAGCTTTGTCATGCCCCGAACCATGGCTTGGGGCTCTGCATGTGACCAAACAAACCACATGACTGGCTGAATCAACATGGACATATACTGATGTGGAATGTAATTTATAAGAATACTGAACTACTAGAAGCCTGAATAAATCTTATAAGTAAGAAATACTAAGATAAATCTGAGAATGTAAAGGTGTAGCCAACACGGCTAACACAATATCTAAAAATACTAAATGACTGCCGCTCTAGTCTGTGAAGCCTCTGAAGAATACCGAAATAGTAACTATTTATCGGGACAAGAAGTCTAGTGTAAATAATGGCTGAAAGTAAAACAATTCCCCGGAGGAAATTGGGGCTCACCAAGCAGCTGATACAAAAGAGATCTTAACGAACTAATGCATCATCCTAAAAATCAGCGCTTGCATCATGAATGCAGGCCCCGGGAAAAAGGGATGTAAGTACGTTTGAATTGCACTTGTATGTAAAACCTACTGAAAGAAGTAAATAGCTACGGGATACTCGGGAAAAAGGGCAACCCAAATAAATAACATAACACATAGTTGAACACTGAAAGTGAAACTTAAACATAAGAATAACTAAACTGAGCATAAGAATCATAATCGTAAGTATCTCTCACTAAACATGGATAATCATCTATTTATAAGAGTTCATTACTGTGGCCTCATGCCCAATGTAGGTGCACAATTATGTGGCCTCGGGCCCAAGTATATGCACACATAAACTATCGCCTCGGGCCAAATACATGTGCTCATCATTTAGCAATTTATATGATGGATCTGAGAGACATAATGTAATACTGATATGAGATACTGAAACATGAATTCATATTAAGGTTCTGATATTGAACATTGACTACCTCTTTACTGAATTGAGACATTGATTCATGAATTCATAGAAATTAGATTAGTACTTCTACACAAGCATTTCGTGGTCTGTGACTGAGACTCATGGGATGTCAACTATGAGCTTATATTGATCACATACTGATTTCAGAAAATTCAGAATGATAATAGTGAACAACTACAAAACTATATTCTCAAAGGGTAGAGTCCTGGACATTTCATGAACTAGAGCGTAATCTCTATTTCTGATGTAATTCGTAGTAATCATGACGAGCAAGGTGTAAGGAAGATCAATAACATTTTCACACGTAGAGAGTTAACCTTACATACCGTATTAATTTCAAAACCCAAAGAAAAACCCAAACTTTTGATGAAGAACTCCAATTCCTTCACTTGAACCTTGGGTTTTCTTGAAAATCTATGGATTACATGAGTAGGAGGTATTAATTTGTGTTAATATGAAGAAATCATCAATATTTTATATCCAATTCTTACCTGGATGATAGAGGAACCTTAGGGGAAGTTGAGTTCTTAAGAGCTTCCGTTTCTAGAGCAAGTTTTCATATTTGGGATATGGGATAGGACCTAGGGCTTTAAAACGATGTTCCTGGTGCATGACCGTGCAGATGGAAGGCTGAACTGCATAGCTGACCACATAGCAAAGGAAGTAACGCTGCCTCCGGTGTGCAGTCGTGCACCTAAATCTTGGTTGTTTAGCCGGCCGCAGAGACTACATAGCGTCCAGTAAAATGCACATAATATTTTGCACAGAGATCCGTTTGGCCCAGTCCATATATGGATGAAAAGGTATTTCAAAGGGATACAACTTTCATCAAGGAATATTTCTCAAATTTACAATTAATAAAAGAGTTATAGTCGCTCGAAGTAAGCCCTTCGGCAAACTCACTAGAAAACCTGATTCCTTCTTGGTTCCCGTTATACCCCCATAGTACGGGTCAAACCTTAGCCTAAAGACACGAGGTGTTACACAAGTCTCTGATAAAACTCGAGAAGACGTTCGTAGGCCTTCTCCTCTCCAAAGGATTTTGATGCACATATTCATCGGAGTTGGGGCTCAGTTTTTACTTTTGGTTCCTGAAAACAAAGCACATTAGTGAAACCTTACATGGGTATGAAATATGTTGCAAAATTAGTCTATTATGCTGAAGGAATGATTGGATAAGCTTAAATCAGCATTTGAAAAAAAAAATCAGGTTTTCAAATGTGAGAAAATTCAGCCTCTGATGTGGCAATTGCGAAAAGCAATTGCGAAACTCGCAAAAGCGACAGTCTTGGCAATTGCGAGAATTGCCAGGCTCTTCAGTTTTCGCAATTGCGACCACCTCTTTGAAAATGCGAAAAGTTTGCCGCTATTGTGAACCCATCACTCCCATTAGCTTATACTCGACATTGAAACATTTAAGACCCCATAATTTTCAAATAAGGGTCATCAAAATAGAATTCCCAAGCAATTTTAAGACTTATAACAAGTAATATATCTCACACCCAACATTAAATCATTAAAAGTTCAAAGATTCGGCAAAGTATTTCATTCGAGCCTATCATAAACACTTAAAAGAACAACTTTGTTCACCCCGTTTTTACAAGTTATGAGTACTCTGACTTCTCCAATTTTAGGCACAAACAAGTACACACTCTCAATACCAATCTCACCCAGCTATTTATTACAAGATTCCAAATTCTAGCAAATTCGTACCAAAACAAAGTCCCCAGTATAAACCCTAATTCTTGAGAAATATAGAAAGAATTAGGAGAAGGAGATACAAAGATTAAGCTTTCATTCATTGATGCTTGCAAGTTGGATGATGAATCAAGCAGTGAAATAGATGGACTTTGAAGAGTTGGGATAGAGAGGAAAATATTTTCACTGTTAGGGAGTAAGAAAATATTTTTGTGAACTTTTCAAATAAGGCAGTGTTATGTCCCTTTAGTGCCCCATAGTTCACAACTTGAACATCTAGCCCGCAATTTCGTTCTCTGAGATGTAGGAAAGAGCACAATTGTGAGCGAAGCACCACAATTATGAGTGACCATAAATTTTCAGTCGTTCGCAATTGCCAGATACGCAGCTGAATCCTTGATTTTCTCATTGATCACTCTTCCCCTACTTTGTATCCCATACACTTCCAAATCTCATGATTCATTGTTGTCATGATCCAAAATTCCATTTGTGCCATGAGGGCACCTAACCCAATCCTTAGTCGAACACCAAATCAACACAAGCAAAGATACGTAAAGTAAATGTGGAAAGTAAAGGAACACAAACCAAATATACTTAAAATTCTTAAATAACTGAAATATAAATATGTCTAAGTCAACTACTCCCTCAAAATCTGGAAGTCATAAGTAGAAGAGCTACTAATCTGAATACAAATCTGAATAGTACAAAATGTTGTTCGAAATAAGAAAAGACAGAAAGTAAAAACAGGAAAGAGTCTAACATCGCAAAACCATCATAGGCTCACCCCAAAATCTAAGCAAATGCTCCAAAGCATCTACAAGCCTCGACCCCCACTCGTGCTCAGATCCGAACCTGCACACAAAGGTGCAGCAAGTGTAAAGTGAGTATGGGAAACACCTGTACCCAGCAACATCATTGACTGACCGTAAACTATAGTGATGACGAGAGTTGGCACTTTAATTACTCCTCTTCCTGATTTGTTAGTTTCAAGTCCACAATTTATAAGCATTAAATAGGTCCACAACTCAATTAGTTCATAAACTCTATCTCTTTTAGGTAAAGTCATAAAGATCCAACCTTTTCAACATTCCGGACAAGTATGGTATGAAAACAAGTCAAACAAGTAAGATATCATGAGATGAAAGTGAATAGTATGCAATGGCCATCACATCGAGTACCAGGCAGTAGGCTATAATATAATCAACACTTAGTCAATGTAGTATATCCAATATCCATCCTCCAAGGCCTTTTTTCATCAATCAAATGCCAATAATATCATGAAAGTATGACATAGATATGCGTATACCATGCAAATGCATAATATCAATTCAATATCAAGTATATATGTCCATTTTCATAATTTAGAAAAGATGTGGAGTGATGAATGCAAGTCAATTCAATGTTCACAAATATTCAATCAACTATGGCCAGCATAGCCCTAATAAGCAACAACCATACCAACCTAGTGGATTTATCAACCACCTTCAAGGCCTGAAGGCCAAACACATAATCTCCGTCACCTCGCATGTTTCTTTCATATTTTAGTAACCCATACAGTTACACAGATAGTCGCACAAGTGCTCGTCACCTCACCAGGGGACACCCGATTCCCCATTGCGCCCTTAATTATGCTAACTAACATATAACACTGCATAAAGGGTCTAGTAAATTTTAACTTGCCTGAATCTGAAACGGAAGAGTCAGTCCATGGCCTTTCCCTTCCTTTGAGCTTCCAAACGAGCCCAATCTGTTCAAATTTTGTATCTACATAAGAATACGATTCTATCTGATACCCATCTTGCTATATCAAGGATTTGAATCCAAAAAGTCAACCCAAATTCCCGTCGCAAACCCCAATAGTAAAAATAGTAATTCCATTTTCAAATAGAGTTCAATATAGTCAAAATGATACTCTATGAGGATAAACGAATCCAATGATGCCCATATTACTATACTTTAATGTGGAACCCATATATAAACGAACCTAAAAAGGCAATCCCGAGCCCCCAGGGCGAAACTAGAATGTTGATTAAAATACATCCTACGCATAGTCTAAATAGTCATATCCCGTAAATCATGATGTTCTAACCAGAAATGAATCCTTAATTTCATTAATCTCAACCAAACCCCCTTTTCAGGGAAACCCTTAATCTACTACTTAAGAATCATAGAAAGAATCACTAAATAAAGGATGTAATCTTTAATAAACACCTAGATTAAGGTTAAGAACTTATCCCAATGAAGAAACTTGAATCTAGCACGTAAAATCACTCTAATCCGTGCTCTTTAGTTTCTAAAATGGGTTCAAGAAGAATGTGGTTTGAATTGGGAATTTTATGGGTTCTCCAGTGATCCTCACAGTTATGGCACATTTCCTGCCCCTATAAGACCGCTCCTGTGCACAGAAACTCACAAGTGCGAGCCTCACTTAAAAATCGCAAGTCCGCAGGTGCGCTTCCACCCCTGCAAACTATCCCTTGCGGGTGCGACCACCTACTTAACTCTCTTCCCTCATACCTGTCGCCCACCTTGCGCAGCTGCGGCTACGCAAGTGTGGCCCAAATGGCATAGGTCCAAAACATCAGAACCAAAAAAGGATAAAGTCCCAAAACTTTCAATTCAACACCTGAAACTCATTCGGAACCCCCCGAACACAAACCAAATATGCATTTCTACCATAAAGATGCTACGAACTCGCTCGCACACTCAGAATTCCCAAAATAGATCATCTTAACTCGGTGTTGACCAAGGTCAACTCCAAACCATCAAAATCTCATATTTCCTACAAACGACCCAAATCGCACCCGAACTCCTCGGGGCTCAGACCAAAGGTCTGACTAAGTCAAAAATCACATTCTAGACCTAATGAAATTGACAGGACTTTGAACATGACGCATTGATCTCCAATGTTGACTTTGGTCAAACATCATCATTTCCTTAACTTAGAAAAATCCAAATTCACTAAAACCCATCTAAAATTCCCCCGATTGCCTCGTGAACTATGCCACCCATCCCTGCAAGTCATAAATATAGAAATGAAACTACAAAAATGGTATTTTGGAAAAACATAAGGTAAAAAAGCTCAAAATGACTAAGCGAGTAGTTACAATTCTGATTGATCAAAAACAATAAAATAAAGTTATTCTACCTAAAAAATTAAAAACACAATTCAAAATGATAGGTTGCCTCCCACGAAGCGCTTGATTTAACGTCGCAGCATGACGGTTACCACCTTCACTGCTTTTCTCGTTATTTGGAACTTATGAATTGGGTACCCAATTTGGACTCAAGTTTGTGACCATGAGCGGTGGGGGTGGTCTATAGATGAACAAGTCAAACGTTAACTTATTCATTTTGCATTTCTTGGGTTTCAAATGAGGGTTGTTATTTTGCCTTTATGAGTTTACAAATTGCAAAATGCACGGCTCATGCCTTTCTTTTTCGCCATCCAATATGGATGTATGTGATTCAATTCCCATATCACTACACAAATCAACTGTTGAAAAATGTTAGGAATGAGACTTCAAACTCCCAACTTGCAATCTTGTCTGGTTGTTAACATTCTCTCTTTCTCCAAAACTAGAGTCAATATCCACCATATTATTCAAGACACTGGTTGACTCGAATTCCTTTTCTTTTTCGACATTTCCAATTAGCATGAAGTCAATTGGAAGATGTTCAATTCGTGACTCCTCACTATGAAGCTCAATTTCTTCCTCCAATTTGAACTTTTCTTGACCTTTTTCAACACTCTCAAGTTGGTGAGTGTTATGAGCCTCAACGAATGACTTCATTTTTTTATTCCAAGATGTTGAATATCCTCATCATTTCATTTTACAGCTTGTGTCAAGTCCTTGAGTGTCACTCCCCGAACCATGGCCTAGACATAACACGACACTCGGTGCCTGATTGCATTTAACGGAGCGAACCAACTGGTTGGCTGGATCAACATGAGATATAACTGTAAGTTGGATATAAACACACAATATGTTGATCTACTAAAGAGTCTACCTGAAATATTATAAATGCGGAAAGTACTAAAAAGTCTGCAAGTATAAACGAGTAGCCGACAAGGCTAACACATAAAAACTTGTTAATATCTGACTGACTAGACTATATCCTACAAAGCCTCTAAAGAATACTGAAATGCTAACTGTCTATTGAGACAAGGCCCCCGGCATACCTTACTAAATGAAATACTTTAAAGACTAAAAAAGAGGGGAAATTCCCCGAAAGACTGGGGCTCATCAATAGCTGATACAATATGTCATAGCAAGCAGAATCGCCAACCTGCAGGCCTCGGGAAAAAAGGAACGTCAGTACATTTGAATTGCACTGGTATGTAAAACTAACTGAGAATATATAAATATATACACACACACACATACATACATACATACATACATACTCCCTATAACTGAACATAAATACACACACACATACATACTCCCTATAACTGAACATAAATACTCCCTGTTCTGAATGAGAAACTGCCTGTTTATCTGAGTAAATAAGCTTCGGCCTCCGGCCCAATATATAGGTGCACAAGCTGCAGCCTCGGGCCCAAGTATACTTATATATAACTACGGCCTCAGGCCCAAAGATGCATAAAGCATAAACTATGGCTGCAGGCCCAAAATACAGGTGTTCAACATTCAAGGATTTAAAATCAGGAACTGAAAATCCTACTACCATACATGATCCTGAAATACTGAATGATGCTAAGTTACATGATACAAGAATTCTGAATAGAACTAGACTGAGACATGTTTATTCATAATAAACTGATTTGTCATAATTGAGGCGCACAGGATATTAAATGAATTATGAAACTATGTCATCTAGAGAATTGAAGTTCTACAACCATTCATGGAACTGAGGCATAATTACTTTCTGAGGAAATTCGTAATAGCCATAAAGAATGAGGTGTAGGGAGAATCATAAACATTCCCAAACGTAGAGAGTTAGCCTCACAGACCTTGACTCTGGCCTTTTTACGTGTATCACAATGTTCGTCACCTCTTTCAATGATAATCTATGACAATATATATCAAAAGGATGCAATATTAGCACTAATGCTCATGTTTTAGTCACTTAGGCATTTTATCAAACACCTTATGGGAGTAAAGCTTCATAACCCTTATTAATGGTGTTTTTTTCACCAAATTCTCTTTCTATTACTTCTAGGGGATTCTACAATCCTAAATAGATGTAACTAACACCATTTTTCATCACCCAAATGATTACAACAATCTTAAGTCAACAACCCAAAACCCTAGCATAGTTCATATGATTCTCTTTATCAAACTCATTTACTATTCTCCCAAGAACTAATCAATTCACAGCTATAAATAATTAGGAGTAGAAGCCTTACCTTTTTGAAGTTCAATCCTCTTGAATTCGAGTTCTAGGGTTTCTTCGCTCAACAATGATGTTCTAATCACAACTTTATTGATTAGAAGGGTTTATTCGAGGTAAAAAAGGATTAGAGACTTGAAATCAACCTAGAATCATCATATAAGTTGCCTTAGAGGGTACTTGAGGCTTAGGAGTTAGGACTTGTTCTTTCTTACCTTAGGATTATATATATAGATATAAGTTAGGGCAAAGGTGCAGATATACCCCTCAACTGTGCAATTTAAAGCATATGTACCCCTCGTTATAAAAGTGGTTTATATATACCCCTGCCGTTACAAAATGTGCAAATATTCCTGTCATTATAAAATGGTGCAAATATACCCTTTTTCGCTGATGGAATTTTTTTTAATATAAAATCATTTAGGTTATTTTTTAATTTAAAAAATGCCACGTAATTTTAAAAACAAGTTTACCCATTTTTTTTACTAGACATACTTTTCTAAAGCCAAATAGTAGTTTTTTTCTGCTGGGTTAGGTCTAGTTCGTTAAAAAAAAATGGGTAGACTTATGTTTTTAAATTCACGGAGATATTTTTTTAAACGACCCAGATCACGACACATTAGAAAAAAATATTATCATGTGGCTTTAGAAAATATATCTACTAAAAAAAATAGGTAGACTTTTTAAAGTCACGTGATTTTTTAAAAAATTAAAAATAAACTAAATGTTTTTTTTTAAAAAAAAAAATCCCATCAGCGAAAGGGTATATTTGCGTCATTTTGTAACGGCGGGGGTATATCTACACTATTTTGTAACGGTAAGTGTATAGATACATCTCTTTTGTAATAACGGGTATATCTGCTCTAAATCGCAAAGTTGAAGGGTATATTTGCACCTTTTCCCTATAAGTTAAAATGCGAAAATATGAGGTCTTAACCCGAAAACCCGACCCATCCGCATTGGGACCGCGTCGCACATCCAACGCAGGACCCTCTACAAACTTTTGGTCCGAGAGCGTGATTTCCCATGCTGGGCCAGCAATGCAGGGCCAACGTACGCGTCCTCACGCACGACGCGTGTCCAACGCAAGTGGCCCGTATCGGCTTCTGCGCAGTTTTCGGTAAAATTGGCATATTTTCTTTTACAGAGCTCTGTTTGAGCTCCACAATATACCGTTGGAAAGGTATTTCAGGGCTACAACTTTCATATTTTAAGTTTTCTCAAATTCTCAAAAAAAAAAAAAATCATGAATCGGGCTGGAAGGCAAACCTACCGTAAACTTAGCTAATTCTATCGAATTTTAAGTACCTCACTATTCGTCTTGATTTCAAAATAATTATTTTCACCCAAAATCATGTCGATTGTACTACACATGTCTAAAACACCACATTAATACTCATTTAACGCATCCACACCTATTCTGAATTTACGGAGTGTTACATTGAGGCATGGCCAACGCGCATGGCCTGCTGTTCTGAGCGTTTTTGTGATGCTAATAACTTTTTGCTCCGATTTCCATTTGGCCTAATAGTTATATGGATGAAAAGTTATTTCCACTTATTACAATTTTTTATTAAGGGTACTTTTCAAAATTCCCAACTAATCAAGGGGTTTTGGTTGCCCGAAGTAGGCCCCTAGGCCACTTCTACAAAAACGTGAAACCTTCTAAATTTTGTTTAACTCTCTAAATACGAGTCATACCTTAGTATAAGGACCCAAGATATTACATTATCCCCCCCCCCCCCCCTTGGGATCATTCGTCCTCAAATTATTATCTTGGCTATAATTGCGACTAATTCTGAGACTCTACGAAAACATTGGCAAAGTTTACTCTGTAACTAAGCTACCTGAAACTGACTAGCTGTGACACGTGATCAATGAACTGACAAGAACACATGCGTAATGAACTAAATGAATACATGCTTACTGAACTAGTGAGATACTGAACTGAATGAATACTAAACTGACTAAATACTGGACGGACTGAATACTGAAAGAATTTGCATCAAGTTAACGATGCAAATTTTTATCTTCACAATTCTTTTTAAGGATAATTTCAGAGACCTCCCACAGGTCTCGCTTCATCACACTGATCTCCCTTGGGGTTTGCAAGATTACGTTTACCTCCTCTGTTTTACTTTTTTGTAATAATTCTTTTGACCTGTTTATTATTAACTCATAAAAGTTGTGATATGACTAACTTGTCCTTTTTAATATACACTTTTGCTTAATTAATATTATAAATGTATTTTTCTAAAATAAAAACCTAATACATTAGCTCTCCTGCAACAGCATTGACGATCTCATAAGAGTCTAAACTAAGTGGGTTTCTTATTTATTTTCTTGTGTTCCGAATGTAAGCAAAAAGTGTTATACTAAAAGCATTTCTATATAATCTACACAATCCTATGAGAAGTGGGGATCGAGAGGAGGGGTGTGAGGTGGTGGGGGTGAGGGTGAAGTTGAGGTGTGTTGGATGATGGGAAAGACACAATCAATGTGGAATGCCACTTGTGAAACTTGTTTTCCCTACTTTAACTATGAAAGTCATTTTCCTCATTTTTAAAGAACTTGTTTTCCTAGAGAATGTTTTTAAACAATTTTGAACAATCGAATATGGGAAAATTGAAAACATTTTATGATGTTCCTCCCTATCGAACGCACCCTATATGGAACTTAGAATGCCAAATAGAATAACTTGTATAACCTCAATCAAATCTCAGGGACTAAGCAAAGGTGAAGAAACATTCATTAGAACTGAAACCTAAAAAAACATCAATTGCTTAAAAGGGTGTGAGGCAACTCAATCTGAAATGAAAAACCTCTACAAAAGCATAAAAAAGAATAGCAAGAGACCAGGTACAATACTGGAGTTGAAATATGAAGTTACACCTGTTAATCAGAAACAACTTAGAGGAATATCAACAGCCAAAAATGAGAACCTGTTCCTCAGTGGTATCGCTAGGAGTTCACCGTTGCTTCTGTATCCTCCTGTCTCTAATCGGCAATTCGATGGGTTTTTGTGCCTCGTGAGGATGTTCAGGACCTTTATATACCTTAAGATGGGTAAATAATTGTCTTCCAAGCTGCAAAAACAGAAAAGTGAATCCATTTAGAATTGATATCAGTGATTTAAGTGAAAACCAGTGCAATCACTAGAAATTTTGAGATCCAATGAATTTATCAATTTCTTGAACTTGAAAGAAGGAGTATATGCACACATTCAATAACCCTGAAAGCATGTATTGCAAAACTCTCATCTGCCACTATGTAGAAGCAAACCATAGCCATGCAGAATTAATTAACCCATTCTCTGCCTACAAACGGGCATTCAAAGACGTAATATTCTTTTATGCAGAGGCGAATCTAGGATTTAAAATCATTGGTTCCAAGGGGGCAAGGTTTATATGTGAATGTAATACACACACACATACGAGTCTATCATAAGTCCCCTGGGTGCTCTGGGAGACGAGAGTTATTTATGAAGTCCCTAATATCTGATAAGTGATAATTTGTCCCCAACATTATATGTAAATGAGATAGTTACAGTCCAATGCCTTCCGGTGACCTAATTTACAAAATAGCCAGCAAATGTATAGGTTTTGTATATTAAGTATAAATATACATGTTAGATGCATAAATATACATATAATATATATAATCATTAATCACTGTATATGTTTGTATATTTTGGCTAGCCCCGTAATTAATTTTGGCCGACAGGCCAAAAGTGAAAAAGGCTTGTAAATTGCCTAATATCTTCTTTAGGTTAATCAACGTAATTAAGAAAACTCATACAGGTTCAGCTTGGAACGGAACTCCAAAAATAGTAAAGCATACCGACCCTCTCTTTGGGAAGCATGCCACGGACAGCATGTTCAATGATTCTTTCAGGAATTCTCTGTTGGAGTTGATCAAAAGTCTCCACTTTCATCCCACCAGGTCTCCCTGAGTGCCTCCTGTAAAGTTTTTGGGTCCTCTTCTTCCCAGATACGGCAACCTTCTCAGCATTAACCTTTTGGGTGTTCAAGTAAAAACAGAATTGCTCAGACATCAAACTGCAGACTAGCAGATAATTTACAGTTAAGGAGAGCAAGAACGTGTTAAAGTTATACAATACAGAAACTTACCACTATGACAAATGCACCCATGTCAACACTTGGAGTGTATGTAGCCAGATTCTTCCCTCTTAAATATATCGCTATAGTTGATGCTAATCTTCCAAGAATTTTGTCAGTGGCATCAACGATATACCAAGGTTTGTCTGTGTTCACATGGTCGGCAGCCTTGGGATACCATGTCTTGTTCCAAATATCCTATAGGAGGAAAGAAGATAAGTTATTTTCCATACATTATCCATAATCATGCAAGAACGTTCATAATCTTGCTTCAGAAGCTCTAGCAAAATTAACATAAAACTCTTGTTATGTTCATTGATTAAGAAACTAAGTCATGCTGAACCATGAACACTATGGACATCTTGAACACTCGAGCAAATATTCTCCATAATTTAGGTGATAGTTGCAATACTTTAGATTGATATGGCTCTAACCATTCAACTCATACCGACTCTCCCTCTCTCTCTAACATAGAGAGAAAAAGAATACCAATGATATAAAATTCCAATATGGAAGGTCTATGAGTAATCTCAAAAAAGGCAGTGTAATACAGCATCGATACGCATTCATACCATAATAAAATGAATCTTCTTATAGAAATAGAATAAAAAATCAATAAGAAAGTAGGCTTTTCAGTTATGGGCCTAGCAAAAGAAAAATTGGGATAGGATTCTATAGGATCTCCCCCCCCCCCCCCCCCTTGCAAAATCGAACGTGAAAGTTTCCTTTCATCACGTCCGATTTTGAAGTGGGGGAGATCCTATAGAATCCTATCCCAATTTTTCTTTTGCCAGGCCCATAACTGAAAAACCCACTTTCTTACGATTACGAGGTTTGTTCGAATATGAAATCCTCTCTCCACATTAATGCAGCTATTAGAAGCACCATTTGATCTGCAGCAACACTACATGCGACACTGTCTTTAATATTGCTTACACAAAAGCCTATAAGATTTTCAAGTTACTGTTGACTGACTGCCAAAGTAGACTATCTATCCAGGAGACACATGAAATTAGTTTGAAACTTAGCTCTTCATATACTTCTGCAGATGAGCTAGCAATAATCTCTCCTACAAAATTCAACTTTTTCCTTTTTTTTATTTTCCACCTTCTCAAAGAAGCTAGTGTTGGTACTGTGTAGATTCAGGGGGGATAGAGAACAAATTGCATAATGAAATCTTATAGCTGTTTGACAGTTTTTTGTTCAGCTGTGCAAGACCAAGTAAATTCAAAGAAACTATTGAGGTACTGTAAGAAGTAACTGAAGCTTTCAAATTTGAGAGTTACTGCAAAAGAACAGTTCTTTATTTCTCCTTCATGACATTGTTTGACGCACACGAAGTTTATGAAAGAAAGACCAACTTTTGACACATAGCCTAAGTATATGTAACTTACAAAAAAAATCCAAAAGAATTGTGGTCTTCAATATGTCATATCAACCACATTAACATGTCATCGAGGCTAAATTGAAATTGAAAATTTTAAAAGGTTGCCTAATACAGAAATGTGCAATCTTTTTTGAACAAACAAAAAGGGAAAAAAAAAAGTGTCATATAAAATGGAACAGTATAAACTACTAAGTATAACACACTTGAAGCTTAGTTCAAGATTTGATTTTCCCAAATTTAAGCATATGCAAATAACCTAAATTGAATTCGATAACTAGATTTCTCCATTTATCAGACAATTAGTAAGAGATAATGGTCCTAAACACAACTAAACTATCACTTTTACACGAGTTTCAGATCCCACAATCGGTTGTTTTGTTTTAATACCTGAACTTTCACCATCTATTTACTAAAACACACTTAGGTGATAGTTCAGTTAAGAAAAGAGAACAGCTCATAGTTGGCATAAATAGTGATAGTTCGGCTATAAAAGGGAACAACTGATAATTGGGATATGAAACTCGCAAAAATGTGATAGTTCACATGTGTTTTGGACCATTAACTCAACTAGTAAATTGTAACCAAAATCTGGGGAAAAAACTACTCCCTCGGTCAAAATTGATGTGATCCACTTTAACTTTTAGTCCATATAGAAAAAATGATACATTTTTATATTTAGAATAATTTTACTTAAAACTTTTCATTTTACCCTTAATAAAATAATTTATAGCCCCATAAATAACTATGGCTTGGTTGATACCACAAGTTTCAAAAGTGTTCATTTTTTCTTAAACTTCATACTTAGTCAAGCTATATCACATAAAAGTCTCGTGTCTAGTCAAATTATATCACATAAATTGGGACGGAGGGAGTAAAATTTTTCAGCTCTGCTAAAAATAATTCAAGTAAAACAAGTAAGATAAAAGAAATGGAGAAAAAGATAAAAGGGGGAGAATTTATAAGTTTACAGGGCCATCGATTTCAGATTCTTCAAACATCCATCGTTGGTCAAGTGGAATATAAGCAGCTTTATCTTGGCAACGAATTTGGGTCGTCCGATTGATTCTTGAAAGGGGAAATGATTGAAACGACGGTTTGGATAAAGCTGCCATGGAGAAACCAAGAAATGAAGTTTTGTTTGGAGAAGTGAAAATTAAGGAAGAGGAAGAAGGATAGTGCACAGCCATTGTTGCTGTTATCTCTATCTACGATTACTCGGCTGTTTTGCTTCTCAGTCCAAATGGTAACACTCCGCAAGTAGATAAGGAAAAGTAGGGAAAACAATAGTAATTGCTCCGTCCCAATTTAAATGTGGTACTTTTATTTTTTTGTCACTTTCTATATTGATAAAACATATAAATGCTCTTCAACTTCGATTTTGCACAAATAGATACCTCAACTTAAATAAATTAAATTCTTTCAAAATATAAAAAATGATATTATTTTTTAAACGGACTAAAAAAAAATGTATCACGTAAATTGGGATAGAGGAGGTATAACTTATATATATTTCTATTTGTTTGTCTTACTTTTCATTTTAATCTTTTTTTTAATAAGTAACTCTTTAAATTATACTTTTCATATGACATGTTTAAGATCACAAGATTGACATTTTGATACATTTTACATATCTTTAATTTAAATCACAAGATTTAAAATTATAATTTATTTTTTAAAACTTCATGCCAAATCAAAATCAGACAAACAAATTAAAACAAATGGAGTAGTATAGACAAATTCATTGTGAGTCTTTTCTTTCTTTTCTGCCCTTCAATAAGCCCTTTTTGCAATGTTTTTCGTTCTTCTTTTTTGGTTAATTGGATAGGTGTTATGTTAAGGGAAAATCACTTCCATAATTAAATAAGACCCTATATTATTAAAACATATTTTTATTTATTTATCAAACATAACAAGATTTTACAAAACATAGCAGATTTGGGCTTTCCCAGCCCCAGGGGTTTAGGTTTAATTTTAGGAACTTGATTTCGAATATGAGTTTAATTTCTAGGCGCAATTTTCTCTCAAATTGGGTCGTCTTCATTCAATCAACTTCAAACCATGATTTCATCAAAGATAAAGCCAAGATTTCATCTTCTTCAACCCACTTTTTCACCAATGTTATTGTTTTTGTCCTTTTGTGTCTATTAACAGTGCTTCAAAGAACTTCTAATTAAAGAAGAAATAAGATAAGTAATTAATTTAGAATTCTCCGTCTTTAGAGAAAAAACAAGAGAATTTGTATAAGAGTAATACATAGTTAGAAGGTTCTACTAACTAAATAAAATGGAAATAAGCATAAAGAAAATAAAATCGGATTCCAGTCGATGAATCTTGCAATGAGATATGTCCTACAATAAATCAATAAACAAAGCAAACTAGGTGATTCGATCAAAATGAATTCGTGTTTTGACTAGATAGTTATGGATGACTTAACAATTCTAATTCAAATCGACCAATTGAATTGGTATATTTTCCACGTTCATAGGAGTGCGTTTATGTTTCTGCTTTACGAATATGATTTTTTTTTTTTTTGGGCATTTCTAATATTATCCATCCTTGTTCCTATTTTGGCATTTTTCATTTCCGGAGTGTTAGCCCCATTAGAACATACGTTGTTATTTTTTTTATTTTTTATTTTTTTCTAAACATGGTTTCATAGTTTATTGTGTTTTGGGTTCTATTGTTGTACGAAACAATGAGTAAAAAAAGGTCAATAAATTCTATTCCACGTAAAAGCCATAGAATTGCAGCTTCAACAAGCTCTAAAATAGGGCCGGAACCAAGCTTTGACTTGCATGCATTACTCAAACTCTGGTTAAGAAAGGTTGTGTGGGTGAGAAATCTCCCCCATCAAACAAAGCCGCAGGACAAAACTCAAACATGATAGACCAAATCTGATTCGTATCATAGTTCAAGAAAAATCTACTACCCGAAAAGATGCAAAAAAGAAAGGAAAAGAGATGAAATCTAGTAAGTCAAAAATAATCCCCGACAACTTTGATTCAACATATTTTTATTCTCAACCGAGAGTAAGTCAACGTTTTTCACCAAGTTACACTCCGACTTGGTTGAGAGTGGCAAGTACATACATTATTCACAGGGCAACGATTGTTTTAAGTAGTTGCTGGCTTCTGTCAGTCACCGGTTGGACCATGATCCACTATGCTATAGGTTTGGTAGTTTTTCACTTATCATTCTAGTATGGTTCTTTGAGTGTTGCCCGAAGGTTGAACCTCAGTTAACCTATATTGAAAATCGCGTCCCCCGCATTCTGAGTTGGCAAAAGACTCCAGATGTAGTGTACTTCGACTTTCTGAAGAATGGGATGTTTAGAACATATGGTAATTAGGTAATAATATAAGTTTCAACTCAATACATACAGATTTCATACAATATCAAACACATTTCAAACATTATTTTTTATACACCGGCTAACTGGTGAGTTTTACATTTAATTGTTTTTGTTGGTGATTGATTTTTACCGACATGGTTCCAACAGATGATGAATTGGGAGTTGCCAATTTGACGGAGTTACCAGATGAGATCGTGGACAAAGATATACCAGAATCACAGAATTCCGCACAATTGAGCCCCTCCGTACAAGGTGCTGAGTTCGGAGGCATTGAAGAAGGTGGTTGTCAATGTAAGCATGGAATTCACTAGTTGCATTCTCCATTTTTTATGGAATTGTTTTATATGGTTTACAAAATTCACTAGTTGTATTCTCCATTTTTCAGGTCCTCGAAGATCTGAAGGAATTTCAGCAAAAGGTTGACACGTTTATATAAATTTTAAAGTTCATGATTTAAAATAGGAAATGATTAAATGTTTTAGTTTTTTAAAATAATGTGATATTAATCAAGTCAAAATTATTATGCTATTTAATTATATTTAATATATATCAAAATTATACCTAAGAAATTAGCATGAATAAAGTCCTTAACACAATTAGATAGACCGACCAAAGCAAATAATAGGATTGAGGCTGTCAAATGGTTTTCGCTGATTATCGATCGGTCAGCATAGACAGATAATAGGACTGAGTCTCTCAAATGATCTCCGCTGATAGATCGACTATCTGTAGTCGATCGATTGGCGGAGACCATTTGAGAGACATACTAACAACATTATATTAAATATAAATATTATAAATTAATTTTTTAATATATAAATGCCAGATTTTGGTTATTATATAAATATATGATAAAACTAAAATTTGGTTAAGTATGTATTAATACTAGACGTTACTACATTATTTGATTAACTATGATCAACCTATACTTTAACTATTATCAACTTTTTAAATAAAACTATCATCCTCAATTAATTTATCCTAGCTACCTCATATTATGTATAACTATTATTATTAACAACCTTTTCTAAGCCATAAAAATTACCTTAATTAATTAAACACCATGACTTTTAAACTGTAACTTTAAAAGTTAATATTATCATTAACCTTTGTCAAAAAGTCCTCTGGCCTAAACTAAAAATAATGAATACCATGGTCATAAAAGTGTATATATTAATATTTGATATTTAATAAAGATAATCAAATAGTGTAATAAATACAAATAATAATATTTACACTTTTGTTACCATGATATTTATTATTTTTAATTTAATGTTTTTCATGTATAAATTTAATATAAAGTATAAATACATGAATTAATCTCTCAAACAAAAAAGAAATGAAGAAAGAGGAGGAGCACAAATATGAAATGTGATGTAAATGAGGAAGGAGAACCGATGGATTTCGCGCCCTTTGTAAACATATTTAAAGTTTGTTGGACTCGTTTTACTATGTAGTGATATGACTAAAGAGTAAGGACCAGTGTTTTAAAAGGCGGGAGCATAAGGTGGGGCATTTTACATACGCCTCGACGAGGTGTAAGCCTCGAGGCACGGGGCGTAAGCCCCATGGGTATTTAATTTTTAGTATTTCTTAAAATAATATAATTACAATAAATATTTTTAAATAGGTAAAATTACATTAAAAAAATAAAAGAAAACCGTAAATAAATGAAATATATATATATATATATATATATATATATGTGTGTGTGTGTGTGTGTGTGTGTGTGTGTGAGAGAGAGAGAGAGAGAGAGAGAGCGCGCGCGCTTGATCCTTACAAAAAAAATGATCAAAGCCCATTATACACCGCTTATAACTTATAATTATATATAACATAATATTACAAGTATAAACAATACAATGAAATAAAAGCTATTATGAAATACAAAATAATTCTAACATTTTAACTTTCAAACACGGAAAAAAAACACAGTTTATTAAAACACTATTACTATCATACTATTCATTTTATCTCCCTATAAGAAAATAATCAATAAAATTTATCAATATTACAATTAAAACATAACTTCTTCATGAACAAAAAATAAAATTATATGATAATTCTGATACATAGGACTTATGACCAATGACAAGTGAAAATGTACAATTCCGCTATATGTTTTTTTTTTTAAAATAAGTGATATTCACCCTCACGACGTTCTCAAATAGTAAATATCCAATACTACGACTTGTTATATGAGTTACACCCAATCTTCTATTTCTATAGATGAAAAACTATTAAGTATCATTATTTTGTTAAACAATTATGAGGGTGGATGATTTTAATTAAGGAATTTAAAATATAATTTGTGTATGAACTGTTAGGCGAGCCCCGGGCGTTGGACGTTAGGCGTGTTTAAGGCGTACGGTTGGACGCTTAGGGCATAAGCCTCATAGTAACTAAGTCCCGCACGTTAGCCCCAGGGCGTTTTGCCACTGCCCTGCCCCGAGGCGAGCCTCGGGGCGAGTCCTGACACTGCCTTTTAAAACAATGGTAAGGACAATGGAATGACTAAAGAGAAATTTGACATTTTGACCAATTTCTCTCTGCAAGGGTATAACGGACAATAACCTCCGATCTTGACAAGTTCTGGACAAATAACCTCAATCCATGCTATATTATTATATTGGTGGATGATAGAGAAGTCGAAAATCAGTAATTTAATGAGTTCTAATTCATCAAATATAACATTGATAACGGTAGAATTTGATCGTAAGTCAACAAACAATGAAGTAGTTAGGTGAGTTGCAGGAAAAAGAGTCATCTGATCAAATTCATTGCTCTACCATTTATCGATCACATTGTTCACAAAGAATTAGCAATGGTTCATATGGCCAACTTTTGAGGGCTAATTAGTATCTTTGAAATTCCTAATCAGGCTTCGCTTATTCTCGTGTTCTTTGATTAAGCAGCATTTAGAGCCCGTTTGGATTGACTTATAACTTTTGACTTATAAGCCAAAAATCATAAGTTATAAATTCTAACTTATGATTTTTGGCTTATTTTTGTCATTTTAGCTTAAAAATAAATGCTTAAAAATACTTTTTAATTTTATTCAAACACTATAAAATTACTTAAAAGCTATTTTGACTTAAAAACACCTAAATTTTTTTAATTTAAGTCACTTTTCATGGTCAAATCACATAATGGGACCAAGGCTCATATCTTCTACAGTGGACGCGTTTGCTAAAGTTGTTTCATTATTACTACTCGCTCCGTATATTTTTACTTATCCTGTATACTAAACATAGTTATTTATTTTTATTTACCTAGTTTGAAAAATCAAGAGATAATTTATTATTTCATACCTATTTTATCTTTATTATTAATTATTGAATTGACAAGTTCAAGAAATTCTTAGTGGATACACAACTTTTAAAGTATGTTTTATTGATTTCAACTAATATAGTGTGTTGGAGAAACTTCCTTCACTTTACCTTCATCTTCATCACACATCAACAATGGAGGATTTAATATTGATGAATCGAAGAAAGAAAACAAAGTCTTAGGAAGTTCACCTTTGATTTTGTCGAAGAATAAAAACAAAGAAGAACAGACTAGGCAGATTGGGCCTTTGTCAACGGATGAAAGCATTGGACCATTCTCAAGTTATTGGGCCTCAACAAACACACTTCTATCAGCAGAAATACAAAGACCCACATGATGAGGATACATAGGATATTTATTGTGTACATAATTACATAGAAAAAATGGCACTTTTGATTCTTTTATGAGCTGTACAAAATGATAATTAGTTAGTTACATAGTATAGGAATTTAGCATTCCAGCCCCGTATAGGAATTTAGCATTCCAGCCCCTAAAAATTTGTATAAATCAGTGGTTGCATTGTACAGATGAATTGATTGAATACAAGGAAAATTTCTAAATCTCCTCTTCAAGTTCTTTCATAGTATCAGAGCAGTGAGCTCGATCCAACTCATTTGTCTTTAATTTTCCTGAATCAATCAATCTCATTTCAACATGCCTGAAAGAATTACAGACCCCACACCTTCACAAACTGGAAATACCACGCAAGTTGATTCCAGTAGCCCTTTTTATCTTCATTCTTCAGACACTCCTAGGATGAACCTTGTAAGCACCATATTTGATGGCAAGGGATTCCCAGGATGGAAGAGATTTGTGCTGATATCTCTTTCAGCAAAGAAGAAACTAGGCTTCATCAATGGGACTTGTAAGACCCTAGATCTGGACTCTCCTGATTTTGAGCAGTGGAGCTTATGTAATGACATGGTCACTGCTTAGTTGTTGAACTCATTGTCCCAAAATATTACGGACAGTGTAATCTTTTCAAAATCAGCTAAAGAACTCTGGGATAGCCTTAAACACAGATTTGGAAAATCAAATGGGGCAAGGTTGTTTCACCTACAAAAGGAACTAAGTGTGTTAGTGTAAGGATCTGTAGACATATCAGGATACTTCACAAAGATTAAAAGAATATTGGATGAACTAGATTCTTTAAACTCATATATGGTGTGCACTTGTAAATGCATTTGTGATGGGAAGAGAAAGTTGACAAAATCAATGCAGGATCAGAGATTAATACAATTTTTGATGGGATTGAATGATGTTTATGCACAGGCAGAGGAAACATCTCGATGATGAATCCTTTGCCTGAGATGGACTATGCTTATTCCCTTCTCTTACAAGATGAAAGTCAGAGGGAAGTTTATGCTAATGCACAGTTTCCTATTGACTCAGCTTCATTCATGGTAGCAAACAAAGGGAAGAGCATTCAAAGACAACCAACTCAACCTCACAGGTTTGGAAATCAACCAATTCAACCTTACAGAGTTGGATATCAAACTCAAAAACCTGGTGGCTATGGACCTAGTGGACATTCTCAGAAATCAAGAAATGCATCAAGAAAATTCAAAGGGAGAAAATCAAAGTATAACCTAAATGTGAGTTGTACAAATTGTTTCAAAACAGGACATGTTGAGGATGACTGTTATAGGCTCATAGGTTACCCTAAAGTCTTTGAGTTTACTAATTCGAAAGAATATCCAGGACAAGTCAAAGCAAATACTGCAATAAGTGTTGAGGAGATTCAAAGCACTAAGGGAGCAAACAGTGATGTAATCAATAGCAGCCAACATTTCAGCAAGGAACAGTGCACAAAAATTGCACAAATGTTCATAAAATTTCAGATGGGGCAAACAGTGGGATCTAGTTTAGAGATTAATGCTAATGTTGTTGCTGGTACAGTACTTAAATATTTAGGAATATGTTTGTCTGTTTATGATACTAAAACTTGGATAATAAAATCAGGTGCTTCTGAGCACATGTGTTCTGATTCATCATCCTTTTCTTCTTTAATTGCACTTCCTATTCCTATAAACATTACTTTGCCTAACTCTTTTAGGTTAAGTGTCACACATACAGGAAATGTACCTATTCAGCCCAATCTTACTCTTAAGAATGTGCTTCATGTCCCTGATTTTAAATACAATCTAATTTCAGTAAACAAACTATGTGTTCAACTCCATTATTATATCTTTTTCACCATTTCAAAGTGTCTCTTGCAGGACCTTTCTTTGAAGAAGGTAGAAGTTTTTGGTGAAGTCAGAGGTGGACTTTATCTTTTGCAACCTAGATTTTCCAGTCCTAAGGTTTTAACCAATCATGATGTTTTTAATTTACCAGAAGGAAGCAATTCCAATCATGTAGGAAGTCTTTCACATTTTCCAATTTCTACCTCAGCTATTTCTGATGTAAAGCTTTGGCATGTAAGACTTGGGAATTTGCCTTTTCAAGTAATGAAAAAGTTAAGTTTCATTCCATTTCCTTCTAATTTTGAATATGTGTGTGCCATATGTCCTAGAGCCAAACAAACAAAGAATTCTTTTCCTATCAGTGAAATAAGGTCTAAAAGAATTTTTGAGCTTATTCATATAGACACTTGGGGACCATACAAGCATGCTACTCACAATGGTTACAAATATTTCCTTACTGTAGTAGATGACTATAGTAGAGGAACCTGGACCTTTCTTTTGACTACTAAATGCAATGTTTTTCCTGTTTTAAAGTCATTCCTTACAATGGTTGAAAGATAGTTTGAGGTCAGAGTTAAATGTATTAGATCAGACAATGCTTTGGAATTGGGAAGAGGTTCCCAGGAAGCTGCTTTTCTATCGGGGGATTATCCATCAAAGGATTTGTACTGCTACCCCTCAATAAAATGGGGTTGTTGAGAGGAAGCATAAACACTTATTGGAACTAGCTAGAGCTTTATCCTTTCATTCTAAGGTTCCTATTTCTTTCGGGGGGGGGGTGTGTTTCAACTGCTATCCATTTGATTAATAGACTACCTAGTAGAGTACTCAAAAGGAAATCTGACATGCTCCAAAACTCACCCTAGACGTGACCGGCATCCGACGTCATGAACAACATCGGAAGAACCTAAAAGATGCAACAACAACACTGGATCGCGCTAGGCTCAATATTCACCTCCAACAGTTTATAAAATAAGTACAATCAAATCATGATATATGAATTAAATTAGCAGAAGTCTTTAATATTATAAAACTAAATCAAACGTATCACGTGCCCAAGAGTTAAACAACTCGACAACTACCGACAAAAATGTATACTACGGAGCTTCTAAGATAAAGAATGATGGTCTAACATATCGGGACGCAGCCTGCTGAAATGCTAAAACAATTAATAAATATGATGAGGGTGTTCCATGAATGAACATGTGGGCTCACCAAGTCAGCAGCAACAACAAGTCCTTTCTAAGCACCTAAAGTATCAAGAACCTGCTCTTCTTCGTTACCTAACATACCATAAAAAATAACAATGGTATGCCTGAGTACTTCGTACTCAGTGAGTACCTCAGGCACAATAAGTAATACAAAAATAGAGTATAATAATACCCAAAGAAATCAGTTCTGAAACCCATGTGAAATCAATATAAAAACAGTTGTTCAACTTGTATATCTCAATAAGAATTATCAAAACCGATTATAAAGCCTCTTATCAAGTTACAACTTTCAAGTATGCCTTTCAAATTGATCATGATTGTCAACAACAGTTCCATGAGAGAATAGGAATATCACACATGCCAATACAGGCCTAAGAATCAATCACATCGAAGGGATGACCGTAGAGGTTCCCTAATCACAGTTCACCACACCGGAATATGTAATTCTCGGTGGCTATCCTTCCTTTCAAATAGCTAGGCATAAATCACACTCCGGGTAGCGAACCCGGTAGTGGGCACTCTTCCTCCTGAATGGCTAGGCAATTACCACAGTAGGATCCATAGTGGCTACCCTTCCTCCCGAGTAGCTAGACCAAACACAACAATAAATTTCATAGCATAGAAGCCGATTCACAATTTGTCTCAAAGTAGTCACACCATCAATTAGCATTAAAGTTCATTATCATAAAGATAAACCATTTCAAAGAACGTCTTGAAAACGTTTACACTTCTTTAACCAAGAGTTCAATGTCATAGTTCAATATGAAAACATTATTACCAACCCTTAGACATCCTTATTGACCATCTCTTATGGAAGAAAACGATTATGATTTCATATACGTATATAGAGGATAATACAATCAAGGTTTAATGTCGGTTTGTCCCCTCACGCACATCAACCACAATCAAATCATAAAATAGAGTTCAAAAGCCTGAAAAGTTCACCTTTTTATTCAATAAAGAACTTTTTAAAAGGAGATATACAATCAAAACAAGGTTTCCAAAAAGAGACATACGTTCGAAGAAGGTTTTCAAAAGAGATATACCTTAATTCCCGCTCAAGCGTAATTCCCACAATCTAACAATTATTCTACAATAGTTTTAGATAGGAGAGATTAGAACTCTAACCTACTTCCACCCATAAACCCTTCTTACCAACGAAAGCTAGGGTTTTCATGACAAAAACGTGTTCTTGAACACTTTATGAAACAATCATGGATTCTAATCCATAGGATAACCTACACTAGTCTAAACCCTTTCAATAACATCATAAAATTCAAGGATCATACTTTAATTAAGGAATCTCAACGTCTCCAAACGTCCCTTTCTTCTTCTCTTTCTTTGATTTCAAGAATCTAAGGTTTTTGGAAGATGAAATAGTGTGAATTTAATGCTAGATTGATGAAGTAATGATGGGAATTGATCAAGAACTTATCTTATATGTTTTGGGGAAACCCTAGGGTTGTTTCCTCTAAGGAAATCGGCCAAAACAAAGTGGGAATGAATATAATAAAGTTAGGCCTTTATAAAATTCGAGAAAAATCGCTTTAGTCAAAAAATGGCCTGGTGCGTCGCCCAATACGGCGTACATATTGTATCTATTTCGACGACATCAAAATTTTGAATTTCGTAAAAAATTGTCCTGGGGGCCGCCTAGGGCGCCGCGCACTCCTAATTTTACACTGCACAGATGATGTTCAGTAAAATGGGTATAACTCCAAGCACAGAGCTCCGTTGGAGCTGGGAGACCTACCGTAAGAAAGGTATTTCAAAGATCTACAACTTTTATTAAGGAAGTTTTCCCAAATTCTTAACCTATTTTCACGAAACTGAATTAGAAGTCAGACCTACTGAATTTAGACGAGTTTGAGAACTCTTACGAACTTCACTATTTGATTTACTTCAAAACGACTGCTTATCACCCAAATTCATCCCGAATGGATTAATATAGCTAAAATATCATATTATTACTAGTTTTACACATACACACCTAAACCTAATTCACGGGGTGTTACATTATCCCCCCCCCCCCCCCCCCTTAGGATCATTCGTCCCTGAATGAAAGTCATGGACTAGGATTCTTTACTACCTCAAATTTCAGAATTTCAAGAGTTCTTCAGTAAAGAGGATCATTCTCAGAGATAACATGCGACTAACCACATAATGAATACATCATTCAAGCCAAAACATATGGACGAGGGATTCATACCTCTAATCTAAACTTTCACAGGAATACGCAATAGAAGGTTCAACACATACCTGCAATAGGGAATAAATGAAGGTAACATGACTTGAGTGGCACTACAACAACTAGATAGAACTACGCCCCTTAGAGTTCATCCCACAAGTCTTAAGATACGACATAAGTCTACCCCGAGGTTTTAGCAATATCACTTGTTTCACTCTATAACGGTCCATCAGCAAAATTCAAGCCTAACTATTTCTGATTGGCAATCCAGAGTTTGATAACACCCGGAAAGCTAGTCTATCCCCAAAAATCACATCAAAGTTCACTATTTCTGATTCAAACACATCAAAAGTAATTTCACGACCCTTAACTACAATGACGCAGTCTCTATATATTCTAGAAGCGATAACAAGGACACTAGTAGGGGTATTCATAGAAAAAGGGTGTCAATAATTGTTCGGGTTCCCTACCTAAATCAAGGGTAAAGTACGAAGTCACATAAGAAGGATTTCGAACCTGGATCGATTAACGACTGTGCGTCAAGAGAACAAATAGTAACAATACCTGTGACCACAGCATCTGAGACTCCAGCCACCTCCCTACGAGTAAAATCATAAAGTAGAGCTTTTTTTGTACTAAATGACCCCCGAAATATAAAAATACATCTACACCCAACTAAGAACAACATAGTCCTCATGGGGATTCTAACGACTAGAACACTCAAGTCTCAACACGAATAAGGGGGCTTGTACCTTCATCTCACTCTCCCAAGAGTTAGATCTCAAAAGGTTCAACAAGTATATGCTTTGACTAGGAAGCGCACAATATATCAATGTAGACAATATCCTCCGACAAGGAGGCTAATTTAACAACACATAATTCAAGCTTTACTTACCTCATGCCAAATCTGAAAATAACAAATAAAAGCCTAAATCAACTACATCACTTCTTAAATCATTATCCCACAAGCGGTTGTTTTCGAGTTTCAAGCCTAAAATAGTGTTCTTCCACTAAACGTCAAAATAGTATAGATCTTTTAGCCCAATAAAAATATAACCTCAATGTAAGATAATTCTTAATTCACTACAAGAGACCCTCAATTTTTCCCTTCACCCTAACCTCCAGTACTTGAAACATATCACACCTTAATTATTCCTTTTAGCCTAACAAGATTTCTACAGAGTTTTCCCTGTAACAAGGACTACTTTTGTTTCTATACCTGTCTCAATTTATCAACACAAAACCCTACATCGACCATATATACCAAGCACCTACAACACAATTTCAGCGACTCTGTACCATCCATTAAATTACACATCACAACAATGTGCATTTCATAATACCATAGTTCACTTGGTTAGCATCTGCAACACGAGTCAAAGTCATCTCCATAAGCACAAGTAACAATCACTTCAGAATGACCCTAAAGAAAGTTCAAGCTCTACAACACAATCTAGAATTAAGAAGAATGAGAAACACCTAAAATGTCCTGGTAGTCATTCATCTATACAGGTGGCCAGTCTGCATGAAGAAGACTCCACTAGACACAACTCCACAGACACAAACATATCCTAGAACACGTATAAACCTAGGCTCTGATACCAAGCTTGTCACGCCCCAAAACCCACCCTAGACGTGACCGGCATCTGACGTCATGAACAATATCGAAAAAACCTAAAAGATGCCATAACAACACTTGAACGTGCCAGGTTCAGTATTCACCTCCAACAGTTTATAAAATAAATACAATCAAATCATGATACACGAATTAAATTAGCGAAAGTCTTTAATATTATAAAACTAAATCAAACGTATCACGTGTCCAAGAGTTAAACAACTCGACAACTACCCACAAGAATGTATACTATGGACCTTCTAAGATAAAGAATGATTGTTTAACATATCGGGTGATTGTCTAACATATCGGGACACAGCCCGCTAAAATGCTAAAATAATGAATAAATATAATGAGGGTGTCCCACGAATGAACATGTGGGCTTACCAAGTCAGCAGCAACAACAAGTCCTTCCCAAGCACCTAAAGTATCAAGAACCTACTCTTCTCTGTTACCTAACATACCATCAAAACTAACAATGGTATGCCTGAGTATTTCGTACTCAGTGAGTGCCTCGGGGACAATAAATAATACAAAAATAGAGTGCAATAATACTCACAGAAATCAGTTCTGAAACCCATGTGAAATCAATATAAAAACAGTTGTTCAACTTGTGTATCTCAATAAGAATTATCAAAACCAATTATAAAGCCTCTTATCAAGTTACAACTTTCAAGTATGCCTTTCAAATTGATCATGATTGTCAACAACAGTTCCATGAGAGAATACGAACATCACACATGCCAATACAGGCCTAAGAATCAATCACATCGAAGGGATGACCGTAGAGGTTCCCTAATCACAGTGCACCACACCGGAATATGTAATTCTCGGTGGCTGTCTTTTCTCCCAAATAGCTAGGCATAAACCGCACTCCAGGTAGCGAACCTGGTAGTGGCCACTCTTCCTCCCGAATGGCTAGGAAATTACCACACTAGGATCTATAGTGGCTACCCTTCCTCTCGAGTAGCTAGGCCAAACACAACAATAAAGTTCATAGCATAGAAGCCGATTCACAATTTGTCTCAAAGCATTCACACCATCAATTAGCATTAAGTTCATTATGCCATATCATAAAGATAAACCATTTCAAAGAACGTCTTGAAAACGTTACACTTCTTTAACCAAGATTTCAATGTCATAGTTCAATATCAAAACATTATTACCAACCCTTAGCCATCCTTATTGACCATCTCTTATGGAAGAAAACGATTATGATTTGATATACGTATATAGAGGGTAATACAATCAAGGTTTAATATGGGTTTATCCCCTCACGCACATCAACCACAATCAAAGCATGAAATGGAGTTCAAAAGCCTGAAAAGTTCACCTTTTTATTCAATAAAGAACTTTTTAACAGGAGATATACATTCAAAACAAGGTTTACAAAAAGAGACATACGTTCGAAGAAGGTTTTCAAAAGAGACATACCTTAATTCCCGCTCAAGTGTACTTCCCATAATCCAACAATTATTCTACAATAATTTTAGATAGAAGAGATTAGAACTCTAACATACTTCCACCCATAAACCCTTCTTGCCAACAAAAGCTAGGGTTTTCATGACTAGAATGTGTTCTTGAACACTTCATGAATCAATCATGGATTCTAATCCATAGGATAACCCACACTAGTCTAAACCCTTTCAATAACATCAGAAAAGTCAAGGATCATACCTTATTGAATGAATCTTTTTCTCTTTCTTGGGTTTCAAGAATCTAGGGTTTTTGGAAGATGAACTAGTGTTAATTTTATGCTAGATTGATGAAGTAATGACGGGAATTGATCAAGAACTTACCTTATATGTTTATGGGAAACCGTAGGGTTGTTTCCTCTCAAAAAGTCGGCCAAAACGAAGTGGGAATGAATATAACAAAGTTAGGCCATTATAAAATTCGAGAAAAACCGCTTTAGTCATAAAATGGCCTGGTGCGTCACGTGGGATGTCGCCCATGGCGGCGCACATAGTGTATCTATTTTGACGGCGTCAAAATTTTGAATTTCCTAAAAATTTGTCCTGGGGCGTGATAACATCCAAATCCACTCCTCAAAGAGAAAGTGTACACAGTCGTATGCAATATAATTACCCAACTATGAGTCGGGATAGAATCCCACAAGAAACAATATACTAGGCGATCAAGCAAGTAAGGAATTTTCACTTTCTACACTAAGCCAAACACTTGATAAGATTTTTTATTTTTGATTTTGAAACTACCGAAGATAAAACTAAACTAGAAAGCAAGTAAAATGATCAATGGCTACAAGTTTGGATACAAAGGAAATTACGCTCAAGTAACGATCCAATGTATTTCACAATTTTACAACTAAGAGCGGGTTTATGTTAATAGATAATGATTTCTAAAATCTCATTGAAAGTCTTCCAACAAAATCAATGAATTTCACTCTAAGCTTTTCCAAGCCTTAGAGTGTGATATTAGGCACAATCAATTTAACCTCAAGTAACTATCCTCTTCCGAGCTCAAGTTATTAGATGGGTTTAATAACCAAAATTCTTATTAATTAATCTTTTCCAACCTAGATTTCCTCTTCCGAGCTCAGTCAAAGTAAATGGGCGAGTCTTAGGGTTAGATTTCCTCTTTTCCAACCTAGATTTCCTCTTCCGAGCTCAGTCAAAGACCCACTTCATTAGAAATAAAAATCATCCAGTGCATAAGCATAACAAGAGATTTAATCCAACACTTGATAATGAATAATATCATAAACAAGACTCAAGCGAAAGAAGAAAATACTACACCCTTAAAAATTCAATACAAAACAAGGAATTGGTTTAAGAAATATCTCATTAAAGTGCTCCAATCTTCTCCTCCAATGGTGTAGATGAAACCCTAGCACTCCATGCTTGAAAATATGACTAAAGATGAGTTTTACAAAACCCTAAAAGAGTATTTATAACATTCCAAAATGGGAACAAATTGTGGACAAAAATACCCTGCGTGCACAACATGCTACTCGCATCTGGTGTCACATGTGCAACATGCCAGTCGCATGTTGCACCAAACTATAGCATGTTGTGTAAACATCTGTGTCAGCACATGTTGTAGCAAGTGCTGCTCGCATGTGCCGCTCGCATGTGCCGTATTTCAGCCATTTTTGCTCTACTTTGCTCCGTTATTCTCTCTGGACATCTTATCCTACAAAACGACATAAATACACGAAAAGTAACACCAAAAGTGCTTGAAGAGTCACAAATGCTTAAGGAATTAGCATCGAATATCCCGTAATTTTACGGCACATCAACACCCCCAACTTAAAGTTTTTGCTTGTCCTCAAGCAAATCAAAACCAAAATCTCAATGAGGATCCATCAATACAAGCTTAGGTAGTGCTACTATCATTTTCAAAGCGCATTTTTTTCATCTAAGCACAACTCTCATGACTTTGGTTGGTACCAACAATTAGGCTACAAGCATGTGATATTTAACCAAATAACTCCCTCATTTCAAAATACAATTTCAAGCATGCAATAGAGATTCAAAACAATCAAGCAACAACACTCAAGCCTCAATAAGTGACTCAAAGCCACTAGCTTATCAGATATGCTCATTGGACTTAACTTGAAAGTTTTCAACATCGCCAATCTATCGTAATCCACATGCCCTCACAAGAAAGAAAGTCTCAAAATCACTATATTCACAACAATAACACAAGGGACATATACACATAGTCACTCACACTCAATAAAGAAATTCTAGTGCTAACAAATATCACACCATAAGCTTGTCCTTATTTTCATTCATCACCAACTCAAGAACATTCGGTTGGAGATCACATAAGGACTTTTTAAGCTTGTAATGTAGGCTTAGGGAAGGGTAAGATAAGTATTTGGGATACTAGTGACTACGCCCTTCTTGAACGCTACACACTACCTTTTGTCCACTTTCCTCTTCATTTCAAAACATCACTCCTTCCTTTGCATACTAGTTTCCCCAATTATTCCAACTTCCTTTTGTGCAACCATTTTATTGATTTCTAATGTTTTTGTTCTTTTCCAATTCCTTTCTCAGAAAGATACATTTTTTTTTTGCACAAAAAGTTTGCAACCTTTTTGTATTTTTCAAATTTTCTTCCTTTCTTTTGACTTTTTCACAACACCAACCTTCACCACTTCTCAAGAAACACTAACACCCCCAACTTAGGCTTTTGGCCTCAAATTCACAATTTCACGTTCAAGGAGGAAGGTTCAAAAAAGAGAATTTCATCAAGAAGGTTAAAGGCTTGTAATGTGACAATCAAAGAAAAGGTCATAGGCTCGAATCGGGTTACTAGTAATATTATTTATGCAATGGTAGGCTAGAAAGGTTAAAGAGGCTTTTTCAAAAATCACAAAGATAGCCCAAGGTCATCTCTTCAACCAACATAATCAAAATTAGCATTGAAAGACTAACCGGGCAAGTTCTAGACGATAAAAGTAAGCATAAGAATTATTCAACAAATACTCACCACACATGGCATATGAACTAGTTAAGATGGAACAATTTCACTTCCTAAGCAAGAACAACTAGAGCAATATCTCATAATCCAAAGTAAACCCACTTAGTAGGTAAAGAGTCACCAAATGAGCTAAAAACTTGTCACAAAGATCATTCTTTCCTATGCACCTTGCTTTTTAACTTTCACAAAAAATTTGGAGGGGTATTCGCATTTCAACATTACACATGCAAGAGACTAACTCTATTAGTACCAAACAAGCCAAGATTTTTCACATTTTTCCTCAAAGGAGCACTTATATTTAAAATTTTGAAAACGACTTAAAATTTTAAAAACGATGGGTTGCCTCCCACCAAGCGCTTAATTTAACGTCGCGGCACGACGGTTACCTTTACAACTTTTCCCTCCATTTGGAAGATATGAATTTGTGCCCCAACTTTGAATCAAGATTCCGGTGATGCTCGTGAGGTGGTGGTAGGAAAGCAAGGAGGCCAACTCTCGAGTATCGCATTTCACACTTTTTAGCCTTTAAGTGAGGCATGTCATTTTGTCTTCTCTGCATAGCAAACTTCAAAATGAAAATGCTTTCTTCTTCATCTCCAAAATTCTCCATAGGCTCGGTTAGTTCAACTTCCATATCATCAACCAAGCACAATGTTTGAATGTGGTCTAATGCGCTTCAATTTCAAATTCGCTCCACTTTTGACATCCTCACCCAAAAATGAACTAGAGTCTTCAAAAATCATTTCATGAACTTTTTTATGCAACTGTAGTATCATTTATTCAATCTCGGCATCTTGCATTATTTTTTGGTTGGTCGGTTGGCAATTCACCATTAACTCATGAAAATCAATATTGACCTCTTGTTCACTGGAAACCAACTCAGAACTATAATCCATGGCCCTTTGATATTGAGCATCACATGCTTCAATCTTTGCATTCAATTCGGCCTCCAATTTTCGGATAGCAATTTCAAGTAGCTCCACTTCTTGACTTTGCTCAACATGCATTTTTAGAAATTCTCCCATCATTCGTGCAGTGCCTTCACGCTGATCCCCATAGACTCCAAGTTGTTGAGCTTGATTCATTAGCCAATCTTGGCAAAAAAGTTCCATTTTATCAAGTTTTCTTCATTGTGAGAGTCATCCAAATCTTGTAAAAATTCATCCATAGTGAGATACACCTTTTGGATAGTTTCATCATCTCCATGTTAAACTTCTTCTCACAATTCGTTCAAGACTTGCCGACATTTTTCATTTCTCCCCATTATGCTTTTCAAAATTGTCACGACCCAACTAGGGGCCATGACGGGTACCCGGAGCTAACTACCGAGCACCGCTCATTAGGCTAATCATCATACTCACCCTGAACATATACAATCTTTAAAACAACACATATCTATAGACATAAGCCCTCACGGCTACCAAAATGCTATACGAAAGCATAATATAATCATCATGGGACATCTATTACCTACACATACGTATCTACGAGCCTCTACTAGAATACGAGACATAGAGACGGGACAGGACCCCGTCGTGCCCAAATATATATGTACACAAAAGAATACGATCATAAGTAGCACCTCCGGAATAGTGGAGTGCTCCAGTGAGTCTACTGATCAACACCTATGAATCTGGGTCGCCTCCCTGTCTACCTGTGGGCATGAACACAGCGTCCAAAAAGAAAGGACGTCAGTACGAATATTGTACTGAGTATGTAAGGCATGAACAATAATACATAAAATACATGGAGCTTATCATGAGGGAAAAGGGTAACCTGAACATCTAAGTGCCTCTTAAGGTGGATACTATGCATGCTTAACTCTCTTTTCATAAAACATTTCTCATATACGTATACATAAAATATATTTGCTGCGGAACGTGCAGCCCGATCCAAAAGCATATCATTTTTTCGCGGAACGAACGGCCCGATCCATCTAACCCATCTATCCCGCGTCCGGGCATCCCGTGTCCAGGACGATATCATAATATACCAGTTGATCAGGTAGCAATGCATCTATAGCGCCTCGCCATTTTTCCTGTATCCCCCCATACACATATACATATATAATATAAGTAGCATGCATGAGAGCCCAAAGAAAGTTATAACCTTATCGAAGTGACGTAAGGTCGGTAACCTCCGATTATATTATGAAATAATCATTATCGCTCTATCTTACCTTGAAGGAACAAATATTATAAGGTGGACCATCAACAATGAATAAAATTGATAAAGTCAAGAAGATAGCTCAATATTCTCATCTTTGACATCATCATTATCATTGTAAAACATGTTTATCACTGTTATCATGAGAGCTTGCAGAATCACACATCTCTGGTTCGGAACATACGAATATTTTGGAAAACATTTATGGATCTTCAGGAAAGGAGTCATGCCTTTGAGTCGTGAATTTCTAGCTTTTGAAATTAAGGTGGACATGGAAATATACAATTAAAAACATAACACAGGATCATGCCTTTGAAAGAAAGGGACGAGCCTTAACATACCTTTTCATCTTTCTAACTTGTCGACTATATGCCTCCTTCCACATTCGTCGATCTACATTCAAAGGAATTCGTGCTAAAATTAGATATTTGGAAGCATATTTAAGCTTAGGCTAAAGCTAGCGAAAATTGGGCAGCATTTTCTTTGTTTCTACAACTTCCCCTACATGATATAGCAACTCCCAAACGTTAACAACAACACCACAATATCACAATCAACATTCTTTATCAAACAATACATCACTCAATTCTTAAAATTCTATTTCAAATCGTCCATAACCAAAATTATCACACAACATCGTATTCGTTCTTATTTTATACTCCCTTAACGTCATTTGTATCGTTTACAACAATATTATACTCATATTATACTATGAACCATAGCTCAAACTACCTTTCCACTCACCATACCATTCTTTACATATTTAAGCTCATTTTCCACATTCTCCTCCTAATTCAAGTTCTTCAACTACTCAACACCATCAAATACATGAAACAATTGTAATAATCACCTTTGGTTATGTAGGAATAGTCTTTGGATGGAAATACTCTTCTTGAGAAAAGCTCAACTTTAGTTCCCAATGAGATTCTCAACTTCTATCAACCCTAGGAAGCATCCACACCCTCGATTCTACCAACTTTTGATGTTTGATCTTTGATTTTCCTCTTAGATATGTGTTAGTGTGATATGGAGAGAGTTCTAGAGGTTTAGAGAAGTGGAAACAAGAAAAAAAAAAGGGTCGTTCATATATAGAAAATAAATTTCGGACCTGACCCGAAATATACGGCCTATTATACGGACCGTATAAATTATACGGTCTGTATAATGGACCATACATTTCCTCCAGAATGTCATCCCTTTATGGAAGGGTTCTACGGACAGATATACGGGCCGTATCTTTTATAAGGTCCGTGTAAAGGACTATACAATCCGCAATTTCCCGAAACTTGTCCTCGTCGGCCCGTTTGACCTCCAATCCTTATGGAACCTTCTTAGCACTTGTTTATCACTTCGTTAGCAACCTAAGGGGAGTTATAACTCTTCTTTATGGCATCACTAAGTCCACATTAACTCAGTACTTGCAAATCCTTTCCGAAACACGACGTATGCTTCGCCTTTCTTAACAAACTTTCTTCTCTTGCCTCAAACGCCTTTGAAATCTTAATTAGAACCATTAAGTACTACTTCTTTCTTGTAGAAACATCATATACATTTTTCCCCGCGTCAGTCTATTCACTGTGCAACGACATGAAATTTTTCGAGGTGTAACATAAATTTCCTCAACTTCTTCTTTTTGAGAATTGGAGATTTCTTCTTCAAGATTTTTCTCTTCTTCTTCTTCAGGTTGAACCACTTCTTCAATTCCACAAATCTCATCATGGTCACAAGAATTTTCGGGCTCATCTTTTAAATTTGAATCCCTTCTTCAACTAAGTCATTTCGAGGAGTCAACACTTCCATGACAATTGAGGAATTGGTATCCTCAAATGAATCATTCATTCTTTTCATAGCTTCTCTATTTTCTAAAATGGATTGTTGGACGAGTTTTCGCTCTTCCTCCATCTTAGCTTCCCGATCTAAGTATGTTTGGAGCATTGCCATGATGCTTTCAAATCCGGTACTCGGTCCTTCACTTGCCATGTCATTGTCCCTATCAAACTCAAAAGCACAACTAGTATTTTTGTTAGAACAACTTGGGCGAGGGGGAGCAAAATAATTGGGACAATCACCCCAATGTCCACCTTGACCACCACATATATTACAAATATTCCCATCATAGGATTGAGACGGTGCACACATCTCTCTCTCAGGAGCATTTTCACAATCTTGCCAAAAGTGGGGTCCTCCACAATATGGACATGGGTCATCAAAATATGGGTTGTAACCATCAAACCCATTTTCATTCCAAGATGCCATAGTACACAAGTAACAAAAAATAAAAAAATAAAAACTAACACAAAGAAACACGAAAATCACAAATACATATTCACAAGTTTGGACCAAAGCAAGTAAGCTTAAATCTCAAACTAACCCAAATAGGTCAAATTGTTCCCCGGCAACGGTGCCAAAATTGATAACGTCCAAATCCACTACTCAAAGAGAAAATGTACACGGTCGTATGAAATATAATTACCCAACTATGATTCGGGGTCGAATCCCACAAGGAACAATATACTAGGCGATCAAGCAAGTAAGGAATTTTCACTTTCTATGCTAAGCCAAACACTTCATAAGTTTTTTGATTTTTGATTTTGAAACTACCAAAGATAAAACTAACCTAGAAAGCAAGTAAAATGATCAATGGCCACAAGTTTGGATACAAAGAAAATTACGCTCAAGTAACGATCCAATGTATTTCACAATTTTACAACTAAGAGCGGGTTTATGTTAATAGATAATGATTTCTAAAATCTCATTGAAAGTCTTCCAACCAAATCAATGAATTTTACTCTAAGCTTTTCCAAGCCTTAGAGTGTGATATTAGGCACAATCAATTTAACCTCAAGTAACTATCCTCTTCCGAGCTCAAGTTATTAGATGAGTTTAATAAACAAAATTCTTATTAATTAATCTTTTCCAACCTAGATTTCCTCTTCCGAGCTCAATCAAAGTAAATGGGCGAATCTTAGGGTTAACTACTCCCTTAAGAATCATTCAAAACGAGATTAATTAAAGAAACAAAGACCCACTTCATTAGAAATAAAAATCATTCAATGCATAAGCATAACAAGAGATTTAATCCAACACTTGATAATGAATAATATCATAAACCAGATTCAAGTGAAAGAAGAAAATACTACACACTTAAATATTCAATACAAAATAAGGAATTGAAGAAAGGTTTAAGAAATATCTCATTAAAGTGCTCCAATCTTCTCCTCCAATGGTGTAGATGAAACCCTAGCTCTCCAAGCTTGAAAATATGACCAAATATGAGTTTTACAAAACCCTAAAAGAGTATTTATAACATTCCAAAATGGGAACAAATTGTGGACAAAAATACCCTGCGTGCACAACATGCTACTCGCATCTGGTGTCGCATGTGCAACATGCCAGTCGCATGTTGCACCAAACTATAGCATGTTGTGCAACCATCTCTATCACCACATGTTGCAGCAAATGCTGCTCGCATGCACAACATGCTACTCCCATGTGCTGCTAGCATGTGCCGCATTTCAGCCATTTTGCTCCGTTATGCTCTCCGGACATCTTATCGTACAAAACGACATAAATACACGAAAAGTAACACCAAAAGTGCTTGAAGAGTCATAAAAACTTAAGGAATTAGCATCGAATATCCCATAATTACACGGCACATTAGGGCGCCGCCCCACGCACTTCTAATTTTACACTATACAGATGATGTTCAGTAAAATGGGTATAACTCCTAGAACAGAGCTCCATTGGAGCTGGGCGACCTACGTTCAAAAAGGTATTTCAAAGATCTACAACTATTATTAAGGAAGTTTTCCCAAATTCCCAACCTATTTTCACGAAACTGAATTAGAAGTCAGACCTACTGAATTTAGACGAGTTTGAGAACTCTTACGAACTTCACTATTTGGTTGACTTCAAAACGATTGCTTATCACCAAAATTCATCTTGAATGGATTAATATAGCTAAAATATCATCTTATTACTAGTTTTACACATTCACACCTAACCCAAATTCACGGGGTGTTACATTATTCCCCCCTTAGGATCATTCGTCCCTGAATGAAAGTCATGGCCTAAGATTCCTTACTACACCTCAAATTTCAGAATTTCAAAAGTTCTTTAGTAAAGAGGATCATTCTCAGAGATAACATACGACTAACTACATAATGATTACATCATTCAAGCCTAAACACTTGGACGAGGGATTCATACCTCTAATCTTAACTTTCACAGGGAATACACAATCCAAAGGTTCAATACATACCCGCAATAGGGAATAAATGAAGGCAACATGACTTGAGTGGCACTACAACAACTAGATAGAACTACCCCCCCCCCCTCGCTCGCTCGAGTTAATCCCACAAGTCTTAAGATACGACATAAGTCTACCCCGAGGTTTTAGCAATATCACTTCTTCACTCTATAACGGGTCCATCATCAAAATTCAAGCCTAACTATTTCTGATTGACAATCAGGAGTTTCATAATACCTGGAAAGATAGTCTATCCCCAAAAATCACATCAAAGTTCACTATTTCTGATTCAAACATATCAAAAGTAATCTCACGACCCTTAACTACAATGGCGCAGTCTCTATATATTCTAGGAGCGATAACAAGGACACTAGCAGGGGTATTAATAGAAAAGAGTGTCAACAATTGTTCGGGTTCCCTACCTAAATCAAGGGTAAAGTAAGAAGTCACATAAGAAGGATTTCGAACCTGGATCGATCAACGACTGTGCGTCAAGAGAAAAAATAGTAACAATACCTGTGACCACAGCATCTGAGACTCCAACCACCTCCCTACGAGTAAAATCATAAAGTAGAGATTTTTTTGTACTAAATGACCCCGGAAATATAAAAATACATCTACACCCAAATAAGAACAACATAGTCCTCATGGGGATTCTAACGACTAGAACACTCAAATCTCAACACGAATAAGGGGGCTTGTACCTTCATCTCACTCTCCCAAGAGTTAGATCTCAAAAGGTTCAACACGTATATGCTTTGACTAGGAAGCGCACAATATATCAATCTAGACAATATCCTCCGACAAGGAGGCTAATTTAACAACACATAATTCAAGCTTTACTTACCTCATGCCAAAACTGAAAATAAAAAATAAAAGCCTAAATCAACTACATCATCTTCTTAAATCATTATCCCACAAGCGGTTGTTTTCGAGTTTCAAGCCTAAAATAGTGTTCTTCCACTAAACATCAAAATAGTATAGATCTTTTAGCCCAATAAGAATATAACCTCAATGTAAGATAATTCTTAATTCACTACAAGAGACCCTCAATTGTTCCCTTCACCCTAACCTCCAGTACTTGAAACATATCACACCTTAATTATTCCTTTCAGCCTAACAAGATTTCTGCAGAGTTTTCCCTGTAACAAGGACTACTTTTGTTTCTATACCTGTCTCAATTTATCAACACAAAACCCTACATCGACCATATATACCAAGCACCTACAACACAATTTCAGCGACTCTGTACCATCCATCAAATTACATATCACAACAATGTGCACTTCATAATACATTGTTCACTTGGTTAGCATCTGCAACACGAGTTAATGTCATCTCCATAAGCACGAGTAACAATCACGTCAGAATGATCCTAAAGGAAGTTCAAGCTCTACAGCACAATCTAGAATCAAGAAGAATGAGAAACACCTAAAATGTCCTGGTAGTCATTCATCCATACAGGTAGTCAGTCTGCATGACGAAGACTCCACTAGACACAGCTCCACAGACATAAACATATCCTAGGATACGTATAAACCTAGGCTCTGATACCAATCTTGTCACGCCCCAAAACCCACCCTAGACGTGACCGGCATCCAATGTCATGAACAATATCAGAAGAACCTAAAAGATGCAATAACAACACTTTAATGCGCCAGGTTCAATATTCACCTCCAACAGTTTATAAAATAAATATAATCAAATCATGATATATGAATTAAATTAGCGGAAGTCTTTAATATTATAAAACTAAATCAAACGTATCACGTGCCCAAGAGTTAAACAACTCGACAACTACCCACAAGAATGTATACTATGGAGCTTTTAGGATAAAGAATAATTGTCTAACAAATCGGGACGCAGCCCGCTAAAATGCTAAAATAATGAATAAATATAATGAGGGTGTCCACGAATGAACATGTGGCCTCACCAAGTCAGCAGCAACAACAAGTCCTTCCTGAGCACCTAAAGTATCAAGAACTTGTTCTTCTCCGTTACCTAACATACCATTAAAAACAACAATAGTATGTCTGAGTACTTCGTACTCAGTGAGTGTCTCGGGGACAACAAGTAACACAAAAATAGAGTATAATAATACTCAAATAAATCAGTTCTGACACCCATGTGAAATTAATATAAAAACAGTGGTTCAACTTGTGTATCTCAATAATAATTATCAAAACCGATTATAATTGATATGATTGTCAACAACAGTTCCATGGGAGAATACGAATATCACACATCCAATACAGGCCCAAGAATCAATCACATCAAAGGGATGACCGTAGAGGTTCCCTAATCACAGTGCACCACACCGGAATATGTAATTCTCGGTGGCTGTCTTTTCTCCCGAATAGCTAGGCATAAACCGCACTTCGGGTAGCGAACCCGGTAGTGGCCACTCTTCCTCCCAAATGGCTAGGAAATTACCACACTAGGATCTATAGTGGCTACCCTTCCTTCCGAGTAGCTAGGCCAAACAGAACAATAAAGTTCATAGCATAGATGTCGATTCACAATTTGTCTCAAAGTAGTCACACCATCAATTAGCATTAAAGTTCATTATGTCATATCGTAAAGATAAACCATTTCAAAGAACGTCTTGAAAACGTTTACGCTTCTTTAACTAAGATTTCAATGTCATAGTTCAATATGTAAATATTATTACCAACCCTTAACCATCCTTGTTGACCATCTCTTATGAAAGAAAACGATTATGATTTCATATACGTATATAGAGGGTAATACAATCAAGGTTTAATGTGGGTTTGTCCCCTCAAGCACATCAACCACAATCAAAGCATGAAATAGAGTTTAAAAGCCAGAAAAGTTCACCTTTTTATTCAATAAAGAACTTTTTAAAAGTAGGTATACATTCAAAACAAGGTTTCCAAAAAGAGACATACGTTCGAAGAAGGTTTTCAAAAGAGACATACCTTAATTCCCGCTCAATCGTACTTCCCACAATCCAACAATTATTCTATAATATTTTTAGATAGGAGAGATTAGAACTCTAACCTATTTCCACCCTTAAACCCTTATTACCAACGAAAGCTAGGGTTTTCATGACTAGAACGTGTTCTTGAACACTTCATGAATCAATCATGGATTCTAATCCATAGGATAACCTACACTAGTCTAAACTCTTTCAATAACATCAGAAAAGTCAAGAATCATACCTTATTGAAGGAATCTCAACGTCTCCAAACGTCCCTTTCTTTTTCTTTTTCTTGGGTTTCGAGAATCTAGGGTTTTGGAAGATGAACTAGTGTTAATTTGATGCTAGATTGATGAAGTAATGATGGGAATTGATCAGGAACTTACTTTATATGTTTTGGGAAAACCCTAGGGTTGTTTCCTCTCAAAAAGTCGGCCAAAACGAAGTGGGAATGAATATAATAAAGTTATGCCTTTATAAAATTCGGGAAAAATCGCTTTAGTCATAAAATGGCCTGGTGCGTTGCCTGGGGCGTCGCCCAGGACAGCGCACACAGTGTATCTATTTCGACGACGTCAAAATTTTGAATTTCCTAAAACTTTGTCCTGGGTCGCCGCGCCCTCCTAATTTTACACTGCACAGATGATGTTCAGTAAAATGGGTATAACTCCTAGCACAGAGCTCCGTTGGAGCTGGGCGACCTACCTTTGTAAAGGTATTTCAAAGATATAAACCTTTTATTGAGAAAGTTTTCTCATATTCCCAACCTATTTTCACGAAACTGGATTAGAATTCAGACCTATTGAATTTAGACAAGTTTGATAACTCTTACGAACTTCACTATTTGGTTGACTTCAAAACGACTGCTTATCACCCAAATTCATCCTGAATGGATTAATATAGCTAAAATATCATTTTATTACTAGTTTTACACATTCACACCTAACCCCAAATTCACGAGGTGTTACAAAATCACCATATCAAATCCTATTTAGAAGAAGCCAAACTATCAGACACTTAAATCCTTTAGCTGTCTTTGCTATGCTTCTACTTTGACTTAAGGAAGAGGGAAATTTGATGACAGGGCAACGCCTTGTGTGTTTCTCCTCTATCCCCAAGATAAAAAAGGATTTAAGTTGCTAGATCTAAAGTCTAGAAAGATTTTTACTTCTAGAGATGTGCATTTTCATGAACACCATTTTCCTTTCTCCTCTTCTCATGATATTCCCTCTTCTTTGTTCACTCCCATCAATACCATACCAAATGTGGAAGATCCTTTCAATACTACCATCTCTCATCATCCTGATTCTCATATCATTCATACTCCTTCACCTAAGCATGATGCATCTACTTCTTCCCCCGCTCCTTCTAATTCTTCCAATCCTATTCATAATCCCATTCCATCTCCTCAAAATCCTGATCCAGTTCAAAATACTTCAATTCCAGTCAGGCAAAGTACTAGAATCCATCATAGACCTGCATATTTGGATGATTATTTTTGCAATTCTATCTACTTCACTAATCTTGACTATTCCTGTTTCTCTCAACCAACAGAACCCAATGTCTTTTCTTTCAATGCCCTTTCTCCCAACAACCAAAGTGTACTACACTCCTTATCTATTTTATTAGAACTAACCAATTTCCAACAAGCATCTGCCCATCCTGGTTGGAAACAAGCTATGAATACAGAGATAAAAGCCCTTATGCTTAATCACATTTGGGATATGGTGATTTTACCTAAAGATAAGAAAGATTTGCCTTGCAAATGGGTTTACAAAGTTAATCATAATTCAGATGGAGGTGTTGAAAGATTAAAAGCCAGGTTGGTGGTGAGGGGGGAATATCCAAAGAGAAGGTATTGATTACACTGAAACCTTCTCTCTTGTGGTCAAAATGACCACAGTCAGATGTTTACCTAGTATGGCAGTCAAAAAGGAATGGAAAGTATCTCAACTAGATATTAGTAATGCTTTCATACATAGGGATTTACAAGAAGAGGTGTTCATGAAGTTCCCCGCTGGATTATCACCTCCTAGTCCTGATCATGTTTGTTTACTCAAAAAATCACTTTATGGCCTTAAACAAACCTCTAGACAATGGTATGCTAGGCTTGCAGAGACACTCAATTTTAAAGGTTATTCAGCTTCCCTAAATGACTACTCCTTGTTTTTCAAATGAACTGGTGATCTTGTTTCTATTCTAGCTATGTATGTAGATGACATACTCATCACAGGTAATGACATTCATGAAATTGACCAACTTAAACTCTTCCTAAGTTCTGAATTTCCAGTGAAAGATTTAGGGGACATCCATTATTTTTTGGGCATGGAAGTCTAAAGAGAAAAACACGGTTACATTGTCAGTTAAAGAAAGTTCACCTTAGATTTGTTGTAGGAATTTGATTGCTCTCACTTGCCCAAAGTTTCATCACCTCTTGACCCTGCACACAAATTACATAGAGATGATCAGGATCTTATGTCTAATCCTACACTTTACAGATATCTAGTTGGAAAATTAAATTACCTTACTCATACTCAACCAGACCTTGCTTTTGTAGTGTTGAAACTTAGCCAATTTATGCAGCAACCCTCTCATTTTCATTTTTCCTTAGCTCTCAGAGTGGTCAAATACCGTTCTTTAGATCCATGACAAGGGATTTTTCTTTCAGCTAATCCCTATTTTTCTTTAACCGCATTTTGCAATGCGGATTGGGCTTCATGCCCCGGTTCTCGCAAATCCGTATTTGGTTTCTTTATAACTCTTCGTGGTGCCCCCATTTCTTGGAAATTGAAAAAACAAGCATCCATTTCACTCTCTTCTGCCGAAGTAGAGTATCGCTCTATGAGGAAAGTGATAGGTGAACTAACATGGCTTGTGCGTCTTCTTCAAGATCTGTCTGTCTCATCGTCTCTTCCAGTTTCCATTCACTCAGACAGTCAAGCCGCCATCCACATAGCTAAAAATCTCGTCTTTCACGAACGCACCAAACATGTCGAACTTGACTGTCATTTCGTGCGTCAACAACTCCAATCCGGTCTGATTTCCCTCTCTTTTCTCCCTTCTAAACTTCAAATAGCCGATCTATTCACCAAACCTTTCTCTGGAGTTTCTCATCGGGATCTAATGGGCAAATTGGGTGTCTCTTCATTACCCTCAAATTTGAGGGGGGATGTTGGAGAAACTTCCTTCACTTTACCTTCATCTTCATCATACAGCAACAATGGAGGATTTAATATTGATGAATCGAAGAAAAAAAAAGTCTTAGGAAGTTCATCTTTGGTTTTGTCGAAGAAGAAAAACAAAGAAGAACAGACTGGGCAAATTGGGCCGTTGTCAACAGATGAAAGCATTGGACGATTCTCAAGTTATTGGGCCTCAACAAACACACTTCTATCAACAGAAATACAAAGGCCCACATGATGAGGATGCATAGGATAGTTATTGTGTACATAATTACATAGAAAAAATGGCACTTTTGATTCCTTTATGAGCTATTCAAAATGATAATTAGTTAGTTACATAGTATAGGAATTTAGCATTCCAATCCCTAGAAATTTGTATAAATCAGTGGTTGCATTGTACAGATGACTTGATTGAATACAAGGAAAATTTCTAAATCTCCTCTTCAAGTTCTTTCATAGTGTATGCGCTTTGCGCATGTCCCTTATATTAATGATTATACAACTTCAAAAAAATTACGTTGTCCCTTGTATTAATGATTGTACAAATTTAAAAAATTAAGTAAATATTATCAAACAATATATAGTCGAGGTGCAATTATGAATTTTTATTTCATTCAAAAGTATTTTAGAATTTAATGCTAAATTATAGAGTATAACAATTGTGGAAATAGTGATTTATATCAATAGTATTCATGAGATTGTACAGATTTTGGTGCATAAATTTTACAGAAAGAATATTTTGATAATCAACATGCGACAATACAGAGCAAACTTTTTTGCAAAAAATTAGAAGTTCATTTACTAATTTAATAAAATTTTAAGAAAATAATTGGTTAGAATCATAGTAATAAGAATAAAATAAAGACTTCTAAACCCTATAGAAGTTCTTACTACACGTAAATTTCCTAATTTGATTTTTCTGGTGTTTCTTTTACAATGTTGTTATGTTATATAGTGTATATAAGGAAGGATACTAGAAAAATAATTAAACGTTTATTCCTAAATATTAGGTGAATAGTTAAATGACTATTTTATCTAATGTGAAATCAATTTTTAAAGGGTAGAAAAAGGCTGATGTCGTCAAATTCTTTGCGATGGAAGGTAATGATACAAATAATATGTATAAAATTTGTAAATAAATCAATTTTAAATTGATAATCGTATATGAGACGTAACAAAAGTCACAACAACCTTTCAATTTGCAATTGCCTATCAAGAGTACACAATCAACCGAACTTCAAGAATAAACTAAGGGCCTGTTTGGAAAGCCACCTGGTAATTGGAATTGGTGTACTTACTAGGATAGTAATTACACAGCCTAGTTTAATTTAAAAATAAAATTTAATTATAAAAAGTTTAAAAATAATATTTAAAAAATATTTTCCTTTATAAATAATATTAAATTAGTTATTTAATAACACATTGTTTCTTGAAAATATATTAATCAATAATCATATATTTGTAACTAATATTGTAAAACATAATTGATATATATTTGTGAGAACATCATGGATTGGATGTTTGACAAAAACAAATTATAAATATAATGCGATAACATTATTCAAATGTTTGACACAAAAAATCCATCAAATGTAAGTGAAAAATAAACAATGTGCAATGTGAAAGCAAATAACTTAAAATTGAAAATATAACCTAAGTTCAAAATTCAAAATCCAAAGAAAAAGTTTAACATAATACACAAAGTTTAACATAATACATTTATGTCAAATTCCAACATTACATAAGTAAGAAATTCAAAAGAAAGGGAAAATATAAGTCTATAACCTCATTCACAACGAAATTCTACTTTAATAACGTCACTCGTTAGATGTCAAGTTTGTTAATGACTCATTATTTTCAATATTAAGAGGTGTAGTTTCAAAAATTAGAATAATAACACGGTTATGCTAAATGAATAAAATAAAAAAATAAAAAAATACGAGCAATTACATGGAACCAGAAGAAGTAAAGGTTGAGAATGAGAAAAAAGGAAATGAAAAATAAATAATATAAAAAGAAAAATACATTTTAAAAAATAAAAATAATTAAAAAGTAAAAATTTAAAAATAAATTAAAATAATAGAAATTAAAAATAAAAAGAAATTAAAATAAACAAAAAAAAAACAAACTAAAAAGTAACTCTGTAATTACAGGGTGTAATTACACCCAATTCTCAACCCCAACTTGAGAATTGGAGAGTGTAATTACACCCTCTCAATTACATCCAATTCTCACCTACTTGGTCAAACAAACAGGTCAAACTGTGTAATTACACCCAATTACACTCAATTCCAATTACTTGGGTGGCTTTCCAAATAGGCCCTAAAGGTATAAAAAATTTACCTCGAAACAAGAAAATTTGCCTCCGTAAACCTAAAGTGATATTAGTTGCTGAATCCCAAAGCTAACTTTTCTTCTTTTTAGCTAAGACAATTATGGTAAAAGAGTCTTAAAGTGATACTGTAAACCTAAACAAAGACACAACGTAAGTAATAGGAGTATTATAAAAGAATCTAAACCTGAAGTGAATCCTAAACCTAAATAAACAAGCTAAAGTCGTATTCAACAAAAAAGTGATAGCTAACGACAATTTTTTGTACTTTTCAAAGAAATTATACATATATATATATATATATATATATATATATATATATATATATATATATATATATATATATATATATATAATTGGTGTTTATAATTACTGTTTTATCCAATAATATAGAGAAAATAAAAACATTTAGTGAATATTGCGATTGGATTAAAACAGTTGAACTCACCTTAGAATTTTCAAGAAAATAAAAGAACGTCCCTGAAAAAATTGTAAGAGGCAATGCTGACATTAATTCATGTTGTTGTCCTGGACTATTATCTTTAAATTGCTAAAGGTTTCCTTAATAATATTTGCGTTCCCCTTTGTTCCTGCAATTCCAATTTAATCACAATATGATTAATTGCAGATAAGAATATTTAATATCTTTATTCATCAGAAGAATTTAATTAATTAGGTACTCATCACTCTACATTTCACAAAGACACGATTTATACCGAATAAATATATCAAATAGATCTAATGAATTAGGTACTCATACTCTAAATTGCACAAACACACGATTTATATCGAATAAATATATCAAATATCGTATTGGAGCGGCATGGATGAAATGGAAGCTCGCATCGAGGGTGTTGGGCTACAAGAAGGTGCCGCCTATGCTTAAGGGAAAGTTCTACAAAGTGGTGGTTAGACCGACTATGTTGTACGGGACGGAATGCTGGCCAATGAAGAAAGCTCATGTCCAGAAAATGAAGGTAGCAGAGATGCGGATGCTGAGATGAATGTGCGGTCATACTAGGAGAGTTAGGATTCAGAATGAAGTGATTCGGGACAAGGTGGGTGTGGCCCCAGTGGTGGATAAGATGCGGGAAGGGAGGTTGAAATGGTTCGGCCATGTGCAGCGTTGATGCGTTGATGCACCAGTGAGGAGGTGTGAGAGGCTGGCAATGGTGGGCCCGAAGAGAGGGAGGGGCCGGTAGGCCAAAGAAGGCCTGGGAGAGGTGATTCAGCAGGATATGACGCTACTTCAGCTTACCGAGGACATGACCGGTGATAGGAGGGTGTGGAGGTCGAGTATCAGGGTAGAGGGCTAGTAGGGGGCCACGAGGAGTTCTTTTCTGCATTAGGAGTTTTATTATCTTTGTTCACTCGCTTATTGTTTTACATCTCTGATATAGCTTGCTTGTTTTTCTCTTTCTTTCTTTAACGTCATTTATCTTATTATATGTTGCTATTATTGCCTATTATTATTGTTGCCTTGGCACCTTTTCTTAAGCCAGGGGTCCATCGGAAACAGTCTTCCTACCTCCCAATGTAGCGGTAAGGTCTGCGTACACTTTACCCTCCCCAGACCCCACCACGTGGGAATACACTGGGTGTGTTGTTGTTGTTATAGTTTGGTCTCAAACATTGGATTAAATCAACTGAATTGAATAACAAACTACACTCAAACATACATCTTACGAATTATACACACATCATCCAACTAAATAAAAGTCGCGTGTTTCCACTAATAAGCAAGATATATAGAAAATAAAAGCATTTAATGAGTGCTGCGATTAGATTCGTCATAGTTGAACTCACATTAGAATTTTTAAGAAAATAAAAGAATGTAAAGTCTTCAATTAAAAATCAATATTATTCCCAATGGTAGAATCTTTGCGTGAGCAAATTCATGGCTTTAGCAATATTCGCAATAACATTTTTTTTTTTAACTCATCAACACCTAGTAGAACCATATAATAATTTGCTTCCTTTGAATCTTGCATATAATGCTAGCTTTTCATGAGTTCGTCTAAACCATAAATATTGAAAGTACTGACAACTAATTGTGACTCTAGTTTGTTTAGCATTAGGACTTTTATGAAACAAACCCTAGCTTATTCTTAAACAAAAAAGGAATGAAGTGTGCAAAGCAGAATTTCTAAGCCTAAAAGGAAGGTAATTTTATTTATTTTTTTAAATCAAAGTTTCATCGTATTGATGGAGGAGTTAGGCAAGACTCCAACCTGTTCATTCCAAAAATGATAATTACATGGAGGAGGACATAAACCTTAGCCTCACTTAGATTATGTAGATTGAACGAATTCAATCTAATAGCTATCGGCCTAGAGTACATCTACAAAAGATTGAGGGACTCCACCCTATACAAAGCTGAGTTTTTTGGAATGAAAACTACTACTACATACAGATATGCAGCTACAGGCAATAGACCGAAATGATCAGGTGATACCATCATTGATGCAAAAGCGGTTCTTCTTTGGTCTAAACATGAAGTTAGGCATACCATCTTGATCAAATTTCAAAGAAGCTCTAACCCGATTAGGAAGGAAAACAACTTCATTGAAGATAGTAAGAAATTTGTTATGTACTCCTAGATTGGCCAAGTGATCAGCAATGTCATTGCCCTCTCTAAAAATATGTACAAAAAAAAAAAAAAAACATTTCTGGAATTTGAGACCTCCCATAAAAGGAAGGTAAATTGATCACTTTTTCAGGAAAAAGAAAACTACTGTAAGAATTTGCAATTATGTAGTATATACGGAGATTTAGTTGTGATTTATTAGATTTGATATTCCTAAAATTTTAGGGGTTCTTTTAATATAAATAGATTGTAACAAAAAATTAAATAATAATTGAGGAAAAATAGTAAATGATAATTTTGTCTATTACTAGTCTCTACGAACGTACGCGGTAAGTTATTCCCCATCAATTATCACAAAAAAAAAATGTTAAGTGATATTACTTGTAATTACATTATATAGTTGTTTTATGAGGTACAAAAATGTTATTAGGCACTAATTTTAATAGTGAGGTAAAAGATGTTATTAAAAAATGTAACATTTTTCAATTTTATAATAACACTAACTTTTCAAGTTATTCCATTGTAATTATTAATGATAGGAATCCTCATGGCACACCTTCGTTATCCAAAATCCTTATGCTGGCTGAATGTCCATTAACTAATTTAAGTCCAAAACGAATTCTATTTCACCAAATTTATTTTAAATTAGTTTGAATTTAAAGTTCTAGATATTGAGAAATATTTAAATCTTAATTCTTTTACATGTTTATCCAATATATAGGAGTTTGTTGTCTTACAGGATTAAACTTTGATATTATATCTTGTTGCATGCAACTTGCAGCAAACAGAAAACGGTACTATTAGTTGACTTTGGTCTTAGTTACAATTTTATCCTATATAAAATTATTTTTAAATTTTCTTAAAGAGTATAAAAGTCGTTCATTATTTAAATGAGATTTTGGTCAACTAACATTTATATTCATGCTTCTAAATAGCATACATAGTCTTTTAATGAAGGGCAAAAAGTTCAATCAACATTTCTAAAGCCCTTCGTACATTTAATATAGTATAGATTATTATGTTAATTAGTTATTATTAGGGCTCATATAGTAAATTTGTCATTTTATTTTTAGCTTCTTAATAGGCATGTCAAATCAATTCATGACTTAAAAGTGGACGGAGGGATCAGAGGCGTATGTATTATGGTTGGGGGTTCAATTGAACCCCTAAGTTTCAACGCTGAGTATAAATTTATGTGTAAAAACCTACTAAAATTGTAATAAATAGTAGATATGAACCCATAACTTTAAAAATATAGTGGATTCAGTGTTAATAATCTTAAAATTAAACCTATAAAATTTAAATTCTGAATCCGCCTCTGAGAGGGAATATCTTTTTCTATAAGAATAGTTACTTTCACGTGTTGCTCGACTAATTCACCGGCAATTCAACTATTTGGACCGTAACTAGACTAGTTGACGGGTACCCGCTATCTTCTATTAGTACAGATAACGCATAATTCTGATCAAACTTACTTAGTATGTTTTCTCATTTATGTTCAGGGGCGGATCTACTTGGGGGCCAGGGTGTTTCAAACACCCTCGGCAAAAAATTACAGTGTATATATAGGGTAAATTTTCTGTGTTTATGTGCATATATTAATTTTTGAACACCCTCGGCAAAAAATTAGAGTGTATATTTAGTTTTTTTTTTTCAACATCCTGAATGAAAATTGTAGATCCGCCACTGTTTACGGTGGAATTTAGTCTGTAATTTTTAAAGATGTTTTCCATGTCATGATGGCTAGGTCACCTTTTTAAATGAAGTTTTAGTTCAGTATTCTCCTTTGGTTTCGTTTCATCCAGAACATGAAAAGAAGAGAAAAGAAGAAAGAAAGATGTTAAATGAATTCAATGGATATGATTTTTTGCTCGCTTGTACAACACCTAACTCAACATCCCCACATCGTGCAATATATTTTTTGTCAGGAATTCTCTGAGGCACTTTTGATTTGTTTGGTGACTCAATCATCAAAATTAGAAAACAAAAAATTGAAATAATAATAGATTGAAGAACAAGCATTTCATATTTGTACCAAACAAAAAAAAAAAATCAAGAAACCAATATAGATGCTATGAACCTAATGCCCATAACACACGAGGAAATACAAGAGGGGCCCTTTGTGTGGCAAAGATCAATGAGGAAGACTAGGTTGACTACAGGAAGCTTCTCATCTCTTACGTGCCCTGCTCTCATAACGTATTTGGATTTATTACTTACCCACAAATTATATACTATTTACTAACTAAATATTTTCATTAGTTAATAGCCCTTAAATTAACACTATCTCGTTCCTGAACGACAACAATCGATAATTCAAATCATTAAAGCTATTCATATTTTAGATTATGATTTCATGTTTTTAACCAAGGTCTCAGTTTGTCGGTGTTCTCTAATCCGTTCCCAAATATATAGTTAGTCCTTTTCTACATGTAAAAAGGTATATACTTTTTACATGTCTATTTGCCATTGACATAACATGATGTAGGGCAGGATACAAATTAAATGGTTTGGTACAAGGTAGATTGTGAAATTTTTTACATGTTTTTAAGGTTATGTGCGTTAGTTTTTCTTTTTCCAAACTTTACAATAGTATGATATTGTAAACTTCTTACAGTCAAATTAACGTTTTAATCGTTCTCAGTCAAAACTATGGGATGATTGGATACACCGGGAGTATAACGTTTGCTTTTTTCTTTTAAGCAAATCCTAACTTTTGCTTTTCCATATTTCTCTTCATGAATATATAAACTTGATACACTTTATTAAACTAATCATTTTCCTACTACGTTGAATTTTAATCATTAGTGATAGTATTTAGGAGCACAATTTTTTTCTCCTTAGATAGATCCCTGGTTTTGGGTTGCACTATGCACTTCAATCTGATGGAATAGAAATAGTCAGTTTGTCTGTGGGTAGTGCATCCACTTTTTGGTTGAGTCCATGCTCTTTCCCTTGTAATTTTTTGTGTGTGTGTGGGGGGGGGGGGGGGGGGGGGGTTTCGCCTCCATCCCCGTAGCTTCAGAATTACCTACTACTTCGATCCACCGTCAGTGTCCCTTTATATACATATATACCACACGTACGGCAGTGCATAGCATTCATAATACTAACGTCTTTCTTAAAACACACGCACAACAACTTAGTCATTCACCACAGAGTTTCCATTAATTGTAACTAGTCCTGCCATTTTTTTGTTTTTGTTTTAACTATCCGGTTTTCATAGTCGACCTGACTAATTTGGATTCGCGCTAGGCGCTCCCTACTAACAAATTCGTCATTCTCAGACTTAATGTTGAGACTTCTGGTTAAAGGGTGAGATATTCCAACCATCCTGCCATAGACATTGGTACTCTGCCTCGTTCTTGTGTCCATTATGGCTTTCCTTCGGTGCTTTGGATACAACCTAAGGCAAGCTGGAGTTGCTGATGTCCGTGTTTATGTGGAAGGCAATAACGATGATGAATTGAAGAAATATACAAGCGATGAGTTGAAGAAATTCACCATGAATTTCTCAAATACCAATTTAATTGCATGTGGAGGATTTAGCAGAGTCTATTTAGCTACGTTCCCTGACTCAACTCTCAGAGCTGTCAAGATCATGGACCGCAGCAGCGAGCGTCTCAACAGAATCTACAAGCAGGAATTGGACATCTTGCTTCAAATCCAACACGACAACATAGTCAAGCTTCTTGATCATTGTGAAGACGAAGAATTCGGGAACATGCTGGTAGTTGAGTATGTTCCAAATGGGACTTTGCAGGACAAACTCCATGGAAACAGAGGCATAATTCCTTGGAGAAACCGAATGGCAGCGGCATTTCAACTTGCTCAAGCCATTGATTATCTCCATGAAAAATGTCCTCTACAAATTGTCCATGGTGATATAAAATCCTCTAATATATTGCTCGATACGCAATTAAATTGCAAGCTTTGTGATTTTGGGTCAGCGAAAATGGGATTTTCTTCTTCCATTTTGCCACCAACAAATAGGGTGATGATGCTCGGTTCTCCTGGTTATATTGATCCTCACTACTTGACAACTGGCATTGCCTCCAGGAAGAATGACATATTTAGCTTTGGAATCATTATATTAGAACTCATTTCAGGCGTTGAAGCGTTTTCCTCAGATAGTGGGGAGAGACTAATATCGAAAGCTGCTCCTATTTTAAAAAATGTGTCTAAGGTAGCGGGAATGGTGGATCCACGCCTGGATAGGAATTACGATTTGGAGGAAGCTAAGGCCATGGTGACACTTGCAGCGTCGTGCCTAAGTGATTTTCCCGGTCTCAGACCATCTGCTTCTGAAATCTTGGAGACTATGAGAAGTAGAATATCTTCCATTACCTTTCTCTTTTCAGTTGATAAAAAGGTTTAAGTATTCCTCAGTAGAGTTTATCAAAAGGATGAATTACAATTCACAACAATGTTTCTGTGTGAATAGGTGAGGTTCATGTAAATTTGTATAGGGTTCTGCCACAATTGAAAGATATCGTAGTTAGGCAAAGAATTAGTTCAAGAAACTACTTACAAATTGAGAGTTGAAAGCTTGAATTGTGAATTGTCAGGTTTTACTAATTTTTCTGTCATTTTTGGGTTTCACAAATGTAATCAATTACTACATTAAATTTGCTAGAATAACAAGCATACGGAGATCACCAAGCTATCAGTTTAGCACTTTTCTACTGGAGTTAGAAATCACTCTTCTTTCTGATTTTTATGCTTTGCATAGACGTGAAGAGGACTTCTTCTGAAAAATAAAACATAGAATTAGCTTACTTAGTGAGGTTGACACCAACACTAGATTTTTTCATACCTTAACACTTAATAGTAGAAAAAAGAAACATGATCTTATCTTTATTACATGATGAGGATATCAAGAATCCCATCCTCTCGTATTTCAATGAGCATTACACCTCACAATGCTCCCCTCTTCATCTTCAAAGCATTATAACTCACCTCATACTCTCTGCATCAGCGAGCAATCTATCCTAGATGTACTGTAGAGAACCAGTGAGTTCAAACAAACCATTACAGTGGTTTGCATCCCCTCTTCTACAAAAAGTACTGGCTTTTTATGGAAAATCCAATAGCTGAATTTTGTAAATTTGTTTTTGATTCTCATAGAATAATCCCTGAAATGAATACAACCTTATTATGCCTCATTCCTAAATGCTATCATTCTGAAAAAATATAGTCCCTCTTTAATATCATGTATAAGATAGTTGCCATGATCATGTTAATAGCATTAAACCTTTTCTGCTTGGATTGTTGAACCTAGTCAAACCTGTTTCCTGGCCAATAAAAGAGGCAGCTCGGATATTTATAACCAGGAATACATTGGTCCTTTCAACTAGACTAGTTTCACTAATAGCTAGCTAGACTAATTATTCAATATTTAGATGCTGAGAAAGGAAATAGTCTAAGGGAGTTTGATATGAAGGAAAATGTTTTTTTCCTTGAGCGTAGGCACGCGACCCAAGTTCGAGTCCAGACTAGAACATTTTTTAAGCTGACAGTTTTTTTTTTTTTTTTTTTTTAAAGGAACAAAACATATTGCTGGTAGGTTTCGAACAGGGAACCTAACCTGTATAACTTGACACCAAACCACCAGGCTAGCGAGCGAGTTCTAAACAATTATATCATTTAATTTATATTTATTTTACATCGGTTCTATGGGTGTAACAAAGTTTTCAAATGATGCGATGTTGCAGGACATTGTGATTAGAGATGGATTCAGGATTTAAAGTTGATGTTTCAACTAACGTGCATCTTCCTTTGATGATGTCCCCATTGTCTTAAAATCCTGGGTCCACGTCTGGTTGGGAGGTGGGTTGGGTTGGCTGGCGCAAAAAAAAAAAAAAAAAAAACTTTTTAAAAATGAAAATTATATTTTGTTGGAGGGTGGTGAGGGGGGTTGGGTGGTGTAAAAAACCAAAAAAAATAAATAAATTAAATAATACTTATTTTTTTGGGGTGTGGCAGGGTGGGGTGTGGTTTGGCGTGGTGGGTGGGGAGGGAGGGGTGGCGTGGGGTTGGGTTTTTGGTGTGGGGGTGGAGTTGGGGGTTGTGAGGGTGGGGTGTGCGGGGTGGTTGAGAAATGTATTGGTGTGCTTTTGTTAATCCGGAAAATGTTCTTCTTCAAAGTTTTATGAAAAACATTTTCACCTCTTTAGAGGAAAACATTTTTCCAGATCTTAAATATAACCAAACAAGAGAAAATAGGAAAACATTTTCTGTCATACCAAACACACCCTTAATCATTCACTATTCTGATCCAAATACAATATCTTAATATTTATATTACGTATTCAGATTCAAAAATCTTAATCTTAAAAAAACAAAAAACAAAAAAAACACCACCTTAATGTTTTCCTGTTTCTATTGGAATTTAAACATTAATTTCTCAAGATCTTTCTCACATCATTCATCAGTAGGTATACAATTGGATACTGTCTAAATTCATTCTGTTTCTCCCTTGTTTGGTTTGATCCAAACCAGAAAAGAAGAAAGAAAGATGCTAAATGAATTCAACGGATATGATGTTTTCCCTCGCTTGTACAACATCCCGACATCGTGCAATATATGTTTTGTCAGGAATTCTCTGAGGCACTTTTGATTTGTTTGGTGCCTCGATCATCAAAATTAGAAAACAAAAAATTGAAAATAATAGATTGAAGAACAATCATTTCATATTTGTACCAAACAAAAATAAGAATGAAGAAACCAATATATATACTATGAACCTAATGCCCATAACACACGGGGAAATACAAAAGGGCCCTTTGTGTGTGGCAAAGATGAAAGAGGAAGACTGAGAGTTGAGTACAGGAAGCTTCTGGTCTTCTACATCCCTATTTCCATGACGTATATGGATTTATTACTTACACAGAAAACTATATATATACTAGTATGTACTCCTAACTAAATATTTTCATTATTAATAGCCTTAAATTAACACTTTCTCGCTTTTGAGCAACAACATTTTCATTAAAGCTATTCATACTTTGAATTATGATTTGACGTTCTTAATCGGAATTAAGTACTTTTTAATTAATATTGTTATTTTGAAAATTTTGGAGCAGAAGATAAATAATTTTCTTGTGTATTATCAATGTTGGCCTAGCCTGTATTTATGCATGTATATTTCTTATCAGAGAAATGTAAAAAGAAGTAGAAAAAATCCTAGTCTGTACACTTGTCCTCTATCTATTGAATAAGTCCAAAATTGTGTAACAAACTAATAGGTGCATTGTGCTATTCACGTGACCTCATCTGGAAAATTCCAAATGATAATGTCCAGCTGTGTTGGTCATCCAACGGTCATAAATAAATCAACCAAAACCAAATTGAATGGTTGGATGTTCCCCACGTGTCTTGTTCTCATGTGAAGGGTAAAAATGTTCCTTTCCTTTGTAATTGTTCTGAGAAACTAAAGCAAAAGGTAGGCAGTTTCTTCATCTTCCTCATTTGTTCTTTCTTTCTTGATCGTATAGACATAGCAATGGCAGATTTGGGAGGCTTCTCTTCAGCATCCCCCCTCAAGTTGGAGGGTAGGGACAAAACCCCCAACTTGCCCATTATATTCCGATGAGAAGCTCCGGATAAAGACTAAGTGAACAGATCGGCGATCTGATGTTCCGATGGGACAAAGGATAGTGAAATCATGCCGGAAAGATACTGTTGCCTTACAAAATGGCAGTCAAGGTCCACGTGCTTCGTTCTTTCATGAAAGACGGGGTTACGTGCGATATGTATCACGGCTTGACTATCGGAAAAGACCGGCACCGGTAAAGTTGGAGAAATGGACAGATCGACAAATAGTTTGAGGAGCCAAGTGATTTCTGCGGTGACCTTTGGCATGGATCTGTACTCCGCTTCTGCGGAAGAGAGGGAAATCGAAGCTTGCTTCTTCGATTTCCAAGAAATAGGAGATCCACCCAATGTTATGTAAAAACCACTCACCGATCTATGTGAATCGGGGCACGCCGCCCAATCGGAGTCGCAAAATGCCATAAGAGAGAAAGATGGTTCAGTTGAGAGAAGAATTCCTTGCCCTGGGTCCAGTTCAAGATACCGGAGAACTCGTAAGGCAGCTGAAAAATGAGAAAGGCATGGCCTTTGCAAAAGCTAGCTAAGCTTGAGGACAGAGAAGGCCAAATCCGGTCGGGTATGAGTCAGGTAATTGAGCTTTCCGATTAAATGTCGATAAATTGTTGGATCTTCCATGAAAATGTCACTATCTGCACTCAATTTGTTGTTAGGATCAAGAGGGGATGTTACTTTAGGAAGATGACTACAGTCAAATTCCTTTAATAAATCCAAAGTGAGCCTTCGTTGACTCACAATGAATCCTTTCTTGTCCCTAATAGTTTCCATGCCTAGGAAATAATGAATATCACCAAGATTTTTCACCTTAAACTCTGAATTGAGAAAACTAGTGATATGATTTATTTCTTGAACATCATCACCCGTGAGCAATATGTCATCAACGTATACTGCTAATATTGAAACAAGATCACCATTTTTCTTAAAAAAATAAGGAATAATCATTTAGAGATAAAGAATATCCCTGATAATTCAATGCCCCAGCAACTCGAGCATACCACTGCCGTGAAGCTTGCTTTAAACCATATAAGGACTTCCTTAAAAGACAAACATGATTAGAAGAAGGTGGTGTGAGACCTGAAGAAAACCTCATAAAAACTTCTTCATCTAAATTTCCATGTAAAAAGACATTATTTACATCTAATTGTGAAACAGTCCACCCCTTTTTAACTCAATACTTAACAAACACCTGATAGTAGTCATTTTCACAACTGGTGAAAATGTTTCATTGTAATCGATGCCATGCTTTTGAATGTCCCCCCTTACCACTAATCTGGCTTTGAGTCTTTCAATTGAACTATCTGACTTGTGCTTCACCTTATAAACCCACTTGCAAGGTAATGCTTTCTTTCCTTTAGGCAGAACAACAACATCCCAAGTGTGATTTAATTTAAGAGCTTCGATTTCTTGATCCATAGCTGATAACCAGCCAGGATATGATGCTGCCTGTAAATAACTAGTAGGCTCAGAAATAGAATGTAGAGACTGAAGGATTTGTTGATTGGGAGGAGATAAAGTAGACAAAGAATGAATAGGGTTTGTGTAGGAGAAGCAAAACAGGAAGAGGTTAAATCAGTTAAGATAACACTGTCACATATGAAATCTTCCAGATACTTTGGCCTTTGCAAATTTCTGCCTGATTACCTAGGAGGGGAAACAGGGGAATTGGTGGAATCAGGATTAATGGGAGGTGGATTTGGACAAGACTCAATGTCATCTGAGCTAGGAGAATTAGGTGGGACAAGAGTAGATGTTATAGGTGATTGATTACTATTGGAAGGTATAGAAGGGGATTGAGATTGGTTATTTATAGATGGCATAGGAATTGGATTTGTGAAAGAGAAAGAATTATCATCATAGTTAGTGGAAGATGAAGGAGAGAAAAGATTAGGACTATCAGAATGTGTAGGGGCAAAAGGGAAAATCTGTTCATGGAAATGGACATCCCTAGAAATAAAGACTTTTTGTTTCAAGATCTAAAACCTTATAACCTTTTTGATGTGGTGGATATCCTAAAAACACACATTTCACAACCCTAGGATCAAATTTTCCTCTCCCATGACACAAAGTGGAGCAGTAACATAGACATCCAAAAACCTTCAAAGTCTGGTAGGATGGCTGTCTACTGAACAATATTTCATGTGGAGTTCTACCATTTAAAACTCTTGAAGGGAACATATTGATAAGATAAGTGGTTGTGAGAATACATTCTCTCCACTAAGATATAGGGACATGAGATTGAAACAACACTGCCCTAGCAATTTCCAAAAGGTGCCTATGTTTCCTCTCAACAACCCCATTCTGTTGGGGAGTAGCAACACAAAACGTTTGATGCAAAATCCCTTGTTCTCTTAGATAAAAAACCTGTTGTGAACCAGACCCCAATTCTAGTGCGTTGTCAAGTGTTATGCATTTTACTTTTCTGTCAAATTGTCTCTCAACCATGTGGAGAAAACACTTCAAAGCATCAAAACCATTACTTTTAGTGCTGAGCAAGAATGTCCAAGTTGCTCTACTATATGTCACACCCTAATTCCGCTAGGGTGTGATGGGCACCCGACCCCATATCCGGAGCCGAGCGAACCCACAGACTCTTATTACACACATAATTTCTTCGGACTCTAAAATCAAATAAAGTGAAATACATAGTAAGTTTTCAAATCTTTCTTTTATCGGTGTTTTCAAACCTAACAAATCTGTAATCATATAGAGCTTATTACATAACACAGAATAACACATCGGCTGATGGAGCCGCTCCCAGAACTGACAACCAATACCCACGACGCTGTCTGCAAAGTCTCTAACATTAATCTGGAAATCAGAACGTACTTATACTCTGACTCGGCAACGCTCCAGAAGCAAATGGAGCTCGCTGATCCTGCTGAAACATCTTCTGACAGATCTTCTATTCATCTGTAGGTACCTGCGTGGCATGAAACACAGCCCCCGAAGAAAAAGGGGTCAGTACGGAATATGTACTGAGTGTGTAAGGCATAAGATACAGAAAACGGAACCATAATTAAAACAAACAGCACAGAAGATACGTACATTACCCAGAATACCAAATACTTACTTTCCAGATGCGAATCATATATCGGAAGAAGTACAAACCAGGAATACCAAAACACCAGAATATCAAGATGCTTATTTTTCCGGACACAAATCGTGAATGCCAATGTCATACATAATATAATAATGCCGCGGAACGTACGGCCCGATCCATACATATACATACATATATATATCGTTGCGGAACGTGCAACCCGATCCATATAACATATCACATGTGCGGATAACGTGTCCCGGCCCTCGAGTGAGGGACTCGGTGAATAGAATCATGTATGTCCACATCGTACATCACATATGCATAACGTGTCCCGGCCCTCGAGTGAGGGACTCGGTGAATAGAATCATGTATGTCACATCAAATATCATGTATGCATGTAACGTGTCCCGGCCCGCTAGTGAGGGACTAGGTGGATAACGTGTCCCGGCCCTTCAATAAGGGACTCGGTAGAGGGGATCTGGTCCGGATCTGGCGCCATCATCATATAACGTGTCCCGGCCCTCTACTGGTGGGTCTCGGTGAACAATGTAGTGGAATACGCACGAGAACATGTCCTGGCCCGGAACTCAGTGAACAGACATACAGAGACTTGCACGAACAGAGTAGTGCGAAACCATATGCACACAAATCAAGACTCAATAGATACGTACACTTACTGACATCTGAAGGCTCAAAAACAAGTTTCAGATCAATCTGATGTCGTATGAGAAAGTTACAAACGTTTGAAGTACAGAGCGTTCTATAAGCATTTTAGAGCAATTTTGAGATCTTTTCCGAAGGTTAGGGACATTATGACTTACAAAATTCTTTCAGAAACAAAACTCTTTATACTTATCTCGTTACTTAATCGCATAACGAACTAGATCGTATCAAACATACTTATACCAGAAGTGAATCAGAATCATAGGCGGACTCGGAAACATATTAAATAGAACATCAGAAACAAATCTCTTCCAGACGTCAATTGGATCAAATCAAATATAACTTTTAGGATCATATGTACATATCAAAGTATATTAAGGGTTCAACGGAATAGTTAAACGTACTGTCATTTGGAAATCAAAATGTTAATCATACCAATTTTCTTTTGAATGCCATTTAGAAACATATCAAACAAAACTTTGGACATTTACGCATACAGAACTCTTTAGGGACAAAACTCAGAATTCAAGAGTAGAATTTCCCCAAACTGCATATCATATCATACCTTATGTAGCTCTAGGACATGCCAAGAAAGAAAGGGTAAGCCTTATATACCTGTTCCACAACCAACTAGCTACGCTTACTAGTCCAGACCCGCTAATCTACATTCAAGAGAATTAACATAACCATTAGATTCATTGTCATTCACTTGTCTTAACTTCTCAAATAGATTCACTTATGTTCTGCCGAAATTTCGGCAGCATCTCCCCTGTAAATATACCATTCCCGAGAATACAACTCGGCCAATTTCAACAACAATCCGAGAATGGAACTCGGCCACACTACCAACAACAATGCCAACAATCATTCTAGCAACATTATAATATTCAAAATGTCCCGATCAATATACAATGCCACCCGCACCTTACCAACTTTAGTGGAAACATTAGCAACACATTTTCTCTTATACTAGATTCATAACCATATCAATAACCACACATTAACAACATCATATTCATACAAATATAAGAATTTATACTAATGTCACATTAACTCTCACCATAACCCACCAACGATTACAACTTTCTTTCATGCCATTAATTCCTCATTTTACATTATAGAATCTGCAACGACAACAATCCAAATATTAAATAAAATTGATTCATTTTCTTCTACACTACACAATACCCCACGGCCACAACACTACATGCACATTTCCATGAATTTTCATGCATTTTCATCCATTTCTATACACTTCAACAACAACCAACATACTACATATATTTAATTCATCCTTCCTACACAACACATCACACACACACACGGCCACAACTACACATTCTCGGCCATAACACAAATTCCATATTCTCATGAATTTCATTCATTTCTCCATACCACAACATGCACAACCATCCATAGTACATAAAAGAAGATTGAATCTTACCTTTTTCCCTTAACTTTCCACTTGGGTATGATTATGAACTTGCAACAAGGAAAGGTTTTCTTGCTCCAACCACCACTCCATGTTAATTAGGGCCTTCAACTTAGTTGTTTTGCTAGAAGAGAATTTTTTTTTTGATCAAAATTTTCCAAGGTTCTTATTTTTTTCCAAGCATGGCCGAATGGAGTGGTCTTGCTTTGCTCTCTCCAAGTCTTTCTTTTTTCTCATCTTTCTAAAGATGAAGACAAGCATGCCTTATTTATCCTTTTCTTTCCACCACTTATCTATATTTATCTTTAAGTCCCTCAAGTATAAGAATTAAACACATGACCTTATCCTTTCTCTCCAACTTTCTTGAATCTTCTATGTATGGGAAAATATAACTAATATGCCATATTTATACACATATATATTTTATCCATGTGGGCTTGGCCCACACCCACATGTACACGGCCAAATGGCCCTTAGTTCATGAAATATTAATTTCCATAATTAACTTTTGGTCCCTTCAAGAACTTTCTTGAATTTTTTTGTGAAATTCCCATTTTGCCCTTAGCCTTCCACAATATTACCATGTACTACTTTGTGAAATTTTCTTTCTACGCTTAGCCTTTCTCAATATTTCCATACTAATGATGTCCATAAATAATATTCATAACCACTTGTACATTAAAATAATTTTGGAAGATGGTCACTCCCTTAACTTTGCCACGACTACCTTGAAATATCCGAACGTACAAAATGCGGGATATAACACTATAGTCATCCACTATAGTGAGAAAATACATATACCTATTATATGTAGAATTTCTGTAGGGTCCCCAAGTGTCAATATGAATCAAGTCAAACAATCCTTTAGTTTTAATTGTACTAACAGGAAAAAGGGACACTAGTTTGTCTAGCTTTAGGACATATATCACAAATGCAATCAGAAGATGAAAGAGAAAATAAAACTAAGATATTTCATAGCTGAAAGAGGCAAATGCCCAAGTCTCATGTGCCAAAGACTTACATCTGGGATAGCAGTAGCAAAAACAGGAAAAGAAACTGAATTAGAAACTGTATTAGAAACAGACTTGGAACTATTTTCTTGTGGAAAAGAAATTACATGATCATCAGAAACTAATATAGACCTAGGAATTGAAGGTTGCAATAAGTACAATCCTTCTTGAACTTCACCAAAAGCTTCTAGCCTCTTCATTAGAAGGTCCTGCAAAACACACCCACTAGAAGTGAATAAAAGATTGCATTTGATTTGGATGCACAATCTGTTGACTGAAAGTCAGTTATATTTGAAAGAGGGCACATAAAGAACATTCTGAAGAGTAAGGTTTGACAAGACTGGAACACTCCCTGTGTGAGTAACAATCAATTTAAAAGAATTAGGTAAGCTAATACTTAAAGGAACAGGGAGTGCATTTAAACAAGAAAAATAGGAAGAATCAAAACACATATGTTCTGTTGCACCTAAATCAATTATCCAAGTGTTTGAATTGAAAACAGAGAAACAAGTTCCTGAGTACTTAAGAATTGTACCAGCTAGTGCATTGACATCAGGGGTAAGAGAAACTGTTTGTCCCATTTGAATCTGTTTGAACATGTGTGTGATTTCTGATCTTTGTTCCTTGGTAAAATGTTGAAAAGTGTTGTTGTTTTCATGTGTTGGCTGCATATCACTGTATTCCTGCATTTTTTCACAAGCAACTGCAGCATTTCCTTTAATAGGCTTTTTGATAATTTTTCCTTTGTTGAACTCAAAGTCATCTGGGTAACCATGTAGCTTATGGCAGTCATCCATAGTGTGTCCCACCTTATAGCAATAAGTACAACTTACATTTGGATTAAACTTATTCCTTTTAGTTGTTACCCTCTGCTGAATGTTCCCAAATTTTTGAGAAAAATTTCCAGATCTTTGCAAGTTAGGAGGATAATTTCCAGTTCTGAAAGATGAGTTCCCAGTTTGTAATTGCTCCTTCCTTGATTTGTTACCATAAAAGATGATGAATCTGAGAACATATTAGCATTTGCAAAAATCTCCCTCTGGCTCTCATCTTGTAACAACAGAGAATAAGCATAGTCCATGTTGGGTAGAGGGTTTATCATTAAAATGTTAGCCCTAGCATGACTATACACATCATTTAAACCCATCAAAAATTTAATCAACCTTTGATCCATCATAGATTTAGCTATTTTTGCCTTTCCTTAACATGTGCAAACACAAGTGCAAACTATATCAGAATTTAAGGAGTCTAATTCATCCTACAATTTCTTAAGTTTCGTGAAGTAACCTGAAATGTCTGAATTTCCTTGTACCAAGACACTCAATTCTTTCTTTAGATGAAATAATTTTGCTCCATTTGATTTACCAAATCTACTCTTCAAACTATCCCAAAGTTCTTTGGTTGTTCTTGAATAAATGACACTGTCCTTGATATCTTTTGACAAGGAATTGAGTAACCAAGCAGTGACCATATTATTGCAACAATACCACTTTGGGTACTCAGTTGATTCCAGATCTAGTTCTTTACATGTTCCATTAATAAACCCTAACTTTTTCTTTGCAGAAAGGGCTATTAGGGCTGACCTTCTCCATCCTGGGAAACCCTTTCCATCAAACACAACATTGATGAGGTTCATCCCGGGTGAATCTGAAGGATGAAGGTGATATGGGTGATTTGAGGTCATGGTTATTTCACTTTCAGTGACTTTGGTAGCTGAAGGAGTTCTAGATTCTCTAGCCATTTGTTTTAAAGGAAATGAAGCTGTGAATCAACTCTGAACAACAATGGATCGAGCCTTCACTGCTCTGATACCATGAAAATTTTGGAGCAAAAGATAAATAATTTTCTTGTGTATTATCAATGTTGGCCTAGCCTATATTTATACATGTATATTTCTTATCAGAGAAATGTAAAAAGAAGTAGAAAAAATCCTAGTCTGTACACTTGTCCCCTATCTATTGAATAAGTCCAAAATTGTGTAACAAACTAATATGTGCATTGTGCTATTCACGTGACCTCATCTGGAAAATTCCAAATGATAATGTCCAGCTGTGTTGGTCATCCAACAGTCATAAATAAATCAACCAAAACCAAATTGAATGGTTGGATGTTCCCCACGTGTCTTGTTCTCATGTGAAGGGTAAAAATGTTCCTTTCCTTTGTACTTGTTCTGAGAAACTAAAGCAAAAGGTAGGCAGTTCTTCATCTTCCTCCTTTGTTCTTTCTTTCTTGATCAGCAATGGTAGATTTGGGAGGCTTCTCTTCAACATATTTCAATATCACTAATGTAGTATTCCCTGGTCTCAATTTGTCAGTGTTCTCTAATTTGTTCCAAAATAATTAGTCCCTTTCTAGTTCTACATGTAAGAACAAAGGAAGATACGTTTTACATCTCTATTTGCCTCGGCATTCTAATCGTAGGTTCACTGGATACAAAACAAATGGTTCGAATTCGAGATAGTTTTGTTTTTCTATTCATATTGTTTTTTTTGGCATGTGTGTATCAATCTATGTTCTTTTCTTAAACCCTGCATCAAATCAAATTGATATTTTAAACTTTGTATCCTGTCAAATCAAATTTAAAAAAAGTCAGCCAAAATCATTAGTATAGAGGAAGTACAACTTTTGCTTTTCCATATGCCCTGCATGAATTATAAACTTGACATATGTTATTAAACTATTTTTCCTACTACAATGAATCTAAATTTAATTATTAGTGGTAGTAATTTAATTAGGGGAGATAATAGTCCCTGGTTTTGGGTAACCACTATGCAGTCTCATGGAAGCCTCATCGTCATTTAGAGTAATATAAAGGGTCAAAGGATTAAAAGGTTTGGAACCCACACGGGTATGGGAATAAAAATAGTCTATTTGTCTGTAGGTGGTGCATGCATTTTTTGGTTGAGTCCTTTCTCTTTCCATTCTCTTTTCTTTAATATGTTTTCTGTGTGTGGGGTTTCACCTCCTTCCTCGTAGCTTCACACCCTAGTGTTACTTCTAATTCTACCCACCATCAATGATCATATATGTTATTTTAAACTTCTTGCAGTCAAATTAACGTTTTAATCGTGCCCAAAACTATGGTATTATGGGATACACTGGGAATTTAACCTTTGCCTTTCCATATGTCCCTTCATGATATAAGCTTGACACACTTTATTAAACTGTTTTAGGAGTACACTTTTTCAACTTCACGATGCAATCTGATAGAATAGAAATGGTCTATTTTGTCTGTGGTTGGTTCACTTTTTGGTTGAGTCCATGCTCTTTCCCTTCTTATTTCTTTATACTATCTTTTATGTGGGGTTCTCCTCTTCTTTTACCTCCTTCCACTTAGCTTCAGAGCCTAATATACTTCGATCCACCGTCAGTGTCCTTTTTGTATATATATCCCACACGCACGGAAGTGGATAGCATTCATAATAACAACTTTCTTAAAACACAAGCACAAAAACTTACTCATTCACCAGAGTTTCCATTAATTGTAAGTAGTCCTGTCTTTTGTTTGTTTTCGTTTTAACTATCCGGTTTTCGTAGTCGACCTAAGTAATTTGGTTTTGCGCTAGGCCCTCCCTACTAAAAAATTCTTCATTCTAAGGCTTAAAGTCGAAACTTCTGGTTAAGGGTTGAGAGATTCCAATCATCCTGACAAAGACGTTGGTGCTGTGCTTTGTTCTGGTATCTATTATGGCTTTCCTTGGGTGCTTTGGATACAACCTAAGACGCGCTGGAGTTGCTGATGTCCGTGTTTATGTGGAAGGCGATATGGATGATGAATTGAAGAAATATACAAGCGATGAGTTGAAGAAATTCACCATGAATTTCTCAAATACCAATTTAATTGCCTGTGGAGGATTTAGCACAGTCTATTTAGCTAAGTTCCCTGATTCAACTCTCAGAGCTGTCAAGATCATGGACCGCAGCAGCGAGCGTCTCAACAGAATCTACAAACAGGAATTGGACATCTTGGTTCAAATCCAGCACGATAACATAATCAAACTTCTTGATCATTGTGAAGACGAAGAATTCGGGAACATGCTGGTATTTGAGCATGTTCCAAATGGGACTTTACATGACAAACTCCACGGAAACAATGGAATAATTCCATGGAGAAACCGAATGGCGGTGGCATTTCAACTTGCTCAAGCCTTTGAGTATCTCCACGAAAAATCTCCTCTACAAATAGTCCATGGTGATATCAAATCTTCAAATATATTGCTAGATGATCAATTCAATTGCAAGCTTTGTGATTTTGGGTCAGCGAAAATGGGATTTTCTTCTTCGGTTTTGCCACAAACGAATCGGGTGATGCTCGGTTCTCCAGGTTATACTGATCCTCACTACTTGAGAACTGGCATTGCCTCTAAGAAAAATGACATATATAGCTTCGGAGTCATTATTTTAGAACTTATTTCAGGGGTTGAAGCCTTTTCTTCAGACAGTGGGGAGAGACTAATATCGAAAGCTGCTCCTATTTTAAAAAATGTGTCAAAGGTAGCGGAAATGGTGGATCCATGCCTTGATAGGAATTACGATTTCGAGGAAGCTAAGGCTATGGTGTCACTTGCAACATTGTGCCTAAGTGATATTCCCGGTCTAAGACCCTCTGCTTCTGCAATGATGGAGACTATGAGAAGTAGAATATCATCTTCCACTTCCTTTCTCTTTTCAGTTGATAAAAAGGTTTGAGTATTCCTCAGTAGTGTTTATCAAAAGGATGAATTACAACTCACTACTATTTTTCTGTGTGAATAGGTGAGGTTCATGTAAATTTGTGTAGGGATCTGCCACAATTAAAAGATGTCATAGTTAGGCAAAGAATTAGTTCAAGAAACTCCTTACAAATTCAGAGTTGAAAGCTTGAAATTTTGAATTGTCAGTTTTACTAATTTTTCTGCCGTTTTTGGGGCTCACAAATGTAATCAATTACTCCAAAAAAAATTTGAGGAACTTCCATATTTTCTTCAAATTCGCTAGAATAACAAACATACAGAGATCACCAAGCTATCAGTTTAGTCCGTTTCTACTGTAGTTAGAAATCACTATTCTTTCTTCTGATTGTCATGCTTTGCTTAGACTTGAAGAGGACTTCTGAAAAATAAAACGTATAATTGGCTTACTTAGTGAGGGTGACAACAACACTAGATTTTTTCTTACCTTCACACTTAATAGTAGAAAAAGAAACATGATCTTATCTTTATTAGATGATGAGGATATCAAGGGTACCATCCTCTCTTATTTCAATGAGCTTTACACCTCAGAATGCTTCCCTCTTAAGATTTAAAGCATTATAACTCATCTCATACTCTCAGCATCAGTGAGCAATCTATCCTAGATGTACTATAGAGAACTAGTGAGATGAAGCAAACCATCAATTTCTTCAAATCACTCAAATTAAAGCACCTAGGCCAGAAGGTTTGCTTACCCTCTTCTACAAAAAGTACTGGCTTTTTATGGAAAATCCAGTAGCCGAATTTTGTAAATATGCTTTTGATTCTCATAGAATAATCCCTTAAATGAATACCACCTAATTATGCCTCATTCCTAAATGCACCAATGTGTTAAAGTATTCAGCCATGGAGATTTCGTAACTTGAAGAAGAAGCTAGATGAGGAAATAAGAGAGACGGTTATGAGAGAGGAGATCAGAAAAATATCTGCTTTCATTGTGTGTAAGTATTACAAGGCTAAGGCTACTTATAGACAGCTAAGCTATGTGTGTGCCGCTCATCATTTAACTACTCAATCATTAAGTAACTAACTACACTACTAACAACACCTTTAAGTTAGTTACAGTGGTCCCTACACTAACTATCTTCTACACTCCCCCTCAAGCTGATGGAAGAAAATAGGTTTTTCATTCCCAGCTTGGTAATCAGATACTCATGTTCTGGTGTGCAAAAGCTCTCAGTCAAAAGATCTGTTGGTTGCTCTCTTGTGCCAATATGCAAAGTTTGTATCATTCCTTCTTGTATTTTTTTTCTCTAACAAGGTGGCAATCAACGTCTATACGTTTGGCTCTCTTATGAAACATAGGATGAGTTGCTATTTGAATGGTAGCAGCTTTGCTGTCATAAACTAGCTGAACTGGTAATGTAACCGTCAATCCCAACTCCTTAACCAGTCCTGCTAACCAAATGATCTATGCCACTGTCATTGCCATACTTCTGAACTCTGCTTGAGTTGAACTCCTGGAAGCAGTGCTTTGCTTCTTGGATTTCTAGGAAATGAGAGCATTGTCAAGTTTCACCAAGTAGCTAGTTACAGACTTTCTAGTTTTAGTACAGAAGGCCCAGTTAGAGTCACAAAATGCTGTTAGACTTAGTTTTCCACCAGCTGGCATAAACAGTCCCAAGCCTGGACTTCCTTTTCATGTATCTTGCCACTCTTAATGTTGCAAACACATGACTTTGTTTAGGTCCATGCATGTATTGACTGGATACTTGAACTACAAAGGCCAAATCTGGCCTTGTCATGGTCAGGTACAGAAGTCTTCCCACAATTCTTTGATAACTGCTCATGTTCTCTAGTAGTGGATCATTACAGTCTTCAGGCTTTCCCATTGCTTCATCAAACTCAAATGAGTTTAGTTGTGATTGAACTCCAAAGGCGTGAAAGTAGTTTTTCCACCAGATAATCCTAGTTTTTCCACCAGATAATCCTAATTCTACCACCAATTCAAGAGCATACTTTCTTTGACACATATTTATGCTTTTCTCAGACCTGGAGAATTCAATTCCTAGGAAGTACTTCAGTTCACCAAGATCTTTCATCTTGAATTTCTCCTGAGGATCTTTTCTTGTTTGTTGAATTAGTTTTAGAGAACTCCCATTAATCAATAGGTCATCAACATATACTAGAACCACTACTAACTCCTTCTCAACCTTCTGAGTAAATAAAGAGTAGTTATAATGAGATTGAACAAAACCCAAACTAATCAAAACTTCAGGAAGCTTGATATTCCACTACCTAGGTGCCTGCTTCAAGCCATATAGAGACTTGTATAATCTACAAGCCTTCTATTGATACTCCCCCTGGCGTGAAAAGCCCTCAGGAACTTGCATGTATACTTCTTCAACAAGACCACCTTGAAGAAATGCATTATGAACATCTCATCTGGTAGATGAACCAACTGGCAGAGGCAATAAGAGCAACAACTGATCTCACAGTAACCATCTTTGCAACTGGAGAAAATGTTTCATTAAATCAAGCCCTTCCTGTTGATTGAATCCCTTAGCAACCAGCTGAGCCTTATATCTTTCCACCTCACCATTGGATTTATATTACACTTTGAATACCCATTTACAGCCAATAGGGTTCTTACCACGTGGGAGGTCCACTATAGAATAATTATTATTCTCTTTAAATACAGAGATTTCAGATTTCATAGCAGCCACCCACAAAGGATCTTTGCATGCTTCAGCAAAGGACTTGGGTTCAACAATAGCAGAACAAGCAGTAAGAGGTGCTGCATAGTGAGGACTGAGATGATCATACACATAGTTGAAAAGAGGATAGAAGCAAGGTTGTTTGGCCCCAATATAATCACTCATCCAAACAGGAGGCTTAGAGGACCTGGAGGATCTTCTAGGTTCAACTGGCGAGATGGTAGAACTTGGAGATGATGGGGGAGACAAAGAGAGTTGTTCAGTTGAATTATCAGAGGTAGTGGCAGGACTAGAAGGAGAAATAGGGGTAGAATTAAAATCAGTGGGTGTAGGACAAGAGGGAATATCATGATGGCCAGGAACATCAAGGACAAGGAATAATGAGGAAATAAACTCCTTAAGATTGTGCAAAGGAAACACATCCTCTCTAAAGTGTACATCTCTGCTAATAGTAAAGGACTTAGAACTAAGGTCATAAAAGTAATATCCCTTTTGAGAAGAAGAGTATCCTAGGTGAACTGCAGGAACAACCCTAGGACTAAACTTATCTGAGCCCTTTACTAGTGTAACATATCCTAGACTTCCAAATACCCTTAAGTGATACAAGAAAGGACCTCTATGATGGAGAATTTCAAAGGGAGGCTGGCCATGTAGAAGGACTGTAGACAATCTGTTCGGTAAGTATACAGTTGTTGTCACACACTTTCCTCAAAACTTGAGAGGAACAAAGCCTTGAAACCTGAGTGCTCTAGCCATGTCTAGGATAGATCTATGCCTTCTCTCAACAACACCATTTTGTTGAGGTGTATACATACAAGAACTCTGATGAAGAACACCATTCTCTCTTAACAAGTCACATACTTGATGATTAAAGAATTCAGTGCCATTGTCTGATCTAAGACATTTAATGGTGCAGTTAAACTGAGTTTTAACCATCATGAGAAAATCCCTAAGAAGTACAATAACATCAGCCTTAGTACTCATCAAGAAAATCCAAGTATATCTAGAGTAATCATCCACAACAGTCATAATAAATCTTCTACCATCATGTGTAAGAACCCTATAAGGTCCCCAAACATCAATGTGAACAAGGTCAAACGTAGAAGCAGAACAAGAGTTACTCAGAGGGAAAGGCAATCTTGTTTGTTTAGAAATGGGGCAAACAGTACAAACATGTTCTTTCAGCATAGCATGATTCAAACCACAAACTTTCTTCAAGACTCACAAAGGTGCATGACCTAACCTTCTATGCCATAATGAAGTAAAGTCACTATCACTAGACACAAAAAGACATTTGTAGTCACTACTACTAGTTTTATTTATATTACTACTAGCATGAAAAGCATTATTCACACAAGTATCAGCAGATGCATCTTTAGCCTTAGTTTTATTCAAATTGTTGCCACTGAAGTCTTCAACTTTTCCTTTGAACTGCTCTCCTTTTAGGATGCATAAACCATATGCTTCTCTCCCAATCCCTATCACCTTCCCAGTGAAGAGCTCATGAAACAAACAGATATCAGGATGGAAAGCAGGTAAGTGCTTTTTAAACATATTGATAAAAAGAACATATTTCATTTAATTTAGACCCTTCATTCTTACTATAACTAGTTATTTCGATTTTCCGATCAGATGAATGAACCGCCGTGAGCTCGTATGAGAGTTGGTTTGACTGCCCTAACTATGGCAGAATATTTCCGAGAAAGCTTGAACCCAATTCCTACAGTAATGAATATTTTTGCAAACATGGATTGAATTTTTTTAAACAATTTTTATGAAAAATTGTATCTTTATCCCGGAGCCTCGAAGGAAAAAAAATCGTTCTTTGCTTTGACTTTGATGAAAAATTTTCAGTTAAAATGGATTGGTCGTACCTATCCAATAATGGAATATGGATGCTACACATTTGAGTTCCTGAGTGATCTTAGATACTGAGAGTAGGTTGTACTTAAACTCAGGTATATATAAGACATCCTGCATACTCTTATTCATAAACACAGTTGAATCACCTGACTTTCTGATAGAAACTTGTTCATCAGTAGGTAAATGCACTTTGCTTTTAAGCAGATCAGTTAGATTTTTTGATTTGCCTAGAAGTTTTTCATTGTGGACCATATGATTAGTTGCACCTGTATCAACTATCTAGTTATAGTCAGCTAGACTAAAGAGCAACAATAATACCTGAACCAGGTGGCTTGGTTCTTGAGGCTCCAACCTAAACAACATTAGCAGCATGCTCTGCTTCTTTTCCTTTGTCCAACATAGTCACAACTTGGGAGTACTAGTCAGGAGGAAAAACAGGAGGTGCTACTGAGAGTTGAGAAAAATCAGCTTAAGGATAACCCTAGTAAGCTCGATAACTATGAGAATATCTTGGTGAATAGGCTTGTGGTGGTGGTGCATAGTGTTGTGGACCATAGTTTTGTGAGAAGTGTGGAACTGGTTGAGAATTTCCTTTGGAAGACTGATCATAGTAAGAATAGTTCTGACTAGCAGTTGTAGGCTGAAAATCACCAGTAGAAACATTATTGGCATATACATTACCCTAACTGGTAGTCAGCTGGATAGCCATGAAGTTTATAACAGTCATCTGTTACATGTCCTTTTAAATGACAAAAGTCACACTGCTGGTTAGACTTATCCATCTTATTCCTGTCAAAGTTGTTCCTATTGTCATAATGATTCTTAGGCTCAAACTGAGGCCTAGGTTTGAAGTTTCTGTGTGGCATTCTGTTACTCAGCAATGCAATTAAGTCATTTCCACGATGAGGACCATTAGAACTTCCTCCATTGTGACTCATTCTCTGAGTTTCTACATTTAGTATCACAACATAAGCCTGGTTCATAGTAGGAGTTGGGACAACCATCAACACCTGACTTTTAGCTCGAGCATAAGACTCATTTAAACCCATAAGGAATTGCCACAACTTCTATTGTTGGAAGTGTTCAACCTATTGCTTGGATTCAGGGCAAGCACATGAACAAGGAAGCATTAAGGCCTTAAACTCATCCCTCAGTGCCTTTAATTTCGAAAAATATACAGATACTGAATCAACAACCTGAGTCAAAGTGGCTATCTCCCTGTGAAGGTAGAAAGCCCTTGATGCATTAACCTTGTTGAACATTTCCTTAAGGTCCTCCCAAACTTTATAAGCATCAGAAGCATAAATCACAACACTAATCAAGTCCTTAGACACTGTATTCATAATCCAAGCTATAACTATAGCATCATATCTATCCCAAAGTTCATGAAGACTAGGATCATACATTTCCTTCTTACAAGTACCAAGCACAAAACCTAATTTGTTTTTTATCACGCAAAACTAACTTCATAGATTTACTCCATAAGGAATAATTCTTAGGTCCTTGAAGTTGAACAGAAATTAGAACCAAACCTTGCGTATCCAAAGGATGAATGTATGGAGGATGATTATGATGAACCCGGTCCTCTGATTGAACAACTTCTTGAGTCTGCATATTTGGAACACCTGTATTGTGGTTTCTCACAAAACTTTCTTCGTTCACTGCCATTGTTACTTCAAATTCAGTTACTTGATTTTACATAGATTTTTAATCAACAACAAAACAAACTTAGCTTCAATTATGCGAGAATCAACTAGAAATTAATTGCCACAACTCAAATTTGAGATGAGTTTTTTCCGATCGAAATATAGCTCGCTGGTAATTTGTTCTTCTTCCTAGACCTAGACTGAATATTGCGGATCTAACCAACGAGCTCTGGTACCATGTTAAAGTATTCAGCTATGGAGATTTAGTAACTTGAAGAAGAAGCTATATGAGTAAATAAGAGAGACGGTTATGAGAGAGGAGATCAAAAAAATATCTGATTTCATTGTGTGAGTATTACAAGGCTAAGGCTACTTATAGACAGCTAAGCTACATGTGTACCACTCATCGTTTAACTACTCAATCATTAAGTAACTAACTACACTACTAACAACACCTTTAAGTTAGTAAGAGTGGTCCCTAAACTAACTATCTTCTACAAAATGCTATCATTCTGAAAAAATATAGACCCTCTTTAATATCATGTATTAGACAGTAGCCAATATCATGTTAATAGGATTAATGATGTTCAGCCTAAAATGCATATATTTAGCCATTGTTGTCTCACATTTTAGTACTTTTAATTGTCTTTTAAGTATAAATGATATTGCTCTGTGCTTAATACTATATTTTTACTATGTAGAAATAAAGCGGTGTGAAAATGACAGATTTTGAGAAGAATAGGATAAATCGGGAAGTTGCACAAAAATGAGGCAAAGCTTAGTTGAATTGAAATTGCAAAATAAAAATGAATGGAAGACAAAATAAAGCACTAAGGGGACATCATGATGGTGCAATGATTGAAGAGTTAAAGGAAGCAAAAGAGAATGCACTTGAAATTTGAAGACGGTACCTGGCAACGAGAAACATAGACCCTGGAAATTTGTCTTGGGGAGACGCTCGCGCCAGGCCAAGTTTCGTGCAGTTTTTCCCGAGTTGGAATTGATTTTTAAAAGCCCAAGCCTTTTAGTACTCTATAAATACATATCCTACGGGGTTTTCATCAAATTTGGACCTGAAGAGAGCTTGGAGCAGCCGTGGAGACCGTAGTTACAGGGTTTTATCTTTTCTTCTCTGTAATACTTATTTGACATTTTTATTCGGATGATTTGTTGTGTTTCCTCCATGTGGAGCTAAACTCTTTAGTTCTAGGGTTTTGACACAAACATGGAAGTTGACGCTTGATTATCGTTTCTATCTATTAAATTTCCATATTTTTGGGTTGCTTATTTATTCTTGTGCTTAATTATTTAATTACTTGATCACTAGTTTGACACTATCTGTGGCTTGTGAATTGAACTAGGAATAGGAAATTTGCATGCGTAATAAGAATAAATAGAGCTTGTTGGATTAATCGTTTCGCTAATGAGGATAGGAATATACCCTTTAGCCTTGCTTATTTGAATACGGAGAAGTAAATGCGTTCTTGTTACCTCTAACAACCATAGAAATATAGGCGTTATAGTAGCATCTACAGGCTTGTGAGCAACTCGAAAGATGCTCATAATGTTAACATCAACCCATCAACTAGTAACACATAGGTAGAATGATTTGAAGACTCAATTGGATTATTAGTGGTCATAGCCCTAGATCTATGTCTTCTCCGATAAAAATTCGCTCTTTCTTGGTTGAAGTTCATTATTTGTTTTATTTTATTTTAGTTAGTTTATAAATATAATTTTGGATTTTATTCCTTGTTTAGATAATTAGCATTAGTTTAATTTAGTAAATAGTTAATAGTAAGTCTCTGTGGGAACGATATGTGGACTTTAAATATTATATTACTTGTACGACTGCTTATACTTGCTTGTGCATTTGGGAGCAACAAGTTTTTGGCGTTGTTGCTGAGGACTTAGAAATTAATTGTTTATCTAGATTAGACTTTTCTTTTTGTCTATTCAAGTTTTTTTTTTTTTTTTATTATTATTATTTTTGTTTTGTTTAATATTCTTGTATTCTTCTTGACATGGCATGTTGGAACGAAAATTTATCGAATGTTGGGTCTTCATGTTTAAATGATTTGTGTGAACTTTGTGAAGGACCCCACTTATGGAAAAATTGTTGTAAAATTTGGATCATACGGGGTGTGTTGTGTGACCCTTTTAAATTCTAGGATTTGAACTTTTGTAAATGGGGGTGGTGGTCAGTGGAATGAGTGTCCTAACTGTTGTTCTAGTCTCTCAAGTGATTTTCATAAAGTGGATGTTCTAGGCGATACTTGGCTATTGGTTCGAGCTCACCGATTAGAGGTATGGGGGGATTATCTTGATGAAATTACAAGTGACATGACATAATTCAGGAAAGAAAGAACAAAGCTCGGACAAGAGATAGACCAATGTGGCTCAGATATCCATGACCTGCAAGCTCAATGGAATAAAAAGGTTGAGGCGTCTGATGCCCAACTACATATTATCTTGGATAGTGGCCAGCATGTGGAGCAGATAAAGGAATTCCAACCATTTGATCAGATCTTTGTTGATGATACCAATGTTGGGGAAGTGTACAAAAGTGAGTGATGTAAAAAATAATGCAGTTTTAGAGTTGGGGAGTGTTGGTCCTCATTCTAAACATTTTTCTACATTATGTTTGGTTGGCGACATGGAAATCAAGCATTCCACGCCGATGAAGAAGTGTATAGATGAGGAACAAGAGTCTTACATCCTAAAATTTGCCACACCAAAAAGATAAAATGACATTCCTTACTTAAGAGTCAAGAAGTGCAAAATGTGACACCTATTGCTTGGTTCCTTTACTTTCACACCACCACCCCAGAAGCGTGATAGAAAATTTGATGCAAAATTAGGGGTGAAATTTATAAGTATGAGGTGGAGGTAAAATTCGATCCACATCGTGCTGCGACGTTAACTAAGGCGCTTGTTGGGAGGCAACCCAGCTTGTAATTTATTTTTATTTTATTTTATTTTTACAATATCACGTTTTGTTTTGTTTTTGTTTTGCAGATTAGGGGAAGTCTGAGTACCCGAAGTTGAAAGTTGAGGAGCATGCCAGAGTTTTAAGTGTGGGGTCATTCGCCCCTTGATGATGAGATCATGTTGCTAGCCAGGCCCTAGAGGGTCTCAGGGAGTATTTCTCACCTTTGTTTTCATTTTTTTCTCTGCTATAATGCATTGAGGACAACGCATAATCTTTAAGTATGAGGTGGGTACTTCCGATTTTTGAGGTCAAGGATGATTATGCTATAGGATTTTTATTTCTTAGCCTTATATATATTAAAAAAAATCAAAAAGATTTTTCTTTCTTTCTTTCTTTCTTTCTTTCTTCGTTCTTTTATTTTTCTTTTAAACTTCTTTTTCTCTTTTAGTGGCATGGATCATCCACCTCTTGGGTTTTCTTATGGCCTCGGTTCTTTCCCCGGGGGGGGGGGGGGGGGGGGGGGGGCTTTGAACCGAGTAATTTTTTATTTTTTAGGATTAAGTTTTTTTTAGGAGTAGTATAAGAGGGAGAAGAAAGATCTTGTGACTTGTTTGATACTAGCATATTTAGGTCTAAGCTTGAGTAGTACTTTCTTGTGAGTGCTTGAGTAATGAAAAAAATAGCGGACATTCTGACATCTACACTCATGGTTGTGATTCTGTATATAGCTTATTCTTATTTTATAGTTCGTCGTGATCTTACCTGTCCTAGAGTAGAATTGATCCATCTTGATTGAGACTTGTGTCATGTGTGGTGAGGATTTCTTGCATGTATTTCATGTTTTCCATCATAGTCTAGAACTTGCCCTGCATGTTATTGAAGCGAAATAAAAAGTGTTGTTCTGTTTAAAAGATGATTATAGGCTTTCTTTGATATGTCTTGTAAATTTTAGCCTTTTCAGAAATTGTACCACTAGTTAGCCCTTTGAGCTTGTATCCTTTCATCTGTTAGACATATTTTTGTCTTGATCTTTTTTGTTGAATCCCTGGCTTTTGCACCTTCTTTCTTGAGTACTGTAACTTAGACTGTGATATAATTATTAAATCTGAAGAAAAGGGACGGTCAAGTAAAAAAATGGTGACCAATGACAGCTGCAAAGTAATGAAAAGGCCCTCTTAGAAAGAATATGATATGAAAAAAAAAATTGAATCGTTCTTGATATGATGAGAATTACTACTGAAAATAATTGATGAAGAGAGGGCTGAAAATAAAGTGAAGATTTGAAAATAATGGGTGATAAAGTATAAAAGTGCAAGTGCTTAGAGAAGTGTAAGTCACTGTTATATAGTTTTCCTACCCATCCCCTAGCCAACGTTACACCCCGTTAAAGTCCTATTTGATTCTATTCGAGCACATTTAATTAGTAGAGATGTACATAATGGGCAAGCCTATGGTTCTTTACGCATACATGTGAATTTCATTGTGAGTGCGAGAGTTGTGCTTTGATGCTAAGTCCTTAATTTACATTCATTCCTTGAATTGAGTGTGTGGACTATTTCTTCTTATGAGGGCACTTATTTCATAATAGATAGGTGATGTTATTATATTTCTTTGACAGAGTAGGTGAGAGAGCTTAATTTTGATGAGTTAGAATCCGTCTCTGAGGTTAGGAGGTTAGACGTTTGTTGTTTGTTTGTTGATTTGTATATCTTGCATGATGATCAAAAAGTATATATTTGATGGTTTGAGTCGCTATATGGTCTTATTGTTGGTATCAACCAAAGTGGTGGCGTTGCTAAGCTTGATTTATTGAGAGTGTTTTTAATGCTTACTCGAGGACGAGCAAGAGTTTAAGTGTGGGGTGGTGATGTTCGACCTAAAATGCATATATTTAGCCATTGTTGCCTCACATTTTAGTACTTTTAATTATCTTTTGAGTATAAATTATATTCCTTTGTGCTTAATACTATATTTTTACTATATAGGAATAAAGCGGTGTGAAAGTGACGAGATTTGGAGCAGAATAGAATAAATGGGGAAGTTGCACAAAAATGGTATAAAGCTTACGTTGAATTGAAATTGCAAAATAAAAATGAATGGAAGACAAAATAAAGCACTAAGGGAACATCTTGATGGTGCAATGATTGAAGAGTTAAAGGAAGCAAAAGAGAATGCAATTGAAATTTGGAGATGGTACCTGGCAGCGAGAAACATAGACCCTGGAAATTTTCCTTGGGGCACCGCCTGCATGGGTGTCAAGTGGGCCGGGCCATTTTAACGTGGGCCACAAGGGGTCGGGTCAGGGTTGGGCCGGGCTTGGAGAGGGAAAGGGTGTCCGGCCCAGCCCACCTCGGATAGGGGCTACACCTCGGGCTAAGCGGGCCCGTTAGTGGGCCGGGTCGGGTTTTAATTATTTTTTAAAAAAATTTTAATACTAAAATTTATTAAGTTTGATACTTTAAAATCTAGTTGTTGTCAACTTTATTTTAACCATCAAGTTCCTTAAATTATACTTTGGCCGTATTTTCAATCTATAAATACCATTCATTCCTCTCCATATTATCTCACAATTCCCTACTCTCCTCTTTCTCTAAATTTCCTACTAATCTAAATGGGAACTAAATGGAACAATGCACATGAGTTTTGATACTAAATCAAAGTTCTTAATTTAATTATCTCATCTGATCCTAAGTCCTAATGTCATGTGCAGATTGTCACACCTCCATCATCGGCGGAGACATTTCAATACGCTAAAAAATATTTAATTATTATTATATATAAAATATTTGAAACTAATAAGATTTTATTAATATATATATATTATATATATATATATATATATATATATATATATATATAACTAATAGTTAATATTATTATATACTGTATAACCTATTGAAATATTTTTGAACTTGTGTAAGCCAACAGCAAGATAGTAACTTAAAAGGGATATTTGATTTATTTCACGCATCAGCAATTTCAGAGGCTTGTCATTTCACTGATTTTGTCAGCCTCTTATAAAGTTATAATATCTTGTTGCTTTTGGGCACTGATCAATGTTTGTCCCTCCTTGCAGAAATTTATCTTGGAGTTGCTGCTTGTGTATGATTAGTTTTACAAAATTACATTTATAGTTCTATTTTGACTGCGTACAGATTATTATTCTTGTAAATAAAATTATAACACAAATTTGAAAAGAAATTCAAAGGCTCAGTGAGCCTTTAGTTTTATTAATCGATAATTGCAAAGTCGAATTTAAACTTTAAAGCTTACAAACTTACATTTACTTTTCTTTGATTTCGTAAACATAAACTAGAAAAAGAAAATTCAATTTGACAACTCTTTAAATTTAAATCTACATATTTTTCACCATTTTATTCAATTCTTCCATATTAACATTAGGAGGAATTGACTCAAAATTTTCATAATCGACATCTCCATACATTGGAGATGTTTGTACCGATGGATCTCCAAGTGACATTATATCTTCAAGTTGCTGGTCTTCTCTTGGATCTTGTTCTCTTCCTTGATTTCTTCGCTCTGATCTAATCCAATCTCTGAAACATACTAGAACATTCATTGTGTTGCTGCACAATGAGTGTCGGTTGTCTCCGAGCTGCTGCCTTCCTTGGCTAAATGCACTTTCTGATGCAATAGTTGACATTGGAACATTTAGCACATCTCTAGCCATTGTTGAAAGAACGGGAAATTGTCTTCTATTGTTCCTCCACCAATCTAGTTCATTAACTCCATCTTCGAAAGACTCCTATGGCTGTCTCAAAAAAAATTGAAGCTCATCAAAGTTTGTATTACTTTGTTGAGGTGCTATTTGAGACCAAATAGATAATCTAGGAACACCCATGATAGGCACACTTTGTGCCTGTCTTTTAGAAGATGAAGTTTCGTTAGAAGGACCACATGGGATAGAAGTCAGTGTAGCATTATCAAGTAATGTAGAATAATGGTTATATAATTGTTGTGCGTAATCATTTGCATCACACATAGCCTTAAGAAGGGATGGTTCCTCAGTAGTTTTAATATCTAAAGAAGTATATATAATACGGGTCAATCTGACATATTAATATATTTAATACACGGATTTAATATAGCACCAACTAAGTAAATAGGAGGAATAGGAAAGAAATACTTTTTGAATTTAATTATCATTGCAGTAACAACATCTGTGTAACCTTCTTTAAACTTATATTCTTTAAGCAAATAAGAGATATCAGCTAGATAAGCTAAAATGTTACAAACAGTAGGATAATAAGCACCGGAAAATTCCAGAGTAGCGAAATAAAATTTTTCTAAAAAATCTACAACATCCTTAATTTTGATCCAATCAAAATCACTTAACATTAACTAGGGATATCCAGTAGCAAATTGGTTAAAAGTTGCAGTTATAGGAACTTTATATTCAACACGAGTTTTTAAGAAAGCATAAGTAGAATTCCACCTAGTGTCTATTTCTTCAGGCATAAATCTTGGTCTAAGATTATTTTGTCTGCATTTATTTTTAAATTCAGCAAGTCGCTTCCTATTATTATTTCCTTGAATAAAACCAACTGCGTGTCTAATTTTCTCAATCACAGGCTCAAAGAAAGAAAGACCATCTTGAACAATTAAATTGTAAATATGACAAGCACACCGGACATGAAATATTTCAGGTAAAGGTGGAGACAACTCAGATTTTAAACTGTCAATAGCAGATGTGTTGTTAGAAGCATTATCAAAGGCCATACATAAAACTTTGCTTGTAAGACCATAATATTTTGCAATGATAGTGACAGTATCAGATTGAATTGTGTAGTATGTCTACGGTCTTCATCATATTGAAAAGCTAAAATACGTTTTTGCATATTAAAATTATCATCTATCCAATGACAAGTAATTGTTAAATAATCATTTCTATTAACAGCACGACCAAGATCCGAGGTGAGAGAAACTCTACAAGGGAGATATGTCAATAAATAACGTAGATAAAACAGATATTGTCCATGAAGTCTAAAAATATCAGATCTACAAGTAGTTCTAGGAATACCGCTAAACATAGGATTATAAATTTTTTGTATATAATGAATAAAAGCATCAGAAGAAGCAAAGGTGAAAGGCAAACAACCCACAGCTATCATTTTCGCTAATTCTTCACGATCCTTCATTTTATTATATGATCCACTTAATGTACCGGTCTTTAGGTTTAGTTTGTTTGGGTTAATCCCCCGGTGGCACCCCGAGCTTTTGTTATCTCTTCTTTCCAATTTGGGTGATTGTTATCCAAATGTCTAGTCAATTGACCTGTCCCCCCTTTACTACCCCCGGTGCTATGCTTATAAGGTATCTCACAAATTTTACATGCAACATAATTCGGATTATTTTCTAATCGGGCAAAATAATTTCACACTAAGCTAGTTTTTTTTCGGGCTCCTTGAGGTAGTGGAGGACGACCCTGAGCCTCAGTTCGAGACTGAGCAATATCATTAGCGGGACTAGTGGGTGTATTATTGTCATTATCATCATCGTCTACTTGTATCTCAATTTCATTCTCATCTTCTATACCGTGTACGTTTCTTGTAATTCTATATAATTCATATCATGTGCACCCACACCTATGTCGCCTATTTCACTAGGTGGTGCTTGCGGAAGACGAGTATAATTTCTAACACTAGTACTACCCCTACCACTACCACTACTGAATTTTTTCTTACCGCTACTACTATCATCGGGACATAAAGCTTTACCGATTCTTTTTAGTGGTTCCATTATGCAAATTAAAATAACAAAAATTAAAATTAAAATGCAAGAATTAAAGTACTAAATAAAAGTAAGAGATGGAACGAAGGTACCGAATTCTCGGAGATAACGAAATAACAACGTGATCGTAAATTGATGAATTGAATACTTGAAGCCTTCCACTTGATCTTGTTAATTGCAAGTTTGCAAAAACAATTAAAGTAGAATACTAAAATTATAGAAATTGCTGAAAATTAAGAGGGAAAGTGAGATAAAATGAGAGGATTGCAGTAAAAAATGATGAAATGTATGAGGTATTTATAGGTGAAAAATGGGTTAAACTGTAATTTTTTAAACTTAAAGGTCAAAAATAGTTTTAAGGGGTTAAGGGGTCCTTTTTTGGGCCAACGGTTGAATTACCAATCTTTCCGTTGGCAACGGTCACTTGGCCACTTTGTTAATTCTTTGGGGCCCACCTGCCCATTATTAATTGAAAAAAAAAAAACAAAGGAAGAGCTAACTAGTTTGAAAAAAAAAACAAAGGAAGAGCTAACTAGTTTTCAAACGTTGGAAAAGGTCACTGCCCACTTTATTAATTCTGTGGGGCTCAGCTGACCAGTGACCACTAATTTTTTTTTCTAAAAAAGGAGAGCTAATTAGTTTTCATTTAGTAGCAATTAAATATTAATGGATCCGACTCCTCTTCATTTTCATTGTCTCCATTTTCCCCAAGTTCTTACTTGAATAAGAGACACATTACATGAGTTAAAATTAATGGTTAAGTTTTAATTAACTAAAGTAAGATTCTAACTATGGTTTGAATAATTAATAAATATTTCATATATTTGCTTCCAAAATTTTAAGAATCCCACAATTATAGCTACAACTATTTTATTGGGATACAATGTTTTTAAAATACTTATTATTAGTAATAAATCTAGTACTTATCTTTTTTTTTTGATTTATTTGAAGTGGGACGGGCCGGGCCGGTGCCCCGGTGGGCCATCACCCGGGCTGCTGGTGGGCCAGGCTGGTGGGCTGTCCACATTGTCCGGCCCAGCCCCCTAATAAAACCCACCTAGCCCAGCCCCTTACACCTCTTAGTGGGCTTGGGCCGGGCCGGGTCCGGGCTGGCCCGGCTCACTTGACACCCTTGCCGCCTGGCGCGAGGCGTCGCCCCTGCGCGTTGCTCCAGGCCAAGTTTCGTGCAGTTTTTCCAATCCGAGTTGAAATTAATTTTTAAAAGGCCAGGCCTTTTAGTACACTATAAATACATATACTTCACGATTTTTATCGAACTTTGGACTAAGCTTGTCAAGTGGGCCTGACCGGGCCAAATAAATGCTGGTCACATAGGGCCGGGCCGGGTCATAGTTAGTGGGCCGGGTTGGAGGAGGGAAAGGGGTGTCCGGCCCAGCCCCCTACCCGGGTAGGGGTACATAGTGGGCTAAGTGGGCCGGGCCGGGTTTAATTTATTTTTAAAACAAATTCTAATACTAAAATTTATTAAGTTTGATACTCTAAAATCTAGTTGTTGTCAACTTTATTTTAATCATCAAGTCCCTTAAATTATACTTTGGCCCTATTTTCAATCTATAAATACCATTTATTCTTCTCCATCTTGTTTCACAATTTTCTACTCTCCTCTTTTCCTAAATTTCCTACTCATCTAAATCTCTCTCTCTCTCTCTCCCAACTTCCAAGTTCAAATTTCAAAATTTAAATTTAATGGATAATGACAATCCTCTACCTCCTCCTCCAATCCGAAGATCAATTTCAAGTCCGGTGTGGTTGCATTTTGAGCGAGTAGACGAGGAACATGTTAAATATCAACATTGTGGTCAAATATATCTCCATAAGTCCATACCGGTTTTTGGGGGTACCGGTCGTTCATAGGCACTTAGAGAAAAGGCACAAAATTGAACTTTGAAGTTTATCTCTTCTTTAAATTTCTCCATCGATGCTAGCGTTTTGAACTTTTCATTTGTAATAAATTAACCGTTCAATTTATATGTTTTGAATTTGCAATGTTATCAATTTAAGTTTGAAGTTTTATTTTAAATTACTTATGTAGTATTGTATCACATTCTCAAATTTTTATAATTTTTAGCACTTAAATAGCCGTTGGGAGTCTTCATTCCAACAACATATTAAAGATATACACAAATATACCATTAACATATATAAGATATACACAAAAATGGCATGTCCAGCCCAGCCCTCTAATTTTTTCCACTAGCCCAGCCCACCACCCTCTTACCGGGTTGGGGGGCCGGGCCGTTATGGGCCGGGTTAGGTGGGCCGGTCCCGGGCCGACCCGGCCCAATTGACAGGCTTACTTTGGACCTGGAGAGAGCTTGTAGCCGCCGTAGAGGCCGTAGTTACAGGGGTTTTATCTTCTCTTCTCTGTAATACTTATTTTGACATTTTTATTCGGATGATTTGTTGTTTTTCCTCCATGTCTATGTGGAGCTAAACTCTTTAGTTCTAAGGTTTTGACACAAACATGAAAGTTGACGTTTGGTTATCGTTTCTATCTATTAAATTTTCATATTTTTGTGTTACTTATTTATTCTTGTGCTTAATTATTTAATTACTTGATCACTAATTAGACACTATCTGTGGCGTGTGAATTGAACTAGGGATAGGGAATTTGCATGCGTAATAAGAATAAATAGAGCTTGTTCGATTAGTCATTTCGCTAATGAGGATAGGACTATACCTTTTAGCCTTGCTTAGTTGAATACGGAGAAGTAAATGCGTTCTTGCTGGCGACCATAGAAATATAGGCGTTATAGTAGCATCTACAGGCTTGTGAGCAACTTGAAAGATACTCATAAAGTTAACATCAACCCGTCAACTAGTAACCCATAAGTTGAACGATTTGAAGACTCAACTGGATTGTTAGTGGTCATAGCCCTAGATCTATCTCTTCTCTGATAAAAATTCGCTCTTTCTTGGTTGAAGTTCATTATTTGTTTTATTTTATTTTAGTTAGTTTATAAATATGATTTTGGATTTTATTTCTTGTTTAGATAATTTGCATTAGTTTAATTTAGTAAATAGTTAATCATAAGTTTTTGTGGGTACGATATTTGGACTTTAAATATTATATTACTTGTACGACTTCGTATACTTGCGTGTGCGTTTGGGAGCAACAATTAAACCTTTTCTGCTTGAAATTATTGGACCTAGTCAAACCAGCTTCCTGACCAATAAAAAGAGCAAGCTCGGATATTTATATACAGGAATACATTAGTCATTTCAACTTGACTATTTCACTGGTTGCTTGCTAGACTAATTATTCAATATTTAGATGTTGAGAATCCAAATACAATATCATACTAATATTTATATATGTATTTAGAATCAAAATCTTAACCTTTAAAAAAAAAAAAAGGACGCCTCCTTAATGTTTTCTTGTTTCTATTGGAATTTAAACATTAATTTCTCAAGATCATTTCTCACATCATTGATGATTCATCAGTAGGTATACCATTTGATACTGTCTAAATTCATTCTTTTCTCCCTTGTTTGGTTTTATCCAAAACCAGAAAAGAAGAAAGAAAGAAGCTAAATGAATTCAATGGAAATGATTTTTCCTGGCTTGTACAACACCTAATCCAGCATCTCCATATCGTGCAAGAGATGTTTTGTCAGGAATTCGCTGAAGCACTTTTGATTTGTTTGGTGCTTCAATCATGAAAATTAGAAAACAAAAGATTGAAGAAAAACCATTTCATATTTGCACCAAACAAAAAACAAAATGTTGAAACAATGTAGATACGACGAACCTAATGCCCACAAAACACGGGGAAATACAAGAGGGTCCCCTGTGCATGGCAAAGATCAGAGAGGAAGACTAAGTTGACTACAGGAAACTTCTCATCCTCTACATCCCTGCTTTCATGACGTATATCAGTATATGGATTTATTACTTACCAACAAAACCATGTACGCCAACAGCAATATTTTATTACTTAATAGCCCTATATTAACATTATCTCGTTCTTTTGAACAACAACAATCGATAATTCAAATGATTAAAACTATTCATATTTTAGATTATGATTTCATGTTTTTAACCAAGGTTTCGGTTTGTCTGTGTTCTCTAATCCGTTCCGAAATATATAATTAGTCCTTTGTGAGGTACTCACTCCGTCCCAATTTATGTGATATAATTTGATCAGACACGGAGTTTAAAAAAAAAAGAAATACTTTTGAAATTTGTGGTCTAAAACAAGACATAAACATCTATACGACTGTAAATCATTTCATTAACGATAAAAGAAAAAACTTTTAGTTAAATTATTTCTAAATGTAAAATGTATCATTTTTTTAGGACAGACTACAAAGAAAAGTATATTACAGTATATACTTTTTACATGTCTATTTGCCATTGACATAAGGGTAGGATACAAAACAAATGGGTTGGTACAAGGTAGACCGGGCATTATTTTACATGTTTTTAAGGTTATGTGCATTAGTCTTTCTTTTTCCAAACTTTGTTTCCAATCAATATGATGTTTTAAACTTCTTACAGTCAAATTAACGTTTTAGTCGTTTCCAGTCAAAACTATGGCATTATATTATTGGATACGCTGAAGGGTATAACTTTTGCTTTTCCTTTTTTTTTTTTTTTTTTTCCATATTTCCCTTTATGAATATATATAAACTTGATACAGTTAATTAAACTATTCGTTTTCCTACTACGTTGAATAGTACTCTCTCCGGATAAAAGAGTGTCCACTTAGCCTTTTTTCTTGGTTTAAAAAATCTATCCACTTATCAAATCAAGAAAGAATTAATCTTATTTTTTCAGATTTGCTCCTATTAAGTGCTATGTGATCAAATCTCAATATCTATTTAATTAGGAGTAGCTTAGTGAAATTACCTCTTTTTGTCTAGAAGCCAATATTTTCTTAAAGGATGTGCAAATGGCTAAATGAACACTCTTTTTTATCCGAAGGGAGTAATAATTAGTGGTACTGTATTTAGGAGTACAATAATTTTTTTTTTTGCGGATTGCCCTTCATTTGGGGTGGTCTTTAATTTTTGCCTTTCACATTGGTGGTCTTTAAGTTTTACCCCTCGCCTAACATCCCGAAGTTGTGGGTTAGAATCCCAGCTCTGTAAAAAAAAAAATCGCAAAGCAGAATTTTGCAAATCTGCCCAGCGAAATTTTGCAGCACAGACAGAATTTCTGTCCATGCAAATTCCGCCTGTGCCATGTAAATTCTGCCTGAAAGGCAAAATTTAAAAACCACCATTTTGAGGGGTAAAAATTAAAGACCACCCCAGCGAAGGGCAATCCTGCAAATTGCCCCAATATTTTTCTCCTTAGATAGACCCTGGTATGCAAGCACTTCAATCTCATGGAATAGAAATAGTCTATTTGTCTGTGGGTGATGCATGCACTATTTGGTTGAGTCCTTTTTCTTTCCCTTCTCATTTTTTAGTGGGCGTTTGGACATGCGATTTCATCTCATGAGATCTCAAATCATCCAAAAAGGCATAATTTGGAATTTCAAATCATGATTTCAATTTTTTTAAATGTAAAAGTTGACCAATAAGTTATATTTTGTAAAATAGATCCATAAATTGGTATATATATATTTACCAATCATGTTTACCAACCATTTATATCAAATATTAAAAGATCTACAAGTTAGTAGTATATTTATAACAAATTTACTCTTATCAACCATGTGAGAGGATTATATTAAATTGTAGTTACACTACAAAATATGTTCAATTTTTAATTTTATTGAACTAAAATTTAATTCATTGATGTTGTATTTTTTAGAAAGATCTTTTAGTAGCGTATTAATTTTGTCATGAACTATGACTTGCTCATTTGGCAAGATTGTATAATAATTGGAAAAACTTTGATGGTTTTCACAACTTGTGGGGAATTTTTATGTGTATATAAAAAAAATACAACTTAAGAAATCCAAATAACATGTCCAAACAAAACAAAACTTCAACTTCAAATCATGTCCAAACGACTCCTTATTATGTTTTGTGTGTGTGTGAGTGAGTGTGTGTGTGTGTGGGGGGGGGGGGGGGGACTGAAGAAGCCTTAGCCACTCCACCGTCACCGCCCCTTTATATATATATATATATATATATATATATATATATATATAGGATGAGTTTTGATTCTATTGCGATACACAATCTAGACACATTTAAAAAAAAAAGAGGCTGATAGAAATATAATCACTACAGCCAAGACAAAGATAGATTCGATAAAAGAAAGCTCTGCTAAGTTTATCATAAAGTCTAGGCTAATATAAAAAATTCCCCCATTATTTGTCATATCTACTTCTATTAATCCTATTATTGACTTTTTTAGATTTGACCACCTATCATCATAGATTACTACTAATACTTTGGTTCCCACTGTGGTTTGTATCAAGTTTTAAACAATCCTACTCGGTACTTCCTCACTCTTGTATGTCTTCTTATCATATAGTTATATCTCTAAGTTTCTGTTTATCTCCTTTTTTTCTTTTTAATAATCTGGACTCCGACCAGTTATGAATCTTATTACACTGTTCATCTCTTTCACTTAACCTTTGTTCTTAATAACCCTCTTCTTTAACCACACCCCAGAGATGGCCAACATTTATTCCTTTATAATCTTTTGGACATTTTAATGGCCGCTCAACACCTAGGAATTTACAGGTTAATCCATCGAGTTTATGAAGAAATTAAGATAATAACCATATACTAAGAGTAACAGATTCATAATAACAAGAAAATACTTAAACATAGATTTATATAACATAGATTTACAATAAATACTTTGATAATGTACATAACTAGGAGAGTAATACAGAAACATAGTTATAAAAACTTACATGACTTAAAGACGGAGAGAGGTTTCCCTTTCGGGGAAACCCAAAAACTACTTCTCACACTTGGAGGATTATTGAAAAACTAGTACTATTTTACAATAGAGGTTTATAGTCCAAAGGTTTGGATTGGGAAAAAGATTTGAGGCATATGGTGAAAGGGAAGGGTGATGTGTCGTGAATTTTGGCACATTTTGTGTCTTTTTCACTAGAAGTGTTGCTTATTTTAAAGTGTTTTTATGTCGTTTCTTATGTTATTTTGGTGTTTTGTAGGGTTGGTTGACTAAGGAACGGAAATGATAAGAAATGCTGAAAAACAGACAACTTGGAGCAAAAGGACGGTCCGTAACTCGAGTTATGGATTGTAACGTGATCCGTACCCTGAGTGGAAGATCCAGATACGTGCCGCTCAAAAGGACGGTCCGTAACTCATGTTACGGGCCGTAACGTGTACCATAATCTGAAGGAAATTTCCAGTAAGAAGCCTAAGTGTTGTCACATGTTACGCCCAGAAGGATTGTCCGTAACACAGGTTACGGGGCGTAACGTCATGGCGTAACGCATTGGCCATTGAACACTGAAGCCATGATCCGCTGGAAGATACGGACCGTAACCTGTGTTACAGTCCGTCGCAAGAAGCTATAACGGTTGACCTAATATCAAGCTGACAAAGGACGGAACCGAAGGACGGACCGTAACCTGTGTTACGGTCCGTAACGATGATGCGAAGGGTGTTTTTGTCCAGAACTTTGGCGTGATTTTTGGCCCTATAAATAGTTAAAGTTAGGCTTTTAACATTTATTCTGATCTTTTGGGAGCATTAACTTTAAGCCTTGGATATTTGTGAAGTGGTTGGAGCATTTAAAGCATCAACTTCAGCCTCATTCCACATTGTATTAGCATTGTAAGTACATTATGTTAACTTTTAAGCTTTCTTTGTTAACCAAAATGATGAGTAGCTAATTTTAATTCTAAGGTTGTGGATCCTAGGATAGTTATTATGTGAATGGGTTTCTACTATTGATATATGCATAATGGTTGTTGGTATTTATTCTATCTTTGTGCGTTAGCATTGGGTAGTGATTGCAAGCATTAGCCTAAGCCATTATACTAACTTTTCTTGGGAAAGAGAGTTAGTATTGGTAAGATTGAATAACAATGACTCGGGGCGTTACCCTCATTTAATGGACTAACTTAGGGATAAGAACAAGTCTAATTGGCATTATTGGTCGCTCTTCGAGTTCAACTCTTTTGCATTTCGAAAAATCATAAAGAGGAAATACGGCCTAACTGTTGGGAAACATTAGGAAGTCCTTAAGAGATCAAGTGCATACTCTTAGAACAATCATTAGAAGTATATCACATTGAAACCTGAAGCATAATATCTAATCAAAGCTAGGAACACAACCTTAGTCTCTCTCTCGCATAATTACAATTCAAGTCAAAGCATTCGTTTACATTACACACCAAATATTTCAAACTATTCGGAATAGGATTAAAGCCTTTAAAGACTAGTATCGCATACAATTAGTACCCTTTTCTCTCCATATTCCCTGCGGGATTCGACCCCAACCTTGTTTGGGTTATTATATTTGACAACGACCGCTTTACGCCACTCATAGGTGTAATTTGAGCGTATCAAATTTTGGCGCCGTTGCCGGGGAATACGGTTTTGAAATTACTGATTGTTGTGTACTTTTCTTTAAAACTTTTTCTATTCCATCACACCTTGTTTCCTGTTTTGGTGAACCAGGTAAACATGGCAGGAAGACATAATCGTAATCAAGGAAACCAAGGTGGGCTCCAAGTGAACCCACCTGCACAAGAAGAGGAGGAAGATGAGAATATATTTGCGGAATTCATCAATGAAGCTGATTATGCTTTTGCTGTGGTCCCTCCTAGGATTGGAAATGTTACCTTCAAAATTGATAGTTCTATCTATCAGCTACTGAAACTTGAAGGTTATTTCTGAAATTCTTCGGAGGACTGTCCACTCCGACATTTGAAGAACTTCCTGCATGTATGTGCTCAACAATCTCAAGGTGCTGTTTCTGCTGATGCACTTCGGTTACGGGTCTTCAAATATTCCTTGGCTGGCCAAGCAAAGGAATGGTATGAAGAGCTTTCCAGCAATTCTATTCATACCTGGAGCGAGCTAGCCAATACATTTCTGAAGAAATGGTTCCCACCGAGCAAAAAGGCTGAACTTCGAGATAAGATCTTTGAGTTCAAACAGCTCCCGGGGGAACAATTATATTCGGCATGGGAGCGGTTCAAGTACTACCTAGCTCAATCTCCAACTCGCGTGTTTCCGGATGCTATTCTCACCGAGAAATTCTACAAGGGCTTAGATACAATGAATCATATTGCTGTCAATACTGCTGCGGGAGGATGCTTCATGGACAAGTCATTTATCAACATCACTCGTTTGCTTGATAAACTCACCACCCACAATCAAGCTTGACATTCAACTGGTAGTGAGAGTCTTTTTTTATGGTAGTCCATCACTAGTTGCTGTTGCAAAAGAAAACCACGAGAGATATCATGCCTTTGCTCAATTGAAAACCACGGTAGATCTATTATCAAAGAAGTTGGCAGAAAAGGATGCACAGGGGGTAAATGTTGTTGAGGAATTACCACCTCATCCACAGGGGATGTATCAAGTCCCTGAGGGGATGTATCAAGATAGGCAACAACATTATGAAGATGCTAATTATGTCAACAACTCCTAAGGGGGTTATCAAAGGCAAAATTATCAAAGTCCGGGCCATCATCCATGGCAAAAGCCTCAACACCAATTTCAAGGGAACAATTACAGCAGAAATGATTAGGGAAATCCAAATCAAGGGAGTTACAATAACAACAATTATAGCAATACGAGCTCTAACCCCTACATTCCACCAAGGGGGAAAGCATCAAGTTCCCAACAGTGGAGAGACAATTCAGCTAGCAACTTTGCTAGCAATGCTGCTAATGATTCTGCGGAGCTGAAAAGTATGATGCAGAAAATGCTAATGAACCAGGACAGAACTAAAAGTACAATAAAGAGAATGTCTCAGGTTCAACTATCTCATTCAACTGCCATTCAAAAGCTTGAATCGCAATTCAGAGACCTTTCCAGAGAAGTGCATACTCCTCAACGTGGACAACTACCAAGTGATACAGTTCCAAATCTGAAAGGTAATGGGGTAAACTCTGTGCATGTAGCTGCTATTAGCATCCGAAGTGGAAAAATACTTCAAGATGCTGATAAAAAGGTGATTGATCTTGAGCCAATTGTTGAAAAAGAGGCACAACCTGATGTGTATGATGTTATTGTGGAGGAAGAAACAGAGGAGGAAGTCCCTATTATAGCTGAAGAGGAACAAAATCTTGAAAATCTTAAGGCACAAGGAGAAAAACATGAAAAGAGGAAGGCAAAACTTTATGGTGCTCTACGCCCTTTGACTCAATTGTTCAAGTCTTCACCTCCTTTTCCTCAAAGGTTAGGGAGAAAAACAGAAGATGACAAGTGTTTGCCTTTTTATGATCAACTTAAGCAATTGATGATGAACATTCCTTTCATGGACGCTGTCCAAGAAATGCCTGGGTTTGCTAAGTATTTGAAGGATCTCTTAACAAAAAAGAAGAAGCCATTGAAACACGACACTATGGGTATCACTCATCGCGTCAGTGCTATTATTTCTAAGACCGCGGTGCAAAAAAGGGAAGATCCTGGAGCATTCACTATTCCATGCACTATAGGGCAGCAAGATTTTGCCAAGGCGTTGTGTGATAACGGGGCTAGCACAAATCTCATGCCCTTTGAGATTTTTAAGAGATCAGGATTAGGGATGCCAAGGCCTACTACCATGAGGTTGCAGATGGATGACAGGTCGATCAAAAGGCCAGTTGGGGTAGTTGATGATGTTCTTGTTCAAATTGGGGAATTCCTACTACCGGCAGATTTCGTGATTCTTGAATGTGCTGTTGATCAAGAAATTCCTATTATTTTGGGGAGACCTTTCCTTGCTACCGGGAGGGCTCTTATGGATTCAGAAAAGAATGAAATCAAGTTCCGGGTTAACGATAAGGAGGTGACTTTTCACGCCAGGAAGGGTATGAAATTGCCTAGTCTTTATCAAAGTATTTCAGTCATTAATTAATTTTGATGTGGTGGATGAAGCGGTAGAATTCAAGATGGAGGAAGAATGCTTGGGTGAAGCATTATCGGCCATTTTCATCAATTTTGATGCAGAAGAAATGGAGGGATATATGGAGATGGTGAGTTCACTCACCGGTCTGGGGTCTTACTCTTATGAGCCCAAGAAATTGTCTCTTGATTTAGAGAAGCGAACAACTCCTCCAGCAAAACCGTCAATTATTGAGCCACCGAAGTTGGAGCTCAAGCAACTTCCATCCCATCTTAGATATGAGTTTCTTGGAGCAAATGCTACTCTCCTAGTTATTGTGTCATCACTTCTGAATGAGGGCCAAACTCAAAGACTCATCGCAGTTTTGAAGAAACATTTGAGAGCTTTGGGTCGGACTATCGCAGACATCCGGGGGATTCCTTCCGGAATTTGTGAGCACCGAATTCAGTTGGAAGAGGAAAGTTCACCAAGTGTTGAGCATCAGAGAAGATTGAATCCACCGATGCAAGAGGTGGTAAAGAAAGAGATTATTAAGTGGCTAGATGCTGGGGTGGTTTACCCGACTACCAACAGTCCATGGGTAAGTCCAGTACAATGTGTGCCAAAGAAAGGGGGCATCACTGTTGTCCGTAATTCTAAAAATGAGTTGATTCCTACAAGAACTGTCACCGGTTGTAGAGTTTGTATGGACTACAGAAAGCTGAACTGCATCGTGCAAGGATCATTTCCCTATGCCTTTTTTTTTATCAAATGCTTGCTCGACTAGCTGGAAGGTCTTATTATTGTTTCTTGGATGGATACTCAGGTTACAACCAAATCAACATTGCATTGGAAGACCAAGAAAAGACTACTTTCAATTGTCCCTATGGGACATTCGCTTTCAGCTGAATGCCATTTGGTCTTTGCAATGCCCCAGCTACTTTCCAACGATGCATGATGTCCATATTCTCTGTCATGGTTGAAAACTTTCTTGAAGTATTCATGGATGACTTCTCTGTTGTGGGAGATTCATTCGATGAATGTTTAGACCATCTTGATCGGGTGCTACAAAGGTGTGAGGAGACAAACCTCGTTCTCAATTGGGAAAAGTGTCATTTTATGGTAAAGGAGGGAATTGTCCTTAGCCATAAGATTTCCGAAAGAGGGATTGAGGTTGACCAAGCCAAAATCGATGTGATTTCAAAACTCCCTCCATGACACCCACGCTGTTCGCAGACTACTAGAAGAGTATGACCGTGCATAAGTGATGGGACAGGGCCCCGTCATGCCCATAATATATACACAAAAAATTATACCAAAACAGGAACAGTCTCCGAAGCAAGTGGTGTTGTCTGACTATCAACGCTGACTCCTCCTAGGTAGCTGGATTGTCGAACCGCATCCCTGAACCTGCGGGCATGAAACGTAGCCCCCCGAAGAAAGGGGGTCAGTACGGAATATGTACTGAATATGTAAGGCAGTACTGAATCATAAAACAAGGAAAAGCGCAACAGTAAGCAAGTTTAGAAAGCAACCCGGGAGTAACCTGGACCAGCATTTTGAACCATGTCAGGTGGTCCCTTACATAAATTCTAGCATACACAATATAAATATAGAATCGTACTCATAGCCGCTTCCGGCTAATAACACAATAGTCCCTTCGGACGGCCGCTTCCGGCGTAGTCATGATGGCCCCTTCGGGCAGCCGCTTCCGGCTTAGCTAGGGTGGCCCCTTCGGGCAGCCGCTTCCGGCTTAAAAATATCATAGATACGTATCAAGACATAATAAAGTAAGTTATGAGAATCAAGGACATTAGCCATCCTAGTGGCTCTAAGAATAGGAGCTTCTTTGGAGTCATTTATACATCATCTGTTTGTTTCATAAAGACCATGCCAAAAGAAAGAAGGGTTAGCTTTCCATACCTGTTAGCGACTATTTGCAAACCCGTTCGCCTTGTCGCTCTTTTAGCCTATTTAATATAAAGGTAACGTTATCGTCAGTAACTATATTTTCTAGTTCGTAAATCCGTAGCCCATTTCTTTATAGAACTTATCCTTTAGCTTATACATTCTCATTTACGGTTTTCCATTAGTTAAAGATTTAACGAAAATCGGGCAGCATTTCCCCTATATATTCGCCTAACTCGAATTTCCAATTACCCTTCTGTTAACACAGAAATACCAACAACAACATATAGACATAATCATATCTTCAATCCTTTCAACTTGACAAGGATAACAACATGTTCATAACAACCTAATTTTAATCTTAACTATCTAATTCTTTCATTCTTTTACTATATAATCTATGATAACAACAACCTTAAAAATCAATTCACCATGCCTAATTAAAGCTGCCCCCTACACGGCTCAATTTACATTTCAACATCAACATATACTACTTCTTACATTCATCACACATTTACCAATTTATACAAGTTTAAATCACCTCCAAAACGTGTATAAAAAAATCAAATCTTACCTTAATCAACTTGACTCCAAGGATCAATTCACGTTGCAATCCTTGAATGTGTATAACACCTTGAAACCTTAATTTTTCTCCTTCACTCTCTCAATGCTCGGCCAAAGCATCCATGGCCGAGAGCTTTTTGTTTTTTCCAATTCTTTCTTTTTCTTTGTTCTTGATTCAACTAAGGTATGAATGGTGATTAAATGAGTCATTGATGATATATATATGTGAGTCTCCCAAGCCCTACACGTGCCCCCCCCCCCCCCTTATGTGTCAGCTTTTCTATTTTTTTTTTTAATTTAAAATTTGGGTGGGGCCCACTTTACTAATTTAATTAATCACTAATTCTTGCTTAATAATCTAATCCCAATTAATTAATCCCTAATCTCCAATAATATTTTTACACTAAGTAAAATTTATAAACAATTTATGTTCTAATTAAAATTGAAAATTAAGGATTTCTATTTCGTGTCCGAAAATGATCCTGTCTTTAATTTGAGTCGACTTGCTTGCGAATATTTCGACTTATAAATATACGGGGTATAACATCTTTACCCCCTTTAGAACATTCGTCCTCGAATGTTAAACTGGTCCGGAACCCCAATACTTTCTCAAGTGTTCTCTTATTTGATTATGCCCTTCACATATCTTTTCCGTTTGTCGATCCGCTATAATTTATTATAACGCATCCCAGATCTCTACATAGTCATTCCTATAATATCTCCTCTTTCTGTTGCTTCCCGAGGTAATAATTTCATGTCATTGGCTTTACTCTCTTCTTATTTCGCAGTCCGTTGTCAGTTGTATTGCGAGCTCTTCCGTTGAAATCTTACTTTCTTCCTTGTGCGCTTAGTCTTATCCAAATAAATTTCAAACCTCGACGAAACTTTTTTTTTCTTTTTTTTTTTAACTTCTAACATTTCCAACGCATACGTACCATTACTCTAATATCCTATAAGCTGGGGGGATAACCACGTCTTCGTTAGTACTGTCATTTAATTCACACGCTTTCCAATGTAAGAAAATATGGGATGTGATACCGTCGGTATCATGTTATAATAACTAAAAGGTTACATATCAAAGGTAGTCTTCTATTCGTTTACCCTAGTTCGGATTTTTAGCTATGGTCTTGCTATGCTATGGGCACTTCCGCCCTTAAGGTTTCAACTAAGTGTTTCACTAAGTCTTTTGTCTCGATTTACCCATTAACCCGTATTCTTGTATTCTAACTTATGTTGTAATACATCATGCCATAGTGATAAGGGATAGTTCGTATATAGCTTAAGTCCATCAATAATTTATCTGAAGAAGGGTATACCTGATAGTGCATCCTGCGGTGTCTCTAGATCCGATATCCCACCTAGAGCGTAGATACGATGCGACCCAGTACTGGAGCTAGATGCTCTACCTCTGCCCCTACCTCGGCCGGAGGAAGTCTTGAGTCCTATCTCTGGGGCTCTCACTGAGGATGACGACGCTGCTACCGAATTCTCAGGAACAATATTACCCACTCTTTGTGGGCAATCTCTAGCATAGTGCCCCGGATCACCACAAGTATAGCATACACCCTGACGATATCGTCCTACATGACGTTTCCCGCAAGTCGCACATCGAGGAGGGGGCATTACCTCTTGCCCTGACCCCACCTGCTGCTGAGAAGCCGATGCATGAGAAGAACTCTGTCCCTGCCTAAGGAAAGTCCCTCTATCCCGCTGAGATCCTCGAAACTGCAGAGGTGCACTATACTGGGGTCTGCTCTCGCTAGTGGAACCTCTATACTGACCCTCTGACCTGGCCCTCTTGGGCTGACTACTACTCTACTCTGAGGTAGCCTCTCGTTGGCGCCAACGATCCTCTGACCCTTGAGCATAAGCCTGAATACGAGTTATATCCATACCTGGCTGCATCGCTACTGCCATACAAGCCTCCTACAACCCTGGCTCTAATCCCATCGTGTATCGGTGAACTCTATCTTCCATTTCCTGCACAATAGAAGGGGCACATCTGGCCAAAGAATCAAACTCCACACTATACTCTTTAACAGACATGCTACCCTGTTGCAGGTTAAGGAACCTATCAACCCTTGCCCGCCTCAACTCGGGTGGCATATAATGGCGCAAGAAGGCATCTGAGAATTCCTGCCAAGTCGGCGGAAGAGCATCCCTACCCCTCGATAATCTCCATGACTGAAACCAATTAATTGCTATACCTTGCAATCTATAAGCAGCTAACTCAAACAGATTCTGTAGCTGACGCCTTCATCACATTTAAGGTACGCTGCATACTATCTATGAACTCCTGAGGATCAGCATTAGAGTCTGCGCCCTTAAATTCTGGGGGATCTAATGTAAGAAAATCTCGGGCCTTGGCACTAGCAGCCCTATCTGGATACTCATGACCCCTATCCTGTCGTCCAGCCTGGGTAGCAAGTATCTGAGTCAACAAACGTATAGCATCTCTCATCTCTCTTATCTCCTGACCCTGAGCATCCGGTTGAGGGACTGGAGGTACTGGTGCTGGTGCTGGAGCTGGGCCTGGATCAGGTGACCCTCTGAGCTCCTCCGGAGGTGGGGAAGTAGGAGAACTCTGGGACTGAATGTGTATCCCAGCATAAGTCTGAGCTCTGGTAGACCTGGGGGCTTGGCTAACTACCTCATCCTCAACTGATTTGCCCTTCTGGGCTGCTGTCGCTTTACTCTTCCTAGTCATCGCTGAAATCATACAAGATTATTAGATTAAGGACTTCACTTATGACACAGCTCTATTCGCACAATCTCCAACACGAAAGAAGGAATGACACCCTATTAATGTCTCGTAGTCTCTTGTTTATAAATGTGGTGCACAACACATCGATAAACAAGACTCTACTAGACACCGTCTGCGAATATGCCGAGGACTGAACTGCTCTGATACCACTTTTGTCATGACCCACCCTAGGGCCATGACGAGTGACCGAGCTTAACCTGCCTGATAACCCAACTTATGTTACCTGTACTCAAACATGGCATTCAATAGGGTTTATTTGACTAAGTTCGAAAGCTGTAAATAGAATACCAAAGTCGACCTGTAACCCAAAACATCTCAAAACATATTTATATATACGTAACGTATCACAATGCAAGCCAACGAGGCTGCCGATACTTCTGTACAACAAAACAATGGCCGGCAAGGCCAAACAGTATCCATGACACCCACGCTGTTCGCAGACTACTAGAACAGTATGACCGTGCATAAGTGACGGGACAGGGCCCCGTCATGCCCATAATATATACACACAAAATTATACCAAAACAGGAATAGTCTCCGAAGCAAGTGGAGCTGTCTGACTCTCAACGCTGACTCCTCCTAGGTGGCTGGATTGTCGAACCGCATCCCTGAACCTACGGGCATGAAACGCAGCCCCCTGAAGAAAGGGGGTCAGTACGGAATATGTACTGAATATGTAAGGCAGTACTGAATCATAAAACAAGGAAAAGCGCAACAGTAAGCAAGTTTAGAAAGCAACCCGGGATTAACCTGGAACAACATTTTGAACCATGTCAGGTGGTCCCTTACACAAATTCTAGCATACACAATATAAATATAGAATCCTACTCGTAGCCGCTTCCGGTTAATAACACAATAGTCCCTTCGGACGGCCGCTTCCGGCGTAGTCATGATGGCCCCTTCGGGCAGCCGCTTCTGGCTTAGATAGGGTGGCCCCTTCGGGCAGCCGCTTCCGGCTTAAGAATATCATAGATACGTATCAAGACATAATAAAGTAAGCTCTGAGAATCAAGGACATTAGCCATCCTAGTGGCTCTAAGAATAGGAGCTTCTTTGGAGTCATATATACGTCATCTGTTTGTTTCATAAAGACCATGCCAAAAGAAAGAAGGGTTAGCTTTACATACCTGTTAGCGACTATTTGCAAACCCGTTCGCCTTGTCGCTCTTTTAGCCTATTTAATATAAAGGTAACGTTATCGTCAGTAACTATATTTTCTAGTTCGTAAATCCGTAGCCCATTTCTTTATAGAACTTATCCTTTAGCTTATACATTCTCATTTACAGTTTTCCATAAGTTAAAGATTTAACGAAAATCGGGCAGCATTTCCCCTATATATTCGCCTAACCCGAATTTCCAATTACCCTCCTGTTAACACAGAAATACCAACAACAACATATAGACATAATCATATCTTCAATCCTTTCAACTTGACAAGGATAACAACATGTTCATAACAACCCAATTTTAATCTTAACTATCTAATTCTTTCATTCTTTTACTATATAATCTATGATAACAACAACCTTAAAAATCAATTCACCATGCCTAATTAAAGCAGCCCCCTACACGGCTCAATTTACATTTCAACATCAACATATACTACTTCTTACATTCATCACACATTTACCAATTTATACAAGTTTAAATCACCTCCAAAACGTGTATAAAAAAAAATCAAATCTTACCTTAATCAACTTTACTCCAAGGATCAATTCACGTTGCAATCCTTGAATGTGTATAACACCTTGAAACCTTAATTTTTCTCCTTCACTCTCTCAATGCTCGGCCAAAGCATCCATGGCCGAGAGCTTTTTTTATTTTTCCAATTCTTTCTTTTTCTTTGTTCTTGATTCAACTAAGGTATGAATGGTGATTAAATGAGTCATTGAAGATATATATATATATAAGTCTCCCAAGCCCTACACGTGCCCCCCCCCCCCCCCCTATGTGTCATCTTTTCTCTTTTTTTTTTATTTAAAAATCGGGTGGGGCCCACTTTATTAATTAATCTTAATTAATTTAATTAATCACTAATTCTTGCTTAATAATCTAATCCCAATTAATTAATCCCTAATCTCCAATAATATTTTTACACTAAGTAAAATTTATAAACAATTTATGTTCTAATTAAAATTGAAAATTAAGGATCTCTATTTAGTGTCCGAAATGATCCTGTCTTTAATTTGAGTCGACTTGCTAGCGAATATTTCGACGTATAAATATACGGGGTATAACACCTAAGCCATTATACTAACTTTTCTTGGGAAAGAGAGTTAATATTGGTAAGATTGAATAACAATGACTTGGGGCATTAACCCTCGTTTAATAGACTAACTTAGGGATAAGAACAAGTCTAATTGGCATTATTGGTCGTTTTTCGAGTTCAACTCTTTCGCATTTGGAAAAATCATAAAGATAAAATACTGCCTAACTGTTGGGAAACATTAGGAAGTCCTTAAGAGATCAAGTGCATACTCTTAGAACAATCATTAGAAGTATATCACATTGAAACCTGAAGCATAATATCTAATCAAAGCTGAGAACACGACCTTAGTCTCTCTCTCGCATTAATTACAATTCAAGTCAAAGCATTCGTTTACATTACACACCGACTATTTCAAACTATTCGGAAAATCCTTTAAAGACTAGTATCGCATACAATTAGTACCCTTTTCTCTCCATATTCCCTGTGGGATTCGACCCCAACCTTGTTTGGTTTATTATATTTGACAACGACCGCTTTACGCCACTCATAGGTATATTTGAGCGTATCAAAGGGGAATATGGATGATTTCTTTTGTGCTTGTATGTGTTGGTGATAATGTCTCTTGTCTTCACAAATGGCCTCTATTTATAGGAGCTTCCAGACTTCAACTTTGGATTTCAAATTGTTAAAGAATCTTTCTGAATTCAGCCGGGTGCTCACCGGGCCCCATCGTCACGTGAAAATTTTAGAAGAGTCTTTATATTATTGTCCTTGTTGGTCCTGTAGCTGCTTTATTAAAGCTACTTTATAAAAGTTGTCTTCGTCCGTCTTTGTTGCTTTCTTCTATCAAATCTGCTTTTTCTTTGTCTTGGGTATATTTATTATATGTCTATCAACCTACTTTTTTTTATGTGTCTATATTGTGCAGTGCAACAGAATCAAAACTCATCCTCGAGTCGACGTCATTTGGATCTTGTGAATCTTGAAATGCACTATTCTGAAAATCTACCATATCTCTTTCAAGGTCTGAACTATGAACTGGAGACATTTCTGGACTTGGAGATAGTTCTGGACTAGGATTTTTAATTTTTGCTTGTCTTGATCTTCTTTTTCTTGAAAAAACTTTTCTAATGTCTGTTTTACTATATCCAATATTCTGCTTTACTATATCCTATATTTTCTCACTTTTTTTCTTTTTTGATAATAAATTTTTTGTCACGACCTAATTTGCCTAAGTCGTGCGGGCACTTCCCTTCCCACCTCGGTAAGCGGATCCTCAACCCAACGATGAATAAATACATAAAGAATGAAATTAAGCAACGGAATGGAATAAATACGTAAGTCTCACAAATATATATATATATATATATATATATATATATATATATATATAAGTAGTAGAAAAGTGTGGAATGACGAGAAATACCCCCAGGGTCTAGTCTGAATTACACAAGAGCATCTAAAGAGAAATAATACAATCTGGAATACTAATACATAAAGTGTCTATGTCTCTGAATAAAATAGGACATAAGCTAGGAAAGTGTTCAAGGCAGCGGACGGCCATGCTCACCCTGGAAACTCGAGAATACAGCTAAAGCGACTATCAACCACGCGTCACAGAAGTGGATCCAACCTGATACTCTGCATTCATAAAAGAATGCAGCAAGTACAGGTCAGTACAAACAACAGTGTTGGTAGGCATCATCGGCCGACTAAGCATAGCTAACACAATTCAGCTAATAAAGCAGATAAGCAAATAAACCAACAAGTATAAGACAATGTAATCAATTCCAAGTATCCGTCACCGCCTATGTAAAGCATCTAATCCCAATTATGCTAAGTCTGAGTATATCCAATCCAATCCAACATCACAATACAATAACCAAACATCTCAATCAAGTTATAATGTAATACAATGCAATAATGGTATGAATGCAATGCAATGCCATGCAAATGCGGTGTACACATGTACTCCGGATGAAAATATCGATGTCTTGGTAGCACAACCCAGCATGACTCGCAAAGTCTAAGTGCCACCCATCTCGAACCTTTGCCCAACATACAGACTGGACCCCGAATCTTTCCCTACGGGGGGTTCTCATTGGCACCACCCTGGGGGCCCCGCGGAGTCTATACACTAACAATGATTCCGGAACTAACATCGGATATCGGCCATGCAACAACGATTCCGGAATTTATCATTGGACATCGGCTTCTCACATTACTCAAGTAAAAGAGTTTCATCAAGTATCCATTTCACACAATCAACGATTCCGGAATGAACATCGGATATCGGCCATCTCATGTCGCTCAAGTAAAAGAGTTTTATCAAGTATCAATTTCACTCAAACAACGATTCCGGGATAAACCTCGGATATCGGCCATGCAGTAGTGTATCATGAGAATGAGAGTGCATATAATGCATGGATCAACATCAATAATCATGCTCAATATCACGAGTACTAACAATGGGTAAGCCACAACATATTCGAATCACAAATACCAACAGTGGGTATGCCAATAATATAACCGAATCACAAGTACCAATAGTGGGTATGCCAGTAATATAACCGAATCACAAGTACCAACAGTAGGTACATCAATAATATATCCAAGTACAAATTCTAACAACGGGTATGCCATCTATATCATAATCAAGATGATAAAACAGAATCCAATATCTATCAACGACTCAGGGCATGAAGCCGGTACAATAGAACAATCAAATCACATATAACGAGGTGACTAGCCCCAACACACAACAGGGCCCAACCTAAGGCAATATCCACCCCGACTTCATACCCGAAGGTTCACATGTTGTCTCCGATAATATAATCTAAATATGTGCTTCGCTATACGAAGTCTCACCAAAGGTAAGCCATAACCTATCTGGATAGCCGAACTACAACACCAACAACTCACTCCTTTGCCTTGCCTTTCCACTGAACCTTAGAACCAAAGTAGTCTAATCATAATCAAAATCTAGATTAGAAATCATGAAGAATGATACTAATATTGCTATCATTCAATTTAGGTCAGTTCTAGCCCTAGACATTGGGGAACCGGGCCCAGAAGGGCAAAATGGGAAATTCAGAAGCAAAATGTGAAATTAAGTTCTAGGTGATCATGACCCATCCACTAATTGCCGATTTAGCTCAAGGATTAGCCTAATTTCTTATTTCAATCAAAACCCCCAAATTGGGTATAAACCTTAATTCTTTGATTCCGAAATTCAACACTAGAAATGGAAGATACATGATTAATAAGCTTAGATTCGTCAAAATCTAACACAAACATCATCAGTTTTCTCATATATGAGCCTAAGGAAAATTTCATCAAAACCCTCTTTCAACTTCCATCACTAAGGGATTATTGAAGGGAATATGGAATCCAAGATGATTATAATTAAAGGAAGAGCAAAGGAACAAGTAAGATTTACCTCTAAGAATGTCTCCAAAATATATCCAAGAATTGTTCCCCAAGGCTCTAATTTCAAAATGGGAAATAATGAGGGTCTAACGACTTTTAACAATTTATTAATTTTACAAATTGTTCGTCACCGCTTTAGAGGCACTGGGACCGCCCCAACGGTGCCGCTTCAGCGGTCAAGCCTAAAACGCTTGGGCAGCTACAACGGCAGGGTTACAGCTGCCACGGTGCTGATGCCGCCAAAACGGGCAGCAGACACCAGAAAACTTCCCAAGTATCACAATTTGATCCAATTTTTCGACTAGTTTTCGAGGTCATCTGCTCACATACCATACACATAGCCACACATAAAAATGCGCTACGGACGTGTCCGTGGCCTCAGAATTCCCAACGGAGGCCTCGTTGATCGAGTCAACCCCCAATGCCTTAATTTCAATTTCCAACCCAAGACCTGAAATGCATCCAAGTGCATTGAGAACCGAACCAAATACATACGCAAGTTATAAACGGTCCTCCGGACCTCTCAGAATTGACAGAATTCTAAAAAAGGTTCGTTTACCCAAAAGTCAACTTTGGGTCAACCATTTTTTATTTTAAGCCTATATTTCACAAAGGTTGCCCGCATCTGGTCTAGACACCTCAAAAAGCATGTCAACGGTCCCCTCGGGCTAAAATTGAGCTAATCACTGCTCGAGAAAGGGCGAAAATGCCAAAAATATTATAACGACCAAACGGGTCGTTACATTTTTCTTTTTTGAATTGTCTCATAGTGTTAATATTTTTGGGAGTCTTTGCATTGTCTGGAGTGATGAACAACCTTCATCTTCACTTTTTGGCAAAGTGACAGCCATTAACGGATTTGATAAGTCTTTACCGGCTGCCGTTTGAACCAGACTAGCTGTATCTTTATCCGATTCAGTGGATTTTACTGCATTTATTGGGAAATGCACACCCGTCTCATCTATTTTGTCTTGAGATGGAAAACTCTGTAATTGAACTAATTCGAATTTGACCGTTTGAAGTCTGTGTTCTAGCATTCTCACTTGCTCCATAAGTCTTGCTTTTTCTTGGATCAATGTCTCATTTTTCTGGTTTAGTCTTTTGAATGCCTCAGTCGTGAAAGAACAATGGTCACAAAAAATCACTTTGTCTGTGTCCTTTTGGATATTGTATTGAGGAATTATGTCTAGATTTTGTCTAAGTGCTGAAGAAATATAATAATTTGGACCCAGTATCCCTCTTGCATATTCTAAAGCTTCAGTAAAATCATTAAATCCTTTAAACAAAGGTTTCTCGATGTCTTTAATTGAATCTATAACTTCTGGCCAAGTTTGAAAAATGTTGTTTGTTTTGTCGTGTATTAGCACATAAAATTTAAACTTTTTGTCTTGATTTTTGCTTGTAAAATATTGGCAAAGAGCATTTAAAGTTGCTATAAAATGTTTTGTGTCTTATTTATTGTATGATATCCATAGATTTCTACTAAACATGTATGTGGTCTATCTATTACACATTCAGGTAATTTTCTAAATGTCATGTTTGACGGTGGAAAAAATATTAAATTATGTTTTGGACCGAACTGTATTATTTCTAAAACATTATTTCCTAATGAAGCTTGTGGTCTGAAATGAAGATTACTTAATATTGTCTGTCTGTAAATGTCTTGGGGTGAGGCTTGAATGCCCTTTCCCTTGTCTGCAGTCTTTAGGATTGTTAGTCTCGTGCTGTCAATAATGAAATAAGGTTATTAGTTGATAGTAATTTTTAACCTACTTAATTGGTCTGCTAAGTTATTATCTTTTCCCTTAATATGTTCGAAAATTAAATTCTATATTGAAATGGTATCTATAAAATTTAACCATCTTCTCCGACTACTATTTTTATCATTTATCTTTTGGTGAAATTTAACTATGGCTTCACAATCTGTTCTAATTAATATTTCTGGTTTATTTAAAATATATAACCTGAAAAAATTTAGTCTGTATATTATAGCTAAGATTTCGGCATCAATACTACTCATGTTGCCTTTTTATTTGTACTTACCGCTTTGATAAGCACATATTTTTTCTTCACTTTTATTACTATATTTATTTGGTCTTGCTTTTAACACTGCTCCCCATCCTTCAAAGCTACCATCTGTTTCTATAATTAAATAGTCTATTTCTAATGGCATATTTAGGTCAGGGATATTTTTTATTTTTTCTGTAATTTTTTGTACTAATTTAGTATCTTCTGTATTAAAATGTTTTTGACTATTAGATCCCGTCTTAGAATATAAAGGTCCTGCTATTTTTCCTAAGTCTTTTATAAAATTTCCAGCATAATTTACTATTCCTAAGAATTTTTGTAATTCTTTAGTATTATCTAGTTTGTCTGGCATTTCTAGGGCCTTTTTAGCTATATGATTTTTTAATTTTATTTTACCATCTCCTAGTACTACTCCTAAGAAATTTATATAATTTTTACATAATTCCATCTTTTTCTTATTATTATTATTCCATTTTCTAGAAATAGTCTAAATATCGTTTCTAAATGTCCTAGATGTTCTTTAATATCTTTAATAAATACTAATATGTCATCTACATATACTAATACAAACCTTTTGTATTCTCCAAATATACTATCCATTTTTCGTTGAAAAATTGGTGGAGCTGTCTTTAGCCCAAATGACATTACTAACCATTCGAAATGTCCTTCAGGACAGGTAAATGCAGTCTATTCTATACTATCTTCATGCATTCTTACCTGTCAGTATCCTGACTTACAGTCAAACTTACTAAATACTTTCTTTCCTTGTATTCTAATTATTAATTCTGTTTTATCTGGTAATTTATATCCATCAGTTCTAGTATTATCATTAAGTCTTTTATAATTTATTACCATTTTAGCTTTTCCTCTTACTATCTCACTATGATTTCTTACCATAAATGCTGCAGATCTATGTTTAGAAGTAGATCTCCTTATTACTCCTAGATTCATTAGTTCTTTAATCTGTATCTTAAAATCTTCTAAATCCTAATTTGTAGCTTCTATTGAGGCTGTTTTAATTACATATTTTGGGTTTATTATGTCTAATCTACATACAACCTTGTTATTTTCCCAATGTTTTAAAGGTTTTTCTCCTATTATTTCTATTTCATCTAATATTTTTACTATATTATCTAGACCTTTTTGGTTTTTTATTACTCCTATTCTTTCTATTCTTGTTTTGAAATTATATAATTTTTTTTTCTACATCTATTAAAGTATAGTCTTTTTCTAATACATCTTCATTTTTCTAATATATCGTTATTTTCATTTTCTTCTAGAATTAAATTCTTTGGTTTTATCTTTTCTTTACAACTTGTGTTAGTTCCTTCACAATCCTTACAACAACTATCTTTTTTCTTTTGCAGGTTTATCTGGTCTGAAGTCTGGATTTTCTTATGTCTTATTCTAGTTTCAGTTTTAATAGTTTGTACTGGTGTATGAGTGATATTTTTTAAGAAAATCACTCCATGCCATCTCTTGTAATCATGCAGCTACCATTATTATGTAACATAAAATCAAAGCCTATGACAAAGTCTACATTTATATTTAAATCTCTTACCCATATTTTATCCATTTTGTAGGTAGGCTTGTAAAATTCTGAGCATGTATTTACAAAGCTAATGTATGCTTTATGCACATAATGTCATTATATATTATGTGCCCCATCCATTTGCATGGCTACAACTGGTTTTTGTATGATTTTTGTTAAGTTTGGTGGAACTACTCTTTTATTTATTATACACTTTGGGCATCCTGAGTCTACCAATGCTATTGTCTCTATTTCATAGTCATCTATTTTGATTCTTGCTAGTATCTTTATTGTTCCTAACTTCTTATCCTCGTTACATACTAGTGCCTCATAATCTCCTACGCTCATTAATTCTTCTTGATAATGTTCTGGTATCTGTTTAAGCAGCCTAATTATTGGTCTGTGTTGGATGAAGTTATTTCTTTAGTTTCGCTACCTTCTTCTCTTTGTTTTCCTTTTTCTAATTTATGTATTCTTGTTTCTAATTCATTTACTCTTGCCTCTAATGTATTTACCCCCTCTCTCTTTGGTATTAGAATTTTGGCTTCATAACAACTAGTAGCTCAAATAACACAAGAAGTAGAAGTTTTAACTATTGATATTAGCGAATTAAAAAAGACAATAGAAGAATTCAAAGAAATTTCTCTTTCATGAGTGAATCAAGCTTAGTACATATAGAAGCCTTACAATTAACAGAAAAATCTCTTCATTTGCCACAAGACTATAAAGACTATATCCCTAGCGCTAAATCGGATCAAATAATATTAAAACAGAATATTACTATAATCACATTACTATTAGAAGTTAACACAAAATTAGATAAAATAATTAAAGACCTTAGATAAGAGCTAATCGATTTCTTTTGTGAAATACTTTCTACTCTGTATCCCTAATTATCTCTTCTAAATTCACATGTTTTAAAATGTTTTATAGTTTCTTCTAATGTTAAATTTCCTAATTTACATGCTTTACATTTGAAATTCTTATTTTTGTCTTTTTTATAGATTTCCTTTGCTTCTTCTATGGCTATATCTACTTCAAAATCTTCTTGTATTATTTCTATGTTCATACCTGTGAAATTATTATCTTTATCATCTTCTAGTGTACTTTCTTCATCTAAATCTTAATGAGTAGTATAGTTATAGTCTGCGAATCTTATAGAAGTCTCTCCTCTAGAATTGATATACATTAAATGAGATTCTAGTTGTAATAACTTTTTCTTATTGAAATCTTCTAATTTCCATTCTAATCCTGCATATTTTTCAGGATTTATCTTTATGGGTTTTATTAATTTTATTCTTCTATTTCCCATAACTTCTACTACATCATCTACTTTAATCTTGAATTTAGTATTACTATTATTTGCCATCTTTCCTAAAAATCCTACACACATTAATAAATTATTTCCATTACTCATTTCTTCATATCCTTTAGTCTGTATTCCTATCTTAATATGTTTTCCAAATTCTGCTATATATATATAGTTTTTAGACACGTGCGATTGCATGTGTGTCCATGAGAGAGTATTTGAATTATTTGGCTGAACATGTGGTAACTGTATGTCATTTTTTGATCTTACGCGTTCCTTTGGTAACTTTAAAACCTTGGATTTGTTTTTTCAATTTTCACATTTCCCTTTTGCTTTAGCAAATTTCATTGAGATTTTTTTTTTTTTTTTTTACTATGATCCACATGGTTGGATAGCTAATTTGTAAAGGTAATGTACAATATTAAAATTAATTATACGATAAGTAAGAAGCAACCAAAAATACGTAAAGATCATGCCCAAGATGAAAAAAAGAGTTTTGTGCTCTGTAAACAAAGATAACTCAAACACGACAATTTGAGTTAAATATATCCTCAAAAAACAATCCAATTTTTTTGTTTGTTTGTTCTTTTCTAATTTCTTTTTCAATGGCATAAACTTTATGCCAAATACACAAGTCATAATAGCCTTTGATCTTTCATTATCAGAAAGACATTATGTATTACAAAGTGAATACAGTGGAAAATAAAAGAAGTAATTTCGCCACAGCACTTTCGACCTCTAAGAGATGAATTGAAAGAGCCGCATAATCATTGATGGTTACTCTAAGAAAAGCCAACAATCTCCATTGCCATCTATGGCTCCTTCATCTTCAGCTACAATAATAAGATAAAAGGATGATTAGATTTGAAATTTAAGAAAATACTAACTCTGATATGATAGATTCTTCTAAATATTGCAAGAAGTTGAACTCACCTTCCATGTAAGATTTTTCCCGCAAGGACCATAAAACTTAGTGGTCCAAAATATAATTCTTGTGAAGGATTATATCATTAGAACACAACACACTAGAAAAAGTAGCGACAATAGGATGCCAAAGAACTGCAATTATGCTCTCTTTTCGTACTCTATAAAAGCCCCAGATAGCAACAAAATAGCTCCTGATGAAATGGATTGAAAACATATATATGAGAACTATATAGTATGTGAATTTGAAGTAACATGAGAAGATAAATGTGGGTAACTGAAGAGTCTAAACGTGTATGAATAGTTATAAAATTCAACATGGTTTAGAGAGTATAATAAAGTTCCAGATAACCAAAAGACTCAATGCATTATTTAGCTAATTTAAATAATATTATTTAATTAGGATTTGATGCAATGCCGATGAAAATTAATTACTGCTCCTGAACGTGTATGAACCTTCATAAAATTAAAATATAGTACTACTTAATATTTAATATATTAGATGTATTATTATAGTATGATTTACGGCAGGAGCAAAATTGTAATCCAACGTTGAAGCTAAGAGCTTCCAACTTTTAGTATGGTATTATATTTATATATTCACAATAACAACTTCTTAAGCAGTACAAGCACAACACCTTACTCAGTTACCACAGAATTCCCGTTGTAACTAGCCATGCCTTGTGTTTGTTTCGTTTTAACTATCCTATTTTAGTATTCGCCCTGATTAATTTAGATTCATGTTGGATAGACCCTCTAAAGGATAAAACACTCCCTACTAAGAAATATCCCTTTTTTGGCTCGAATAAGTCGGGACTTCTGGTTAAGGATGTATACGGTAAAAAACCGGATACGGGTAAATCCGGGGCAACTATGGATCGGAGAGGGAAAAGGGGCGAGAGTTCGTGCAAGGACATCGCCTTCCCAGATAAGCACTTTGATCGAAGCCGAGTGGAAGCGCCATCTGACTCGGTCTCTAAGCCACCGAGGGTTCGGGATCTCTTTTCGGGGTTTTTATCACCGTTGGTCCGGTCTCCGTGAGTCCGTTGTTCGTTGTGACCGTTGCTGGGACGCGTCAGTGGTATCACATCATGGACAACTACCAACTATGCGTGTGTCAGACGGCGCCGTCAGTCACATCACACCAAACCCGTGCAGGGGCTGTCCCTTTTATTACTATTTTATTGATTCACGTTGGAGAGAGCCCATGGGCTCATTACTAAAAATAGAGTACTCCCACCTCCCTTAGGTCGGTTGATTCTTCTTTTACTTTCAAGAGCATTTGTAACACAATATATATATATATATATATATATCCAGTTCTTGTTGAACCTCTTCAATCAACTCGTCACATGTGTAAGCAGCTGGTATCTATGCTCCTTATTTGTGTATTAAAAAGCGTTCTTATCCACTCTTTGTAATCCATATTTAGGCCCAAGCACATATCCTATATCCACGTACAAATTCAATTGGTTACCAAATCGGGGGTAAACAGTTTGGCGCCCACTGTGGGGCTAGGATAATAGTGGTCTTTGGCCTTAACTTCCACCGTATTCATCGAAACCAAAAACTCCCTCTCCGTCTCTGTGAAAACGGTCCAAATGGCTGACGTCAGGCAATCCGGTCATGTCAATAATGCCGAGATAGTGGCGGAAAACGAAGGGAGCGGACTGCGGGCATTGCCGAACCCCGTTGATTCAAGGGAAGGACTTAACCGGCAAAACACCGTAGATCAAGAGAATGTCGTTCCGCCGGCAACCGATCCTCTGAACACTCACCATTCCGTTACGTTATCCCGGGATAGGGTCCGGAGAGAGCCAGACGCGCCAAACGACGACGTTAGCTTGCGTTTAATCTTTGAAATGCTACAGGAACAAAGGGCGGCAATCGCCGAGCAAGGGCTAGCGATTGCTCAACTGCAGAGCGGAAAGGGTGAAGCAGGGCCGGTAAAGTCAAAAGGTACGGTTGAAACCGGAAGAAACGGAGAACGAATGATCGAGAGCGACGGCTCCGGAGCCGGCTCCTCAACTGAGGTCCTAAAAATGCTCGAGACCTTGGCAAAACGGGTGGATTCGACCGAGAAGAGGGTCGAGACGTACAATTCTCGGGTGGACCAGATACCGGGGGCTCCACCTCTACTGAAAGGGCCGAATTCGAAGAGGTACATCCAAAGGCCTTTCCCGCCAAGTGTGGCCCCGAAACTGATCCCGAAGAGGTTCAAAATGCCCGACATACAGAAGTATGACGGCACCACAGACCCACACGAGGATGTGACCTCATATACTTGTGCCATAAAAGGCAATGATATGGAAGAAGATGAGATCGAGTCGGTGTTGTTGAAGAAATTTGGGGAAACCCTGTCGAAAGGGGCATTGACGTGGTATGACCATCTACCCGAGCATTCGATCACTTCTTTTGAAATGCTCGCTGATGCGTTCGTAAAGGCACATGCCGGTGAGATAAAGGTGCAAGCTCGTAAGGCTGATATCTTCCGGATAACCCAAAGGGACGATGAGCTGCTACGGGAATTCATCACCCGGTTCCAGAGGGAACGGATGGAGCTCCCTCCGGTGCCAGAAGAATGGGCCGCACAGGCCTTCACAAAAGGACTCAGCATGCTAAGTTCGGTGGCCTCGGCCAAACTGAAAGAGAATTTGTTAGAATACGAGGCCGTAACTTGGGTCGACGTCCACAACAGGTATGAGTCAAAGATCCGGGTAGAGGATGATCAATTCGAGCTCCCTCCGGTAAGGACCAAAGTAAATAGAGGTTTCGAGGCACCGAGGAAGGGATATGAAGGCAAGTCCAAATCATTGAAAGAGAGGTTTCGGCCATATCCCTATACGGAGAAGCAAAATTTCAGGTCAGAAAAGGCAATAGAGAGTCCGAACCATTTCTCGGGACGGGGCAGCAAGCGGGTTGAACGCCCGTCTAACAGTCGGGGACTCTCGTTTAGGAGCGACACCGGAAGTTCCGCTAGCAATAAAGTTTCTCCAAAAATTTCGGAGTACAACTTCAACGTTAGTGCTTCGGGACTTGTCTCGGCTATTGGACGTATACCCGATGTAAGATGTCCTAAACCATTGAGGATGGACCCGGGTCAGCGAGATCCAAGTGTAGTGTGCGAATATCATGGGACCCACGGTCATCGAACTGAAGATTGCCGCCAATTGAGAGAGGAGGTAGCCCGGCTATTGAAAAATGGTCACCTCCGAGATCTGCTGAGCGAGCGGGCCAAAAATCACTATAAGGAAAGAGAATCTTATCAAACGCCCGAGCCTGTTGAACCCCAACATACGATCAACATGATAGTGGGGGGCACTGATGCCCCTCGAGGGCCGGTAATGAAACGGACAAAGATTTCTATTGTCCGTGAAAAGCGCACTCGAGATCATTCGACCGAGGGATCTATCTCCTTTAATGATAAAGACGCGGAGGGCATCATCCAACCCCGCAATGATGCATTGGTAATTTCTATACTGGTCTTTAAAACTAAGGTCAAACGTGTTTTGGTTGACCCGGGTAGCTCGGCCAACATCATCCGATGGAGGGTGGTTGAACAGATGGGACTGCTCGGTCAGATCGTACCAGTGACCCGGGTATTAAGTGGGTTCAATATGGCAAGCGAAACCACAAAGGGGGAAATCTCACTGCCTGTAAATGTGGGTGGCATCATTCAGCAAACGGTGTTCTACGTGATCGAGGGGACATGAAATATAATGCCCTATTGGGCAGACCTTGGATACATAACATGAGGGCCGTGCCTTCAACACTACACCAGCTGTTGAAGTTCCCCACGTCGGAAGGAGTGAAAACCATCCGAGGCGAACAGCCCGCTGCAAGGGAAATGTTCGCAGTAGAGGAAGTAGCACATCGGCCCAAGGGGCCGGAAGAGAAATGTGCAATAGGAGGAGAAGTTCCCAAATAGCAATCAAAGTGCGCCGGGTTTAATCCGGTGCATGAAGAGGAAGATTACGAGGTACCCAGATCGTTCGTCATGCCAGATGACTCGGATGCAACCCAGTCGACAGTGGAGGAGCTGGAGCAGGTCATCCTGTTCGAATATCTCCCGGAAAGAAAGGTATACCTGGGCACGGGGCTCACCCCGGAGCTCAGGCGTCAATTAATTGAATTCCTCCGTGCTAATGCTGATTGCTTTGCATGGTCGCATATAGATATGACAGGTATATCACCAGACATAGCAACTCACAAGCTCAGCCTGGACGGGAGGTTTGCTCCGGTAAAGCAGAAAAGAAGGCCCATGGCGGAGGCTAAACACGCATTCGTGAAGGACGAGGTAACAAAAATTTTGAAAATAGGCTCTATACGGGAAGTGAAATACCCGGAGTGGCTGGCTAACGTTGTGGTAGTACCCAAAAAAGGTAACAAATTTCGAATGTGTGTTGATTTCAAAGATTTAAACAAGGCATGTCCGAAGGACTCGTTTCCGTTGCCCCACATCGATGGAATGATCGATGCAACGGCTGGGCACGAGATGTTGAGTTTTCTCGACGCTTACTCTGGGTATAACCAGATCCGGATGTACCCGGAGGACCAAGAGAAAACATCCTTCATCACCCGGTACGGGACCTACTGTTATAATGTCATGCCTTTCGGATTAAAAAATGCCGGTGCAACTTACCAACGCCTAGTTAATGGAATGTTCGAAGAACAAATAGGGAAAACAATGGAAGTTTACGTTGACGATATGGTTGTTAATTCCCTTGAAACAGAGGACCATTTAAAGCATTTGCAGGAAACCTTCGATGTGCTTCGCAAATACAACATGAAGCTCAACCCGGAGAAGTCTGCCTTCGGAGTAAGATCTGGTAGATTCCTGGGTTTCATGGTGTCGAACCGAGGGATCGAAATCAACCCGGAAAAGATCAAAGCCATCGAAGATATCGAGGTGGTGAACAACATAAAGGGGGTCCAGAGGCTCGCCGAGAGAATCGCAGCGCTAAGTCGCTTCATATCGAGGTCCTCGGACAGGAGTCACCGGTTCTTCTCCTTGCTCAGGAAGAAGAACGATTTTGTCTGGACACCCGAGTGCCAAGAAGCTCTACAGGATTTGAAGAAATACTTGTCTAGCCCCCCTCTACTGCACACGCCGAAGGCGGGCGAGACACTATTTCTATATCTAGCTGTCTCCAAAGTGGCGGTAAGCGGCGTTTTGGTCCGAGAAGAATCAGGTACGCAATTCCCTATCTATTATGTGAGTAGAACATTGGGGGACGCGGAGACCCGTTACACCCATTTGGAAAAGCTGGCATTAGCACTGATAAGCGCCTCCCGAAAGCTTAAACCTTATTTTCAAAGCCATCCCATATGTGTAGTAACTACTTATCCTTTGAAAAACATCATGCATAAACCGGAGTTGTCGGGTAGGCTAACGAAGTGGGCTGTAGAGGTTAGCGGTTACGACCTCGAATACAGACCCCGAACGGCCATCAAATCCCAAATCTTGGCCGATTTCGTAGCAGACTTCGCCCCGGCCATGGTCCCCGAGGTCGAAAAAGAATTCCTACTAACCTCAGGAAAGGCCACGGGCATTTGGTCTCTGCAGAGGACGGGGCCTCGAACCTTAGAGGTTCCGGGCTTGGTATTGTCCTTAGGGCCCCGGCCGGTGATGTCATCCGACAGTCCGTCAAAACTGGCAAATTAACTAACAATGAAGCCGAGTATGAGGCTATGATTGCAGGTTTGGAATTGGCCCGGAGCATGGGGGCAGAAACTATCGAGGCAAAGTGCGACTCGATTTTGGTCGCAAACCAGGTGAATGGCACATTTGAAGTCAAGGACGAACGGATGCAGAGGTACCTCGAAAAAAACCAAGTGGTGCTTCACCGATTTAAAAAATGGACCATGCAGCATATACCAAGAGAACAGAACTGCGAGGCCGATGCATTAGCAAATTTGGGATCTGCGGTCGAAGGGGCCGAAATCAACCCCGGGTCAACGGTGCTACTATCAAACACGGCTATAGAAAGCGGACACGCCGAAATATATTCAACAGGTTTGACTTGGGATTGGCGCAACAAATACATTGATTACTTGCGTGATGATAAACTCCCAAGTGACCCAAAGGAGTCACGTTCGTTACGAACAAAGGCAGCCCGTTTTTGCTTAGTGGACGGCCAATTATACCGACGTTCTTTCCACGGACCCTTGGCTAAATGTTTGGGCCCTGGGGAAACGGAGTATGTGATGAGAGAAGTACATGAAACAACTTGTGGCAATCACTCCGGTGCGGAAGCTCTGGTCCGAAAGCTTATCAGAGCCGGATATTACTGGAATCGGATGGATGAAGACACGAGAAACTTTGTCCGAAACTGTGACGGGTGTCAGAGGCATGCCCCGATGGTTCACCGGCCCGGGGAGTTGCTGCATTCGGTGGTCTCACCATGGCCGTTCATGAAGTGGGGAATGGACATCGTGGGCCCGTTACCCCGGGCACCAGGTAAGGCACACTTTATCTTATTTATGACTGACTATTTTTCTAAGTGGGTCGAAGCACAGGCCTTTGAAAAAATCAGAGAAAAGGAGGTTATCGACTTCATTTGGGATCACATCGTCTGCCGTTTTGGCATTCCGGCCGAAATAACTTGTGATAACGGTCCTCAGTTCGTGGGTAGCAAGGTCAACAGTTTTCTTGAAGGGTTAAAGATCAAGAAGATTGTGTCGACCCCATATCACCCATGTGCAAACGGACAAGCGGAATCCACAAACAAAACAATAATCCAAAACCTAAGGAAAAGGCTAGAAGCATCAAAGCACCATTGGAGAGAAGTATTACCCGAGGTGCTGTGGGCGTACCGAACCACGACCAAGTCTAGCACGGGCGAGACCCCTTTCTCATTGGTGTACGGGGCCGAAGCCCTTATCCCCGTCGAGGTTGGCGAACCGACTCTCCGGTTCAGGTATACAACCGAGGAATTAAACAGGGAGGCCATGGCCGTAAGACTCGACCTCGCCGACGAGATGCGTGAAAGAGCATTGGTCCGAATTGCGGCCCAAAAGCAGAGAACGGAAAGATACTACAATCGGAGAGCCAACTTTCGGCATTTTCGAGTTGGGGACTTAGTACTTCGAAAGGTCACTTTGCATACAAAGAACCCAAACGAGGGAAAGCTAGGACCAAACTGGGAAGGACCGTACAAGGTGACCGGTGTAACGGGCAAAGGGTCATACCAGCTGGAGTCCATGGATGGGCAATGCCTGCGCAACAACTGGAACATAGCCCATCTAAAATGATATTACTGCTAAGGTATGATCCTCTCATATACCTTTTGTTAACCGTACTGCCTTTTTACAGGAAGTCGAGGACGACACAAAAATAGAATTTAGGACTGAAAGCACGTGTTGCACTCTTTTCCTTAGTGCGGTTTTGTCCCAAAATGGGTTTTCCGACGAGGTTTTTAATGAGGCAACAAGTACAACGTGCTACACAACGAAGATAAAGGGCCAGAACTCGGGCACCCGGGGTTACATCTTCCGAGTAGGGGCTTGGTAACACTCACCCGACCCCGAAGCTCGGACAAGTGTTAGGGGGGCACAGTACCCACATCGGAGCATGAAACGAAAAAGAGAAATAAAGAAAGAAGCTCATCATTTGCCACGGCAAAAACAAAGGCCGGCCACCAGCCACCTCCTCCGATGTAAGGACCAAACGATCATAATGAATCGTGTCCCATCCAGCATTTGCCACGGCAAAAACAAAGGCCGGCCACCGGCCACCTCCTCCGATGTAAGGACCAAACGATCATAATGAATCGTGTCCCATTTAGTGTTTGCTACGGCAAAGATACAAGAAATGAAAATTCTCATATGTACAAACACTTGCAATACAGAAACCATTACAATGACCGTACTTCGGTATTGCTCAATTGATACGCCCTGTACCGGACACTATGGCCGATATTAGACAAGGCCAATGAGGTCATCGCTTACCGGCCATGAAAAACACCGGTCCTAGAGAAGCCCCTATCATGGGCACAGAAAGGTCCGAAGCCCACAAAACATTTGGTAAGTCCCACGGGCAGAATTAATCAATGACTACGGATCATCTCTTCCGAAAAACGGACCAATAATTCAAGGTAAAATAAAAACAAGCACTCAAACGAAGACACAAGAGGAGTGCAACTTTCATGTACGCAAAGGATACTTTTATAAAGAGTACATTTACATCAAAAGAGTACATTTACATAAAAGAATCCTATGCTACTCGGCATGGCTAGAGGCAGAATGATCGGACTCGGTTCGTTCGGAATCATTCGAGTCGGATTCGAGGGCATGGTTTGCCTCCTCCTCCATCTCTTTGGCCTGGTTTATCAGGGCCGGAAGATCAGAGAATCCGCGATCGGCTTCTTCGAGGGTGAGTCGCCGAGACTTCCACTTCTCATACTCGGCAACAATGGCAGTATGGGCCTCGGCCGTTTCCACGCTTTTCCAGGCTTCTTCCAAATCGGCCTCAACTTTAGCCAACTTAGTCTCCAGCTCGTCCCGACCCGCCACTGCAATAGTCCTCATATGGAAAGCAGCTTCTAGCTCGGCCTTAAGAACATCGTTGGCACTCACCGCCTCCTCCAGCTCGACTTTTAAGCCCTCACTTATCCGAGACCGCTCCTCGGCTTTCTCTTCGAAAACTTTCATGCGTTCTTTATACAGAGCGGTATCAGATTCCAGTAGCCTGTTCCTCCCGGCTAAACTCGCTGCATCGGCTTTCACCAAATCAAGTTCCCCCCGGAGTTGGGACACGGTGGCCTCCAGCTCATCCAGCCTCGACGAAAATTGAGCTTTGTCTCGGCTAAGACAAATCTTCTCAGCCTCGAGGCTTCGGTTATAATTAGTCATGGCGGCCAACTCATTTTTCAAATGACGATTTTCGTCCTTGGCCGCATCAAGCTCGGGACGAAGGTTGGCAAGAACGGCGGCCCGACCCAACTCTTCATCCTTCTCTCGGAGGAGATGCTTGTATTTCTCCGTTTCTCGGCCTTGGGCATCTAGCTGGCCTCGAAGATCATCCATCTCGTGTTGGGCACGAATGAAGGCTTCGTTTGCCAGTATTACACTCTGCAAAGAAAGCAAACGTAAAGAATCAAACGAAATGAGCATAAGGTCTATTGATATACAAAGATGGCCGAGAGTCTTACCCGGTTGCCCGCATGCATGCCTTCGTTCGTAAGACACTGCCAGGTGACCCCGGTCATTTTACGCTTGTCCGAGTCGGAGACGAGAGGACGCAAATAACTTGCTACTCCTACCGGACGTGATAGAAAGCCACAATCCTCGGGGACGGTGATTACGGCCGATCTGGTCCTTCTTGGTTCTACGCTCGGGGCTGGGAAGATAGTCACCAGGTTGTCTCTAGAGCCAGATTCTGACTGTCGGTGGGCCGGCCTCGTGACCCGAGGAATTGGAAGATGGCCAAAACCCGCACCTTCACCGGTAGCAGGAGGAGTAGTTGAAAACATATCTTCAAATTCTTCAACCCTCGGGGCGGGGGTAGACGAGCTTGGTGTAGACTCGATGTTCCGGGCAAGGACCGGGGGCTCCGGAGTAGAAAGAGGCTCGTGGCCGGGCGATGGGCGAGCCTGAATGGGGGCTTCGGTCTCCGGAACTGGAACGATCCTTTGATCGGTTGCAGTGACAGCCGTTTCCCCGGCTCCTTTACTCCTCTGCAGGGGAGTATCTTCCGAGGAAGTTTCACCTAAAATATCAACAAAGTCAACCGACCGAAGAGGAGCCGGGGAAAGGATTTCTTCCGCACCTGAAGGAAGAACGGGAATCAAGATACCTTCGTTGATAGAAGGCAAGGGCGGTTCGGAGGCAGTATCCTCGGGCATTGAGGCTGTTAACGGAGTCGGGTCGACCCTCTGAACTATGATGTCGGGCTCCGTCTCCTCTCTCTGGGGCCGGGAAACGCTTCTTACCTTCTTTCGTTTGGACGGCTGCCCCTTTTCTGAGGGCCGTTTTCTTTTGGTGGCTTCGGCAAGAACACGGGAGGAACCCGCTGTATCGAACGCGGACGCCGGTGCAGGGGAAGCAGCCCCCGACTCCGATCTAGAAGCCACCGAGCCCTTCGGAAAACCTGAACGATAAAAGACGTTGGCAGGTTAAGAAAACTGACGACCTCGAATGGCTAAAGATGCAGCAAGATCGAATGAAAGTCGAATGTTACCATGATTTTGAGCGATCTATCGACCACGTGACAAGTGGGCCCAAGTCCGGTCTTCATAAGGAAGCTGGTTGAGGAGCGTCGTGACCCACTCGCTCAGACCTCGGATAACCGGGGGAACAAACCCATTTGCTACAAAAATAAGGAAAGGGCGGTGAGAAAAAAATACCATAAGAGACTGAACAGGTAAGGGCGATTGCTCAAAGGTTCAAACTTACGTTTGTCATTCCATTTCTCCGGAAAAGGTAGATGGGCGGCCGGGATTATGTCCTCGGTTTTTACCCGGACGTAGCGTTCTAACCACCCCCTGTCCCGATCTTCGTCCATCTTCGAGAACAATGGGTTCCGGCTGCGCTTGTTTAGTTTTATGACACCGCCCCGGAATATTCTTGGGGAATACAGGCGTATCAGGTGGCCCAGTGAGAATTCTTTCTCAGCTCTGTTGGCTAGCAACCGGAGGCAAGCAACGACCCTCCAAACAATCGGGCCAATCTGAGCCAAAGTCACGCCATAGGTCCGGCACATATCCAGTATGACCGGATCAACCAGGGGATCGAGCTTAAGGGTAAAGGGATAAGTGTATATGTACAAGAACCCTTCCCGGTGATCGGTAATGGATTCGTCTGGCCCAGGTGCAAAAACCCCTACCGGGCGTGTGTCCCACCCACAGTCTGCCCGGACTGTGTTGAGTTTATCCTCGGTTATGGAGGAAGGATATCGCCTCACGTCGTATCCCCGGTCTGAGACGGCAGAGGGCTTTTCCGCCTCCAGGTCTTTATTGAAGTTGAATTTGGCCGGTATAACATCCGAGGCCGTAGTTTCGGGGTTACTCTTTTGTTTAGTCGGGGACACAGCCTCGGCCCTCGGGGATGAAACTGAAGGAACTTCGGTAGAAGTGGTTTCAGACATGTTGAAGGAATGGAAGGAAAATGATTTTGGGAAACAACGCAATGGAAACGAAGGAAATAACGATTTGAAGAAGCAAAGAGCAGCTGGCAAGAATGATGACAAAATTAATTCCCCCTTCTTTTTCGTATAAACAAGAGAAGATTTGGCAACAAATTTGTAATAGAAAGGACGGATCTGGAACACAGAGGGAAGAGGAAAAGAGAAGACAGATCGAAAAAAGTGAAAAAATGAGGGAATGAGGGGCTTTATATAGGCATAAGAAAGGGAACGGTTATCGAGGACGGCCAATCGAGGATCGCCACGTGTCACGTCATTAATGCGAAGCGACACGAAATGACGTGCAAGAGGCGGTTGATAGGAACGGACCATCCAGAATAGGACACGTGGCCGGCAAAGGGGAAGACATGACGCACCCATTCCCGCCAAAATAAGGAGATAAGGATAGGTCGTCCGGACGGTCGGATGTATGATTCATTCACTTCCTGTCACTCCGATGGATCGTTGGTCTGGGAAGCGTGGGGGATATCTGTATACGGTAAAAAACCGGATACGGGTAAATCCGGGGCAACTATGGATCGGAGAGGGAAAAGGGGCGAGAGTTCGTGCAAGGACATCGCCTTCCCGGATAAGCACTTTGATCAAAGCCGAGTGGAAGCGCCATCTGACTCGGTCTCTAAGCCACCGAGGGTTCGGGATCTCTTTCCGGGGTTTTTTATCACCGTTGGTCCGGTCTTCGTGAGTCCGTTGTTCGTTGTGACCGTTGCTGGGACGCGTCAGTGGTATCACATCATGGACAGCTACCAACTATGCGTGTGTCAGACGGCGCCGTCAGTCACATCACACCAAACCCGTGCAGGGGCTGTCCCTTTTATTACTATTTTATTGATTCACGTTAGAGAGAGCCCATGGGCTCATTACTATAAATAGAGTACTCCCACCTCCCTTAGGTCGGTTGATTCTTCTTTTACTTTCAAGAGCATTTGTAACACAATATATATATATATATATATATATATATATATATATATATATATATCCAGTTTTGTTGAACCTCTTCAATCAACTCGTCACATGTGTAAGCAGCCGGTATCTATGCTCCTTATTTGTGTATTAAAAAGCGTTCTTATCCACTCTTTGTAATCCATATTTAGGCCCAAGCACATATCCTATATCCACGTACAAATTCAATTGGTTACCAAATCGGGGGTAAACAAAGGATAGAGAGACTTCAACCATCCCACCAAGCCTTGTATTTTGTTTCTGTTTTAGCTATTCGGTTTTCATAGTTGGCCTAACCAATTCGGATTAATGTTGGGTTCTCACTACTAAGAAATTCTCCATTCTCAGGCTTGTTGATAGAGAGATTCTAATCATCCGACTAAACAGGTTGGTCCTCTACCTTGTTCTTGTCTCCTTTATGGCTTTCCTTATGTGCTTTGTCATACAGGATAAGGCGCACTGGAATTGCTGATGTCCGTGTTTTTGCGGAAGAAGATAAGGATGATGAATTGGATTGTACAACAATTATGGGTCTGACGAGATATACAAGTGTCGAGTTGAAGAAATTCACCATAAATTTCTCAAATTCCAATTTAATTGCATGTGGAGGATTTAGCACAGTCTATTTAGCTAAGTTCCCTAATTCAACTCTCAGAGCTGTCAAGATCAAGGACCGCAGCAGTGAGCGTCTCAACAGAATCTACAAACAAGAATTGGACATCTTGCTTCAAATCCAACACGACCACATAGTTAAGCTTCTAGATCACTGTGATGACGAATGTCCTTTACAAATTGTCATGGTGAAATCAAATCTTTTAATATATTGCTAGATAAGCAATTCAACTGCAAGCTTTGTGATTTTGGGTCAGGGAAGATGGGATTTTCTTCTTCCATTTTGCCACCAACGAATCGGGTGATGCTCGATTCTCCAGGTTATAGTGAACCTCACTACTTGAGAACTGGCATTGCCTTCAAGAAAAATGACATATATTGCTTTGGAGTCATCATTTTAGAACTCATTTTAGGGGTTGAAGCCTTTTCCTCAGACAGCGGGGAGAGACTAATATCGCAAGCTGCTCCTATTTTAGAAAATGTGTCTGCGATAGCGGAAATGGTGGATCCATGCCTCGATAGGAATTATGAATTGGAGGCAGCTAAGGCTATGGTGACACTTGCATCATTGTGCCTAAGTGATTTTCCCGGTCTGAGACCATCTGCTTCTGAAATATTGGAGACCATGAGAAGCAGAATATCTTCAATCTCCTTTCTCTTTTCAGTTGGTAAAAAGGTTTCAGTATTCCGCGGCATTGTTTAATTATCAAAAGGATAAATGACAACAAAGTTTCTGTGGGACTATTAGGCAAAGAATTAGTTCAAGTGACTCCTTATAAATTGAGAGTTAAAAGCTTGAAATTTTGGATGGTTAGTTTTACCAAATTTTCTGCCTTTTTTGGGTTTCACAATTTTCTAGTAGTCTCTAAATTTTCTATTCCTATAACATAACATATTCGGGAACTGGTATTTTGTATATTCCTACTAAAAAAACAGGTTTTACCGACCTCAAAAAATGGCTATTTCCGACCTCATGAGGTCGGTTTTGGCCAAAAACCGACCTCAAAATCAGGTCGGAAAACAGTGGGTCGGAATTATTACCGACCTCATGAGGTTGCAAAAAACCGACCTCGTGAGGTCGGTAAAGTTTTTTTAGTCGGGTATTAATTAAATAAAATACCGACCTCATTAGGTCGGTAAATTATATTAATAATATAATAATATGAGTTTACCGACCTCCTGAGGTCGGTAATTTATATGAATATATGATATATTTTGCATAAAACCGACCTCATGAGGTCGGTAATTTGCACTTTCTGGGAATATTATGCATAAACCCACCTCATGAGGTCGGTAATTTGCAATTTCTAGGAATATTATGCATAAAACCGGCCTCATGAGGTCGGTAATTTGTAATTTCTAGATAATTCTGCAGAAAACCGACCTCATGAGGTCGGTAATTTGCAATTTCTGGGAATATTTTGCAGAAAACCGACCTCATGAGGTCGTTAATTTGCCATATGTTGGATAATTTTGCAGAAAACCGACCTCATGAGGTCGGTAATTTGCAATTTCTGGGAAACGTTTCCAGAAAACCGACCTCATGAGGTCGGTAATTAGCAGTTTCTGGGTAAATTTTGCCCTTAACCGACCTCATGAGGTCGGTTTTCTGCAAAAAAAAATTTGTACCACCTAGTTGTTACTCCAGCTGCCTCCCTGTCAAGATGAAAATAATTTTACTTTCAACTAAAACGAGCCCAAATAGCTGCCAACAATACACCAAACTACTGTAAATACATAAAACAATAAGCTACTATTACAACACATATAAAACAAGAATTATATTCTCTTCTTTTCAGAGATATTTCCATAACAAGAAATGATTCCAACAGTTGCGTAGAAACTAATATAAGGCCACAGTTGCACTTGCTATCAACAATAATGAGAAATAAGACATAGACATTACAGTTCTTCTATATCAGTCAATACAATGTGACCGAATTTATGGATCACTGCAATTGCATTTATCTATAAAACAATGCCTGCAACAGAACTCATTAGACTGATAAGATTTGAAGGATTCAATGAACAGAGCGGACCACAAACAATTTGAAAGAACATCTTCATGGTTTCACCTCCTACGAATCAAAGCTGTCGCAGTCCCTGCAGATAGGTAAATAGTAGGGAAGAGAGCAAGCCAAACCCCAAGTCTTTCACCTGAAAGTGCAAGTGAAAATACTCCCTCCGTCCCAATTTATGTGACACTCTTTTGTTTTTAGTCGGACACAAATAGAATGACACCTTTCTATATTTAGTAAAATCTAACTTTATGAATTAAAAGACATGGAGTTTGACGTATCGGATAAGTGAGGTTTGAGATGCTTAAATAGGATATAAATTGAGCAGAGATAACAGAATGAGATAATTAGATTGGACAGGCAACTTTGAATAGTTGGTAGCTAAAAAATTTATAACTGGATTTTCTTACCAAAAGCTGCTTGTGCAAGTTCCACATATCTATTGTATCTCTTCACGGGAACTGCTTCATGCAGCTGAACAAGGATCCATAAAGTATAGAGTTGCCAGAAATAAGCTATAGTTAAGGAAATTATTCCCCAGCTCCTGCATTCAGAAGGAAATGTTACTGTTTCGATTCTCTCAAGAATATTATAGGTAAAATTTTGTAAGCAAGACATTTATTTGACAGACGTAGGCTATGATACTCCTAGCTCACTGCTTGAGTTTCACTAAGCTGTTAGCATGATAACGCTCTATGTTCCTTTCAGAAGACTAAAATTTAAGAGTATATGGTAAATGCTGGCGAAAGGTTAATTAAATTGGAAATTTAAGGACATAGAATGGATGATCAGTTATTTAAGAGGTATACATCAGATCATAAAAGGAAATTTAGTTATTAAATTTACAATATCTCCTATCACTGAAGATGGAACATACAGTAACAAGGGCACAATAGTCTACTTGATAGTTTCAGTAGCATTTAGAGATATTAGATCTTAAAGTCAAAATGATAGGTCAAAATCATCTAAAGCAATCATATTTGGGCCATCCCAAAAGTAAATTCACATAGCCAATAGAAAACAAACCTGCCTTAAAATTTCCTGGACCAACTGTTGACTAAATTGCAGTGCCAAGAATGTTACAAAAATATCAATTTTCTTATATTAAATGGTCTTGAAATTATATTAATTCCTTTTATACATTATTGTATCAAGATTTATTAAGATATGTACATGTAGTTGATTTTTAAAGTAAAAATAATTTTTGGTAAATGTACTGAACTTAAATCCTTTGATGCAGCATGGGATCATCTTTCTTAAATGACATGGAAATGCAAAAGGAAGATGGAATAAAGGTATAGGCACAAACCAAATGAGTACCTTCAGCATAGTGTAACAGTCTTATTTCTCAAAAGATGATAACAAAAATTGGGACCCTGCTCACACCAGTAGTCTAAAACAGATCTTCACTGCAACCTTCAAATTGGTCCTTATCAAAATTCCGGGTGATGTGCAAAGTTCCTCACACCAGCAGCCTGTTTCCAACAGTCATCTGATGATTAGCAATCACCTCTAGCCATGGCATGGACAACAAACTTGGTGGCTCAGACCTGGTAGTGAAACAACTGCAGTGTGCACAAAGATCTTTAAATGAGGAAATGATGTGTTGAATGATGTGCAATTGCAGGGCAGCAGTGCAACACAACATTGCTGTTTACAGCAGCAATGAAAAAGCAATATAATACAGTTGGGAAGTATATTGCAGGTACTTTGAACTCAACTAAATCCAATGACATCTCTGCTTGTTTCACCCTCTCCAGTTACAACTAGTTTTTAATAATAATAATAATAATAATAATAATAATAATAATAATAATAATAATAATAATAATAATAATAAACCAAGTAGAGATAGACTTTGACAATCAAATGGACTACAAAACAAAAACATGATCATAATAGTTGGGTGTCCATGTAGGAAAACTCAGTTTCAGCATTCTACACAAAGAGACCATACATTTAGCTAACTAGGTCCAAAACCAAGCACATAGAGTAGGTACATGGGCTCAGACTCTCCAGTTCACCAAAACCAGCATATGAAGCCTCAAACTCAAGTAAACATAGCAGATGGATTGACCATAAGAAAAACCAGTACACACAGACATAGTATATCAAGCTAAATAAATATGAGTTTGGAGAATACACTAATCACAGGCCATAGTTATTTTAACATGAAGCTGATGGACAGCTAAGCTAATTCAAATAAGTCTAAACCAAATTTAACCTCATGTACCAAGATTGTTAAAACAATCATAACTTAAGTTCATCTAAGGTGAAATGATAAAACCCTAATAATAATCAATTGAACTAAACCAGGCCAAGTGCAACAAAGGTTTCAAACTCTTAAGCAAAATATAGGCATCATTCAGGTGTTTGCAGTCAACATGTACTCAGACATCCAACTAAACTAATGCCTAATTCCCTTATCAAGATTAAAAAAATGTAATTTATGTACTTAAATGAATTAGACTAATGCACAATCAAGTTATCTACACAGACCCAAAGTAATAGTGTGCAAACATCTACATAACAAAAATAATCAGCTACTCTTACTGGTGTAGCTACCACAAATTAACCATCAGTCTCTTGGGCTGAAAATGTGATTCCAAACAATTTCTACAGTAAGGTCAAAGCTAAAGAATACAAAGATGGCGTTTTTTCTTAGTTCTCCTGCTGATTAAGCTTTCTGACTGAATTAGTCATCAAATCTTATTAAAATGTCACTTTTGGAATCATCAGATATCTTGATCAAGCAAACAAATGCACTTTTTGGTATTTCATACTTATGCTGTAGCCTAGCAAACTTACAGGCAAAAAAAAAAAGTTGTGGACGCGGTTTTTATTCAGAATTTGTCAATGATCTAAACGAAATTGTTGCAGTACATGAAATAGAGTATTTTCTAGTGCCCCATCTTACTATAACCAACTATTCCACTACTGACTCCATTTTCAAATTATCAAATGATAGTGCGAAAGAACACTACATTTTGTTATGAAGAAACATTATGTAATTAGTAGATCTCTTATTGCCAAATAATGACAGATACAAGTTAGGCAGGGGATTTCAATTGATACCCTTTTGCTAGAAAACTATACCGTATACCAAATGCAGTACCAGTGTAAATATTAGATACTTTCAGAAGGAGAAAAATATTTCTAATTATTTCTAAATAAGGCATGGTCAGAATATGCAGGTTGTAGTTTGCATATGAACAACAGATTGATATACACTGATATACCAGTGGTATACATGGTACAGAGATATGTTAGTTTGCCTCAATAGGATTAGTAAGGTAAAATTCTACAAAAGGGAAAAAATCATAAAACGTACCACTACACTGTCAAGATTGTCAAGTGCATTACGGTGTTTGTAATTCCAAATTACATAACGAAAGACAGCAACATAACAGTTACAGTGTTTCTAATTCCAAATTATATTAAGCATCAATTCAACAATTAAAATAGAGAAAGCACATTTTGAGATAGGAAAATACACACCAGAAAGATTAAGGAGGCTGTCTACTAATCGTCAAAGCTGTCAATAGAGGCAGCAACACAATGATCTCCTAAATCACTGAGAAAAGAAAAGGAAAAAAAATAAGGGAAAGACTGGGTCAATTCCAGCCAAGCCTTTAACATTTTAGTAAGAGTAACAAAAAAAGGGAAGTAACTTTGGGAATTAAAATGAGAAAGGAAATTAGTGAATCAAAGGAGAAATTAGGGCTTACCTAGAAGATGGAAAATGAAGGTGGAGAGCATTGGAAGAAGAGAAGGGCGTGAGACATGGTTTCAAATGAAGTGAAGAAAGTTTGAGAGCGTAGAAAATGGGGGAGAGATCTGGAAGAAGTAGTCTTTTTTCAACTGGGTAGGGACGGTGGAGGCGTGGGGTGACCGGCCAAGCCGTGGTGGTGACGTCGCCGGAGTTAGGGTTAGAGAGAGAGGGGGAGAGAACAGTGAGAGGAGAGACGGGAACGCGTTTAACTGTGTGTGTATTTTAATTTGTTGAGCGATTATACCGACCTCACGAGGTCGGTATATTTAATAATTTTATTTTTTATTTAAAATAAAGTTATAATATTTATCATGAAATAAATTCCCGACCTAGTGAGGTCGGTATATTATTTTTTCAAATTTTGGTACAATATTACCGACCTCATGAGGTCGGTTTATTTTAAAAAAAATTAAAAAATAAATATTACGACTTTACCGACCTCAACTGAGGTCGGTTTTTTGAGGTCGGGAAAACCTGTTTTTTTTAGTGGTGTTGGATCATGCTGGCTTCTTGACCCTTTGGTTCAGAAGCAACTGAGACAGATGTGTCGGATGTCCAGCTCTAGTGGTTATTTCTTACTGTTCATTTGGTAGTAAAATTAAAGATCAAACTGTTATTTTCTTCAGATTTATAATTCAAATGAAAGAAGTCCCAGAGACTCGCAAGACTTGTGTATCTTGCTTATAGTGATTAAAAGGATATTCTTGCTGCCATTGATGAATCTTTGCTTGGTTTTTGATTGTTTTATATCCTGACCAATTAATTTGCTCGGAGTTGAAGTCTGCAAAAGTAGAGGAGAAATGGTGTTTTGGCCCTTTACAATTTTTTTTTTTAGTTTTACGACTCTTTTACAAGAGATCTTCATTTTCTTTTACACATAAGAGATCTGAAAAAGATATTTTCTTCTATTCAAATTATAAGAGGCAAGAGATTTCATTTCATCCAAAAGTAGCCATTCATAGTGATATAGACAAATGAAACAACCAAAATGGGGCGTTTGTTAAGAAACGCTAAATGCTAAAAGGACACTTGTATTTGTAGTTTTGGAGTCTTTATTTTAAGGGAAAAAGCTCAAATATACTATCGAACTATCAGAAAAGGTTCATTGAACTGACATCGGTATACTGTAGTCGAAGCAACTCCCTCTTTCGAGCCATTAAACTTGTTAGCGGAAACGTAAAATATAGAACGCAAGATTTAACGTGATTCGGATCAAAGTGATCCTATGTCCACCAGAGAACAGTTGCTTTTTTATTAGTAACAAAGGAAGGGGAGAGATCCCAATTACACCTAAGAGAATTGCTCTCTCAACTCTCTACTTACTATAAAAAAAAGATTTTTGGGATGATGAATAAAGAAGAATTGCCTCTTCTTTTATAGGCAAACAATGACTTGGGCTCCAAGTGTGCTACATGGACATTTCAATTCTCCTACGCACATCTTAGCATTCTTTGGTTCCAAGAAATGCATCTTTCGGCTCTAAGTAATAGAACATTCTTTGGCTCCAAGTAATAGAAAATCATCCAACTAAAATTGACACACGAGTTTTTCTATCACATAACGAAAAATCAAATCTTTTAATCTCTACCTTGGTTTGTGTTCCGAGCATGCATATGAACAACTCCAGCCAAAATTTCTAAGCTTACTGGGCAGCCCCGTTGTAAGAAACAAGAAGAATCAAACCATTGTTGAACATACCACCTTCACTTAACAAATGTTCTCTTTGGATTTGCATCAGTTGATTCATACTCCCGCCAAGTCCTTTTAGTGTTCAAACTTAGTGAGCGGGACTATCTTGTTTAACATGTCCGCAGCATTATCATCTGTAATAATATTCACAAGCTTGACAATTCTCTCTTCAACAAAATCTCGAATAAAATGGATTCTCACATCAATGTGTTTAGTGCGCTTACGAAATCTCTGATTTTTAATCAGATGAATAGCACTCTGACTATCATATATAAGATCTGATTCCTGCTGAACCAGACTTAATTCTGCCACCAAACCTTTCAACCATCTAGCTTCTTTCACCGCCTCCGCTGCTTCCATGTATTCTACATTTGTTGTAAACAAAGCGACAATCGATTGCAGAGTCGATTTCCAACTAACGGTGCTGCCAACAAAAGTAAAGATGTTTCCAGTCGTGGACCTCCTTCTTCCATGATCCCCTGCATAGTCAGAATCTACATAATCGAGAATTGAAGTACCTCCGCTAACCTTTCAAAGTTCAGACCATTATCAGAAGCTCTAATGAGAGTTCTCAATATCCACTTGACAGCTTCCCAATGACTCTTTTCTAGATTGGACATGTATCTGCTTACCACACTTACAAATTGAGCTATATCTAGACGTGTGGACACCAGAGCATACATAATTCTTACAACTGTGCTGGCATAAGAAACCGTTGACATATGCTTCACCTCATCCTCATACTGAGGCATTTGTAACTCTGGAAGTTTAATGAGGAGCTAACGGTGTACTTACAGGGTTGAACGTATGCATATTAAATCTCTCGAGAACCCTTTCTATGTACCTATTCTGAGAAAGATGTAACACATCATCTTCTCTTGAAATCTCCATGCCAAGGATTTTCTTTGCAGCTCCCAAGTCCTTCATGTCAAATTCCTTACTAAACAGTTTCTTCGGAGAATTTATCTCAGATATCTTCTTGTGATACACACAGCTATCAAATGCACTACTTGAGAATTCATGTGTAGTCATAAATGCATCAAAACTCTTGTACCACTGTTTAGGGGATTACTTCAAATCATACAAAGATTTCTTCAGTTGGATTACGTGATTTTCTTTTTCCTCAGCTAGGAAACCTACAGGCTAATCCATATAGATTGTCTTTTCTAGATCACCATGCAAGAAAGCAATTTCGACATCAAGCTGTTGAAGCTCCAAGTCAAATTGTGCAACCAATGCTAGTAGCACATGAATTGAGCTAGGCTTCACGACTGGAGAGAAAATCTCATTGCTGTTAATTCCCTCCTTCTGACTGAAACCCTTTGCAACCAATCTCTCCTTGAATCTAGCAAGTTCTACTTCAGGAATTCCCTCTTTCTTTCTGTAGACCCATTTGCATCCAACTGTCCTCTTCCCCTTTTGCCTTTTCACCAAAACCCATGTTTGAATCTTGTGAAGAGACTCCATCTCTTCGGTCATGGCTAACCTCCATTTTGCAGTATCCTTACAAGAAATTACTTCAACATACGAGGAGAACTCAAGATCCTTAATCTTTTTCTTCTGCAGCTACGAACACATATGTAATCAGAATTATTTGCTCTATAAGGTGTTTCGGTCTTCGTATCTGTCTCTTCTCCCTTCCCTTCGCAATTGTGTATGGTTTATTGACAGCAAGTTCATCAAGATTTATATCTTTTAATTCATCTTCAACCTAAGTCTCTTGATCTTTTTCATTGGTAAGCTCCACATGCTCGTTGTTCTCGTTTCCTGAAAACTCCACAGAAACTTTATAGGGATCAAGTATAGAGGATTCATCAAAGGTGAAATCTCTACTACTTATAAATTTGAGTAAAGACAAACACCAAAGTTTGTACGCTTTTACTCCATCCACATACCATACGAATATGGCCTTCTTAGCCCTTAGTTCAAGCTTTCCATCATTAACATGATAATAGAGTCTTAAAGTCAATCGCCGATGCTGGAGATCGATTGACAATATGACCAGCAGTGTGCACTGCTTCAGCCCAAAATATTTTGGACATTTTGTCTTGTAGAAGCATACAACGAACCTTTTCAAGAAGAATTATATTCATTCTCTTAGCAATTCTATTCTGCTGTGAGGTGTGCCTGACAGTCCTATGTCTTGATATCCCATGATCCTTGCAGAAATCATTAAAATTTTCACTGCAAAACTCCAAGCCGTTGTCTGTGCGAAGATATTTGATTTTTTCCTCCATTTGATTCTCAACCAAAATCTTTCACTCTTTAAATACTTCAAAAGCATCACTTTTTGCCTTCAAAAAATGCATCCAAACCTTTCGTGAGAAATCATAAACAAAAGTGAGACAATACCTCTTTTTGCACGTCGATGGAAGTTTAGAGGGACCCCATAAGTTTGAATGGATCTAGGCTAGCACCACTCCAGGATTGTGCTTTCCAGTGCTGAAGTTGACCTTCTTCTGCTTCCCTAGAACGCAGTGCTCACAAAATTTATGTGTGCTGATCTTCTCACCTTTCAAAAGATTACAGTTGCTAACATCTCCAGTCCACGTGCGCTCATATTATACAATCTCATGTGCCATAATCTTGCTTTTTCATCATTAGATAACTGTATTATAGATGCATTTGTAGAGCCAACAACGGTGCTTTCTGCCAATGTGTAAATGTCATCCTCTAGCTTTCCTTTTAGCAGCAACCTTCATAGTTCTTCCTTCGCTCATGTATTTGTAGCCTTGTTCATCTAGAGTACCCAGGGAGGTCAAATTCTTCTTCAGATCAGGAACATGGCGGATTATAATAGTCCTCACGACTCTATCATGGCAGCGAACACGAACTGAGCCAATGCCAACTATTACACAAGTTGCATTATTACCCATTACTACGGTTCCTCCACTTTTCTCATAGCTGCTAAACCAGTCTCTTCAGAACATCATATGCAAAGTACAAGTAGAGTCTAGCACCCATTTGTTTCCATAACTTCCATTATTGCACGATGTTGTAAGTATATAATCATTATCAGAATTATGTACCTGTTCAACTATGGATGCACCGCCTTTTCCTTGGACTTTGACGTTGGGCAATCTCGTTCAAAGTGCCCCTTCTTGCCACAGCCTCAACAATCTGTATTCTTCTTGTTCACACGAGACTTTGATCTGTTCTTTGATTTGCTCATTTCCTGTTGGCTAGTCAGACCTCTCACAAAGAGCCCACTTGCCTGATCATCTCTGTCTCTTTCAAAATGCCTCCGTACATCACTTGAGTTAAGTACCTGTTGCACTTGCTCAAGGTTGATAGACTCCTTGCTATACATTATTGAATTCTCAATATCATGATATCCTAAAGTCAATAAAAATAGCAGAGCACGTCCATTTTAATTCCTGCAATCTGTAAGTCCATGACAAGTTTATTGAACGTGTCTAAATGATCTTGTAACAAAATACTTGACACCATTTTAAATGTGTGAAGACTTCATTGTAACAACATCCTTGTTGTTACCGATCGGTCCTGGTGAAGCCCTTGTAGCTTGTCCCATAACTGCTTGATCATCTCTTCGATACTTGTACTCATTCTACAAAACACGTTAAGTGCAAGGCACATTTGAATTACACTCAATGCATCCCCTTAAATCTTCTGGGAAGCTGATGCACCATCGGGATACTTTCGGTCAATAGCACAGATCGAACCTTCCCTCCGCAGTAACACTATCATTTGGATCTTCCAGATATTGAAGTTGTTGCGCCCACTGAATCTATCGATTTTAAACTTCATATAACTCATCTTTTCTTGTTCTTCCTCCTATGATCATCAAATATTCGTAACGCTTTGATACCAACTGTTACCGGATACGTAAAGGAAAGAGCACAAGATTTAACGTGGCTCGGATCAAAGTGACCCCACGTCCACCAGAGAACAATTGCCTTTATATTATTAACAAAGGAAGGGGAGAGATCACAATTACACGTAAGAGAATTGCTCTCTCAACTCTATACTCACTACAAAAAAATGATTTTTAGGATAATGAACAAAGAAGACTTGCCTCTTCTTTTATAGACAAACAATGACTTGGGCTCCAAGTATGCTCATGGGCATTTCAATTCTCCTCCACATCTTAGCATCCGTTGGCTCCAAGTAACGCATCCTTCGGCTCCAAGTAATAGAGCATCGTTTGGCCCCAAGTAATTGAGCATTTTTTTACTCCAAGTAATAAAAAATCATCCAACTAAAATTGGCACATGAATTTTTCTATCACATAACAAAAAACCAACTCTTTAGAACTGACATCAGTATAATGTCTGGGGGGGGGGGGGGGGGGGGGGGATTAATGGTGTGTTTCGTATGTTTCAATTTTATCATGTTCGCTTGGTCAAAGATTTTGGAAAATATTTTCATTAGGAAATCGAGTTCCTTCAAAATGAGGAAAATAACTTCCCTAATGAAAGTAGGAAAATTAAGTCTCACAAGTGGCATTCCACGAACCACCCCACCACCACCACCTAACCCACTGCCAACCACTCACCCCACCAAACCCCAACCACTCCCACCACCCCTCGCACCACCCAACTAACCCCCCCCCCCCCCCCCTCTAGAGGCGGACATATGTGGTGAGGAGGGAGGGCACGTGCACTTGGTAACTTCGGATTTTTTTTGTGTGTGTGTATATATATATATATGGTTTGCATAGCTTTAACCACTAAGCTACCACTGTAAGTTGGTTCCACATTGTTAATGTCTAGGTATTAGATTACAACCCATACTTGACCTATTTATTTGTATGGTTTGCATAGCTTTAACCACTAAGCTACCACTGTAAGTTGGTTCCACATTGTTAATGTCTAGGTATTAGATTACAACCCATACTTGACCTATTTATTTGTATTTTCGTCACTGCTCACGCCATCAGTTACATATCCGACATGGCCATTATATCTCAGTCATTATTGGCAATTTAGCTATCGTCTATGTTAACATAATGGTGCCCCCGTGGTCTTTAAATCCTGGGTCCCCCCCCCCCCCCCCACCAAACAAAATCCCTCCAATTTTTTATTTTTTAAAGCTAGTAAATAAAGGTAAGAAAAGTGTGAGTTTATCTTAGAATTATTCTCATTTAAAGAGCAGATATAAATAAAGGTAAGAAAAGAGTGACTAAACAAGCAAGACGCGTAAGCTATTCGAGGGAACGAGTAAACGAGCTATGATTACTTGGAAATTGGAATAGACAAATAATCTCATTTTTATTGGAAAATAATATTATTGTGAGACTTGCATTCTTTCCAATCTGTTTAACTGGATATTATCTTCTTTTTTGCTAAAAAAAATATTTTATTAAATTTTCTGACGACGTGGATCCTTTATATAAGTATATATATCCTTTGTATAAATATACTAGATAGGTATGCCCGTGCAAGCACGGGCCCAACACTAAAGCTTATGAGTTCACCTTACTAAGTTTTAAGTATGGTAATTTAGTGAGATGACAGTAGAAAAGAAGTAGAAGGAAACAAAATTTAATCATTGATTGCCAATTCAATTCATCTATTAATATGGAATAAAATATTTGACCACTGCGTGTTTGCTTAACTAACAGACTCGGGTATGCGATCCAAATCGCCAACAAATTAGATTACAAAGATTACAAAAATTGATTTGGAGATCCTTCTCCAGTTTTTTTGTCACCTTCTCACGAAGCTTTACGTGGACGTTACCGCTCATATAGCTCTCAGCCAGCAAGCAGATATCCTTCTCTAAATTTGCAGGACCCGAGTCATTTAAGGAAAATTAAAGGGTCTGTAGCTAGTCACTGTTTCCTTCCCTGAAACAAAGCTAATTGAGAAAGAGGGTTAAATGGCCAATATCGGAAAACAATGTGGTCAGAGTGAAATAGTTTATGAATAAGAACATAATCTCACTGCCCCTGTTCTATCTTAAAAATTAGAAAGATCTCCAGCTCCTTTTTTTTTTCTCCTTTACCAACTTTAGCTTTCCGTGAATCACTAAATTTTATCCCCTTGTGCTGCTGAAAATACTTTTTTTTTAACTGTCAACACTAATTAACACTGCTTTTAGAAGTTTAACTAAATGAATTCAACATTTAAACATGAGTCCAACAAAGTTACGAAATAAATTCTGCTCTTTAGCTAGACAGCAGAAAATTCAATAACCCACTTCCAGACCAAAGTTGAACCAAAACGAAGACTAAAGGTCTTTTTTTTTGGCTCAGCCAAAAACCAAAAGGCTAATTTAATTCACAACTGAACAAATAAAGACAAAAACATAGAAAGCATTTCAAAAATAGGTAAGCCTCATTTTCACAGTTAGTGGACAGGAAATACTAATCGGAGTCCTAGTAATATTCAGGCACTCTTTAATATTCAAACCTATGAAGTATCTCAATATCTAAGAATTTCAAGTAATACCTAAATTCAATATTTCAAAAATCTGCATCACCCAAAACAACAGATCAAATTCGCAGAAGCTCAAAGACCAAAGACCAAAGACCAGATACCAAATCATAGAAAAAATAGAAGGAATGAAAGTGAATGTGCAAAGTCTAGCTGAAGCCTAAATACTTCTAACTGCAGGTCTATCCATAACCAGTACCTGCAATGTTTGAGGGCTCCATCATCTGCTTTCAAATACTTACTCATCTAGTGAAAAACTAAGATATGAAAGTAAGCTAGCGATGTCAATATGCTGCCTAAGATTAATTGAATAAGAAAGTTAAATGCATCTTGTAACCCAAACTAAGATAGATAAAACAAATCGGCTAAATACCTAGATAGCCCCTTAAACTTGACAAGTTTTGTAAGATGGACACTCAAACTTAGCAAGTGACCAGATAGACACTCGAACTTGACAAAAGAGTGTCTTTTGGACATCCGTGTATATATGCCCAAGTGCGTGAAATACAATTGCTTCAAATGTGTTAAGTGGACCAATTGTTAAATGACACATGTAATTTAAAAAAAAAAAGATAAATGTAACTAAAAATATTAGAAAAAAACTAAAAAGAATGTAAAGAAAATGCGATAAAGGCAAAATGAAATACCCATTTCTTGAGGGATGTTTGATTTTTACAATATGCAACTTGAATAAATTCTAAGATTTATCTGTATTAATTATGTTTTATTGAGTTTTCTTCTCTAACATTCGATAGTCTACTTGAATTTTATGCTTTTTGGGTGATATAGTAATAACCTAATGATGAAAAAGAAGTTGGTATGAAAAAGAAGTTGATCTTTATAAAAATGAAAAACATGAAGCTAATGATAGAAGGAGAAGAATGATAATATAATATACTCTGTCCCAATTTATGTGATATATTTTTCTTTTTAGTCTGTCAAAAAAATACATTTCCTTATTTGACAATAATTTAACTTTTAAACTCTACCTTTTATGCTTAATGATTCAAAAGTCTTTCTTTATTTCTTAAATTTCATGCCTAGTTAAATTATATCACATAAATTGAGACGGAAGGAGTTGCAAAGAAGAAGTAACCGAAAACTGTAGGATCCACATTAAGTAATATATTGAAATGTAAAAGATCAACTACATTAATACACGTAAGAAATTATGTGGAAAAGAAGAAAGAAGAAATCACAACTAAAGTTGCTCAATCGCTCATATGCGCGTGCAGAAGATACCATTTGCCACGTCAGCATAAAATGTTTAAGAGACACACTTTTGCCAAGTTCGAGTGTCTATCTGGTCACTTGCTAAGTTTGAGTGTCCATCTTACAAAACTTGCCAACTTTAAGGGTTTATCTAGGTATTTACAGTTATATCTTTTTGTCTTAAAGGCCATTCCTTTGAATATTTTGCTCAAGAACTGAAACAAATACCAAATGAGCCACCTACTTTTCATTTCTGACCTAAGACTTCTTCCTTGATAGAAGGGAAATAGTTTGTAATTCTTATCCTATGCAATTAGCCGTCATCGAAAAAGTTAGCAAGATAAACAAAAAGAACTTTTCTGTAGTCACAGAAACTTAGGAGCAGTGGATGTGTGAAGAGAGTTACAATTGCGAAGTCCGGACCTAAGTTCTGTCATTTACATAAACCTTATGGTCTGTGCGATAGTATTTTCGCGCATAAGAAATAGAATCAATTGTAGAAGTGTTTCTCAAGCACCCCTGTTCAGGTTCTGCTGTGCAGCGATGCTATCAAAAATCAGCAATCAAATTGAAGAAAATAATCTGAACAATCGATCTCCATGTATGAGAAAATACTCGCATTCGTCCTTATTATTATTATTCAAACACATATAAATAAAATCAACAATAATTACAGTAGAAAAGAGCATGAAAGAGCCAAAGAGAGAAAAATTCTCAAGCTCAAAAATTAATTCGTGATTACAAAAAACCCGCAAATGCATCGGCAAGAAAGTAGGAGAGCGAGATTGAGCCGAAGAATATTCTAGACGTCTTCCATAGAATTTGAGTTTGTTGGAAAGGGCACAGAAAATAATGAGGTTAATGCAGTGGCTTTCAATTCTACGTTTTGCAGGACACGTCAGTATACTGATACAATTGAAATGTCAACACTACCCTAGAAGAGAAATTAAATGATGTGAAGCAGCCATGTCGATCCTCCTGATCAACTGGCTCTTCTAATATAGTAGAATAGAATATACAACTGCATATCTTCTTTTAATTTAGCAACTACATATTTTGTAGCGTGGACTCGTATAAGTTTTTCTCAGTAAGGATGAGTGGTAGTCTCATCATGGACATTTCATGTAGCAGGTCCAGAAATAGTAGAATTTATGTCTAATAAGAAATCCACATGTCAATCCCTCTATCTTGTGTGGTGCTAATATTTTAGTGTCTTCTCAATTAAATAAAAGCTTCTTTAGATATAGTATTATGTGCATGACATGTGCAAAGTTTCATGTTCATGGTAAAAGTTTCAGAGTTCTAAAATATTTATGAACTTGTAGTTTTCTAGTTATTTGATTTACACAAGTAGATTTTTGCATCTTATGCTCTGTTTTCTAGAGAATTTTTTGAAGCAAGGTTGTTCCCTGCTGTGCAGTGAAAGGAAAAAGGAAACGGGGAAGTGAGAGAAATGTTAGTAACCACAGTTAATACCAACTTGTTAGTAATAACGAGGACACGTATAACTCTTTTATAATGGCACTGGAGGAACTGAAGAGAACACCTACTGGAGGTGAGCCAGATCCCCAAAATATTATAAACAGTGTGGGAAGCTTGGTCACAACTTGGCAAGTATTGTACACAGTTTTATTAAGCAAACCTACAATTTCGTTATCGGGGTTATTTTAAATTATGAGATATTAATTTATTCTACTAGATCAGTTAGCAGTTAGATACTTTCTCTATATTATATGTGCATGGCACGTGCAAGTATTGTACAGAATTATGTTAGGCAACCTACAATGTCTCATTATCGAAATCATTCTCTATTATATAAATATATCCTCGTGATTAATCTCTCATTTTCTACAGAATTATATAAATCATTAATCCCTCATTTTCTGTACAACTCAATTCTGACAATGTCATTCAAGTCATCAGATTACTAGATCCTCGTGATTATTTATTCACCCACAGAGATCCAGCTACAACAACGTGGGCTGCAATTATTCTACTAATTTGTATATGAGAATTGCTAAATTGCCACATCAATTTGACTCAAATTTGGTCACATTTATGTAAAAACTATCATAACCTTTATTGTATAATTTTAAATTAAGATAAAATTTGAGAATAAAAGATAGAAATGACATTAAGTAAGCATAAATTATTAAATTTGAATTAAATAGTCTAATTCTAAAATGATAAAGAAATGGACCGCTAAACGAAATATCAATAAAACGGTTGGCTCGGTTCTGCATGTGCAATAGTCCGTGATAGAAAATATAGACTTCTGTGAGACTACGTGTCACATATGTCTTGTAAATCCTTAAATAATTTTAAATTTATTATGGGTATTCAAATGGTCTTGCTTTTCTATAAATCAAATAATTTTTATCACTTTTCTTGAATTTAAATATTTAATTTTGTTTGAAAAGAAAATTAGGCTTGCCATATCTTCTTAGATCTTGAAGCCCATTTAGTTTGACTCATTTGATGAAATGTATACTAACTTTCTACCATCTAAGATAAACTCTTAGAGGCAGGACCAGTTTCTTTCATCCTTCATAAGTCACTCCTTTTCTCCTAATCCTCTATTGGAGATCTCTCAATCCACATAAGTGCTACTCTCCAACTATCATCAAGACCTTTTTTGATTTTCATCGTCTGAATATATGTTGGAATGTTGCTATCAAGAATCAAGATGAGTTAGCCTTGTTTTGAGAATTTTAGGTTTTGGGTTTGTGAAGAAGCTCACTCTCAATCTTGCGGTAAGCTTGGTGTTCCACATACTTTGAGTGAATTATTCAAGTTCTTGTTAGAGATTTTGAAATCTTGAAGTAAGGAAATTAAATCTCATTTTGGAGTTGGCAGTAGTTAATAATTTGATCATAACTTTTTACCTAGAAGTCGATATTGATGGAATACAGGAATAAACAACGGAAGCAAATAGCCAAGATCAACTTGCATGTAATATAGACAACGCATAATCAAGATATTAATCAAACATAAAATTGGTACTTATCTCTTGAAACGTGAATGCAACCTCGAATCTAGCCTTCAAGCATGAGAAAAACTATCCGCGCGTTCATCCCCCAGCTCCACGGTCTTCTACTGTGTAACCCAAATAATACCAGAATCTGCGAAATTCGTTTAGGCGAATTTCTATGAAAAAAGTGTAGAAACTTGTAAAACCCCTAGCCTCCTTATGGAATAAGACCCTTTTTATAACTACAGGTTTTAGGGTTTAAACCCTTTTCCCAAACCTGCTAGGTCTTTCTTTTCCACCAAGAAATCGGATTCCATTTAATTCTTTATTATTCGGGCACAGCAGGGACCACAAAATTTAATTAACTAGGCTTCCTATTATGGAATTAATTCAAAATATCTGAATTAAGCATACCATAATAAATTACGAATTATTCCACTAAAAATTCGTAATTGCACTCCTCAGATCAATTTCGAAATCACACATTAAAACTTATTTAACTCCTCATGTTAAGATTACATATACCAATCAATTAAATTAAATTACTTACAATTTAATTCATTGACTAATTGAATCCTTTATATTTCCACTTAACTTATATCATGTGACAGATACAAAATCCACCTGCAGGGTTTTCACATGAGACTGATAAGCATCCATAAAAGGGTATCATCAATCTCAAAGTCGAGACATGGATTCTATCAACTAATTATTATTTCACAAATGTATTTTGCCCTTATCCAATTTACCAGGAATACATAGACCCGCAATTGAGTCGTACCTTTTAATAAATCAAAATGATGAACAAATCACATTGATCATAATAATAATATCAAGATTAAGAGTATAAGTACATTCAATGAGCTAGAGATGTTGTTTTATATATTCATTATAAAAACACTTGTCTCTGCTTGGTCCGTTCAATACATACAAAATGTACTAGCACAAGGAGATGAAATTATACCGTTCCCATAATGAAGATGCATTATATTTAATCTTGTGCTACAATCATACCGATGGCTTTGTCCAATTTCCATCTTAGATTGTGAACATAAACTTTATACTTATAAGAACCGATGATATAATCTTCCGTGTATAAGCTAAACTCTATACACTAAATTATCTACTATATAAGTAAAGGAACACATACTAGTACATGATCTATTTAACTCTTTATTAAAAAATGAATAAATAATTGTTTTATAATAAATACTATATCCAAACACATGGTTAGTAGTATATATCCCAACAATCTCCCACTTAGACTTTTAACCATGACAATTGTTAGAATATACCATATCTAAACACATGGTTAATGGTATATAACCCAATAGATATTAGGTGATTCAAAAGGCAGTGGAAAGATAAAAAAAAATTACCCACAACTTTCATATTTTACAAAAATCCTAATTCCCATGTTTACTATGTCAAAATGCGGTGCAATGCAAGATAGAGCTGATGCCCAGATTTTTTTACTGGAGAAATAGGAATAGTGGTGACCCATTTTGCCACATTTTTGTTTGTCATGATTTAGCTTCTATATGTATAAACTCCAGACCTTAAGTGAGTATTCCATTATGTATTTAAGGTACAAGAAACACTTGATGTTTTCTAACCTCATTTGTATACAGTGAATTACATGTTATAAGAATTTATGGTTGTAAGAAAAAAAAAAAAGACATACTATATTTGCTACACTTTTTGTGCCAGATTTAGATCCGTGCGCCAGTGAAGCACGTGGGGATATTGAGTTCGTAGTTGTTCATTCATTGGAGATATTGCGGTTGAACTGCCTGGCTGATCTGCAACACCAGACTCATTATTTTCATTCTGTCTTTATTAACTATTCCTAGACAGTTGTACTTAGTTACTTTCGAACTTGTATTCGCATTTTAGAGACTCTTCTTGTACTTATGACACCAGGTTTTGGAGGTGTACTTTGTTACTTTGCACAATTTATGAGTATAAAACAACGTTTATGACTTATTTAATGTTTTCTCTTTACTTTTCCGCTTAATAATTGAATAACGGTTTTATAAATGGTTTATGGTTCGCTACCGGGATAGGTGTAGGCACCATTACGATTAATAGATTCTTAGGTCGTGACACAAATGTTTGGATTTTAAGGTGTGAATGGGAAATGACAAAAGGTACCTTTTGGAGTGCACCCAAAAAACACCTTTTGGATTGCACCTCTCAGTCTCACTCTTTCATTGTCTATATATTCAGAGGCTTAGCCTTAGATTTTTATAAAATCTGAATTCTTTGCATTTGTTTTCAAAACAAAATTATAGTAGAGTCTTGTGATTTGTTGCTGAATTTGCGTTCGATGAAGTTGGTGGGGTTTGAGGTACCGCTACGCCATCAACAGGTATATCCGTTTCATCCTGGGAGGAAGTAATCCATAACCTCGGGTACAGTGAGGGGATTAAATTCCTTAAGGACACACAATAAATTTTATGGATTCAGATATTTTCAGTTTTATGCATTTTACATCTTTCAAGATTAATTCATGTTTCTGATTTATTGGTTTGAAAACAAAGATACTAACAAGGTTAAGGAATTTAATATATTTGGTTTTATTCTGTGTTCTCCTTCGCTCTGACTGTTTTAGAAACGCAAATACCTTGTTGGACTCATAAGATGATATTGAGTTTATTCCTTCTTGTATTGGATAAAGTAACTCATCAAATCTGATATCGGGAAAGGATGCGTGGGTGTTGATGAGTTACTTCATCCAATACAAGAAGGAATCTCTGATATGCTTGACAGATTGATTACACACATATGATACCACATAAATTGCGATGCCGGGAGTACCATTTATGATTTATGAAATTCAATTTTATAAACATTTGGGTAGACGTTTAATATTTCGTGATCTCAAAGTATATCTATTGGCAGAACCATATTAGGAATGAGGCATGATAGCCAAACTTATTGGATAATTTTTATATCCCATGTGTATGACAAATTGAGAATTCGGAGAGCTTTTGTCACTTTGATTTCTCGGTTTTATTAAAATATTGTTTTGTTGTTTGAATATTATTTTACTAACAACGTTTATTGTTTTGAGCACAGTTTGAAATAACATCAATTCAAAATCTTAATATTTATTATATTCAGATTCAAACATTTTAATCTTAAAAAAGAACAAACAAATGCCCTCTAATTATTTTCTTGTTTCTGTTGGAATTTAAACGTTAATTTCCCAAGATCTTTCCCACGTCATTCATCAGTAGAGTAGTACACCACTGAATACTGTTTATATTCATTCTTTTCTCCCTTGGTTAGTTTTATCCAAACCCAAAAATGAAGGAAAAGAGAAGAAATAAAGATTATGATTTCTCCCTCGCCTGTACAACACCTAATCCAACATCCCCATATCGTGCAAGATATGTTTTGTTAGGAATTCACTGAGGCACTTTTGATTTGTTTGGTGCTTCCATCATGAAAATTAGAAAACAAAAGATTGAAGAAATAATAAATTTAAGAAAGGAAAAAAAACGTTTTATATTTCACCAACAAAAGCAAAACCTGGAGACCAATATAGATACCACCAACCTAATGCCCAAAACACACGGGGAACTATCAAAGAGGAAGACTCAGTTGACTACAGGAAGCTTCGTATCTTCTACTAACCCCGCTTTCATGACGTATATACATTTATTACTTCTGACAAAACTATGTACTTATATTCTAGGAGTACAATTTTTTTCTCCTTCGCATGGAAGTCCAATAGTGAGAGTAATATAAAGGGACAATGGATATGAAGGTTTGGAACCCACACGGGTATGGGAAAAGGAAATAGTCTATTTGTCTGTGGGTGGTGCATGCACTTTTTTGTTGAATCTTATGTGGGGTTCTCCTATTCTTTTACCTCCTTCCGCGTAGCTTCAGATCCTAATATACTTCAATCCACCCCTTTTTTATATGTATCCCCACACGCATGGCAGTGGATATGCACAACAACTTGGACATTCACTGCAGAGTTTCCCTTGTAACTAGCCCTGCCTTGTGTTTTGCCCATTTTAACTATCCGGTATTCGTAGTCGGTCTAAATAATTCGGATTCATCACATCGCATAGGCCCCTTAAAGAGAAAAAACGCTCCCTACTAAGAAATTGTTCTGAGAAGCTCGAAGTCGAGACTTCTGATTAAGGGTCGAGACTCTGTTTTGTTCTCGTGTCCATTATGGCTTTCCTTAGGTGCTTCAGATACAAGCTAAGGCGTGCTGGAGTTGGTGACGTCCGTGTTGATGTGGAAGGCGATAAATATGAGGAATTGGATAGCACAATGTTGAAGTAATTCACCATGAATTTCTCAAAGTCCAATTTAATTGCCTATGGAGGATTTAGCAGAGTCTATTTAGCTAAGTTTCCTAATTCTAACTCTCAGAGCTGTTAAAATCATGGACTATAGCAGGGAGCGTCTCAACAGAATCTACAAGAAGGAATTGGACATCTTGCTTCAAATCCAACATGACAACATAGTCAAACTTCTTGATCACTGTGATGACGAAGAATTCGGGAACATGCTGGTATTTGAGTATGTTCCCAATGGGACTTTACAGGACAAACTCCACGGAAACAGAGAAATAATTCCTTGGAGAAACCGTATGGCAGTTGCATTTCAACTTCCACAAGCCATTGAGTATCTCCATGACAAATGTCCTCTACAAATTGTCCATGGTGATATTAAATCTTTAAATATATTGCTAGATAATAAATTCAATTGCAAGCTTTGTGATTTTGGATCAGCGAAGATGGGATTTTCTTCTTCGGTTTTGCCACCAACGAATCGTGTGATTCTCGGTTCTCCAGGTTATACTGATCCTCACTACTTGAGAACTGGCATTGCCTCTATTAGAAATTAATAACGGGGCAAGAACAACGAATTGTGTACCTTTCAATTGCAGCGGAAGTTGTTGATCTTACCACCAAAGAAATTTGCCCAAAGTCTACTTTGAATCACTAGGAAACAAAGTTGATATCACAAATCACAAACTAAATGTCTTCTCTGTTCTTGTGTGTTTGTTGGAGATATTTTATATATATCCAATTCTCTGTCAACGAAGAAGAAAGCGTAACTCAAAGAGAAAGCCTCTACTTCTATTTAAAAGAGGAGTTACGTTGGAAGAGGAGGAGTTATGTGCGAAGAGGTTACTATCCCACAACCTTGAGAAAAAACTGAATAAGTATACGGTTGTTTTTTCTCCATATAACTTCCTTTATTTTTATCTCTTCCAACGAGCCGGGTTAGTCCACATGGGCGACCCGCCCGGTCCAAAAAACCAATATCTCCCACTTTGCATGGAAAAAGATTCAGTCAAGTACAATTGGGTTAAGTAATGCTCAATGGTCTTGTAGATTCATGCCATGTGTACCATAATACAATTAATGGTTGAGATCCATTTAAACACATATGCTTAACAAAAGAAATTTAAAATGGCAAAATATACTAACAAAAGCTCTTAACTATAACCCACATGTCTTGCCATTTTATAAAGATTTACTTTCTTACGTTTTCAACTTGAAATTAAAAATAAGTACACCACATATTATCCCTTTTTAAACTGCAAAATAAACCAAAGTGTATCATAATCAATTTTCTAAAGATAAAAAATTAAGATGGCGGTAAAGAAATTGATCTAGTATTATATATTTTTATACCTCAGCTGAAAAGCTCCAAACAAGATCAGGTTGCACTGTGATTTTTTTAATGTATGATCACATTATTTCTTTGCTTGAATTATTGTTCAGAACTCAGTGATGTTTACAAGTTTGATTTTCTTTTTTTGAAGTATAATTGAGAATTTGGGAAAAAGCATGTGTGTATTTTGCTGTAATTTTCTGAAAACATAAGAAAATAAATCCTTTTTAAATGGTAAGAAATGTGGATTATAGTTAACAACTCCCGTTAGTATATTTTTCCATTTTTAATTCTTCTGTTAAGCATATAAGTTGCAATGGTACACATGGCTAGGATCTACAAGACCATTGAACATTACTTGACCCAATTGTACTTGACTGGATCTTTTTCCCACTTCGCACATGGTGGACTATGCCTAAATCAGTACCATGTCAATAACACACATAATTCATACAGACAAATAGTTCGTGCGACCTGCGACCATCAATAGATATAGAAGAGCTCTACATAGAAATTCAATCACATGCAGAAAGAATTAAATATAAGGATCATATTACTCGCAATAACCCAGACACCATTTGCTACTCCAATAGCTAGTTATCCGATCCCTCATCCTTGTAAGAGGCGAACTCGAGTTCATGTTTGACTTTATATCCACAATTACACTTGATACCCTTATGGTAAATGTAATGGCCGGCCTATGTATACAAGTTAAATTAATAATTTTAATTGTCTTCCCTTTGTACTTGAATCTATCTGTTCCAAATCAACTGCTTTCCTAGACATGTACTGCATTGCCGAATCACTCACAGCTATTAGTAACATGCTAAAGTAGGAACATTGATGAAACTTCAAGAAAGAGTCAAGGTCAAAGGGTATTCCATTGAAAAGTTAATGTAACTTTTCGGGGACTCACACAAGGAAGAAGCAGGAATCCATTCTTCCATTAACCCATTGGTCGCTTAGCACACGTGGTATGAAACACATGCTACTGTGTTCTCACCTTATAGTGTCACGTGTGTCTCATTCATTTACCCATTCAACACTGTACAGATCTTGATCTAGACACCTCCAGATGTCTAACCCGAGCTTCTCTCTTCAATTATCCCCAAATCCATCTTCTTAGAGAAACTCATATATGACTTACAAAACAAGTCATAACATGGTGGTGGAACTCATCTCTTCACGTTCCTCGACTTAAGAGGCCATAACTCATGTGAGAGAGCCAATCTCGTGACTTGTTCGACACACTTTATCAATAAAATTACATCATCATATGCATATAGATATGAACATAAATTCAAGAGTCAAATATTGATTAAAATATAATAACAACCAAGTCATTTTACAATACACATATATAATCATATCCTACGCAAATCTAGAGCCATAACATGTTTCTCAAACAAGTCTCTAGATATTGTCTTTGTAAAAATATCACCTATCATTTCTCGTGTAGGTATGTATTATAAAGTTACTTCTCCACTTGCTACTGTGTCTCTTGCAAAGTTATACTTGATGTCAATGTGTTTGGTTTTGCTGTGATACTTAGGATCCTTTGTGTATGCACTAGCCGCTTGACTATCGCAATGTAAAATCATTGATCCATGAGAATTCTTCGCTATACCCAAATTCTCAAAGAATCTTTTTAACCAAACAACTTTTTGTACTATAGATGCACAAGCCACGAACTCAATTTCCATAGTAGAAATAGCCATACAAGTTTGCTTCTTACTTTTCCATAAAATAGCACCACCAACCGGATGTAGATTTTATATAGTTCCAGTCACCACCACAATCAGCATCTGTATAACCTCTCAAGTGTAAATCATTTCCACTATAACATAGTGAATAATCAATAGTTCCTTTCAAGTATCGAAAGATCCTCTTTATAGCTTAAAAATGATCTCTTAAGATCCTCTTCATAGCTTTCCAATGATCTCTTCCCGGATTGGACTGGTACCTGCTAACTAGACCTACGGCATAACAAATGTCTGGACGAGTACAAATCATAGCTTACATCAAGCTGCCAACAGCACTGGAATATGGAACTCAAGACGTGTCTACTTTTTCTTTTTCAGTCTTTGGACACATTTCAAGTCTTAAAGTCTTACCTCTTGCTATAGGAGTATCCATGGGTTTGCAACTATTCATTCAGAAGCGTTCCAAAATTTTCTTTATATAAGTTTCTTGAGATAGACTCAAAAACTTCTTGGAATGATCTCTTTGGATTTTAACACCCAATATATAGTCTGTTTCACCCATGTCTTTGATGTCAAATGACTTTCAAAGCCATGACTTGATAGTTTTGACATACTCCAAATTATTTCCAGCTAATAAAATATCGTCCACGTAAAGAGAAAGAATTACAAACATTCCATTGGACTTCTTCGCATAGATGAAATGGTCTTCATCGATCATGGTGAAATCATATGATATCAGCTCTTTGTGAAATCTCAAATACCACTGCCTTGAAAACTGCTTCAGGCCATAAATAGATCTTTTTAATTTCAGACTTTCTTTTCTTGGCCTTTAACGACGAAACCTACAGTTTGTTCCATGTGAATTTCCTCATTTAGTTCTCCATTACGAAAAGTTGTCTTCAAGTCCATTTGGTCTAACTCTAGATCCAAACGTGCAACAATAGCCAAAAGTAAGCGAATTGAGGTAAACTTCACAACTGGTGGAAAGATTTCCTCATAGTTTATTCCAACTTGTTGGGTAAAGCCTTTTGCGACCAATCGTGCCTTGTATCTTTCTATTGACCCGTCCGCTTTGCATTTAAATTTGAGATCCCATTTGTTCCCAATAGCTCTATGCCCAAAAGGAAAGTCAACCAGATCCCAGACTTTTGTTGGTTCTCATGGACTCCAATTCTTCTTTCATTACTTTCATCCATTCATCTTTTTCAGGACTTGTCAAAGCCTCAGTCACAGAATAGTAATAGTGAATTGATGAGTTCTTAGGAGAATAGTAAATGGGTTTAATAAATAAAATTACACAAACTATGCTAGAGTTTTGGATTGTTGACTTGAGATTGTTGTAATCATATGGGTGATGAATAATTATGTTAATTACACGTAGTTGAGATTGTAGAATCACCTAGAAGTAATAAAATGGGAATTGGGCGAAGGAAACACCATTAAAGAAGGTTGTGGAGCTTTATGCCCACCAAGTGTTTGATAAAGTACTTAGATGACCAAAGCATGATTATTATTGTAATACGGAATTCCTTTGACTTGCATTGCTATAGATTAAAGTTTAAAGGGTTGAAAAACATTGTATTATGCTAAAAGGCCATAATTGTCACACCCCAACCTTGCTGGGAGGGAGGGTGTGGCCGGCACCCGACACCCAAAGGCCCGACCGAACCAATCGTGATATCTTAACTCTGTAATATAAATCATAAGCTGACAAGGACCAATAACATATATATGCATAACTGAGGTCGACAAGGCCAACAAAACACTTCAACACTAAAAGATAGTCTGTAAGCCTCTAAGAGTACTAAAATGCAACAACTGGTCGGGACAGGACCCCACCGTACCATATATATATATATATATATATATATATATATATATGCATGCATCCTATTTGATGACTCTCACCAGCAATTCCGGAGAATGGAGTGCGAACATCCCTGCTGAACTCTGGTATCCTACTGAGAAAGGTACACCAATCTGTCTACCTGTACCTGTGGGCATGATCACAGTTCCCCCAAAACAAAAGGACGTCAGTACGAATAATGTACTGAGTATGTAAGGCATGAATAACAACATAATGAAAGTATGGAAGAAACATGAGATATGAGAAGTAACCTGTACATCTGATTGCCTCTTAAGGCGAATATCATGCATGCTTAGCTTTAAAAAAAACATTTTCATACATGTATAATATAAGTGTTAGTGCTGCGGAACGTGCAACCCGATCCATAAATGTTAGTGCTGCGGAACGTGCAACCCGATCCATAAATATTAGTGCTGCGGAACGTGCAACCCGATCCATATATGTTAGTACTGCAGAACGTGCAGCCTGATCCAGATATCATATCATCCCGCATCCGGGGCATCATCATAACCTGCCCACTGCAGTGGTGTGCACAATAGGTGCCGTACCCGGCCGACTATAGCGCGGCTCGGTAATGAAAATAAATAAATATATATATAAGTGCAATGCAAGACTGGCCTCAAAAGAGATTTCATAAGAAGAGTCGAAGTGACCTATTATTACCCTCACACTATCGTTATTGTCGCTACGTTCTTTATCTTTTCAATTCAAAAAACAACACGTGGATAATAGGAGATATACTTCAATAATGATTATATAAGTGATAAAGATCGGCTCGACTGAATAAAATACCATTATCTCAACTTCAGCATAAAGAATAACATATAGTGAACCACCGTTTTCCAATCGACAAGAAAGATACAAGGTGCGAGATAGTACTACAACACAAGCCATATATAAATCAAGGAAACAACCTTCACCATTAGGGAATGAAATCAACTCAACTTTAATAGGAAAAGTACCACGATGAACATTATAGTATACTTCTTTCGATAAACAAGAAGGATAAGGAATGTGAGAAAATATTTCAATGTGAACTATTCATGAGAAGAAGTAAGGATAATCATTTTGGAACACCCTCGATACATGTTTAACGGAAGATCTTTCAAATGATAACCAAACGGAATATGGAAGCATGGAGAGTTCTTTTATATAAGTCATATAGGAAGTAGAGATTAGCTCGTTCATTCTTGGATATGATCGATACAAGTTAACGGGATAACATTTAAAAAAAAGCATTTGAATTCTAGTCATGCCAAGAAAAGAAGAGAAAATCCCCACATGCCTCGTCGATTTGAGTTATACACATTTTTCGAAGCCTCGAACACTTTAAAATTGACTTCCTACAGGACACGAACAATTCAAGATCAACTTTGAGCATATAGCCAATAAAAATCTTCATTTAGGCATTTTGTCGAGCAGTTCGTAGGCACGAGTTTGTAAGCTCTTTCGTAGTGTAGTTTCCTTTAAAACACTACCAAAAGCCTACATTTCTAGTCCTCCTTAATACCATGATTCAATACATACCATCATAACTCCAAAAAACTACAACAAACCCAACACAAATAGCTCAACAAGTTAGCCATGTCCATGGAAGCTTCAAGTTTTAACCATAACTTATTCATATGGGATTCCCCCCCCCCCCCCCCCCCCCCTCATTTTCTTAGGTTTAATTACTTGTAAAAGTTCAAAGAAATCAAGAGGAGGTTAAAATATACCTTATATCATCAAAATTAATTCAAATTCCAAGTTACTTCAAAGCAAGGTTTTCCTCCAAAAGGCGAAATAGTGAAGAAATCACAATTTCGAAGTTGCCATGTTGTTCTCCACGCTGAGGTTGTTTGATTTTCCCTTAGGTGTGTTTATGATTGATGAAAGATGATTAGATAGGTTTTGCTAGGGTTTATATGGTCTTTCAAGGTGAAGAAATGGAGAAAAATTCGTCCAAGGCATCTATATATACTTGGGCAAATATAAAGCCACCGACATAGCACACCGTTCCCGCAGCACTTTGCGTCCCTGGACGGAAATGTGAATTTCTCTCTACTCCGATGTTGTATTGATGAACGGTTAAATGCTATGGAAACTAAAATCGTAGAACTTCAATTTGGTAGGTGAATCACCCCGTAACTCCAAGTAGATTGAGAGAAAAGCTCTTCGACATCTGACCCAAATTTCAGTGAAATTTACAAACTTAACTTGCAACACCCTTTATCGACTTTCGTATTACAACTCATTTGACTTCCAAACTTAACAAGAGACCATTATACGATTCAAATACTTCATATCATTACTTTATTATCATGTGAAGCACTTCTAATCTCACCCAAAAGTACAAGTTATCGTAATCTCAACTTGCCGACTTTTGACGAAACTTATCCTTCTTTGATTCATTCACCCTCCAAACCTTCCGCCACTTACTGATCTTATTTATAGACTCTTATAACCATTTATATTAATAATATCAATTTATTTTAACCTCAACATAATTTCTTTTGAACTTGCGTCGACTAACTCATGATGCGACTTTAACGTGCGAAAATCTGGGGTGTAACATCCTCCCCACCTTAAGAATATTCATCCTCGAATCTTGAGGGATATTTTTACTCTTGAGATTTTCTATAATTTTGGCAGAGTTTCCTCTGTAAATAGGACTATCCAAAACCTGTTAAACAACCCAAACAAATATCCAAAGCCACACAGGGCCACACAACGACATAACAATATCAATTTGGCCCCTCACGACCGTCTATTTATACAATAATCATAATAGGTCAACCATAACTTACCTCAACCGTCCTTTGCTGAAGTCTGCAACATACTGGCCATATCTGTCTCAACAATAAAATCTAACAAGATATATAAAAATTCAATAGATATAACTGGAATGGAGGTATCTTTTCACACGAGTGTCGGTATAAATTTGAGGTATGAAACATATTGGGGGGAGGGGTATCCAGCCTTCACATCTTCCCTTGTCTCCTTATGTTGGTTCCTCCACATTATCCTATTGGCAACACATTTTCTTTCTCCAACCTTTTAGCTTGTAACTGATGATTTGGAGGATCAGGGGTAGTGATAGGGTACTTATGATATTTAGATGTGTAGAACACCGGATAAACTACTTTAAATTCCTTAAGCACATCAAACTTATCAACTACTTAGCCGGTCCCACTGCAAGATAAGTCTACCTTTCTCGATGAGTCCCAATAGGCCTTTCATGGGTGGTGATTCCAGTGAAATTCCAAAGCCGGGATGCCGGTTACCCGAATAGAATTCCTGTCAGCTTTGAGAAACTTGTCAATATCGCTAAGATGTCTAAAGGAGACAGGGATGTTCAGTCCTTCACCCTTTTTCATTCCTTATTACAATTTGTTGTACCAAATCATGACTCCATCTTCTCGTTAAGAGTTACATATTCGGATGGTGGCGATTACAACGGATGAACTCAAACCACTTATGTTACTTGTAAATTTAGTATGAGCACATATATCTTCTTGGAAGGGCCTTTAGAATTGTGCACCTTAGTCTGGTAAGATAAGGACTGGAATTCTACGAGATTGAGTCATTTTATTTCTATTTAATTTGGAAAAATCTTTCAACCATGAGCCTAGTTTGAATAGACCAGAACTAGTTCTACTCACGATTTCTCAAGGGAATTAAAGTCGCGATGGACGTTGCCTAATCCTGAAAAAAACTCCATATTATAGCTTACACCCTCCAATCCAAACTGAGTGTAATCGTTTCTTTTTCTAACAACTTGTCGGGCTTATTTCTTAGATTCCTTGCACAGTTAAGTGACATATTTTATCTCTAGCCTCAGCACATAGCGGGCCAATGGTTCACCCTTGTTAGTACTCTTCATATCTTGTTGTCATATCCATTTTCACTTCTAGTTCCTTTCATCTACTAATCCCTTTGGTCCGGTCCGTATCATCTTATTATTAGCAACGTTACTTATATTTTCCTTCGGGACTTAATTGCACCGACATCCTTTGCTTGTATAACGAATCTGTCTTACAATGGTTACAGTGCGTTCAGGCCTCCACTTCCCCAGTGCTCTGTATCTTAAATACAACTATGTCTCTTCTCAATTTGCTTTTATTTGTCTTAGTTATTTGGTCTTTGTCTGAAATTTCTATTTGCTATCTTGAACCTGAACTTGCTTGAAATTATCGTTACTCCCTCTACATTAGTCTTCTTTTCGATGACTGTTCCCTTTTTCTTTCACGTATACTTTCCTCGACGTCTCCTAATTACCGAGTACATTAGACTTCCTTTGATAGCTTCCCCCCTTATTGGTGTAGCGTGTCGTATTTTGTTTGATTCGCATTCGTACTTGCCTCGTTTAAAAAGGAAAGTGTCCCGGGGAAGTACGGTTGTCAATCGTACAGGGAAAAAGGAAAAAATATACTTCTATGTAATGGTACTCTAAATGGACTTATTTTTAGAGTCGCCACCTAATTTTTAGGAAATTAGGAAAACCAATTCAAAAAGAGTTCATTTAAAGCAGTTAAGATTTAAAAGAATCCTAATCTAACCAAAGTATGCGTAAGGGTCCTGGTGATCCTCTAGGGAAGGTGTTAGGCACCCCGGTATTAAAAATCCGCTCAATTGCGGTTTACCTACGGGTTCTAATAATATGTTCATATAGATATAAATTGGTTTGTGATAAAAATAGTTTCTGTTTAATATTTTCGCAAATATTAGTCATTTATGCAAAATAGTATGTTTTAGCAATCAAAAAGTGGTAAAGTTTTGCCAAAATTGGGCGTTTGGGGTCTCAGATTAGAACACTTAGGCTAATACCCGAAGACTCTTAGCCTAAGTAGGACCCTACGTTTTTTTTTTTAATTTAAAGGTCACTAGGCTTTTTGTCACCTAGTGACTATTTTATTAATAATAAAAAAGGAACTAAACAAAACCAGATAGTGTCTGCAAATAAGAAAGAGAAAAGCAAAATAAGAAAGAGAAAATCAAAATAAGAAAGCTAGCTAAATCTACTATTTGACCGGTCCGCAAGTGCAAACGTCGAGATGAACCATTGTTTCCGTTTGTGATTATCATCGCCGCCGGTGATTCGAGATGTAGATCTGTAACTTTGTAAGGCCTTATGTTGAATCAATCTAAGGTTTGTTTCTTGTTCTTCACTTCTGCTATTGTTGATTGCACTTTTCTTCCAGATTTGTTTGATTGAAAGTGTGTAGCTTCAAAAATCGCTTCTATCCCTCTGCTTATTGCTTTGTATTTTCGGTATTGACCATCTGTCGTCTTTATTTGAGCTGCTTGTGAATTGTTGATTTTTATTCCAAAAGTACCCTTTGTGATATACTTGCAATTTGTTGATTTTTGTATTTCTGGGTTTCCTGAATATGCAATGTTGAGATTGTTGTGCTGCTGTATCTTGGCTGGTGTTTCTTGTTTGGCCCTTTCTTTGCTCTTTGAAAATGTGTTGTGAGGTTTTTCCATCATTTTCTGTCCAATAGAATGAACACCCCAGGGTGCTAATACCACACAATGAACAATCAATAGGGGAAAAACCATAGAGATGAAACCTGCAAAACGAACACACATGTTATATGAAAAATGGATCACCATTCCCTTATTCATTTGAGAAGTTTGATCCTATTTCCTGTTCTCCTCCCTTTATCCTTCCTCTTGATACTTTGTATTCTCCGGTCTGTACATTATCTCTTGCAATATCTGATCCTTAGGTAAGGAATACTACTCTTATCACTGTTAATCAGTTGCCTTCCCCAAGTTTCCATTTCCATGAAGTTATTAGCAATGTACTCTCCTTTATCCAGAGCCAAGTTTGCAAGAAAATTTGCAAGTTTGTTACCCTCTCTGAAGACATGAGTGATCACAATTGTTCTTCTTCCCATGATTCTCCATATTTCCTCCATTATACTAATGATTTGCCAAATTCCATTTCTTCTCTGTTATATTCTTCATCAACAGAGAGTCATTCTCCATAACCATTTGAGGAATATCCATCCTATCCATATACTTAAGAGCTTGTAAAATAGTTTCAGCTTCAGCTTGAGTATTGGAATAAATGCCATCCTTCATCTCTTGTGCTTGAGCATAGATCAGGTTTCCCTCTGAATTTCTTATACAATAACTCCATGAACTTTTTCTTGGATTTCCTCTAGATGCCCCATTAGTGTTGCACTTTATCCACCATGTGTCTGGAGGTTTCCATTGAATTTGAATCATCTTTATATGTGGGGAATATGCATGCAAGGCCTTAATCAGATCAAACCAACTATAAGGAGAATACCTAAAGTTTTTCCTTCTAGTTTTCATGAACAAGGTTAAAGTATGCTAATCTAGTATTTCAGCTTATAAAAAGACACTTTTCCTCCATGTAGTATTTTGTTCCTCCTCTTCCATAATTCCCACACTATAATTGTTGGTACAATTTGGTATATTTTCCTGGTATGTTGATTCACTCTTGCCTCCCACCATGTGGATATCACCTGAGATAATTGTATACCTGTTATATTGAAACCACCAGAACTAGAAAAGTATTTCCAGATTGCTTGAGACATATTAGAATTTAAGAATACATGTGCTATAGTCTCCTCATGGGCTATCTCACAACAACAGCATCTGGACGCCAATTGGAAACCCCACTTTTTCAAAGTATCATCAAGTGGCAACTTGGATTTCCAGAGCTTCCATATAAAGAAACTTATCTTTATAGGTAACCCCTTGATCCACATGTAATCATATAGTTTATTAGGATCTCTTCTTTGTCTCACCACCTGATATGCAGAACTTACAGAGAAAGTACTTCTTGTGTCCCTTTTCCAATATGCTTTATCTACTTGCTCCTCTCCAGTAGGTGGCTTAACATACTGTAAAATGTGATTAGCAAACTCATTAGGTACCAATTCCCTTATCTTCTCCTCTTTCCATCTTCCTCCCTCATGTACTTCTTTAACTAATACTACAGCAAAATCACAAGGGTAATTAGGAGGCATATTATGAACTAAGGCTCCTTTTCCAGTCCAATTATCTAACTAGAAATAGGAGTTTCCTTGTTTCAATTTCCACCAAATATCCTGATCAATAGCATCCCTACACTGTAGCATGTTTTTCCACACATATGTTCCTCCTTTCCATGGTGCTAAGACTGCATTATTCTTCTTCAAGTATTTATTACTCATGTAAGTTCTCCACAGAGATTGCTTTGTTCTAAAGTTCCACCATAGCTTGGCAAACAAAGCTTTAGACATATCCTGTAAGCACCTAAATCCCATTCCATCCTCTTCCTTAGGATGACACAATTCTATCCAAGAAACCCAGTGTTTGCTTGAACTTCCCACAGAATTACTCCAGAAGAACTTAGCAAATAGCCTATGTATTTGAGCAAAAACCCCAGAAGGAGGATCACAAGCTGATAGTAAGTGGATAGGCATACTCTGAAGAACGTGATTAATAAGAGTAGTTCTTCCCCCAATTGACAATATTTTCCCGGTCCAAGAATTTAACCTATTCTGGATCTTTGGAGTTATCTCCTTAAAGTGGTCAATTCTCCTCCTCCCATGTTAAATAGGTACTCCAAGATAAATTAAAGGGAACTCTTTTTTGGGAATACTGGTACAATCAACAACACTGTTGGAAAATGTTTGTGAGACTGACCGATGCAAATACACAACACTCTTTTCTTTGTTAATATTTTGGCCACTGATCTTCTCATACTCTGCCAAGGTGTCCATGACAAGCTTCAAAGTTTGGGGTTGTGTAGAAGTGAAAATAATAGTATCATCTGCATATGCCAAATGATTAATATATGGACTCCATTTTGGCATTCCATATCCTACATATCCTTCCTTCTTATGAAGACTATTTAATGATCTTGTCATACATTCTGCTACTAAGATGAATAAAGTAGGAGATAGAGGATCCCCTTGCTTCACTCCTCTTGAGGATTTAAAGAAACCCTGGGCCTGTCCATTGATAAAAAATGAGTACCAATTATTTGAGAGAATCCTGTATACCATGTCTATCAACATTTCTCCAAACCCCATTTTCCTAAGCACTTTTGCTAGAAAAAGCCAGGACACTCTATCATATGCCTTTGCCATATCCAGTTTAATAACTGTATTGGCTGGTTTACCCCTTATTCTTATCTCATGAACTATTTCTTGTACAAGAATGATATTTTCCACAATGCTTCTACCTTTCTCAAATCCTGTCTGCTGAGGTGAAAATAGTTGTGGAAGTAATTTCACCAATCTCTCATGAATAATTCTGGAGAACACTTTATTGATAAAATTGCTAAGGCTAATTGGTCTTAGATCAGAACATGTGACCACCTCCTTTTTCTTAGGTAGTAATAGGGGCATGACACTGCCTCAGGCCAAGAGATAAGCTCAAAGTAGGACCAAATTCATACACTCAGCACACAAGCATACATACATATAAGTTTAGGAGGACAGACAGTATCCAGGATCAGTTTTTAAACAACTGAGAGGCCTCAAGATTGCACATATAGAATATGACACTCAAATCAACATATTAGGCCTAGTTTCATGCTCAAATAGACAAACAGGAGCAAATAGGTGGCAAGAAACTCAAGTTACACAATGATAGGAGGAAGAGAAGTATAGACATCAACTTAGCCTTTTAACTTTCCTTTAGCCTTTTATGATCATCCTAATTAGCCTAGGTGAACAAGATACACAAGGGATATTCTAAACAGTAAACAGGCACAAAGAACAAACTATAGCAAGTACTACCAGAATTCTCTAAATAAGTAAACTCAAAAGAAGAAACCAGTCACATGATTCACAAAAGCAAAACAGGTCCAACAGTATACCAATCACCCTATTCCTCTCTCATTCCCAGTTTTAGTGTCAAAACAATAAGTTTCAAATGCTAGTACCTCCTCTTTTAACAGTTTGCAAGTCAGGTTCCATGTGCACATAAAGAGTGAACCAATCTAAAGTTTAACACACAAGTCACAGCCTCTTTCAGGCTTTTTCATTAAACAAGAAACCAAGCTACATCCTCAAAATTCATTTGAACAGGTTAAGAAAACCCTTTTATCTCCACAAAGTTCAAATAGGATAGAATAGCACATAAATTCAACAGTAGGTTTAAGAAACACAAATCCAAATCCTCACATCTTAACACAACTAGTTAAACCTAAACAGAAGAAAACATGAATAATTCTAAAAGGTTTTAAACATGAAAAGTTCTGTTCTTTCCAAAAATAGCACATGAAATCCAAAACACATCCTGCCAGGTGTAAACAAGAACAATAAACATCTAGGACCTCTTTTGAGACCAGGTTTCACTCAAAAGGTATACCAAAAACCCTTTTAAACTAATTTGCAGGCAATGAACATATAGAAAGCAAAAAGGCAAGTTCTCAAATCAATCTTTTAAATTTTAAAACAGTCCTAAGAGACTAGCAAGAGGTCATACAAGCAGGATACAAACAAACATTTTGGAAAAAAACCATTTTTTTATCTCAGTTTTGCCTTCAAAGCCTTAAAAACCGGAAACACAGGATGACCAGTACCAAAGGGGGGACAGGACATCAAGATTTCAATTCTTGATACAACATAGAAGTTTAGTAAAAGCAGTGTTTAAGCCACAACAAGTTATGAACTTCATTTGAAACTATTTAAACAGGAAATCCTTTAAACAAACAAGCAAACACACAATGATTCATGTCTTAACCTCAAACAACCAAACAATACACCTCAAACCTCAAGTAACCAATGGAACAATAACTCCAATCATAAACAGATCCCCTTTTTGTCGTCTTAAAACTATTTCAAGACATCAAATCCTTTAAAACATCAATACACCACTAACAAACATCTCAAAACCTTGAAACAACTTAAACATCTCAGAGCCAAAAGAGAATTCTGTAAAAACAGTGAGCATGAACACAATATGGGTTTCTTTGGCTCAAACATCCATTTTTCAAAGTTCTAAAATATATTAAACAACATCATAAAACACTCAAACAAACTCCATATCCTTATTTCACACATCAAAGCAGTTTCAAAAGCTAAATGGCATAATACGTTTTAAGTAACACAACTAACAATATAAGCTGTAAATAGAGTAAACTTGGTTGGAATAGGAGTTTTACCTTTTTGTAGGGCAACCAAAAGATCAAAATGGATGGATTGGGTCAACTTTCAAACACCAACACTTGAAACCTTGTAAAACAACCTTTTTCTTCTTAAATCTTTGTATAATATGTGTATATTAGAATAGTCTAAGTAGGTTTATCTTATAGTACTCTTAAAGTAGTGGTCTCTTTGTAGTATATAGGTAATACATATAGTGTATATTTTGGTTTTTTAGTGTATATGAATAGTATAAGGGTTTTATATTTCTTGAATGCTTAGAAAATTTTAGCCAATGGTCCGGATCCTTAAAAATGGCACAAATGCCTTCTATTTATAGCAAACAATTAAGGCTTTAGCGACAAAAAAGGGAATGTCTTTCATTCAAACAAATTTCCCCCCCAAAATACCCTAATTTAAATCTCACAAAAAAAAAATCAAATTCGCGTAAAGGACCAGATTATTCCTAACAATAATGTACTACCTTATCCTATATTCAACAATTTTAATAAAAATTAGATAATTTCCAGCGGATAGTACTAGAAATTACACACAAAATATCCAATAAATCCCTAAATATTAGGATAGTACAGTGAGTCACACATACGGCCAAAAATAGTCAACCAACGTTACAATGGTACTAAGTTAGGATAAAATCCCCTAGAATCCCCTTTACCCGAATCCAATAGGAGTTCCCCCTTAAAAACTCCCTCTTGGTGTCACGGTGCTCAAGATAACAGCAAGCTCAATGGCTTCTGTCCACGGCTCCCATGTCATGGAAGAATTTAGGGTAACATCCCATTAGGGTTTCAATTAGACATGCAAATATAAGTAAAACATAAAACTAAACCTGATAATAGCATTAGGATAGAAAGGGGAACAAAACCCCTCGAAAATTAGCCGTGGAATAGCCATGAAAATGGCTTGATGATTGATCGTACCATAAACGCTAAATCGCCATTTGAGAGAGAAAGAGGAGACGAGATCCGATGTGGACAAAGACAAAAGAAAGGGGGGTTTGGAAGTTTTTGTTATAAGTTCCAACCCCCTTTTAAAATCTAAATCCCCCCCCCCCCCCCCCCCACCTCCAGTTTTTTAAATTATTTAAAAAGGCCCCCCTATGTTTAAAATACACACTTTTCAAACTTTTTACCCCATTTAGAATAATTACTTAAATTTGGGAAAATATGTATTCGTCTAGAAACCTATCGTAAACTTATTTTTTATAAAAACAAAATTTGGAATACGCCATTTTAAAATAGGAGCTTTAATATAAACCCAATATTGACATAGTTCCGGGTAATATTCAAACATCGCCTTAATTAACAATTTTCCCGAGTTAGACGGAGCGGGGTGTGTATTTTATTTTTGATTTATATTTATGAAAATAAATAACTCGTAATTTCTTGTAGTTGTTAAATTTTTATAAAAAGTAATAATTAAAATTCAATTTTTTGCAATTGCCTTGGGATTTTTAAATTCTTAATTTTCTAGGGGCATCCTTACTCCGTCTTGGACTCGGGTGATTTGAAAATTAAAATATACGTTTTATGAGGTGAAAATTAGGTGTCACCAATTGCCCCTTCGAAGTTCAAGGATGGCCATCCTTGAGCTACGAATTTGACAAACCTAATTTTTACTGAATAATTGAAATTACAGCCCTTTTGCGCAATATTTTGGAAGTATGGCCGGACCCTGGTTTTTGAGCTTCCTACATATCTCAGGCTAAATGAGAATTCAGGCCGTTTGTAGTTCTGACTCTATGAGGACTATAAAATAAAGAGTTTTCTTTAAACTATCCCGGGACGTCCCAGGGTAATTATATGAATATGGCCGAGTCTCGAAACTTGAGTAGCCTACATATCCCTGGCTTTGGGAATCAGGCCAATTGTAGTTCGACTCGATAGCCCGAAAAGGAATATCCATTTATGTGGGAACCCCTTTGGCTATTTCCGGTTGAAAATCCGAACCGACGGTGTTTTGGAAAGGACTTATTAGTGTTGATGCTTGAAATGATCTCCAATCCCTGGTGTAGAAAGCTTGACTCTCGTACATGGTTTTTGACCGGTTGCCCAAGAAAAATTTTCACGTACGCTCCGCATGTTTTGAATCTGGCTTTTGCTTCCAACTTTGGTAGCTTCTAGCTCGTTTCCAAATGCTAAGTCCTACGTGTTAGTCTTTTGAAAATTTTAATTTGATTGTAGTCATACCTGTGTGGAATTTTTCCGTTTTGTTGTTATTGTAGTCATCCTCCACTGATACATTCGTTTTTTCGCAAACGCTTGTCCGTCTTCTTTCTTTTCTCCTGTAAGTGTGTGTTTTTGTGTATATATTTTTTTTTAAAATAATCTACTCTGGATAATAATCACGATACTTCAACCAGCCTTTTTTTTCGTCGTCATCAGATGTTTCCATCGTTCAATGATAACTTATGTTGGGATCTGGGTCGACCTATACCGCATTTTTGCGAACCTACACACCCCAGTCTGGTTGTCGTTTTTGTAACTCGATATGTCAATAATGAAACCCATGTTTTCACGTGCGGGGCCGTTTTTGTTTCTTACAACTTCTACTACCCTCGAAAATTTGGCATCACATCATGTTTGCATATCGCGATGACTGTCCAAATCTGGTGTCACACATCCCGTTATCCACATAAAGTGACCGCAGTATACCAGTTGGTCTAGCATCACCTATAGTAAAAAATACTCAAATGTAGACTGCACATCAGAGTGCAATATCATATTCCTCTCATGATGACCGCTAACCCCTGTGTTCAGAAATTACAACATTTAGTCAGAATTTTCAAGTTAACTACTGCATATTCAAGGGCGGAGCCTTTTCTCATGACTACCACTACCCCTGAACCATGATTACGTTAACTTGAAATAGACTGCAATAGCGACCGCAAATCTTGACGTAGGAATCATATTCGTATTTCAACGATTGCGGACATCAAACTCGGAATTAAGCTACCTATTTTTGGCTATATATATGGATGGCGACTCAGCCCCTTCGGCACGTAGTCTCTTAATCCATATCGTCAATTTGAGGAATGAAGCTTACCTCGGTGGCAAGACTTACACCTTCATTTTTTTGACTCCGGGGAAGAATACCTGCCCGTCGACAGGATTCACATATTCCAGAAGGACTAGACTCTATTGTGAGTAACAGCATTCAATCCCGCTATCAACGCGTCATTTTAAATTTTTTAATTTTTGGACGTCCACTCAGCCAATGTATCAAGGCAAGCCATGCGACGTCTAGGCCGGGGTCTCAATACGTTGATACAAAAGCTGTTTTTAGTGGAAATTCGGCTTTTGATACCGTGATTATATCTTCCAGTAGTATTTAAAATTTTATTTTTGTAAAAATCTCCGTGCTCTGCGGGATGAACAAACCTATTAGCGTAAAGAAAACTTTACTTGGGGAGGGTTTAGTTACCCTTTCGTATACTCGTTCGTGCCGCTATTTTTTGACGCTTCTTCACTTGGCTCATCGTCACTACCCTGTTTTAAACATTCTATCAAACGAGTTAGTGTAAAACATCCATGCTTGTTTGTTCCTGCATCCACAGAAAAATTTGTCAGTTTCCTATGTGGTCGATCGCTCCCCCTGCATATGGACTTCTTTCGTTCATGTCTTGGTAGGAAAAGATGGTCATTTTCCTTAAAGATCTTTTATTTTCCAGCAGAGCTAAAAAAAGTTTTTTTTTTTGGGTGATGATTTTTAGAAAATATGCATATATGTTTGAAAATAATATTTTATATACGCCTCTTTGATCTTGACCTATGAAATTTTCGAATCCCTTTTGAAAATTTTGCCCCAGTTTGTGTACATCTTGTACCAACTCGAGTCTCGCTATGTCGAAGGAATTTTTGAGATCCTCTAAAAAATTTTGCCCAGTGTAAGTGTGTACTTGTCATTTCTTGATTTCGTCATGTTTGGAGAATTTTTGAGATCTTTCAGAAATTCTGCCCCAGTGTAGAAATTTAAATGCGTCCATTCCTCAGAACTGATATATATTTAAAGGATTTTGAGGTCCTCTCAAAATCTACCCCAGTTCTTTGTGGAGTTACCTTTATCTCTCTTTTCGCCAAATCATTTCTGAGGTTTCCTAATGGTTTATTGGGAATTTTCGTTTGGAATGACCGAGCTCGGGAGAGCGCCTACGTATCCCTTTTCGGGAATCAGGTGGAAACGTAGTTTGGGGTAAACATATTGAAATTTTTGGTGAGACTGGACTCAAACGAGCACCTACGTATCCCAAATGGGAATCAGGTCATAACGTAGTTCAAAATGCATAATTTTGGATTTTTCGTTTAAAGCAACCAAGCTTGGAAAAGCGCCTACGTATCCCTTTATAAGTGTAGGGAATTAAGTCCCTGCGTAGTTCGTACATGATAATTTTGGGGTTGGTTTTTCTAAGAAAAATGCAAAATTACAAGCAAAGGAAATGCAACTAAAAGAAAACCTAAACTATGGAAACTCTGAATCCTCGTAGCTTTGTTTTCTTCACGCGTAGTATCTTCTAATGGCATCTGAATTTATCTCTTTTGGCCACTCTTGACCATCCATTTCCGCAAGTACTATGGCTTCTCCTGATAGTACTTTTCGTACCATATAGGGCCTTTGCTAGTTTAGTGCTAACTTTCCTTTGTATTCTTCCTGATTAGAGAATATTCTTTTGAGCACCAATTGCCCGATTTGAAACACCCCAGTTCTCACATATTTGTTGAAAGCTCGCGCCATTCTTTGTTGGTACAATTGGCCATGGCAAACAACAATCATCCACTTTTCATCTATTAAAGCCAGTTGCTCATATCTTTTGCGGATCCATTCCGTATCATCCAACTCAGCTTCTTGTATTATTCGAAGTGAAGGGATTTCTACTTCGGCTGGTATCACTGCTTTAGTGCCGTATACCAACAGGTACGGGGTGGCTCCAGTTGAAGTCCTGGCAGTAGTGCGGTATCCCAGCAATGCACAAGGCAACTGCTCATGCCAGTCTTTGTAGTTATCAATCATCTTTCGGAGGATTTTCTTGATGTTTTTATTGGCAGCTTCTACAGCCCCGTTCATTTATGGTCTATATGGGGTTAAATTCCGGTGGGTGATCCGGAACTGCGCACACATTTCTCTCATTAAGTGGCTGTTCAGGTTAGCCCCGTTATCTGTTATGATTGATTCTGGGCTACCAAATCGGCATATGATGTTGTTATACAAAAAGTCCGTAACCACTTTCTATGTGACCAAGATGAAGCGATGTTTGTTTGACGCAGCTGGCTCAATTGGTCCTATGACATCCATGCCCCAATCGGTGAATGTCCAAAGTGACGACGTCATAGCATTTAGTTCTGTTGGAGGGACCTTTATCAAGTCTCCATGAATCTGACACTTGTGGCATTTCTGGACAAATTTGCTACAGTCGTTTTCCATGGTCATCCAGTAATTACCTATTCTCAAGATTTTTTTTACTAGCATGAACCCATTCATGTGAGGTCTGCAGGTTCCAGCATGCACTTCTTCAATCAATTTTGTAGCTTCAAAAGAATCAACACATCTAAGCAATCCCAGGTCTGGAGTTTTTTTGTACAGAACATTCTTGTTGAGGAAGAAACCATTTGCTAACTTCCTGATAGTGTCACGACCCATTTTAGCCTAGGTCATGCGGGCACCTACTTATCCTACCTCGGTAGGCAAACCCTTAATTCAAAATCCACAATCCAGTATATCTATATAGCGGAAGAAAATAAAGCAACGAAGCTTGTCATTTGTATATATAATAAATGCGGAAGTAATCATAAACCATCCCAGTATCTGGTCTGGTCATACAAGAGCAGTAAATAAATACTACTAGTCTGGAGATGAAAAAGTCTCATAATACAATTGTCTCGAAATAAGAGTAAGACAAGTAAGGAAGGAAAAGAACATTCGGGCAGCGGCTGTCATCGTGCTCACTCTGGAATGACTCTACAACAGCCTCGTCGATCAGCCACGAGGGAAAAGAGTGAACCTTTCTAATACTCTGCATCCATAGAAGAATGCAAGAAGCTTAGATCAGTACAAAACAATGGTACTGGTAGGTATCATAGGCCGACTAAGACTAGTTGGCATATATAAAGACAATAAGGTAAAAGAAAACAAGTAAACGATAGAGTACAAGTCATGCTTTTCCACGTAATCATCGTTCATATCCAATCTTATGTGATAGCCACTAATCTCAATTGTCCCAACTATTCACATATATCAAACAAGTCTACCAGTACAAGCCAACCAACGTAGTCTAACTCATAAAAAACCAAGAAGTATAACCAACACCGTAGCCAAGTCATAATCAACCAAGAAGTATAATCAAAGAAATGCCATATGTGGTATGAATGCAATGTGATGCAATGTGCCTGTACTCTTGTACTCCGACGGCTGAATACCTCCACGCCTCAGCAGCACAACCCATGGGGGACCCGCAAAGCCCAAGCACCGTCACTCCGCACACAGCTCAGAGGACCAAATATCCGAAAGTCTCATAATATTAGTGTTCCATATCAGTCACTCTGCACTCAGCTCAGAGGTGACTCAGTATCCAATATGTCTCAGAAAATATCGGTCACTCCGCACATAGGTCAGAGATGACTCAGTAACTAATGCAATAATGTATGTAATATGAATATGATGCAAGTACAGTATCCATGAATCATATCAGCCAACCGTGCCATACAGGGGCGCACAAGTAATATCATCATTAAGGCAACAAGATAAACCACAATAAGTCACAATTATGAATTCTACTAATAATCAAGTCTCACAATAGCCCAGTCATCGATGTTTCCTTTTTTATTTCTATTATCAGTACCAATCACAAAGCCTAACAATTTAGTATCACTATTTCCATCTCGGTCATTTCGTATCACACAGCCTAGAATGACCTGTCATCCCCTGTCACAAGCCTAGGATGACTCAATAATCTATATGCTATGAATATGAGTATGAATATGGGACCATGCAAGTAAAATCCATGAATAATATCAAGTACAAGCCATGCAAAACATAGTGCACCAATATCACAAATGATACACAATCGTGTTGTCAAAGCGCACCAATATCATCAGTAATGATCCATACAGTAATCATAATAAATATCCAATTTCCATGACAATAAGGGCCAAATATCCCAAGATTGCTAGACTAATAACAAGGTGTACACTAAGAACTAGTATCACTATCAAGAATTTCATCCTTCCATTTGACTCCCAATTCACAAACAATCCACCAATTTATACACAACATACCAAACAAGGTCCTATGGAGTCTACAGGCCACAAGCCCGATCAAATAAGTCACAAGCAATACCAAACCCTAAGGCAACATCAAACCCAAACTTCATACCCGAAGGTTTACATGAATATCTGACAATATTATCTAAATATACGCTTCGCTAGTCGAAGTCTCACCACAAAGGTAAGCCGTAACCTACCTGGCAGGCCGAGCAGCAATCTCGACTCAAAATTGTGCCCTTCTGTTACGTTGAGTCTCAAGATAATCAAAGTATACCATATTCGAATGTGGAATTAGAAACAAGAAGAAGACATTTAATAACTTAACTCTTATTAAATCCCCAAATTCCAACCCATAATCTAGGGTTCATAAACTAATAAAGTAAAAATAATAATCTAAAGCTCTCACCATGGAATTAGTGTTTTAGATGTTCAATTCCCAATAATAATCAACTAATTTAGTTAACAATTACTCAAAATTCGGATTATATAGAAAACACCCAGATTTGGGTATAAACCCTAGCGTTTAATTCACAAATTAAGCCTTAGAAATGGAAGATTCAAGTTACTATAGCTATTATCCATCAATTCCATGCTTAATGAAGCTAACCCAACCAATAATATAAGATTTCAAAGCCACGAACTCATTAGGAGGAAAAACCCATAAAAACCCCTCTTTTAATGTAAAGCTTTTTTATGGAAAATACAAATCTAGCTAGTTTGTTCCCAACATATTCAAGCATATTCAACATTAATCTTACTATTTAGGCAGATTCTAGGAACCAAAATGATTTAGAGCTTAACTCAAGAACCCATTGAAGACCCGCTGGATTCTATGAATTCTATATTATGCTAGATGATTAAGAGAGTTTAATGGAATCAAAGTAAGGTAGGAATGTTACCTTAGGGAAGAAATCACTTTAAAATACTCCAATTCAACTCCACAAAGCTCTCAAGTCGGGATAGAAATAATGACTAGGGTTTTGGGGTTTTAAACTTATAAAATAAGGTCAGTCTCAGTCAACATCGCTACAGCGGTCATATGGCCACCCCAGCGGCTGCGCAGACCGCTATAGCGATCCTGGCCAAAATGCATGCTGCCACTACAGCGGCTATCCCACCGTTATAGCGCTATCGCTGCAGCGGTACTGGTGCCGCCCCAAGGGACACCAGACACCAGAATTTTTCCCATCTTTCACAATTTCATCCCGAAATCCGGCATTCACCCGAGACTCAAAACATAGAAACCAAATATGCAGATATACATAAAAACGTGCTACGAACGCACTCATAGCTTCAAAATTCCCATCAGAGGTCTCGTTGACTGAGTCAACCCCTAATACCTCAAAACAAACTTCCCAACCCAGGTCCCAAAATGCACCCGAGTGCATTGGGAACCGATATGAATATGCATACAAGTTCTAAACAACCATCCGGACCTCTCAAAATCGATGGATTCCCGAAAAAGGTCCGTTTACACAAAAGTCTATTTTAAGCCAACTGATTTTCGCTTAAAGCCCAATTGTCTTCTAGAAAACATTCTAAGGCCCACAACGATGCCTAGGAAGTCATGCCAACTATCTCCTCACTTCAAAATAGTTCTAACTACACTTGAGAATAGGTTAACGAAGATAAAAAAAATGGAATAATCACGGTAACGACAAAACAGGTCGTTACAGATAGTCTTTTTTTGATTTAAAGTGATCCCTTCGGGATATTCTCATTTTTCCAAGAACATTTTAATGTCAACGTACCATGATTTTCCATCAGTATCAGCCTCTACAAAAGCACAGTGGGCTGGTTAATCTTTGATTTTGATTTTGACAGGATCATTGTATCTACTGTCGGGATGCTGAATCATGAATGCTATTGTTGCCACTGCATCGGCAAATTCATTCTGGGTTCTTGGTATATGTTTGAACATGACCTCTTGGAAACAGTCTGCCAATCTTTGCACCAGTCCAACATACGGTATGATCCTTTCATTTTTGGTGGCCCACTCTCCTCGAACATGATGGATTAGCAAATTCGAGTCACCGATTACCTAAAGATCTTTCACATCCATGTCGAGAGCTAAACGTAGACCTAAGACACAAGATTCGTATTCAGCCATGTTGTTAGTGCAATTGAAACTTAACTTGGCTGCCACTGTATAATATTGGCCTGAGTCTGAAACCAAGACAGCTCCGATCCCTGATCCTTTAAAATTGATTGCTCCATCAAAGTATACTTTCCATCCTGACTCGTCTTCGCTTTCCTCGCCTTCAATTGTCATTATTTCTTCATCTAGGAAGTAAGTCCATAAGGGTACGGGATTGTCATCTACCAGGCTTCATGCTAGTAGATCTGCCAATGTCTGCCCTTTTACTGCCTTCTGTGCGACATATTGGATGTCGAATTCACTTAAAAGCATTTACCATTTTTCCAGCTTCCCTATGGGCATAGGTTGGCGAAAGATATACCTTAGTGGATCCATTCTTGAGATCAGAGGAGTCGTGTATGCAGCCATATAATGTCTCAGCTTCTGAGACACCCAGGTTAGAGCGCAACACGTCTTTTCCACCAAGGAGTATCTAGATTCGCAAGGTGTGAACTTCTCACTGATGTAATAGATGGCTCTCTCTTTCTTTCTTGTTTCATCATTTTGTGCTAACATGCATCCGAAAGCATTTTCTGATACCGACATGTATAGCAGCAAAGGACTTCCCGACCTTAGTGGGACCAAAACAGGTGGATTTGACAGGTATCTTTTGATTGTGTCAAAGGCTTTCGGACATTCTTCCATCCATTTGGTTGGAGCATCTTTCTTGAGGAGCTTGAGGATTGGTTCTATAATTACTGTGGACTGGGCGATAAAGCGTCCAATGTAATTCAACCTTCCTCAGAAACTCATGACCTCGTTCTTTGTTCTAGGTGGTGGTAGCTCTTGGATTGCTTTGATCTTGGTGGGGTCTAATTCAGTACCACGATGACTGACTACGAACCCCAACAATTTTCCAGCAGGCACTCCAAATGCACATTTTGCAGGATTCAACTTTAAAATCGTACTTGCGGAGTCTATCAAAGAATCTTCTTGAATGTTCGAGGTGGTCCTCACCTACCTGGGATTTGATGACGACGTTGTCCACATACACCTCAATCTCCTTGTGCATCATATCATGAAAGACGGCGGTCATTGCTCTCATGTAAGTAGCGCCAGCATTCTTGAGTCCAAAAGGCATTACCCAGTAATGAGACACTCCCCATGGTGTGATGAATGCTATCTTTTGGGTGTTTCTTCATCCATCAATATCTGATGATAGCCTACGTAGCAATCCACAAAAGATTTCACCTCATGCTTGGCACAGTTATCTATGAGTATGTGAATATTTGGGAGCGGGAAATTATCCTTTGGGCTAGCGTGGTTGAGATCATGGTAGTCCACACAAATCCTTATTTTCCCATATTTCTTTGGTACTGGAACTATGTTTGCCAACCATGTCGGGTATGGTGTCACGTCAACAACCCCCGACTGAATCTGTTTTTGTACTTCTTCCTTAATCTGTATGCTGACATCGGGCTTAGGCTACCTGATCTTCTGTTTTACCAGTGCAAAGCCTTCGAGGATCGGCAACCTATGGGCAATAATATTCATACTCAAACCTAGCATATCGGCGTATGATCAAGCAAAGACATCTTCATACTCTTTCAACAAACTCTGATACCCTTCTTTCTCAACTTCTGTCAAGTGCACACTTATTCCAGTTTCTCGTACCAACTCCTCACTTCCTAGATTAACCTCCTTTGTTTCCTCTAGGTTTTGCGTTGGTCTGTTCTCATATTCTTCTTTGCCATCTATCAACCCTTCCAGTTCAGTTATCTCTTCCTCTTGATCGTCATTTTTACTTGTTTCGTAACATGTTATGACATTATTCGTGGCCTCTGTATTATTACTTTAAAACAAAATAACACGGTTATTAATCATGTAAAAGAAATTTTAACTATGTATTTATATATAGTCATATTATAATTATACATATACTAATATAGGTGAAGTAAAATGATTTTGTTTTATTGCAAACTTTGAGGCGTTTTCATTGAAATTAAAAAAGAGCAGTGCAAACGACGGTCCTAACTCGGAATGGAACATCGAGCCATTTCCATTATTAAACACGTAAATAATAAAACATGAAAAGGCGATAAGCCGGACCTCAAAGTCGACTTTTGCCGTTTTTCCTGAAAATGAGTATTGTTTCTACCGCAGAGTGAACAACGGGGTAGAAGTCTATCCACTTGTTGTCTCTCCTAGTTCAACAGGGCGAATCTCTAATGCTTCAAAGCATTCTTCAATGATGGTCGTACATTCTCCTTCTGAAAACAGCGTCCTTAAACCCTCTTTTGGATCTCCGCCATTGTGACCCAATGGGCATGTTGTGAAGGATTGGTAGAGATGAGGGAATGGATTTCTCATTTCAATGGGACCTCTTGGCTCGTATTCTGCTTCTTCTTCTTCTGCCTCGCATGGCTCGTATCCAACCCCGAATTGGTACTTCCCATGTTTGATACTCACTGGTTCTCTGATTCCTTGCAAGTTCTTTCCCAGACCCTTCCCGGGTTCAAACCCATTCCTCATCATAGTTGTAGCAACCATCTTGTAGGCTAGCGGCATAGGGATATCTTCATCATCTCCCCTACAGTCTATCATGGCTAGCTTAATAGTATGAAAATCAGCATCCGCTGGTGATTTCTCTATGACTGGTACAAAGTTATCTGGATAGGTGTGGACACTTCTTTTGCCGTGAATCACGACTTCTTGATCATCCCATACGAATTTGAGAGATTGATGTAACGAGAATGCCACAACTTTGGCGGCGTGCAACCATGGTCGGCCCAATAACAGGTTATAGCTTGTTTTGATATATATGATAACAAACTCCACTACGAACTCCGCGGGGCCCATTTGTATGTGTAGATCTATTTCTCCAATCGGGTCGCTGGTTGCACCATCATAAGCTTTTACGTTGGTCCGACTCTGGCGGATCTTGCCAATATCATACCCTAGTTATTTCAGAGTAGTCACAGGGCATACAATCAGCCTGGCTCCTCCATCAATCAGTACTTGTGGAATAATTTTGTCACGCCATTTGACTGTTATGTGTAGGGCTTTATTATGGGACTTCCCCTCCTTTGGTAATTCATCGTCAGAAAATGATAGCCTATGTGCTCGCACAATATACCCACAATTTCGGCCAATGTTTCACTTGTAGTGCCGGCGGGTACTTGGACGTCATCCAAGTCTTTCATCAAGGTCAAGCGATGTTGGGACAAACTGAGTAGAAATGACATTACCGATATCCTGGCAGGAGTCTTATGTAGGTGTTTAATAATCGAATAATCCTTGACCGGCATTTGCCTCCAGAAATTTTCGGCTTCACTTTTGGTTATTAGTTTTTTCTGAGGGTTTTCACGATGAGGCGCTTCGGGCACAGGTTCTTCCGGGGCATAACACCTTCCTGACCTGGTCATACCCTGAACCATAGCAGCTATTTCTTTTTCTTTATTGATCATCATATGATACGGTGATTTGATCACAAAGGGTACATCCTCAATTGATCCTAATGTTTTGAGTAAGAATGGCTCGTTGTGAATTCGAACAACTGTTGAGGGGTATTTTAGCACCAAAGGCTCTCTTTTGGCTACGGCAGATATCCCAGATTCCTTTGTCAAAGGGTCTATCACTTCTTCTCGTTCTTTTAAAGACAACGAGGCGACAGTGCTCTCTAACCCATCAATATCTGGACGAATTATCACCGGGATCTCTTTTCATTTATCACCTCTCTCTATCATGTGAATTTGGTTTCCTCCATGCTTTGGGAGCGAATTTGTGTCCACATTTAGAGGTGTTGGCTCTAAGATGAGCTCACGATTGTCAATCATGTCCTGTAATTTGTTCCTTAGGTTTATGCAATATTCAGTGGCATGGCCTGCTTGGTAAGAATGATAGGTGCAAGTGAGATATGGCCTATACCATCAATCAGTGGGGTTGGCAGGTTTTGGTGGACAACACTTATTCGCCCAGCATCCCTTGGTTTGGCAAATAGACTTGTCCTTGATTCTGGCAAAGGAGTGAATGCTCTCATAGGTTTCCTTTGGGGTGCCTCATAGTTTGTTGGTGGAGGCTGGTTCTGGAAAGTCTGGTTTTGCGGAGCTTGGTTATTAGGTGCTGGCATTCGATAATTTTGTCGTGGGGATCAGTTGCTTAGTGCAGGTATTTGATAATTTAGTTGTGGAGCTTGATAGCTAGGTTGTGCGTAGCACATCGATATTGGGCTATATTGGGGTAAAGTGGTTATATAGTTGGTTGGGGGAGGTGATTGGTAGTTATCTGGATTTTGGTAGGATATCTCTTTTCCTTGGATTTTCGGGCTAGTAGCTCTAGAAACATAGGGTATATCTTATCTTTTCTTTTTGCCACCCATGGCGCCAGACACACCTGATCTGTTCAGTACACTAACAATCCTGCCGGTTTTGAGGCCATCTTCGATATCTTCCCCAACAGCAACTATATCTACGAAGGAACTCCCTTTCATAGTTATCATTTTGTCAAAGCAATCAGCTTCTTGGTACCGTATGAATGCGGCTACCAGCATAGCTTCGGTCATAGGAGGTTGTACACGTGCCACTTTATCTCTCCAGCGACTAGCATATTCTCGGTAGGTTTTAGTCAATTTCTGACGAATTTTCTCCAATAAGAAGCGAAATCTTTCCATAAATGAACTTGCTATTTCTTCCCATGTTTTCCATCGACTAATATATTGAGAGATGAACCATTCCATAGTCGTTCCTGATAGGCTTCGACTAAACAACCTCATGAGTAGGGCTTCATTTCCACCACTTCCAACTAACTGGTCATAGCAAGCCCTCAAGTGGGCTTTGGGATTGCTCGACCCATTGAAGTGATCAAAGTTGGAAATTTTGAATCCTTCAGGCAGACCCAAGTTTGGATGGATGCACAAGTCAGAGTATCTCAACCCCTTTTTTTTCTTAGAGCCATGCTCCAGCCCGGCAATTTTCTTCCCCATCTCCTTCTCTATTTTGTCTATTCTTGCTTCAAAAAGCATTTCCATGTTCTCCAACTCTGGCGAAGAGTCAATATGGGTGACATGGTCTTGAAAAGTGACATTTGGTTGTACGGGATGGGTCACAGGAACTCCTGTTACCCGAGGGGCTTGATAAGCATTTAAGTTTGTAACGCGAGTTGGTGTTTAAAAAGCTGGGTTTTGGTGGGAGAAACTCCCCACATGGGTGGTATTTTGGCGCAGTGGAGTTTGAAAGGTATCCCCAGTTTAGTTTTGAGGGAAATGATCAGGAATTGGTAAATCCAAATTTGGGAAAGTGGGTGGAGGTCTCCTAGCCTTAGCATTAGTAGCATTTTCTTTCTTGGCCCTCAGGCGGTCTGCTTCTTCTCTGGCTTCAGCCAATTGTCTCATCAGTAGACTGACAGCCTCTTCCAGAGGCATTCTGGCTATGTCTGCTGTTGGGGTACCTTCTACTAAAGCGTTTATGTTTAGTGGTGGAGTTTCACGCATGTTTTCTTCTTGAGAGTTTAAGGACACTGCGGTAGCTTTTGATCGAGTAACTGGTGCCAGCAAATCGACCCCTTTCTATAAGAGAAAACAACTCAAAAGCTCCCAAGTTAGCGTTAGGTTTAAGCATGAAACACAAAATATCACGTTGTTTGCAGTTTATAGCACATAGAATCATATATTTTGTTTCAACTTCTTGATCGATTCACATTCCAAGTATATTTTGGTCTTTTTGTGTTTTTGGAAATACTGATTTTCGGCAACTAGTTTGTATGATTAATTTGCTTCTACCCGTCTTATACTAAGGAGATTTTAGGTTTTTATTATAAAAGGACTGAGTCTTAAATAGACTGCCAATGTATCCCAACAAAGGGAAGTCAGGTCCGACCATAGTTCAGGCATACACAGAAAAGGTTTTTCCCATGCTACCCAAAACTTAATTTTTCTACCCTGACCAGGCCATATATAGGCTTCCCACGTATCCCTAATGGGACATCAGATCAGCGTGGTTCCGTTTACATAAAAAGGGAAAGGGATACTCTTATTTATTGAAAGCAGCAAAGGGATACTTATGTTTTTCTACCCAACCATACTTAACAGGTTTTCATTGTCTTCTTTATCTTCATCTCTTATCCTCGTCCTCCTGCGAAGATCCAGAGATGACCTTTATTCAGAGGTATTCCAACTTAAGCTTGAAATTCACACATTCTTCAATGTCGTGGCCGGGGCGGCCATGGTGAGACAGACAAACCCTTTATTTTGGAGATCCTGGGAGCCCCTGATAGGTTTGTGGCACTGTCCTTATCTTTTTCATGCTACATAATAGGGAGTGGATTCTGGCGTACGACTCTTCGAATTTGGAAAAGTCGCTCCTCCGGAACCTAACCTTTGATATCTTTTCTGTGTGGTTTCTTCCTTAGTCATGAGTCAAGAGAGAGTGGGGTCCCCATAGTTGGCTACTGCTCCCTTGGTCAATCCATTGGATAAGCTTCCTTTCCAATGCTCCACATTCATTGGCTGTATGACTTGACTGACTTCGGTGGTAGAGGCATTTTCTGTAAATCATAGAAGGAGCGCATGGTGGCAACAAATTTGGGCTTGCGCATATACTCCAAATCTCCCCAAAGTCTCCAAGAGTTCTTGTTTGGATAACTCTACCGACGTACCCCAATTGTGCACGAAACTGGAGGTTCCTCGAGCTGAGATTCGTGCGGGTCTCTATAGGCTTTCAGATTGGGGATAAGTAGCTCATCTTCTCCATACGGTATGGGGCCAAGCCCTTCATTTTAGGTGAGTGGGACATAACTACCAAGTGGTGCTTCAGGTGCCTTTCCCCATTTTACCCGATTGGCAGGGTGTTGCTTTGTTAGTTCCTCAACATAAGCTAGGAGAGTTTCTGCTTCTTTCATCTTCTCATTGGTTGCCTTAGTGGTTTGCATAGCCTCTTTCATCCTAGTAGTGGCTAGGGCCATTCTATCATCCCATTGTCGGTTTTTCTCACTTGTTGCTTCTATGTTCTCGTCGTCACTGATTAGGTTGACGTAAGGTGAAGTGGTGCTCATGCTGTCTGGAGTCTCCATTTCCTATTAGTAAATCTTCCTTTTAATAGTGGATCTAAATTTGTTTTGATGGTTATTTTCTTTGTTTTTTCTTTTGGGTAGTGGCTGGAATGTGGACCAATCAAGAGTTTTAACAAATTACATGATTTTCACACAAAGCAGATATATCAAGTAAGCATTTAGATAATACATAATTCACTTTCCTATACCTCGTTGCTCTGAGGCTACTAGCGTATGAAGCAAAATTGACAAATGTATTGTTCCCAAAGATAAAATCCCAGTGCTTTTCATTAATCATATTCTCCCAAGTCAAGGCTTTTAAAAGTAAATGCAATAATCAGAAAAAATCCACTCCACGGACAGAAATCTGCTCTCTATCATCTCGCGCCTTCTTGGCCCGTCGAAAGGCAGTCTGAATAGCCACATGGGCTGGCGTCAATGCTATCCCGATCCATTGTCCCCTCTGATCGTCAGTCAATGATGTCCCTGGGTCTATGGCTCATTTGACAAAAATGTCAAGCCATTCCAAACTCTTTAATGAAGCATCTGCCTTGTCTATCAAACTCTGAATTATCTTCTGATCATATTCTATCTTTGCTTGAGGATCCATTTCTCTTCCTTCCATTTGTCGTTTCATTCTTCTAACTTGGATCGTATTCTCGGCTTCCCTATCCTTGGGAAATTTGTACAGATATAGTCCTGGAGTGGCAGTATCAGCTAACTTAGCCCTAAGCCACTCATAGTAATTTTCATCATGGCTTTGATTGTTTGGATCCTTATCAAACTTATCTTCTCTTATTACATTCTTCCAATCTTTCTGAGCATTTTTTATTCCCTCGATGTGATCTTCTTTATATCAAACTGACTAAGAACTCTCAATGGTGCGTAGGGTTTGACTCCTCTAATGCCCATAAGTGGTAAATACGGACATCTACGACTCTTAACACAAATAGTCTTGGAGTGAAAATCAGGTACCCTCTACCTGATGTGTTCTTCTCTCAATCTAGAAAAGATGTGAGCCCATCCTTTTTTATCTTGAACCCCGCAAGGCATAGCAGCGACTCCCAAATCATCCTCTCTCAGGGACAAATCTCGGTGGGTAGGTAGGCTATTCCTATCCAAATGCTTAAGTATCCACCATTGGATTAAGAGGTTGCAACCTTGGAAGTAGTAATAATGGTCGCAGCTTTTTCCAAAGCTCGATATATGTCTGATGGAATAATAGGGGTGATGTCAAAATATTTAGTAAGCCCATTTGTTGTGGCTCCCCTAAGAACCGCATGGGCAACAAAGACAACCCGAGTGTCAGTAGCTAAGGAGGTATTTTGTGGAAACACCATGGTCTCCAATAGGTAAGTGATAAAGGTTATTGTTTGATTGGCTTCCCAGGACTGGGGTGAGGAAAACTCAAGGATGTGGTTCTCGTACCCCTGTTTGGATGAATACCTCCCATATAACTCTCTAAAGGCTATATAGTAGGTCCCTGCACCAAATTGGCTTTGTCGACAGCAAACATGTCTTTGATTTCTTTTGGGGTGGGTTTGTGAGGGATAAGGATATTTTAGGCCAATTCCTTTTTGGATCTGTTAGCACTTCCTATGCTTTCCAAAACATCTCTAATCTCTTCCACAGTGGGAGTCATCTCTATTTCTCCTAATCTGAACACCGTTCTGTCGTTGTCCCAACAACCAGTAATGATCTCTAGCAAACCCGGACCCCAGTCATATTCATTAATGAAGGCAGATGCCCCACACAACTCTTAATTTCTTTCTTCTGATCATTAGTCAAATCCTTCCACCATATCACTAATCCTGGTGGTGGACCCACAACCATATCAAACTGCACATCATGAGACATCTGCAAGACAAAACACTGTTAGCTCCCCGCCCCTAGGAATAACAATTTATTTCACGCGTGGCACAGTAATGCTTCCAGATAACAAATAGTGGGATGTGGTGTCTTCAAGTATTTACACCATCTGAACACAATAGGGTGTCTTTTCTGTCCGATTCAGGTAGGTCTGAGATACCCAAACCGGTCTATGGTCAGTATGCGCTATATCAGTAAGGATTTGGCTTCACTCTACGCTAATTATTCTAGAGTGGTTTTCAAACGAATGACATAGGTTACCCAAGCGAACAAGCTGGGGTGGGTTCTCTAAGGCTGTGGGATGACCGCATACCCACTCGACCTCAGAGACCACCAAAGAATATATTAAAGATTTTTTAGTAAAGGTATGGTCGCAACTCATCCCGCGTCGTCATCCTTTGGAAAAAATATAAAATAAATGCTAGGAGTGGCGGAGTATGCATGCATGAATGATAGTTATATTTTGCGGAAATTTAAACATATAAACAATTTATATCACTTAAACAATTTATGTCATACCAACACACAAATAATTGGAACCCTTATGGTTAGAACCTTAGAAGTCCCCAGCGGAGTCGGCATCTGTAGCGTGTCGTATTTTTTCCGATTCGCATTTGCACTTGCCTCATTTAAAAAGGAAAGTGTCTCGGGGAAGTACGGTTGTCAATCGTACCGGGAAAAAGAAAAAAATATGCTTCTACGTAATGGTACTCTAAATGGACTTATTTTTAGAGTCGCCACCTAATTTTTAGGAAATTAGAAAAACTAATTCGAAAAAGGTTCATTTAAAGCAGTTAAGTTTAAAAAGAATCCCAATCCAACCAAAGTATGGGTAGGGTTCTGGTGATCCCCCGGGGAAGGTGTTTGGCACCTCGGTATTAAGGATCCGCTCAATTGCGGTTTACCTACGGGTTCTAATAATATGTTCATATACATATAAATTGGTTTGTGATAAAAATAGTTTCTGTTTAATATTTCCGCAAATATTAGTCATTTATGCAAAATAGTACGTTTCAGGAATCAAAAAGTGGTAAAATTTTGCCCAAAATTGGGCGTTTGGGGTATCGGACTAGAACAGTTAGGCTAATACCCGAAGGCTCTTCGCCTAAGTAGGACCCTACCTAAGTCCACTCAAAAAACGGTTTCGAAAAAAAACGTTAAAATATAGGAAAATAGTTTTAGGAAAATAGGTTGAATATATAGTTTATATAGTATTGTATATATATATATGTAGTCCAGCCTAAGTCTAACCAATTAAAATTAGTCCCTCAAGTTTGAATATTCGTCCAAATCTACCCATAAGTCCATAAGTAACCCGCATAGTCCATAAATTTATACCAGTCCACACGTCCAAAAATTATTCAAATCAGTCCCATTATTTACTAAATTGATCATTTTTGGTCCCAATTATACTAAATCGAATCATTTGAAGTTACAAGCTATATCAAAGTTTCCAAAATCAGTTTCTTGTGGTTTTAAAACTAAGTTTATGCGACTTTAAATGTAGGAGAACCTTAAGGGTTCCAATTTATAAATAAGTACGCAAGTTCCGAATTAAATGCATAAATAAAAAGATAAAGGCATTGGAACGACCAAGCCCAATAAGAATATATTGTGCATTTGGGAAATCCTCGGGTCCAAACGTATGGTCCATTTTTGCTCCAATTTGGGTTGACTCGATCTAGACGCGTTAGTGGGCCCCAACCAACGGGGCCCACCAACGGGTTTTAAGTGGACAAAGACATAGAAGGGTATACTCAACATTAGTACACATTCGTAAATTAAACTAAGTACAAGAATTAAATTGAATTATAATTATTACATAGCCAAAAATGAATTACAAATAACATTGGGCCAAGCCCAGTAAGATAACTCAGACTGGTAGCAAATATCGCAAAAGGTGGCCTAATAAAGGCTACGGGACTATTGATCTCAAAAACATGTAACCAAGTAGCCCAAAAGAAACAAATGATTAGGGCCCAGAACTGGAGGCCCAAGGCCAAACACCTCAAAATTCCACCAAGGCAGGAAAGTGCAATATTCACTAAGTATACACCGGAATACATTCTTCTGAAGGGCAACACAAAATGTTGCATACCCTCCAGATATTCAATATACGTCCTAACTTAACCATTCTAATTCCCAGAAATGAACAAAATTATGTGAGCAAAGCAACATCACTGTTTTGAGTGTCAAGAAAACATAGTAACACAACACACAAGTTACTGAAGGGGAATTAATGGGGCATTGGTGTAAGAACAACTAATTAGGAATCCACATAAGACAAGCAAAACTTGGACTACTCATAAATAAACCTTCAAAAGCTACAAGGAACACATTGAATTCAGTTTTTGGATGACAGTTTAGCTAATAGGTTGGATTAGGATCAAATATGATCAAACTAAGTGCACCTCCAATCAATTTTAACTTAAGTCAAGTTCAAGTTATTTTCAAGATAGACTAACAGGAGAAATGAAGTAACACAATAATGGTCTCAAATTCAGGGCCATCTTAAGTTCAGAATAAGATTGTGGCAAATCTCAGGTAGTCAAAAAATGCAAGTAGAGATTCCCATGGTGCAAGTAGATGTTACTATGAGTTACTATGAGTTATCTCACTAATTTAAGCCAAGGTTTATTCCCTCTAAGTGTTCAAAGTTCAAGATCAGACTGTATATATTCATTTCAAATGCAAAAATTACTTTTAATCTAGCTCAGCTTATAGCAGGATAAAAATGGCAAGTAGTATGCAGGTCGTAGGTTGAAAATGATCTAAGTCTCCAGGTTCTCAATTTCTAAGTTAAGGTTCAACTTCAAGTGCTGGAAATGATTTAGCAAATAACATGTCCTAATAGGAGCTCCAAACATGATAGCTAGTCTCAACTAACTCTCAAAATTATGCAAGAGGGCAAGGGATACAGATATGTCAAACAAATTAGAATAATGTATAGGATCTACGCAAAGTAGCACAAGGCCTAAGACAAATTCTCTATCAGCACAAAAGGTCTCAAATAGCATTAATAGGGGCATGACACTCCCTCGGGCCAAGAGATAAGCTCAAAGTAGGGCCAAATTCATACACTCAGCACACAAGCATACATACATATAAGTTTAGGAGGACAGACAGTATCCAGGATCAGTTTTTAAACAACTCAGAGGCCTCAAGATTGCACATATAGAATATGAAACTCAAATCAACATATTAGGCCTAGTTTCATGCTCAAACAGACACACCAGAGCAAATAGGTGGCAAGAAACTCAAGTTACACAATGATAGCAGGAAAAGAAGTATAGACATCAACTTAGCCTTTTAACTTTGCTTTAGCCTTTTCTGATCATCCTAATTAGCCTAGGTGAACAAGATACACAAGGGAGATTCTAAACAATAAACCAGCACAAAGAACAAACTATAGCAAGTACTACCAGAAACCTCTAAATAAGTAAACTCAAAAGAAGAAACCAGTCACTTGATTCACAAAAGCAAAACAGGTCCAACAGTATACCAATCACCCCATTCCTCTCTCATTCCCAGTTTTAGTGTCAAAACAACAAGTTTCAAATGCTAGTACCTTCTCTTTTAACAGTTTTCAAGCCAAATTCCATATGCACATAAAGAGTGAGCCAATCTAAAGTTTAACACACAAGCCACAGCCTCTTTCAAGCTCTTTCATTAAACAAGTAACGAAGCTACATCCTCAAAATTCATTTGACAAGGTTAAGAAAACCCTTTTATCTCCACAAAGTTCAAATAGGATAGAATAGCACATAAATTCAACAAGTAGGTTTAAGAAACACAAATCCAAATCCTCACATCTTAACACAACTAGTTAAACCTAAACAGAAGAAAACATAAATCATTCTAAAAGGTTTTAAACATGAAAAGCTCTGTTATTTCCAAAAATAGCATAGCAAATCTGAAACACATCCTGCCAGGTGTAAACAAGAACAATAAACATCCAGGACCACTTTTGAGACCAGGTTTCACTCAAGGGGTATATCAAAAACCATTTTAAACTAGTTTGCAGGCAATGAACATATAGAAAGCAAAAAGGCAAGTTCTCAAATCCATCTTTTAAATTTTAAAACAGTCCTAAGAGACTAGCAAGACGTCAAACAAGCAGGATACAAACAAACATTTTGGAAAAAACCTTTTTTTATCTCAGTTTTGCCTTTAAAGCCTTAAAAACCGGAAACACAGGATGACCAGTACCAAAGAGGGGACAGGACATCAAGATTTCAATTCTTGATACAACACAGAAGTTTAGTAAAAGCAGTGTTTAAGCCACAGCAAGTTATGAACTTCATTTGAAACTATTTAAACAGGAAATCCTTAAACAAACAAGCAAACACACAATGATTCATGTCTTAACTTCAAACAACCAAACAATACACCTCAAACCTCAAGTAACCAATGGAACAGTAACTCCAATCATAAACATATCCCCTTTTTGTCGTCTTAAAACTATTTCAAGACATCAAATCCTTTAAAACATCAATACACCACTAACAAACATCTCAAAACCTTGAAACAACTTAAACATCTCAGAGCCAAAAGAGAATTTTGTAAAAACAGTGAGCATGAACACAATATAGGTTTCTTTGGCTCAAACATCCATTTTTCAAAGTTCTAAAATATATTAAACAACATCATAAAACACTCAAACAAACCATATCCTTATTTCACACATCAAAGCAGTTTCAAAAACTAAATGGCATAATACGTTTTAAGTAACACAACTAACAATATAAGTTGTAAATAGAGTAAACTTGGTTGGAATAGGAGTGTTACCTTTTTGTAGGGCAACCAAAAGATCAAAATGGAGGGATTGGGTCAACTTTCAAACACCAACACTTGAAACCTTGTAAAACAGCCTTTTTCTTCTTAAATCTTTGTATAATATGTGTATATTAGAATAGTCTAAGTAGGTATATCTTATAGTACTCTTAAAGTAGTGGTCTCTTTGTAGTATATAGGTAATACATATAGTATATATTTTGGTTTTTCAGTGTATATGAATAGTAGAAGGGTTTTATATTTCTTGAATGCTTAGAAAATTTTAGCCAAAGGTCCGGATCCTTAAAACTGGCACAATTTCCTTCTATTTATAGCAAACAATTAGGGCTCTAGGGACAAAAAAGGGATCCCCCCCCCCCCCCCCAAAAAAAAATACCCTAATTTCAATCTCACAAAAAAATTAAAATTCGAGTAAAGGACCAGATTATTCCTAACAGAAATGTACTACCTTATCCTATATTCAATAATTTTAACAAAAATCAGTTAATTTCCAACGGATAGTACTAAAAATTACACACAAAATATCCAATAAATCCCTAAATACTAGGATAGTACAGTGAGTCACACATACAACAAAAAAATAGTACAACCAATGTTACAATGGTACTAAGTTAGGATAAAATCCCCTAGAATCACCTTTACCCGAATCCAATGGGAGTTCCCCCTTAAAAACTCCCTCTTGGTGTCATGGTGCTCAAGTTAACAGAAAGCTCAATGGCTTTTGTCCATGGCTCCCATGACACGGAAGAATTTAGGGTAACATCCCATTAGGGGTTCAATTAGACATGCAAATATAAGTAAAACATACAACTAAACCTGATAATAGCATTAGGATAGAAAGGGGAACAAAACCCCTTGAAAATTAGCCATGGAATAGCCATGAAAATGGCTTGATGATTGATCGTAGCATAAAACCTAAATCTCCATTTGAGAGAGAAAGATGAGATGGGATCAGATGTGGACGAAGACAAAAGAAAGGGGGGTTTGGAAGTTTTTGTTTATAACTTCCCACCCCCTTTTAAAATCTAAATCCCCCCCCCCCCCCCCAAACAATTTTTAAATTATTTAAAAAGGCTCTCCTATGTTTAAAAATACACACTTTTCAAACTTTGTAATCCATTTAGAATAATTACTTAATTTTGCGAAAATACGTATTCGTCTAGAAAGCTATCGTAAACTTATTTTTTATAAAAACAAAATTTGGAATACATCATTTTAAAATACGAGCTTTAACATAAATCCAATATTGACATAGTTCCGGGTAATATTTAAAGGTGTGAAAAACGCGGTAAAAAATAAACCGTAATTCATACGTCGTCGTAATTAATAATTTTCCCGAGTTAAATGGAGCGGGATGTGTATTTTTTTTTTTTGATTTATATTTATGAAAATAAATAACTCGTAATTTCTTGTAGTTGTTAACTTTTATAAAAAATAATAATTAAACGTCAATTTTTTGCAATTGCCTTGGGATTTTTAAATTCTTAATTTTCTAGGGGCATCCTTACTCCGTCTTGGACTCGTGAAATTTGAAAATTAAAATATGCATTTTATGAGGTGAAAATTAGGTGTCAACAATTGGGGCAGCATCCTTTCCATATTTTCCAAAGACTTTAATTTATTACAACTTCTTTTCCTATCATCTTATTCTTTTTAAAAAAAAATCCTTATGTGTCAACTTACTTTCCTTCACCACATCCCTCAAATCGAAGAAATTTTTACTTTACCCTTTCGTGTAGAGATAGCATCTATGTCTTTTAACATTTTGTCCTCAGTTAATTATCCTTCGTAGTCGACCTCTTACTGCGAGAACTCCCCATATTCATCTTTATATATCGATATATTTTCCCTTTTACCCATTGGTGACTATTATTCGCTTTGCGATACATTTCACTTTTTTTTTCTTTTTTGCTTTTATCCCTTGTTATCAAAACACCCCTTTACTTTAAGCTTTCATGCAAGATATTGTCTTGGATGAGTCACACTTTCTCTTATTCCGTTGTTGCTATTCGCCCTCACGTCTATATAGTTTACAAGCTATCATTGTCTTATTCGTTTTACAGAATCTCTCATGCTTTAATTTCTTCTCAAGATACATTGTAAATTTTGATATTTCTTCCATAAAGCTCACCTTTCTTCTAGAGGCATATCATTTTCTAACCTCATCTCATCAGGCTTCCAAGTCTCCCGATTAGGATTATATAGCTCGTCACCTTGCTATTTCGATTCTTACCGTTATCATCCTTTTTGTCCAGCTTCTTGTCGTTATATTTTATCATATCTAGCCCGTTCCCTTTCTATCTTTCTATTAACCTTAATCCTTTATTTACTTCAGGAATCCTGTTCAAACACCCTATCGTCACCCATTTCCTCTATGTTTATAATCCCTTCATTTCATGGTCTCCTTCGTATTCCTATTAATCGATGATTTTTCTATAACATCTCCTCCTGCCAGTCCTGTTTCTTTTCCTCACCACTCCTATTGAAGGCATCATCAACAAATTTCACACGTGCATTAACACAGGTTTCCAAGTATAACTTAAGTGATCGTCATACAAGCCCCTAAATTAAAACACCAACCTTACTCCCTTTCAAGGTTTCCAATGCGACCTACGGCTCTACACGTTCTGCCTGCGTCTCGCAGGTGGTGTCCTGGTGGCTGCAGGTTGTGTTGACCTGCGCTTCGATGCGGAACTTATGTCAAAACTTGCTTCCAATATTCCTACGAACCTAAAACGTTCCCGAAGCAATCTAACTATTCCGACTTATAGATTCCTGTTATGGTAATAGCATTACCTTATATTCATAGAGTCATCGACTTTATTCTGCATCGCTCCTCTTTCACTCACTTTCATTGAGTCGTTGCCCATTCTCTCTCATTCTTCCTTCACTTATTGGTACCATAATGTCCTCCATCCCTGGGTAATTCCCTATAATTCTAATCCACAATAGAGAAGCAATACTATTCTCAACATAAAAAAGTCTATCAACTAGCCGACGAACGGTGAGCCTGCTTTAACATAATTTTACGGCATTAACCCCTTCTAACTCCCTTTTAAAATTAATTTTACACTATCAACCCACGCATGAATACATATACGTCACATTTCCAGCCACTCAATATAACAAAACGCGCTCAACATATACACACGATACAACTATCAGTTCAAGTACACCATTTATCTGTTTCTCCCATCTTAGATTTATGACATCATCAAATCACACACATAAAGAAGAAAGGAAATCTTACCTTGGAACATCTTCCACAATACCAAATAAGAACCTAACAATATTTCTTATGACTCTGTACAACAAAAGTAAGGTCAACCAGTCAAGTTGTCATATAATACCTGTATATAACACAAATCATCATCTATTCCTTCAACTTACAACTTGTATTAACTATATACATCTCAAAATATTGCGTAATCTCATCGACAGTCGGATACAAATTTTCAAAACTAATCAAGTCTAGGCCGCCCAAATACAATACAAACAACTTCAATAGTCGGGTTTACAAATTCTGATCGTCGCCTCGTAAGTTATTACCGGGGACATACATTTGATACTCATACTAGCTCATCGAAAATCATAGACAAAAGATCATACCTTGACTGCCTTCGTTCAAACTCTAAGATCATACCTTGACTGCCTTCGTTCAAACTCTTTACCTCTTTACTTCACTACAAGGTAACCTCCGAAGCTCTTGGATTCACATTAGAGAATGGAAAGCTACTAATACCTTTTTCTGGCGTCCCTATTATATTCTCTACCAGCTGTACCTTTCTTTTATATCCGCATTACTAAAAAGGAAAACAAGGTGAGAAATAAAAGTTTAAATACTTATGACTCCGCTCTAACCGCACAATCTAGATTCCAAGGAAGGTAACAACCTACATGACCTGTAGCCTCCTGATTATAAATGTGGTGCGCTACACATCCATAATCAAGACTCTACTAGACAGGGCTTACAGACATCCCTAGGACAGACCTGCTCTGATACCAAGTTTGTCACACCCCAACCTTGGGGAGAGGGGGGTGTGGCCGGCACCCGGCACCCAGCACCCAAAGGCCTGAGCGAACCAATCATTATATCTGAACTCTGTAATATATGTCATAAGCTGACAAGGCCCAATAACATAAATATGCATAACTGAGGCCGACAAGGCCAACAAAACACTTCAACACTAAAAGATAGTTTGTAAGCCTCTAAGAATACTAAAATGCAACAACTGGTCGGGACAGGACCCCGCCGTACCCATCCCCATCTATATATATATATACATGCATGCATCATATTTGATGACTCTGAGCAGCAACTCCGGAGAATGGAATGCGAACATCCCTGCTGAACTTTGGTACCCTACTGAGAAAGGTACACCAATCCGTCTACCTGTACATGTGGGCATGATCACAGCATCCCCAAACAAAAGAACGTCAGTACGAATAATGTACTAAGTATGTAAGGCATGAATAACAACATAATGAAAGTATGGAAGAAACATGAGATAGGAGAAATAACCTGTACATCTGATTTCCTCTTAAGGTGGATATCATGCATGCTTAGCTTTAAAAAAACATTTTCATACATATATAATATAAGTGTTAGTGTTGTGGAACGTGCAGCCAGATCCATAAATGTTAGTGTTGCGGAACGTGCAGCCTGATCCATATATGTTAGTGCTGCGGAACGTGCAGCCCGATCCATATATCATATCATCCCGCGTTCGGGGCATCCCGCGTCCGGGGTATCATCATAACCTGCCGACTGCAGTGGTGTGCACAATAGGTGCCATACCCGACCGACTATAGCATGGCTCGATATATATATATATATATATATATATATATATATATATATATATATATATATATATATATATATATATATATATATATATATAACTCAGAAGAGATATCATAAGAAGAGTCGTAATGACCTATCGTCGTTACTCTCCGACTATCGTTATTATCTCTACGTTCTTTATCTTTTCAAATCAAGAAACAACACTTGGAGAATAGGAGATACACTTCAATAATGATTATATAAGTGATAAAGATCGTCTCAACTGAGTAAAATACCATTAGCTCAACTTCAACATGAAGAATAACATAGTGAACAATGTTTTTCCAATCGACAAGAAAGATACGAGGTGCGGGATAGTACTACAACACAAGCCATATATAAATCAAGGAAACAACCTTCACCATGAGGGAATGGAATCAACTCAACTTTAATGGGAAAAGTACCATGATGAACATTATAGTATACTTCTCTCGATAAACAAGAAGGATAAGGGATGTGAGAAAATATTTCAATGTGAACTGTTCATGAGAAGAAGTAAGGCTAATCATTTTGGAGCACCCTCGATACATGTTTAATGGAAGATCTTTCAAATGATAACCAAACGGAATATGGAAGCATGGAGAGTTCTTTTATATAAGTCATATAGGAAGTAGAGATTAGCTCGTTCATTCTTGGATATGATCGACACAAGTTAACGGGATAACATTTAAAAAAGAAGAGAAAAGCCCTACATACCTCGTCGATTGGAGTCAAGAAAAGAAGAGAAAAGCCCTACATACCTCGTCGATTGGAGTTATACACATTTTTCGAAGCCTCAAAAACTTTACAACTGACTTCCTACAGGACACGAACAATTCGAGATCAACTTTGAGCATATAGCCAATAAAAATCTTCATTTAGGCATTTTGTCGAGCAAGTCACAGGCACGAGTTTGTAAGCTCTATCGTAGTGTAGTTTCTTGTAAAACACTACCAAAAACCTACTTTTCTACTTCTACTTACTACCATGATTCAATCCATACCATCATAACTCCAAAAAAATACAACAAACCCAACACAAATAGCTCAACAAGTTAGCCATGTCCATGCAAGCTTCAAGTTTTAACCATAACTTATTCATATGGGATTTTCCCCTATTTTCGTAGGTTTAATTACTTGTAGAAGTTCAAAGAAATCAAGAGGAGGTTAAATACACCTTAGATCATCAAAATCACTTCAAACTCCAAGTTACTTCACAGCAAGGTTTTCCTCCAAAAGGCGAAATAGTGAAGAAATCACAATTTCGGAGTTGCCATGTTGTTCTCTACGCTGAGGTTGTTTGATTTACCTTAGGTGTGTTTGTGATTGATGGAATATTATTAGAGAGGTCTTCCTAGGGTTTCTATGGTATTTCAAGGTGAAGAAATGGAGAAAAATTCTACCAAGGCATCTATATATACTTGGATAAATATAAAGCTGCCGACTTCGCACACTGTTCCCGCAACAGTTTGTGTCCCTGGACGGAAATGCGAATTTCTATCTACTCCAACGTTGTATCGACAAACGATTAAATGCAATGGAAACTAGACTTGTAGACCTTAAATTTGGTAGGTGGATCACCTCGTAACTCCAAGTAGATTGATAAAAAGCTCTTCAACATCTGACCCAAATTTCAGTGAAATTTACAAACTTAACTTGCGACGCCCTTTGTCGACTGTCATATTACAACTCGTTTGACTTCCAAACTTAAAAAGTGACCATTATACGATTCAAGTACTTCATATCATTAATTTATTAGCATGTGAAGCACTTCTAATCTCACCCAAAAGTACAAGTTAACGTAATCCCAACTTGCCGACTTTTGACGAAACTCCTCCTTCTTTGATTCATTCACCCTCCAAAACTTCCGCCACTAACTAATCTTATTTATAGACTCTTATAACCATTTCTATTAATAAGCTAATCCTTTTTAACCTCAAGATAATTTCTATTGAACTTGCGTTGACTAACTCATGATGTGACTTTAACGTGCAAAAATATGGGGTGTAACAGTAATTAAGGTATGTGAGGCTAACTCTCTATGTTTGGGAATGTTAATGATTCTCCCTACGCCACGTTCTTTTACAACGTTGCTAATTGCCTCAGAAATATAGTTAAGCTTAGTTCCTTGAATAGTTGCAGAACTTCTATTCTCTAGTTTCGTAATTCGTTCATGACTTTCATTCCGAATGTTGTGAGCTCAGTAGGTAATCAGGCTTGTGTTTGATACCCATGAGGCTCAGCCTATAATATACTCAGCATTTTTATAAATAGTAAAGCTTCAGGCCTCATAATCAGTTCATGAATACATGTTTCAGTATTCCAGAGTTATGCATTACAGCATGATCCTCAGTTCCTTGATATAAATTGTCGAATGTTGAATATTTTTAAATGGGCAAAAGGCCACAAATTTTGCATGCTTATACTTATGCACAAGGCCACAGATTTAGCATGCTTATACTTAGGCATAAGACCAAAGATTTAGCATGCTTATACTTAGGCACAAGGCAATTTTGCATCCTTATACTTGGGCACAAGGCCATAGATTATGTATGCACAAATATATTGGCCTAAGGCCATAGACCATGATCTTCAGTTAAATAGGTGATTCTCTATTCAGAACAGGGAGTATCCATATCTTTACTTCTTTTGTTCATTTCAGTTATCAACTATCAGATATCAGTTTCAGCACTCTTTACATGTTTATTGATTTGGGTTGCCCTTCCCCGAGCACCCCACTTACAGTTCTTTCTTTCAGTTGCTTTACATAGCAGTGCAATTCAAATGTGTTGACGTCCCTTTTTTCCTGGGGCTTGCATCTCATGATGCAGGTAACGATTTACAGGACGACGCATCTGCTCACAAGGATCTCCAGTATCAATTGATTGGTGAGCCCCAGATCTTTTAGGGCCTTATCATTTATTTACAGTCTTTATAGTATTTTCAGTTAGTGAGGTATTCCGGGGGCTTGTCCCGGTGACAGTCAGTATTTCGGTACTCTTTAGAGGCTTCATAGACTATAGTTGCAGTTAGTCAGATGTTTAGCAGGATTTTGTGTTAGCCTTGTCAGCTACTTATTCAAACTCTCAGTCTTATTCAGTATTTCCGCATATATGATATTTTAGTCAGCCTTTTAGTAGATCAGCATGTGTTAGAGTTATTTCCGCATTCAGTATGTTTTGATGTCACATGTTGATCCAGCCAGCCAGTTGGTTCGCTAGGTCACATGCAGTCAGGCATCGAGTGTCGTGTTACACCCAGGCCATGGTTCGGGGCATGACAAAGCTTGGTATCAGACCCTATGTTTAAGAGTTCTAGGGATTCTATGAAGCCGTGTCCAGTGGGATTAATTTTATGTGTGTGTCCGCGCCACCCATGTAAACAGTTGAGCACCAAGACATCTAGGATTGTCTCACTTCTTTCATATTCTAGATCGTGCAGTTAGAGCAGTACTTTCAGGAATTCTTCTAACTCGAGCGAATTGTGTATTTTAGAAAATGTCTTTTAAGAGAATGGCAGCAAGGAGCCCCAAAGCTGCTACCGATGCTACGCCAATGGAGGACTCGCAGACTCAAGACTAAGTCATAAATCACCTTTTGAACCTAATGGAATCGACGAAACTTTGGAAAAAACTCATTTAACCCTGGTGTTGACTTTGGTCAACCATTCTCATTTTTTAACCTAAGGATATCTAGAATATCCATTTCCTTACCCAAGACTCACCCGAAAGCTTAGGGAACCGCGTCACCCATCCCGCAAGTCATAAACATCAATACGAAGCTAAGGGAATCAACAAATTTCCAATCCGAGTCTTATTTCTTCCCGTGACGATCTTTTCACCATAAATACTCATATTAAATACCAAAACCGACTTAATTCTCGAAAACCAACTAATAGAACTCTAAAATTAGCTCCGTCTTACAGGTCATAAATATTATTTACAAATCTAACGAAATCTTCAGATCGCCAATCAAGACACATTTTCCCAAAATGAGCAATTAATCCATATAATTAATTATTGGAATTTCCAAAATGAAACCTTCTCCCAAAGTAATCCAAATGATATCTATTTTGACTTCAAATTTTATAAGCAAGTCAAAATAATTATTACAGAGCTTTTAGAATAGATGACACGTAAGACATAACATCAGTTTTCAAAAAGACCGACCGGGTCGTTACATTTATAATGCTAATTTATCAACAACAACAACAACAACCCAGTGAAATCCCACATCGTGGGGTCTGGGGAGGGTAGAGTGTACGCAGACCTTACTCCTACCAAGGTAGGACGGCTGTTTCCGAAAGACCCTCGGCTCAAGAAAAGCATAAAAACATAAAAAAAAGTCAGATAAGGCTAAGAAATTCAAAGCGACATGGCAAAGCAATAATATAAAATAAAATAATGCAGTCGACACAGATACCACAGGATAATGAAAGCACACGAAATAGCAGATAATAGCATAAATCGGAGCACAGAAAATTATATTGTGATACTGCGACTACTAAAGATAATGCTAATTTATCTTTATGCTAATTATATTGTAATATACATAGTTTCAGATTCTCCTCATTGGATGTAAGTGTAGAATTTTCATAGTATAAGGGGTATAAGTGTTTGATTTTAGAATATATGAGGTGTATCCGAAATTGAATCATATTTCAATAGAGATCCTCCATGTACATCCTTACCTCTTAGGCTGAAATATTTGTGGTACTCTCTTCGTTTATTTTTACGTCTTAATTTTATAAGGTGCAAAATTTAATAATATATAAAAAAATTTGAATATTATATAAGATAGTAAACTAATAATTTATATATCAATACTAAAAATACTTCTTAACATTTACTGTCTTAAACATGTCATGTCATTATTATATGAAAAATATTATTTAAAGTAAAATTAGAATATTAGAATTGAAAATTTAGTACTCCCTTCGACCCATTGGTCCAAAATATGTGATTTTCTAGGCAATACAATAAGTTGAACATTCCCGTACTAACCACCCGAGGAATCAAAGCGGAATGAGGAGAGATTACATTAAATAATAAAATAAGGCAAATGAGAAAAAGGAAAATGTGACAAAGCGACCAAATTAGATCATTGTTTACATGGAATGAGACTTTTTATCGTTACATAATGATGAACTTAACGATATAATACAATAAAATTTAAGTAACTATCAAAACAAAACATTACATTTAAAATAGGCCAAATACATAAGCAGCCCCTTAAACTTGTCATGATTTTTCATTTTGACACTTCGACTAATGATAGTTCACACTTAAACATCAAAAAAAGTGTCTATTAAACCCATTTTAGTGACATGTCACAACAGGTTCTTTTCACTCATCATTTTGCGTATGGATGAAAGCATTGAATTATTACTCCCTCGTCTCAAAACGATTGTCATACTTTCCTTATTAGTTTGTCCCAAAAAGATCGACACATTTCTATATTTAAAAACATTTTAACTTTATGAGATGTTTTACAACCACACAAATACGTAAAACTTGTTTTAGATCACACATTTCAAAAGTCTTTCTTTATTTCTTGAATTTCATGTCAAGTTAAATTAAGACAATTTTTTGGGTTGGAGGTATTATTATTTTCCAGTTATTTCAAAGACAAAAAAAAAAAAAAAAAAAAAACTTTCTTTTTCCCGCCACCACCACCACTGCCGCCTCTTCTTCTTAGATCTGTCCACCATTAAACCACCATAAAGAATAAAACTCTGACGGGAGAGGGAAACATGTACTGTATATGTTCTTAGTTGAAAGAAATGGCGTTAGGAAGACAGTTAGAGCTGTAAAAACGGGCTGAAGTGGTGTAGAATGGTGGCGAGGCCAATGGTGATGGAGCAAAAATAGGTATTTTTGTGGATGGTGAAGGTGATGAGGAAAAGGGACTGGTGTGGTGGTTCTGGGCTTATTCAGGTTGTAGAATGATGGAGGCTTTCTGAATTAAGATTTGAACTTTTAGTTGAAAATCCATCTTCCGTAGAACAGATTGCTAAAATTACACAAAACTTAAAAAGTATCAAAACCACAATTAAGATTAAGGTTTTTTTTCTAAATTATTAATGGACTGGTTGCTTATACATAAAGTGCAGGTCACTTTGATAGTAGAAGAAATCTAGGTTTTAGTTTAATGGCAAGGTTGGTTGGGGCAGGAGGATGTGATGACGTCTAAATTCATTCCTTAAAGAGAAAGTGTACACGGTCGTTGTAATATAATTTATCCAATTATGAGTCGAGGTCGAATTCATAGGGATCAATATAAAGGCGATTTAAACAAGTAAGGAATTAATTATCACCAACTAAGCTAAGCCAAACACTTTTTCGATATTGATTTTGAGAAAATTACAACTAATGTGAAAATATAAACTAATCTAAAAAGCGGGTAAATGATCAATGGCCACAAGCATGATACAAGGAAAATTACTCTCAAGTAACGATTCAATGTATTTTACAGTTTTACATAATTAAGAGTTAGTTTATGTTAATAGATTATGATTTCTAAAATCTCATTGAAAGTCTTCCAACCAAATCAATGAATTTCACTCTAAGCTTTTCTAAGCCTTAGAGTGTGATATTAAGCACAATCAATCTAACCTCAAGTTAACTATCCTCTTCCGAACTCAAGTTATTAGATGAGATTTAAAGCCCCAAATCCTTGTTATTTACTCTTTTCCTAACCCTTAACTCTCTTTTCCAATCAAAGTAAAGGTAACTAGGCATAATTAATGTTTGCAACCATTAAGAGACATGAAATCTTGAAGAATAAATAGAAAAGCATTAACCCACATCATTAGAAATAAAAATTGTTCAGTACATAAGCAAAACAAGAGATTTAATTCAACAATTGATAATGAATATTTTTATAAACAAGATACAAATGAGAGAATAAAGTACAACACACTTAAATAGTCAATACATAACAAAGAATTGAAGAAAGGGTTAAGAGTTTGCTCATTAAAATGCTCCAATCTTCTCTTCCAAAGTGTTGGTTGAAGAACCCTACCTTCCAAAAGTCTTGTGAAAATGGCCAAAGATGAAATATTTTCCCCCAAGTCTTGCTTTTATGGATTCCCAATCTTCTCAAATCAAGAAATGACAAAAACAGCCCCTAATTTTCCAATTTTGCAGATCTGGCCGTTTTTGCACTTTTAACCATTTTTTTCGTTTTCTTCAATTTGACCTCTTTTGACTTGTTTTCACTTGATTTCTTTCCTAATCACTTGTAAATCACATAAAGCTGTAAAGCAAGAGTAAACCACACTAAATGCATTATCTTTTCAATTAAGCATAGCAAAAATCTTAGATTAAAGAAGAGATAAGTGGGTAAAATACCAACTTATTAAATCCCCAAACTTAAATTATTATTTGTCCTCAAACAATCAAAACTTACAATTTCTTTCAAAGGAACCAACTCAGTAGTGCACCAACATCATACCAAATCAAAAAGTTCACTTTAAGCACAAACACATGACTTTGATTGGTACCAACAATTAACCCAAGACATATGAATCACCAACAACTTCTCAAAAATTTTCATTTCATTTCAAGTGATTAAACACCAAGTTAATCAAAGTAGCAATCAAGACATGACACTAAAGCTTTAAAATTTGTCTCATTATCACAAACACCTTTCTTTTGTTCATTCCTCCCAATTGGAAAATAGAACACATTCACAACTCAAATCCCCATGTGCCCTCACAATCTAGAGAGAATCCCAAACTCACAAAATACAATTCAAAATACAAATGGGATATCAAATGGAAAGAATTATCTCTCTTCTCTCACAAAGATGTTCAAATGCACAAGTAGTACCATAAGCTTGCCCTTCATGTATATCTCCACTAATATAGACAAACTTGGTTCAAAATCAATTAGGACTTAAAGGGTTGTAATGTAGGCTTTTGGTTAAGGTAGGGGCATAATTTGGAAATAGTGACTCAAAAACCTCCCTAAGCACTACAATTTTCAACAATCAAAGCACACTTCCTTTAAAACTTTTCCACCATTTCTTCATTTTTCATTTCACCAACTAGTCTTCCCTTTATTCACAACTCCTTATTTTTCTTCCTTTTTCATCTTTCTTACTTTTTTTTTTCTTCAAAAACCAAGGAAGGTTCCACTATTTTTTTTTTCTCTCTATTTTTGGTTTTTACCCTTTCACCTTTAAGCAACTTCCACATCACAACTTTTCCAACCGTCACCTCAAAACTTAGGATTTTAGCCTATGTTTACACTTTCAAAGCACTTAGGGAGGTGGATGTCAAAAAATAGATCAATAAAGAACAAAATGTTAAAGCTAGTAACATGATTGCCAAAGAAAAGGTTAAAGGCTCAAAAGGGGTTGACTAGGTAAAATATGCAAGGGTAGGAAATTTAAGGTCTAGCATCATTCTCCAAACCAAGTGTAACTTAGAAAATGACTTCTCTAATAAAAGTAGGGAAAACAAGTTCACAAGTTCATTTCACCAACCACCCTACCACCACCAAACCCCAACCACTCCCACCCCACCACCCCACCTCCACCCCACCCCCCCGCTCAAAAATAATTTTTTTTTGGAAAAAAAGTTTTGACATTATTTTTGATTTTTTGCACCGCCCCACCCAAACGCCGCACCCTATTCCCCTCCTCCCCGCAAAAAAATTATTTTTTTTGGAAAAAAAAAGTTTAGCACCCCACCCCAACCCACACCCTATCTCACCCCCTCACCCTACCCCAAAATTATTTTTGAATGTTTGTGTGGTTAAAAATTAAAACTTTTGGAAGGGGTGATGGGGTATTTGTTTTGGGTGGGGGGGAGGCGTGGGCGTGGGGGTGTGTGATGAAAAGTTTTTTTTTGGGTAGGGGGTGTCTGGGGGTGTAGAAACCCTCAAAAGACAATAAAAAACTTCAAAAAAAAAAGTTAGGGTTGGGGAAGGGGGTGTTGGTGTGGTATGGGTTCCATGCAAGGGGGGAGAGGGAGGTGATGGGGGATGTGGTTGTGTAGAAAATTTAGAGAAAAAAAATTAAAAACTTCAAAAAAAAAATTGTGGGTGGGTTACGGGAGTGGTGTGGGGGTGCAAAAAATAAAAAAAATGAAGGGGGTGGGGGCATAGGGGTGGGGGTGAGGGTTGGGGTTGGTGAGGTGCAAGAAACAAAAAAAAATCAAAAGATTTTTTTTTTGGAGGGGGTAGGGGCGTAGGTGGGTGGGTGGGAGTGGGGTTGGGGGTATGGGATTGGGTTGGAGTTGGTAAGGTTTGGATGAGTATTTTCCGGAAAACGTTTTCTATCAATCAAACGAACATGAGAAAATAAGTAAGAAATTCACTTATTTTCCACTACCCAAACGAGCATGAGAAAATAAATGGAAATTCACTTATTTTCTAGGAAAACATTTTCCTCCATACCGAACACACCCTAATTAGAGAAAGTAATAGCCAAAAATTGAGTCTAAAAGTCACAACAAGAATCCTTCCTTCAATCGTTTTTTCTTTTTCAAAAATCAAGAATTCATATGTCAAGGTTTAAATGTGTTTACCAAGCAAGCCATAATTGGCCAAGGAGCAAAAATCACATTCCAACATCATTCCTACATCTAAAATACAAAAAAATAAAGATGCTAGTGATTAAAAAAAAAAAAAAAAATCATACTAATATGAAAAAAAAAATTACCAAAATAAAATCAATCTACAAAATTATCATCCATCATGACATATCACATCCCATCACAAAAATATCTATCAAAATAAAGCTTCTCCCAACTTAAATTGTTCATTTGTTCAAGACCCACCAAAATCTCATTCAAGCAAATCAACAAACATGTTGTGGGTACTTCTAAGCTTCATGAAAATGATGAACATTGAGTACTCAAGACTTCCCCAATTTTTAGTTAAAGCATCCCATACAAATCATTCAACCAACCTCCGCAAATTCCCACACAAAATTTCAAAATCAAACAAGAATCTAGCCCCACATTTTCGGCTCAAATATGAAATTCATGGTAAAAAACAAGTTCAACTTCTACAATCCATGAATGTCATACCAAAAATGAAGAGGAGAACAAGTATGTAACCATGAAAGATCAAAGTGAAAGATCATACCTGGAGCGAAAATGAGGCAGCAGCAAAAGGAAAAAAAAAATCGTTTGGTTGGTGGCTGTTTGCGTAGAGCTGCTGTTCTTTTGTCCCTTTCTGTGCGTTTTTGTATGTGTTTGTGTGCTTGGTGTTGAGTGTGTTATTTTAAAGCAAGGGGAAAATAAACTAAATGGGCAGGGAGTTTTGTGTGAATGGAAACAGAGGGGTAAAGGTTTTCAGTTGTGAGAGGGCTTTAGAAAACCTAAGCCTAAAACTTACTTGGACCCTAAATGAATAACAAACCTTAAAAACCAAAAATAAGTGTTGGCTGCACATATCAGAGAGTGACCTTAAGCAGTTTTGTGCACTATTTTTTTTTTAAGCCACTCCAACACCTCAAATCTGTCCATATCAATTCCAAAATTTTTGAAACTTGATAGAATGACAAGAAATAATAAGAGAAAATTATCTAAAATAAAAAATTTCGTAATTGAACTAAAAACTAAGAAAATATGGGTTACCTCCCATAAAGTGCCGCATTTAAGGTCGTAGCATGACGTATGTCAACCTTACCTTTTTTCCTTCCATTTGGAGGATGTGAATTGTTGCCCCAACTTTGAATCAAGATTATGATGACGCTCATGGGGTGGTGGTAGAAAAGCAAAGAGGCCAACTCTCGGGTGTCGCATTTTTTGCCCTTCTTGGCCCGTAAGTGAGGTATACCATTTTGTCTTATTGGCATAGCAAACTTCAAAATAAAAACGCTTTGATCTTCATCTTCAAAATCTTTCATAGGCTCGGTTAGTTCAACTTCCATTTCACCAACCAAATATAATGTTGAAAAATGGTTAGAATGCGGTCCAATACGCTCAAATTTCAAACTTGCATGAATTTTGACATCCTCACCCACAAATGAACTAGAGTCCTCAGAAATTATTTTGTGAACCTTTTTATGCAACTCTAGTATCATTTCTTCATCTTCGGCATCATTCACTACTTTTGGGTCGGTTGGTTGGCAATCCACCATTTAACTCTTCAAAATCAATCTTGACCCCTTCTTCATTGGAAACCAATTCAAAACTAATATCCATGGCCTTTTGACATTGAGCATCACATGCCTTAATTTTTGCATTCAATTCAGCCTTCTATTTTCGGATAGCAATTTCAAGTAGCTCCACTTCTTGACTTTGCTCAACATGAATTTTTAGAAATTCTTTAATCATCCATGAAATGCCTTCACGGTGATCCCCATAGACTCCAAGTTGTTGAGCTTGATTCATAAGCCAATGTTGGCTCACAATTTCCACTTTGTCAAGTTCCTCATCATGGTGAGAGTCGTTCAAAACTTGTAAAAATCCGCCCATTGAGAAATCCGTGTGCTCGGCACTTTCTTGACTACTTTCAACATCCTCAAGTTAGTGAGCATTATGAGCCTCAACTAATAATTTCATTTGATCCTCCAAGGTGTGAATAGCTTTGTCATTGCAATTAATTGCTTGCCTCAAGTCCTCAAGTGCTAAGTTCAACTTTTCTTCTTTTTCAAGAATGGTCTCCAACATGAGCATTATCCTCTCATTTTGCGCATTTGAGACTTCTTCCACTTCCATAGCCCTATCATCATCAAAATCAAAAGTAGAATCGTCATAGTGGGGTTCGGGGAAGGGAATGACAAATAAGCACAATTATCCCAATGACCATTTTGACCACCACCCCTATCACAAATACTCCACTCATAGGTTTGAGATTGTGCGTACAATCCGTCCCCGAGAGAATTCAAATAATTTTGCCATGAGTGTGGTCCTCCACAATAAGGACAAGGGTCATCAAAGTATGAACAACTACCATCAGACCAATTTTCATTATATGATGCCATTTACAAAAACTATAAAAAAAAAAAAACAAAGAAAATAACTACACAAAATATTCATAAGTTTGGACCAAAGCAAGTATACTTAAATCCCAAACTAACTCAAATACTCCAAATTGTTCCTCCGGCAACAACACCAAAATTGATAACGTCTGAATCCACTCCTCAAAGAGAAAGTGTTGTGGTCGTCACAATATAATTTACCCAACTGTGAGTTGAGGTCGAATCCACAAGGAATAATAGAAAGGCAATTTAAACAAGTAAGGAATTATCACCAACTAAGCTAAGCCAAACACTTTTTCGATATTGATTTTGAGAAAATTATAACTAATGCGAAAATATAAACTAATCTAAAAACTGAGTAAAATGATCTATGGCCGCAAGCATGGATACAAGGGAAATTACTTTCAAGTAATGATCCAATGTATTTTACAATTTTACAACTAAGAGCGAGTTTATGTTAATTGATAATGATTAAAATCTCATTGAAAGTCTTCCAACCAAATCAATGAATTTCACTCTAAGCTTTTCCAAGCCTTAGAGTGTCATATTAAGAACAATCAATTTAACCTCAAGTTAACTATCCTCTTCTGAGTTTAAGTTATTAGATGAGGTTTAAAGCCCCAAATCCTTGCTATTTACACTTTTCCTAACCCTTAACTCTCTTTTCCAAGCAAAGTAAAGGTAACTAGGCACAATTAATGTTTGCTACCATTAAGAGACAAGAAATCTTGAAGAATAAATAGAGAAACATTAACCCACATCATTAGAAATAAAAATTGTTCAATACATAAGCAAAACAAGAGATTTAATTCAACACTTGATAATGGATATTCTCATAAACAAGATGCAAGTGAAAGAATAAAATACAACCCACTTAAATATTCAATACATAATAAGGAATTGAAGAAAGAGTTAAGAGTTTGCTCATTAAAGTGCTCCAATCTTCTCTTCCGAAGTGTTGGTTGAAGAATCCTAGCTTCCAAAAGTCTTGTGAAAAAAAGCCAAAAATGAAATATTTTCCCCCAAGTCTTGCTTTTATGGATTCCCAATCTTCTGAAATCAAGAAATGACCAAAACAGCCCCTAATTTTCCAATTTTGCAGATCTGGCCGTTTTTGCACTTTTAGCCATTTTTTCATTTTCTTCAATTTGGCCTCTACTGACTTGTTTTCACTTGATTTCTTTCTCAATCACTTGTAAATCACATAAACCTGTAAAACAGGAGTAAATCACAGTAAATGCACTATTTTCTCAATTAAACATAGCAAAAATCTCTAATATTAAAGAAGAGATAAGTGGACAAAATACCAACTTATCAGGAGGCATCGATGGGAGTTGGGAAGACAATGACCAGGGGTCTTGGGAATATTTATTTCTTTTTTGCTTTTTTGTTTTGAATTAGCTGGACTTAAAGGCCACATGGCTCTTTTTCATTGGTTGTTTCTGCCAAGTCACCGAGCGCGTTGTTCACATATTATATAATTTTGGGTAGTTAGTTTTAAAGGGTTAATAGTCACACTTTCTTTGATCTTGGAGTGTGTAATAGGAACTAGCATTAATTTAAGTGTCAAATGTAACGACCCGTTCGGTCGTTATAGCGTTTTTGACCCTTTTACCCTCGTTGACCCTTTCCTGAGCCTTATTAACTCGAGTTTGACCAGCAGGGATGGGTGACACAGTTCCTGAGGTCATCGAGAGAGTTTTAGCGTGACTTTTAGAAATTTGAGCCTTTAAGTGAAAAATGTTTGACTCAAAGTTGACTTTTGGGTAAACAGATCATTTTCGAAATTCCATCTATTCCGAGAGGTTCGGATGGTCGTTGGTGACTTGGTGGGATACTCGGTTCGGTTCCCAAGGCACTTGGGAGTATTTTGGGACTTGGGTTGGAAAGTCGGCTTTAGGCCATTGGGGGTTGACTTGGTCAAATAGACTTCCGTTGGGAATCCCGAGGCCATGGGTGAGTTCATATCGCATTTTTATGTGTGTATGCATGTCTATTTTGTATATGTGGGGCCTCAGGTGATATTCGGATTACGCGTTGAGACTTGTGAAAAACTAGGATTTTTCTGGTGTCTGGCATCCACTGTAGCGGCACCAGACTCACGGTAGCGGTCCCGCTATAGCGAGGGACCAACCACCGTATTATGGGGAGTTTGTGGCGAGTTGCCACAGCGGATGGATATCTACTATGGCGGACTCGCCATAGCAGAAAGAGAGTCATCATAACGGCTGTGTGAGTTAGAGGTTGGCCGCCGTAGCGGGCTGAACCTCGCTGTAGCGCGCCCGTTGCAGTGGATGACGAGATGAGAATATTATTTAAAGCTTAGTTGAAAACATTCCCCCATTCTAAATATTATTTCTCATAAGCATCATTTGAGGGGATGTGGAGATTTTTTGGCTGCTTTCTATGATGGGTAAGTCTCTTAACCGTAAATCCATTTATTTATCTTTCCTTAAGTTTGAATCCATGCTAGAATCTCCATAAAACTTAAGAGCAAAGATGGGTTTTGATGTAGATTTCATAAAATGAGTTTTAATCTTTCTAACTAGGATTTGTTGGTGGTTTTGACTAATATAATCATAGGAGATGAAGATTTAATAGCTAATAGGCTTAAACCTTCCATTTATGATTGACAATATTGAATGTTGGAGAGTTAGGGTTTATACCCAATTTGGGGATTTTCACCTGAATAACGAAATCGACCTATTCTAGAGTTATTTAAGCAATTGGTTAGTAGGATTGAACTCCTAGAATGTTGAATCACATATTTCACCTTTGAAATACCCGTTTTAACCTTGTAGGCCCATTTCCCCCTTTCTCCATGGTTAGAATTGGACCTAAATTAGAAGTATAGCAATATGGGTATTGTTCTTCTTGATTTCTAATGTAGAATTCAAATATGGTTAGACTTCGAGTATTTGGAGGCGCAAAGAAAGGGCAAGGCTAAGGTTGACAGTTCGTAGCTCTTGTTCGGCATTACAGGTACGTTATGGCTTACCTTTTAGTTAGACTTCGGTTAGCGAATCATATGTAGATTTAGTGATTGTTGGAAAAAGCATGTACGCCTTCGGGTATGGAGACGGGATGGAATACTTGGGTTGGTATTGTTGTTGACTATGGATTGTCGCCTTGTTCTGTTCTATTGAGTTATTGCCTTGTTGTGATTTATTGGCTTGTAGCCACATCAGTGATTCCAGACTTATTGCTTAGTGATTTACCTTATGACTTGGAGATCGTATTTTATCATGTGTTTATGTTGTTAGGAAGGAAAGAAAAGCTATGATATTGAGATTGTTATGGTGATATGTGTCCATGTGTGGCACGATTGATTTAATATGTTGTCATCATTCATTGATATTATGCAGTGTACTCATTCTCATCTTTTAGATACTCTGATATGAATACTTAGTGACACATTTATGGTTGTGAACCTGTATCTCTCAGTTATTAGTTATTGACTTGTGAAGTGAAAGGAATTGATATTAATTATGGGGAGTTTGTGGCAAGTCGCCACAGCGGACGGATATTCGTTGTAGTGGACTCGCGATAGCAGAAAAGGAGTCGCCATAGCGGCTGCCTGATTTAGAGGTTGGCTGTCGTAGCGGGCCCAACCTCGCTGTAGCGAGGCTGTTGCAGTGGAAGGCCAACCGCTGTAGTGGATCACGAGACCAGAATATTGTTTAAAGCTTAGTTAAAACCCTTCCATTTCCCATCCCAAATATTATTTCTTCTAAGCATCATTTGAGGCGATTTGGAGAATTTTTGGCTGCTTTCTATGGTGGGTGAGTCTCTTAACCTTAAATTCATTCCTTTATCTTTCCTTAAGCTTGAATCTCCATAGAACTTAAGAAGAAAGATGGGTTTTTATGTATATTTCATAAAATGAGTTTTAGTCTTTCTAAATGGGATTGTTGGTGGTTTTGACTAATCTCATCATAGGATATGATGATTTAATAGCTAATAGGCTTGAACCTTCCATTTATGATTGATGAAACTGAAATGTTGGAGAGTTAGGGTTTATACCCAATTTGGGGGTTTTCACTTGAATAACAAAATTAACCCATTGTTGAGTTATTTTAGCAATTGGTTAGTAGGATTGAACTCCTAGAATGTTGAATTGCATATTTCATTTTTAGAATACCCGTTTTACCCTTGTAGGCCCGTTTCCCGCTTTCTCCATAGTTAGAATTGGACCTAAATTAGAATTATAGCAATATGGGTATTGTACTTCTTGATTTTTAATGTAGAATTCAAATAAGGTTAGACTTCGAGTATTTAAAGGCGCAAAGAAAGGGCAAGGCTAAGGTTGACGGTTTGTGGCTCCTGTTCGGCATTACAGGTAGGTTATGGCTTCTTTTGGTTAGACTTCTGTTAGTAAATCATATGTACAACTAGTGATTATTGGAGAAATTGTGGATGCTTTAGGGTATGGATTTTGGATGGAATACTTAGGTTGGTAATGTAACATCCTGTAAAATCTAAGTTAGGTGTAAATGTGTAAAAACTAGTATTAAGATGATGTATTAGCTATATGAATCAATTCGGGATGAATTCTGGTGGAAAATAGGTCGTTTTGAAGTCAAACCAAATAGTGAAGTCCATAAGGGCTCTTAAACTCGTCTAAGTTTCGGTAGGTATGACTTCTGGGGAATTTTTGTGAATTTGTGAATTTGGGAACACTTCCTTGACAAAAGTTGTTTATCTTTGAAATAGATTTCTAACGATATAAAGTGGACTTGAGCGGATTTGTGAGTAAAAGCTTATGCCCGATTTACTGAAGCCTGTCTGAGGCGCCATCTGAGATGCGACCTAGGATGCGGCCGCAAACTCGAGATGCGATGTCGCATCTAGGTCGCATCTTGGCCAAATTTTGGAATGTTTCTCGAGTGAATTTTCATCCGAAATGCGGCTAGGATGCGGCCGCAAGTCCGAGATGCGACCGCAAACTCACCTTAGCATACTCAAGCGTGAGATTTTTGTATAAGAACGTGATTTTCTTAAAATTTTCAATCCCACTTCATACTTTGCCAACTTTTGGAGGGAAAATAATCCTGAGGCTTCCCCAAAACATATAAGGTAAGTTCTTGATCAATTCCTATCATTACTACATCAATCCAGCATTAAATCACTACTCTTAAACACTAGTTCATCTTTTCAAACCCTAGATTCTTGAAAACTACAAGAAAGAAGAAGAGAAGGGGCTTGTGGGATTCCATCAAAAGGTAAAACTTTTGATTTTATGAGATTATTATTGATGTTTGAACTAGTATAGAGTAAACAAAGAGGTTAGAATACACCAATGATTTCCATAAGATTCAAGAACAAGACCTAAGGCTTATAAAAACCCTAATTTTCGAAATCTCCAAGAAAACTTAAAGAAGCTATTAAAGTTCTAATCTTTCTCATCTAAAATTGTAGTGTGATTATTGAACCTTGGGAAGTACATTTGAGCGGGATTTGAGGTATGTCTAGATTTCCCAAATCTTCCTTGAAGTATGTCTATATTTCAAAAATCATCTTTTCAAGTATGTTTGCTTTTGAATTACGTTTATATTGTGAAAGCTTGATTTGTATTTGAGAATCCTTCCTTGATTGTTTGCATAAGTTAAAACCCTAGTTTGGTGGTTGTTCTTTGTTGAACTGGTTTTCAAACTAAAAGATGATAATTGAACAAGGTCATGCGCGTGTAGGGTTAAGCCCACATCGAACCTTAAATGAATGAAACTCTTCGATTGAACACGTTTTGCCTGTTATAGGATGATTGAATTTTATTTCTGAAAGACTGAAGTTTCAAATGTGTTGTGAAGTTGAATAGATGATTTGAACTTGATTTCTAAACGGAATGTGTCATGAAATACCTCTAGTGTGAGAAGATGGTCTGAGAAGTGAATTCGACTATAAGCCATGATTGATGATTTGGTTATATGCCAGGATTGTGATTGTTTGTGTTTGGGCCTATATAGGAAAGTTGTGCTATTCCAGAGGATGATTAGCTGCTATGGATCCTAACGTATCGATACGATTCTTGTTGTGTCAGTCTAGAGGATGATTGACCTCCGAGGCTTGTAGTCCGATGCACCTATTGCTATGCTAGTCCAGAGGATGATTAGCCTCCGTGGTTTCCTAGCCCGGAGTATCGATTGATTGATTTGCCTGTAAATGGCTTGTTTCGTATTTTGGTTGCCTGCGAGTGGTTTGAGGAAACCTTGAGTTCGTAAATGAAACACATAATGATGTGAACGGTAACATAAGTGGAACTTGATATATTCTTGTATGTTGACTCTTATTGGTGATTTCCCTAGTTTACTGGCTTACTTATTCTCTGGAGTTCGAACTGTTTCTTTTGATATCGTTTTATTGATTTTACTACCTTACTTTGGTTTTATTAACTATTGACCCTTACACATTCACTGAGTACCCAGTACTCGGGCATACCATTGTTGTTTTTGATGGTGTGTCAGGTAACGTAGAAGAGCGAGTTCGTGATACGCCTACGACTTAGGAGATTTTCTGCTTTTCAGACCATTCGGTGAGCGCACATGATTTTTCGTGGGGCACCAATCTATCTTTACTTTTCGTATTTTAGTTTTCGGGCTGCGTCCCAATGAGTTAGACATTTATTCATTATTTAGAAGCTCCATAGATAGTTGTCAGATTGTGGGTAGTGTGTTGGAGTCTCGTATTACTCGTTGAGGTATTTTTCCACGTTTATTAACTAAGTATTTGATTTGACTTTCGCTGAATTATCTCTATGAATGGTTATGCTTTCATTCAATGATAAATGTCTTGTTTCATATTTGTTAAGATTGTTGTTTAACAGAAAAAATTAGGCGTTCATTGTTTACAATAAGGTGCTTTCAGTGTTGTTCATAGCATCGGATGCCTATTATGCCCAGGGTCGGGTTTGGGGTGTGACAAGCTTAGTATCAGAGCCTTGGTTTATATATGTCCTAGGATGTGGCTATGTTGGTGGAGCTGTGTTTAGTGGAGTCTTTTTTGTACAGCCTTGTTATAGCCCGTATATTGTACGTTTGGAAATTCTAAAGTCATCGTGGAAAGTTAAGGGCGAAACCATTTTCAAAAGTTATATTAATGCACAAGTTGTCATGAAAATTATTTGTGACTATTATTAGTATGGAAATATGGTAATAGGCTAAGGGCAAGAAGAGAAATTCGCAAAATGGCTTATGAAAATATTGCGGAAAGAATAGGGGCAAAACGGGAATTTCACCAAGAGGTTCATGAGAATTTAAAAAGGGCCATATTGGCCATGTGACAAAAAATATATATATATGAAATGAAAAAGAAAAAGAATTAAAAAGGATGACAAATTAGTCTTCTTTTTTTGGAATTTCAAGAAAATTCTAGAGAGGGGCATGTGCCCCTCACATGCCACTAAAACTATATGTATATATAGGACTAAAGTCTTGAAAAAGAAGACAAAAATCTATCACTTGCATTCTAGACAATTCAAGAAAGAAATAAGAGAGCAAGAAGGCCATGGTTTCGGCCATGACCATGGAAATCCAAGTCTTCAATTTTAATTCCAAAAATCATTTTCTTTATGTATTCCTACTAATTCAAGGGCCCTCTACAACGTGGTGTAATTGTTTCAGAAGATAGGCCATCCATTTCATTGTTTTCCGCACTTTGGTTGAGTAAAGAAGTTGGGAGGAAAAGGTAAGAATTTATGTTCTTTTGTATGTTATAGGAGGCTTGTGTATGTTGTTGTATATAGGAATGGATGAAATTCATGAAAGCATGGAAATTGGGTGTTGGCCGTGCATGCATGTGGTATGTAGGAATAATGGTGTAATTATTTTGTTTGGTGTTTTAGTTGTTGTAAGTTCTATGTTTACAATGAAAGTGGATGAAACTCATTAGGTTATAGGTGTTGGAGTCTTGGCCGTGTGGTATGTGTGTTGTGTAGGAAAAATGAATAAATTTCTATGTAGCAATTTGATTGTTGTTGATATGTATTTTATGATGGGAATGGGAACTTGGTGGTTTAAATTGATGTTGGAATGATTATGGACTGATTTGGAAGCTAATGAGATTATAGTGTCATTTCTTGTATTTGTGCAAATGATGTAGTTAACATGCTAGTTGCTAATGTGGTTTATGAATTTGGAAGATGAAAATGTGTTGTGAAAGTATATGCTAAAAATTTGGGGGTTTCGGATGGATTGTGGTCTTGGTGGAAAATTTGTATATGTTGTAGAATGGTATAAAATGCTTTTGAATGGTGTTTGGTTGCTCTTGAGTTAGTAATGAATGTATGAGCATTGGAATTAGCTTGAGACATCTAGTGAATGGTATGTTGATGAACTATGTAGAAAAGAGTTACTAATGTTAGAATGTATTCTTGAATTGATTATTGATGCCATAGCTTGGTTGTTGGTTGGGTTATTGTTGAATTGGGCCGAGCCATATTCTCGGGGTTGGTACATTTACAGGGGAGATGCTGCCGAAATTCCGGCAGAATATAAGAGAATGTGTTTGAAAAGATTAGGGCAAGTATGTGACAACGAATCTAATGAATGGATGAATCCTCTTGAATGTAGATTAACAAGTTGGAGGCACAAGCGTAACTAGTTGGTCACGGCGCAGGTATGTAAGGCTTACCCTTTCTTTCTTTGGCATGTCCTAGAGCCAAGTAAGGTATAATGTGATATGCTGCCTTGGGGTAACTCTGTTCTGTGATGCTGAGTCTGATTATGATTCTAATTCACTTCTTGACCTGAGCTTGTGATCCTAGTTCATCCCTTGATATAGGTATTTGATATAAGTATTTTGATATAAGTATTTTGGTACAAGTATTCTGATATACGTATTTTGATATAAGTATTCTGATATAAGTATTTTGATATAAGTGTCTTGATATAAGCATTTTGATATCAGTCTTCTGATATAAGTGTGTCGATATGAGTATTTTGATATAAGTATTCTGATGTAAGTATGCTGATATAAGTATTCCGATATAAGTATCCTGATATGAGAATTCCGAAATCAGTATCCTGATAAGAGCATTCTGATATGTTTATTCTGGTTCGAGAACTTCTGTAAGATTTAATGTCCCTAACTTCCGTATACGATCTCGGATTGCTCTGAAATGTTCGAAGAGGTTTCTGTATCAAGACGTCTATAATTTTCTTATACGTAAGTATGGTTCCAAAATCTCTATTTGATCTGATTCGTAAGGACATCTGAAGGTGTCTGATATGACTATGATTCTGATTTCCCGAAAAAGGCTTCTGAAATGCTTATAAAGCGTTCTGTACTTTGAACGCTTGTAACTTTCTCATACTACGTCGGATTGACCTGAAATCTGTTCCGAGTCCCCAGGTATCGGTAAGCATACTGCTCTGTCGAGTCTCGATTCCTATGCATGTGGTTTCTCACTATTCTGCTCGTGCATATGTTATGATTTCCTTCACCGAGTCCCGGGCCGGTATGTATCGTGCGGATGGTTCGCCGAGTCCTCTGTTGAGGGTCGGGTTCCATATATGAATTTCGAAGTGTGATGAGTCCGGTTCCAGGGTACTGTGTTATATGTCCGTCCCCGGTTACCGAGGATATATTATGAAGTATGATGTATCCGGGCTCGGGGTGCCGTGTTATCTGTCCGCCCCCGGGTACCGTGGTTATGTTATGATGTGTGACGGAGATCGAAGCAAATTTTCTGAAATATGATGTGTTGTGGCGCCAAAAGTAGGAGTGGCGACCACGTCCCTATGTTATCGTGCGCATCCCTTGGCATTGTTCACCGGTTCCTCGGCGTGTTACCTGTCCCCGAGGTTACCATGTATATGATAGGATGTGACCGGTCCCTCGGCGTGTTATTTGTCCCCGAGGTTACCGTATGTATGATATGGTATTTGTCCCGGCGTGGTATATGTCCCCGGGGTTACCGCGTATGTGATATGATATCCGATTCCGATATGCATGACTTGTGTTGGAGAGTAAGCATTCTGACCTTCCGTATATCCTGTATTCCGTTTGCTATATGACATCCTCTGAGTAATCTGTACGTTCTGAATCCCGTCCGATATATGGCATTATCCGAGTATACTGTACGTTCTGTATTCCGTCCGATATATGACATCATCGGAGCAATCGGTACGTTTTGAACTCCGTCTGACGTATGACATTATCTGTGCGTTCTGTACGTGCCACACTCCTTCTGATATCTGACAACGGTATGTACGATCTGTGTCTGGAAAGTGAGTATGTCCGCATTCTATATGCTCTGTATGATTTGTACGGTCTGTATGATCTGTATTGGTCTGTACGATCTGTGTCGGCCTGTATGATCTGTATTGGTCTGTATGATCTGTGTCTGAGAAGTAAGTAATTCGGCAATCTGGATAATATGCTTACCCTTTGTACTATTTGTTTCGATTATGGTTCTGCTTTCTGTATTTCATGCCTTACATACTCAGTACATATTCCGTACTGACCCCTGTTCTTCGGGGGCTGCGTTTCATGCCGCGCAGGTACTCCCAGATGAGTTGAAGATATTATAGAAGATGTTCCAGCGAAGATGGCAAACTCCATTTGCTCTTGGAGTGCTGCCGAGTCAGAGTATGTGTGCTGTGATGTCTGATATATGGTAGAGACTTTGCAGACAGCGTCGTGGGTATGGTGTGTCAGTCTGTAAGCGGCTCCGTCAGCTGATATGTTGGTCTGTGTTGTGTATTGAATTGTGTATGACTACAGATTTGTTCGCTTGGAATATTCGAGATGGAATATTTCTGAAAAGAATATTTCAAAAAAAAAAAAAAAAATTTTACTGCATATTTTGCCTGATTTGATTTAAAAAGTCCGACGTAATTTTATGTGCGGCAAGAGTCTGAGGGTTCGCTCGGCCCTAAGTAAGGGTCGGGTGCCCATCACACCCTAGTAATATTGTTCTCATCATAGTCATCATAATAATATAAAGCTCATGTACATGAAAATCTCTGTGAATAAAAATTATCTCATAATAACATGAAATTCGTATGCCTTGGAGCTTGGATAAATAAATCCCTCATAATCGTCATCATGGTTATCATAAAAGAAATTATTCATCTTTACCATCATAAAAACTTTAAGGGTCATGAATCTTTAACATTCTTGGAAATGAAAATTTTCATGGAATTCATGCATAGTTTGGTAGGAAAAGAATCATGCTTTTAGAAGCTCAATAACATCATAAGGATCACGAAATTCGTGGACTTCTAGCATTTGCGGAACCAATGACATTATGAGTACGACACAAAGGTTTATAATGAAACGATCATGCCTTTAGAAAGAAGGGGACTAGCTTTAACATACCTGGAAGACAATTTCTCGACTTCCAACTTACTTCCTGTCTTGCAATTCACTTAAGATCATTCGTAGCCTCGTAATCTACAAATACAACCATTCATACTATTTTTAGAATCATCATCATGCTCGTCTCAAAACTTTAATTAAAATCCTTTTAGATTCTGTCGAAATTCGGGCAACATCTCCCCTGTATATATGCCTAGCCCGAATTCATAATATCAACAACCAATCAACAACAACAATACCAACATCATCAATACCATTATCCATGCCAATATATCTCCTAAAACATCCCACACGATGTTTTCTAAATTTCTCAACTAACCAACTTGTGATACGACTATTTAATAACTTTATTTCCGTAAAGAAGCCGAAATTAAAACCAATAATAACAACAATAATACCCTCAGCATTCTACAAGATAATTATATATATTTTCATCCAAAATTCTCTTCAAACCTCAATCCATAAGCCAATAACAACAACACAACAACTACAACTTTTATTTTTTGCAAATATTCCTTAATCAAGGTTGATAAAGAGAAAGATTCAATCATTCATACCTTATTTTTATGAAGGTAGCAAAATCTTCATCATTTTCTTGTCCCCAAGCTAACTCCAACACCAAAGGAAATTATAATCGCGTCTACGCGTTGCCCGGACCTCGATTGATATTCCGTAGCTTGAAATTTTGCTCAAAATCTTCACTTTTATGTGAGATTAAGAGCCCTTTTGATGGCTGAAAATTCTGGAACATTGGAGCATTTTTTGTTATGATGAAAATGGGGGGTTTTAGCCCTTTTATAGTGTGTTGGGCCGGCGGTACTGTAGCAGTATTGTAGCAGTACTGTAGCGCCCTGTTTCTGCGTTGCCAGCTCAGTTTGTAACGTCTATAATTCTCTACTCCGATGTTCTATCTACGAACGCTTTGTGGTATTAGAGACTAGACTCGACGAACTTTATTTTAGGCTTTTGTTTCACCTTAAAACTCCTAATATACTAGGTGATATGCCCCTCCAAAGTTGACTAAAAATCTGCCCAACATTTCTCAAATTTTCGTCAAACTTATTTTCTTCAATTTTCTTGATCTCGAAATCTTACGAAACTCTCCATACATGATATTTATCATTTATTATACATGATAATGGCCATGTTCTTGTGTTTCAAAATTTACTTTCCCGATTACGACTTATGAGATCGTAATTCGTCCTTTACTTCATTGTTACATACTTTCCATGACTTGTACCTTCTAAAATATCATGGGACGTCTCCGATACTCCATTACTACGGTAATGCACATGTCACACTCATGCTCTGAAAGTGCGGGGTGTTACAGGCGTACCCCTTCGTGGTACTTGTGATATTGAACTTGATTGTTGAATGCTTGATTTACGCATTGCACTCATTCTCACACCCTCATGATGCATGGCCGATACCCAGTGATGATCCGGTATCGTTGATTAAGTAAATTGATATTTGATAAACTCCTTATTTGAGTGATTGTAAAGCCCAATGTCCGAAGATCCATTCCAGAATCGTTGATTGTTTGAAACTGATGTTTGATAAACTTTTTTACTTGAGTAATTGTGCGAAGACCGATATCTAGGGTTCAATTTTGGAATCGTTGATAAGTGCATTGCATAAATTCCTTCATATTCACAATGCATGGCCGATAGTCGGAAAGTATCCGGTATCGTTGATTGAGCGCCTCTTTTGCTTGAGTGATTGTAAGAGGTCGATGACCGACGATCTATACCGGCATCGTTGTTACATGGCCGATTCCGATGTTATTCCGAAATCGTTGTTAGTGCATGGGCTTCGCAGGTCCCCAGGGTGGTGCCGGTGAGACTCCTTTTGTGAGCAATTTTCCAGGGTCCCTGTCTGTTGGACAAAGATTCGAGACGGGTGGCACTTAGACTTCGCGAGTCACACTGGGTTGTGCTACCGAGACGTCGATATTTCCGTCCAGAGTACATGTATACATCTCATTTGTATGGCATTACATCTCATCCATTCCATTATTGCATTGCACCGCATTGGCTTGATTGCAATTCGTGGTGATCGATTGATTGATGATTGAATTGGATATACATATTTCGGACTTGGTATACTTGGGTTTAGAGGCTTTACGTAGGCGATGACGAATACTTGGTTGTGATCTTATTATCTTATACTTGTTGGATTCCTTGCTATCTACTTATTTTTTGAATTGTGTTATATATGCTTAGTCGGCTGATAATGCATACCAGTACTGTTGTTTGTACTGACCTGCACTTGTTGTATCCTTTTATGAGTGCAGAATATCAGGTCAGATCTACTTCTCTGACTCGTGGCTTATCGACTCTTCAGCTTCCACTTGAGTTTTCCAGGGTAAGCATAGTGTCCGCTAACATCGAAAACTCTTCTGTTACTTATGTCTTGCTTTCCATTCAGAGACATGATTTGAGACTACTTATGTATTATTATTCTGACCTTTAGTATTCGAATTTAGATGCTCTTGTATGACCAGACCAGATACTGGGGTGGATTTCATTTCATTCCGCACTTGTTAACATTATATAATATTGTGAGACTTATGTTATTTAATTTTCTTCTGCAAATTTTCTATTATTGTGAATGTTGAGTTAAGGGTTCGCCTACCTTGCTGGGAAAGGTAGGTGCCTGCATGACCCAGGATGAAATAGGTCATGACAAGTTGGTTTCAGAGCCCTAGGTTACCCTGTTTTTAGTACAAGAGCGTGTCTAGTAGAGTCTCGTGGATCGGTACAATGAGCTCCGTACTTATCTGCGGGAGGCTACGGGACATTTAAGAAATCTCACCTTCTTTCTTTCCATCGTGCTACTTTATTCAAATTGATATCTGGAAAGACCAAATTGGTATCTAACTCTTATCTCTTCTCTCACAAATGGAAAGGACTCGAGCTACTATGGCCCGAGGTCAGGTGCTAGAGCCCGCAGCTACGGCTGGAACCCGAGGGCGAGCAACAACCAGAGGGCGCGGCAGAGCGAGAGAGCGCGGAGCTGCCCTAGCCAGGGGCAGAGCTCCGACGGTGGGCCAAGGACGAGAGAGGTCTCCATCTCCCGAGCCCGAGTATCAGCCAGATAGAGACCAGACCGTAGAGGATGGCATGGCCCCAATACGAAAACAACCTGAGGTTATTTCTGACCAGGCTGTGCATGACACTATAGCCAGGATCCTACTTTACCTTGATACCCAGTAAGCGGCCGCCGGTCTTACTACTCCCGGTGGGGGTTCACAGACTAGGATTGGGGCGCAGACCCCTGAGCAGGGACCCACGCAGGTAGTACATCCCGCCGTAGCTATGGCTCCCCGTATTGATGCTATACCCGCCTCTGGAGAGGATATTGTCACGCCCCGAACCATGGCCTGGGCGTAACACGGCACTCGAGCCTTGCTTGCATGTGTCCGAGCGAACTTCATGGCTTGCTTGTCAACATGGGCATCAAAATAATATAATCTATATGATGCAATTTAAATAAATCATGAAAATGTAATTTGCGGAATAAAGTCTTGAAATTATCTCATAGCATGAAATATCATGAAAACATAATAGTCTGCAAACATGAAAGCACATCTGACTCTGTGAACTAACATCTGTCTATGAAACCTCTAAAACATGTCTGAATACTAACTATCAGGACATGGCCCTGGACTACCATAAACTGAATACTAATGCAGACTCTATGTTGAACCCCGAGAGGAGTGGGGCTCACCAATAAGCTGATAACTGAAGTGATCCTACTGCGCAGGTGTATGCTCCTGAAAACCGGTATCTGCACCGTGAAGTGCAGGCCCCGGGCAAAGGGACGTTAGTACATGGTGAATAGTACTAGTATGTAAAACCTGCTGAAACGAAGAACATGGCACAACATAGATATAGGACATGAACTGAAACTGAATGTAACTTGAACATGAGCATGAAACGTGAGTAAAATCTTAAAATAGTAAATCAATAGAAATACTTGTATGTAAAACTACTTGTAACGTGGGGAATGCTATAGTATAACCGACAACATGATTTTGGTACTTGCGTCCTACCAGCAGAACACTCACACCTTGCCAGGCGTATGAGATTTAAGTAATAATAAGCATGTAAGGATCCAAACTGCATAATGAAGGTGTTGCCTCCTTGCTGACAACCCTTATCCTACAGTGACAACGTAGTTTCAGGCTATCTGAGCCTTCTCGGTTAACTAAGCAATTCCCAAAAACATGAACATGATATAGTTGGCTAAGAAGCCCATGATTTTCGTGAAATAACTTGTAATCATGATTTCATGAAATAACTTGTAAACATGGTTTCATGAAATATCTTGTAATATGGTTTCATGAGATAACTTGTCATAGTTTTGCAAACATGTTCTTGATTCATGAGTAATAACAATATTTCATAATTATATATATATAATTGACTTGAAAACATGCTTGTAACTTGCTACATAAAATCATAAAGTTTCATATAAACATAATGAGAATACATGAGGAAGAATTCATGATTCATGGATTAAGCTAGGGTTCCTAATAATCGTAATGGAAGATTAGGAATACAATAACGAATATAGATACAAAATTCATGTACATAAATACATAAATTCGGGCTACCAATATGTTGGGTTTAATGCCCTAGGGTTTGAACTTCATGGATATCAAGAAACGGAGCATGGGTAAGAACGTAGAGATTCCCACATGTGGATGGAAGTTCTACATACCTTAATTGCTCCAAAACTTGAATTAAAGACTTGAGGTTTGAAGAAGATTTCCAAAATCTTGAATTCTTGAACCTTGAGATAGGTTTTCTTGAAAACCCTAGTCTTGGAATGATGATTTCTTGTTTAGATTACAAGGATAGGTATTAGAATTGATTTGGAATAATTAGAGTAGGCTTACCTTGGTGTTCTTGATGATGGAAGAGGGTAGGAAGTCGTTCTAGGGCTTGAAGGAATGATAAATAATGATTTGAACTGATATGGACGAATATATACTGTTCTGGAAAAATTCATTTTTCGGCCCAGTTAAATACTGGCCATATTTCAAAATACGGGTCGTATTTTGAAATACGGACAACACTGCCTCTCTTTAGTAAAATGGTCATAACTCTTTGCACAGATGTCCGTTTGACCCCCATAATATACCGTTGGAAAGGTATTTCAAAGATCTACAACTTTTATGAAGGAAGTTTTCCCAAATTCCAAATAAATTTTGAAATACGATCCGTATTTAACCATTTGACATCAAATTGCCAAATTCCAGAATGCTCAGAAACCCTTGGTTTCAGTTTACGATTTAAAATATGGGCCGTATTGTGAAATACGGTCCGTATTTAACCATATGACATTCAACTACTAGTTTACGATTTGATTTACGGCCCGTAAACTGAAATACGGTCACTGTTCATGGGCGTAAACCACCATCTTACAGCTGAAGAGGAAATTTTCAATTCCCACATTCTTTATCTGGTTTTCTAAGTCTAGGATCATGGTCAAAGCTTAGGTTAAAGGTATGGGGTGTTACAGATATTAGGCCCATGGATGGCGCCGTTATGATTGTTGCTAATCAGGACCTGGTAGGGAGGTTCAGGAAGTTAGAGCCACTGAGGTTCTCTGGTACTTCGTCTGAGGATGCCTATGATTTTATTCTTGATATGCATGAGTTGCTGCTAGGGCTGTTCACGGTTTTGGTTAAAACCAAAACCAAACTGAAAATTTAACCAAACCGAATAAAAAAACTGACATTTGGTTTGGTTTGGTTTGGTTTGATTTGGTTTTAAATTTTAAAAACCGATAATATTTGGTTTGGTTATGGTTATATTAAAAAATAACCGAATAAATAACCGAACCAAACTGATAAATTATATACATAAATTTTATAATTATTTATATGTATAATATTAGTTTTTCATAAATAATTATAATATATTTTATACATTTTAATCATTAATTTGATTTTTGGTCTATTTATTTCACATGATTGTTTAAGGCCCGTGTTTTTAAGAATATGTTCAAGCCCATGTCTTTAAGTCTTTTAACTCTTTAAGTGTTAAGTGTAAACCTACTAACAGAATCTCACGTTAGAGTCTAAAGTCTTTAACTTAAATTTTAGCCTTTCTTTGTCAGCCATTTGATTTTCGGTTGTTTCTTCTTCTTTTTTCAAATTTATAATTTTCTTTTTTTCTTGTCTGAATAGGTCCTAAACTTCTAATATTTTTCATATGAAAAGGACAGAGGTTGTAGATTTGGAGGTTCCTATAGAAGATACTTCGGTAACATCAGCATTTGCTGCAACTCAAGCACATGGTAATGGCCTAATACTTCTTCCGTGGATAATCCTCCTAAATGCAGAAAAGAACAACTCCTTGTAGTCGAGACCCTAGCCTTGGGGATAATGATAGAAAAATATCTGAAGTTTGGGATCATTACAGAAAGTTTTTTTTTAATAAAATGGGAAAATTGAGGGTAAAATGCAAGTACTGCCCCAAAGTTTGGGATCATTACACAAAGTTTTTTTATTTCATATATTTTCATTTTAATTTTAGGTAGTCTTTATGTTTAATTAATATGTATGTTTGTAACAACAACTAAAAGCTCCTATGCTCTACTTTATTTCCAGGTATGTATATTAAGATGACAAAAATGGTGCAGCCACTACTTAGTTAGTTTTTAGCTTTATATGTAATAGTTTAGCAACTTTGGGAAACTTGAGTACGACACTATCACTAATAGTGAAAATATTTCTATGATGTATGTTCCGCCTTAAACTATAAATAAAATATATTGTTTGAACAAAAAAAAAAGACATGTTTTTTTCAACTTTTTAATGTTTACTGATAAGTCTCATGGCTGCTAGTAATAAACCGAAAAATCCAACCAAACCGAACCAAACTGACAATAACCAAACCGGTGGTTATTATTTTATTTGGTTTGGTTATGGTTTTAAACATTTAAAAACTGACTAAATTGGTTTGGTTATGGTTTTAATCAATAACCGACCCAAACCGAACCATGAACACCCCTAGTTGCTGCACTGTATGGGGATAGTGGAGACCCACTGTTACACCCCGTATCTTCGAAGAGCACTTATCAAATTTGAAACATAAGTACGTTGAGTTAGGATTAAGTAAAACCACTTTGGAATATAAGGAGCAAGCATTATTAAGTATATTTAATGAGTGAAAGATGTATATAAGGTATACCAGAAGGTTTTATAAGGAAATGAGTGGAAGAAATGAAGTGGTACGACTTCGGAGAAAGGATGAGTAATGTTTTGTGTGAAAATTTTGGTCCAACTTGGGCGACGCATATCTCTTATCATATGAAGATTTTTAAGGTGAAACAAAAGCCTAAGATGAAGTTCGTCGAGTCTAGTTTCCAATGCAACAAATCGCTCGTCAATAGAACATCGGAGTAGAGAATTATGGACATTACAAGTTCGGCTGACAGAGCAGAAATGCATGCTACAGTACTGCTACACTAACCGACTTGCTACAGGACTGCTACAGTAATATGCTGCAGTGAACCCCGACCCGAATTTGACCCTTATAAAAAGGGTAAGAACCCCTTTTTTTCACCAGATTTTGCTGGAAAATTCTAGAAATTGAAGAGAGAGAGTGAGGAAAACAAAAAGTGAGCAATTTTCAAGTATCGGAGTAGTGGTTTAGGTCCGGGTAACGCATGGTTGTGATTCTAGTATTGTTTTGCGGTGGATTTTAGCGTGGATATTGAGGATATTGCTGTCTTAACAAGGAAAAATGTATGAATCTTTCTCTTTGGGTATTATTTAAGGCTTATTTACGAAGATAAAGCCGTTAAATAATTGTGTAGTAAGTTGGTTAGTTATGGAAGTTGGAAAACAGCGTGTGGGCTGTTTTATGGTACATATTTGTGTTGGAAATGATGTTATTGATGTTGGTATTTTTGTTGTTGTTGTTGGTTGTTGAATTGAGAATTCGGGCTAGGCATATAAACAGGGGAGATGTTGCCCGATTTTCGGTAGAATATAGAATAGTTTGATTTGAAACTTGGAATGAGTGTGCGATAAAGAGGCTAACGTTAGTGTAAATCCTCTTAAATGTAGACTTACGAGCTCGGACACATAAGCGTAGCCAATAGGAGGTTGAACAGGTATGTTAAGGCTCGTCCCTTTCTTTCAAAGGCATGATCCCTAGGTTATGATTTCATAAATGTTTCCATATTTTCCTTGTTATCAAAAGTTAAAAGTCTAAGATTCCAAGGCATGATTTCCTTCCTGATAATCCGTAAATGTTTTCCAAAATGTCCGTATTTTTTCAAAACAAAGGTTTATGATTTTGTAAGCTTTTATGCTAACAACGATGGACATGTTTTTGTAATGACAACGATGATGTCAAAGATGAGAATATGTCTATGATGATTAGGATGAGAACGATTTCATGTTTGAAAATCTCAAGTTGTGGATTCAATATGAATATGAGAATATTGAGCTATTTCTTGATCCTTAATTTTATTCCTTGATAATGTCCTATTTTCCAAAGACTTCAAAGTATATGAATTGACGCCTTATGAGATTTATGACCTTATTCTATGTTTTCTCTTGATGTTATTCTTCATTGATAGTCTCCCCTTAAAATAGTTGTTCCTTCAAGGTGAGATAGAGCCATGATGATTATTCCATAATATAATCGGAGGTTACCGACCTTACGTCACTCCGATAGAGTTATAGCTTTTCTTGGGCTCTCCTGCATGTTGCTTATATGATATATGTATATGGGGAATATGGGGGAAAAGGGAGTGGAGCTATAGACGCATGGCCACCTGATCAGTTGGTGTAACTTATCATCCCGGAAGCGAGATGCCCGGACGCGGGACACATGTGGCTAAATGGATTAGAGCCGACGCCTCGGCATATTTTCTGTATATATGAAAAAGAAATGTTTTTCAAAGAAAGCTAAGCAAGCATGGCCTCCACCCTAAGAGGCACTCACATGTACAGGTTACTCTTTTATCTCACGATATGCTCTATATTTCCATTCTGTTATTATTCATACTTTACATCCCTTACTATGTTACTATTCATGCCTTACATACTCGGTACATTATTCGTACTGACGTCCCTTCTTGTGGACGTTGCTGCGTTCATGCCCGCAGGATCTGGTAGCCAGTCAGACGATTCACAGCAGTAGGACCTCTGCTCAGCGGCAGTCGGTACGCTCCATTGATCCGGAGCTTCAGTCCGTTTGGTATGCCGTCTTGTTACGTACATATATGGATACGGCAGGGCTTTGTCCTGTCCTTTCTACAGTTTGTACTCCATAGAAGTCTGTAGACAGTGATATGTGGTCGTGTTGTTACGCAGCCTCGTCGGCACTTATTTTGTTGCGCAGTGTGTATATGAAGTGGTCAATCGGCTTGCACTGTTACTCTAAGCATTTGTGTTTATATGTATGTGTTGGCCGTGGATTCCCGATGCGGTGTCTCTTATTTTGAATGTTTGGGAGACAGTATAGCACAGTTACAGATTGTATATGGGCCCAGGACAGTTAGTGAGAAGTAAATGCAAGCACAAGAGTGCTTGGCCAGTAGTGGTCGGGCACTTGTTACGGCCCATCGGTTTGGGTCGTGACACCCACGGTGTTGATTATGTGTCCTACCAATTTTGCAGTGACGCGAAGACGTGGTGGAGGTATTTTGTGGCGTGCAAACCTGATAGTTCCCCACCCACCCCCCCCCCCCCCCCCCCCCCCCCCGCCCCTTTGACTTGGACTCAATTCTACCGGGCCTTCCTTGAGAAGCATCTCCCCGGTCCTTGAGAGAGGCTCGTAGGGAGTAGTTTTTACACCTTTTCAGAGAGGCATGTCCTTGGACTCTTATGTGACCCGTTTCTTCTACTTGGCCCGATATTCTACCCGTTGATCCCTACTAAGGCCGATAGGATCAGACACTTTGTGGGAGGACTAGTGGGATCTCTACAGATTCCTTGTCTTCAGATGGAGTCTATGGGGGTTTCCTTCCAGTCCATTATTGAGCATGCTTCTATGGTTAAGGGTGCCAAGGCTCGTACTTTTAGTGTTAGTGATAAGAGGCCACGTCAGACTAGCAGTTTTGAGGGTTCTGGTATGAAGGGCACCGGTCAGTTTTTGAGGCCACCTCAGCCCTATTACGATCGTCCCGTGCATTCAGCATTACCGGCTTCCTCCAGTGAGTCGCCTAGACAGAAAGCTCCCGAGAGTTCGTTCTCTAGACCAGTAGACCGGGTTGCTTCATCCGATTCTTCAGTTTTCGTGTTTCAGCATTCGACTCCTCTTACTTGTTTCTCTTGTGGAGAGGTTGGGCATGTTTCCAGGAGATATCCCCGGCCTAAGCGGGATTATCAGCCGCCGAGGACTCTTGTATCATCCGGTGGCTGAGGAAGGAGTTTTGATAGAGGCGGTGCTCAGTTAGGTCGCGGTACTTCCCATGGCTGTAAAGGTGGGTCCCAGCCAGCTAGAGGTGGTACTCAGAGTGCTAGAGGAGGATCCCAAACTGGGCGTGGTGAAGCCCATTGTTACTCATTTCCTGGTAGGCCCGAGGCAGAGGCCTCGGATGCTGTGATCTCAGGTACTATTTCTATCCTTCATACAGCAGCATTTGTGTTATTTGATCTTAGATCCACTTATTCGTATGTATCTGCATTTCATGTCGTTGGTTGGGATTTACCGTTTGATAGCATAGATATACCTGTTCATGTGTCTACTCCAGTCGGAGATTCTGTGGTTGTTGATCAAGTCTACCGGTCTTGTTTAGTTACTTTTATGGGGTATGACATTTGGGTAGATTTGATGATTCGGGGTATGGTGGACTTTGATATTATATTGGGTATGCCCTGGCTTTCTCCTTATCATGCGATCTTGGACTGTCATGCCAAGACAGTCACTTTAGCCATGCCAGGCATCCCTAGGCTTGAGTGGAGAGGTGGCCCTAGTCTCATTCCGAAGAAGATTATTTCCTTCCTTCAAGCGAAGAAGTTAGTAAGTAAGGGGTGTTTAGCGTATTTGGACATGTTCGTGATACGACTGTTGCATCTCCATCCCTTGAGTTTATTCCTATTGTGAGCGAGTTCTTGGAGGTATTTTTGTCAGATTTGCCGAGTATGCCACCCGATCGTGACATTGATTTCTGTATCCATGTGGACTCGGGTACTCGACCTATTTCCATCCCACCATATCGGGTGCCACCTGCCGAGTTGAGAGAGATTAAGGAATAATTGCAGGATTTATTGAGCAAGGGGTTCATTAGACCGATCGTCTCCCCTTGAGGTGCTCCAGTATTATTTGTGAAGAAGAAAGATGGGACCATGAAGATGTGCATTGATTACCGCCAGTTGAACAAGGTCACTATCCGGAACAATTGCCCTATGCCTCATATAGATGATCTATTTGTCCAGCTTCAAGGTGCTTCGGTGTTTTCTAAGATTGATTTGCGTTTCGGCTATCAATGGTTGAAGATTAGGGCGGAAGATATTCTGAAAGCAGCATTTCAGATGAGATATGGCCACTATGAGTTTCTAGTGATGTCTTTCGGGCTTACCAATAGCCCAAGTGGATTTATGACCTTGATGAATGGCATCTTTAGGCCGTTCCTTGATTCTTTTGTGATTGTGTTTATTGATGACATCTTGGTGTATTCCAAGAGTAGAGTGGAGCATGAGAGCCTCTTCGTACCGTCCTTGGGTTGTTGAAGAAACATAGCCTATTTATATAATTTTCTAAGTGTGAGTTCTGGTTAGAGTCTGTGGCATTCTTGGGTTATGTGGTGTCCAAAGAGGGAATTATTCTTGACCCACAAAAGATTGAGGCTGCGAGGGGTCGGGCGAGGCCCACTACTGTTATCGAAATTCGTAGTTTTGTAGGTTTGGCCAGTTATTACTGTCGCTTTGTGAAAGGTTTTGCTGTTATTGCTTCTTCCTTAAACATATTGACTCAAAAGGATGTTCCCTTCCAGTGGACAGATAATAGTGAGGAGAGGTTTCAAAAGCTCAAGCTTCTTTTGACCATAGCCCCGATCCTAGCCTTACCCGTGGAGGGGAAGGACTTCGCGGTCTATTGTGATGCTTCCCGTAAGGGTTTGGGTGCAGTGTTGATGTAGGAGGGTAGAGTGATAGCTTATGATTCCCGTCAGTTGAAAGTTCACGAGAAGAATTACCCCACCCATGATTTGGAGTTTTTGGCCGTAGTCTTTGCCTTGAAGCTTTAGAGGCATTACTTATACGGTGTCCATTGTCAGGTTTTTACCGATCACCATAGCCTTCAGTATGTGTTTACCTAGAGAGATCTTAATTCCAGGCAGCGCCGATGGATGGAGCTCCGGAAAGACTATGACATCTCTATTCTGTATCACCCTGGTAAAGCCAACGTGGTGGCTAATGCCTTGAGTCGCAAGGCAGTGAGTATGGGGAGTTTAGCTCGATTGATTATTTCTGAGCGTTCGTTGGCCATGGAGGTTCAGACTCTGGCCAGCAGTGTCGTCCGTCCCAACATCTCGACCTCGGGCAGGATTTTGGCTTGTATAGAGGCGAGATCATCGTTATTGGATCGGATCAAGGCTCACCGGTTTGAGGATTCTCAGTTGAGCAAGATCCGCGATAGGGTGTCGAGAGGGGAGGCTAAGGAGGCCATGATCGATTCTGAGCGCATTATGAGGATTAGGGGACGCGTATGCATTCCTCGTGTTGGTGATCTAATTCAGTTGATGTTATCTGAGGCCCACAGCTCTCGCTATTCCATTCATCCAGGAGTGACTAAGATGTACCGTGACTTAAGGCAGCACTATTGGTGGCGCCGTATGAAGAGGGATGTAGTTGATTTTGTGGCTAAGTGCGGAAATTTTCAACAAGTAAAATATGAGCACCAGCGACCCGGTGGGGTATTTCAGAGGATGCCCATTCCCGAGTGGAAGTGGAAGAAGATTACCATGGATTTTGTCACGGGTCTTCCGAAGACCTTTGGAAATTTTGATTCTATTTGGGTGATAGTGGATCGATTGTCTAAGTCCGCTCACTTTATTTCGGTTCAGGTTTCTTATACCGCGGAGAAGTTAGCCATGATTTATATTGGGGATATTGTGTGATTACATAGGATCCCTAATTCTGTTGTATTTGATCGGGTTACTATTTTCACTTCCTATTTCTGGAGAGCATTTCATGATGAGTTGGGTACCTGATTGGACTTTAGTACAGCTTTCCATCCCCAGACCGATGGCCAGTCCGAGCGGACTATTTAGGTGCTCGAGGACATGTTGAGAGAGTGTGTTATTGACTTTGGTGGTCATTGGGATCAGCACTGCCCTTAGTGGAGTTTGCATACAACAACAGTTATCATTCGAGTATTGGTATGGCTCTTTTTAAGGCCTTATATGGTAGGAGGTGTAGATCTCCGATTTGTTGGTTCGATGGGTTCGAGGCTCCACCTGGGAGCACAGATCTATTCAGAGAGTCCCTTGATAGAGTGAGAGTTATTCAGGCTAGACTCGTGGCGGCTCAAAGCCAGCAGAAGATGTATGTAGACCGGAAGGTTCAGAATTTGAAGTTTGCTATTGGTGATCAGGTTCTATTGAAGCTTTCACCCATGAAGGATGTTATGAGGTTTGGTAAGAGGGGCAAGTTGATCCCTAGATACATTGGTCTGTTTGAGATCGTGGATTGTATAGGTGATGTAGCTTATGAGTTAGCATTGCTGCCAGGCTTAGCCGGAGTTCACCCGGTCTTTCATGTTTCGATGCTAAAGAAATACCATGCCGACGGTACCTACATTTTCCGTTGGGATTCTATATTGCTTGATGAGAATTTGACTTAGTAGGAGGAGCCTATCGCGATCTTGGATACGCATGTTCGAAAGTTGAGGTCCAAGGAGATTGCTTATGTGAAAGTGCAATGGAAGCATCGTCCTGTGGAAGAGGCTACTTGGTAGATTGAGTCTGATATGCGTAGCTGATATCCCCAGTTGTTCACAAATTCAGGTATTTTCCTACTTTCCTTTTTTTCTTATCGAAGACGAGCAACGGTTCAATTGGTATCTGATGTAAGGACCCGTTTGGTTGTTATAGTTCTTTTGGTACTTTCGCTCGTTCCCGAGCATTGATTGGCTCACTTTTGACTCGAGGGGACCATTGACACACTTTCTGAGGTGTCTAGACTGGATCCAGGTAACTTTGGTAAAAATATAGGCTTAAAAGTGAAAGTGGTTGACCCAAAGTTAACTTTTGGACAAACGAACCTTTTTCATAATTTTGTTAATTTCGAGAGGTCCGGATAGTTTTTTAGAACTTGTGTGTGCATTGATTCAGTTCCCAATGCATTCAGATGCATTTCGGGACATTGGATGGGAAATGGAAATTAAGGCATCGGTGGTTGACTCGGTCAACGAGACTTCCATTGGGAATTCTGAGGCCACAGGCGTGTTCGTAGCGCGTTTTTATATGGGACTAGGTATCTGGTATATGAGCAAATGGCCTCGGGAGTTAGTCAAAAAATTGGATCGAAAAGAAACATAGGCTAAGTTCTGGTGTCTGGTGCCCCCTTTGGCGGCACCAGCACAGCAACGGCGGCACCGCTAGGGCGGTGGACCTGCCGCTGAAATGGTACGAGCCATTTAGGCTTGATCGCTAAAGCGGTCAGGTGGCCGCTGGGGCGGTCACAGTACCACTACAGCGGTAACGGGCTGTGACAATTTATTAAATGAGTCTTAGACCCTCATTATTTCATATCTCAATATTGGAGCCTGAGAAAGCTATTCTTGGAGACAAATTGGAGGAATTCTTGGAGATAAAACTTTGTCTAATCCTTTACTTCTCTTTAATCACAATCATCTTAGATTTCCCCTTTCCTTTTCAATCCCTCAAAAATGGAATTTGTAGGAAGGTTTGGGAGATTTTTCTCTAAGATTGTACTTGATAAATTGATGATGTTAATGTTAAAATGTGATGAATCTAAGCTTTGTAAGCCCAAATGTTCCACTTTTAACGTTGAATTTCGAATTCGAAGAATTAGGATTCATACCCAATTTGGGGTTTTTTACTTGAAATCAAATTTGGGACAATTCTTGAGTTAATTCGACAATTAATGGTTGGGTTAGGATTCCCTAGTACTTAATTTGGTATTTTGCTGGCGAAATTTTCGTTTTGCCCTTGTGGGCCCGTTTCCCCAATTTATAGGGTTAAAATGGACCTAATTGATGTCATAGCAATATTAGTATCATTCTCCATGATTTCTAATTTAGAATTCAATTATGCTTAGACTACTTTGGCTCTAAGCTTCAGAGGAAGGGCAAGGCAGTAGAGTGACTTGTTGGTGTTACAATTCGGCAGTCCAGGTAAGTTATGGCTTACCTCTAGTAAGACTATGCATAGAGAATCACATATTTAGAATATAATGTTGGAGACAGCATGCGAACCTTCGGGTATGAAGTTGGGTTGGATATTGCCTTAGGTTGGGCCCTGATATGTGTTGGGACTAGCCACCCCGTTATGTGTGTGTATTGTTCCATTTTGATGGTTGATGCTACGCGTAGTGGTGAATATCAGAATTTGTGTGACTATCTTGATTGAGATATGGTTGGCATATCGTTATTGGTATTTGCATTGTGATACATTGTTGACGTATCCGTTATTGGTACTAGTAATATTGATGTATTGTTGGAATACCCTTGATGGTATTGTGATATGATACATTGATGGTGTACCCCTTCGTGGTACTTGTGATGTCGAACTTGATTGTTGAATACTTGATGTACGCATTTCACTCATTCTCGCACATTCATGATGCATGGCCGATATCCAGTGATGATCCGGTATCGTTGATTAAGTAAATTGATATTCGATAAACTCCTTATTTGAGTGATTGTAAAGGCCGATGTCCGAAGATTCATTCCGGAATCGTTGATTGTTTGAAACAGATGTTTGACAAAAAAAATTTACTTGAGTGATTGTGAGAAGGCCGATGTCTGAGGTTCAATTCTGGAATCATTGATAAGTGCATTGCATACATTCCCTCATATTCATAATGCATGGCCTATAGCTCTTAAGTATCTGGTATCGTTGATTGAGCGACTCTTTTAGTTGAGTGATTGTGAGAGGCCGATGATCGCTGATCTATACCGGTATCGTTGTTGCATGGCCGATTTCAATGTTATTCCGAAATCGTTGTTAGTGCATGGGCTCCGCGGGTCCCCCAGAGTGGCACCGGCGAGACTCCGCCTGTGAGCAATTATCCAGGGTCCCGTCTGTCTTTTCGGCAAAGATTCGGGACGGGTGACACTTAGACTTCGCGAGTCACACTGGGTTGTGCTACCGAGACGTCGATATTTTCGTCCGGAGTACATGTGTACACCTCATTTGCATGGCATTACATCTCATCCAATCCATTATTGCATTGCACCGCATTGCATTGCATTGGCTTGATTGCGATTCGTGGCGATTGATTGATTGATGATTGAATTGGATATATACATATTTCGGACTTGGTGTACTTGGGTTTAGAGGCTTTACGTAGGCAATGACGAATACTTGGTTGTGATCTTATTATCCTATACTTGTTGGACTCCTTGCTATCTATTTATTTTCTGAATTGTGTTATCTATGCTTGGTCGGCCGATGATGCCTATCAGTACTGTTGTTTGTACTGACCCGCACTTGCTGTATTCTTTTATGAATGTAGCGTATCAGGTCGGATCTACTTCTCTGACTCGTGGCTTATCGACTCTTCAGCTTGCACTTGAGTTTTCCAGGGTGAGCATAGTGTCCGCTAACCTCGAAGACTCTTCTGTTGCTTATGTATTGCTTTCCATTCAGAGACATGATTTGAGACTACTTATGTATTATTATTCAGACCTTTAGTATTCGGATTTAGATGCTTTTGTATGACCAGAGTAGATACTAGGGTGGATTTCATTTACTTCCGCATTTATTAACATTATATTATATTGTGAGACTTACGTTATTTTATTTTCTTCCGCAAATTTTCTATTGTTGTGAATGTTGAGTTAAGAGTTCACCTACTGAGGTGGGAAAGGTAGGTGTCCGCATGACCTAGGCTGAAATGGGTCGTGACACCCTCATAATTGAGGGCCCCACTTTTACTTATTAACATATTTATTATGTGTTAATTTTAAAATTTTGAGTATTTTTAAAGAAAAAAATTCATGAAGTTGGCATAAAAAAGGAGTGACAACTTTTCTTTTTTACCATAAGAGATTAATGCTGACTTATGGATTCAATTTTTTTACTATTAATATATTTTTGTTAGTTTGTTTTTATTTCTCTGAGTAATTTTAAAGAAAAAGTCCAAGTTTAGAGGCATAGATATGTATTATAAGAAAATTATATAACTTTGCATCTCAAAAGTCTGGATAAAGAATAGGTTTCACACAATATAAGTATATGTCTAATTTAATTTAGGCCCCATAAATTAGAGTTTGTCCTTAGGCCACATATATCGTTGAGACGCCCCTGATGTAGTGTGTCATTCCAAGACTGCATGTTATTGTACCTCCCTTTTATTAATACTAGTCTCTCTGAACGTGCATTGCACGTTTATCTCATATCATTGTTTTATATATATATATATATATATATATGTTGAATTTTTCATACGCATTACTTCAAACAATTTTTGCTCGAGTTATAAAGGCATTTAGACATACATTATTTGCTAAATCAGTGTTTGCTTTATTAATTTATTTATTATTTCAATTTTCAAATGGAAATCTTTTAAGTTTAATTTTTGTTTGAATATCTCAAGTGAAGTAATGTTTTACTCATAATAGTCCAATTTTTTCTGAAATTCAAGTCAAACACAATTTAACTTCTTTACAGCATCAACTTATCTCCAAACATTAATTTTTCAAATTTTCAACCAATTGTTGTCCAAACAAAATCATTTGAAATAGATCTGTAATATCGACATTGTAATTAACAATTATAAAATAAGTTTTTCCTAATTTGTTGGGTAATATATATATATATATATATATATATATATATATATATATATATATATATATATATATATATATATTCAAATATTAAAAGATATAACATTTTAATGTGTGCATTTCAAAATATTAGGAGTGTATTGTTTATCAAAGAAAAGACTAAGTACGGAAAAAAGGGAACTGACTCAATGATGACAATAGTTAACTCCAAATTCTCCTAAGCTTTGCATTTGGTTCCCTTTTTTTTCGTCTCTCTCTATTTTTTTTTTTTTTTTTTTTTGTGATTTTGATAGCTATGAGCAAAATATTACTCCCAATAATTCACAAATCTTGGAAAAGAAATAAGAGAACTTTTTAAAATTTGAACCTTTCAGTATCATACAATAACAAAAAAATTAAAAAAGAACTCATAAAATTGTCAAGAAATGAATTATTCAAAAACATTGTGCCTAAGGACTAAGAACTTAGTTTTCAAGACTAAAATATTGTTAATTCAAAAACAAACTACCTCACTCTCCCTTCAAATTGTAACACATAATACATACATAATTCTTCAAGAGAACCTTTAAAGTTATTTATCAAATTGGTAAAGGTATTCTTCCTCGAATTGTACTGCCTCTTGCAAACCAAAATAGTAGTGATCATTTGATAATCTTATCAATATGCTATTGTTAAATGGAATTCATATTTTCACCACTACTTGCATATACACCATTATTGAATAGGTTGTTTAAAAAAAATTAGGCAATGAATTTTAAATAAATTTTATCTTGAAGATAGTAATTTCCCCTCATTATGCAAATGGTTTACTGAAATTTGATAGACACAAAGGCTACTAAAAAAATTAAAGTTGCAATTTTTTTTTCTAACACAAAAACTTAACCCAGTGAAGAAATTTAGAATTAGAGCTTAAGAATAAATGTGAACATCCCACATTTGAAAAGTTAATTTGTTCGAAGGAACACAACCCTTCAAATAAAGGTATAAGGTTTATTTATAATAGTTTTAGCTATTCTTGTAAGTATTACTATCAAATATCCATTGTAAATATTATTAATAGGTTTATCTTTTTGATTTTGGATTTTCTACTTTTAATATAACAAATCGATTAGAAATAGATAACGCAAAAGGATACAGTCAGAAAAATGAAGGAATGAAATTAAATATTTCCGGCACAAAATCTAACCATCAAGTACACGAATGAAAATCTATGAAAAGAAAATGGTTGAGGAAAAAGGCTAACGGTTTGGTGAAAGAAGATTGAAGTTGGATAAAGGAAAGAAAAAAAAGTTGAAAATGTGATAGAGTGCCAAACGGGGAGTATATCACTATATTCCCTTTATTTAAACTTGTACAATAAACACAATAAAAGAGGATTGTGTAAAGCTCCGAGCTTGTTTTTCCAAAAGAAAAAGGAAGGACACAAATGATACCTATTGAAGTGTCCGTTGATATTCTTATTTGAATTCTTTTCTATTTTGGGTGCGGCTTCTCATTTAGGTTAATTTCAATCTAACAAAATGATGCAACTAAACAGTGGCAACGATTTAGAAAGAGGAAAATAGGCGTATGTCTCTATTTGTAGTTCTCAGAAGTTAAGGTATTTACATAGCAAATAATAAGAAGGGTATTTATGTAATTTAACTTTTAAATTGAGCTATAGAATTAAATTCTACGTACAAGAAAACAATGATTGTTATTTTATTTATCTTAACTCGATAAAGAAAAGAATTATGTACCTTAGAAGTCATTACTAATCTCTATTAATATATTCAACTTAAAATTTATTCGAGTTTGATAATTTCGTTGCTTCAATTTCAGAAGTAATCAAACTAATTCCTTTTTAGTTTCGGCAAGAACATGTAACCCTTAAATATTGTAAACCGATTTTTTCTATAAAGCTATTTATTGTTTATTGTTAAGTACACAAACAAAATTAACTACTCAGAAAATATGTCATCTTTTTTCAAACGACCAAAATTAAATTGTTTTATATGTTTAATCTATTTAAAAAATACTATAGGATTTGTCTTCAACATATCAATAAAGAATAAATCACTATCAAAGTGAAATCCAGCCTCGACAATTGATTCATCTACTTTTTCTTCCTTTCGGAGGAAAGGCACAGGACTATGCATCCTATTTTTATGTAAGAGCCTATGATCATACATTGTATTGTTTAATTGTGGTTTTGTTAATTAATGATTATCACATAATCCATTGCTAAATTTCAGTCCAGTACCTATAAACGCCTGCTTGCGTTTTATAATTACAAAATTCTTCTACCGTAAATATTACTCCATCCGTTTGTAAATGTTTGTCTGGTTTTGATTTAGGACGAAGTTTAAGAAAGTATAAAAGACTTTGGAATCTTCTAATTGTTAACTAAAGATATGTAGAATATATTAAAATGTCGTTTAATCTTGTGGTCTTAATATGACATGTGAAAAGTTAGAAATAAAGAGTTGTAAAAAAGGAAAGAGACATTCTTTTTCAAGCTGATAAAGTTAGACAAACATTATGAAATGGAGAGAGTATGACAAAGATATAATGCACTATTAATGAAGGTGCTTGATCATGTCGTCATTAAATCATGAGAGTTGGATTATCTTCTAAACTTTGTAACTTTTCCATTACGTTTTTGTTTATTTTCATTCCTAAATATATTTAACACAATGATAAGTTTGCCCTCTATTCCTTCATGTGAAGAAATAAAAAAAAAAGAGGAAGGAAAATCATACCCGCATCTCTTTTTTAATCCAAATAGCCTAAGAACAAAACTAAATCAGAAGTTTATTATTATGGTAGTAATCTATGGATACTAAATTAAACCAACATATATATGCAAGGACGAAAAACCTAGAAACATAATTCAGCAGATATTAAATAATATAATTGAGTTCTTCCACTTGTCACACACAAAAAGCAATAATAATAATTAAAAAAAAAATTAGTACCTGCCGAATAAACATATTCAGTGCTTGCATTTCTGAAACAACATTGGGGCAACATAACCGTTCATATAATGTATCCGCACGTTAATTCTTCTAGTGTGCTGGTGTTACTAAACTAAATGCTTTTATGGATGATTTTGTAGAAAAGTATTGAAAAATGAGAAGTGACAATTTGTTTCCTTTGTTCAGAGATGTTAAGATTTGGAAGTGACGATGTATTTCTTTTGTTTGGGAAGTGATGATTTGTTTCTTTTGGCTTTGTAAATAGAATGGTTGTGACTATTCATGAAGGGGTTTAAAGTGTTGGCCTTTTTTTTTTCTTTTTTTTTTTTTTGCAGTTGTTCAAAGAAAAATTATAAGTAAAATATTTAAGTTATTAGAAGGGTATTTTGGTAATTTAACTTTTAAGTTTTGGAATTCATGCTTTTAATATAATACTAGTTTCTCGACACGTGCGTTCCACGTGCATGTCAAGTCTTGTGGTACATAATATGTAAATTTTAGCATCAATATTATTAGAACAAAGCTTTGAGTAAATAATTATATATGAAAGATAAAGTAGTAGTTTATGTAAATGGTCAACGTGGATCGCCATATGGTCAGTTGTTTGTTGATTTGAAAATGATTGAATATCGTGTGCACTTCTTAGATGAACAATCAAAATTTAAATCTGGGAAGAAAAAGATATATTTCTTTAGAGTACTTTTCTGCTTCGATTACCATTATAGTTTGTAGTTGTAGAAAATCAACTGAGTTGACATCAACTTTTTTTACTTGCAAAGTAATATTCCATTGATAACAGTTTTTATAATATTTATCAAATATTCAGCTTGATTGTTTCATAGTTTTTGCATATTTCAACAACAAAGTTTAAATGTGATCAGCATGAGCAACATTGGCTATCCGTGCAAATATTTCACGTCTTAAAGTTTCTGCCTTGTCTCTTCAGAAACTGTAGCCTCCTCCTTTTTCCGTTGCATTCATATCAAGAAATTGTTGCCGAATGAAACTGTATTCTGTAGAAGTTGTACAAAAATTTGATCAACATATGTCTTTCTTAGGGTGGCTAGTAGATCATCGTTCCACCTACAAAGATGTACATGGTAACCATTTATGATCGAGAGACTTCAACATACAAGTAAATAAAATATTTTTATGACAATTTAGCCCGGCGAAAAGTACTTCACATGTTCCTATGATTTCAGAAATACACAATGCAAAGTTAACAGAGAACATATCTAACTAAGCAGCTCTTACAACAAATTAAGTTTGAGAAATTGATATTATTTAGTTGAGCACACTCGAAATAACTACGTATTACACCTCCAACATTGGCATATGTCGGGAAGTATTGAAACTCATTTCTTGGGCAAAATTCGCTGAAGACATGATGCATAAGAAATTATTATCATGCTATTCTTTTTATGTAGTCTTCAAAATTCTCTTGCTGAAAGAAACCAAAAAAACTAAAAGAGATCCATTCGAACAACCAGGATCTTTCCTTCTAAGAAATTTATTAAAACTATCAAAATCATGTCATTCCTGTTTCCCATTGTCTATTCGTTAACCCGCCAGAACAATTCTTCATTCATGTTTCTCATTCTCTCCGCTCGTTTATATTTTGGATGATTTTAATCCCTTTTTAGGGTCTAATTTACATTATTTTAAAGGGCATGTAAATCTTTTAATTTTTAGTTTTGGAGTTCCCACACTTGCATGTAGGCAAGGGCGGAGCCTCGTGGGTGCAAGGGGTTCACCCCAACTCTCTTCAGTGGAAAATTACACAATGTATACAAGGTTAAGATAATATATGTGTGTGTGTGTGTGTATTGTAGATATTGAATCCCTTGGTTCCTTCATGTGTTTACTTCTTCATATTTTGAACCTCTGGTGAAAATTTTGGTTCCGCCATGTAGGAGATTTTTAATAATGGTTGTACTCTAACTCTCAGTGGTTGTACTCTAAGTTTTTAATAATGGTTGTACTTTGACAGCACTAGAGTAGCAATAATATCTGGCTGAGCTGGTGCTGCTGCAAATTCTGCCTCTCATCTTGAGCAACCGGAGGCTCAGGGGATTCAGTATGTTGGTGACCAGCCGCAGGAGCCCTGCCTCTAGTTAGTGCAGCTGCTCCTCTGCCTCCACCACGACTACAACCCCTGGCCTGGCCTCTTTCTCCACGAGTTGCGGCCCCAGCGGCCCATCCTCCCCCGCGAGCTGCAGCCCCAGTGGCTGGCGTGGGTATTTCGTTAGCTGTTGCTGCTGCACGAGTCCTCACCATCTATAAGAGAATAGAAAGAAAAGTCAAATACCAATTTGAATCATCCAGATACCAATTGGAATCAAGTGGCACGAAAGAAAGAAAGAAAGAAAGAAAGAAATCAAAATTTCCTAGCATCTCATAGCCTCCCGAAGATAAGTACAGACGTCTCTGTATCGATCTGCAGGGGTGCAGAGATAAAAGAAAATTATTCTACAAATCTTCTATAATAACCTGCCAAACCCAAAAACCTACGAACTTCTGTAGGTGTTGTAGGCCTTGGCCAAGTCTTCACTGCTTCAATCTTCTGGGTATCTACCCAAATAGCATCTGCTGAAATAATGTGCCCTAGAAAAGTCACAGAATTCAACTAGAACTCACATTTTGCGAATTTCGCATAAAGATCTTAAGCTTGAAGAACTCTAAGGACAGCACGCAAATGATCTACATACTCTCCCTCGGATCGAGAATATACCAGGATTTCATCGATAAACATAATCACAAATGAATCTAAAAGGCCTGAACACACTATTCATCAAATCCATAAATACTGCCGGTGCATTAGTCAACCCGAATGACATTACCCAAAATTTGAAATGACCATATCTAGTTCTGAAGGCCGTTTTCAGAATGTCCTTCTCTCTAACTCTCACCTGGTGATACCCGGATCTTAAGTCTATCTTTGAGAACTATTTGGCACCCTGCAACTGATCAAATAAATCATCGATCTTTGGGAGCGGATATTTGTTTTTATTGTAACCTTATTTAGCTGTCTGTAGTCAATACTCATTCACAAGGAACCATCTTTCTTTCTTACAAATAACACAGGTGCTCCCCACGGCGATGAACTAGGCCTAATAAAGCCTTTCTTGAGCAAATCCTTTAGTTGCTCCTTTAACTATTTCAATTCTTTAGGAGTCATTCTATAAGGAGGAATAGATATAGGCTGAGTATCCGGTAGCACGTCAATAGAAAAATCAATCTCTCGTTCTGGTGGAACACCTGGAAGCTCGTCCGGAAACACATCTAAAAACTCATTCACTACTGGGACAGATTGAAGAATCGGCGGCTTTGCTTCTGTATCTTGAATCCGGACTAAATGATAAATACAGATTTTAGTAATCATCTTTCTTTCCTTGAGATAGGAAATAAAACTACCTCTCGGAGACGCTGTATTACCCTTCCATTCTAAAACTGGTTCTCCCGAAAACTGGAAACGAACCATTTTTGTTCTACAATCAATATTGGCATAACAAGAAGCCAACCAATCCATACACATAATAATATCAAAATCTATCATATTTAGCTCAATTAGATCAGCCATGGTATGACGGTCATAGACTACAACCACACAATTTCTAAATACCCAACTAGCTATCACTGGGTCACCAACGGGTGTAGACACTTTGAAAGGTTTAATTGACTCAGGTTTCACCCCAAATCGACCAGCAACAAGGAGTAACATATGAAAATGTAGAACCTGGATCAATCAATGCATATACATCGTGAGAGAATACTGATAATATACCAGTGACAACATCAGGAGAGGACTCAAGATACTTTCGTCCAGCCAGTGCATAGTTACGGTGTTGGGGAACACTGGTACTAAACAATCCTCCTCTACCTCTACCATGGCCTACTGGTACCTGTGAGCTTTGCCCCGGAGGGCGTGCAGATGATGAAAAACCAGCTGATGATCCTGTGGGCTGGACTATACCTCTACCACCTCTCGATGGACAGTCACGCATAATATGGCCTGGCTGACCGCAGGCATAACAAACATCTGAACCTAATCGGCACTGTCCCCAATAACGCTTATCACACTGAGTACATCGTGGTAAGGGTGGTCTCATCTGGACTGAATCACCCCTATACTAAGAATCCAAAACTCTAGAACTCTGACCCGGTCCGAAGTGAATAGGTCGATCAAATCTCTGACATGCAAATCCTAGAGGTGTACTAGCTTCTGATTGGCTAGAGTGCCTAGAATATGGCTGCCTCTAACCTCTTTTGAACTCACTAACAAGACCTGACGATCAGGTCCTTTTTCTATAACCCCTATCATGCTCACGCTTACCCCTCCGCTATTGCTGTCGTTCTTCAAGATCTTGGGCACGGTCCTGTGTATGAGAAATATCTGTACCTTCTTGCAGTGAGGCCGTCAAACAATCATCAATCAAATACGGCCCGAAACCATTCACAAATTGGTGAACACGATCTCCCATATTAGCCACTATAGCTGGAGCATACCTAGCCAAAGAATTAAAATTAAGGCTATACTCTCGGGCACTCATGTTCCCCTATCTGAGGTTCAAAAATCTATCAGCTCTGGCTCGTCAAACCTCTGGCGGAAAATAATTTCGAAGGAAAGCATCTACAAACTCTTTCCATGCCGCTGGAAGGGCGTTAACCCCCCTAGAAGAGATCTAGATAGTATACCAATGAACATCAACATCCATTAATCTATAGGAGGCCAATTATACCGACTCAACATCTGAAGCATGCATCACCCGCAATGTCCCCAACATCTCATCTATGAAATTCTGTGGGTCCTCGTCTGGTTTTGACCCAAAGAATTCTGAAGGGTCTAGACAAATGAAATCACAGATTGGCACTGACATCTCTATCACCGTGACCCGCACCTTGTTCCTGAGCCTGAGCAGCTACTAACTGGGTCAATAACTGAATAGCCTATCTCATCTCAAGAACTGAGACATCTAGTGGAGGAACCGGGGGTGCTAGAGCTGGAGCTGAGGCTCCTACATGCTCTTTTGGAACAGGCAAAGTGTGAGAGGTCCGAGATGGAACCTCATTCTAGGACTCACCCTCCTCTATATCTGTAGGCAGTACCCGCTCAGTCCTCTTACCTGCTACTGACTAGCCATTCTGGGCCACTGTCGCTTTTTTCTTCACAGGTATCACTGAAATCATAACACACGGTTAGGAATAAGGAAATCCTTATATCGTAGCTCTACCACACGATCTAAGATAAGAAAAAAAGGTCAATCATTCTTAAATTCCCCGCAGCCTTCTGTTTATAGGTGTGGCGCGTTTCACACCCATAAATAAGACTCTACTGGACACGGCTCATAGACACACCCTAGAACGAACTACTTGGATACCACTTTTGTCACGACCCAACCGGAGGGCCATGACGAGTACTTGGAGCTAACCTCCCGAGCACCTCTTAACATACTTTTTGTAATTACATCTAAGTGAGCCACATGGCCAACTCATAATTACCACAACTGAAGAGACACAAGTTCCATCGAACATATGCACGCCTATATAAACATCATCAATTATGCCCATATGTACAAGCCGACATGGTTGCCAAAAATGATATACACAATATGAACCGGTAAAGGTATGGAGCATCTAACCTATACATCTGTCTATACATACATACATATACAATAAGTGACGTACCCGGCCGACTATAGCACGGCTCGGTGTAGTAAAATAGATACTTATACATATACATAATGCATGCTCGACTCATAGCTGACATGCTGGGCTTTTCAGAGTGACATAAGGTCGGTAACCTTGGAGTACGTTATTACAGCTAATACATCTTCATGAAGCTTACAAGGATCAGGAACTACTAACAACATTTGACAATGTGAGAATAAGAGAATTAACATCAATCTCTATAGTTCCATAAGAAGTGAAACAAGGTAAGAACTTCTAACTTCTAAGATGTCACGACCCAAATCCACACTTAGTCGCGCGGGCACCTACCTTTCCCACCTCGATAAGCGAACCCATATCCCAATTGTCTTAAAAGCATGAATAAATAAGCAAATGAGAGGGAGAGATAGAAATACATAAGTCTAACATATAAATTGATAAATAATGCGGAAATACATCATAACCACCCCAGTCTCTATCTAGTCATACAAGAGCATCTAAGTAGAATCTACAAATCTGGAAGTAACAATAATACATCAATAGTCTCAATATGTCTCGGAATATCAAGTAAGACATAAATAAAATAAGAATCATCAAGGTAGAGGACGTCCGCTCACCCTGTAAGAGCGGACGTCCTCGTGCTCACTTTGTAAGAGCGGACGTCTTCGTGCTCACCCTGTAAGACTCTAAACTGCAACCCTCGAACTGCTATCAGCTGCGAGAAGCAGAGGTCGATCCCACCTAGAACACTGCATTCATAAAAGAATGCAGCAAGTGCAGGTCAGTACAAACAACAAATACTGGTAGGTACCATAGGCTGACTAAGACTAGCTAACATATATCAAGGCAATAAAGTAAGATAAATAAGTAAATCAACAAGGAATAAGTCAATCACGAGCCAGTAACCAAGTACAAGTCATCACCTATGTTATAGCATCTAAACCCAACTGTGCCAAGTCTCAGTACATCTGATCTGAATCCGTAAATCACAATCATCACAAGAATAACACAATAGAAGCCAAGGTACAATGCAATGCAGTAATGTATGAAGTGTGAATGCAATGCATATGCACCGTACGCATGTACTCCAATGATGGAACATCACACCTCGACAGCACAAACCATGGGGACCTGCTAAATCCATGTACCCTCACGGTTCTAGCAACAACCTCGGCAATCGTTACCAGCACTCATACCTCGATTCCGGGGTAAACATCGGACATCCGTCCTCAGATCACTATCATCCAACTGAGCCCATCTCATAAGAGTGTTTTCTTGCATATCATCAGTGTATCAATAGTATATCATGAAGGATGAGAATGCATGCAATGTATGAGTTCAATGTCAATAATCAATCAATATCAAAAGTACCACACATGGACACACCAACAACATCCATAAAGGCTACTCAATATGCCATAGTAGAATCACTATCATCGTCTCAACCGACAACAAGTAAGGTGCTACAATATTATAATCAAGATATATCACTAGTCACCAATATTTACTATTTCCACGTGGCATCTAGCCAACAATAATAGAACAATATGAGTCACAACATAAAGAGGTGGCTAGCCCCAAATCACACAAAAGGGCCCAACCTAAGGCAATATCAAACCTAACTTCATACCCGAAGGCTTACATGCATTCTCCGACAATATCATCTAAATATATGCTTCGCTAATCGAAGTCTCACCATAAGGTAAATCGTAACCTACCTGGAAGGCCGAACAACAAGGTCTCCAACAATCACACCTTAGTCTTTCCTTTCCTTTGAGCCTCGAGAGTAAGAAATTCTAAGAATATTCGAATCATGCAATTAGAATCAAAGAAGACCATCAATCAAACCCTACTTATATTCAAGACCCAAACCTATTGAATGGGTTTTATGAACTAGAAGGGTGGAATTAGGAATCTAAAGGTTCCAACATGAAATTAACACCCTAGGTGATCAATTCCCATCAATATCAAACTAGAGTAACCAACAATTTACTCAGGTTCGGATTCTAGGAAAACCCCCCAAATTTACGTATAAACCTTAACTTCCAATCCCATAATTTAGCCACTAATTAGGAAGAAATCATGCAATTATAGGTTCTATTCATCAATTTGATGCTTAATGAAGCTAACCCAAAAATAAATCAAGATTACAAACTTTAGAAGAAGAACTCAATGAACCAACTTTTAATTCTTGAACTCTTAGTAAACTAGCATGATAATGGAATCCTAAGGTGATAATAAAATCATGGAATAGGAAAGAAGACAGAAGGATTTACCACAAGGATTTTCCCCCAAGAATCACCTTGAAATGCTCCCAATAACTCAATTTCGGAGATAGTAATGAATGAGGAACTTACGGCTTTTAGCACTTCAATTAATCACATTAACTGCCCGTTGCCCGCTTCCGCAACCACTATACCGCTTTAGCGGCACCGCTTCGGCGGTCACATGACCGCTACAACGGTCAAGCCCAAAGCACACAGGTCGTTTCAGCGGTAGGGTGATCGCTAAAGCAGTACCGCTGCCGAGGTGCTAGTGCCGCCAAAGTGGGCACCAGACACCAGAAATCCTAAGTTTTCACATTCTTAACCCGAATTTCGAACTATCTCCGAAGGCCATCTGCTCACATACCCTATACGCAGGCATACATAAAAATATGCTACGAACTCACTCGTGACCTCAAAATTCCCAACGGAGGTCTTGTTGACCGAGTTAACCCCTAATATCTCAACATCAACTTCACAACCCAAGTCTTGAAATGCACCTGAGTGCATTGGAAACTGAACAAGATATACAAACAAGTTCTAAAAGACCATCTGGACCTCTCGAAATTAACGGATTTTCGAAAAAAGTTCGTTTACCCAAAAGACAACTTTGAGTCAATTCTTTTTCGCATAGAACACATTTTTTCCAAAAAGTCACCCAAATCATATCCAAAAACCTCGAGAAGCATGTCAACGGTTCCCTCGTATCAAATGTGAGCTAAACAAGCTCGGGAAAGGGTCAAAAGTGCTAGAAAAACTATAACGACCAAACGGGTCGTTACATAAGAGTAGAGTATCTTTGGGAACTCGTCCATTTACGTTACGTACTATCGGAGTTGTACAAAAAAAAAGGAATAGCCTCACATACCTCTTTAGTATTCACAGCAACCCTTACTTTACAACTTGTTCAGCGTCCGAACCTTATATCGAAAGATACGCCCTTTGTTAGGCTAAGCATACACTTGTATATCTGGTGTATATTAGGTATATTTGGGTGACAATTGGAGCTATAATGATATGAGCAGCATTACCCTGTTTCTTTAACTTCCCACAAGTACAAGACAGTCATAATAGTAGCCGAAACAAATAATAACTTTATAATAGGTTCTTCAAACAACCCAGCAATTCAATGAGCGGCAAGCTCGATTTACAATTAAAAAGGTATATCTTAAACTCCTTTTCTTTATTCATGAACATGTCAATAACAAAAAAACAATGTACTCAGGTTATTTCATCAATATCCAGCCCATAAAATAACTCAAAACAACCACCACATAGTCCACATGATAATAACAACATCAACTACAATATTTGACATAAATTCTATACTTTCTCATCTAGTTACTTAGCTACCACTTGAATAAATTCAAATACACCTAGGCGAGGAGAATTCTTACCTTATATTCTAAGAACTACTCTTTTTCCACCTTATTTCATGTAACAACCCATTTGATCGTTATGATGTTTTTCGACAACTCTTACCAGTGTTGGTTTTCTCCCAACTTTTATTGAGCGTAGTGAACTTCTGAAAATCGTATGATGAGTCATTCGATGCGTTGGGTAAGATTCTGGCTGCGAGTTTCAGTCCGAAGTTTTTATACGCACGAGTTACTTGGTGTATTTCGTACCTGCTTCGGAAATTCCACGTGATCGGGTAAGTTTGTAATGTATAATCGGAATAATGTCTTTTCTCTATTCAAGTCTGGAAGGTCTTATAGAAGTCGCAGAATGTCGAAAATTGGAAGACTAGACCTTCCTCGGATCCTACAGCCATAGTCTCACAGAGGTGAGACTGGGCTCGCAGGAGCGCGCCTGCCGCAGCCAGCAAAGGTCCCCCCCCCGCGGAAACTAGACTAAAAGATTAAGCTCGCAGGTGCGAGCGGACTGCCCGCCATGGCGAGTCCACACTTGTGAAGATCGATGTGCAATAGCAAAACTCGCTGAAAGACCTAGAAATAAATACCCACTTCGTCTTAGCTCGTCCCATTTGGACATTTTGGTGAGGGGAGCTTGACCTAGAGCAGCTTGGGGAGATGGAGACCTATACCTTTGCAATGGTAAGTCTTAAACTCTCACTCTTGACTTTATATCATTCTTTAGAAAGCTTCTATGTTGGTTTCCTTGTTGGATAAGAAGGGTGAGACTACACACTCCATAAAAACCAAAATCCCTTTGTCATATCTTCCCTAAATAAACCCTATTGGTTGTCACGACCTGATTTTACTAAGTCGCGCGAGCACCTACCATTCCCAACCTCGATAGGCGAACCCTTTCCTTAACAAGCATATGACTAGAATTGTGGAACAACAGTGCAAATTACTATAAATCTCAATATCATTTAAAAAATAAATAAGTGTGAAAGACATTACAATCCCCAAAGAACTGGTCTGACTTGTACAAGAGCAACTACAAGAATGTCTAATACATAAGTCTGAAAGTCAAATAAATGGTTGTCCGAATGATGGAATATAAAGACAGGATAGATGAGCCTCCGGGCAGTGACTCGTTAGATGCTCACCCTAGATACTCGCAAGCCAGGCCTCAGAACTTAGCTTTGAGAAGTAGGAGCAGAATCTGTCTCAAACTCTACGCCTCGAAAAGAAGTGTAGCAAAGTAGCATCAATACAAACAACACGTATAGAATAGGCATCATAGGCCGACAACAGTTAGTGAACATGTATAAGGAAAGAGACAGTAGAATAGACATGCTCACAATCAGATATAAGGCATAAACACATATCCAAGAATAACAATTCAGGTATCGAAACATCCAAGAAGACCTCAGTGAATTATATATATAACAAGCCTATAGTGAAGCATCTAAACTCAGGTCCTGCCAAGATTTCCGCAATTTCTCAGAATAATCAAACACTAGTACCACCTATAATATTATCCGAAACCTCAAGTCCTATCCTAGAAGAAAGCCTCTACTCCTCGAATCCATCATTCCTCAAGTGTATACTAATCAAGCCCAAGACGATCGCAAATCAGGAACCAAACAGGAAATCAATGTTCACGAACACCATATGGTACAAATAATAATCACAAACAGAAATCAGGGGTATGAGTGGATGAAGTATGAATTCAATTAAAGCAATGACATACACATGCTCCGGGAGGACGATGTCCACCATCCGACAGTCATGACCCATGGGAAACTGCTAAGTCCATATACCGTCATTCCGTATCACATAGCCTAGAATGACTCATCCATCCTGATACACACATGCTCCGGGGGGACGATGTCCACCGTCCGACAGTTATGACCTATGGGGAACCGCTAAGTCTATGTACTGTCATTCTGTTTCACATAGCCTAGACTAACTCCTCCACCGAGCTCTCCGCTAGCCACTCTGTATCACACAGTATAGAGATGGCTAGGCGATATAATAATGTCATAAGAATCATAATTACTTCCATTCTCATTTATCACCATCGCACCAATATTAAGATCACAACAATATAGCATGGATATGAAAATGTATGTCATGCAATGAGAATATCGAATGCAACATATTCATTTCAGTCGTGTCTCACAAGACACTTATCGCAACAACAACATCAACTATATCGTATTTTTCCTTACCCTTCCAACGACATCAACATATGATAAACAACGATCTCCAACTCATATGGTCAACCACTAAGCATCCAGTCTAGAGTTATTCAATGTTCCATTCTCTTTTAACATCATCAGTCCCAAGTTATGGTTTAATATTAATAGCATATGAAATAAAGACGCATACCATGCATGAAGTCATCATCAACAGTAAGTCATAAGTCAAGTTTCCATCCAACTAGTCTCCCATGATACAGAGAATCCTCCAAATCGTATATGAAATGTTAAGCATGATTTCTAGAGTTTCTAATAGGCCACAAGCCCGAACACATAAAGCCACAATACAAATAGAATGTAACAATGTGACAAGCCACATTCGATCAGTAACCAACCTAGTAGAATTCCATCCCAACTCCACACCCGAGGGCAAACATGTTGTCTCCAATAACCACTAACTCTACATATGCTTTACTGACCGAAGTCTAACCATAAGGAAAGTTGTAACATACCTGAAAAGCCGAACATCAATCTTGAATCGTCAAACTTGAGCCTTTCCCTTCCTTTGTGCCTCAAAGTAATGGAAGTCCAGTCATATCCGAATACGATATTAGAATTAAGAAGGACAACACCTATAAGATTTACCTCTATTCAAGTCCCAAATCCTAACTCATGGCATGGAAAAATGAACCCTTAAGGGTAAAAAGGTCAATTCAAAGGCTAAATATGAACTTCGTACTCTAGGTGATCAATTCCTATCAAATAATGGCTAGATTAACTTATGGATTAGGCCAATTCGGATTCTAGGTGAAACCCCCAAATTTCGGTATAATCCCTAACTTTCAATTCCACAAATTGGTCGCTAATAATGGTAGATTCATGTTTATATAACCAATACCCATCAACTCCATACTTAATAAAGCTTAATCCATCCACAAATCAAGGTTTGATAACTAAAAACTCATTCAAGAAAGAAACCCAAAAATCCTCTTTAATACTCTAGCATTGATTATGGAGTTTCTAAGGTGGATTATGAATCATACATGAAGAATAAGGATAGATGGGCTTACCACCATGAAGAATCACCCCAAATTCTCTTGAAATACCCTCCTATAAGCTTAGAACCGAATGGAAATGAATGAGTCACTTAAGGGCTTTAACATCTTATTAAATACTAGACTGCCTCATCACCCGCTGTAGCTGTCGCGAGACCGCTACAGCTGTCACCCCCAATTACAGCAAGCCGCTATAGCGGCACAGCCACCACTATGGCGATACCGCTACTGTGGTTCTGGTGCCACCATAGCGGTACACGAGACTCCAAAAATTTCCCAACTTCCATAAGTCTCAACCCAAAATACGACTATCACTCGAGGCCCCACACACAAAACCAGATATGTAGACGTACATAAAAACATGTTGCAAACTCACTCGAGTGCATTGGGAACCAAACCGAACATACCTGCAAGTTACAAATAACTATCCGGACCACTTAGAATCGATAGATTTTTGAAAAGGTTTGTTTACCCAAAAGTCAACTTCGAGTTAAATATTTTTCACTTTAAGGCTTATTTTCACAAAAACCCATCTACTACTTATTTGATGGCCTCGAAAATCATGTCAGCCATCACCGCAAGTCAAATATATGCTAACAAGGCTCGGGGAAAAGCCAACAGGGTTAAAAGTACCGTAAAGACTAAACGGGTTATTATATCAGATACCAATTAAAAAATTGCTCATTCTCGAGAGGGGAAAGAGAGTACGATAGCTGACGGTAACCAAGGAATATTTTAACATAGCCACACGAAATCCTCCGCAACACGAAGTGCACCAAAATCACTGCCTGCTCACCTTATGAGTCAAAAATTTCCTCTAATTTGGCCAAAAGACACAAATTTCATATTCCCGTATTCAGATTTTTCTCACAACTGGTCCCCGAATAAAAGAGTTGTCTTTACCGGATTTATTTGATTGGATATAGCCATACCCCTGAAAGCAATCAATAGGTCCTACAAATAATTCTGAAACAACACAAACCTTGACACACAAACACAAACATAGCCCACTCTGAATTGGTAAATGTAATGACCAACCCTTTTGACCCTTTTCGGAGCTTGGTTAGCTCACTTTTGACTCGATGGAACCGTTGACATGCTTCTAGAGGTGCCTAGATTTTATTCGAGCGACTTTTTGTGAAATTTGGGCTTTAACCGAAAAAGAGTTGACTTAAAGTTGACTTTTGGGTAAATGGATCTTTTTCAAAAATTCATCAATTTCAAGAGGTCCAGATGGTCATTTAGAAATTTTATGTATATCTGGTTTGGTTACCAATGCACTCAGATGCATTTTGGGACTTAGGTTGGAAAATTGGAAATGAGGTATCGGGGGTTAACTTGGTCAACGAGACCTCCGTTGGAAATTATGAGAAAACGAATGCGTTCGTAGTGTGTTTTTATGTAGGTCTGTGTATGTGATTTGTGAGCAGATGGCCTCGAGAGTAGTTTGGGATTTCGATTGAGTCTTAGAAAATTAGTTGGGTTTCTGGTACATGGTGTCTGCCAATGCGGCACCAATGCCATCCCAGCGGCACCGCTGTTGCGGCAGAATGGTCGTTGGGGTTGGCCAAGTGTGATTTAGGCCAGAACGTCCTAGTAGTCTGTGAGGGCGCTGGGGCGGCGACGCTGTTGCGGCCCCGATATCGGCGTGGCAGTATCGGGCCTGTTATTTCATTAAGTGTGTATTAAATAAGCCTTTAGTATATCATTTAATACCATTACGAAAATAGAGCTCTTGGGGTATGTTCTTGGAGAATTATTGTGAAGATTCTTGGTGGTAAGCTCTCCAAACCTTCTTACTATTCCATCATTCCTAATCATCTTAAGGATTCCTTTTTCCTTGTTAGCCCTTAGTAATGGAAGATTAAAAGTGGGTTTTAATGGATTTTATATCTAGGCTTATTACTGGTGAAATTGATGGAGTTTATGCTAGATTTTGATGTATCTAAGGTTGTTAATCATATATTTTCCATTATTAGTATTGAATTCTTGAATCAAAGAGTTAGGGTTTATACCCAAAATTGAATTTTCGCTTGAATTTTGAAATTAGGTGAATCCATGATTTAAATTAGCAATTAGTTGTTGGGATATGATCACCTACTGCTTAATTTGATCACGAGTTTTCTATTTTGACCTTATGGGCCCCGTTTCCCTAAATTATAGGGCTGGATTTGACCTAAATTGAATCATAGTAATATTAGTATCATTCTCCATGATTTCTAATCTAGATTTTGAATATGCTTAGACTTTTTTGATCAGCGGAAAGGCAAGGCAAAAGAGTGATTTGTCGATGTCTGTTGTTCGGCTATCCAGATAGGTTATGGCTTACCCTTGGTGATACTTAGAATAGCAAAGCATATATTTAGATTATATTATCGGAGAAAGCATGTAAACCTACGGGTATGAAGTTAGGTTAGATATTGTCTTAGGTAGGGCCTTGTTGCGTGATTGGGGCTAGCCACCCAGTTGTGTTGTGACTTGATTATTCTATTGTATTGGCTTGATGCCACGTGCTATTAGTAGATATTAGAATCTATTGTTCCTTCTTGATTGTGATATTGTAGTATCTTACGGGTTGACGTTTATACGAGGATAGAATTCTATATGACTTGTGTAGTATTTCATGATACTGGTAGCGTACCCATGTTGGAATTTATGACACTTATATATTATTGGTGTACCCATTATTGGTACTTATGATATTGACCTGATTATTGATGCTAATACATGCACTGCACGTACTCTCATGATATATTGTTGATACATTGTTGGTACTTGATGAAACACTGCAATAAGCTGGGCTCAGTTTTAAATGAGAGTGATGTAAGAGTCTGATATCCGATGTTAGTCCTGAAATAATGGATTGAGTGAGTGCATGGACTCCGTGGTTCCCCAGGGGGTGCCGGTGAGAACCCTCATGAGCAAAGATCTTGGTCTCGTCGGTCTGTTGGGTAAAGATCCAGGACGAGTGGCACTTTGATTTCGCGAGTCACCTTGGGTTGTGCTACCAAGATATCGATATTTCCATCCGGAGTATATGTGTACACTGCATTTGCATGTCATTGCATTACATTAATACATTATTGCATTATATTGCATCACGGATTACATTGAGATGATTTGGTATTTTACCTGTGATGTTGGATTCGAATTTGACATATTGAGACTTGGCACATTTGGGATTAGATGCTCTACTATAGGCGATGACGTGTACTTGGCTTAGATTATGTTTGACTTATACTTGTTGGTTTATCTGCCTATATTGCTTTATTGTCTGAATTATGTCAGCTATACTTAGTCGGCCTATGATACCTACTAGTACTGTGATTTTGTACTGATCTGCACTTGCTACATTTTTTTATGAATGCAGAGCACCAGGTTGGTTCTTCCTCCGTCTCTCGTGGTTGACTGTCGCCTTCAGCTTAGCATCGAGTTTCCAGGGTCAGCACGAGTCGTTCGCCGCCTTGAAGACTTTTCTTATCATTATGTCTAACTTTTTTACTCTGAGACATAGACAGATTAATGTATTATTATATTTTTCCAGACTTGTTTGTATTTCTTTTAGATGCTCTTGTATGACTTAGATCAGACCCTGGCGATGTTTCCTTATTTTCGCACTAGTTCTATTATATATTATTGTGAGACTTACGTAATTATTCTTTCTGCTTGCTTGATTTGTTATTCGTGTCATTACTTATCGTTGGGTTGAGAGTTCGCTTACCGAGGTGGGAAAGGTAAGTGCCTGTATGACTTAGTCAAAATGGTTCGTGGCAAGTTGGCATCAGAGCCCTAGGTTACTCAGCCTACAATACAAGATCATGTCTAGTAGAGTCTCGTTGATCGGTATGATGAGATATGTACTTATATGTGAGAGGCTATAAGACATTTAAGAAACTTCGAATTCTTTCATTCTCTGGTGCGCATTTATTCAAATTGGTATCTAATCTATTCCAATTGGTATCCAGACCTTCTTATCTTGATCATCCTTGAAAGATGAATATCCTTCCTTAAATTCTTACCCGAATGGTTGATCTATGACGAGTCATAGTATGGTACGAGAGGTGTTGTCCTAACTCAGACGCGTGATCCAGTTTGGTCACTGGTTATGACCTGAGGTTTCAATTGTGTAGAGTCGCGATTGGACTTAGTTATTGTGGAAGATCGTGAGAAAGGGGGAGATAGCTCAAAAGGTTACTCGGTTTCCATGTTTTAGCGTTGGGTTGTCGGAAATGGAAAAGTGCAATTATGGCTTAACAATAGTGGGTTGCCCGATCATATGATTGATTTGACTGCAGCTTCGTCAGGGCTTTATGATTGTATGCGTGAAACTGGTAAACTAATGGCGGGTCGACAATTCAGCAATGGTAGAGTATTAGAATTCGGTATGTAGGGACAAGTGTAAGTTCGGAGATGACCATCGAATGTGGGCAAACGTACTGTGATCGCGGGTAATGAATAAAGGAAGTTGACAGTAAGGACATGAAGGAAGATTTTGGTAGAAAGCGCGTAGCGAAGTGAGACTTTATAGAATATTGTGGACATGAGTACTTTTCGAGGGATTAGGTAGGAAAAAAATTGGTATCTTGCATGGTTGTCAGGATAAGGTTGCCACTGGTGCTAAAGGTTATTCTTAATATAAGTTAGTTGATGTTAAAGGACTACTCTGTTAGTAAGTGAATGCTATGGTCACGTCGTTTAGTTGGTAAATTTGACTGGGTTGTAGGCTTCTGAGGAGCTAGTAACCGACTAATAGAAATGACTTCAATCATGGACGTATGAGATGAGTTAATGACTTGGGAAGTTACTGGTTGCTGCACTTCAATTTGAGGAGAAGTATTGATATTGTTGTGGTTCATTCGACTCAGAAGGATGATTGGTTTAGAGGATCAAGTGGATTTGAGTGTTTGTTGGTTGATAATGATAGGATAATTTGAAATGAATTACGACTGAAGGATTTTAATGAGGCATCTTGGTACCGGGTTCAGGAGATCGAGGTTTGTAAGACTGGAGGTGACATAATATGGGTGCTTGCATTGACAGTATGGGGTGTGACTGACGAGGTTAAGGGCAGAAAGGAAATAGGTGAAGAAAAATCTTATGATGTGGGAGTTTGATTGCAGTGTACAGTGTAGAGTGGGCTTAAGAGTTTATGGATGGTTTGTATGTTCGGTTATGTCATAGACTAATAGAGATTAGTGGTAGACTAAGGTTAGGAACCTTGTATTCATTGTGTTATTAGCTAGATCCCTTTACTAGTGTGTTATTACTCGGCTTGGGTGATTAAATCAAATGGGATAGTCGTGCAAGAGGTTAGAGGTATTCGGATTTGATAATTGAGGTAAGAGGTGATTCTTCCAGGACTAGTAACGTTAAGGATTTGAGTAAGGGATTATTAAACATGGGTACTTGAAATGATAGAATAGACGATGATGGGTTAACTGAGTTAAGTTCTGTATACATTTCGGAATTGAGTAAGGCAATTCAGGCAAGGACGTTTCAATGAGATCCATGAGGATATTAGCGAGATTGTTTGTGTAATACACTAGATATAGAGAGTGTTTAGCTTAGAGTGGTAAGCGTTAAGGAACCATAACAGATAGAGTTGTGGCCTACTATTACCTTCAGATGTGATTCAGTCAACATACGAGACTTATAGTTATGTGATAGACTACTGAGTGGGTTCGAGTAATGGTCAGACGATGGCAGTATAAGTGAACTAATAGAGATTGAGGAATTGAAGAGTCAAGAAAAGGTATAGTTGATCGAGAGTCGGCAAGAAAGAGGTATATCTTGGAATTACCTAAGTCTATGTAGATTGTGGCATCGTTGTCTTACATATTCAGAGGAGGTGTGATAATTGTGTGAGCTTAAGGGAGGAAGTCTATAGATGTACTAAGTGAAATGAGGACAATTCCGTAAGATTCGCAATCGGCAGCTAGCAATAAGCATATTCAGTGAACTGACATGTTGAGATTTGTAAGAAGTGGCGTGGCAGTACACCATTGGAAAAGTTCGTAACATTCTATAGTGAATGAGTCAGTGTGCTTTAAGAGGAAGGACTATGGAATACCTATTATGTGATGCTGGAGTATATTTTCGAAGTGAGACCCTATTCGTGGTAATACGGTATGATTGCAAGTAATATTGACGGGACAGTTTGGGTAAGAGCTTTTGGTTATTAGAGATTTGGGGGTAATTGCGTGAGATTTCGAGCAGCAGTGTAAGATTGGATACCATTAGATAATTTATGAGCATATCGAGGTGATACTATGAGAGGTTTGATAGTTATATAATTACTATATGGGGCTTCAGGTTTTGGCGTTGAAAGTTCGGGGTTGTATCGGATTCGCGTATCGGGTGAAGGTTGAGAAACATGAAGTTTGAAATCGTAAGGTATAGTTCTTTGGTACTATGTTTTGATAACTTAGATAAGACTCAACCTGTGGAGTCAAAATTGATAGACAGGATTTGTTATACGTGATATAGCTGTGATTGGTTTCAAAATTCGGAGTAAGTTCTAATGACTGTTGGTGATATACGAGAGTTGGGCATTCACTCAGGGTCAACATTGTTCGAAGTTAAGTTTAAAGGTCTATGATTACACATCCAGGAAGATATTTAATGATTCGAGGCATTTCGGCTCAGATTCAAGGTATGACAGATTTACCGATCCTTGTTAGGGTTTTCTAGTGGATTTGATAGTACTTTCTGAAAAAAGTTATTTGGGACAGAATAAGAGTATACAATGAGCCTAGTACAGATTTGAGGAGGAACTGTTGTGCGAGAGGTCTGTATAGTGATCAGTTGTTTGCTCGATGAGATATTCAGTGTATGGTTCTTGTATTGTGATTTGAAGGTTTAAGAAGATTTCGAACTAGCCAAGTTGGCCGTCTATAAGGTCAGTTTTGATGGGATTGCATAGACAACTTAGGTGAATCAACGATTCATTTCTGGCGAGAGTAAGTTATGGGTTCAGAATTTTGGTATGTGTGTTCATATGTTTCTAAGGAATCGCGGTACAAGAAACGAATTTAGTAAGTGAGAAGGAAAGGTTAGCAGAATCAGAGTATTTCATCGGCTCAAAATGGGCTATGGTTGTCACCATATGTTAGAGGATTGCATTGGTTAGGGAAGTAGTTGCGGGGATTGTTTATTGCATTCAGAGTTGCGATTTTATCAAATCAGAGAATTCGAGCAAGGTGATTCGTTCATTCAAAGATCAATTGCGAGGAAAATTCGAATATAGAGATATGAGAATTAGAACTTGAGCCAGGTTTATAAAGTTTGTGACTGGTAAGTGAGCCGAGGTGATTAGGCCTGTTTGAGACTACCCGTTGTGGACCCTTGTTCAATGAGTTAGTTTTTCACCAGATCTGTCGAATGTTTGTCCGGTTTCCCATGTTTCTGTGTTGGAGAAGTACCGTTCTAGTGTTTTCTATATCATTCGTTGGGATTCAATTTTGTTCGAGAATCTTTCCTGTAAGGAGAAGTCTGACGTACATGGCCAATATCTTCAGTTATTGCCGATTCGAGCATTTTTCTATCATCTTTTCCTTGTCGCTCGAGGATGAGCGATTGTTTAATTGGTATATGATATAATGACCCATTTGGTCGCTATTACATTTTTAGCCCTTCTGACCCTTTTCCGAGCTTAGTTAGCTCACTTTTGACCTGAGGGGACAGTTGACACGCTTCCAGAGGTGTCTAGATTTGATTCGGGCGACTTTGTGTGAAATTTGGGCATTAAGCGAAAAAGAGTTGACAAATTTGACTTTTACGTAAACGGACCTTTTTCAGAAACTCATTGATTCTGAGAGGTTCGGATGGTCATTTAGAACATGTGTGTATATCTGGTTCAGTTCCCAATGCACTCAGATTCATTTTTGGGACTTTGGTTGAAAAATGGAAAATGTGGTATCAGGGGTTGACTCTATCAACGAGACCTGCGTTGAAATTCTGAGGCCACGAGTACGTTTGTAGCGTATTTTTATGTGGGCCTGTGTATGTATTTTGTGAGCAGATGGTCTCGGAAGTGGTTCAGAATTTCGATTAAGACTTAGAAAATTAGTTGGGTTTCTGGTACCCAATACTGCACTGCTGTTGCGGCGGGATGGCCGCTGGGGTGGCCAAGTGTGATTTGGCCCAGGCAGTTCCAGCGGTCTGTGAGGGCGCTGGGGCGGCGACGCTGTTGCGGTCCCGATATCGGATTAGCGGTATCGGGCTTGTTATTTCATTAAGTGTGTATTAAATAAGCCCTTAGTCTATCATTTAATACCATTACGAAAACAGAGCTCTTGGGGTTTGTTCTTGGAGAATTATTGTGAAGATTCTTGTGGTAAGCTCTCCAAACCTTCTTACTATTCCATTGTTCCTAATCATCTTAAGGATTCCTCTTTTCTTGTTAGCCCTTAGTGATGGAAGATTAAAAGTGGGTTTTGATGGATTTCATATCTAGGCTTATTAATGATGAAATTGATGGACTTTATGCTAGATTCTAATGAATCTAAGGTTGTTAATCATATATCTTCCATTATTAATGTTGAATTCTTGATTCAAAGAGTTAGGGTTTATACCCAAAATTGGAGATTTTACTTGAATTTCGAAATTAGGGGAATCCATGAGTTAAATTACCAATTAGTTGTTGAGATATGATCAGCTAGTGCTTAATTTGATATTTTACCCCGTAAAAATTTATTAAAATTACAATAAATAGTAGATATGAATCCATAACTTTAGAAATATAATGGTTTAGTGCTAAAAATTTAAGATGTTGAACACCTAAAACTTAGATCCTAGATCCGCCTCTTTGGAGGATTGGTGGTGATGAAACTGGTGGCGATGGTGGTGGAGGATTGATGGTTCCGGTGAGATGGGGTGGTGGTGATGAAGAAGATGTAATCATTGGAGGATTTTAATGGTTAATTAGGGATTAATTAGTGTAAATATAATTAATAAAAAGAAAATCAAATGAATAAACAAAAGGAAATGAATATAAAATTAAAATTTAGGAAATTTCCAAAGTGGCGCTGATGTGGCTAGAAATTGTGTTACACTTCCCATTGTGCAACTGGTCATCAGTTTGTAGGAGGTAAATAAATTCACTTTTTAAATGTTTAGGTGTGTAATAAGTCACTAGTAAAGTTTAAGTGTGATATCGACTTTTGGGATATAGTTGATGGGTCAATCTATGTCTTTTGCCAAAAGAATGAGTAGTTCCAATGGTTAGAATTTGGATGAAATACAGTCCGGAGCTTAAAAGGTATAAAAATACACGGTATAAACCAAAAGGGCATCATAAAAAATTTATATACCAAAAGGGGTATATCGTGGGCTGATCCACGTTATACCCCAAACTTTTTTTTTAACTGTCAGACGAAAACCGAAAAATAAAAAAAATAAAAATTTTAATCGTATAACGTGGACTGATCCACGTTATACAAAATATATTGTATAACGTGGACCAGTCCACGTTATACGGTTTAAAAAAAAATCTCCCGTTTTACAAATACTTGGTAAGACGTTGCCTCTATTTAAATCATATTCGGTTGTGTTTTTAATAATAAAAAATTATTAATTTTTTAAATTTTTAAAGCATATAGTTAATTTCATTGATTAACTCAAATAAATATTTTAACACATGCAATAATTAAATATGTGTTATATATGTGAACAGAAATAAAAAATAAAATATAAGTTAAATAAACGTCACACATTAACTGAGTAGTAAATGTTAAATTACATACTAACTATTAATCAAGACATAACTTTATTTTGAATATAAATATAATTCTAAAAAAATATAGGGAGAAAAATTAGTTGTAAAATGGTCAAACTTTAGATGGTCATAACTTTGCGATCGGACGTCCGTTTTACGTGTTTTTTTTTTTTTTTTTTAACTTGCGTATTTTTTCGAGATCTACGCAGACAAACTGCCGGCGGTTTGGCCAAGCCGATTTTTGAAAAAAACACCTTTTATCCCATTCAATTTCAATTTTCCCCCAAATTGGCCTGAAATTTTCAGTTTTATGTACTTATAAGATGATGATACGCAATAGATTTCAACGTAAAAATCCCGGGGTAATGTAGCTGTGAATGTCAATTTCACTTCTGCGGTTTCAATTTTTGAAAATAAGGCTGACTAATTTTCTCAACATATAAAGTTGACTAAAATAACCTTACAGTCAAACGTTAAGTTTTTTCTTAAGTTGTACGATTGTTGTTTCCTTATGTAATCTTCCAAGAATATATAACATGCCTTGTGCCGTTTAATAGTTAGTATGTAATTTAACATTTACTACTCAGTTAATGTGTGACGTTTATTTAACTTATATTTTATTTTTTATTTCTGTTCGCATATATAACACATATTTAATTATTGCATGTGTTAAAATATTTATTTGAGTTAATCAATGAAATTAACTATATGCTTTAAAAATTTAAAAAATTAATAATTTTTTTTTATTAAAAACACAACCGAATATGATTTAAATAGAGGCAACGTCTTACCAAGTATTTGTAAAACGGGGAATTTTTTTTTTACCGTATAACGTGGACTGATCCACGTTATACAACATATTTTGTATAACGTGGATCAATCCACGTTTTACAAAATATATTTGTAAAACGTGGACTGATCCACGTTATACAAAATATATTGTATAACGTGGATCAGTCCACGTTATACGGTTAAATTTTTTTTTTTTTTTTATTTTCGTCTGACAGTTAAAAAAAAAGTTTGGGGTATAACGTGGATCAGCCCATGATATACCCCTTTTGGTATATAAATTTTTGATGATGCCCTTTTGATTTATACCGTGTATTTTTATATCCTTTAGGCTCCGGACTCGATGAAATATGGGTTGATAAAGTATTTGGACATTAAATTCTCTTACTATGTATTTTTTTTAAAATCAATGGAGTACTTTGTTAGAGTATTATGTAAGCTTTTCGTTTCTATTATCTTCCCTTGAGATAATATTACTATAGAATCTCATTTACAAAGTTGAACTTTCAATAAAATAGTTTCACTTTAGTTGAAGAAAAATATTAAATTTGGTTTTCATGAATATTTGCTTTGTTTATTACTGTGTGCAGCTTAGAACTTGGTATTTCATGTCGTTGATTCTGGCCGCAGGATACGTTAAGGATGCAGAAATTGCGGTGGATGCTACTTCAATATGGTCTGTTAACTCACCTACTCCCACTACTACTTTTTACTACTACTAAAGTACCTCTCAAGTCTCAACTTGCCGGTGTCTATTTAAAAGTAAAATAGGTAAACGTGGCTGAGAGCCATGGTTGGTAGTTGTGAGATGTGGAAAAGGGGGACGGATGAGAAGTAGTATAATAGAAAAGATTCTTCGTAAATTTGGTCAAAGCACAATTGCTTGTAATATTTTATTTTTGGAGTCTCATTATAGTTGGTTTCAACAATGACATTTTGGAAGAAGAGTTGAAGATAAAATATAAAACATGATTCACGCACGCATATTTAACAAAAAAAAAAATTAAAAACCATTTAATTAAACAATTAAGCATTTCTAAGTAGGGTTAAGCACAAATCAATTAAGGATGAGAAAGGACAAGTAAAATCAGGATTTTAAAGTTTAAGCTATTAGGTCCCTGTGATACATAATTTGAGTACCAAATAGCCAGTAGGTTGAGGTGATTTCTATCATAATCTATAATCTAGTCGGTCAAATTAACAACTCTAATATTTTACTCTTTTCGTCTTAATTTATGTGACATTATTTGATTAGACAAAACGTTTAAGACAAAATATAGACTTTCAAAATTTATAATCTAAAATAAATTTTAGAGATTTATATGACTATAAGTCATTTCATTAATAATAAAATTAAAATTTAAAATTTAATTATTTTAAAATATAAAATATTAATTTTTTCAATAATCTTTAAAGAAAAGTAAGATATATTTATGAGATATCAACTTTGTAGGTAAACAGCAGTAATAATTAACGCATGCATTGTAATTGTTGGTGCTGTTCACTTATTATTGACTGACACAATGTCACAATATGAATTGAAGTGCAAACATAATAGGATGGACGTTCATGTTGTGTATTGGATTCAATGCTGCAATAAGGTATGTCAGTACTTTAATTTTGTTTAGTACAGTACTTACTGACAAATCCTTGATTAATTATAAAACTTATGCAATAAAAAGGAGTAAAGTTTTTTTTTTTTTTTTTGGTAGTGTAAGGGTATCAAATGAACTAGGAGCAGGACATCCAAGAAGAGCAAAGTTCTCAGTGGTGGTGGTCTCAATTACTTCACTTGCAATTGGTGCATTGTTGACACTTTTACTCATCCTTACGAGAAGCCAATACCCACTTTTGTTCACAAATAATGCAAAAGTACAAAGGATGGTGTATGATCTCACTCCTGTATTGGGACTAACCCTCTTTGTCAACACACTCCAACCTACACTCTCTGGTACGTACTGATCTCCCAAAGCTCATTTTTATTTCTACTCGCTTTATAAGGAGTAGATATTAAGAGTGAAAGTGAGTTTATCATTATTAATAAAATTTTATCATAATTTTCAATTTTTGATTCAATTCTTTTTAGTGTTGTTGTTATTTACGAATTATGTATTTCAACTAGGTAGTATATTTTTATCAACAAAAAGTTGAAAGAAGAAAAAAAAAATCAAGAAAATAAATTATTTCCTCTGTCTCAATTTATGTGACATAGTTCAAATTTCGAGAGTCAAAACTTTTTTATTTTGACTGTGATTTGGACACAAAATCTTTAAGTATTTTGAAAAATAATTTACATATTTAGAAACTATATAAAAGTACTAGAAGTCACAATAATTAAAAAATTTAAAATATTTAAATGGCATGCGAATAAATCACTGTCAAAGTTTTTCTTGTTTGACTCTCGAAAGCGAAAAATGTCACATAAATTGAGACATATGAGTATAAAACAAGAGGGAAAAAAGAATAAAAATAAATAATTAACAAGAGAAAATTTTAAAAACTAATGTCTTTGACTACTACTATAAGTGACAACATTAATCTTTATTTTAGATTTTTTGATGATGTTGTTAATAAAATGATAAATGCTACAAATGTGAAACAACAGGGTTGGCAATTGGAGCAGGATGGCAAGAACATGTGGCTTATGTGAACATAGTATGCTATTATGTCATTGGAATCCCTTTGGGTCTCTTCCTTACCTTTTTCATCAACTGCGGTATGCCGGTACTAATCATTTTCCCTCATCTTTTTAATATTTTGATTCTTTGATTTCACTTTTAACCCGTTCATTAATGTGTGGTGGTTATTGATGATTAGATGTACTTATAAGTTTATTTCACTTTTGGTTTTGCAATTTGTTATGACCAAAATTGCGCTTTTCAGGGCATGTGGTATGGGATGATAGTTGGAACTACAGCTTAGACTTGTGTTCTGATTTGGATAGTTGCAAGAACTGATTGGGACAAGGAGGTAATCTACAATATCGTTTGTGGTTTCACTATTTCTCTTAGACCAATTAATCTTTCTTGGTTCTATATCTTTTGCTTGAGGTACTCGAGCTTTTCGATGATCTTTTTAATATTCACAAAGAATAACTGGGATCAGAAATTACAAAATGAAAATGATAAAAACATAACACATTAATGTAATTTTGGGTTAACATGGTACACGAAAGCCATTAATGTGGTATTCTTTCTTTTTGACTCTTCAACCTTCTTGCTGAAAATATGATTTTTCCCCCTCCTCCTCTTAACCTTGATATTATTATTTTATACTATTATAAGAAAAACCCTTTCCGACTCGTTTTATCTGATTATAAACGGAGTCAAGCAATTTTTCTTTTATTACGATTTTTAAGTTCTTTTTAAATATTTTGAATTACTAATTATATATGTTGACTTATATTTTCTCTGCTCCAATTTATATGACATAGTTTTAATTTGGCACAAATTTAACAAAGGAATTTGTTTTTAAAAGCTTATGATATTATAAGTGTCATAATATCCGTAGGCTATCAGACTTTTTATTCTTGTGACTTTAAACATGTAATAACATTTGTGGCTATAAAAACTTTTCATTAAAAGTAAAATGAGAAGTTTAAAGTTAAATTACCGTTTTAAATATAACAATGTGTATGAAACAGATGAAATAGTATTTTTCATGTGATCTTAAATAATCTATGTTTGAGTTTACACCAATTCCTCATAAATATGGACAGATAAGAGTAGTGTCGAATCAAGCTTGAGATTAATCTTTAATCTGGATAAATGCAGGCTTCTGACGCTGGAGATAGAATAAAGCAACTGGGAGGAAACAAAAATGCCAATGTCATTGATGGATACGCCATTAGCTGAGAGTAGACAAAGCAGTATTGGGGAAAAAGTTGCCTTTTATAAGATTTTGATGGTTGAAATTCATAGAATCAATAATCCAACTTTTTCCACTTTTCAATTATTTCTCTCTGTCCCTTGGTAGTGTGATTTATCATTTTTGAAAGCTTTTTGTAACTTAAGTTTTGGTACTTCATTTCCACTTAAAAGGGGAATCAATTCTACTTTCTTCTTGGTGATAATTTCATTACCCTTTTCCCCAACTTTTTGGCCATATATGAAATGGAACAAAATACTTCCTATTATTTGCTGTGGATCTTAAATAAAAGAGGAAAACAAATTTGAGTTCATGCGGCAATAAGTTTTGTTTCGAGCGAAATTAAAGAGCAATATAGATCGGACAACGGAAAACGTCAAAAATGCCTTTGCATTTTTACACAATGCGAAATTGAAGCAAAAATGTCCTCCGTTAATAGTTTATGTAAAATTGAAGCAAAAATATCCTCCGTTAATAGTTTAGTTCAAAAATATCGTTATTGTTACTTAATTGGGTGAAAATGTGTTTTTCTAATAAACGTATTGTTTCTTTTCTTTGTAAACACTTTTTTTTCCTAATAGACATCGAATACTATTTCTACCTAAATTTGCATCGGCATCTATCTTTTAAGTCATTTTCTAAGACGATTCCTTTTCTTCTACGACTATCCAAGTTATAGCAGACCTCGCGATCTTCTTACCAGTGTAGTATTATAATAGACATTTGCGAGTTTTTGAATATACGTGTTTTGATCATGTTCAAGGCCTTATCAGAATGTACTGGAAATTGATTTGTTATTGAGGAAGACTTAGCTTATGGCTGAAATTTAAGGAGACTCCAACAATCATTTCCATTTTCTTTTTATTTTTAGGCCCGTTGGTTGACTTTGACAATAAAATTTAATTAACTTATTTACATATGCCTATTGTCTTTATTCATTCACTAATACCCACTCTATAAAGGACTTTAAGGAAGAGATGCTCTCTCTATCTCAGTCCTTTACCTGCTAGGGTTACAAGAAGCACTTTTTGTCACGACTCAATTTACCTAAGCCGATATGCTCCAACCAAATAGGCGAATCAATTCATGTTAAACCATTTTCATCATTAAGGAACATTATGAAAATATTTAAATCAGTCGAAAGTTATAATAGCATAAACGAAGCATCATACGTGCGAAAATACAAATAAATTCCCAAGAACTAGTGATATGGGTCAAGAGCCTTTAACTAAGAAATAATATAGTAGTCCAAAACCAAATACATGTAGAATGAAATGAGGAAAGATAGAGGGAGGTCCACGATGTGGCAAACCATTAAGTGGCAAACCATTAAGTAGCTCACCCCCAATCTCCACAAGTCGATCGCTCTACACACGATCATGAACATCCTTCCGCAAGGACCGGTATCTGCACAAAAGTTACACCAACTGTAGCATGAGTATAAAATCAATCGTACTCAATAAGCATAATTAACCGACCCTTTCGCTACCAATTATCATAATTATCATGCGGAAGATTTAATAACATAAGCAGTCTCAAAATCGTGTATATAAATAAGTGTGGAATAAATACTACAACATCCCTAAGGAATCTAGTTTGTAACAGTACAAGAGCTACTAAACTCCAAGTTTGAAATAACTATAAGTCTCGTAATGCAAATACTATCTCAGAATACAAGAGAAGACAAGTAATAAGAGGGGAGTCTCCGAGCTGCAACAGTCCATCAAGTAGATCACCCTGGAAACTCAACAAACTGTCCTCGGATCACTCGCAAAGGCCGAAATAGAATCTGAGACGAACTCTGCACTCAGAAAGAGTACGGAAAGGTAGTATCAGTACAAACACTATGTACTGGTAGGTATCATACGCCGACAACAATTAGTTCCACATATATGAAGAAATAAATCAACAAATAGACATGTAAGCAGTCAAATATAGTCACTAAGCACGTTCACGTAAGACTGGTAGTAATATGAATCACAATAGATCTCAGTAGTTTACAGTCGTAGCCTAGATAGACCAAATCTGGTCCCAACAACTCTGCTTCACCAACCTCAAACTAACCAATAGGTGATCTACACCTTCGTCCATACAAAGCTTCAAACGGTGCCATCTTGATGCTAGCCTGATAACTGTTATTATAAGAAATTCAACGAGAGGCAAGTGATCATCCCAATTACCTTTAAAATCTAGGACACATGCTCTCAACATGTCCTCAAGAGTCTGAATGGTACGCTCTGCCTAACCGTTTGTCTGCGGATGAAAATCTGTGCTGAGGTTAACCTTGGTTCCCAATCCCTTCTGAAAGGATTTCCAAAAGTTTGTTATGAACTGAGCACCACGATCTGAAATAATGGACACTGGGTCCCATGCAATTTGACAATCTCATGAATATACAACTTGGCATAGTATTCTGCTGTATCGATGGTTTTAACTGGCAAGAAGTGCGCTGACTTATTAAGCCGGTCATCAATCACCCAAGTAGAGTCATGTCTACGGGATGAACGAGGTAGACTTGTTATGAAGTCCATATTTATCATCTCTCATTTCCAAACAAGAATATCAATATTTTGAATCAACCCACCAGGCTTTTGGTGTTCGAATTTCACTTGTCGGCAATTCAGACACTTAGCCACAAAGTCTGCTACATTTTTTTTTCATGCCTTTCCACCAATAAATTTCCTTAAGGTCATGATACATCTTAGTGGAACCTGACATGATTCTCTCTCTGAGCCCATCTACATCTGGAACACATAACCTGCCTCGGTACCTTAAGGTACCATCATCTTCCCCTTGTTCAAAACCCGTTGTCTTGTGCTTGTGAATCCCCTCTTTCAGCTGTAACATGTAGGGATCACTAAACTGCTTCTCTTTAACTTCAACCACTAAGAAGGAATGAGCTCTGTTCTGAACAACAACAACACCATCTTCGGAGTCCAAGAGTCGAACTCCTAGATTTGCTAAACGGTGAACTTCCTTGGTCATAGTTCTTTTATCTGTCTCAACGTGAGCTAAACTACCCATGGAACGCTGATTAAGAGCATCAACTACAATATTCGCCTTAACTAGATGATAGAGAATATCTACATCATAATCCTTAAGCAATTCGAGCCATCTTCTCTACCTAAGATTTAGCTCCCTTTGCTTGAAGATATACTGCAAGATTTTATGATTGGTAAAAATATCAACATGCGCCCATATAAATAATGACGCCATATCTTAAGTGCAAAAACCACAACTGTCAATTCTAGATCATGAGTCAGGTAATTCTTTTGACGAGTCTTAAGCTAACGAGATGCATAAGCTACAACCTTACCATGCTGCATTAGAACACATCCGAGACCAATTCTCGAAGCATCACAATATACTACGAACCCTTCAGTTCCCTTTGGTAGCGTCAAAACTGGAGCAGAATTCAACCTCTCTTTCAACTCTTCAAAACTTTGCTCACATGCATCTGACCACTGAAACTTAACCTTTTTTTGAGTCAATTTAGTCAATGGAGCTGAAATAGAGGAAAACCCGCCACAAAGCGTCTATAATAACCCGCCAGACCCAAGAAACTTCTTATATCAGAAACTGAAGTGGGTCTGGGCCAATTCTTTATGGCATCAATCTTCTGAGAATCAAATTTCACACCTTCACCTGAAATCACGTGGCCGAGAAATGCCACTAACTTGAGCCAAAATTCACACTTTGAGAATTTAACATTGAGCTCACGATCTTGAAGTGTCAACACTATTCTGAGATGTACTACATGTTCAGCCTCACTACGGGAATATGCCAAAATGTCATCGATGAAAATAATGACGAAGAGATCAATATAGGGCTTGAAGACTATGTTCATAAGGTCCATGAAAGCGGCTGGTGAATTTGTCAACCCAAAAGACATGACAAGAAATTTGAAATGACCATAACAGGTTCTGAAAACGGTCTTAGGAATATCAACTCAGTGCCGGGAAGTAGATCAATTCCAAAGTCTATCTCCCTACCAGAGGAACTCCGGCATGATATTGTGGAAAGACTTCTAGAAATTCATTAACGACTAGTACGGATTGGAGAGTTGGGCTCTGGTTCTTTGAATCCCTGACCCGAACTAAGTGATAGACATACCCCTTGGAAATTATATTTTTGGCCTTAAGATAGGAAATAGATCTAGCCCTAGGTACTACTGAATTACCCTTCCATTCTATGACTGGTTCATTAGGAAATTCAAATCTTAAAATTTTGGTTCTACAACTCACTGTGGCATAACATGAAGCTAACCAATCTATACCCATGATTACATCAAAGTCTACCATCTCTAATTCTGCTAAGTCAGCTATGGTTTTGCGATGATCGACTAAAACTGGGCAACTTCTATAAATATGTCTAGCTATAACTGACTCTCCAACTGGAGTGGGCACTTCAAAGGGTTGACGCAACATTTATAGTTCTATCCCAAATTTCTTAGTAATAAATAGGGTTACATGAGATAAGGTGGATCCTGGATCAATAAGGGAATAAACGTCGAAAGTGAAGACTGTTAGTGTACTTGTGACAATATCTGCACGTGCTTCTGTATCCTGACGACTTGCCTAAGCATACAAGCAGTTTTGACCTCCGCCTGCATTACTAGACTTAGATGCACCATGCCCTGACTGGGCTTGAGAATTATGAGGAGCTACTGAATTTGTGGACCGAGCCACCTTACCTCCGGTACCCTGTCTCACTGATGGACAGTCCCTCTGAAAATGGCCCCGCTGTCTACACCCGTAGTATATATCCATACCCATAGGACACTCCCCTGGATGCCTCTTACCACTCTTGTTGCAAACCAAATTATCATAAGTCTGTTGGCCCACACTAGCCTGAGAATAAGAGTAAGTTGGTCTGAAATTCTGTTTCTTCTGATCATTCCTGAACTTTGGGGCTGGAGCACAGGATACAGATGAAGCGGGTCCTGATGATCTGTGATTGGAGAATTTTCTGCCTCCACCTCCCCATGACTGAAGTTACCTGCAGACCTAGCTCTCTTGTTAAATTCCCTGTCTTTTTCCTTCTGAAGAGCCTCGTCCTCTTTCATTCGGTCCTTAAGACCATGAATAAAGGCAACCATCTTGGTGATAGTCATCTTGTCATTCTGAGCAACAACATTAGCATCACAATACAAGTCAGGTATAAGGCCCTACAAAAATCTTCTAACTATGGCCCTCATGTCAGGAAGCATATACTGAGTAAACTTACACAAGGAAACAAACTTGAGATAATACTCATTCACACTCATACTAGTATGCTTGAGCCTCTTAAATTAATAGGCCTTCGCCTCTCTAACCTCAACCGGCTGGAAGTGATCAATGAAAGCATCAACAAACTCATCCCAAGTTGCTGGAGATGCGTCCTTGATGTGCCATGGATTTGTGGCGCATTCGACGCCTTTTTACTATGAATTTTGGTTGTTTTCAAGTAAGTCTGGGTCATTTTAATGTATTTTTGTGGTGTTTTAGGAAGACGATGGCCCAAAAGCAAAAATGAAGAAAAAAAGGAAAAATTTGCCCAGAAATAAAGATTCGACGGTCTGTTGATCAATCGACTGGCCGTCTTTTGAAGCGTCGATAAGTTCAATTTTCCAGTGATGGCCTACGTTAAAGAGGACAAAGGACGAAGCCATCGACGAAGCGTTGACCTGATCGACATTTCGTCGTTTGTATCGTCAAACATATTTGTCTACCTGAAGAGAGAAAGACGGAAGAATCAACGGAGGGTCGAACTGGTCGGCGGCACCGTCGAATGGACCATAGAAATGAAGAAAACAAAAGACAAAGGCATCGACGGTCCGTCGATCATGCTACCAGGGACAATTTTGCCAATTGCTGATGTACGTTTTTGGAGCCTATTTAAAGAACATTTTAGGTCTTTGTACACATCAGATTCTCCAACATTTAACACTTTTTCCATTGGTTGGTGAGCATTGAATACACCACTTTTGGAGCTTAGTGAAGACAAAAAGATTCCATCCCCACCATCTTTATTACACTTTGTAAGCTTTATGTCTCTAGTATTGCTTACTACTTTTGTGACCAATATGTGTGAGTAGTTTCTTTAATCAAAGTTGTGGACCCAAATGATGGGTGTTATGCAATGGGTGTCTAACATTGTATATATATATATATAATGGGTTGTGACGTGTTTTATTATTTCTCATATTCATTGTTAGTTAGTGGTTGCAAACACTTATTTATGCACAAATCCTAGTTTTGTTTGAAAAGATGAACTAGGGTTTGAGTTGAAATAATATAACAAGGACTCGGGGCGCTAGCCCTCGTTTAATGAACTCACTTAGGGATAAGATGAGTTCTACTTGGCATATTTAATTGGTTTTACTTGTAACTTCTCTATATTTGGAAAATCATGAAAAGAAATACTTTCTAACTATTGAAAAATATTAGAAAGTGCATCAGAGATTAAGTGCATACGAAACCTCGACCCATTAGAAATATATCATATTGATACCCATAGCATAACATCTAATCACAGCGGGGACACAACTTTGGTTCTTTTAATCCAAACAGATTCCAAATACTTCAAAATAGCGAATACAAACCAAAACCCTCTTTCTACACTAGTCGGAATAGAACTAAAGTCTTTAGAGATTAGTGAAATATATGATTAGTATTTATGTCACACTTTATTCCCTGTGGGATTCGACCCCAACCTAGTTGGGTTACTATATCTGACACCGACCGCCTTACGCCATAATTTAGGTGTAATTTGAGGGTATCAATCCTCCCCGTGGGACTGTTCCCACGTCTCATACCAAATATGAGCAACATCTTGCAACTAATAAGCTCTTAACTCTGCTTCCCCTGTTTCCGTAGCATGCATGACACAAAAGACCTTCTCAAGCCCATCGATGAAATTCTGGGGATCTTCCCCTTAATAAACTTTGTGAACACTGGAGGCTTCATGTTCAGAAACTCTTTGATCCTAAAGTTGTTCTTCCCTCCACTAGCTCATGTGCTAGGAGCTGTCTCCTGACGTTGTGCCTGATTAGAAATAATTTGGATGAGCAGCTGGATAGCTCCCCTAACATCTATGTTAGTAGCATTGGGCTGCGGAGTAGCAGTGGGACAGAACTCCCCAGGCCTTTCTATAGCTGGGGGTGCAGTATCTGCTCCAACTCTCTGAGTCTGAGGCTCCGCCTCTAGAGTAACGTTGGTAGAAGCTCTCTGGCTGGTAGCTTTCGTCCTCTTGGAGTACTTTCTCTTTACAGGCATTGTCTGAAATATGCACTACTCACGAGTTAGAAGGATTCCTGAAAGCATAGCTCTAGCTACACGATTTAGAGTATGAAATAAGTGAGACGATTCTAGATGTCTTGGTGGTCAACTATTTATATGTGTGGGGCCCTCACACATATAATATTGAACCCACTGGACATGATTTCAGAGACTCCCTAATACACTTCAACCTAGGATCTGATATCAAGCTTTGTTACGCACCGAACCATGGCTTGAGCACTTGGTGCCTCGTTGCATATAACCGAGCGAACCACATGGCTTGCCAAATCAATATGGGGCATGAGCTGATGGGGAATACAATATAAGACATGGATAGTCTGAATAAAAAATAAAGTTTTATAATGGTAGGTAAAATACTTGTTTGAAACATAATGCGGAAATAGTCTGAAATAACATGAAAATACCAAGCCAAAATGGCTATACGACTCTGAATATCTGACACAACATAACTAACTAGTCTATGAAACCTCTGACATTAGTCTGACTGCTAAACTATTTACCGGGACAAGGCCCCCGGCATGCCTTAACTGCATAACTGAAATAAATGTAATAAGGATAACACCCCGAATAGAATGGGGCTCACCACAAGCTGATACGAGCAAGTCCTAACGTGCCGATCCGTCGTCCTGTAAATCTGCATCGTAAAATGCAGGCCCCCGGGCAAATAAAAAGGGACGTCAGTACACTTGAATTGTACTGGTATGTAAAGCAACTGAACGAAGTAAAGCATGGCACATGAAATAATGAAAATGAAACTGAAACTGTAAACTGAACATGAACATGAATATCATCTGACATGAATATGTATAACATGAATAAAATGTTTTAAGTATATATATATCTATGGGAGAGCATTAGTATAACCGACATGTAACCACCATGTAAACACGTGGCGTTTAATCTCTGCCCGATCAGCTAAGACATCCTGTACCTTACCTGGGTACAAGACCTGAACATGAATATGAATGGATCCAATAACCGCAATGGGTAAACATGAAGGTATCATCTTAGCTAGGCGGAGCGATCCTTATCCTACGCTGGCATACGTAGGTTCAGGCTATCTAAGCCTTCTCGGTAATCTGTGCAACTCCAAAACATAAACATGGATATAGTTGGCTTAGTAGCCCATGAATATATAACTTTCTTGTAAACATGATTCGTGCTTATATTACAACGTGAAGATAATATAACTTGTATGAAAACATGGGGATATGTAGTATTTTCATGAAAATAAGCATAATAGTTCATATCTTGCATGTAAGAACCCATGGAATGCTAAGTATGGGTATTCTATGGATTACGGATAGATTTTCAATCACCAAAAGGGAATATTAAGAATATAATAACGAAATAATAATATAACATGATCATGGAAGAACATGGTGTAGGGAAGAACAATGATGTTCCCACAGGTAGTTGGAAACCCTACATACATGGTAATGCTCCAAACTCGTAGTAAAGGTCTGAACTTGAAGAATTCCAAAAGCTTTAGTCTTGAATCCTTTAAATGGGTTTTCTTGAAAACCCTAGGATAGAAACAATGAATTCTCATTTAATATTCATGAATATATGTTGGAATTCGCTTGGGATGATAAGAATAGACTTACCTTGATGTATTCTAATGGTATGGAGACAAAAACTTCGTGCTTGGGATTTAGGATATGAAAAGTGGGAAATAATACTAAAATCCCGTATTTATACTTTTCACTGAGGCGGAAGAAGTACGGGCATAATGTACAACCCGTACATTATTGTACGTCCCATACATTGTGGACGTACATCATAAGTCAATTTCCAGAAACTATGATTTTGGGTCTGTGAGGTACGTGATGAGAAGTACGTCTAGTACAAATTGCTCTGCCAAGAAGTACGGCCCGTACAATAATGTACGACCTGTACATTCAGGCCGTGCCTGGAATGTCAAATTCCAGTGGTTCTATTTTCTCCCTTGTAATGTACGCACTAAAATTACAGCCCGTACAATTGACGTAACACGTACTATTACCGTTCCAAGGTAAATTTCCAATTCCAATACTCTCTGTCTTGCTTTCTAAGTCCTGAAATCATGAACATAACTTTGTTAGGAGGTATGAGGTGGTACAACCTTTACCATATTGCCACATCAAAGCCCAACTTAACTTTTCACGACCGAATACGAAATCCACTCTCCTACAAATTGCAACCTTATCCTGACGAGCACGTTAGATACCAATTGTTCCCTTTCTATAGCGGAGATTGATCTATCCAAATCCTCTTCCTTATGCCACCGTCCCATAACACAAAAGTACTCTTACTAATATACCATAAGAAATCTTACTTCGCTACACGTTTTCCATAAAAGTCATACTTAATGTCCTTATTCTCAACTTCTCTTCTTTATTACACACCGTCACTATCCCTTTGCCAAATTCGATGATCTTACCAAACTTACACTTGTTCCCGCATATCGATATCTAATACACTGCCACAGCTGAATCGTTGACCTGCCATTAGTACACTCGTGCCACGCAAACCATCATAATACCTTGACGATGTTGAAAATTTTCCCAAACCAATCATACCTTGAACAATTCATTCTTGTTAAGCCACAAATGCACTTCTGCGACTTTTGAGAAACCTAACGCTGACAATATGGAGATCACGCGATCCTCTGTACTATCTCTCCCATTTCTCACCCTCCACAATAAACGAGTCTTAACCACAATCCCACACAACTGAATCCTCAAGCCATAGCTAGAAACTGAACCCGGTCACGTGTCTGAATCAGGATGACACATCTCATACCATACCACACCACATCATAACAAAATCGTTCGCATAAGAATTTAAAAATGAGTTCCCACCATCCGTGAGCGAATAAGACAAAGAAATTCAGATACCAATTGGAGTCGACTAGATACAAATTTGAATGAAGTAGCACGAAAGGAATGAAAGAATTGGAAGTTTCCTAAATGTCCTATAGCCTTTTGCAGATAGGTACGGAGCTCATCGTACCAATCCGCAAGACTCTACTAGACATGCTCTTGTACTTGTAAGACAAAGTAATCTAGGGCTCTGATACCAACTTGTCACGACCCAACTAATTCTATCCAATTAATCATACCAAAATAGCCCCCAAGTTATTTGAGATCCAAAAATGATAACCGAACTTTCAATGTCATTTTCTCTATTCTAACCCGTCAAATTTATCAATGATCATGGTAAGAACATCATTAAAATCTTAAACATACCTTATATGAGCAGCCACCACGAAACCAACATCCCCCAAGTTAAACTTTTAGCTTAAAACGACGGCAATAACTTGTACTACACTTTACTCTTCACGAGCCTCGGAATTCGGGACCTCGAACTTGCTCGATTCTCCACTTTCTCTCTCTCTCTCTAAAAGTTTGTGGACTGATTGATGTGTAAATGAATGAATTTGTATGAATTTAGCCCTTATATATGGGTCTTGGGTCGGTTCCCACCGACCTTGAGTCGGGTTGAGCCGAGCCCACTGCCCAGCTTGACCTTTCTATCTTAAAACGTCTATAACTTTTTATCCCTATGTCTTGTGAAGGCCCACGAACTATGGTTGGAAAGCTAATTCAATTACCTACAACTTTCATATTTGGAGTTATCCCAAATTCCAAAAATAATGATGGGATTATGGCTCCCGAAGTCAGATCACCCGAAAACGTAACTTAAAAGCATCTTTTTGGAGGGCTTACACTTGGATTTGGCTCAAGGGTCCTTCTTGAGTTGTGTTTAACTTCACATATATTTTCCATATAACTTGTCATATGTCCTTTATAAAACTGCCATCATGTGGGCCCCACCTCAGCTTACGGTTACGAGGGTTATATATCTTTTAACGTATCATTCCAATCATACTGTACGAATTCCAAATATCATACTCATGCTATCCTCATGTTAATACAGTAGAATTTCATCCTTTATACTTGTAATATCTGTTTCTCCTTGAGCTCACATTAAGCCGTCTACAGCCTTAGTAACACGAAATTTTCTAGGGTGTAACAATGAGTTTGCGGCCAATATGGCGCCCAGCAAACTGAGTTTGCGGCCGTATATTAGTCCACAAACTCCAGTTTTCGCGAAAACGCATTCTTTTCAATTCGTTTGACCTTCAATCCTTATGAAACCTTCTAGGCACTTGTATAAAACTTCATTAACCATCTAAGGAGCCCTATAACTCCCCCTCAAGGTAATGCTAAGCAATGTATAGCTTAAATAACACGAAATCCACCCCAAAACATCACTCAAGTTCCCAATCCTTCAACAAACTTACTTCCGCCGATTCATTTAAATCTGAAACCTTAAGGTACAGTCTTAAAATTATCAAATGCCCTCCATAACCTTGTAAGGGATTCATATCCAATTTAGGATTGTGTTAGTATACTCTTAATGGAAACGAAATGAAATTTTCAAAGTGTAACACAGGGCCCCGGCATACCCAAGCTATACATAAGAATATACATAGTATCATACCTAAAAGACTAGGCTAGTCCAGAACAAGAGGACTCGCCGACTACCCGCTGATCAAGTGCAACCTACTGAGAAGGTCCTCCAAGCTATTTTTCAGGACCTGCAGCACGAAATGCGGTGCCCCAGGCAATGGGACGTCAGTACGGATAAAAGTACTGAGTGTGTAAGGTAGGAAAGCATAAATAAGGGCATTAATGTAAGAAGGGATAATGGAGATACAACCTGTAACATCTGAATGCCTTTGAAGGTGATATATATATATATATATATATATATAAAGGGAAGTAATGTAAGGAGGGATATAGGAGATACAACCTGTAACATCTGAATGGCTCGAAGGGCGACTGACATGTAATGCAATGATACATATATGCATATATATACACATATATATGTACAAACTTTTAAAAAACATACGCCTTTGTGGCCATCATCATCATATCGTACCCGACCATAATGAGGCTCGATGGAAACGTACCCGGCCATGTGAGGCTCGGTGGTCATACCCAACTGATCAGTTGTTGCACAATAGGTGACGTACCCGACCGACTATATTGCAATGATATATCTATATATCTATATATATATATATATATATATATATATATTATAGATAGATACATACATACATATACAATAAGTGACGTACCCAGCCGACTATAGCACGGCTCAGTGTAGTAAAATAGATACTTATACATATACATAATGCATGCTCGACTCATAACTGACATGCTGGGATTTTCAGAGTGACATAAGGTCGGTAACCTTGGAGTACGTTATTACAGCTGACACATCTTCATGAAGCTTATAAGGATCAGGAAACACTAAGAACATTTGACAATGTGAGAATAAGAGAATTAACATCAATCTCTATAGTTCCATAAGAAGTGAAACAAGGTAAGAACTTCTAGCTTCTAAGATGTCACGACCCAATTCCACACTTAGTCGCGTGGGCACCTACCTTTTCCACCTCGGTAAGCGAACCCATATCCCAACTGTCTTAAAATCATGAATAAATAAGCAAATGAGAGGAAGAGATAGAAATACATAAGTCTAACATATAAATTGATAAATAATGCGGAAATACATCATAACCACCCCAGTCTCTATCTAGTCATACAAGAGCATCTAAGTAGAATCTACAAATCTGGAAGTAACAATAATACATCAATAGTCTCAATATGTCTCGGAATATCAAGTAAGACATAAATAAAATAAGAATCATCAAGGCAGAGGACGTCCGCTCACCCTGTAAGAGAGGACGTCCTCGTGCTCACTCTGTAAGAGCGGACGTCCTCGTGCTCACCCTGTAAGACTCTAAACTGCAACCCTCGAACTGCTATCAACTGCGAGAAGCAGAGGTCGATCCCACCTAGAACACTGCATTCATAAAAGAATGCAGCAAGTGCAGGTCAGTACAAACAACAAATACTGGTAGGTACCATAGGCTGACTAAGACTAGCTAACATATATCAAGGCAATAAAGTAAGATAAATAAGTAAATCAACAAGGAATAAGTCAATCACGAGCCAGTAACCAAGTACAAGTCATCACCTATGTTATAGCATCTAAACCCAACTGTGCCAAGTCTCAGTACATCTGATCTGAATCCGTAAATCACAATCATCATAAGAATAACACAACTAGCAATATCCATAATGCCTACTCAATATGCCATAGTAGAATCACTATCATCGTCTCAACCGATAACAAGTAAGGTGCTACAATATTATAATCAAGATATATCACTAGTCACCAATATTTACTATTTCCACGTGGCATCTAGCCAACAATAATAGAACAATATGAGTCACAACATAAAGAGGTGGCTAGCCCCAAATCACACAACAGAGCCCAACCTAAGGCAATATCAAACCTAACTTCATACCCGAAGGCTTACATGCATTCTCCGACAATATCATCTAAATATATGCTTCGTCAATCGAAGTCTCACCATAAGGCAAATCGTAACCTACCTGGAAGGCCGAACAACAAGGTCTCCAACAATCACACCTTATTCTTTCCTTTCCTTTGAGCCTCGAGAGTAAGAAATTCTAAGAATATTCGAATCATGCAATTAGAATCAAAGAAGACCATCAATCAAACCCTACTTATATTCAAGACCCAAACCTATTGAATGGGTTTTATGAACTAGAAGGGTGGAAGTAGGAATCTAAAGGTTCCAACATGAAATTAACACCCTAGGTGATCAATTCCCATCAATATCAAGCTAGAGTAACCAACAATTTACTCAAGTTCGGATTCTAGGAAAAAACCCCAAATTTAGGTATAAACCCTAACTTCCAATCCCATAATTTAGCCACTAATTAGGAAGAAATCATGCAATTATAGGTTCTATTCATCAATTCGATGCTTAATGAAGCTAACCCAACAATAAATCAAGATTACAAACTTTAGAAGAAGAACTCAATGAACCCTCCTTTAATTCTTGAACTCTTAGTAAACTAGCATGATAATGGAATCCTAAGGTGATAATAAAATCATGGAATAGGAAAGAAGATAGAAGGACTTACCACCAAGATTTCCCCCCAAGAATCACCTTGAAATGCTCCCAATAACTCGATTTCGGAGATAGAAATGAATGAGGAACTTACGGCTTTTAGCACTTCATTTAATCAAATTAACTGCCCGTCGCCCGCTTCCGCGACCATTATACCGCTTTAGCGGCACCGCTTCGGCGGTCACAAGACAGCTACAACGGTCATGCCTAAAGCACACAGGTCGCTTCAGCGGTAGGGTGACCGCTAAAGCAGTACCGCTGCCGAGGTGCTGGTGCCGCCAAAGTGGGCACAAGACACCAGAAATCCTAAGTTTTCACATTCTTAACCCGAATTTCGAACTATATCCGGAGGCCATCTGCTCACATACCCTATACGCAGACATACATAAAAATATGCTACGAACTCACTCGTGACCTCAAAATTCCCAACGGAGGTCTTGTTGGCCGAGTTAACCTCTAATATCTCAATATCAACTTCACAACCCAAGTCTTAAAATGCACCTGAGTGCATTGGAAACTGAACAAGATATACAAACAAGTTCTAAAAGACCATCTGGACCTCTCGAAATTAACGGATTTTCGAAAAAAATCCGTTTACCCAAAAGTCAACTTTGAGTCAATTCGTTTTCGCTTAGAGCACATTTTTTCCAAAGTCACCCAAATCATATCCAAAAACCTCAAGAAGCATGTCAACGGTCCCCTCGTATCAAATGTGAGCTAAACAAGCTCGGGAAAGGGTTAAAAGTGCCAGAAAAACTATAACGACCAATCAGGTAGTTACATAAGAGTAGAGTATCTTTGGGAACTTGTCCATTTACGTTACGTACTGTCGGAGTTGTACAAAAAAAAAGGAATAGCCTCACATACCTCTTTAGTATTCACAGCAACCCTTACTTCACAACTTGTTCAGCGTCCGAACCTTATATCGAAAGATACGCCCTTTGTTAGGCTAAGCATACACTTGTATATCTGGTGTATATTAGGTATATTTGGGTGACAATTGGAGCTATAATGATTTGAGCAGCATTACCCTATTTCTTTAACTTCCCACAAGTACAAGACAGTCATAATAGTAGCCGAAACAAATAATAACTTTATAATAGGTTCTTCAAACAACCCAGCAATTCAATGAGCGGCAAGCTCGATTTACAATTAAAAAGGTATATCTTAAACTCCTTTTCTTTATTCATGAACATGTCAATAACAAAAAAACAACATACTCGGGTTATTTCATCAATTTCCAGCCCATAAAATAACTCAAAACAACCACCACATAGTCCACATGATAATAACAACATCAACTACAATTTTTGACATAAATTCTATACTTTCTCATCTAGTTACTTAGCTACCACTTGAATAAAATAAAATACACCTAGGCGAGGAGAATTCTTACCTTATATTCTAAGAACTACTATTCTTCCACCTTATTTCATGTAACAACCCATTTGATCGTTATGATGTTTGTCGACAACTCTTACCGGTGTTGGTTTTCTCCCAACTTTTATTGAGCGTAGTGAACTTCTGAAAATCGTATGATGAGTCATTCGATGCGTTGGGTAAGATTCTGGCTGCGAGTTTCAGTCCAAAGTTTTTATACGCACGAGTTACTTGGTGTATTTCGTACCTGCTTCGAAAATTCCACGTGATCGGGTAAGTTTGTAATGTATAATCAGAATAATGTCTTTTGTCTGTTCAAGTCTGGAAGGTCTTGTAGATGTCGCAGAATGTCAAAAATTGGAAGACTAGACCTTCCTCGGATCCTACAGCCATAGTCTCGCAGAGGTGAGACTGGGCTCGCAGGAGCGCGCCTGCCGCAGCGAGCAATGGTCCCACCCCCGCAGAACCTAGACTAAAAGATTAAGCTCGTAGGTGCGAGCGGACTGCCCACCATGGCGAGTCCACACTTGCGAAGATCGATGTGCAGTAGCAAAACTCGCTGAAAGACCTAGAAATAAATACCCACTTCGTCTTAGCTCGTCCCATTTGGACATTTTGGTGAGGGGAGCTTGACCTAGAGCAGCTTGGGGAGATGGAGACCTATACCCTTGCAATGGTAAGTCTTAAACTCTCACTCTTGACTTTATATCATTCTTTAGAAAGCTTCTATGGTGGTTTCCTTGTTGGATAAGAATGGTGTGACTACACACTTCATAAAAGCCAAAATCCCTTTGTCATATCTTCCCTAAATAAACCCTATTGGTTGTCACGACCCAATTTTACTAAGTCGCGCGAGCACCTACCATTCCCGACCTCGGTAGGCGAACCCTTTCCTTAACAAGCATATGACTAGAAATGTGGAACAACAGTGCAAATTACTATAAATCTCAATATCATTTAAAAAATAAATAAGTGTGAAAGACATTACAATCCCCAAAGAACTGGTCTGACTTGTACAAGAGCAACTACAAGAATGTCTAATACATAAGTCTGAAAGTTAAATAAATGGTTGTCCGAATGATGGAATATAAAGACAGGATAGATGAACCTCCGGGCAGTGACTAGTTAGATGCTCACCCTAGATACTCGCAAGCCAGGCCTCAGAATTTAGCTTTGAGAAGTAGGAGCAGAATCTGTCTCAAACTCTACGCCCCGAAAAGAAGTGTAGCAAGGTAGCATCAGTACAAACAACACGTATAGAATAGGCATCATAGGCCGACAACAGTTAGTGAACATGTATAAGGAAAGAGACAGTAGAATAGACATGCTCACAATCAGATATAAGGCATAAACACATATCCAAGAATAACAATTCAGGTATCGAAACATCCAAGAAGACCTCAGTGAATTATATATATAACAAGCCTATAGTGAAGCATCTAAACTCAGGTCCTGCCAAGATTTCCGCAATTTCTCAGAATAATCAAACACTAGTACCACCTATAATATTATCCGAAACCTCAAGTCCTATCCTAGAAGAAAGCCTCTACTCCTCGAATCCATCATTCCTCAAGTATATACTAATCAAGCCCAAGACGATCGCAAATCAGGAACCAAATAGGAAATCAATGTTCACGAACATATGGTACAAATAATAATCACAAACAGAAATTAGGGGTATGAGTGGATGAAGTATGAATTAAATTAATGCAATGACATACACATGCTCCGGGAGGATGATGTCCACCATCCAACAGTCATGACCCATGGGAAACTGCTAAGTCCATATACCGTCATTCCGTATCACACAACCTAGAATGACTCATCCATCCTGATACACACATGCTCCGGGGGGACGATGTCCACCGTCCGACAGTCATGACCTATGGGGAACCGCTAAGTCCATGTACCGTCCGATACGCTCAAATTACACCTATAAATGATATAACGCGGACGTTGTCAAATATAGTAACCCAACAAGGTTGGGGTCGAATCCCACAGGGAATATGGTGTGAAAAGGGTACTAAAGTCGTAGATGCTAAGTTCTAGGTCTAATGTCTTAATCCGATAATTTGTGTAAAAGTTGGTTTTTCTATGACTAGTTGCTAAATTATTGCTTTGGTGAATATTTATGGTAAAAGAAACTAAGGTTGTGTCCCTGTCAGATAGAGTGTATAATCATGGGTATTGATCTTGATATACTTGTAATGGATCATTATATGAATGCACTTAATCTCTATGTGAATCTCTACTATTTCCCAATAAATAAAGATTATATCTTTCTATGATTTTTCCCAAATATAAGAAAGTGATTATGAAGAACGATTAATCATGCCAAGTAAATTCCTCTTATTCCTAAGTGAATTTATTAAACAAAGTTTAAAGCTTTGAGTTCTTGTAAATTATTCTTACCAACCCTAATTATTTTTCCAAATAAATTTAGGGTTTATGGCTTTAATCAATGTTTGCAACCATTAATTATGAATGAAGAATGAAGAATAATTAAACCCTAATAATCCATTATTTGTATATCAATCACAAACCCAATCACAAAACACCCATCATTGGGTTCACAACCCTAGTAAGGGAATTTAGCTATTCATGACCAAGAACAAGAAATAGAAAATTGAAGAATTCATAATTGCTTACTTTGAAAGAAAAGATGAATTGATAATACTTGAATTGATGTTTGAATCTTCAAAAACTAGAGAGTATTTGATGTTCTAAGTCAAGAGACAAAAAAAATATAATAACTGATGTCTATTAAAAACCCTACAAAGGCTATTTATAGGTTTTGGAATTACAGAAGTTTCAGATTTGCACTTTAGTCCCGTCATGGCGAAATATGGTCCGTAAATCACTTTACGGACCGTAAAATTGGTTTACGCCCAAGTTGGCTGCTCAGTTGTGTGCAACTTCCCCTTTTGAAATACGGACCGTAAAGTAGTTTACGGTCCGTAAACTGCATGGTCATAATTCAACATCCAATACTTCAACTTTCTGCCAGATGCTCAACTGGTTAAATACGTGATGGAATACGGACCGTAAACTGAAATACGGTCCGTAAACCTAGCTCGTAAACCACCATCTTCTCAGCTTGACTTTCTGGTTATGTTATCCTTAAACACGACCATGGAATACGGCCCGTATTGTAGAATACGGACCGTAAACTTCAATTTACGACCTGGTTCTGCACTTCAACTGTGATTGTGCCGAATCTGTTCCTTTACCTGAAAAACACTAAAAACCACGTAAAATCACATAGGCTTGCTTAAAAACAAGTAAAACTTAGAGTCAAAAAGCATCGATTGTGGCGTAAAACCACGCCACATCAACACCCCCAACTTAAAGTATTTGCTTGTCCTCAAGCAGGCCATACCACACAACGACTCAATCTAACACTTAGATATCATAAAATAACAATGTCTACATCGGTTTTGACTTGGAACTTTTGGCATGCATGTTTCCTTCCAACTGACCACCCCAACTGTAATTTGTAAAGCAATATACACACTTGAAGACCGTTATGACTAACCATGAAACTTCTATACATGCCATCACATTATCGACCTGCTTTTGTGCACACAGACGCTACTTTCGGCAGTCACTTTATTTTGTTCAATTCTCATCCTTAGGCCCTCACATAAACCAAAGAATGTCCCAACACACATATATACAATAAGAATGGGATGAAGATGAAATAGAAAAGAAAACACTCGCACTCGCAAACAAATTCATATCTACACATGCAAATACCATAGGCTTGCCCTTATTTTCTATGTTTCCATCCTAGGCTCGTTCGGTTGTGATCATATTAGGACTTGTTCCGGCTTGTAACGTAGGCTTAGGGACGGGTAGGATACTCTTTGGGTATTAGTGACTCACCCTCCTTGACACTACAACATCTCTTTACCTTGATTCGCCTTTTTTCTTTCCAACCCCTTTTATTTTATTTCACATTTTTCGACCTCGATGTGGTTTTATTCTTATCCAGCTAGCAATTCTTTTTGTGTTTAAATTTTCTGATTTTTTTTTTGTGAACTACCACATCGACTCTCTGTTAGCAAATTCCACCACCCCCAACTTTTGTTCTCAACATCCACTTCACATTTGATTCACCCCCAACTTAGGCGCTTGGCCTCGTCTATCTAGTAGCATCAAGGAGGGAACGGATGCGAAGATGGTTAAATTACACAACAGGTGAGGTTTCATTCGGCTAACCAAGAAAAAGGTCAAAAAGGCTCGAACAGGGACACTAGTGATATTTTCAGCTTTTGGAGAGACTTATTTAGGCACAGTGACTTTTGACAAAGAAAGCCTAAGATCATTTCACAACCAAACTAACCTTCGTATTTCAACAAGACCAACCAGGCAAGTTCTAGATTATACATGCGTAAACAGAATTAAACTAACGACTCACCCTCACATCGGCATAAGGACAATCATCTTTACACTTGTGACTCCTAAGCAAGCATTCCTTACACACAACACCCCAATAATCACAATGTCATATAAAGAATCAATCATGTCAGACAATAACTGATCTAAGTATGCATTTTTCAAAAATTCTGAGGGGTCCAAATTTTCAACAAGCTACAACACATGCCATCAGTTACAAAGTAACACCAAATAAGTCAAAATTATTCTATTCAACCTAAGAAACATCCTAAACATGCCAGTTTCAACAAAATAAAACCCCCCTCAGGAAAAGAACTCTGGCAAAGAAAAGCCGAGGGGGTTCCTAAACACATATTTACACTATTCTACTATCAATTACTCCCACCCCCAACTCAAGAATCAAGCACTGTCTCAGTGCTCCAGTCATAAGAACGAGGGAAAGGAAATGATACCTTGGTGCTGGGAGCACCTCATGACTGGCCTGCCACATCTGGCGGTTGACTGGAGGACTCTCCTGGTTGGCGCTGCGGCTCAACTAGTGACTGAAAGATCGCCTGCTGCAGGTCCTCCTTTTCACTCCTCTTTAATCTCCTAGCCAACTCCTCCGGGTCCTCGGATGAGGCAAGGACCCTTTTTCCAGTATTTCGAACAGATGGTTCGGCCTTTTCCGTCTCCTCCTCAGAATCCAGCAAGTCCAGCACCTTGAATGTGGTAGGCAAAATGGGCTGTGGTGCTAGTGCTGGTTTGGCTATCATCCCGTGCCCCTTGAGTGTTTCAAGCTCCTTTCTCAGCTTCTCCAACTCACTCCTCAAGGAACTAGACTCCCCTCCGGGTGCGGTCTGCTCTCGAGTCAACAATCTCGCCTCAAAGCTGTCAAGCCTAGCCTGATACACCTCGTGCTTTTTCTAAAACTCAGCACGGATCTCTGTGGTCACCTCAGTAACTAGCTGCTGCACTATTTTCCTCACCGTCGGCCTGAATTATAGCAATATTTTGTCTACTTGCCTTTCGGTCTGCACCGCTTTAATTGCAATCTGGTTGTAGTTAGCAGGACTGAAGTGCAGCAATTCCAGCTCTGGATCAGCAGGCTCGGCTGTCGCAGCAGCAGTGGCGGACCCCGAAGGATGATCCTGTGTGGCCGGAAGTGGTGGTGGAGGTCTTGCCTCAGAATTACCAAGTGTGGAAGCGGCCTCCTGTGCATGGACAGTACCAGAAACACCTGTCGTGGGAACCTCAGGCCCAGTAGTAGCAGCACCAAACTCGGACCCTACTGGATCAATCCCATAAGCACGGCTCGGACTCAACTCTAACTGAGTGTCGTCGTCATCACCGGACTGATCTGCCTCCCGGTCCTTTTTGCTTACCGGCTTGTTTTTCCTCCAATCCCCTACATGTGCGGCTGTAATGGTACCGTCCCACTCTGGAAGCGAAATTATTCTTTCCCGTCGACACAATGCCGTGATAAGGCACGGAAAGACCATGTTCTGGTTGGGCTTGTGTGCCCGGACATGCAGCTCCTCAGCTATCAATTCCCCAATATCTATCGGGTATCTCGACATGAAGGAGGCAATAATGACTGCCTGATTGGTGGAAAGGGTATTATCTGCCTCTGTTGGAGTGATCCGATACCGCAGCAAAGTCCACTAAAATTTTGCCTCTGTGGACAAATAACTTTTAGTGATCTTTACCTTCCCATCGTTAGTCCATTTCTGCTCATGTGGCTCAGATGTGATAAGTGCTGCAGTCCATTCCCTGACGGATTTGTTGTCCTTCCTGTCTCGTTTGTCTAAGAACAGGCTCAGATCAGTGGGAGCCACAAAGTCATCACCAAACAAGACCCTGTTGATGGCTTTGGCGGATATATCAACCAGGGAGTTCCGGACCGTCACATTTTCCAGCATTGGGATCTGATGCCAGGCAAGACTTGGCTTTTTCATCGACCTCAAGACGGCCCCATAGGATGCATAGAACTCCCGCACAATATGCGGAGCATATTCTCCCGGCTCATGAGTGAATGCATCTAATTTGTATCCTTTGATGGTATCATCCAGCTGTGGGTGAGCTGAAATACCCTAAAAGATCAGCCGTCGTTCTTCAAATATTTTCCTCGACGGCTGCCCACCATTCTCAGAGCCGGCCATCCCTTGGTCATACAACTCCTTTGAACCCTTTACCGAGAACTGCAGCTTCTCTTCATCTAACTGTTTGGTCCTTACGACCAGCTTGCGACCCTTAGGCGGCGTTCCATCAACCGGATCACTGCCCTCACTCAACCCTGCTGAATCACTCTCTGGTGGAGTTTGGGTGGTAGCTCCCCTGCTTGATGCTTCCGCGTCGGAATCCCCCTCTTCAGACTGGGAGGCTTCCGACGTGGATTTGGACGGGGTCATAGGTGAGGGCTGTGATGTGGTTGCCGCTTTGTCTTGGGTGGGGGGCCCCCCTGACTTTTGGTGGTGGTATCACCTCGGCGTACTCGGATCCTGACTGTTCCCCCTCCGAATTGGAAGGTTCATCCATCAATCTTGAATCCGAGCGCGCTTTCCTTTTCTTGTCCGTGCCTGGGGACCCCGCTTTGCTTGCTTTCTTTTTCTGACCCATTCCTGCAAAAGACACCACATATTAGTTACCATGGAACATCCAACCAAAAATAAGATAGTTTGACTGTGCACAACATATATATTCTGTCTGTGGTCGTAAACACAAAAGACGGACCGTAAACTGGTTTACGGTCCGTCAAGTACGATCGTAAACTGAGCATTTGTAGTGGATAAAATTATGTCCTAATCTATAAGCTTAAATACGGACCGTAAACTGAAATACGGTCTGTAAAGTTAGATCGTAAACTGGGATTCCTTTTGGATACCATTCTGTCCACTCGAAGATGCTTAAATACGGACCGTAAAGTGAATTACGGTCCGTAAAGTGCAGTCGTAATTCGTACCACAGATATATATATATATATATATATATATATATATATATGTTGATTCCAAATTCCATTCCACATCTTGGTCTCACATTGTGTTCGAGGATTTGGGTTACTCAGACTTCACCCATTTTCTACCAATTTTGAGTAATTCCTACAAGAGTTAAGTTATTGGTGGGCAGACCAAAACTTCAAATATTGAAATTTAAAGTATGGAATGCCCTCCATCCCATTTGGGTGTGATTAACAATTACCCACGAGTATTGTTCTAAATACGGTCCGTAAATTGATTTACGGCTCGTATTTAGAGATGTTATATCGGGCAGTACACTGTATTGTCTCATGTTAGTTTACGTCCAGGTTTACGGACCGTATTGTGAAATACGGTCCGTCCTACGTGGTCGTAAACCAACATGTTACATTACAGTGCTCACTGTTTTGCAGCATTGTTAAATACGCCCTGTGGTACGAGCCGTATTGTGAAATACGGTCTGTATACTTCAGGCGTCTTTTGCAATGTTGCAGAACAGTGTCTGACAACTGAACTTACCTGCATCTCAGCAGAATTTTTCTGTCATATATTCCTGCACCAAAACAACCATTACCCTATATGTACGAAGAACAACAAAGAAAAATAAACATTACACTTGGGTTGCCTCCCAAGAAGCGCTTGATTTAACATCGCGGCACGACGGTGGTGACCAATCACTCCTTATCTTGGTACACCAGATCATTGTTCGTTCCGAGGTGTTTCAACCTGTAGCGATCAACAACCCTCTCCTCCGAAACCATTCCGTGGTAGTGCTTCAATCTCTACCCATTCACCTTAAATGTCCGAGTACCATCTCCGAACTTCAATTCAACCGCGCCATGGGGTGAGGCACCTACCACCTCAAACGGACCAGACCACCTGGATTTAAGCTTACCCGGTAGCAACTTCAGCCGAGAGTTAAACAGTAATACAGAGTCGCCCTTGTAGAACTCTCGCTTCAGAATTTTCTTGTCATGGTATTGCTTCATCCTTTCTTTATAAAGGGCTGCACTCTCATACGCCTGGTACCGAAATTCATCCATCTCATTTAATTGGAACAACCGCAGCTTGGTTGCTTCCTCCCAGTCCATGTTCAGCTTCTTCAGCGCCCACATAGCTTTGTGTTCAAGTTCAACCGGCAAGTGACAAGCTTTCCCGAATACAAGCTTGAAGGGTGAAGTTCCAATTGGAGTCTTGAAAACAGTCCGGTATGCCCATAGAGCATCATCGAGCTTGCGGGCCCAATCCGTTCTATTGGCATTCACTGTCTTTGCTAGAATACTTTTGATCTCCCTATTGGACACTTTAACCTGTCCACTTGTCTGAGGGTGATAAGGCGTTTCCACCCTATGCTTTACACCATATTTCTCCATCAGTCCCGCGAACGCTTTATTGCAAAACTGGGATCCACCATCGCTGATTATCGCCCTCGGAGTACCAAAACGAGTAAATATGTTCTTCTTAAGGAACCCCATAACACTCTTGGCCTCATTATTGGGTAAAGCCACCGCTTCTACCCATTTTGACACATAATCCACAACTACCAAGATGTATTTCATTCCACCAGAACTCACAAAAGGTCCCATAAAGTCAATCCCCCAGACATCAAATACTTCCACCTCCATAACAAAATTCATAGGCATCTCTTGCCTTCTGCCGATATTCCCTTGCCTTTGACATTGATCACAGGACCGCACCAAAAGATTAGCATCATGAAAATAGTCGGCCAGTAATACCCGCACTCAAGTACCTTGGCTGCAGTCTGGTTTCCACTATGATGACCCCCAACAGGAGAGTCATGGCATGCCTTTAGAATTGCCATAACTTCACTTTCTGGAACACAACGCCGAATGATGTTATCAGCGCATGTTCGGAACAAATAAGGCTCGTCCCAATAGTACTGCCGAGTATCCCGCAAGAATTTCTTCTTTTGATAAGTTTTGATATCATCGGGAACTATACCTGTCACCAAATAATTGGCAATATCGGCATACCAAGGTGGTACCTCCATCGACACTGCCAACACTCTTTCATCTGGAAAAGCATCATCGAGATCAAGTTCATCAGAAGGTCTCCCAGCTTCTTCAAGCTGAGAGAGATGGTCAGCCACATGGTTTTCAGTACCCTTTCGGTCTTTTACCTCGAAATCGAACTCTTGCAGCAATAGCACCCATCTGATCAGCCGTGGCTTTGCTTCCTTCTTTGCCATGAGGTATCTCAAGGCTGCATGATCAGTATAAACCACAACTTTGGACACCAACAAGTAAGCCCAAAATTTTTCGAAGGCAAACACAATGGCAAACAGCTCTTGCTCTGTCACTGTGTAATTCATTTGTGCAGCATTCAGCGTTCTACTTGCATAATAGATCGGGTGCATAATTTTATTGTGCCTCTGCCCAAGCACTGCACCTATTGCAAAACCACTAGCATCACACATCAGTTCAAATGGTAGGGACCAGTCAGGAGCAACAATAATAGGAGCCGTAGTGAGACGCTCTTTTAATTCCTCAAACGCCTTCTGGCACTTTTCATCAAACACAAATTTAGCCTCTTTTTCAAGAAGCTTGCACAAGGGATTTGTAACTTTAGAGAAATCTTTGATGAAGCGCCTGTAGAACCCAGCATGTCCCAAGAAACTTCGGACACCTTTGACTGAGATAGGTGGAGGAAGCTTTGAAATCACATCAATTTTTGCTTGATCGATCTCGATCGATCCCCTTTTCAGAGATTTTGTGACCGAGGACGATTCCTTCCTTCACCATAAAATGGCATTTCTCCCAATTCAGCACCAGATTGGTCTCCTCACACCTTTTCAGCACTTGGCCCAGATGGCCAAGACAATATTCAAATGAGTCACCCACCACGGAAAAATCATCCATGAACACCTCCAAGAAATCCTCCACCATGTCAGAGAAAATTGACATCATGCACCTCTGAAAGGTGGCTGGTGCATTACACAACCCAAAAGGCATCCGGCTAAATGCAAATGTCCCATAAGGACAAGTGAAAGTGGTCTTCTCCTGATCTTCCAGAGCAATGTTTATCTGGTTGTAGCCCGAATACCCATCGAGGAAACAATAGTAAGAACGCCCTGCTAACCTGTCAAGCATCTGATCAATGAAGGGCATAGGAAAGTGGTCCTTGCAAGTGGTTGTATTGAGCTTGCGGTAATCCATGCAAACTCTCCATCCGGTGACAGTTCTGGTCGGGATCAACTCATTCTTGGCATTCGGCACAACAGTGATACCGCCCTTCTTAGGAACACATTGGACCGGGCTCACCCATTTACTATCAGCAACGGGAAAACCACACCTGCATCTAGCCATTTGATGATCTCTTTCTTGACTACCTCTTGCATATTCTCGTTTAGTCGCCTCTGATGCTCTACATTGGGTTTGCTGCCCTCCTCCAACTTAATTTTGTGCTCACAGATTCCAGATGGGATACCTCGAATATCTGCTATGGTCCAACCAATAGCACGCCTATACTCCCTCAACACCTTCAAAAGCTGCATACTCTGCTCCTCAGTCAATAAGGCTGAAACAATCACCGGTAATGTATTGTCGGGACCAAGGAACACATATTTCAGGTGAGATGGGAGTTGCTTAAGTTCCAACTTAGGCGGCTCAATGATTGAAGGCTTTGCTGGAGGAGTTGTTCTATTCTCGAGATCGAGACTCAGCTTCTTTGGGCGGTATGTGTATGAGCCCAACCCAACAAGTGAATTTACTGTCTCCTCATAACCTTCCATGTCTTCAGCATCGAAATTCATCAAAGTACCAGCCAAAGCCTCACCCAAACTCTCTTCTTACATTTTGAACTCCACTGCTTCATCAACAACATCGACTGAATCAATTACCGAGATACTCTCGTAAGCACTTGGTAACTTCATCCCTTTGCTAGCCTGAAAGGTCACTTTTCATTGTTGACTCGAAACTTTATTTCATTTTTCTCAGAATCCATCAGCGCCCTCCCTGTATCAAGGAAAGGTCTCCCCAAAACGATAGGAATGTCTCGATCAACAGCGCAGTCAAGAATCACAAAATCAGCGGGCAACAAAAATTCCCCAACCCGCACAATCACATCATCAACCACCCCAACAGGTCTTTTGATAGACCTATCAGCCATCTGCAACCTCATCGTAGTCGGTCTTGGCATCCCCAAACTTGATTGTTTATATATAGCAAGAGGCATCAAATTTATACTCACCCCATTATCACACAAAGCGCGAGCAAAATCGTGGTACCCAATAGAACAAGGAATGGTGAACGCCCCAGGATCTCCCTTTTTCTGCACAGTTGTAGTTGAAATGATGGAACTCACAGTGTGAGTCAAACTCACGGTGTCATGCTGCACCGTTTTCTTCTTGGTCAGCAACTCCTTCAGATATTTTGCAAAATCGAGCATCTCCTTGACAGCTTCCAAGAAGGGAAAATTCAGAGATAACTGCTTCAGCTGATCATAAAACTTCTCAAACTTAGCATCTTCATTCTTCTTTACCAACCTCTGAGGAAAAGGAGGTTTAGATTTGAAGAGCTGTGTCAAAGGGCGAAGAGCCCCTTTTACAGCCTGCTTGCTAGTGTCATCAGCTTCTCTCACCATCTCTGGAATATCAGCAACCTTCTTGTCAGCAGGGATCTCATCAGCAATAATAGGTGCGTCAGACTGCACCTCATTCTCTTCATCTATCGGCTCAAGATCAATCACCTCTTCAGCAGCTCTCTGTATTGTTTTGCCACTTCTAGTAGTAATGGCAAACACATTGTTTAAACCGTCTCCCCCATTCTTCGGATTTGGGATGGTGTCACTTGGAAGTCCTCCCTTTTTCGGATGGTTCTGCTCTCTAGAAATATCCCTCATCTGTGACTCAAGCTTCTGAATAGTCGTTGTAAGAGAACCCACTTTTTCTGTCAACCCAGATAAAGTCCTCTCAGACTTCGATTGATTTGCCAGAATCTTCTCAAGCATTGCTTCAACTTTCGAACTACCCTGCTCTGATGATTGCCCTTTCGGTGGTATATAAGGGTTGGAACTCTTGTTCCCAAAATTGTTGTTGTTGTTGTAGCTCCCTTGGTTCGCACCACCATAGTTATTGTTGTAGTTCCCAGAGTTGTTGTAAGCACCTTGACCTTGCTGAGGTCTCCATTGATTCTGATTCTGATTCTGATAGCCACCCTGGTAATTCTGCCTTTGATAACCCCCTTGAGAGTTATTAACATAGTTAGCATCTTCAACCTGCATAGGTGGCCCATCCAGGAACGGACCATCTGGAGCATGGTACATCCCTTTTGGCAAAACTGCATCTTCCTCACAAACATTTACATTCTTGATTTGAGACTCATCAAACTTCTTTGTCAGTAAGGAAATATTTGTTGCAAGTTCTGCCAATGTTTGCTGGGTGTCCTGATTCTCCTTCACTATATTCTGGAGCATAGCACTACCATACGGTACCACATCAGCATTGTTCGAGTGCCAAGCCTGATTATGAGTTGTCAGCTTGTTAAGTATTATGGTCACTTGTCGGAAGGTCTTGTTCATAAAACACCCATCAGCTGCATTGTTAGCTACTGACTGTGTCACTGGGTCTAACCCTCGGTAGAACTTCTCCATCAATATATTTTCCGGAAAACCATGATTTGGGATCTTCTGCAGATATTCTTTGACCCTATCCCAGGCTTCATATAGTTGTTCCCCCGGTCGCTGCTTGAATTCATATGTCTTGTCTCGAATCTCAGCCTTCTTACTAGGAGGATATCACTTTTTAAGAAAAACAGTGACCATCTCTGCCCATGAAGTAATTGAATTTCGGGGCAGCTTCTCGAACCATGTTATTGCCTCTCCAGCTAAGGAATACTTGAATAGTCTCAACTGAATCGCATCTTGTGGAACATTGTTCTGGACGTGATTAGCACACACATCCACAAAATTATGCAAATGACGTTGAGGTCATTCTCGGTAGAATTCCGAAAGTACCCCTCAAGTTTCAACAGCTGGTAAAGAGATGAGTCAATTTTCACAGTAGTTGTTCCAACTCGAGGTTGAACAATGACAGATGCATAGTCCTCCTCTTGAACCAGTTCAGCAAAAATATTCTCATCATCAGATTCATCCGTTTGATTGTTCAACCGATTCACCTGATTACCCGCACGCTGATTTTGCTGATTTTGATTCATATCCACCTGGTTTACATAAAGTAGCAAATCAGGAACCAAACAGGAAATCAATGTTCACGAACACCATATGGTACAAATAATAATCACAAACAGAAATCAGGGGTATGAGTGGATGAAGTATGAATTCAATTAAAGCAATGACATACACATGCTCCGGGAGGACGATGTCCACCATCCGACAGTCATGACCCATGGGAAACTGCTAAGTCCATATACCGTCATTCCGTATCACACAACCTAGAATGACTCATCCATCCTGATACACACATGCTCCGGGGGGACGATGTCCACCGTCCGACAGTCATGACCTATGGGGAACCGCTAAGTCCATGTACCGTCCGATACGCTCAAATTACACCTATAAATGGTATAACGCGGACGTTGTCAAATATAGTAACCCAACAAGGTTGGGGTCGAATCCCACAGGGAATATGGTGTGAAAAGGGTACTAAAGTCGTAGATGCTAAGTTCTAGGTCTAATGTCTTAATCCGATAATTTGTGTAAAAGTTGGTTTTTCTATGACTAGTTGCTAAATTATTGCTTTGGTGAATATTTATGGTAAAAGAAACTAAGGTTGTGTCCCCGTCAGATAGAGTGTATGATCATGGGTATTGATCTTGATATACTTGTAATGGATCATTATATGAATGCACTTAATCTCTATGTGAATCTCTACTATTTCCCAATAAATAAAGATTATATCTTTCTATGATTTTCCCAAATATAAGAAAGTGATTATGAAGAACGATTAATCATGCCAAGTAAATTCCTCTTATTCCTAAGTGAATTTATTAAACAAAGTTTAAAGCTTTGAGTTCTTGTAAATTATTCTTACCAACCCTAATTATTTTTCCAAATAAATTTAGGGTTTATGGCTTTAATCAATGTTTGCAACCATTAATTATGAATGAAGAATGAAGAATAATTAAACCCTAATAATCCATTATTTGTATATCAATCACAAACCCAATCACAAAACACCCATCATTGGGTTCACAACCCTAGTAAGGGAATTTAGCTATTCATGACCAAGAACAAGAAATAGAAAATTGAAGAATTCATAATTGCTTACTTTGAAAGAAAAGATGAATTGATAATACTTGAATTGATGTTTGAATCTTCAAAAACTAGAGAGTATTTGATGTTCTAAGTCAAGAGACAAAAAAAATATAATAATTGATGTCTATTAAAAACCCTACAAAGGCTATTTATAGGTTTTGGAATTACAGAAGTTTCAGATTTGCACTTTAGTCCCGTCATGGCGAAATACGGTCCGTAAATCACTTTACGGTCCGTAAAATTGGTTTACGCCCAAGTTGGCTACTCAGTTGTGTGCAACTTCCCCTTTTGAAATACGGACCGTAAAGTAGTTTACGGTCCGTAAACTGCATGGTCGTAATTCAACATCCAATACTTCGACTTTCTTCCAGATGCTCAACTGGTTAAATACGTGATGGAATACGGACCGTAAACTGAAATACAGTCCGTAAACCTAGCTCGTAAACCACCATCTTCTCAGCTTGACTTTTTGGTTCTGTTATCCGTAAACACGACCATGGAATACGGCCCGTATTGTAGAATACGGACCGTAAACTTCAATTTACGACCTGGTTCTGCACTTCAACTGTGATTGTGCCGAATCTGTTCCTTTACCTGAAAAACACTAAAAACCACGTAAAATCACATAGGCTTGCTTAAAAACAAGTAAAACTTAGAGTAAAAAAGCATCGATTATGGCGTAAAACCACGCCACATCACCGTCATTCCGTATCACATAGCCTAGACTAACTCCTCCACCGAGCTCTCCGCTAGCCACTCTGTATCACATAGTATAGAGATGGCTAGGCGATATAATAATGTCATAAGAATCATAATTACTTCCATTCTCATTTATCACCATCGCACCAATATCAAGATCACAACAATATAGCATGGATATGAAAATGTATGTCGTGCAATGAGAATATCGAATGCAACATATTCATTTCAGTCGTGTCTCACAAGGCACTTATCGCAACAACAACATCAACTATATCGTATTTTTCCTTACCCTTCCAACGACATCAACATATGATAAACTACGATCTCTAACTCATATTGTCAACCACTAAGAATCCAGTCTAGAGTTATTCAATGTTCCATTCTTTTTTAACATCATCGGTCCCAAGTTATGGTTTAATATTAATAGCTTATGAAATAAAGACGCATACCATGCATGAAGTCATCATCAACAGTAAGTCATAAGTCAAGTTTCCATCCAACTAGTCTCCCATGATACAAAGAATCCTCCAAATCATATATGAAATGTTAAGTATGATTTCTAGAGTTTCTAACAGGTCACAAGCCCGAACACATAAAGCCACAATACAAATAGAATGTAACAAGGTGACAAGCCACATTCGATCAGCAACCAACCTAGTAGAATTCCATCCCAACTCCACACCCGAGGGCAAACATGTTGTCTCCGATAACCACTAACTCTACGTATGCTTTACTGACCGAAGTCTAACCATAAGGTAAGCTGTAACATACCTGAAAAGTCGAACATCAATCTTGAATCGTCAAACTTGAGCCTTGCCCTTCCTTTGTGCCTCAAAGTAATGGAAGTCTAGTCATATCCGAATACAATATTAGAATTAAGAAGGACAACACCTATAAGATTTACCTCTATTCAAGTCCCAAATCCTAACTCATGGCATGGAAAAATGAACCCTTAAGGGTAAAAAGGTCAATTCAAAGGCTAAATATGAACTTCGTACTCTAGGTGATCAATTCCTATCAAAATAATGGCTAGATTAACTAATGGATTAGGCCAATTCGAATTCTAGGTGAAACCCCCAAATTTCGGTATAAACCCTAACTTTCAATTCCACAAATTGGTCACTAATAATGGTAAATTCATGTTTATATAACCAATACCCATCAACTCCATACTTAATAAAGCTTAATCCATCCACAAATCAGGGTTTGATAACTAAAAACTCATTCAAGAAAGAAACCCAAAAATCCTCTTTAATACTCATGTTATTGGAATACTCCAGCATTGATTATGGAGTTTCTAAGGTGGATTATGAATCATACATGAAGAATAAGGATAGATGGGCTTACCACCATGAAGAATCACCCCAAATTCTCTTGAAATACCCTCCTATAAGCTTAGAACCGAATGGAAATGAATGAGGCACTTAAGGGCTTTAACATCCTTTTAAATACTAGACTGTCTCATCACCCGCTGTAGCTGTCGCGAGACCGCTACAACTGTCATCCCCAATTACAGCAAGCTGCTATAGCGGCACAGCCACCACTATGGCGATACCGCTACTGCGGTTCTGGTGCCACCATAGCGGTACACGAGACTCCAAAAATTTCCCAACTTCCACAAGTCTCAACCCAAAATACGACTATCACTCGAGGCCCCACACACAAAAACCAGATATGTAGACGTATATAAAAACATGTTGCAAACTCACTCGAGTGCATTGGGAACCAAACCGAACATACCTGCAAGTTACAAATAAGTATCCGGACCTCTTGGAATCGATAGATTTTTGAAAAGGTCTGTTTACCCAAAAGTCAACTTCGAGTTAAATAATTTTCACTTTAAGGCTTATTTTCACAAAAACCCATCTACTACTTATTTGATGGCCTCGGAAATAATGCCACCCATCACCGCAAGTCAAATATATGCTAACAAGACTCGGGGAAAAGTCAACAGGGTCAAAAGTACCGTAACGACTAAACAGGTTGTTACATCAGATACCAATTAAAAAATTGCTCGTTCTCGAGAGGGGAAAGAGAGTGCGATAGCTGACGGTAACCAAGGAATATTTAACATAGCCACACGAAATCCTCCGCAACACGAAGTGCACCAAAATCACTGCCCGCTCACCTTATCAGAAATTTCCTCTAATTTGGCCAAAAGACACAAATTTCATATTCCCATATTCAGATTTTTCTCACAACTAGTCCCCGAATAAAAGTGTTTCCTTTACCGGATTTCTTTGATTGGATATAGCCATACCCCTGAAAGCAATCAATTGGTCCTACAAATAATTCTGAAACAACACAAACCTTGACACACAAACACAAACATAGCCCACTCTGAATTGGTAAATGTAATGACCAACCCTTTTGACCTTTTCCGAGCTTGGTTAGCTTACTTTTGACCCGATGGGACCGTTGACATGCTTCTAGAGGTGTCTAGATTTTATTCGGGCGACTTTTTGTGAAATTTGGGCTTTAACCGAAAAAGAGTTGACTTAAAGTTGACTTTTGGGTAAACGGATCTTTTTCCCAAATTCATCAATTTCAAGAGGTCCAGATGGTCATTTAGAAATTTTATGTATATCTGGTTCGGTTACCAATGCACTCAGATGCATTTTGGGACTTAGGTTGGGAAATTGGAAATGAGGTATCGGGGGTTAACTCGGTCAACGAGACCTCCATTGGAAATTCTGAGAAAACGAATGCGTTCGTAGTGTGTTTTTATGTAGGTTTGTGTATGTGATTTGTGAGCAGATGGCCTCGGGAGTAGTTTGGGATTTCGATTGAGACTTAGAAAATTAGTTGTGTTTCTGGTACCTGGTGTCTGCCAATGCGGCACTAATGCCATCCCAGCGGCACCGCTGTTACGGCAGAATGGCCGCTGGGGTTGGCCAAGTGTGATTTAGGCCAGACCGTCCTAGCAGTCTGTGAGGACGCTGGGGCGGCGACGCTGTTGCGGCCCCGATATCGGCGTGGCAGTATCGGGCCTGTTATTTCATTAAGTGTGTATTAAATAATCCCTTAGTATATCATTTAATACCATTACGAAAATAGAGCTCGTGGGGTATGTTTTTGGAGAATTATTGTGAAGATTCTTGGTGGTAAGCTCTCCAAACCTTCTTACTATTCCATCATTCCTAATCATCTTAAGGATTCCTTTTTCCTTGTTAGCCCTTAGTAATGGAAGATTAAAAGTGGGTTTTAATGGATTTTATATATAGGCTTATTACTGATGAAATTGATGGAGTTTATGCTAGATTTTGATGTATCTAAGGTTGTTAATCATATATCTTCCATTATTAGTATTGAATTCTTGAATCAAAGAGTTAGGGTTTATACCTAAAATTGAATTTTTTCTTGAATTTCGAAATTAGGTGAATCCATGATTTAAATTAGCAATTAGTTGTTGGGATATGATCACCTACTGCTTAATTTGATCACAAGTTTTCTATTTTGACCTTATGGGCCCCGTTTCCCCAAATTATAGGGCTGGATTTGACCTAAATTGAATCATAGTAATATTAGTATCATTCTCCATGATTTCTAATCTAGATTTCGAATATGCTTAGACTTTTTTGATCAGCGGAAAGGCAAGGCAAAAGAGTGATTTGTCGATGTCTGTTGTTCGGCTATCCAGATAGGTTATGGCTTACCCTTGGTGATACTTAGTATAGCAAAGCATATATTTAGATTATATTATCGGAGAAAGCATGTAAACCTTCGGGTATGAAGTTAGGTTAGATATTGTCTTAGGTAGGGCCCTGTTGCGTGATTGGGGCTAGCTACCCAGTTGTGTTGTGACTTGATTATTCTATTGTATTGGCTTGATGCCACGTGCTATTAGAAGATATTAGAATCTATTGTTCCTTCTTGATTGTGATATTGTAGTATCTTACGGGTTGACGTTTATACGAGGATAGAATTCTATATGACTTGTGTAGTCTTTCATGATACTGGTAGCGTACCCATGTTGGAATTTATGACAATTATATATTATTGGTGTACCCATTATTGGTACTTATGATATTGACCTGATTATTGATGCTAATACATGCATTGCACGCACTCTCATGATATATTGTTGATACATTATTGGTACTTGATGAAACACTGCGATAAGCTGGGCTCAGTTTTAAATGAGAGTGATGTAAGAGTCTGATATCCGATGTTAGTCCCGAAATCATGGATTGAGTGAGTGCATGGACTCCATGGTTCCCCAGGGGGTGCCGGTGAGAACCCTCATAGGCAAAGATTTTGGTCTCGTCGGTCTATTGGGTAAAGATCCAGGACGAGTGGCACTTTGACTTCGCGAGTCACCTTGGGTTGTGCTACCAAGATATCGATATTTCCGTCCGGAGTATATGTGTACACTGCATTTACATGGCATTGCATTACATTCATACATTATTGCATTACATTGCATCACAGATTACATTGAGATGATTTGGTATTTTACCTGTGATGTTGGATTCGAATTTGACATATTGAGACTTGGCACATTTGGGATTAGATGCTCTACTATAGGCGATGACGTGTACTTGGCTTAGATTATGTTTGACTTATACTTATTGGTTTATCTGCCTATATTGCTTTATTGTCTGAATTATGTCAGCTATACTTAGTCGGCCTATGATACCTACTAGTACTGTGATTTTGTACTAATCTGCACTTGCTACATTTTTTTATGAATGCAGAGCACCAGGTTGGGTCTTCCTCCGTCTCTCGTGGTTGACTGTCGCCTTCAGCTTAGCATCGAGTTTCCAGGGTCAGCACGAGTCGTTCGCCGCCTTGAAGACTCTTCTTATCATTATGTCTAACTTTTCTACTCTGAGACATAGACAGATTGATGTATTATTATATATTTTTCCAGACTTGTTTGTATTTCTTTTAGATGCTCTTGTGTGACTCAGATCAGACCCTGGCGATGTTTCCTTATTTTCGCACTAGTTCTATTATATATTATTGTGAGACTTACGTAATTATTCTTTCTGCTTGCTTGATTTGTTATTCGTGTCATTACTTATCGTTGGGTTGAGAGTTCGCTTACCGAGGTGGGAAAGGTAAGTGCCCGTATGACTTAGTCAAAATGGTTCGTGGCAAGTTGGCATCAGAGCCCTAGGTTACTCGGCCTACAATACAAGAGCATGTCTAGTAGAGTCTCGTTGATCAGTATGATGAGCTATGTACTTATCTGTGAGAGGCTATAAGACATTTAAGAAACTTCGAATTCTTTCATTCTCTGGTGCGCATTTATTCAAATTGGTATCTAATCTATTCCAATTGGTATCCGGACCTTCTTATCTTGATCATCCTTGAAAGATGAATATCCTTCCTTAAATTCTTACCCGAATGGTTGATCTATGACGAGTCATAGTATGGTACGAGAGGTGTTGTCCTAACTCAGACGCGTGATCCAGTTCGGTCACTGGTTATGGCCTGAGGTTTCAATTGTGTAGAGTCGCAATTGGACTCAGTTATTGTGGAAGATCGTGAGAAAGGGGGAGATAGCTCAGAAGGTTACTCGGTTTTCATGTTTTAGCGTTGGGTTGTCGGAAATGGAAAAGTGCAATTATGGCTTAACAATAGTGGGTTGCCCGATCATATGATCGATTTGACTGCAGCTTCGTCAGGGCTTTATGATTGTATGCGTGAAACTGGTAAACTAATGGCGGGTCGACAATTCAGCAATGGTATAGTATTAGAATTTGGTATGTGGGGACAAGTGTAAGTTCGGAGATGACCATCGAATGTGGGCAAACGTATTGTGATCGCGGGTAATGAATAAAGGAAGTTGACAGTAAGGACATGAAGGAAGATTTTGGTGGAAAGCGCGTAGCGAAGTGAGACTTCATAGAATATCGTGGACATGAGTACTTTTCGAGGGATTAGGTAGGAAAAAAATTGGTATCTTGCATGGTTGTCAGGATAAGGTTGCCACTGGTGCTAAAGGTTATTCTTAATATAAGTTAGTTGATGTTAAAGGACTACTCTGTTAGTAAGTGAATGCTATGGTCACGTCGTTTAGTTGGTAAATTTGACTGGGTTGTAGGCTTCTGAGGAGCTAGTAACCGACTAATAGAAATGACTTCAATCATGGACGTATGCGATGAGTTAATGACTTGGGAAGTTACCGGTTGCTGCACTTCAATTTGAGGAGAAGTATTGATATTGTTGTGGTTCATTCGACTCAGAGGGATGATTGGTTTAGAGGATCAAGTGGATTTGAGTGTTTGTTGGTTGATAATGATAGGATAATTTGAAATGAATTACGACTGAAGGATTTTAATGAGGCATCTTGGTACCGGGTTCAGGAGATCGAGGTTTGTAAGACTTGAGGTGACATAATATGGGTGCTTGTATTGACAGTAAGGGGTGTGACTGACGAGGTTAAGGGCAGAAAGGAAATAGGTGAAGAAAAATCTTATGATGTGGGAGTTTGATTGCAGTGTACAGTGTAGAGTGGGCTTAAGAGTTTATGGATGGTTTGTATGTTCGGTTATGTCATAGACTAATAGAGATTAGTGGTAGACTAAGGGTAGGAACCTTGTATTCATTGTGTTATTAGCTAGATCCCTTTACTAGTGTGTTATTACTCGGCTTGGGTGATTAAATAAAATGGGATAGCAAGAGGTTAGAGGTATTCAGATTTGATAATTGAGGTAAGAGGTGATTCTTCCAAGACTAGTAACGTTAAGGATTTGAGTAAGGGATTATTAAACATGGGTACTTGAAATGATAGAATAGACGATGATGGGTTAACTGAGTTAAGTTCTGTATACATTTCGGAATTGAGTAAGGCAATTCAGGCAAGGACGTTTCGATGAGATCCATGAGGATATTAGCGAGATTGTTTGTGTAATACACTAGATATAGAGAGTGTTTAGCTTAGAGTGGTAAGCGTTAAGGAACCATAACAGATAGAGTTGTGGCTTACTATTACCTTCAGATGTGATTCAGTCAACATACGAGACTTATAGTTATGTGATAGACTACTGAGTGGGTTCGAGTAATGGTCAGACGATGGCAGTATAAGTGAACTGATAGAGATTGAGGAATTGAAGAGTCAAGAAAAGGTATAGTTGATCGAGAGTCGGCAAGAAAGAGGTATATCTTGGAATTACCTGAGTCTATGTAGATTGTGGCATCGTTGTCTTACATATTCAGAGGAGGTGTGATAATTGTGTGAGCTTAAGGGAGGAAGTATATAGATGTACTAAGTGAAATGAGGACAATTCCGTAAGATTCGCAATCGGCAGCTAGCAATAAGCATATTCAGTGAACTGACATGTTGAGATTTGTAAGAAGTGGCGTGGCAGTACACCATTGGAAAAGTTCGTAACATTCTATAGTGAATGAGTCAGTGTGCTTTAAGAGGAAGGACTATGGAATACCTATTATGTGATGCTGGAGTATATTTTCGAAGTGGGACCCTATTCGTGGTAATACAGTATGATTGCAAGTAATATTGACGGGACAGTTTGGGTAAGAGCTTTTGGTTATTAGAGATTTGGGGGTAATTGCGTGAGATTTCGAGCAGCAGTGTAAGATTGGATACCATTGGATAATTTATGAGCATATCGAGGTGATACTATGAGAGGTTTGATAGTTATATAATTACTATATGGGGCTTCAGGTTTTGGCGTTGAAAGTTCGGGGTTGTATCGGATTCGCGTATCGGGTGAAGGTTGAGAAACATGAAGTTTGAAATCGTAAGGTATAGTTCTTTGGTACTATGTTTGATAACTTAGATAAGACTCAACCTGTGGAGTCAAAATTGATAGACAGGATTTGTTATACGTGATATAGTTGTGATTGGTTTCAAAATTCGGAGTAAGTTCTAATGACTGTTGGTGATATACGAGAGTTGGGCATTCACTCAGGGTCAACATTGTTCGAAGTTAAGTTTAAAGGTCTATGATTACACATCCAGGAAGATATTTAATGATTCGAGGCATTTCGGCTCAGATTCAAGGTATGACAGATTTACCGATCCTTGTTAGGGTTTTCTAGTGGATTTGATAGTACTTTCTGAAAAAAGTTATTTGGGACAGAATAAGAGTATACAATGAGCCTAGTACAGATTTGAGGAGGAATTGTTGTGCGAGAGGTCTGTATAGTGATCAGTTGTTTGCTCGATGAGATATTCAGTGTATGGTTCTTGTATTGTGATTTGAAGGTTTAAGAAGATTTCGAACTAGCCAAGTTGGCCGTCTATAAGGTCAGTTTTGATGGGATTGCATAGACAACTCAGGTGAATCAACGATTCATTTCTGGCGAGAGTAAGTTATGGGTTCAGAATTTTGGTATGTGTGTTCATATGTTTCTAAGGAATCGCGGTACAAGAAACGAATTTAGTAAGTGAGAAGGAAAGGTTAGCAGAATCAGAGTATTTCATCGGCTCAAAATGGGCTATGGTTGTCACCATATGTTAGAGGATTGCATTGGTTGGGGATGTAGTTGTGGGGATTGTTTCTTGCATTCAGTGTTGCGATTTTATCAAATCAGAGAATTCGAGCAAGGCGATTCGTTCATTCAAAGATCAATTGCGAGGAAAATTCGAATATAGAGATATGAGAATTAGAACTTGAGCCAGGTTTAGAAAGTTTGTGACTGGTAAGTGAGCCGAGGTGATTAGGCATGTTTGAGACTACCCGTTGTGGACCCTTGTTCAATGAGTTAGTTTTTCACCAGATCTGTCGAATGTTTGTCCGGTTTCCCATGTTTCTGTGTTGGAGAAGTACCGTTCTAGTGTTTTCTGTATCATTCGTTGGGATTCAATTTTGTTCGAGAATCTTTCCTGTAAGGAGAAGTCTGACGTACGTGGCCAATATCTTCAGTTATTGCCGATTCGAGCATTTTTCCATCATCTCTTCCTTTTCGCTCGAGGACGAGCGATTGTTTAATTGGTATATGATATAATGACCTATTTGGTCGCTATTACATTTTCAGCCCTTCTGACCCTTTTCCAAGCTTAGTTAGCTCACTTTTGACCTGAGGGGACTGTTGACATGCTTCCAGAGGTGTCTAGATTTGATTCGGGCGACTTTGTGTGAAATTTGGGCATTAAGCGAAAAAGAGTTGACTCAAATTTGACTTTTAGGTAAACGGACCTTTTTCAGAAACTCGTTGATTCTGAGAGGTTCGGATGGTCATTTAGAACATGTGTGTATATCTGGTTCAGTTCCCAATGCACTCAGATTCATTTTTGGGACTTTGGTTGAAAAATGGAAAATGTGGTATCAGGGGTTAACTCTATCAACGAGACCTGCGTTGAAAATTCTGAGGCCACGAGTACGTTTGTAGCGTATTTTTAGGTGGGCCTGTGTATGTATTTTGTGAGCAGATGGTCTCGGAAGTGGTTCAGAATTTCGATTGAGACTTAGAAAATTAGTTGGGTTTCTGGTACCCAATACTGCACTGCTGTTGCGGCGGGATGGCCGCTGGGGTGGCCGGAGTAGCGGTATTGGGCTTGTTATTTCATTAAGTGTGTATTAAATAAGCCCTTAGTCTATCATTTAATACCATTACGAAAACAGAGCTCTTGTGGTCTGTTCTTGGAGAATTATTGTGAAGATTCTTGTGGTAAGCTCTCCAAACCTTCTTACTATTCCATTGTTCCTAATCATCTTAAGGATTCCTCTTTTCTTGTTAGCCCTTAGTGATGGAAGATTAAAAGTGGGTTTTGATGGATTTCATATCTAGGCTTATTAATGATGAAATTGATGGACTTTATGCTAGATTCTAATGAATCTAAGGTTGTTAATCATATATCTTCCATTATTAATGTTGAATTCTTGATTCAAAGAGTTAGGGTTTATACCCAAAATTGGGGGGTTTTACTTGAATTTCGAAATTAGGTGAATCCATGAGTTAAATTACCAATTAGTTGTTGGGATATGATCAGCTAGTGCTTAATTTGATATTTTACCCCATAAAAATTTATTAAAATTACAATAAATAGTGGATATGAACCCATAAATTTAGAAATATAATGGTTTAGTGCTAAAAATTTAAGATGTTGAACCCCTAAAACTTAGATCCTAGATCCGCCTCTTTGGAGGATTGGTGGTGATGAAACTGGTGGCGATGGTGGTGGCCAATTGATGGTTCCGGTGAGATGGGGTGGTGGTGATGAAGAATATGTAATTATTGGAGGATTTTAATGGTTAATTAGGGATTAATTAGTGTAAATATACTTAATAAAAAGAAAATCAAATGAATAAAGAAAAGAAAATGAATATAAAATTAAAATTTAGGAAATTTCCAAAGTGGCGCTGATGTGGCTAGAAATTGGGTTACATTTTCCATTGTGCAACTGGTCATCAGTTTGTAGGAGGTAAATAAATTCACTTTTTAAATGTTTAGGTGTGTAATAAGTCACTAGTAAAGTTTAAGTGTGATATCGACTTTTGGGATATAGTTGAGGGGTCAATCTATGTCTTTTGCCAAAAGAATGAGTAGTTCCAATGGTTAGAATTTGGATGAAATATGGGTTGATAAAGTATTTGGACATTAAATTCTCTTACTATGTATTTTTTTTTTTAAAATCAATGGAGTACTTTGTTGGAGTATTATGTAAGCTTTTCGTTTCTATTATCTTCCCTGGAGATAATATTACTATAGAATCTCATTTACAAAGTTGAACTTTCAATAAAATAGTTTCTCACTTTAGTTGAAGAAAAATATTAAATTTGGTTTTCATGAATATTTGCTTTGTTTATTACTGTGTGCAGCTTAGAACTTTGGTATTTCATGTCGTTGATTCTGGCCGCAGGATACGTTAAGGATGCAGAAATTGCGGTGGATGCAACTTCAATAAGGTCTGTTAACTCACCAACTCCCACTACTCCTTTTTACTACTACTAAAGTACCTCTCAAGTCCAACTTGCCGAAGTGTCTATTTAAAAGTAAAATAGGTAAACGTGGCTGAGAGCCATGGTTGGTAGTTGTGAGATGTGGAAAAGGGGGACGGATGAGAAGTAGTATAATAGAAAAGATTCTTCGTAAATTTAGTCAAAGCACAGTTGCTTGTAATATTTTATTTTTGGACTCTCATTATAGTTGGTTTCAACAATGACATTTTGGAAGAAGAGTTGAAGATAAAATATAAAACATGATTCACGCACGCATATTTAACAAAAAAAAAAAAAAAAAAAAACCATTTAATTAAACAATTAAGCATTTCTAAGTAGGGTTAAGCACAAATCAATTAAGGATGAGAAAGGGCAAGTAAAATCAGGATTTTAAAGTTTAAGCTATTAGGTCCCTGTGATACATAATTTGAGTACCAAATAGCCAGTAGGTTGAGGTGATTTCTATCATAATCTATAATCTAGTATGTCAAATTAACAACCCTAATATTTTACTCCTTTCGTCTTAATTTATGTGACATTATTTGATTAGACAAAACGTTTAAGACAAAATATAAACTTTCAAAATTTATAATCTAAAATAAATTTTAGAGATTTATATGACTATGAGTCGTTTCATTAATAATAAAATTAAAATTTAATTATTTTAAAATATAAAATATTAATTTTTTCAATAATCTTTAAAGAAAAGTAAGATATATTTATGAGATATCAACTTTGTAGGTAAACAGCAGTAATAATTAACGCATGCATTGTAATTGTTGGTGCTGTTCACTTATTATTGACTGACACAATGTCACAATATGAATTGCAGTGCAAACATAATAGGTTGGACGTTCATGTTGTGTATTGGATTCAATGCTGCAATAAGGTATGTCAGTACTTTAATTTTGTTTAGTACAGAACTTACTGACAAATCCTTGATTAATTATAAAACTTATGCAATAAAAAGGAGTAAAGTTTTTTTCTTCTTCTTTTTTTTTTTTTTTTTTTTGGTAGTGTAAGGGTATCAAATGAACTAGGAGCAGGACATCCAAGAAGAGCAAAGTTCTCAGTGGTGGCGGTCTCAATTACTTCACTTGCAATTGGTGCATTGTTGACACTTTTACCCATCCTTACGAGAAGCCAATACCCACTTTTGTTCACAAATAATGCAAAAGTACAAAGGATGGTGTATGATCTCACTCCTGTATTGGGACTAACCCTCTTTGTCAACACACTCCAACCTACACTCTCTGGTACGTACTGATCTCCCAAAGCTCATTTTTATTTCTACTCGCTTTATATGGAGTAGATATTAAGAGTGAAAGTGACTTTATCATTATTAATAAAATTTTATCATGATTTTCAATTTTTGATTCAATTCTTTTTAGTGTTGTTGTTATTTACGAATTATGTATTTCAACTAGGTAGTATATTTTTATCAACAAAAAGTTGAAAGAAGAAAAAAAAATCAAGAAAAAAAATTACTTCCTCTGTCTCAATTTATGTGACATAGTTCAAATTTCGAGAGTCAAAACTTTTTTATTTTGACTGTGATTTGGACACAAAATCTTTAAGTATTTTGAAAAATAATTTACATATTTAGAAACTACATAAAAGTACTATAAGTCACAATAATTAAAAAAATTAAAATATTTAAATGGCATGCGAATAAATCACTGTCAAATTTTTTCTTGTTTGACTCTCGAAAGAGAAAAATGTCACATAAATTGAGACAGATGAGTATAAAACAAAAGGGAAAAAAGAATAAAAATAAATAATTAACAAGAGAAAATTTTAAAAACTAATGGCTTTGATTACTACTATAAGTGACAACATTAATCTTTATTTTAGATTTTTTGATGATGTTGTTAATAAAATGATAAATGCTACAAATGTGAAACAACAGGGGTGGCAATTGGAGCAGGATGGCAAGAACATGTGGCTTATGTGAACATAGTATGCTATTATGTCATTGGAATCCCTTTGGGTCTCTTCCTTACCTTTTTCATCAACTGGGGCATGCCGGTACTAATCATTTTCCCTCATCTTATTAATATGTTGATTCTTTGATTTCACTTTTAACCCGTTCATTAATGTGTGGTGGTTATTGATGATTAGATGTACTTATAAGTTTATTTCACTTTTGGTTTTGCAATTTGTTATGACCAAAATTGCGCTTTTCAGGGCATGTGGTATGGGATGTTAGTTGGAACTACAGCTTAGACTTGTGTTCTGATTAGGATAGTTGCAAGAACTGATTGGGACAAGGAGGTAATCTACAATATCGTTTGTGGTTGTTGATCCCAAACGCATACGCAAGTATACGTGATCATACAAGTAATATAGACTGTTAAGTCCAGATATCGATCCCACAGAGACTTAGATTCTACTGTTAAACTAATTCAAATTCGAATGAAACTATTCGAGAAACTGAAAATCAAAATTGTTTGTTGTACTAAACTAAAACTTGAAAAGTAAACAATTTGTAATGGGTGTTTTTGTGACTGGGAATATCTTGACAAAGATTGTAAGAATTATCAGATGAGAGAAAGATCTAGGGTTATGGCTTTCGACAATTCAGTTGATCTTCAAACAATTCCACCTATTTTCTTTCCTGGGTTACTAGTTAACGGGTTAATTATGCTTTATGATATTCTCTCGAACTACTCACAAGCCTGTAGATGTTACCTTAATGCCTATATCTCTATGGTCATCAGATGTAACAAGAACGCATTTATTTTACCGTATTCAACTAAGTAGGGCTAAAGGGTATATCTCTATCCTCATTAGCTAAACGATTAAATCGAACAAACTCTATTTATTCTTATTACGTACGTGAATTCCCTTTCTCAAGTTCAACCCACGCACCACAGATAGTGTCAAACTATTGGCCAGATAATCAAACAATTGAAATCAAGAATAAATAAGCAACCCACAATATGGAAAATCAATAGATAATAATTGTCATCACATCAACTTTCAAGTCTTTCGCCACAACCCTAGAACTAGGAGATTTAGCTACTCATGATTCGATCATAGACAAAAGAAGCCATGAATAAACTAGGGTTGAAAAATATGAAAAATAAAATAACCTAGAGAGATAAAAAGGAGAACGGTGGCTTACAAATCCTTGAATAATCCCAGAATACCGTTCTCAGCTATAAAAACGTGTATATATAGGCTAGGGTAAAAATAATAAATAAGGAATCCAAATCCTAGTCTAATCGGGAAAACATCCGCAGAGTTCCGCTTTCCTTCCGCATCGCGGAAGGATCGCGCAATGATCTGTAGCTTCTCGCCTTCTTCACGCGATGCGGGTCGATCGCGCACCCTGATGACTGAGTTTGGTTGTTCCGCTTTCTTCACGCGATGCGGGTCGATGGCCTAAATTTCTGGAGCTTCTCGCGATCCTTCCGCGATGCGGAAGGAAACGCGGAAGGAAAGCGAGGATTTGCAGTCGATTAACTCTCCTTTTCAGTTCGTCGTTTTCGTTCGTCGACTCTTCACCTCAGCCAATCGACATATGCTACGAATTCCAATCACTTCAAGCACATTTCCCATCATTTGTCGTCATCGTACCTATACACATAAAATATAACGACATAAGTTCAAATACGACGGTTACTTCATGAATTAAGCGATAAAAGTCATAAGAAGAAGTTGTAATACGACATAAAACATGATATTTGTGCCAAATATCACCACCCCCCACTTAGACTCTGCTCGCCCTCGAGCAGACACAAACTAACATCAGACTACACTTCTAGCTCACTCATTCAAACAGGTCTGCAACGGGATTCGGCTAGTATGGCTAACTCTTGAAGCGAGATTTTCAAAAACAAACCAACGACCCAGATTGCGAAAGCCATGCCAAAGGTTTTAAAAGCCTCAGTTTCAGCAACAAGTACTTCTTTTCAAAGAAAACATTTCGAATTTCAAAACAGTTGACTCAACGACACCTTTATGATTGAGAAATCAACACTTCACCATTCTATTGCTAATTATGTGCCCTCACCTCAACAAAGTAGTCCATATCTCATCAAGAAATACATGTTTAAATCAATGGACCTGAAATCAATAAATGCACTCACTCTCGCAAAGAACATCACATGCAATGTACGACATACCATATGCTTGCCCGTAGTGTAACCACTCTACTAATACAAGTAAGACAAGCCTAGAATCAAGTAGGACTTCGAGGGTTGTAATGTAGGCTACGGCACGGGTAGGGATTATTTGGATAATAGTGACTAACCTCCCAAAGCACTTTAATACATTATACATTCGTCATTCTTGCACGCTTTCTTTATTAGCCCTTATTCGATACCAACCAACCTTTAAGTTTCTCCCAATTCACCCATTTTCTTTGTTTAAGCACCACTCTTTTTAAAATCACACAAGTTAGAAGGGAAACCTTTTTCGCTACATTTTTTTTTCTGTCTTTTTCAGATTTCTTTGTTTTCTCTTTTTTTTTTCTTTTTTTTTTCGATCAATTCCCAACTAACACGTGAATTAGCTCTGTTCATTCGATGCTCCCATTGTCTTCCTAGATTACAGTTAACAACCATTTCCCCTCTTTTCGCCTCCCAACTCCCATTATGCATGTAAATTGATTAAAGTGCTTCAGGAGTGTTTTGGATCAAACATTGAGTGCTGTAGAACGAAGGGGTAAGGCTAATTAACTGCTATCAAAGAAAAGGCTAACGGCTCAACGGGGTTAACTAGGGTGTTATTTGCACGCTGGTAGGATAACTTTTTAGGCTTTTTAGTGACTAATCAAAGAAACGCCTCTATCACTTTCTAGGCTCAACCAAACTTCATTTCTCTTTGTGCACACACAGGGCAAGTTCTAGATGTCAATACCAAACATGGATTCAAAAAACGAAACCTTACTCACACATGGCACATAATCAACGCAAGAAGGATCTGGTTGTCCCTCGAAACAATCAAACACAATGGAAATCAACAATGCCAAGTGGGTCATACGAGTCAACACAAAAACCATTTTCAAGTGTTTCCAAGAAAAGTAATACAAGTTCACGGCATGCTTTCATAAAACATTTCAAGATCACTCATATTCCAAGACTTTACCTATCCTGTGCACCTAGCATTTGAATGTACCTAGCCTACGGACTGATTTTCCCTCAAGCAGGTTGTCATCCACCCCGTCATCAGGAACGGCCCTTTCTATGACTATAAAAGAAAAAATCTACCTACGCCCGGTTCAAAGGCCCCCCCTCGGGAAAGAACCGAGGCCATAAGAAAACCAAAGGGGGTGGATGATGAATGCCTACTAATGAGGGGCTTAAGAAGTTATCAAAGAAAAATAAAGAAAAATAAAATCTTTTTGAATTTTTTCCACTTTTTTTTTATTTTGTTTTATTTTCGACACTAAGATGCAAAACGAAAAAAAAAAACCTAAGGCATACTAATCATCATCCGCAACCTCAAAACATGTTACAAACCAGGGACGTATTTCCCACCCCACACTTAAAACTATGCAATGCCCTCAATGCATGTATATTTGAAATCAAATAAAGCTCCAGCAAGGTAAGAAATACTCCCTGGGGCCCACTAGGGCCTAGCTAGCAACATGCTCTCATCATCAAGGGGCGAATGACCCCACACTTAAAACTCTGGCATGCTCCTCAGCTTTCAACTTTGGGTACTCAGACTTCCCCTAATCGTCATGGCATGACATGAACCAACTTTTTTCTCCACCTCGAACTTATGAATTTCACCCCTAATTTTGCATCCAATTTTCTATCACGCTTCTGGGGCGGTGGTGTGAAAATAAAAGAACCAATCAATAGATATCGTTTCTTGAACTTCTTGGATCTTAAGTGAGGAGTATCGCTTTGTCTTTTCGGTGTGGCAAATTTCGGGATGTAAGGATCTTGTTTCTCATCTCTACAATTCTTCATCGGCGTGGAGGGCTCGATTTGCATGTCACCAACCAAACATAATGTAGAAAAGTGTTTAGAATGAGGACCAACACGCCCCAACTCTAAAACTGCATTATTTTTGACATCCTTACTTTTGTTCACTTCCTCAACAATGACATCATCAACAAAGATCTGATCGAATGGTTGGAGTTCCTCTATCTGCTCCAAATGTAGGCCACTATCCAAGGTAATCTGTAGTTGGGCATCAGACACCTCAACCTTTTTATTCATTTGTGCCTGCAAGCCATGGATATCTGAGCCAAATTGGTCTATCTCTTGTCCGAGCTCACTTCTACCTTCTATCAGTTGTGTAGCCATGTTTGTAAGACCATCACGGAGAAACCCATGAAATTTTATTTGTTGAGCTTGTTCTGTTAGCCAAGATTGGCTCACTATCTCTGCTTCTTCAAAGATATCTACTTGTGGGAACTCGCTCTCTTCTTCTGTTTGAGGTTCGTCTTGAGTATTGGCTAAGCCTATAACTTGTAAATCATTACAAGTTTCGGCCTCGGCCTGCATCTCTGTGAGGTTGGCACGAATCCTCTCTATGGCTTTCCACATTTCTGCGTTTTGCTCTCTCATTAATGCATCATGCTCCATCATTTGCTCCCCTATTTGCTTCATCATATCGCTAACCCGAGCAAGACTTTCCGCATCCTCCACTTCGTTACTACTGTCAACATCACAAATAACAGGAGAATTATAATATGGGCTCGGGGATGGGGAGTGAGAGTTAGGACAACCATTCCAATGACCGTCTTGACCACCACATATATTACAAATATTCCACTCAAAAGATTGGGAAGGTGCACACAACCCATTCCCGGAAATATTTTGACAGTGTTGCCACAGGTGGGGTCCCCCACAAATCAAACAAGGATCACCAAAATAGGAACAACCAATATTCGACCAATTTTTACTCCAAGATGCCATATCAAGCAAACTAACCAAAATATTATATTAAAAATAAAATAAAATAATAATAAATAAATAAAAACTTGAATAGAAATTCTAAAATCCAAATTAGAAAAACAGTAATATTGCTAAGTCCCCGGCAACGGCGCCAAAAACTTGTTGATCCCAAACGCACACGCAAGTATACGTGATCGTACAAGTAATATAGACTGTTAAGTCCAGATATCGATCCCACAGAGACTTAGATTCTACTGTTAAACTAATTCAAATTCGAATGAAACTATTCAAGAAAGTGAAAATCAAGATTGTTTGTTGTACTAAACTAAAACTTGAAAAGTAAACAATTTGTAATGGGTGTTTTTGTGACTGGGAATATCTTGACAAAGATTGTAAGAATTATCAGATGAGAGAAAGATCTAGGGTTATGGCTTTCGACAATCCAGTTGATCTTCAGACAATTCCACCTATTTTATTTCCTGGGTTACTAGTTAACGGGTTAATTATGCTTTATGATATTCTCTCGAACTACTCACAAGCCTGTAGATGTTACCTTAATGCCTATATCTCTATGGTCATCAGATGTAACAAGAACGCATTTATTTTACCGTATTCAACTAAGTAGGGCTAAAGGGTATATCTCTATCCTCATTAGCTAAACGATTAAATCGAACAAACTCTATTTATTCTTATTACGTACGTGAATTCCCTTTCTCAAGTTCAACCCACGCACCACAGATAGTGTCAAACTATTGGCCAGATAATCAAACAATTGAAATCAAGAAAAAATAAGCAACCCACAATATGGAAAATCAATAGATAATAATTGTCATCACATCAATTTTCAAGTCTTTCGCCACAACCCTAGAACTAGGAGATTTAGCTACTCATGATTCGATCATAGACAAAAGAAGCCATGAATAAACTAGGGTTGAAAAATATGAAAAATAAAATAACCTAGAGAGATAAAAAGGAGAACGGTGGCTTACAAATCCTTGAATAATCCCAGAATACCGTTCTCAGCTATAAAAACGTGTATATATAGGCTAGGGTAAAAATAATAAATAAGGAATCTAAATCCTAGTTTAATCGGGAAAACATCCGCAGAGTCCCGCTTTCCTTCCGCATCGCGGAAGGATCGCGCAATGATCTGCAGCTTCTCGCCTTCTTCACGCGATGCGGGTCGATCGCGCACCCTGATGACTGAGTTTGGTTGTTCCGCTTTCTTCACGCGATGCGGGTCGATGGCCTGAATTTCTGGAGCTTCTCGCGATCCTTCCGCGATGCGGAAGGAAAGCGAGGATCTGCAGTCGATTAACTCTCCTTTTCAGTTCGTCGTTTTCGTTCGTCGACTCTTCACCTCAGCCAATCGACATATGCTACGAATTCCAATCCCTTCAAGCACATTTCCCATCATTTGTCGTCATCGTACCTATACACATAAAATATAATGACATAAGTTCAAATACGACGGTTACTTCATGAATTAAGCGATAAAAGTCATAAGAAAAAGTTGTAATACGACACAAAACATGATATTTGTGCCAAATATCAGTGGTTTCACTATTTCTCTTAGACCAATTATTCTTTCTTGGTTCTATATCATTTGCTTGAGGTACTCGAGCTTTTCGATGATCTTTTTAATATTCACAAAGAATAACTGGGATCAGAAATTACAAAATGAAAATGATAAAAACATAACACATTAATGTAATTTTGGGTTAACATGGTACAAGAAAGCCATTAATGTGGTATTCTTTCTTTTTGACGCTTCAACCTTCTTGCTGAAAATATGATTTTTCCCCCTCCTCCTCTTAACCTTGATATTATTATTTTATACTATTATAAGAAAAACCCTTTCCGACTCGTTTTATCTGATTATAAACGGAGTCAAGCAATTTTTCTTTTATTATGATTTTTAAGTTCTTTTTAAATATTTTGAATTACTAATTATATATGTTGACTTATATTTTCTCTGCTCCAATTTATATGACATAGTTTTACTTTGGCAAAAATTTAACAAAGGAATTTGTTTTTAAAAGCTTATGATATTATAAGTGTCATAATATCTGTAGGCTATAAGACTTTTTATTCTTGTGACTTTAAACATGTAATAACATTTGTGGCTATAAAAACTTTTCATTAAAAGTAAAATGAGAAGTTTAAAGTTAAATTACCGTTTTAAATATAACAATGTGTATGAAACAGATGAAATAGTATTTTTCATGTGATCTTAAATAATCTATGTTTGAGTTTACACCAATTCCTCATAAATATGGACAGATAAGAGTAGTGTCGAATCAAGCTTGAGATTAATCTTTAATCTGGATAAATGCAGGCTTCTGACGCTGGAGATAGAATAAAGCAACTGGGAGGAAACAAAAATGCCAATGTCATTGATGGATACGCCATTAGCTGAGACTAGACAAAGCAGTATTGGGGATAAAGTTCCCTTTTATAAGATTTTGATGTTTGAAATTCATAGAATCAATAATCCAACTTTTTCCACTTTCCAATTATTTCTCTCTGTCCCTTGGTAGTGTGATTTATCATTTTTGAAAGCTTTTTGTAACTTAAGTTTTGGTACTTCATTTCCACTTAAAAGGGGAATCAATTCTACTTTCTTCTTGGTGATAATTTCATTTCCCTTTTCCCCAACTTTTTGGCCATATATGAAATGGAACAAAGTACTTCCTATTATTTGCTGTGGATCTTAAATAAAAGAGGAAAACAAATTTGAGTTCATGCGGCAATAAGTTTTGTTTCGAGCGAAATTAAAGAGCAATATGGATCGGACAACGGAAAACGTCAAAAATGCCTTTGCATTTTTACACAATGCGAAATTGAAGCAAAAATGTCCTCCGTTAATAGTTTATGTGAAATTGAAGCAAAAATGTCCTCCGTTAATAGTTTAGTTCAAAAATATCGTTATTGTTACTTAATTGGGTGAAAATGTGTTTTTCTAATAAACGTATTGTTTCTTTTCTTTGTAAACACTTTTTTTCCTAATAGACATCGAATACCATTTCTATCTAAATTTGCATCGGCATCGATCTTTTAAGTCATTTTCTAAGGCGATTCCTTTTCTTCTACGACTATCCATGTTATAGCAGACCTCGCGATCTTCTTACCAGTGTAGTATTATAATAGACATTTGCGAGTTTTTGAATATACGTGTTTTGTTCATGTTCAAGGCCTTATCGGAATGTACTGGAAATTGATTTGTTATTGAGGAAGACTTAGCTTATGGCTGAAAAGTAAGGAGACTCCAACAATCATTTCCATTTTCTTTTTATTTTTAGGCCCATTGGTTGACTTTGACAATAAAATTTAATTAACTTATTTACATATGCCTATTGTCTTTATTCATTCACTAACACCCACTCTATAAAGAACTTTAAGGAAGAGATGCTCTCTCTATCTCAGTCCTTTACCTGCTAGGGTTACAAGAAGCACTTTTTGTCATGACTCAATTTACCTAAGCCGATATGCTCCAACCAAATAGGCGAATCAATTCATGTTAAACCATTTTCATCATTAAGGAACATTATGAAAATATTTAAATCAGTCGAAAGTTATAATAGCATAAACGAAGCATCATAAGTGCGAAAATACAAATAAATTCCCAAGAACTAGTGATATGGGTCAAGAGCATTTAACTAAGAAATAATATAGTAGTCCAAAACCAAATACATTGTAGAATGAAATGAGGAAAGATAGAGGGAGGTCTACGATGTGGCGAACCATTAAGTAGCTCACCCCCAATCTCCACAAGCCGATCGCTCTACACACGATCATGAACATCCTTCCGCAAGGATCGGTATCTGCACAAAAGTTACACCAACTGTAGCATGAGTATAAAATCAATCGTACTCAATAAGCATAATTAACCGACCCTTTCGCTACCAATTATCATAATTATCATGCGGAAGATTTAATAACATAAGCAGTCTCAAAATCGTGTATATAAATAAGTGTGGAATAAATACTACAACATCCCTAAGAAATCTAGTTTGTAACAGTACCGTTTGTCTGCGGATGAAAATCTGTGCTGAGGTTAACCTTGGTTCCCAATCCTTTCTGAAAGGATTTCCAAAAGTTTGTTATGAACTGAGCACCACGATCTGAAATAATGGACACTGGGTCCCATGCAATTTGACAATCTCATGAATATACAACTTGGCATAGTCTTCTGCTGAATCGATGGTTTTAACTGGCAAGAAGTGCGCTGACTTATTATGTCGGTCATCAATCACCCAAGTAGAGTTATGTCTACGGGATGAACGAGGTAGACTTCTTGTGAAGTCCATATTTATCATCTCCCATTTCCAAACAAGAATATCAATATTTTGAGTCAGCCCACCAGGATTTTGGTGTTCGGCTTTCACTTGTCGGCAATTCGGACACTTAGCCACAAAGTCTGCTACAGTTTTTTTCATGCCTTTCCACCAATAAATTTCCTTAAGGTCATGATACATCTTAGTGGAACCTGACATGGTTCTCTCTATGAGCCCATCTACATCTGGAACACATAACCTGCGTCGGTACCTTAAGGTACCATCATCTTCCCCTTGTTCAAAACCCGTTGTCTTGTGCTTTTGAATCCCCTCTTCCAGCTATAACATGTAGGGATCACTAAACTGCTTCTCTTTAACTTCAACCACTAAGGAGGAATGAGCTCTGTTCTGAACAACAACAACACCATCTTCGGAGTCCAAGAGTCGAACTCCTAGATTTGCTAAACGGTGAACTTCCTTGGTCATAGTTCTTTTATCTGTCTCAACGTGAGCTAAACTACCCATGGAACGCTGATTAAGAGCATCAACTACAATATTCGCCTTAACTAGATGATAGAGAATATCTACATCATAATCCTTAAGCAATTCGAGCCATCTTCTCTACCTAAGATTTAGCTCTCTTTGCTTGAAGATATACTGCAAGATTTTATGATTGGTAAAAATATCAACATGCGCCCATACAAATAATGACGCCATATCTTAAGTGCAAAAACCACAACTGCCAATTCTAGATCATGAGTCGGGTAATTCTTTTGACGAGTCTTAAGCTAACGAGATACATAAGCTACAACCTTACCATGCTGCATTAGGACACATCCGAGACCAATTCTCGAAGCATCACAATATCCTTCAGTTCCCTTTGGTAGCGTCAAAACTGGAGCAGAATTCAACCTCTGTTTCAACTCTTCAAAACTTTGCTCACATGCATCTGACCACTGAAACTTAACCTTTTTTTTAGTCAATTTAGTCAACGGAGCTGAAATAGAGGAAAACCCCTCCACAAAGCGTCTATAATAACCCGCCAGACCCAAGAAACTTCTTATATCAGAAACTGAAGTGGGTCTGGGCCAATTCTTTATGGCATCAATATTCTGAGAATCAAATTTCACACCTTCACCTGAAATCATATGGCCGAGAAATGCCACTAACTTGAGCCAAAATTCACACTTTGAGAATTTAACATTGAGCTCACGATCTTGAAGTGTCAACACTATTCTGAGATGTACTGCATGTTCAGCCTCACTACGGGAATATGCCAAAATGTAATCGATGAAAACAATGACGAAGAGATCAAGATAGGGCTTGAAGACTATGTTCATAAGGTCCATGAAAGCGGCTGGTGAATTTGTCAACCCAAAAGACATGACAAAAAATTTGAAATGACCATAACAAGTTCTGAAAGCGGTCTTAGGAATATCAACTTCCTTAACCATTAATTGATGGTATCCTGATCTGAGGTCAATCTTAGAATAACACTGGGCACCCTGAAGTTGGTTAAACAAATCATCAATTATGGGAAGAGGGTATCTGTTCGTAATGGTGACCTTGTTCAACTGACGGTAATCAATGCACATGCGTAAGGAACCATCTTTCTTTCGGACAAACAAGACTGGCACACCCCGAGGTGAAACGCTAGGCCTAATAAATTCCTTGTCAAGAAGATTTTTCAACTGGGATTTTAACTTTTTAACTCTGCTGGAGCCATTCTGTATGGCGGAATAGATATCGATTCAGTGCCGGGAAGTAGATCAATTCCAAAGTTTCTCTCCCTACCAGAGGAACTCCGGCATAATATTGTGGAAAGACTTCTAGAAATTCATTAACGACTGGTACGGACTGGAGAGTTGGGCTCTGGTTCTTTGAATCCCTGACCCGAACTAAGTGATAGACATACCCCTTGGAAATTATATTTTTGGCCTTAAGATAGGAAATAGATCTAGCCCTAGGTACTACTGAATTACCCTTCCATTCTATGACTGGTTCATTAGGAAATTCAAATCTTACAGTTTTGGTTCTACAACCCACCGTGGCATAACATGAAGCTAACCAATCTATACCCATGATTACATCAAAGTCTACCATCTCTAATTCTGCTAAGTCAGCTATGGTTTTGCGGTGATCGACTAAAACTGGGCAACTTCTATAAATACGTCTAGCTATAACTGACTCTCCAACTGGAGTGGGCACTTCAAAGGGTTCACACAACATTTATAGTTCTATCCCAAATTTCTTAGTAATAAAGAGGGTTACATGAGATAAGGTGGATCCTGGATCAATAAGGGAATAAACGTCGAAAGTGAAGACTGTTAGTGTACCTATGACAATATCTGCACGTGCTTCTGTATCCTGACGACTTGCCTAAGCATACAAGCAGTTTTGACCTCCGCATGCATTACCAGACTTAGATGCACCATGCCCTGACTGGGCTTGAGAATTACGAGGAGCTACTGAATTTGTGGACCGAGCCACCTTATCTCCGGTACCCTGTCTCACTGATGGACAGTCCCTCTGAAAATGGCCCCGCTGTCCACACCCGTAGCATATATCCATACCCATAGGACACTCCCCTGGATGCCTCTTACCACTCTTGTTGCAAACCAAATTATCATAAGTCTGCTGGCCCACACTAGCCTGAGAATAAGAGTAAGTTGGTCTGAAATTTTGTTTCTTCTGATCATTCCTGAACTTTGGGGCTGGAGCACTGGATACAGATGAAGCGGGTCCTGATGATCTGTGATTGAAGAATTTTCTACCTCCACCTCCCATGACTGAAGTTACCTGCAGACCTAGCTCTCATGTTAAATTCTCTATCTTTTTCCTTCTGAAGAGCCTCGTCTTCTTTCATTCGGTCCTTAAGATCCTGAATAAAGGCAACCATCTTGGTGATAGTCACCTTGTCATTCTGAGCAGCAACATTAGCATCACAATACAAGTCAGGTATAAGGCCCAACAAAAATCTTCTAACTATGGCCCTCATGTCAGGAAGCATATACTGAGCAAACTTAGACAAGGAAACAAACTTGAGATAATACTCATTCACACTCATACTAGTATGCTTGAGCCTCTTAAATTCATAGGCCTTCTCTAACCTCAACCGTCTGGAAGTGATCAATGAAAGCATCAACAAACTCATCCCAAGTTGCTGGAGATGCATCCTTGATGTGTCGTGGATTTGTGGCGCATTCGACGCCTTTTTACTATGAATTTTGGTTGTTTTCAAGTAAGTCTGGGTCATTTTAATATATTTTTCTGGTGTTTTAGGAAGACGATGGCCCAAAAGCAAAAACGAAGAAAAAAGGAAAAATTTGCCCAGAAATAAAGATTCGACAGTCCGTTGATCAATCGACGGGCCGTCTTTTGAAGCGTCGATAAGTTCAATTTTCCAGTGATGGACTAAGTTAAAGAGGACAAAGGACGAAGCCATCAACGAAGCGTCGACCTGATCGACATTTCGTTGTTTGTATCGTCAAACAAATTTGTCTACCTGAAGAGAGAAAGACGGAAGAATCAACGGAGGGTCGAACTGGTCGGCGGCATCGTCGAATGGACCATAGAACTGAAGAAACAAAAGACGAAGTCATCGACGGTCCGTCAATCATGCTACCAGGGACATTTTTTCCAATTGCTGATGTACGTTTTTGGAGCCTATTTAAAGAACATTTTAGGTCTTTGTACACATCAGATTTTTCTCTAACATTTAACACTTTTTCCATTGGTTGGTGAGCATTGAATACTCCACTTTTGGAGCTTAGTGAAGACAAAAAGATTCCATCCCCACCATCTTTATTACACTTTGTAAGCTTTATTTCTCTATTATTGCTTACTACTTTTGTGACCAATATGTGTGAGTAGTTTCTTTAATCAAAGTTGTGGACCCAAATGATGGGTGTTATGTAATGGGTGTCTAACATATATATATATATATATATTGGGTTGTGACGTGTTTTATTATTTCTCATATTCATTGTTAGTTAGTGGTTGCAAACACTTACTTATGCACAAATCCTAGTTTTGTTTGAAAAGATGAACTAGGGTTTGAGTTGAAATAATATAACAAGGACTCGGGGCGCTATCCCTCGTTTAATGAACTCACTTAGGGATAATATGAGTTCTACTTGGCATATTTAATCGGTTTTACTTGTAACTTCTCTATATTTGGAAAAATCATGAAAAGAAATACTTTCTAACTATTGAAAAATATTAGAAAGTGCATTAGAGATTAAGTGCATACAAAACCTCGACCCATTAGAAATATATCATATTGATACCCATAGCATAACATCTAATCACAGCGGGGACACAACTTTGGTTCTTTTAATCCAAACAGATTCCAAATACTTCAAAATAGCGAATACAAACCAAAACCCTCTTTCTACACTAGTCGGAATAGAACTAAAGTCTTTAGAGATTAGTGAAATATATGATTAGTATTTATGTCACACTTTATTCCCTGTGGGATTCGACCCCAACCTAGTTGGGTTACTATATCTGACACCGACCGCCTTACGCCATAATTTAGGTGTAATTTGAGGGTATTAATCCTCCTCGTGGGACTGTTCCCACGTCGCATACCAAATATGAGCAACATCTTGCAACTGATAAGCTCTTAAGTCTGCTTCCCCTATTTCCATAGCATGCATGACACAAAAGACCTTCTCAAGCCCATCGATGAAATTCTGGGGATCTTCCCCTTAATAAACTTTGTGAACACTGGAGGCTTCATGTTCAGAAACTCTTTGATCCTAGAGTTGTTCTTCCCTCCACTAGCTCCTGTGCTAGGAGCTGTCTCCTGACGTTGTGCCTGATTAGAAATAATTTGGATGAACAGCTGGATAGCTCCCCTAACATCTATGTTAGTAGCATTGGGCTGCGGAGTAGCAGTAGGACGGAACTCCCCAGGCCTCTCTATAGCTGGGGGTGCAGTATCTGCTCCAACCCTCTGAGTCTGAGGCTCCGCCTCTAGAGTAACGTTGGCAGTAGCTCTCTGGCTGGTAGCTTTTATCCTCTTGGAGTACTTTCTCTTTACAGGCATTGTCTGAAATACACAATACTCACGAGTTAGAAGGATTCCTGAAAGCATAGCTCTAGCTACATGATTTAGAGTATGAAATAAGTGAGACAATTCTAGATGTCTTGGTGGTCAACTGTTTATATGTGTGGGGCCTTCACACATATAATATTGACCCCACTGGACACGATTTCAGAGACTCCCTAATAAACTTCAACCTAGGATCTGATACCAAGCTTTGTTACACACCGAACCATGGCTTGGGCACTTGGTGCCTCGTTGCATGTGACCGAGCGAACCACATGGCTTGCCAAATCAATATAGGGCATGAGCTGATGCGGAATACAATATAAGACATGGATAGTCTGAATAAAAAATAAAGTTTCATAATGGTAGGTAAAATACTTGTTTGAAACATAATGCGGAAATAGTCTGAATAACATGAAAATACTAAGCCAAAATGGCTATACGACTCTGAATATCTGACACAACATAACTAACTAGTCTATGAAACCTCTGACATGAGTCTGACTGCTAAACTATTTACCGGGACAAGGCCCCCGGCATACCTTAACTGCATAACTGAAATAAATGTAATAAGGATAACACCCCGAATAGAATGGGGCTCACCACAAGCTGATACGAGCAAGTCCTAATGTGCTGATCCGTCGTCCTGTAGATCTGCATCGTAAATGCAGGCCCCCAAGCAATTAAAAGGGGACGTCAGTACACTTGAATTGTACTGGTATGTAAAGCAACTGAATGAAGTAAAGCATGACACATGAAATAATGAAAATGAAACTGTAAACTGAACATGAACATGAATATCATTTGACATGAATATGTATAACATGAATAAAATGTTTTAAGTATATATATATCTATGGGAGAGCATTAGTATAACCGACATGTAAACACGTGGCGTTTAATCTCTGCCCGATCAGCTAGGCCATCCTGTACCTTACCTGGGTACAAGACCTGAACATGAATATGAATGGATCCAATAATCGCAATGGGTAAACATGAAGGTATCATCTTAGCTAGGCGGAGCGATCCTTATCCTACGCTGGCATACGTAGGTTCAGGCTATCTAAGCCTTCTCGGTAATCTGTGCAACTCCAAAACATAAACATGGATATAGTTGGCTTAGTAGCCCATGAATATATAACTTTCTTGTAAACATGATTCATGCTTATATTACAACATGAAGATAATATAACTTGTATGAAAATATGGGGATATGTAGGATTTTCATGAAAATAAGCATAATAGTTCATATCTTGCATGTAAGAACCCATGGAATGCTAAGTATGGGTATTCTATGGATTACGGACAGATTTTCAATCACCAAAAGGGAATATTAAGAATATAATAATGAAATAATAATATAACATGATCATGGAAGAGCATGGTGTAGGGAAGAACAATTATGTTCCCACAGGTAGTTGGAAACCCTACATACATGGTAATGCTCCAAACTCGTAGTGAAGGTCTGAACTTGAAGAATTCCAAAAGCTTTAGTCTTGAATCCTTTAAATGGGTTTTCTTGAAAACCCTAGGATAGAAACAATGAATTCTCATTTAATATTCATGAATATATGTTGGAATTCACTTGGGATGATAAGAATAGACTTACCTTGATGTATTCTAATGGTATGGAGACAAGAACTTCGTGCTAGGGCTTTAGGATATGAAAAGTGGGAAATAATACTAAAATCCCGTATTTATACTTTTCACTGAGGCGGAAGAAGTACGGGCATAATGTACAGCCCGTACATTATTGTACACCCCATACATTGTGGACGTACATCATAAGTCAATTTCCAGAAACTATGATTTGGGTCTGTGAGGTACGTGATGAGAAGTACGTCTAGTACAAATTGTTCTGCAAAGAAGTACGGCCCGTACAATAATGTACGACCTGTACATTCAGGCCGTGCCTGGAATGTCAAATTCCAGTGGTTCTATTTTCTCCCTTGTAATATACGCACTAAAATTACAGCCCGTACAATTGACGTAACACGTACTATTACCGTTCCAAGGTAAATTTCCAATTCCAATACTCCCTGTCTTGCTTTCTAAGTCCTGAAATCATGAACATAACTTAGTTAGGAGGTATGAGGTGGTACATCCTTTACCATATTGCCACATCAATGTCACGACCCAGCCCCGTGGGCCGCGACTGACACCCTACCTGGGTACCCAGACCGAATCGCACATTCATTATCAAATCCAAACTTATTTCAGAATTTTACGAAATCATATCAAACATAATTTATATCAAAATATGTCTTAAGCGGTCGCACCAAATTAAAATGCCATATCAAATACAAACTGAGCGGCGGAATAGACATCGCCGGTCAAAAGTGCAAACATAAGCATAAGGGCCATTTGGGGCCATCATAACAAACAGACCGCTTTAAGACCAGAAAACGAAATCAAACCAACATATACAGGACCCTCACCCCACATATATGACTACAGGCCTCTACGAATTCAAAACAAAGACATATGGCGAGACAGGGCCTCGCCGTACCCAAATAGTCAAATGTACAGAATATATACAAAGCAAAAGGAGTCTGTACCAAAAGTGGACTCTAGATCAAAGAGGATTACTCCGGAATGGCAAAGAGTGAAGCCTACTGTGGAGGATCACCGATATCTGCACCTGCGGGCATAAAACGCAGCCCCCAAAGAAAGGGGGTCAGTACGAAATATGTACTGAGTATGTAAAGCACGGAGTACAGAAGTACGGATCAAAACCGAAAGCAAACCAGATGACAAAGTGGAGTACAAATCAGTATGTCAAAATCCGTATCAAAAACATATACGTATACATAATGCAAATGAAATCATGCAAACGCTTAGGAACTTGGACGCCACTCCGACGCTGGCGCCACACACAGCATAACACCAGAAGGTTTCAAATCTCCGTACATCCCCGAACACAACATAATCATAGGTGAGCGTATCGCATCACGAGCCATATCACAGCATAAATACAAACGGAACCCGGCCCTATGGCGAAGCCTCGGGAACCTTAACACAGCATACGGCCGAATTATCATAAGGCGCACGAATCATAACCGGCCCGGGAACCGGTGAACGAAGTCATAACAAGGCACGAGCAGAGTCGTGAGCAGACAAATGCAAATCGTATTTCAAAATAGTCTTTCAAAACATAATAATCTCATAAATCAGTTCATAATACTAAATAATCGCATACTTAGTCGATATAAAGTTTCATTTCACAAAACATTTCCAAAATAGTACGTATAGCTCAAAACGTAACTTAGCATATCGTAATATTCAAAACATATCCAGTAGGGGGAAGTTCCAAAATCGAAAGTATCATTTCAATCTTTATTCGAAAGGACAGCCCAATAAGACAAATAGGGCGTCTCGGGGTTAGCGGGCCCACCTCGAGTCGAATTGAGGTGGCGAACATGATTCACGAACATTTAGGGGTCAAAAGATCATACATAATCATTTCTAAGTTACCCGACCACATTTCGATAGGTTTCGGACGAGTGGTGGCATTCTAGCCAAAATAGAGCCCTTAGGCTTCAATTGAATTGAATGAATAGTAGCTTTTCTGTGGATCGGGTTTCGAGGAGCAGAAATGCTCCGAAAGTTCTCATATTCGCCTATCATACCAAGATATGCCAAACGAAGGAGTGGGAAGCTTTACATACCTTACGAACGTCTTACGCTCTCCCAAAAGTCAAGTCCCGTTTCGTCCGAAATCTGCAAATGGTCAAAGTTACCAATTGAGATTCTTAGGCTTAAAAATGCCTTTAACTTCATTTTTGTCTACCGAAATTTCGGCAGCATTTCCCCTATAAATCTAACATCCCCGAGACTTAGCTCGGCTCAAAATACATCAATAACAACAGCCCACACATCATCAAACAACACAAATCATAATCAAACTTCAAAAGCCTACCTTACTACACAAGTTGGAAATCTTTCATTCAAACTTCAAAATTCCAAATCTATATCCATATTATTATATTCATTCACTCATTCAAGATTATGCCATCACATTCCAAATACATTCCAAGCCATACACGAAATTGCCCAAAATCCATTACTTTCCATAATTCTCCCAAAACACCAAAACTTACAACGAACGTTCTAACTTGCGTCGTTTCATTCCGAATTCATTAACATCAACCATAAATCATATTTAAAGTCCTTAGCATCAAAGATATACCATGATATACGTAAATATACCAAAGGCATACACTTTCCGATAATGTCCGAAATCATTTTCCAACGCCAATTTAATTCATTAATCAATCATTTACGTCCTAAATGTTATAACGGCGCCACAAACCAACTAAACAAGATAAAATTCCTATGCCTTTGCACTTCATGTAACTCACGGCTACAACACCAACACACACACACCCACGGCTTTCTATAAGCATCAAAGTTACGGGATTCTCGTCTATTCTCAATCCTTAACATATTCATATCAATTCTATAACATTAAAGGGGCAAAATTCTTACCTTTTCTTGAAAACCCGACTTGTCGTAAACGTAGTTCTTGTGCCAAACTAATTATACCCCGTTGGAGAGGGTCTTGAGCACTTCACAACTATGTAGAAAGTAAGATTTTTGGATCAACAACAAAGCTTGGGATTTTTTTTTTCTCTTCTTTTCTTGCCTTCGGCCGAACCCCTATTTTGTGGTGTTCTTTGAATTTTGCTTTGTTTCTTGATAATTACTAAGGGTGAATCATATATATCCATATAATTGATCATGTGCATAGCACATGATCATTAAGGAAGAGGCTTGGGCCATGGATATGGCTGGCCACTTCACAAGTTTTGGGCCTCAACTTTGTGTCATATTTTCCTTGGCCCAACTCTTGAAAAGTCCCATTTTGTAATTCCCGAAACTAATTTCCGAAATTCCAAATTTACCCTCGTCCTTCCCCGATGTCTTGACATTAATAATTCCATAACCAACATAGTCATATTCACAAAAATCAAAATATTTCCTTATAACACACAAGTCGTAATTATTTCTCGATTTCCAATTATACGAAAACACGGGACATAACATTCTCCCCCCCTAAAAACATTCGTCCCCGAATGTTAAGTTAACCTTATAAGGTCTTATGACCAAGGCGGGGGAGTTCTTTATAATTAGTGGCATACAAAAATTATTTTTATCAACCAACATAACAAACTGAAAGGTTTAGATTACCTGTGGACGTCGGGAACAAATGGGGGTATTTCTTCTTCATCTCGTCCTCCGCCTCCCAAGTCATCTCCTCCCGATTATTGTTGCGCCACAGGAATTTGACGGAGGGAACTTCTTTAGTGCGTAGTCTCCGCACCTGTCGATCCAGAATAGATACAGGCTGCTCGTCATAAGATAACTGCTCCGTCACCTGAATGTCATCAACTGGGAATATCCTAGAAGGATCACCAATACATTTCCGGAACATAGACACATGAAACACCGGGTGTACGGCCTCCAAGTCGGATGGTAAGTCTAGCTCATAGGCGACCTCGCCTATCTTTCGAACGATCTGATACGGCCCAATGTACCGGGGGCTCAACTTACCCTTTCTACCGAATCTCATGACACCCTTCATGGGCGACACCTTCAGGAATACCCAGTCGCCAATCTGGAACTCTAACGGTCGACGTCGTCTATCTGCATAAGCTTTCTGTCGACTCTGAGCAGCCAATAATCGTTCTCGAATAAGCTTTACCTTATCTACATCTTCCTGGATCACATCTGGCCCAATCAGCTTAGTCTCGCCCACGTCAAACCAACCAATAGGAGATCTGCATTTCCTGCCATACAGGGCTTCATACGGTGCCATCTGAATGCTGGAGTGATAACTATTATTATAGGCAAACTCAATAAGCGGCAAATGATCATCCCAGCTGCCCCTGAAATCAGTAACGCAGGCCCGCAACATATCTTCGAGCGTCTGAATAGTGCGCTCGGCCTGCCCGTCGGACTGAGGGTGAAAAGCTGTACTAAGGCTCACCTGAGTCCCTAATCCCTCCTGAAATGACCTCCAGAAATTAGCTGTAAACTGGGCACCTCGGTCAGTAATAATAGATATAGGGACTCCGTGAAGTCTGACTATCTCTCTGATATACAATCTGGCATAGTCCTCAGCCGAATAAGTAGTCCGAACCGGAAGGAAATGGGCTGATTTCGTGAACCTGTCAACGATAACCCAGATAGAGTCGTACCTGCGTGGAGTGCGCGGTAACCCAACAACGAAATCCATATTAATCATCTCCCATTTCCAGGCTAGAATTTCCATCTCCTGTAATAATCCACCGGGCTTCTGATGCTCGATCTTAACTTGCTGGCAGTTCGGGCACTGACTAACAAACTCAGCAATATCTTTCTTCATGCCGTCCCACCAATACAAACACCTGAGATCCCGATACATTTTAGTGGAACCAGGATGAACAGAATACCGTGCATTATGGGCCTCGCCCAAAATCTGCCGCCGTAAGCCCGCAACGTCCGGTACACAGAATCTGCCGTCATATAATAATACTCCTTCAGGCGAGATCTCAAACTAAGTCTTTGCTTTATTAAGGGCCACATCTCTATACTGAATCAAAAGAGGATCCTCAAACTGGCGCTGCTTTACCTCCTGAATAATAGATGACTCAGCAACTGGACGAACAGAAATCCCAGAATCTCCAGAATCTGCCAAACGAACTCCGAGGCTGGCCAGCTGATGAATATCACGAACCAAATCTCTCTTGTCAGATGGAACATCAGCCAGACTGCCCACGGACTTGCGGCTAAGCGCATCAGCTACCACGTTGGCTTTCCCCGGATGGTACAGAATATCAACGTCGTAATCCTTTAATAGCTCAAGCCATCTCCGCTGCCGCAAATTTAGCTCCTTCTGCTTAAAAATATACTGGAGACTCTTATGGTCCGTATAGATATCAACGTGGACCCCATATAAATAATGCCGCCAAATCTTCAAAGCATGAATTACCGCGGCCAACTCAAGATCATGAGTGGGATAGTTCTTCTCGTGCGGTCTGAGCTGCCGGGAAGCATAGGCTATGACTCGATCGTGCTGCATCAATACACATCCTATCCCAATACCAGAGGCGTCACAATAGACAACATACCCGTCAGATCCCTCTGGAAGAGCCAAAACTGGTGCTGTAATCAATCTCTCTTTCAGCATCTGAAAGCTGCGCTCGCAGGCATCTGTCCACTGGAATTTTGCTGCTTTCTGGGTAAGCCTCGTCAGTGGTGCTGCAATAGAAGAAAAATCCTCCACGAACCTGCGATAATATCCAGCCAATCCCAGAAAACTGCGCACCTCTGTCGGTGTAGTAGGCTTGGGCCAATTCTGCACAGCCTCAATCTTCTGCGTGTCGACCTGAATACCGTCTGCGCCGACAATATGGCCCAAGAATGCCACAGAAGTCAACCAGAACTCACATTTAGAGAATTTAGCATATAACTTCTGCTGACGGAGAACGCCAAGTGCCGTCCTCAAATGATCTGAATGCTCCTCGGCTGATCGCGAATAAATCAGGATGTCATCAATAAACACAATAACAAACATATCCAGAAAAGGCCGAAATACCCGATTCATCAGATCCATAAATACTGCTGGAGCATTAGTCAGCCCGAAAGACATAACTCTGAACTCATAATGCCCGTGTCGGGTCCTGAAAGCAGTCTTCGGGATATCTGACTCCCGAACTCGCACCTGGTGATAGCCTGAGCGCAGATCTATCTTTGAAAAATATTTAGCACCCTGCAGCTGATCAAACAAATCATCAATCCGGGGGAGGGGATATTTATTCTTTATAGTCACCTTATTTAGCTGCCGGTAGTCGATACACATCCGCAGTGACCCATCTTTCTTTCTAACAAACAATACCGGCGCTCCCCAGGGTGATGTGCTGGGTCTGATAAAGCCCTTATCCAACAAATCTTTCAGCTGCTCCTTCAACTCTTTCAACTCAGCCGGTGCCATCCTGTACGGGGGAATAGATATAAGCTGCGTATCCGGCATCAACTCTATAGTAAAATCAATCTCCCGCTCAGGCGGAAGGCCAGGAAGCTCGTCAGGAAATACATCTGGAAACTCACTGACGACCGGAACAGACTGAAGGGTAGGTATCTCCGCTGCAGTATCGTGCACACGAACCAAATGATAGATATAACCCTTCTGGATCATCTTCTTAGCCTTAAGGTATGAAATAACTTACCCCTCGGCGATGCAGTAGATCCAAACCACTCTATAACTGGTTCCCCTGGAAACTGAAAACGGACTACCTTTTGCTGGCAGTCGACATTAGCATAACAGGAAGACAACCAGTCCATACCCATAATGACATCAAACTCGAACATGTCTAACTCTATCAGATCAGCCTTAGTGCTACGATCATGAATGGTCACGGAACAATCCCTATAGATCTGTCTCGCTACCATAAAATCCCCAACTGGCGTAGCTACCTCAAATGGCTCTATAGGCTCAGACACTATCCCAATCTTACTAGCAACGAGCGGGGAAATATATGATAAGGTAGAGCCAGGGTCAATCAATGCATATACAGATCTGGAGAAAACCAGTAATGTACCTGTGACGACGTTTGGCGAAGCCTCCTGATCCTGGCGGCTGGCCAAAGCATATATGCGGTTCGAGGGACCGCTAGAGCCTGAAACGCCACCGCGGCCTCGACCGCGTCCTGCCGGTGCTGGCATACCTCGCCCTCCAGGGCGTGCAACAGATGGAACAGATGAAGAACCGGCGGCTGACCCTGTCTGCTGAGCAACACTACCAGAACCGCTAGCCAATGGACAGTCTCGCATAAAGTGGCCCTGACCACCACAAGAAAAGCAAGCTCCAATCGCTCGGTAACACTCCCCGGGATGAGACTTCCCGCAATGAGGACAACGGGGCCTGGGTGGTCTGGCCTGGCTGGGGCCTCTGGATACCTGTGAACCTGCCGCTCTGGAGCTCTGACCGGCCCCAAACGGTCCCGCACTATCAAATCTCCGGCTGCCTGACTGAGTACTCCGGCCGGACGGAGGTAGCTGTCTGCCTGACTGCTGCTGCTAAGGCTGTCCGCCTCGAGAATCCCCGGAATAACCTGCGGACCTAGCCCTCTTGGGCGGCCTCCTGTCCCGATCTCTACCAGAATGATCAGACCTGTGACGATCCTCCATACCCATCGCATAGGCCTGAAGTCGGGCAATGTCCATATCTGTCTGCAATGACACTGCCATGCAGCCGTCGATCAAATACTGATCCAATCCCATGACATATCTGTGCATCCGATCGGACATGTCTGCTACCACGGCCGGTGCATATCGGGCCAGAGAATCAAACTCAAGATTATACTCGCGCACACTCTGACCCCTCTGCTGCAAATGTAAGAATCGGTCGGCCCGTGCCCGCCGCAACTCTGGGGGTAGAAAGTGGCGGGTGAAAGCAGTCACAAACTGGTCCCACGTAGCTGGGGGAGCACCCTCACCCATGGATAACTCCCAAGTCTCATACCAGTGAGCGGAAACATCTCGAAGCCTGTGCGAAGCCAGCTCGACCGAATCGGTCTCTGAAGCCCTGACCAAGTCCAGTGAGCGCCGCATCCCCCGAATAAAGTCATGGGGGTCCTCGTCGGGCTTAGACCCGAAACACTCTGGAGGGCCACACAATAGAAACTCCCGAACTCTCAGGCTGTCCCGCCTGTCATCGTCATCATCATCCCTCCGCCCGCATCTGCGAGGCTGTCCTGCCACCAGAGTAGTCAACAGCTGTACAGCCTCCCTCAGGGTCCTATCCTCCGCCCCTGGCTGAGGAGCTGGAGTCTCAGGAGCGGGTACACGGACCTCTGGAGCTGCTGAAGGTCCTGCTCCAGGCTGTACTAGTGGGGGTGTAGCGGACCCCTCAGAATGAGGCACATCCTCAGGCAAATCATAAACACGAGCCCGGGTAGCTCGCTGTGCCTGGCTAGTCTCTCCCATCCTCGCTTTGCCCTTCTGGGCCGCCGTTGCCTTCTTTGGAGGCATCACTGCAAGCACAATAGCGAGTCAGATCAAAATCACCCTAACAGCACAGCTCTATCGCACGATCTAAGATTCCAAAGAAAGTAACATCCTAAATGCCCTGTAGCTTCCAGTTTATAGATGTGGTGCACAACACATCGATAAACAAGACTCTACGAGACACGGCCTGTAGACATTCCGAGGACAAACCGCTCTGATACCACTTTTGTCACGACCCAGCCCCGTGGGCCGCGACTGGCACCCTACCTGGGTACCCAGACCGAATCGCACATTCATTATCAAATCCAAACTTATTTCAGAATTTTACGAAATCATATCAAACATAATTTATATCAAAATATGTCTTAAGCGGTCGCACCAAATTAAAATGCCATATCAAATACAAACTGAGCGGCGGAATAGACATCGCCGGTCAAAAGTGCAAACATAAGCATAAGGGCCATTTGGGGCCATCATAACAAACAGACCGCTTTAAGACCAGAAAACGAAATCAAACCAACATATACAGGACCCTCACCCCACATATATGACTATAGGCCTCTACGAATTCAAAACAAAGACATATGGCGAGACAGGGCCCCGCCGTACCCAAATAGTCAAATGTACAGAATATATACAAAGCAAAAGGAGTCTGTACCAAAAGTGGACTCTAGATCAAAGAGGAGTACTCTGGAATGGCAAAGAGTGAAGCCTACTGTGGAGGATCACCGATATCTGCACCTGCGGGCATAAAACGCAGCCCCCGGAGAAAGGGGCTCAGTACGAAATATGTACTGAGTATGTAAAGCACGGAGTACAGAAGTACGGATCAAAACCGAAAGCAAACCAGATGACAAAGTGGAGTACAAATCAGTATGTCAAAATCCGTATCAAAAACATATACGTATACATAATGCAAATGAAATCATGCAAACGCTTAGGAACGTGGTCGCCACTCCGACGCTGGCGCCACACACAGCATAACACCAGAAGGTTTCAAATCTCCGTACATCCCCGAACACAACATAATCATAGGTGAGCGTATCGCATCACGAGCCATATCACAGCTTAACTACAAACGGAACCCGGCCCTATGGCGAAGCCTCGGGAACCGTAACACAGCATACGGCCGAATTATCATAAGGCGCACGAATCATAACCGGCCCGGGAACCGGTGAACGAAGTCATAACAAGGCACGAGCAGAGTCGTGAGCAGACAAATGCAAATCGTATTTCAAAATAGTCTTTCAAAACATAATAATCTCATAAATCAGTTCATAATACTAAATAATCGCATACTTAGTCGATATAAAGTTTCATTTCACAAAACATTTCCAAAATAGTACGTATAGCTCAAAACGTAACTTAGCATATCGTAATATTCAAAACATATCCCGTAGGGGGAAGTTCCAAAATCGAAAGTATCATTTCAATCTTTATTCGAAAGGACAGGCCAATAAGACAAATAGGGCGTCTCGGGGTTAGCGGGCCCACCTCGAGTCGAATTGAGGTGGCGAACATGATTCACGAACATTTAGGGGTCAAAAGATCATACATAATCATTTCTAAGTTACCCGACCACATTTCGATAAGTTTCAGACGAGTGGTGGCATTCTAGCCAAAATAGAGCCCTTAGGCTTCAATTGAATTGAATGAATAGTAGCTTTTCTGTGGATCGGGTTTCGAGGAGCAGAAATGCTCCGGAAGTTCTCATATTCGCCTATCATACCAAGATATGCCAAACGAAGGAGTGGGAAGCTTTACATACCTTACGAACGTCTTACGCTCTCCCAAAAGTCAAGTCCCGTTTCGTCCGAAATCTGCAAATGGTCAAAGTTACCAATTGAGATTCTTAGGCTTAAAAATGCCTTTAACTTCATTTTTGTCTACCGAAATTTCGGCAGCATTTCCCCTATAAATCTAACATCCCCGAGACTTAGCTCGGCTCAAAATACATCAATAACAACAGCCCACACATCATCAAACAACACAAATCATAATCAAACTTCAAAAGCCTACCTTACTACACAAGTTGGAAATCTTTCATTCAAACTTCAAAATTCCAAATCTATATCCATATTATTATATTCATTCACTCATTCAAGATTATGCCATCACATTCCAAATACATTCCAAGCCATACACGAAATTGCCCAAAATCCATTACTTTCCATAATTCTCCCAAAACACCAAAACTTACAACGAACGTTCTAACTTGCGTCGTTTCATTCCGAATTCATTAACATCAACCATAAATCATATTTAAAGTCCTTAGCATCAAAGATATACCATGATATACGTAAATATACCAAAGGCATACACTTTCCGATAATGTCCGAAATCATTTTCGAACACCAATTTAATTCATTAATCAATCATTTACGTCCTAAATGTTATAACGACGCCACAAACCAACTAAACAAGATAAAATTCCTATGCCTTTGCACTTCATGTAACTCACGGCTACAACACCAACACACACACACCCACGGCTTTCTATAAGCATCAAAGTTACGGGATTCTCGTCTATTCTCAATCCTTAACATATTCATATCAATTCTATAACATTAAAGGGGCAAAATTCTTACCTTTTCTTGAAAACCCGACTTGTCGTAAACGTAGTTCTTGTGCCAAACTAATTATACCCCGTTGGAGAGGGTCTTGAGCACTTCACAACTATGTAGAAAGTAAGATTTTTGGATCAACAACAAAGCTTGGGATTTTTTTTTCTCTTCTTTTCTTGCCTTCGGCCGAACCCCTATTTTGTGGTGTTCTTTGAATTTTGCTTTGTTTCTTGATAATTACTAAGGGTGAATCATATATATCCATTTAATTGATCATGTGCATAGCACATGATCATTAAGGAAGAGGCTTGGGCCATGGATATGGCCGGCCACTTCACAAGTTTTGGGCCTCAACTTTGTGTCATATTTTCCTTGGCCCAACTCTTGAAAAGTCCCGTTTTGTAATTCCCGAAACTAATTTCCGAAATTCCAAATTTACCCTCGTCCTTCCCTGATGTCTTGACATTAATAATTCCATAACCAACATAGTCATATTCACAAAAATCAAAATATTTCCTTATAACACACAAGTCGTAATTATTTCTCGATTTCCAATTATACGAAAACACGGGACATAACAATCAAAGCCCAACTTAACTTTTCACGACCGAATACGAAATCCACTCTCCTACAAATTGCAACCTTATCCTGACGAGCACGTTAGATACCAATTGTTCCCTTTCTATAGCGGAGATTGATCTATCCAAATCCTCTTCCTTACGCCTCCGTCCCATAACACAAAAGTACTCTTACTAATATACCATAAGAAATCTTACTTCGCTACACGTTTTCCATAAAAGTCATACTTAATGTCCTTATTCTCAACTTCTCTTCTTTATTACACACTGTCACTATCCCTTTGCCAAATTCGATGATCTTACCAAAATTACACTTGTTCCCGCATATCGATATCTAATACACTGCCACAGCTGAATCGTTGACCTGCCATTGGTACACTCATGCCACGCAAACCATCATAATACCTTGACGATGTTGAAAATTTTCCCAAACTAATCATACCTCGTACAATTCATTCTTGTTAAGCCACAAATGCACTTCTGCGACTTTCGAGAAACCTAACGCTGACAACATGGAGATCACGCGATCCTCTGTACTATCTCTCCCATTTCTCAACAAAACCCTCCACAATAAACGAGTCTTAACCACAATCCCACACAACTGAATCCTCAAGCCATAGCTAGAAACTGAACCTGGTCACGTGTCTGAATCAGGATGACACATGTCATACCATACCACACCACATCATACCAAAATCGTTCGCATAAGAATTTAAAAATGAGTTCCCACCATCCGTGAGCGAATAAGACAAAGAAATTCAGATACCAATTGGAGTCGACTAGATACAAATTTGAATGAAGTAGCACGAAAGGAATGAAAGAATTGGAAGTTTCCTAAATGTCCTATAGCCTTTCGCAGATAGGTACGAAGCTCATCGTACCAATCTGCAAGACTCTACTAGAAATGCTCTGTACTTGTAAGACCGAGTAATCTAGGGCTCTGATACCAACTTGTCACGACCCAACTCGTAAGTCGAGCGGGCACCCACACAAACCCTCCTGGTGGGAGAACCTTTCCCTTTCGCTACCAATTATCAAAATTATAATGCGAAAGATTTTCTCCTTTCGTTTCAATTTATGTGAACCCATTTGACTGGGCACAGAGTTTAAGAAAGAAAAGAAGACTTTTAAACTTGTGGTCCTAAATGAGTCACATATATTTTGTGTGGCTATAAATCATTGCATAAAGGTAAAATGTTTCCAAATATAGAAAGAGGTCATTCTTTCTAGCACGGTTTAATAAGGAAATAGGTTCACATAAATTGAAACGGAGGGAGTAATAAATAAGCAGTCTCAAAATCGTGTATATAAATAAATAAGTGCGGAATAAATACTACAACATCCCAAGGGAATATAGTCTGTAACAGTACAAGAGCTACTAAACTACAAGTCTGAAATAACTATAAGTCTCGTAATACAAATACTGTTTCAGAATACAAGAAAAGACAAGTAATAAGAGAGGAGTCTCCGAGATGCGGAAGTCCATCAAGTAGCTCACCCTGGAAACTCAACAAACTGGCCTCGGGTCACTCGCCGAGGCAGAAGTAGAATCTGAGACGAACTTTGCACTCAGAAAGAATACAGCAAGGTAGTATCAGTACAAACACTATGTAGGTAGGTATCATAGGCCGACGACAATTAATTCACATATATGAAGAAAGAAATCAATAAATAGACATGTAAGTAGTCAAATATAGTCATTAAGCACATTCACGTAAGACTGGCAGTAATATGAATCATAATAGATCTCAGTAGTTTACAGTTATAGCCTGGACGGAAACCTCTAGTCCTCGAATCCATCAAGTATCTAGGTAAGTAATTAACAAGTACACAGCGACTCAAATGAATCATCAACCAAGAAATCAATGCAAGAACGTACCATGTAATGTGATAAATGCAACAACTAGAATCAGTGCTATGAGTGGAGGTAATATGAATGCAGGTGCGATACAATGCAATGCACTGGCCAATTGTCTCATACCTTACACACATGCTACAGACGGATAACCTCCACATCTCGATAGCCATGACCAATGGGGGACCCAAAAAGTCCATGCACCAGTCACTCCGCACACATCCCAAAGGTGACTTCCACAACACAAGCCATTCCGCACACAGCTCAGAGAGAGATTCCATATCAAAACTATCCACAATCACTTCGCACACAGCCTAGAGGTGACTTTCATCCTTCACTTTAATTCATAGGTTTCCATAATCTTTTTCTATCAATTCCTCCATTGGAACCACACCACATTACCATGAGAAATGCATGCATGAATGTCAAATTCAACAATAATCATGAGGATGAAATGCTCCGTCCAGAATGATTTCCCTTTGGACCACATAGGTAACATCAAATATTATATGCATGAGATGCCATATGAAATATGCATGTAGCAAAAACCAACATAAGAAGCCTCGGATGTTTTATCATCATCAGTATCAATCACAGTTCTTATCCATGTATCATGTAAAAATGAGTATGAACGTTATGCATTATATCAATATCAAGTGTAATCATGTCAAATCTCATTCGTGCCTCTACATGAGCACACATCACAATAACAATACCAAAACCAATTCTTCCTTTATCAATGATAAATGACAAGATAAGTGACAGATGAACGTATCACAACCACAACATAACAAATAAGCAACAAGCCCAACACCACACATATGGCAACAAGCCAAATCACAATAAACGAGGCGACAGGCCCACAAAGTCATCAACAATACCTACCTAAGAATATTCATCCCAACTTTATAACCAAAGGCTTAACATGCTTTCTCTGTCAATAACTAACTTCGACATATGTTTCGCTAACTGAAGTCTAACTGAAAAGTAAGTTGTAACCTACCTTGATGCCGAGCTGGTGCCACGAACCATCAAATGTGAGCCTTGCCGTTCTGAAGAGCCTCCGAATACTCATAGTTTAGTCATATAAAAATCTAAGTTAAAAACGGGGAATAACAGTACACATATTTCTATACATTCATTCGAATCAAAATTCAACTAAGAAAAGAGGGAAATCGGACCTACAAGGTAAAATGGGTATTTTAAGAGTGGAATTGGTAACCAACGTTCTAGAAGTTCAATTATACTCTCCAATTGCTAATTAAGCTCAATTATTGATCAATTCCATCATTCAAAACAAAACCCCCCAAATTAGGCATAAACCCTAACTAACCATAATCAATTTCTTAGTCTAGGTTAGATATTCAAGTTTATAATCCATTAATTCATGAAATACCATCTTAATATTAGCAAGATTCACCAATTAACTGATATTTAAGGCCTAGAATTCATTTCTCAAGTTAAGGTTGGAATTCATCTTCTCCAACTAGTCCCCATTCATTTCCACCATTAATTCAAGCTTAAGAAGAGTAGATACTCATAAGATAAGATAAAGGAACTTACCCCCAAGGTGAAACAACTTCAAAGACTCTTCAATTTGCCCTTAATGCTCTCTAGACCAAAAATTTAGTGAATAGGGGGGATGATTCGAAGTTAGAAATAAAAAGGGTTTCTGATTCAGCATTTCCGCCCCTGTGAGCGAAGGACCAGCTACAGCGGTCTCACCTCGGCGGAGAATCGTCCACTGGGGCTCGCCTCATTAAAAATTCAAGAACTCGCCACAACAGGGCAGGCTCTGCTGAAGCGGACCCGCTGTGGCTTAGACAGTCTCGTTGGGGCGGACACCAGAAACTAGGAAAAATTATAGTTTCACCAAGTTCACCCCAAATTCTGACATCCACCCGAGACCTCCCAGGTACAAGCCAAATATGCATACACACTCAAAAACACTCTACGAACTCACTTGTGTCATTGAAATTCCCAACGGAGGTCTATTTGACCATGTCAACCCCCAACTTTCCAACCATTAGTACAAAATGCTCTCAAATGCCTCGAGAACCGAATTGAATACCCCACCAAGTCATAATCAACCCTCTGGACCTCACGGAATTGACAGATTCCTAAAAAAGGTCCGTTTATCCAAAAATCAACTATTGGTCAAAGGTTTTTCACTTTAAGGTTCTGATTCTCATAAGTCACAATAAAGCTCGCTCGGTTACCTCGGGAACTGTGTCGCCCATCCCCGCAGATCAAAATCATACTAACAGAGCTCGGGGAAGGGTCAACAGGGGTAAATGGGTCAAAAGTGAAATAATGACCAAACGGTTCGTTACATCTTGACCTGACGTGTTCCCTCATGTTTGGTTTGTAAGGTATCCCTCTCCTTTTTGAAAGTTCTACAAGAAGAGATTCTGTTGTATTCATCAAGCTTAATGTCGCTGCAAATAAGTAACTTATTTGCTTGGATATTCATTTGGACTGTCTTGATGTCTTCTTCATCTTATGTTTCTCTTTTCTTAGTAACAGTTTCCCAGCCTTTGTCATCAGTGGTCATGAGAATTGTTTTACCTTCTTGTATAATATTTGATAGCTCTAGATCCTCTCCAATGATAAAGTCTTGCAGCCTTACTTTCCACCAGCCATAATATTTATCATTGAAGCATGGTGGCTTTGTTGTTTATTGTCCTTCTTGAACTCCTGGAGATTCAACCATCCTTAGTCTTTCATGGTGCTAGTCTTTATTGAAAGATCTAGCTCTAATATCAATTGATAATTTGCTGCGACCTATGAACTGAAAGAATCAGGTTCTTTCAGTAACTATGCAAGAAGGAAAAGTACAGAAGAGAAAATCAACACAAGCATTTTCACGTGGAAAACTCCTTGCTCAAGGGAGGTAAAAACCACGACCTATCTCTTATAGGATTTTTGCAACTCTCCATTATAACACGAGCAACTTTAATGTTACAGTTCTCTAAGAGTTTCTTTGTGCGCGTGGAACAACTTCTTCTTGGTGGACCAAATAGTCTCTAGTTCTTTCTGAAGGACCCTGTTCTCTCACGAATCCTGCATTTGTGTTGTCTGTTTCACTAGTTCCTTTTGGAGAGCTGTTAAGGACCTCGTTATTGTACATATTTATTTATTCTTCCTTGTACATTGATTGTCATTCGTACAATGTTTGTCAGTTATCAAAACTCCATAGGATCATGAATTAAGACAAAGATCCATGCAACTCCACAGAAATGAAACAGATGGAGAAAGGGAGAAATGGAAAATTAATCACCGCGCTAGCAGGATTTTTCACATTACAATTGCGGACAAGCTTGCGGATCGTGCATAAACCTTGACTGCAGTCAACTTTGAGATTCCTTCTGTGCGATCACGCCATACAGAGCGCGATCACGCAGATTTTCCTAAACTTCTTTACAATCGTGGTGCAGCCTATGCAATCATGCCAAAGGTTACACCAACAAAAAATGCATTATTTCTAGTGGTGCAAGAGTGTCGAAAGTCACCCAAGCCCCTCGGACCTTATCCCAAATCATGTCAATAAGTCCCAAATTGTATTATTGACTCCCATAGCATATTTTGAAACATAAACACTCAAAATGAGAGGTTGAGTGATTACAAGAATAATAGCAAAAAGTGTTCAGCTTCTCATGATAGGAGCAAAAGATTGGAAATGGATTGTGCCTTGACTCATGTTCTCAAACATTATTTATTATATATAAGGGAGAATACCCATTTTTTGTAACGTGAATTTTTTTTAACTCTTTTTACTCCTAATTGAAATTTTAATGCTTTTTTTGACTCTTTTTACTCCTAATTAAAATTTTAATGGCTTTGTGAATCTTCACACATTTTGATTAATTTTGACAACTTTATGGAATTATTCATGCCACTAAAAATAATGATGTAATGGAAAAGGTTATAGAGGCCCCACAAAGCATACTCATACATATTTGAGTCTTTTATGTTAAACTTGTTTCAAATTATGTTTTTTCTTAAGAATTTATTATAGACACATAAAGAATTATCATGTCATTCAATTCTATCTTAATATAGGCTTAACTATTGAATTAAAATATTATTTTGATAATACTATTTATTATTTATTGATTTTATTTACCATTTATCATTTGCTATTTTAATTTTTTATTCGTCCATTTAGTAATTTCTTTTTAATTTTCTCCTATAGTCTTATGCCGTACTTGCTGGCGAACATAAGTAATTTATAAAGATTTCACTTAAGTTTGGATTAAGTTTTATATTAAAATAATAAATATAAATAACATCTATCATCGTTAAAGACTTCAAAAATGTATTAAAATTTAAATTACAGTCCCTCTGTCTCAATCAAAAAAAAAAATCCGAAGTACGATAGTTAATTAATCAAATTTTACGTATGCACATTGCTAACATAAAATTTATTTACTATATTAAAAGAGTAACTATAAAATATTATTTTTATATATTCTGAAAATGTTTGAAAAAATAATGCAGTTAAAGAAAGTACAACTTGATTTTCAAACAGTAATAATACTAGACAGTTGAAAAAAACTATATTTTTTACTTTTTTTAAAATTATTAAAATGTTTTGAAAAATATCGGATAATCAATAGTTTATATAGTTTAGGACAAAATAGTTATGTTTAACATGAAAAAGTTATTACAATGTAGATTTCATAAAATTGTTTATTAAATTAAGAAAAGGTAGAAAAAGCTTAAAGTCAGAACAATTAATTCTATTGACTTTTCAATATTGTTTGTGATTTAATTTGAAAGAATATCTATAAAAAATTCTTGTAGTATCAAGGCTTTTAATTATTTATATTTATTTGTAAGTTAACTTTATTGATTTCATCATGCTTTAACTTTATTGATTTCATCATGCAACAATATTTGTGCATCAAATATTTTTGACATTGAATACTGTAATTTCTTTGGCTAAAAAAATAAGTTAACCAATATGGATTCAATTCAAAGAAACAAATGAAATTAATTTAACATACGAAAACCCAATTTAAATCATCGGATAATTTAATCTCAAAAATTTCAGTAAAATGAAATTAGAAGAGCATTCAAATGATCGATTTTTTTTTAAGTCTAATATATAAACTAAGAAAAATACTTTCCTTTAATTTTCAGGTACATTTTTGTACTTTAATATTTTAGAAATCTTTCGAAGTATCAGATTGATGCTACAAAATCAAAGAAGCAAGAGCAGAAAAAATTCAAAAGATATCTGCAAACTAAAATTTTAAGGCAGTTTGAGCCCGGGCTAATGACACTAGTCTGTTGAAGAGGCGGAAAATATAAGATGAATAGGGAAATGAAACAAATTGAGAAAGGAAGATATAGTAAATTAATGAGAAGGTGGGACTTACAAATTTTAAGGTGCCGTTTGGCCATAAATATCAAAAATAAATTCATTTTTTTTTGAAATTTTTGAAGTTGGAGTTGGAGTTGTGTTTGGCCATAGTTTTTGAAATTGTAATTTTTGGTGAAATGTAATTATAAAAGGATGAAAAAAGTGAAAAAAATTTGAAAAACAAATTTTTCTTATTTTTGGTATTTCGGAATACAACTTCAAGTTGTATTCCGAATATTTGTGGCCAAACGCCCAAAAGTAAAAAAAAAGTGAAAACAATTTCCGAAAAAAAGTGAATAATTTTTATGACCAAACGACACCTAAATGTCAAAAATGAATGCCCTCATAAATATAATAACTAGTCATATCTAACACATTTTATAATATACTTTTATTGATGTGAATAGTATGAGGGGCGGTAGGTGAAGAGAGAAGGACGTGATGATTAAGATTGTGGGATCCAAATCTTAGGCTCCGGAACCAAAATGGTTCCAAAAAAAACATTTTGAACCAAAAGACCCTAACAAAAAAAAAGTTACTAAAGTACCTATAGCGTAGTATTTTACTGCGCTATAGTACTAACGGAGACGGACCCGTTAAGTACTATAACGCAGTAAAATACTGCGCTATACTAAATACGGTGTCACCTATAACGCATGATTTTACTGCGTTATAGGAGTTTCCCTCTCTCCTATAACGCTGTAAAATCATGCGTTATAGTCCTCCACTATAAACCCGATCGGGTTCCACCACTGGCCCCTCCAGCGGCAAAAAATTTTTAAAAACGCCATTGGAGGCGAGCCAAGGTGGTCCCCACGCATTAAAAACGTCGTTTTCTATTAAATTTCATCCGGAAAGTTTAGATTCTCGGTATATTCAAGTCAAGGAGCAAGATTCTAAGTTCGAATTTTAAGAAAAAGCGGCGTACAACTCGATTAAAATAACTCTACAAAAAATCTTCGATTAAGGTTTTCTACTATGACTTTTGTTATTATTTTATTATATACATTATATTGCACGCATGTTTTACATTTAATCGTCATTAATTTCCAAAAAAAAAAAAATCGTTTTTTTTTTTTGGCTTTGATCGGGCAGTGGCTGGAGCCACTGTTCCGTTTTTTTTTTTTTTTTTTTTGTTTAATTCATTATTTGTTAAATGTTTATGAATTGTTAATTTATTAAATGTTTATGCATTGTTAATTTGTTATATGTTTATGAGTTGTTAATTTGGTTAATTATTTATGAATTGTTAACATTGTTAATTTGTTATATGTTTATGAGTTGAATTTGGTTAATTATTTATGAATTGTTAATGAATTATTTTTTTTAATTGAGTATTTGTTAAATATTCTTTATGAATTGAAAGAAGTTGATTGGTAATGAATTATTATATTGTTAACATTTTGTTTGGATGATTGTTATGTATTGTTTTGACATTTATCGTATTATGTTGTATTATATAGGACCAAATCAGTGGTTACATAAAATAGAACTTCTCGTCGTTACATAACAATAAAATTAAAGTAGCAATCAAAGCAAACATTTTATTTATACTAACAACATAATATAATACAATAGGTAACAACCATCCAAACAAGTTGTAAACGATTATGAAATGTTAATCTATACAATTTTAAAAGCATGAATATATATGTTAAATAAAAAAAAAATTATCTTAAAAAGAATAGTTAAAGTTCTTCTTTTCATAAATACATAAGCTATCGATAAAAATGTAAAGTTTATAGGAAAATATGTGGTCGACGAATATGAACTCTTAGTTTAATTTTATTGTAGTTATGTTGGCTATTTGGTCAACTAAAAATATATCACATATTCAAAATAGAGTTCCAAACAAATATTACTGCTAAATTTCGATTAGTTAATATAATTTATCTTTCATTTCAAGAATAATGACTAATTTAGTTTGTACAGACCGGACTCTTTCATGGATCCGAATGTTCCCCCTGGGGCCGATGATCACCCGGGGCCCGCTGTTCACCCGGGGCCCGCTGATAGATCAGTATTGTCTTTGCAAGACAATCATAGGTCAGAGTTATTATGGGCCGGTACTATAGGGATATCTACTAGGCTCCGTCCCCGTAGGCTGCAGAGAGCGTGGACTCTTTTACGCGAGCACCCCCCACACCCTCGCGTGTTGGAGATATTGATTCGGGGCGGCATCTACCGTTGCGTGTCCGTTGGTCGGGTACAGCATGATTGGGCGCTCATCACGGCCATGGTTGAGCGGTGGAGGCCAGAGACACATACCTTCCATCTTCGCACTGGAGGGCATTCATTATTGTAGGGACCTACAATAATGAATGCCCTCATACGAGTACAGCTACCCTCAAACTTCAAACCTACGTATTGGGGAATAAGAGAATCTTATGGGTTATTATTTAATTGAATTGGGTTTAAATGATGGAGCAGGTTTAAAAAATAATTTCGAATTATTTTGAGGGATAATTTCCGTCAAGAGAGGGGTATATTTGAAAACTTTAAGAATGAGAGGGGTATTTTTTATCCAAAATAAATTTGGAGGATATTTTTAGTCATTTTTTCAAAATAGAGGGGTATTTTTGACCTTTTCCCAATTTTAAATGTCAAATAATGAATGCCCTCGTACAAGTACAGCTAACACATCAATAAAATTTATGTGCTGTGGCCTGTGAATGGAAAGAGGGACGGTAGGTAGTAGGTAGAAGCGGGGGCGGAGCCACATTGGCTCCTGGGGGTTCATCCGAAACCCCTCGGTGAAAAATTACAGTGTATTTTTAAAGTTAAAATTATTTTGTTATGTATATATAGTAGATGTTGAACCCCCTGACTTCTTCGTGTATTTACCTTTTAGAATTTTTGAACCCCCTGGATGAAAATCCTGGCTCCGCCACTGGGTAGAAGAGAGAACAGCGAAGCGATGATGAAAACTCGGGGCTCAAATCATAGAATTAATTGTACTTGTTCTTTGACTCATGTTCTCAAACAGTTCTTATTCTCAACTATTTTGTCCGTCTCAAAAAGATTATTTTAATTTGATTTATCAAAAATTTTAAAAAACAAAGAAAGGCTTTTGAAATGTGGTCCAAAATAAATCTTAGATATTTGTGTGGTGATAAATCATCTCATAAAATTAAATTGTATCTAAATATAGAAATGTATCAATCTTTTTGAGACAAACTAAAAAGGAAAGGAAGACAAACTTTTTGGGACGGAGAGAGTATAACGGATTAACCCCTTAAAAATATTTATAAAAAAAAAACACCAGCAATTCCTTTCGTAAATTAATTACACGAAAAGAGCAATTCAATCAAGATAGATTAGTAAAAATTTCAACATCTAAACAATTAGTTTTATACCAATTTTAATTAGTTTATATATTTGTTAGTATTATAATACTAATATATGTGAATTGTATATGTAACTATATACTTCGGTACGATATTCCATATTTTGATATTTTTTTATAAATACCAAATATCGTGTCAAGATCCCATATTTCTATCAATTATGGCAAGTTTAAGTATAATAACCCATCTTTATATCAACTAGGGCACATAAGGCATGAAATCAAGTCATAGAAGCATAAATAGCATAAGATGCAAGTGAATGTATACAATGCAAGTGAATAGTATGCAATGCAATGACCATATGCACCGGTATACACAAGGTCTTGCAGTAAGTTTTAAATGACCCATAGGGGACTCATCAGGTCAATATATCCACCCGGAATATCAGGTCTCCTAGATCACATCGAGTCCCGGCCGTTTGGCTATAATATCATCATTACTCCGTTCATGTACCATATCCAATATTCGGCCTCTATTTCATCAATCAAATGTCAATAATATCATAAAAATATTATTGGATATGCGTACACCATGAAAATGTATAATATCAAGTTAATATCAAGTATATATGTCATTTTCATAGTTTAGACGAGATGTGGAGTGATGAATGCAAATCAAGTCAATATTCATAAGTATTCCATCAACTATGGCCTTCATAACCCAAGTAAACATCAATCTTACTAGCCTCATGGAATTATCCACCGCCTTCATGACTCGAAAGTTAAATACATAATCTCCGTCACTTCGCATGTTTATTTCATATTTTAGTTACACATACATTTATATCGGTACCTGTACAAGTGCTTGTCACCTCACAATTGCAGGACCTCCAATTCTCCATTACACCCCTTAGTTACATTAACCAACATTTAGCACTACATAAGGGCCTAGTAAGTCTCAACTTGCCCTAGATTTGAAGTCCCATTACAAACGGATTGCCTTTCGTCAATGCCTCCAAACCATCCCAATCTCGATCCAAGCGAAAAATAAGCCTTCCGAAAGATCTATTGTGTCTAAATTCGTCAAATGAGTTCAATCTAGTCAAAATGGTATTCTATGAGGTTAGACGAGTCCAACGATATCCATATTGCTATACTTTATTTCGGAACCCCAAAAGCCAACCCCTAGCCCAGAAGGGCAAAATTGAATTTTTATTGTAAAATCGATTTACCCATATCCTATAGGTTCTAAATCCAGAAAATCAACCAATTTCATCCATGAATTGACCCTCAAATCAATGATTTTCCATTCCCTAATTTTAGGGCTAAAAAAACCCAATTTCTACAACCTAAATACGGATAAAACAATAACAAGTAGAAATAATTATGGAGAAACACTAAAATAAAGGTATCTACTTACCCCCTTTCAAAAACTAGCCACGAAAACCACCCCAAATCGAGCTCTAGAATTCAAAATATAACCAAAACACTCCAAATTCCGATCTGATTTTTAAAACATTGTTCAGGCATTTTTTTTTCATCGCGATCGCGACTGCCACGTCGCGAAGGCAATATTGTTTTAAATCCAAAATTTTCTCTTCATCGCCATTGCGACCCCCAAATCACCCCAGAAGATCACATTTTTCTTAAATTGCTTCCAATCTTCGATTGAATACCCGAATCTCATTCAAAACCTTCTGTACACAAACCATATATGCATTTCAAAAAAACACACACGAACCTGCTCGCGCACTTAGAATTCGCAAAAGAGGTCATCTTGACCCGGTGCTAACCAAGGCCAACTCCAATTCTTCAAAATACTAGATTTTCACCCAACGATCTAAATCACACCTGAATGCCTCGGGACTCCAACCAACAGTCCAAATAAGTCAGAAACTACATTTCTGACCTAATGGAATCGACGAAACTTCAAAAATGTCGCATCTACCCCCGATGTTGACTTTGGTCAAACTTCTTCATTCCTTAACTTAAGAACTTCCAATTTTGTTAAAACTAATCCAAAACTCGCCCTATTGTCTTGGGAATCGCACCACCATCCCCGCAAGTCATCAATACCAAGATAAAGCTACAGAAAGGGTATTTTGGGGAAAACAAGCTTAAAAGCTCAAAACGACCAAGCGGATCGTTACATTATCACTACGAGACTGGAATTTACGTAACAACCTACAATTGTAGAATTCTTATGTCAAACTTTGAAATATTTAAATTCTCAATCAATTTTAAATGCATATGTTCTTTAGATTTTAATTCTTTATCGGTATGGTACAACTAGTTATGAATTTATTAGTAATTGATTAGTCTTTTCAATTTTTAATTAATGAGATATGAAAATCAATTGAGATTTTAAAATTAACAAGTATATTATTTTCGTTTATAACATAAAAAATACAAAAAATTAATTGTTTGCGTACTTTTATTTGTAATAGTTAAATGAGATCTAAATATCAAATGTCAGTATATATATACATAACAATATATCACTATAACAACCATAAAATTTTCAAATAAATACTGCCATTATAGAGAGATTTGACAATAACTAATCTTATCTAACCAATAACAAAATTTTTGTGTTGTGAATTGAAGGGAAGGCGGTAGGTGAAGAGACAAGAAGGAAGTGATGATTAAGATTATGGGACTAAAATGACGCACTCCCATAGATTTTTTTTTTCTGACGCAAAAAAAAATAAATATATATATACTTTTTCTATGGCTCAAGTTCTCAAACATTTATAAGAGATGCGGAAAAAAAAAAAAGATGAATAAGGAAATGAGAAAGGGAGATGTGGCCCATATCATATGGGGAAATTGATGAGAAGACGAGACCTACAAATTTTAAATGTCAGATAATGTATAGCCTCGTACAACTAGTCACGTGTAACACATTATAACAGAATTTTTGTGCCGTGAGCCGTGAATAGAAAGGGAGTCCGAAACTAAAATAACCTCAGAAAGAGATTTTTGAACTAAACTACCCCAATAAAAAAAAGTTACAAAATTACCTTTAGCGTAATAAATTACTATGCTAAAGCACTTAACTGGGATGACACCGTTAAGTGCTTTAGCGCAGCAATTTACTGCGCGCTAAAGGGGTCCATGTTTTTTTTTTTGACCCTTTTGGTTAACCCCTCTTTCATTGCACTTTTTAACGTACTTTGATCATAGATTAATCATGCTTCTGGACCCCGAAACTTCAATATTTTATATAGAACCCTACTTAGTTTTGTGCGATTAAAAAGGTAGGCTCAATACATCAAGGATAAGAAAATTTTCGGATTGCCGTTTTAGTGGTTGAAAAGTGCTCGAACGCCATTTTTGTTTGAAGGCTTAGTGTCATTAGCTTTAAGTATTCGTAAAAAGCGTTCAAGCACTTTTCAACCACTAAAACGGCAATCCGAAGATTTTCTTATCCTTGATATATTGAGCCTACCTTATTAATCGCACAAAAATAAGTAGGGTTCTATATAAAATATTGAAGTTTCGGAGTCCCGAAGCATGATTAATCTATGGTCAAAGTACATTAAAAAGTGTAATGAAAGAGGGGTTAACCAAAAGGGCCAAAAAAAAAAAAACATGGACCCCTTTAGAGCAGTAAATTACTGCGCTAAAGCACTTAACGGTATCGTCCCAGTTAAGTGTTTTAGCACAGTAATTTACTGCATTAAAGATAATTTTATAACTTTTTTTTTTATTAGGATAGTTTGGTTCAAAAACCTTTTTATGGGGTTAATTTGGTTCCGGACTCATAGAAAGGTCGGTAGGTGAAGATCGAAGAGAGAATCGGTAGGTGAAGATTGAAGAGAGAAGTAGGAAGTGATGATTAAGATTGTGGGACCAAAATCGTACAACTCTCACACAACAAACTATACTTGTGCCTCACACTGCAGTTTTTATTAGTCCATATAAGTTCACCCAAAAGGATTTGGCTCATCCATGGTTTAATCCAATACAAAATTTCCTTTTAAATTAACGTGGCTAAGCAATAAGATCTTCTTCTCACCTTAAAATTTTATAGCTTAGCTACATGAATTTAAAATTTGTTTTGTGGTGGGTTAGGTCGTAAATGGATCGGGGCATTTTAGGTTAGGCCAAAATTTATATTGACCGATAACTAAAAGATCATGTATTTAATTAAAAGCCATATAGTTGAACTAATATTAAGCTTAATATAACGTTAGAGATAAATTTAACCAATAGTAGTGGTGTTCAATGACTGATAAACAAAATTACAAGATGATTTTAGATGCACATCATGGAGTTCAGAAATAGTTTTTCAGACTGATAGAGGTCTAACATTGCAAAGTTCTTAGTTGGAAGGATCCTTTTATTGGTATTTGATCTCATAACACCTCGTGAGAGCTTTTGAGGTGTCTTGAGATGGAATCAAACCAAGACTTGAAACGTTGTTGCAGGTCAAGCCATTTTTAGTTTTGCATACTGTTTCATCTGGTTTTCATACACTTTTGTCCTTTGTTATTGTTTTGTTTTCCTGAAACTTTTAAATTTCCTTTCTGTACATAATTTTGTTTGATTAATAAATTACAACTAGCCTCGTGCTAGTTGCTTTGCTTAAAAATAAATAAATTAATCCAATAATAGGTTGAAGGAGGGCATGTTTTAAGCCTTTTTTTAGTACGTTAAAGATATTTTTTATTTAATAGGTAGATGGACTGACAAATTTGATTCAATAAGTGAAAGAGGATATTTTTTGAATTATTTCTAATATGTTCAGCATATTTTTTTTTTACCCTTTTTGTTTAAATATATATGTAATATGTTCAGCATATTTTTTTTTTTTACCCTTTTCGTTTAAATATATATGTAGCCCTTTGACTAGATGTCTGTTAGATGACTATCTGCAAGATATTATTGTCGAAAAGATGTTGTTGCATCTTACTTAGGTGAGAATCTATGATAAGGTTTCCGTGGTAAGTGAAAATGGTTTAGAGTTTTTACAAGAGTTACGTTGGAGAAAGAAGGGGATAAACATGCCCATATGATTCTTGGGATAAAGCAGTATATCTCATTTTTATTAGAAAACATATAAAGATGTCGAAAAAAGTGGTTGATTTTTTAATTCCACATACTCGGTATAATTATTGGAGAGCTGTGAAAAAAGAAAACAATAATAAGGGTATTGAAATTTTGCTACTGTCTATGGAACCTGAGTACTATAATATTTAAATCAGAATGGTATGGTCACAATTATTATATTATGTGTTTTCATTGTTATTAAATGGTCGTAATAATTTATCTATTAATCCAATGTAGAGAGAGAGATATTGAATGGATTACCCATAGAAACGAAGATTGAGAAATTGGTAATTTAGCATGTTAATCCAAGCTTATGAGAAATCAAAAGTTTTTTTTTAAAGTGTTTATTTTAGAAATTGAGGTGTTTGACTAAGATTTTAGGGAAAAAATAAATGCTTTTGAATAATAAATATTTTTCATAAACTAAATATTGTGCGCAAACATATAGCAAGTCAGAATTCATGAACTACAGTGCAATTTTCATTCTTGGCTCATTTTTGAGCCTATCAATATTTCAACTATCTTCGGAGTAAATACTCAAAATACCCCCTAACGTTTGACCAAAATCCCAACTACACACCTAACCTTTGCGTTGGTCCTATTACCCCCCTAGACAAATTTTTTCAGTATCAAAATGCCCCTTTTTTTGCTGATGTGGCAGTCCAATATGCCAACCCCCAATTATTAAATGGCGCTTGTCCACACGCGCCTGGCCCACGTGCCACATTTTTAATTTCGCCCCATTTTGACCCGTAATCCGACCTGTAACCCACTTCTTTAATTTCGCCCCATTCAGCCTCAATTCTCATATTCACAAAAACCTAGCACCTATCCCAAATTTCACGATAAACACCATTTTCAGCCCCAATCTTTGTCAACATATTATCACGACTATATTTTCGTTGCTGCTCATTGTTCATCTAGTAACGGTTAGTTTCGTTACATTTTTTTGCTTTGAAAAAATGATACTACGATTTTGTGCATATTGTTTGAAATCTGGACTATAAAGAACAAATTTTCATAGTTCCCCAACTGTAATCAGCATATTTATTATCATATTGTGCATATTGTTTGATTTTTTTTTTCAAAAAACGATGTAGTCTAGGGTTTTCAGTTACTGTGCATATGCTTATCATTTTTTTGATTGACATTAAGTTGAATTACTTGTTATTTTTTGTTTTTGTTGTTTTGTATTTAGATAGTACATGGCTGATTTTGTGTATGTAACCTTAAGATGGTACCATGGAGGTGTGTTACACTTAAATAATGGGGAGCCAATATATGAAGGTGGGGAAGTTACTGATATATTCAATGTCGATGTTGATATGTTGTCTTTTTTTGAGTTGAGAGACTTTATTAAAGAATTAGGATACACAACTACTTGCACATTCAGTATTAAGCCACCTCATAATGGCATTTTGGTAGATGTTGATAATGATGAGGTTATTTTAAATATGACTGTGGGTTTGAATGATGGTGATACTGTGGAGGTTTTTGTCAAGCACATGGTTGATGAAGCAGTTGTTGACCCACCTTTATTAGAATATGTTAGTCATGGGGATAGGGAGGAATCTTGTTCCCCTTTTAATAAAGGGGCTGATGACATAGGGGCTGATGAAAGATGTAGTAATGAAAGGGTTATTGAGGAGCCCTTAGATTGTCCTAATACACCTTTGTCCTTTTCTACTCAAACTTGTGAAAAAACACCACCTCCTACCTCCTATACACTTGCTGCTACTGCTGAAAACACACCACCCCATTCCTCTTTTACTTCAAATTTTTCTGTTCCAGAAAAAACATCTCCTACCTATCCTACACTTGCTGTTGCTCCTGAAGAAACAGTACCCCATTCCTTTTTTCCTTGTGCTGATACTACTGCTAAAAATACAGCAGGCCCTTCCTCTTCTACACCTGCAGCTTCAGTTGAAAATAATCCACCCCATTGTTTTTTTACTTGTGCTGCTGAAAATACAGCAGATCCTTCATCTTTTACACCTGCTGTTCATGAAGATCTTGAAGATGTAGGTCCAGTTGGATCTGATTCCTTAGATGAGGGTTCTGATTTCTCAACTGATGATAGCGAACAATCTGTAGATGACATAGAAGGGGAAGGTGAGGATGAATATGCAAGTGATGAGCCTGATGAGGTAAGAGAGTTGAGAGCTGAAAGGAGGATTGAGTTTTGAAGGAGAAAAAGAAGTGAGAGGGCAAAACCTGATAGTGAAGAGGCTCCAGCAGGTGAGGCTGGTGTGGATCTAGGATTTGATGAAACTACAACAGGTAAGGTTAGTCTTGAGGGTAGGTTCGGAGGTGATGAACCTTACATGTATAGTTCTGTTGATGATAGCTTTGAAATAGATGAGGATGAGGGTTGGGATGATGAAGAGGACATTAAATCTGTTGGGGTAAATCTGCCAAGAAGACAAAGGTTTACAAGAAGGAAGAATGATAAGAACAAAATCATTCATGACCCCACTTTCAAGAAAGTTGTATGGCAGTTGGGTATGGTCTTTAAAGATGTTGATCAGTTTAGGAGAGCAGTAACAAAATATGCTGTTAGGAAAAGGGTTAAGGTAGAAAAGTAGGTGAATGAGCCTACAAGGGTTAGGGTGAGGTGCAAGGATGGTTGTCCATGGATATTGTATGCTAGGCTTGATAAAACCACATGTGATTTCCAAATTAAAACTTACATTCCAAAGCATACTTGCCTCCAAACTACCAGAAACTACTTGTGTAATGCCAAGTTTATTGTTGAGACCTATAGAAAGAGAATAACTGAGCAGCCAAACATTAAAGTTGTTCAGTTGCAAAAGCTAATTAGGACAAAGTTTAATCTTCATGTTGGTAAGACCACAGTTAGAAGATCAAGAGCAAAAGTACTGAAAGAAATCATGGGAGATCACATTCAGGAGTTTGGAAAAATCCTTGACTACAAGGATGAATTATTAAGGACCAATCCTGGTTCCACTTGTGTAGTTAAACTTGTTAAACCAAATACTGATAGTAGGCCTGTTTTTCAGAGCTTTTATATCTGTTTTGATGCTTTGAAGAAAACATTTCAGCACTGTAGAAAATGTATTGGTTTAGATAGTAATTTTCTGAAAGGGGTTTGTAGAGGACAGTTGTTGGTAGCTGTGTGTAAAGATGGTAATAACCAAATGTTGCCTCTGGCATGGGCTGTGGTGGAGTATGAAAACAAGAGCACTTGGACTTGGTTTATCAAAATTTTGAAGGAAGATTTGGCACTTGGAGATGAGACAAATTTAACATTGATAACAGATATGCAGAAGGTATGTTTCCTTGATTTTTGTTGCAATTTCTTTTCATGAAAACTCATGTGTATTCATCTAGACTAACTGTTACTGTTTCAGGGACTATTTGTTGCTATTCAAGATCTTTTACCTGCTGTTGAACACATAAAGTGTGCTAGGCACATCTTGGTTAACTTCATCAAAGAATGGAGAGGGCTACAAAGAAGACAACAGTTTTGGAGAATTGCCAAAAGCACCTTTGAGTCTCAACTAAGGAGAAATATTGAGCTGATGAAGTTGCTTGGTCCAACGAAAATGATGGACAAACTGATGTATTACAACATAGATTTTTGGTGTAAGGTCTACTTCAACACTAATGTAAAAGTAGATTATGTAGATAACAATATGGCTGAGTGTTTTAATGCTTGGATCTTGGCTGCCAGGTATGAGTAATGCATATTTACCTTGCTGTGTGTTTGTTTTTACAAACTGTCTGTAGATAACAATATGACTGTTTGTTTATTGGCTAACTGGTAGGCATAAAACTATAATAACAATTCTTGAGGAGATTAGAGTGAAAATGATGGCAAGGATTGGAACATTGAGGGAGTTTGTAAACACTTGGAGATGTAACTACTCTCCAATGTGTACGAAGGTGTTAGAGGAAAATGCTAAACTTTCAATGCAATGTAACATTGAGTTTAATGGAGTTGCTGGTTTTGAAGTTTGGGAAGGACTATGTCAACACACTGTGGATATTTTTAGAAGGCAGTGCAACTGTAGGGTGTGGCAGCTAAAAGGCATTCCATGTGCACATGCTTTAGCTGCAATTCAGTTCAAAAGGTATGATCCACTTGGCTACATTGACCATTGCTACAACAAAAAGACTTACATGAGAACATATGAGCATGTTCTTCAACCAGTCACAAACATGAAATGTGGCCCGTCTCTACCCACCCTAGTGTGGCTCTACCAGACATAAAAAGCATGCCTAGTAAGCCTCAAAATGCCAGAAGGAAGGAGGCAGGTGAAATTCCAAAGTCTGGGAAGATGCCAACAACTGGAATGGCCATGACTTATAGCAACTGCCATAATAGAGGCCGCAACAAGAGAGGGTGTCCAAAAAAAGACTCAGCAGCATGGACAGAACCAGCAAGTTCTAGCAGGGGAAGGCCCAACACATCACAACCACCATCTTCCAGCAAGGTCACGGGGAGACCAAAGAAACCTGTTGAAAAGAGGACAAGAGGAAGACCTAGAAAAACTTCCCAAGCAGTAGGAAATAGTTCTGCACCAGCTGAAGTTCATGTTTCATGTTCTGCCCCTGCAGCAACTAGTGCACAACCCACTGCTAAAAGAGGAAGAGGAAGTGGCACTAGTGCATCATATAAAAGGCCTAGAGTAATGGGAATAGGTGTTTTCCAGGCAGAAAATGGGTTCAAAGCTGTTAATGTGAGTGCCTTAATAAGCACTAGTGTTCTTTTATGTGTTGTTTCCATTACTAAGTGTTATTTTATGTGTTGTTTCCATTACTAAGTGTTATTTTATGTGTTGTTTCCATTAATAACTCCTTGTTATTATTTGTGTGAACAGCCTGGCATGTCAAGCAGTAGGATTGTGTCCACTAGTAAAGCAAAGGTCACCAGATCAGCAGAGGTAACTGGTGACACTGGCTACAAGCCAAGTGCAAATAGTAAGCTGAAATGGAGAGGCAATGAAGCAATCACAACCCGGAAACTACAAGAGATACAGGAGAAAATGACAAAAGGTAGAGGTAAATCAGCAAACCCAAGCCAAGAAAGCACCTGTTCACAGTCCAAGCAGCCATGGAAAATCTAATTATGATGAAAACTATCCCTCCAGTTCTTAAATGTACACATTTATGGATTGACATTTTAGTATTTTGTCTTGTTCATTTAATCAAAACAACATTACAGTACATAACTGTTTAACGTGTTCCAATTCCATTTCAGCTTGACATAGCTGTTAAACGTGTACAAATTCAGCAAAGGGCATGAATTTAATATGGTCAACAAAGGTTATTCAAGGCACTAAATCCGACATGGTCAAGGACCATTAAATGGCCTATTAATTCGGTTGTAACCCATCTATATAACACAACATACACACACACACCATATCACACATTCACTACCCTAAACTACAACAACAACATCAACGTGCAACCAGCAACAACCACAAGAAACACAACAACATACCAACAACAAGCACAACAAACACAACAACATATAACATCTACATCATACCAAAAGAAGATGCTAGCTTTCTTTCTGAAAAAGTTAACCCGTTCTTACGTGCAAACCGATGATTTTGTAAGCTTTTTTATATTTGTTATTATTATTTGATTTACGTGAAAATCGATGATGTAAACTATCTTTTTTGTTTATTGAAGATACTTCCACATGAACATCATGACATTTTTCCAACGAGAACAACGCATGCCGTGTTAAAGTATCAGGATGACATCGTTCACAAGATGACGTTCAAAATTGGAAAAAATGCTCGTTTATGCCAAGGGTGGAAGGCATTTATAGATTCAAAAGTTTTGAAAGAGGGAGACACACTAGATATTTGGGTGTGTAAATGTGAGTATGGAGATGGCATAGGGTTTCATGAATTTAAAAAAGAGATAGAGATCATAAATATTGACTAGTAGATCTCTATTATTCAATTGTCTATGTTTAACATCTCCATGTATGCTACTATTTTGATTAAGACAATGATTAATGTTATGTGGATGTGATTTTGATTTTAATTTCGGATAAACACTTCAAAACACCTTACCATCAAACTTCTTCATTCATACATGATAAAATAGATGTATATGTTACAAAATTTGCCATAACAAACGGCAAACAAAACATAACATAGCCGAGACACTACCACCACTACCACTATCTATGGAAATTTGATTTTTCCATTGTTTGAATTGTCACTACGGAATACAAAACTTATGAACACAACAATAATACAAACAACAAAACAAAAAACGAAATTCGTATGGAACCTACCCCCTTTAGTCTTCCTTGTGTCTTCTTTTTTTGGTCCATCGACCTTGACCAAACCCATGTCAACACTAACCGAATTATTATCGTTAGTAGTGGTCTCATCCAATTCCATCTTCAAACTCCGATATTGCACCAATTCCTTCTCTAAATCTCTAATTTTGTTAACCAATTTTGGGAGGATAAAATTTGATCTTGGATCAACTTCATCTCTGTCCCTCCAACGAAAAAACTTGCATTTTTGAGCCCGAAAAATAGCAAAACAGAGCATAATTTTACAAATTTAATTTTTCAATAAATAAAAAAATAGGAGCAAGACCATACATCATAATCGGGGACAGGACCAGTATCTTCTTCCAGGGTTGTTTTTAGACTAAGAAGTTTGCATTTGCAACAAATTCCCGTGTTGACATTGGACCACGGTTCTAAGCATAGGATCACTCTCATCCATACACAATCGACCAAGGTCAATTTTTTCCATAAAAAACCCTAAGAAATGAAAAATGACTAAATATGAGCAAGAATTACTCAAGAAATTTAAAACAATAAATTTCACATGAACGAATTTAAAGAGAAATAAATGAGAAATAAACCCTAACTAACGAACCTCTTTCCAACGATTGGAGCGATTAAGGCGTTGATTTTTGGAGTATAATGATTGGAGTGGTTGAATTTATGGAGTTGTTTGTTTTTTTGACAAAAAAATGGGGATGGGTATTAAATGGGGTGAAGAAGAAGATGAAGTAGCCGTTTAGGTGTAAAAATGGAGGGAGTTCAAAATTAATCTATGTGGCATCTATGTGGCAGCTTAGTTGGCCCTCCAAAACACGTCAGATGTTATTTTTTAAAGGCTATAACGTGCCACTGAGCGGTGCATTCACGCTCTTGTCCACATCAGCAAAAAAAGGGAATTTTGATACTGAAAAAATTTGTCCAAGGGGGTAATAGGACTAACGCAAAGGTTAGGTGTGTAGTTGGGATTTTGGTCAAACGTTGGGGGGGTATTTTGAGTATTTTCTCTCTATCTTTGAATTAACTTTGATAGTATCATTGATAAATTCAAACAATATTATTATAAAATTAATGCAATTTTAAATAATAAAATATTTGAGTAATATAATAAAAGATTAGAAATAAATAGAGAAGTTAAAAAATAAGTAAATCTTTGTTTATACAATTTAATACAAAGTCGCATGTCACCGAAAATATTAAATAATGGTCAAAGCCCCTATAACGACCCAAAATATGAGATGAAAACATCATTTGGATTGTTATTAGCAAAGTTATATTATGAATAAAATCGCGCAACTGAAATCATAACAAATAATGTTACAAATAAAATTTTTGAACAATACAAGAATTTCAAGCAACCAAATAAGATTATTAAAATATAAATTATATCAATATATCTTCTATATATTCTAAAAAGGAAAGTAATCTATGAAAATATAAGTCAAATAGCAAAATTACTTGATAATGTAATGATACCAAGTAAGAAAATTTAATACTTATACCGATCAACAAGGTATAAAAAGGAAAAAAAGCGAAAAACTTTAAATGTAGAATTATAGAGAAATAAGAGTTAAGTAAATGTATAAGAAATTTCAGTTAAAAAAAATACGTAGTTAATATTCACGATCTAATAAGTGAAGGAGGACATTTTTTGGATTATTTCTAATATGTTCAGCTTTTTTTTTTTAACCCTTTTTCGTTTAAATATACATGTAGCCCTTTGACTAGATGTCTGTTAGATGACCATCAATCTTAATCTTGGACAGGAATAATCTAAATTTGAAAAACGAAGTTTAACCAATCACTAATCCCAAGGGATCATTATTTTAATTTACCGTGAGACATAATTGGAGTTCATATGAAATTACAAAAGGAACTTGATTAACTTCAAATTATTCTTTTGTTTGAAGGCTAACAAAGTAGTTTATCACTAACAAACAACACACAAAATTAAAATATTGCAACCAAATGAAAAACATTCGAGAAAGCCTAAAACTTAAAATAAGTCTTGATATCTTGATCGGATTCAAAGATGCTCATGTAACTCTCCTTAAGATCAACCTGCACACAGACACCGTTACCACACTCCGCATCATATAACCAACAAGTTTGCATATGCCTTGATCCAAAATGCATCAAACAAGGTTTTCCCCAACCAAAATCAGCTCCTAATATAGGAAACCTGCACAAACTCGAAGTTGTAAAATTGTCAACTTCATCACTACCTCCCCATTCTTGATCTAGAAAACTTTCGTTGTATAATTCACCAACTGCAGTGACTATCTCATCTGGTGATTCTTTGTTCAAAAGTTCAATAGTTTTCTGCACTGTTTCCCTTATTAATGTCACCAAGTTACGTAGCTCCATATTCTTGTTCTCCTGATCAGGTACAAATATTACAGGTGCCTCAACTACAAGATTACCAAAACACTTTGTGATTTGAGGTAACGAAATCTTGCTACGTAAGTTGATTGGGACTCCCATCAACGAACGTTTTAATTTTCCGTTCTTCACTTGTGAAGAACTCATTAAACCCCTCCATAAAATGGCTGTAATCATCTCAACTCTTGTAGGTTTGAAACTCAAAGCTCCCATTTCTTCTCGTAGTTTTGATATGTTAGCTTCATCGATATATAATCTCTTCGCAACTAGTTTGCTCTCTGCACGTGTTTCTCCAGGAATACGAGGTAGTAGAAGTTTAGATAAATCTCTTGTAGGAAAAACTTCACCTAAATTAAAGCTAAAGAAATCGATATCCTGTGCTTTAATTCCAAGTCTACACACTTCAGACCACTCGTACAAAAAGGAGAGACTCGAGTATCCATCCATTGCAATGTGGGCATGGCTCATTGACAAAGCAATACCACCACATTCAAATTTAGTTACTTGAATAATAACAAGAGGTGTAATAGCCAAATTATCTTCATTAACATCCCAAGTATTATGTGGCCAACAAAGTACTGCAGCATTAACATCCTTATGTGCTTGTTCAAGAAAATCATCGAGCTTACTATTGACATTTGCCTTTACAAGTTTAACACCTTGATCAAGGCAATTAATGGAGCAAAAATCATCTGTAAATCTACCAGCTATAGGGTAAACATGAGTTAACACTCTAGAAAGGGATTCTTCAAGCTGTTCATGATTAAGAGTAGTGGAGTTTTTGTTGTTGTTTGGTGGATAAAAAAGAACAAGAGGCAAATGAACATCTCCAGCTATTTGATCAAAGAAAGATAACTTGTAATTTTGTAAGTGTTTTGGTGTTGGTGAAGATGGTGTTATGAACTTTGTGGACAAGACTTCAACTTGCAGAGGAACAGATTTAGAACCCATTTTTAATTACAAGATAGAAAAGAGAGACTAAATGGTAATGTGATGGAAGGGTTGTTGCAAACAAATGAAGAGTTCACGCCTTCTTAAAGAAAAATTCCTAGGAGCGGGAGTGGGGTGGGGGTGGTGATAAATTAATGGGTTACGAAAAACGTTTTAATCCATTTTCTTAAAAAAATAATAATGAGCCGTTAACAAATTTCCTTTTTATTTGTTCAATTAACAAATCAAGAGAAATTTATTATTTTTCTTTTATTATTATCCTTATCATAAGGTATTAGCAGGCAAATTTTAATTTTCAAAACAAAATTAATAAGGGAAATTTAATAAATTAAAACCCTAATTAATACTCTTTCCATTTCAATTTGTTAGTCTTAGTTTGACTTGATATAAAATTTTAAAAAGTAAAAAATATTTTTAAATTTTGTTGTCTTAAACTAAAAATATGTATAATATACCAAAATAAACTTTAATCTCATAACACCTGTTTGGCCATGAGAAATTTTCACTTTTTTCCGAAATTTTTTTTCACTTAAAAAAAAAAAACAATTAGCGTTTGGCCATGAAAATTTCAAATATAACTTGAAGTTGTCATGACCCAATTTAGCTAAGTCATGCGCGCACTTACCTTTCCCACCTCGGTAAGCGAACCCTCAACCCAATGATAATAAAAACATAAATAAATAACTAAATAAGCGGAAGAGAATAAATCACGTAAGTTTGACGATAATAATATAAATCAAGTGCGGAAATAAGAAAATACACCCCAGAGTCTGATCTAATCCATACAAGAGCATCTAGATCGAAATATACAAGTCTGGAAATATAAATATACATCAAGCACTACTAGAAAAGTGCAAATTACATGGGGATTTTTATTGGGATTATATATTAAAATTCGCAGGTAACTTAGTTTCCTGCGGATTTTCCTACCAAAAAAAATCCGAAGAAAAAACCTTCGTGGGTAATTATTACCAGGGGATTTTGATTCTACAGGTAAGTTGCTTGCGGATTTTCTTGCGGAAAATACTAAAAATTTTGGTAAAAATTCGTGAAAGAAGGAATTTTCATGTGGATTTTTCCGCAAGTCCGCATGAAAAAATCCTGAGATATTTTGACAAAAGAAATTTGTGGGAATAAAATTTATTCATTAATTATTTTTGTTATTTTTAATTTCTCCATAAGTATTTTTTTAATTAAATTATACACTGTTTATTTAATCTTTTATTAATCACTTCTTACTAATTATTTGTACAAGTCTGGAAATATAAATATACATCAAGCTCACTACTAGAAAAGTGCAAATTACATGGGGATTTTTATTGGATTATATATTAAAATTCGCAGGTAACTTAGTTTCCTGCGGATTTTCCTACCAAAAAACATCTGAAGAAAAAACCTTCGTGGGTAATTATTATCCGGGGATTTTGATTCTGCAGGTAAGTTGCTTGCGGATTTTCTTGGGGAATATACTAAAAATTTTGGTAAAAATTCGTGAAAGAAGGAATTTTCATATGGATTTTTCCGCAAGTCCGCATGAAAAAATCCTGAGATATTTTGGCAAAAGAAATTTGTGGAAATAAAATCTAATCATTAATTATTTTTGTTATTTTTAATTTCTCCACAAGTATTTTTTTTATTGAATTATACACTATTTATTTAATCTTTTATTTAATCACTTCTTACTAATTATTTATTGTTTTTGTTGACAACACCACAAACCCCCAATATTGAAACTTACACCCACAGTTTTTGTTGACAACACCACAGCCCCCCAATATTGAAACACCACAACCCCCAGTTGTTGTTGACAACACCAATATTGAAACTTACACCCACAGTTTTTGTTGACAACACCACAACCCCCCAATATTGAAACTTACCACAACCCCTCAATATTGAAACTTACACCCACAGTTTTTGTCGACAACACCACAACCCCCTAATATTGAAACTTACACCCACAGTTTTTGTTCACAACACCACAGTCCACAACCCCTAAGTATTGAAACTTACACCCACACACAACCTCAAACCCCAAAATTTGAACAGACAGACCACAACAACTGAAAAGAAGCCATACCCCACCCCCCTAACTACATCCCAACAGTCAATCCTACACTCACCCTTTAAACTACCGGAAGAACCACTTTGGTAGTAATACAAGGTAACTACTCCTTATAAATGCCAATACCTTATAGTCTTCATCCGATGTGGTACATGAAACAACTAGTCGACTTACAACGATGCTCTCCCCTCTTCCAAATAAAAAAATTGTAAAGATATTTATTTTCTCTATTTTCTGTTGGGAATTCTCACTAAACATTCTTGTAATATGATTCAACTCTAAATATATTTTGTGTTTCAAAATAAAAAACTTATATCCCATATACTACGAAAATTCTACGCTTACACCTCCTATGAGATATATCCGTCACTAAGTATATTAAAATAGGAAAATTAAATTATACATAAATAAATTTTATTTATTTTTATGAAATTCCGAAAAGATGATAAATGTTTTAGTTGAAAAATCTTTATTCACGCCTTTGATAAAGAAAGATAACCTTTTTTTTAGAATATGTATCTTTTAAAACTCTTAAATAAGAAATAATTAAGAATTAAATAACTTAATAAGATGATAAGAATTTTTACGTATTTGACAAAATATTTTATTTTTTAAAATCTCTTAAATATAATGGTGTTGTTTTTCATAAAACCATTCAGGTTTTTGAAATTTTGGACTGAGCATAAAGATTTCTTGGACATAGTAAGGCTGAATTGGTCTGAGGAGAGTATTGGCAATCCTTTTTTGGTTTTTAAACAGAAGATCAAGATAGTAAAAGGGGCTCTATCTGCTTGGAGTAGACTGGCTTTCGGAGATATCTTCAAACAACTTATCATCAGGGAAGATATAGTTAGAATTAAGGAACAACTGTTTGAAGATGATCCTTCTGCAGAAAATAGAATAGTCTTGCAGCTTGCTCAGGCTGAACTGAAGAAGTATTTACATTATGAGGAAGAGTTTTGGGGAAAAAAAGCAGGATACACTTGGTTCTCTGAAGGTGATAGAAACACCAGGTTTTTTCACAATTTAGTAAATGGAAGGAGAAAAAGGTTACAGGTGAATATAATTCAAATATCTGATGGTGAGTGGATAGAAGATAAGAAGCAGCTTACAGCAGAAGCAATTAATTTCTCCCAACAATAATTCTCTCAAGAGGAGGAAGCTCTAGATTTTGGCATGCGGAAGCATATTCCACAGATGGTCTCTTCTGAAAGCAATGATTTGTTTTGTGCACTTCCATCCCCGGAAGAAGTAAAGAATGTTGTTTTTGAACTTAAAGGAGAGAGTTCTTGTGGTCCTGATGGATTATAAGGAACTTTCTTTCATTCATGTTGGGACATTGTAGGAATGGATGTATTCAGAATGGTTCAGACTTTCTATGAAGGTCATACTCTCCCAAAATCAGTAACTCATACTAATTTGGTGTTTATCCCTAAGAAATCAGAAGTTCACACTTTTGGGGGTCTCAGACCAATTAGCTTGAGTAACTTCATAAACAAGGTCATTTCAAGAGTGGTTCATGGAAGACTGGATAAGATTCTACCAGGTTTGATCTCTAGCAACCAGTCTGGTTTTGTGAAGGGAAGAAGCATTATTGAGAATGTGTTGCTCACTCAAGAAATTGTCACAGATATTAAAAAGAGAGGTAAACTTGAAAATGTGGTGATTAAGTTAGATATGGCTAAGGCATATGATAGAGTGTCCTGGCTATATTTAGCTAGGGTGCTGAGAAGAATGGGATTTGCAGAAATTTTTGAGGATCAGATATGGAGGCTGTTAGCAAATAACTGGTATTCAGTTTTGTTGAATGGCCAATCTTATGTTTTTTTTTCACTCTACAAGGGGGGTGAAGCAAGGTGATCCATTGTCACCTGCTCTATTTATACTTTCAGCAAAAGTGCTATCTAGAGCACTTAATTCTTAATTTAAGCATAATCAATATAAGTGCTTTGGTATGCCTAAATGGAGTGCAAACCTCAATCATCTAGCTTATGCAGATGATACCATCATCTTTGCATCAGCTGATAAACTATCATTGGAATTGACTATGAATGTTTTGAGAGATTATGAAAAGTTGTCAGGTCAATTGATAAATAGAGAGAAAAGTTTATTTTATATGCATCAGAAATCAGCAGTGCAGTTATGTCAAGAAGTTTAGCAGGTAACTGGTTTTACAAGAGGCATGTTTCCCTTTAAATATCTTGTCTGTCCTATCTTCCACTCTAGAAAAAGGAAAGTTTATTATAATGATCTAATTAAGAGGGAGAAAGATAGGCTGCAGAACTGGAAAGGAAGGTTGTTATCGTTTGGAGGGAAGGCAGTTCTTATCAACAGTGTTTTACAAAGTATTCCAATGTACTTCAATCTGCAATGGCACCTACTAAGTACACACTAAATGAACTGCATAAAATCTTTGCAAGATTTTATTAGAGTAATAAGGAAGAAGCAAAAGTAGTCACTGGTCAGCTTGGCTAAAAGTGTGTGTTCCTAAACAGGAGGGAGGATTGGGATTTAGGTCCCTTTTTAATGTATCAAAAGCTTTATTCACTAAGCTATGGTGGAGATTCAGAACTTCTGTGTTACACATTGGAAAATTTTTCGTTTATGCACAGTGAATAGACTGACAAAGGGCATGACGTATGCGATGTTTTGATAAGTATGAAATAACATTTGATGATTCTAAATGAGATTTCAAAGACATTCGAACTAAGAGAAGAAAGTTTGCCAAGAGGAGGCAAGACATACGAGATGTATCGGAATGGATTTACGAGTAACGAGTTAATGATGATTTAATGATGCTTTGGAGAAGAGTTATAATGTCCTTTATATTGGTATTGAGGTGTTCAACAAGTGTCAAGAAGGTTCCATAAGGATTGGAGATCAAACGAGTCAACGAGAACGACTTTCGAAAAACTGTGGATTGTACGGTCCACTATACGGACCGTACAAAAGATACGGGCCTTAAGTATGGCCGTATAACCTGTCCAGAGAATAGCCTCAGCTGGAACCATTATACGGTCACACATACGGACCGTATAAATTTTACGGACCCTATGTGTGTCCGTATAAATGTGTCGGGACCGATTTTGTGTATTTAATAAGGGACCAAGTTCATTTCACTTCATTTTCCCTTTCACACTCCTTCTCTCTAGAACTCTCTAGAACACTTCTCCCACAAGAATTCAAGAGATATTAGTGATCAACTTCATCAAACCAAGGAAATCAAGTGTAAGAAACTTATTGGAGTTCATCCAAGGCAAGAAACCCCATTGGATTGAAGCTATGGTTTTTCTTCAAGTGAAAGATTATCAACCAAAACTTTCTTCTACACTATCTAAGGTAAGTTTTATGGTATTTCCATATTGTTTAAGGTATTTGAAAGTTGAAACACTTGGATTGTAGAAGAATATAGAAAAATGGGTCATGAATGTGGGAATAGTGTCATTATGAGTCATAGCTTGAATTGAGTCATGATTCTTGATGTGTTGTGATATGGTTATGTTATAAATGATATTAAGGACATGAGATAAGCATTATATGTGAGAAAACATACTAGTATACTATGACCATGATTATGGGTGAAATGAAGTGGAATTGTGAAATAAGTGCAATGTAGATGAATGAAGATTGTTGGTTATGATGTTGTGAACGTTATTATAAATGTTTGGGAGTTGATATGAAATATGGGGAAGGTTGTATAAACAAAGGAAATGCTTCCAATTTTCTCTAGCTTTAGTAAGCACGTTCATATAATCGATTAGCTAATGTGAATACGAATTCTCTTGAAGGTAGAAATGTGAGCATTGAAGGAGAACAATCAAGCGATGGAAATTGTTAAACGAAAGAGGTATATAAGGCTAGTCCCTTCTTTCTAAGGCATGAATCTTATGATATGATATTTCCTCCTTCTTCATGATTTTTCCTACGCATCGAAAACTATGAGTCTACGATTGTAAAGAGTTTCATACAAGATAAAGAAAAGAGATATGTTACGAGCATGGAAATACTGATGATGAATATAAGTCTAGAAGTCCTAAAGCTCGGGATATGACATTCCTACGAAGCTAATGATCCTTATGTAGTTCCTATAATAATATTTTCCTTACTTCTCCATGAATTTCTTATATTCCGGAAACTGAGAGTCTATGTTCATAATTAGCCATATGAGGTAAAGATAAGAGATACATTATGAGCACGATAATGAAGATGATGAGCTTAAATCTAAGGATTCTAGAGTTCATGACATGATGTTTCCACAAAGCTAATGATGTTAACTACGATCCATTGATGTTGCTCATTGTATACACTCACCTTATATGATAATTCTTTCAAGGTGAGGCAGAATGCTTATGAATGCTCCATAATGGAATCGGGGGTTCACGACCTTATGTCACCTCCGATAAAGTATAGTTGTCTTTGCGTTCTAATGTATATTTTATGATAAGTGTATAATGACGTTAAGCTTATGGTATGCCTATGAAATGTATGAAAATGTTAAGTTTATGATGAGTACATGATGACGATATTACACCGAGCCTATATGGCCGGGCAGACACCACTAAGGCGGGCAGCGTATACACCATGACCGGATGGCATGGGCAGACACCACTAGTGGGCGGCATGAGATGTTTACCCCGGATGCGGGAGGCCTGAACGTGGGCTAATGATTATCACACCGTACCTATATGGTTGGGCAGTTTATACATATATGCATACACAATACCGACGACGATGCTAATAGTGATAACGATAATGATGACGATGTTAATAGTGGTAATGATAATGATGACGATGATAGTAGTGATGACGCTAAAGATGTTTATATGCTTTTATGTATATGTGCCTACGTATGGCTATATATATATATATATATATATATATATATATATATATATATATATATATATGTATCGCGCGCACCACTGCAGTTGGGTACGGAAATCACTGAGCCTTGGTAGGGCCAGGTACGGACAATACTGAGCCTTGGTAGGACCAGGTACGTATAACACCAAGCTTTACTGTAGCTGGGTACGTAAGACACCGAACCTATATAGTCGGGTACGATACTACTATGATTATATATATGATATATGTACGGAAGATATGTATGTGATATTGCCAAGCCCCTACGTGGCCGAATACGGATAACGTTTAATGTGTATGAGCAGATACGGTATTATGATATATGTATGATACGATGATGTATGCGCTATGATGATACATGTACCGTGATTATATATGATATAGGCGTGAAAGGTATCCTCCCTTAAAAATTACGCAGGTTTTCTCTACATCTTATGTCTTATGACTTCTCTATTATGTTCATTTCATTCATGCCTTACATACTCAGTACAATATTCGTACTGACGTCCGTTTTCTTTAGACGCTGTGTTCATGCCCATAGGTAGACAGGGAGGCGACCCAGATTTACAGAAGCCGATAAGCAGACCTTTGAGAGCACTCCATTATTCCGGAGGTGCCACTGATTTGCTATTGTGTGTATATATATGTTTTGGGCATGACGGGGTCCTGTCCCATCCATATGTCTAGTACTCTAGTAGAGGCTCGTAGATATGTATGTGTGGGTAGCATGGTCTCACGATGTTATTATTGTATGTATATTATTTTGATAGCCGAAGGGCTTATTTACGTAAAGGTAATTATGTTTCCAAATGGAAAATGATTTTTTTCTATGATTTGAGTATGAATTTGATAAAAGAACGCTTAATGAGTATGATGAGTAATAGAATGAGTGGTGCTCGGTGGTTAGCCCCGGGTACCCGTCACGGCCCCTAGTCGGGTCGTGACATTCTGGTACCCTGTGGTCAACATTCATGTGGAATAAGTACTGTAAGAAACATATTCCAACCAAGGTTCAATGGAAAGGAGGCTCATAATTATGGAAGAAGATGCTAGAATCAAGAGATGCTATAGAAGGGGAGATCTGGTGGGAACCAAGAAATGGTTCTGCTAACTTTTGGTTTGACAACTGGACTAAACTTGGTCCTTTTCCCAGCTTATGCCAGCTAATTTCCCTATGGATGACAATATTCAGGAGGTTGCAGATGTTATGGAGAATGGGACTTGGAATTATTAGACATTGCAACAAACTGTGCTAGAAGATATTATTGATCATATAAGAAAGGAGATGCACATTGACACTCCCTCAGAAATTATGGATAAGGCCTGGTGGATGCTCACTAGTCGTGGTAAATACACTGTTAGTAATGCATGTGAAGTAATAAGACAAAGAGGTGCCTCAAACTGGTGTTATAAGCAATTTTGGGCAAAAGGTTTGCCTTTCAAGATTGCTTTCTTCTTGTGGAGAGTGTGGAAGAAGAAGTTACCTGTTGATGATGTATTTGCAAAGATGGGGATATCTATTGTGTCTATATACAGGTGTTGTGCTCAGCCCCACCAAGAAACAGTGAACTATATATTTGTGATAGGTCAATATGCTGCAGATATATGGAAGATGTTCTTAGCAGCAGCAGGTGTGCAAGGATCTTTTATCCAAGTTAATCAAGCTATCAAGAAATGGTGGGACACAAACTGTTCTTCAAAGCTGAAACCATTATTCCAAGTAGCTCCTACAATCATACTTTGGCAACTTTGGAAAAGAAGAAACACAATTTTGCATGGTGGTAACATGTCTAGGCATAGGGTCATATATGAGATTAATGTTATCTTATTCAACTAGCCAAAACAAGATATCCATGGATGACAAATTTGCCAAACTCTTGGCCTGAGCTGGTATAACATTTGGAACAATATAGGCATCAGATACAGTACATACTGGTTCAATGGATTAGCCCTCCTGCAGGATGGTTCAAATGTAATAGTGATGGTGCCTCCAGGGGAAATCCTGGTCCTAGTGCATCTGCATTTTGTGTGAGAAATCATGAAGGAGAGTTCATTGATGCTACTATTAGAAGGATTGCAGATACAACTTGTCTGTGTGCAGAGGGAAAAGCAATGTATGATGGCATCATATTTTGTGTAACACAGCAGCATCTACCATTGATATTGGAGACTTGGTTTAATGAAAATAGTAGAAGGGGACTGGGAAGTTCCATGGAGTATTAGTATGGAGGTGCAGAAGATTAGCGAATGGAGGAAGAAGGGACTGATACAAGTTAGACATGTGCTCAGAGAGGGCAACCAGCTTGCTGATTTTTTAACTAACTATGTTTTTGATTTTCCAGGTACTCTTAACTTTGAGATTGATTTACCAACTGCAGTTAGGAGAATTGTAAACATGGATAAAATGCATTTGCCAAGCTTCAGATTTAAAATAGTAATTCCTAGGGAGCCAAATTAAAGCATGCAATTCATAAGTTCAAATGCAGCAACACTGAAAGTTGCAGATCAACACTGAAAGCTGCAGATCATTGTTGACAGGAATATCAAGGTGGAGGTATCTCAAGATCAAGTTTATCTGCTCTTAAGTCTGTTGCTAAGTAAATTCTATCCAATGTGTGGTATTAACTTCATGTTCAGCTTGTTGGAAGAATCTCCTTAGTGATAGAGGATAAGTACAGATAAACTGTCATATTCAAATATTTTCATATCCAAGTTTAGGAGACTCAGATTATATACAGCTTTGGCTAGCATAAAAGGCCTGATTTTGCACAGTTGCAAGTTGGAAGGATGCTTTTTTTGGCATTTGATTGCATAGCACCTGGTGAGTGCTTGAGGTGACTGAAATGGAATCAAGCCAAGGCTTGGAATGGTCATGCATACATTAGGCTAGATATAACTACTTAAGCTGTTTTACCTTTGATTTCTAGGCACTTTTGGCCTTGTAATCTTTTTTGCTTTTTGCCTTTTTGCTTTCTTTACAATTTCTGTACAGAACTTTATTTTTATAAAATTCACAACTATGCCTGGTGCTAGTTGTTTTATTAAAAAAAAAAACAAGTTGTTATGATTTTTCTAAAGCTATTTAAAACTTTAATACAATATAAATCCTATACAAGTGAAACTTCATCTACAATCGATTTTTTCTTCAATTTTCAAGAAAAAGAACAAGAACACGATTTTGGGAATTAAATATCTTAAATGAGAAATTTTTTTGATAAAGAGATATTTATAAACATTCAATAACACATTAAATTTTGTTAATAAAAATTTCTCTAAACAAGAATTAGCAATGCACGGTTAAGCAGCTAGTAAAATTATTTCACCAATGTTTAACCACAAAAATAAGATTCAACTACTTCAATAGTATTAGAAGTTAATCAAGAAGATGTTCCAAAATAATTAGAAAATCACTCAATACTTAAGTATTACTTATAATATTTACAAAGAAATATATTTGTATAAAATACTAAAATTAAATTTAGTAATTTACGAAAATTATTTGTTATTAGATTAGTAATATAAGAAGTTTTTATGTATTTATTTTTTATGAAATTCAGAAAATAGGATAAATATTTTAGTGAGAATCTTTATTCACGCCTTTGATAAAGGAAGAGGATCTTTTTGTTTAGAATATGTATTTTTTGAAACTCTTAAATAAGAAATAATTACAAATCGAATTACTTAATTACATGATAAGAATTTTTACTTATTTGACAAAAACTAAAAATACATGGTTAAGCAACTAGTAATTCCATTTCACCAATTTTAACCACAAACACAAGATTCAACTACTTCAATAATATTTGAAGATAATCAAGAAGATGTTCCAAAATAACTAGAAAATCACACAATACAAACCTTTTACTTATAATATTTACAAAGAAATATATTTGTATAACATACTAAAATTAAATTACATTATTTTTAATAAATTTAAAAATAACATACTATGTAATCAGGATATACAATTAAAAAATTAATTTGTTTGCTTGACACAAATTTATCTATTGAAGGAGATAAATAAGATTCACGCTAATGACAAATGTAACTAATATTTTCTTACTACTTAATTATTCAATAATACACCATTTTGTACATTTTCTAATGATACTAGCTCAAGATTAATTAAATTTACGATTTGTTTTTTACTGGATTAGTAATGGCGACATCGTTCTTAATGACTTGTAATATTCATAACAAAAAAAACAAAATCCTTAACTTTTGCCCAAGATTAATTAAATTTATGAAAATTTTGTTATTGGATTAGTAAATGACAACATCATTCTTAATAGCATGCTACTTTTTTTTTTTTTTTTTTAAAAAGAACTCTTGGTTATTTTCCAATTTACATTGGCACAATAAATTCTTTCCCTAGTAATGAAATTCCCAGAGAAATACCCAAGAGATAATTCCCAACTAAATTTGCAACAACCAAATCCCCAAGTAACCCCCTAGACAATAAAATCCTCAAGTAAATCTGCAAGAAATAATTCATAGGTAAATTTGTAGCAACAAAATCCCCAAGTAATTCCCTAAGTAACAAAGCCCCAGGTAAAATCGTTGCAACAAAATTTTCAAGTATTTCTTTGGATAATAAAATCCTCAGGTAAATTCCCAAGAAATAATCCTCAGGTAAATCCGCAGCAATAAAATCCCCAAGTAAATGTCATGGTAACAAAATCCCCAGATAAATCCCCAAAAACAATTCCCAGCTAAAATCGCAACAACCAAAATCCCCAAGTAATTCCCTAGGTAATAAAATTCCTAGGTAGATCCCCAATTAATAATTCCCAGGTAAATGTGCAAGTATAACTACATGGGGAATTTCTTGCCAATTCACAAAGGAAATAAAATTATCATATTTTTGATCTTTTACCTGCGCAATTACCTATGGAATGATATTTGGAGATTATTTCCCTCAAATAATTCCCCATGTAAAATTTTGGCGCAAAAAAGGAAAAAAGGGAGACTAAAAAAAAGAAGCTTTCTTCTCTCTCCTCCTATTCCCATGCAAACCCTAAATTAAACCTATTTTCAAACTATGGCCACTCCAGCCACTGGTCAGCCGTCAACGGCGGCTGGTTAGCCTCCATCCACTTCCAACCTAGATCACTACCCTCCCCTTACCAACACGAAAATACTCGTTTCTCAGCCAATTGTCCCGCTTCCCTCAGTCAAAGAAATAAACCCTACAACCTACATGCAGTCTCTTGTGCATGAATGTACCCCTACTACCAGCTCCATTGTTGATCCTATACCTATCGAGGAGGTGCAATATGTTGATGGTATCCCAATGGGGCGTTGGACTACATCAGAAGTATCAAGAATGGAGCAAATGGAGAATTTAAAGCATGCTATTGTAGGTAAGTTCTGATATGGCTGGACAGAGATGGATGAGTTGAGAGATATTATTCCAAGTCAATGTGGTGCTAAGGGAAAGTGTCAAGTTGGATTCCTAAGAGATCGACATGTTTTGATTAGATGTTCTTTAATGGAAGATTTCATAAACATCTCTTCTAAGAGTGCCTTTTGGTTGAAGTCTAAGGATGGTAAGTCTTATCAGATGAGACCTCCCATACATGATTCCCATTTTAGGGTTGAAGAAGAGACTTCAATTGCAATGGCATGGATATCCTTCCCTTATTCACTGCCTACTTACTTTGTTAAGGAATCTTTGTTTACCTCAGCATCGGCAGTTGGGAAACCTTTGTTATTAGACATGGCTACTATTAATAAAACCAAGCCTAATTGTGCTAGGGTAAAGTTACAACTGGATTTATTATCAGATCTTCCTAAGTTTGTTATGATGGAGATTGAAGATGACCAAACAAAGGAAGTGAATGTTATGAAAGTGAAGATTCAGTATGATCATTTGCCTAAGTATTGTACTGAATGTAAGTTACAAGGCCATGCAAACGAAGAGTGTAGAGTGTTACATCATGAGTTGAAGGCAGAAAAGAAAGAGGATGTCAACGAAGAAGAGGCAAAAGTGAAGAAGAGTGAGGAAGTGACAACTGAGAAACAAACAGTAGCAACAACATCTAAGATTTCAATATTCAGGAAGGCATAGTAGGTATAATAGATGGAGATATCCAGTGCAACAATATGTGCCAAAGGTGTTGTCGAGTGGTAAAGTTGTTACTTATCCAAATGCTACTAACATGGGAAAGAAGAGGAAGGAGGATGGTCATGCAGGGAAAGACAAGCAGCCAGAAGGAGTTACACTTCAAAATAATTTTGAAGTATTGAATGACAATGAACAAGAAAGGGTGGACAATGACAACACAAAGGATTTGGTTCCTACTGATTCAGTAGGAACATCCAAAGAACCAGATGTTTTAACCAAGAAGGTAGGTGAAGTTGACAAATCTGATGAAAGTTTGAATGTAACTAGGAACGAAAGTCATATTGGAATGTAGGATGAGAATGGGAAGGCAAGTGCAGGTACTGAGATAGTTATTTATAAGGGGACTGAAGAAAAGAATAATAATGTAGATGATCCTCAAGAGAAAGTTACTGATGGAGGAGACAAAGTAGCAGATAGCCAAGAACATGTAGCAGAGGGAGAGAAGCAGAAATTAAATGATTGTGTGGACAATTTAGCTCAAGATGTTCAGGAGCATGAGCTAAGTATCACAATCTTTAATCAAGAGCATATTCAGAAGGAATTTCCTCTTCCAATCATACTCAGACGGGAGGATCAGTTGAATTTTTCTATAAATCATGATGGAGTGGGATCCTTTCCACCTGAAAAGGAGGAACCTGATGATTTGCATGTGGATCTGGTGGAAAAAGGTTAAGATCAACAAATTCTATCCCTGAAGAAACCTTCTCCTTTGAAGGAACTGCATGATGTAGTGTCCCATAATCTAGCATATATGGCATTCCCTGAGCAACATGAAGTAGGTAGAAGTGCTAAAGATGTGGTAGATGAGGATGCCATAAAATAGGTGTTTAATCATGTAACTAAGGAAGCTGATATTTCTCCAAAATTCATGTAGAAAGGGAGTAAGAAGGGCAAACAACAACGTGTCGTGGATATTCAGCCTATAAGAATATTGCCAAATAGACTGTGAAAAATGTCAATAAATATTTATGAAGACTCTATTTTGGAATATTAGGTCTGTGAATTCACAGCAAGCCTTTCATAGAGTGCAAATGTTACATAGGAATCATAAACTCTCCATCATTGCATTGATGGAACCATTTCAGCATTTTAGACACATTCAAAGATTTAGAAGGAGATTGGGCATGAGATATGCACATCACAACTGCAGTGGAAAAATTTGGTTATTTATAAATGATAATATAGATGTAGAGGTGATTCAGGATACAGATTAACAGATCACAATTAACTAAGTTTTCTGGAGGATAATAAGATTCTTATGACTACTATGATTTATGCAAGGTGTGAAGCATTGGAAATAATTAATCTTTGGGACACCTTGTATAACTTGGTTGATCAAATAAAAGTGCCCTGGCTTGTGGGAGGGGATTTCAATGTCATTATGAATGAAGAGGAGAAAATAGCGGGTCTGCCAGTTTATCTAGATGAGTATGAAGATTTTGCATTTTGTGTGAATTCATGTGAACTCTTTGAAATTGCTTTTAAAGGGAGCTTATTCACATGGTGGAATGGTAGAGCTGGTAGGGATTGTATTTTTAAAAGGTTGGATAGACTGCTCACTAACTCAAAACTACAGTATTGGTTTGGTCACATGGAAGTTGAACATTTATCGAGGACTGGTTCTGATCATGCTCCTCTTCTACTTACTTGTGGAGATTCATCTCAACATGTAAGGAAACCTTTTAGATTTCTAAAGTTTTGGATAGAACATAAGTCCTTTATAGAGATTGTGAATCAAGGGTGGAATGCTGATCTTGATGCAGATGAACTCATTACTTTTAAAATAAAGCTTAAAAAAGTTAAGTCTGCTCTTTTAGAATGGAGTAAAGCTACTTTTGTGGATATTTTCAAGCAGCTGGTAGTAAGGGAAGATATTGTGAGAGTTAAAGAACAATTTTTTGAAGATGATCCTTCTCCTGCATACAGGATGGTACTCCAACTAGCACAAGCCGAATTGAGGAAGTATATGCATTATGAGGAGGAGTTCTGGAGACAGAAATCTCACTTTAATTATTTTTCTGAGGGGGATAGGAATACAAGGTTTTTCCAAAATATGGTAAATGGTAGGAGGAAGAGATTTCAGGTCAAAAGGATGAAAAAGCAAGATGGAAGTTAGATTGAGAGGGAAGATGCTCTAGCTGAGGAAGCAACTCAATTTTATCATCATCAGTTTATACAGGAGAATATCTCTTCAGATTTCTCATTGCTGTAACATGTTCCTAATATGGTTACTCAGGAGAATAATCAGATACTTACCAGCATGCCAACTCTAGCGGATGTTAAGAAGGCAGTTTTTGATCTGTCAGGAGATAGCTCAGGTGGTCTAGATGGTATGATAGGAGCATTTTATCAAGTATGCTGGGATATTGTGAGGGCTTATGTGTATAATGTAGTGAAATTCTTCTTTGAAGGACAGACTCTGCCAAAGTTCATAACTCATGCAAATCTGGTTCTAATCCCAAAGACGAATAATGTTGAGACCTTAGCAGATATGAGGCCCATAAGTCTAAGTAATTTTATTGACAAAGTGATCTCTGGGGTGGTGCAGAATAAGCTTGAAAATGTTTTACCTTCTTTGATATCTACTAATCAGTCTGGTTTTGTAAAGGGAAGATGTATCATTGAGAATGTACTGTTAACTCAAGAGGTGGTATCAGATATAAGACTTAGGGGAAAACCAGCTAATGTGGTGCTTAAACTGGATATGGCTAAGGCCTATGATAGAGTGTCCTGGGATTTTTTGGCAAGCGTTCTGAGGAAGATGGGATTTGCAGAAGTATTTATAGATATGATATGGAGATTGATAGCAAACAATTGGTACTCGGTTCTATTCAGTGGACAGGCTTCTGGGGTTTTCCACTTTACAAGAGGTGTTAAGCAAGGAGATCCACTTTCTTCTGCTTTGTTTATTTTGTCTGCAGAAGTGCTGTCTAGAGCATTGAAGTCTTTATTTGAGGACAATGGCTTTAGAAATTATGGAATGCCTAAATAGAGTGCTAATTTGAATCATCTTGCTTATGCAGATGATACTATTATATTCTCATCTGTAGATGATACTTCATTGCAGCTGATCATGGGAATATTACAGGAGTATGAGCAGATGTCAGGGCAGCTTATCAACAAAGGAAAAAGTTCCTTCTACATGCATAGTAAAGTTGCAAATGTGATAGTACAACAGGTGGAGGATATTACTGGTTTTGATCTTTCTTTTTTACATACTTAGGTTGCCCAATCACACATGCAAGAAAGAGAAAGGCTGATTATAATGACTTGACCAAAAAAGTGAAGGATAAACTGGCAGCATGGAAAGGAAGACTTTTATCTTTTGGAGGGAAAGCTATTTTGATCAATAGTGTTTTATTGAGTATGCAATTTCCTACTCTCAGCTAGGGTGTTATATATGACCTGCATAGGGTGTTTGCAAGATTTTTCTAGAATAATAGTGAAGAAGGAAGAAGAAGGCACTGGTCTTCATGGTTGAATTTGTGCTTGCCAAAAGAGGAAGGTGGAGTTGGCTTCAGATCCTTATTTGATGTTTCTAAAGCATTATGTGCTAAACTCTGGTGGAAATTCAAGACCATAAATACTCTATTGTCATATTATATGTGGAACAAGTATTGTAAAAGGCACTATCCTCAGTATGTGCCTTGGAAAGGAGGCTCTCAGGTCTGGAAGATGATGTTAGAAGCTAGAGACTAAATGGAGCATGAAATGTTGTGGGAGCTAAGAAGGAACTGCTAACATCTGGTTTGATAATTGGACAAAACTTGGAGCTCTATACTACTTAGTTCCCGATGAGTTTTTTTGTGGATGAAACAGTACAAGATGTGAAGGAATTGAGAAATCAGGAAGGGTGGAACATGAGCAAACTACAACAACTTTTTCCTACTGATATTGTTGATCATATACTGGAAGAATTGGACTTTCATGAATCTACAGAAGAATGGGATAAACCAAGGTGGATGATGACAACATCTGGTAAATTTACAGTTGGAAGCACATGGAAGCTCTTAAGAAGGAAATCTGTGAAGTCTGATATATACAAAAGCATGTGGATACCAGGTTTGCCTTTCAAATTTTCATTCTTTTTTTCTAGAGATTGTGGAAATGCAAACTGCCAGTAGGGGATATAGTGAGAAGGATTGGGATTGATACAGAAAGAAAATGCTATTGCTGTGATGCTAAACAATGTGAAACTGTAGATCATCTGTTTGTCACAGGAAAATTGCTTCTCAGGTTTGGAGATATGTTAAAGCTGCTGTAGGAATCACAACAACTTTGCTTCATGTGAAACAAGTGACACAGGTTTGGTGGAAGGCTGAGTATTCATCTAAGTTCAAATCTATTAGCCATACCAGTGATCATAATGTGGCAAATATGGAAGTGGAGAAACACTGTGGTACATGGAGGGAAGATGACAATCAATAAGGGGATATATGAAATAAATTTGACCATACATCAGATGTGCAGAGCTAGAAATCCAAGAATGCAAGTACCAAAGTCTCTTCCATAGATTATGCAGATGATTGAAACATACAGACCACACATAGTGAACAAGATAGTGAGATGGAATTTGCCTATGCCAGGGTGGTTTAAGTGTAACTTAGATAGTGCTTCTAGAGGCAATCCAGGGCCAAGCTCAGGGCTAACCTGGAACTCTGCATTCATAAAAGAATGCAGCAAGTACAGGTCAGTACAAAACCACAGTACTGGTAGGTACCATAGGCCTACTAAGTATAGCTAACATAATCCAGACAATAAAGCAAGATAGGCAGATAAATCAACAAGTATAAGTCAAACACAATCACAACCAAGTACACGTCATCACCTAGGTGGAAGCATCTAAACCCAAGTGTGCCAAGTCTCAATATATACAATCCGAACCCAACAACACAAGTAAATCACCAGATCATCACAGTATAAGCCATGATGCAATGCAATGCAATAATGTATGAATGCAATGCAGCGTTGTGTACACATGTACTCCGGACGGAAGTATCGACGTCTCGGTAGAAAAACCCATGGAGGACCCGCGAAGTCCATCTACTCACTCAATCTACGATTTCGGGAAAACCATTGGATATCAGACTCTCACTCCACTCAATCCACAATTCCGGGATGACCATCGGATATCGGACTCTCACATCACTCTCATGCAAACTGAGCCTAGCTCATCACAGTATTTCCTCAAGTATCATCAAAACAATATATCATGAAGGATTAGAGTGCGTGCAATGTTGAGTCTACATCAATAATCAGATCAATATCACAAGTACCAAGCATGGGTACACTAACAGTATCATGAAAGACCACACAAGTCATATAGATTATTATCCTCGTATCAATATCAACAAGTACCACAATATCATGAACAAGATATATCAATAGTATCCAATATCTACTATTACCACATGGCAATAAGCCAACAACAATAGAACAAATCAAGTCACAACACAACGGGGCCCAACCTAAGACAATATCCAACCCAACTTCATACCTGAAGATTTACATGCTTTCTCTAACTATATCATCTAACTATATGCTTCGCTACACGAAGTCTCACTAAAGGTAAGCCATAACCTACCTGGATGGCCGAACAACAATAGCACCAACAATCACTTCTTAGCCGTACCCTTTTGCTGAGCCTCAAGATCAAGAGGGTCTACGCATATTCGTACTCTAGGTTAGAACTCATGAAGATCAATACCTATATAGCTAACATTCAAATTATGTCAAAACCAACCCTAGAATTTGGGAAAACGGGTCCACAAGGTCAAAACGGGAAATTTAGGGGTAAAATATCCAATTAAACACTAGGTGATCAAAACCATCAACTAATTGCTAAATTAACTCAAGGATTCATCTAATTTTGAAATCCAAGCAAAACCCCCAATTTTGGTTATAAACCCTAACTCTTAAATTTAAGAATCCAACACTAATAATAGAATATATATGATTAGAAACCTTAGATAAATCATAATCTAGCATAAACCCAATCAATTTCATCATTTAGAAGCCTAGATAGAATATCCACTAAACCCAATTTTAATCTTACATTACTAAGGAACTAATAAGGAAAGAGGGATTCTAAGATGATTAGGAATAATGAATTAGCAAAGGGATTAGAAGGACTTACCACCAAGAATCTTCTCCAAGAATCCTCTAGAATGGTTCCCAAGAGCTCAAATTTCGGAATGGTAATAAATGATAGACTTAAGAGATTTTAATGCACACTTAATGAAATAACCAGGTCCGATACCAATACAGCGGCTACGGGACAGCTACAACGGCACCGCCCCGACATCTACTTAGACTGCTACACCGCGGAAAATTTCGCGCAACCAAGAATTTAGATGGCTTGGTACAAGCTTAGAGAAGAGTAAAGTCATACAAGGATTAGGGATGAAGATTATATGATCTGAGTATAAGAATATATATTTATATATATATATATATATATATATATATATATATGTATGACATTTGGAGACCATATGGGGTGAATCGGTTCATATGTTACTTGACGAAAAGCCCTCGTTACTGTGAGCTAAGTGGGGCCCCCACACCGGTGTTTTATAAAGGACATCTGAAAGATTATATGAGTATTTCATGGGAAGTTGAGCAAGTCTTAAGAAGGACCCTTAAGCCAAATATGGGCATAAGCCCTCCAAAGGGATGATGTAAGGAAATGTTTCCGGACGATCTGACTTGAAGAGGCCAAAACGCCATTATAAGTTTGGAATTTGGAAAAACACCAAGAATGAAAGTTGTAGATAATTGAATTACATTTCCAACCACAGGTCGTGGTCTCTCATACGATATCGGGATCATACGTTATGCACGTTTTAAGATTGGCTGTCTGGGCAGAAAATTAACCCTGCGTGAACGCGCCAAAAGGTGGCGCGAACGGGCAGGGCAGGACCTTGTAACTCAGCGCGAATGCGCCACGTAGCAGTGCGATAGCGCTGAGCAAATTTTAAGTCGGTCCAGGCAGAACCTGGACCGTTATAAAAACCGGTTGCCCCCTCATTTTTTCAGGCCAAACACTCCCAAACCCTCTCTATTATTCTGGAAAATTCCCCAACATTCCAAACATCAACTTTTAAGCCAAAACCAGGTATAATTCCCAAATTCCGGTCCAAACGGCGTATAGTTGCGACTACAAAATCGTATAGCGGCGCGTTGTGGCTTAAGCTCAAGGTGGAGAAGTAAAGATATAGTGATATTATCAAGATAAAGGTATGAATCTCTTGTTCTTAATGTGAATCTTAGTTTATTTACGGAGATAAAGCTGTTAAAAAGTTATAAAATAATTTTGTGGTGAGAATGTGGGACAAATACCATATGGGATGTTTATGAAGTATTTTGGTATCAGAAATATTATGGTTAATGTTGGTATTGTTGTTATTGTTGTTGGTTGCTGAGTTGGAATTTCGGGCTAAGCATATAAACAGAGGAGATGCTGCCGAAATTTCGGCAGAATTTAGAAAGACGTATTTAAAGGCTTAGGATAAGTGTATAACAACGGGTCTAATCATAGTATGAATGGTCTTATATGTAAACTTGCGGGATCGGACGGATAAGCGTAGATAGTTGGAGGCTGAACAGGTATGTTAAGGCTCGTCCCTTTCTTTCAAAGACATAATTCCTATGTTATGATTCCATAAATGTTTCCATAACCGCCTTGTCTTCAAAAGATATAAGTTATGACTCTTAAAGATTCTTATAATGCTAAATGAAAAATGTTTTATAAGTACTGTGACGATGATGATGATTCTCTTCAAGAAATTCTGAAGCTATGATTTGAGAGCATTATGAGATTATTGAGCCATTCCATGAATCTCTTGATGTTACTTATTGTTAGTCATTCGTTTCTTCAAGGTGAGATATAGCGATGATAATGATTTAATTTTCAGTGCTACCTAAGTTCATGATTCTCGAGATTCTCGTGACATCATCGATTTCATCTTACGATGGTTGACCCGTCAAGGAATGATATGGTGATAATGGTAATGCTAATGATGATGTTGATTTCATTTATGTATTTTTATGTGTATATATGTATGTGTTCATTGCATCCCACTGATCACCTAGGGATAACACCGAGCCTACATGGCCGGGTAAGATAACACCGAGCCTACATGGCCAGGTAAGATAACACCGCGCCTATATGGCCGGGTAAGATAACCCCATGTAAGACACTATATATATATATACATATATGTTACCACGCCTTAACGGCCAGACGATATAGTTTATATGGATATATATGGAATTTTTTTTAAAAAAGCTAAGCATGCACGACATTCGCCTTAAAGGGCATTTAGGGGCACAGGTTGACCTCTTTTATATTACTTTATCTTCATACGTTCATTATATTATTTTCCATGTTCGGTATCTCTTACTATGTTACTATTCATGCCGTACATACTCAGTACATTACTCGTACTGACGTCCCTTCTTGTGGGCACTGCGTTCATGCCTGCAGGATCAGATAGCCAGCCAGTAGGACCTTCCCTCAGCGGCAGTCAGTACGCTCCATTGATCCGGAGCTTCAGCTCTTTTAGGTATGCTATCTTGTTATGTACGTATATGGGTATGGCAGGGCTTTGTCCTGTCCTTCCTACAGTTTATACTCCATAGAGGTCTGTAGATAGTGATATGTAGTCGGGATATTATGTAGCCTCGTCGGCGCTTGTTTTGTTATACAGCACATGTAGTGGCCTAATCGGTTTGCGTTGTTACTTTCAGTATTTATGCTTATGTGTATGTGTTGGCCGTGAGTTCTCGATACGGTGTCTCTTGTGTTGATTGTTCGGGAGACTGTATAGCTCAGTTAGAGATTGTGTATGGGCCCAGAATAGTCCGTGCGAAGTAAACGCAAGCATAGGAGTGCTTGGCCAGCAGTGGTCGGGTACTCGTCACGGCTCATCGGTTTGGGTCGTTACAAAAGTGGTATCAGAGCAGTTCGTCCTTGGGATTGTCTACAGACCGTGTCCGGTAGAGGCCTGTTTATGGGTGTGAAGCCGGCCACACTTATAAACGGGAGGCTGCGGAGCATTTAGGAACCATTGACCTTTCCTTCTGTCTCAGATCGTGCGATAGGGCTAGAGACTAGGAAAGATTGCTTCTGACTTCTTTTCATGTAGGTAGGTGTAGACTGACGAAAGATGAAGAGATCAATCTCGGGCAGTGGGGGTGCTAAGAAGGCCCTCAGAGTAGATCCCGGACTTCAGGCTCCGGGACCGAGCGGGACGAGCCTCAGTTATTCTATTGAGACGGATCCCTCGGAGGACCCAACGACGATTCCTCTAGAATTTTTGGCTTCCAGGGAGGAGGACCCCTCAGGGGGCAGCTATGAAACGGATCCATCTAAGTATTCATCTGGGACATTGGAGGAGGAGATCCCCTGGGCTGTGCCAGCTGCTCCTATAGTGGAGCACTACGTCAGACCAGCTACTCCGGTGAGTGTTACGGATTACTCTATCCCTCTATCCTGGCCGTCGGTAAACCAGGAGTTGCCCGATTATCTATATCCTTCAGACTCAAATGAGATAGATAATGAAGGCCAGACGAGCAGATGGTGGGTGGACGATGATGAAGAGCATACTTCACCTTATAGACCACCAGATCAGACTAGAGACCGATCGACTACCGGTATATGAGACTTTATTGGAACTTCCTATGTATGTGCATTTGCTGTAGATTATTACTTAGTAGCGGCGAGCGAAAATCCTAAAGGGACCGATAACAAAGTATTTATAAGTAACTACAATCAAGGTGTTTTTGCCACCATAGGGAATCTTGAAATTTGGGATGAAAGGTAGTCATACATACAGATGAAAGGTGAATATCGAGCAAAATATTATTCGTATAGGCGGAAGAATAAATGATCTTTTCCAATTTAGAGGAAGATGCATTATGGGAATGTTGTGGAGCCGTTCAAAACTTTAACTTACTCTAGGGTATGTGACGAAGGTCACGCGGTGAGGTTTATGCGATCATACTAGCATTAACGCACCGGATTTCATCAGAGTTTCAAGTTTAAGCGTGCTGGAGAGAGAGAAATATTAGGATGGGTAACCCCCTGGGAAGTGTACTAAGAGTCCAACGAATGTGAACATAAGAGACAGATGAGAAACAGGAGTAGCTTAAGGGAAAATTAGAGTATGCGGAGTGGCTACTAACCCTAAAAAGTCACGAAGAAGGAGGCGGACTAGACCGACAAAAAGAAGGAAGACGTATCACAACTCTAGAATTGGGATAAGTTCGAATAGTGTTTGGAAACACTTTGTACGCGAGGCGTTAGAAAATATATTCGTATGCACATGATACCCCATGTGTGGCCGCATCAACGGGCATGTGTATCCCAGCAACCGACGTTGCGGTATATCGAAGGAAGGCACTACTCGAATAGGGTAACAAAGTTCAAGTGAAGAAAATGGTACAAATGGTACAATGTAAGTTGATGTTATTTTTACTACAGGTTAGAGTTGAAAAGTCCTAATGCGATAACATCAGGGAAAGGAAGAAAATGAGCATATAGAAAGTAAAGGGATAAGAATTTCTTGAGAAATAGGGAGTAAAAAATGAGAGTGAGTGAAGCTTCCAAGAGAAACGACGGGCAAGGCAAGGGACTATTTGGATAAAATTTGAAAGCAGGTATGAGAAAGGAATAGGGTATGGTAGCACGGACAAGAAATGTATGTACAGGATTAGGAGAACGAATATTGGTAAAGGGGACTGGGAAGATAGTGACCACAACTAGGAATGTGAAGTAAGAGAAAGAACGATCAGGCCTTACAACGATGCTAAGAGATTTCCAGCTCCGGAGAAGTATATAAAGGGATAAATGTGTAGTCATATTGACATGGTTGCCTCGGAGATGGAGAAGTTTTCCTAAAAGGTGACTTAAGAATAGAACAGATTTGCACGTTTAAAGGAATGTTTCACGAACTTCAGGGTCAATACTGTAAATAACAAGAGGAGAAGGGCGCTCGAGGAGGAAGGAACCTAAGGAAGTGAAGGACGAAAGTAGGGAGAGCATTTAGAAGTAAAGTAACTAGAAATATTTAACCATGGGAGTAAGAAGGATACTTTAATGATTTGGCTGTGGGAAACCGATCAATCATCGAGATAAGAACAAGGATGATGGGGCGACACAAATGATTAGAAAATTAATGACATGGGACAAGAATTCCTGTAAAGACCGAGAAATTTGATCATAGAGGAAATAGAATGAAATGCGAGGAACGTGCATGGGAGGCAACCCGGCCGTAACATTAAAAGATGGATGGAAGGGCATGGAGTATGAATTAGCTGTGGCGGCAGGAAGGAGAAGAAAGAAGAGAGTATATTTGTAAGGATTCCATGACATGAACAACAAATAGTGGAACACTGGAAGAACTACAACGCATAGATAGGATGTAACTAAATAGACAAGGAAAATTTCGAATAAGTGAGCTAAGTTAATGAAAGGACTGATAGCAAAAGTGGAAGAGTGTAGCATATTAACTCTCAATGATATATTGTCGATGTAAAGAGAAATCGGAAACTCAGAGTAAGAAGGATTTCAGTAATAATAGTCGTGGAGGAAGACTAGAGATAAAAAGACGAAGTGTCTCCGTAGAAGGTTTTGATGGATTCCATTGCCCTCATTACCCTGTTGATTCAGTCACAAAAGGTAGAAGTAGAAGGAATTTAAGGAAGGCAGTGAGAATGGATCTGTAATGTATAAGCGCTACGTTTAAATGCAAAGCCCCGATTAGCAGAAAGGAAAATAAGTTAAACTATACGATGAAGGAACTCCGGCCTTAAGACGATCGTGAAGGGCGGCAGATAAGTATTGAAGACGCTGAATACTCGAAGGTTATTAGTGTATAAGGACCTCCTAAAAAGGGGAGAAGAGCATATTAGATTTGAAAGGAATTATGACGTTCTCAAGCTCTGGAAGAAGAAATTTATTGGTTCGAGGCCAAGCATGGGACGTATTGGCATACCAAGAAGGTACTAGTAAGAAGCATAAATAAATTGAAAATAAGTATGCCATGAGGTAGGTATAGAAAGGAAGTACGGAAAACAGCACAAAATAGCACTTCACGCCGACACGAGCTACAATATTTCTGGACCATGGTTGGAATCCCTCGTATCGGGAGTAATTTCGCCGTACCCAAGTATGCAACGACATATCCTAAAGGGTAATATAGAGAGCAAGAAAGGTTTCCAAGCCAAATTCACAAAGGATGACGGACAGGATGATGAATCCAAGGATGACAACAAAAATGGGATTTTATCACCGGAAGGGATAACAATTGTAGAAAAAGGAACAACGATTGGTAGTTTGGTAATTTTCGAAGAAAGGAAGAACGCTGCTCTTATGAATGGAAAGAGAGTCGTACCACCGGCTATTAGAAAACGTCTCATGGATCACTAATTATACTGACCATGAGAGCATATACTATGGAATTATATGAACCATCAACGTAAAGTTATGCCTAGCTATAATTGTAAGAAGGCCACACTAGAAGCCCAACAAGGAATAACGACTGACAAAGTGATCACTGATACAAGGAAATTGAAGATAAACATACTTGTGTTGCAAGAGGGTCATAATGGAAGAATTGCCGCAGTCCTATGCTTCTGGGATTGTATTGCTAGATGTGAGGGAAGGAAGTTAAAGAAAAAGTTGTGGCAGGAGCTCAACGATATTGTGAACTATGAAATTAGTTTGAACTCAGATTATGAGTTTCCATAAGTGTAACTGTACTGCGAAGGATAATAAATGGTGAGGAACCATTATGTATATACGTATGTTGAATATTGATATAACTTATACATGAGGACAAAGAAGTGAAAGAAGCTGACTGAAGACAATAAAAGAGTTAAGGAAGAATGAGAAGAGACTTACCCAATTTATAGTTTAAGCACGTAGTAATCATACCCCAAATGAATAATAACCATTCTACGGAATCAAAGATGGTGTCGTGGGTTGGCAATACTGCAACATTCGAGGACGAATGTTTCTAAGGGGGGAAGGATGTTACACCCCGAAAATGTTTGCGTTGCCAAGAATTGTAGACGGCTTGTGGGCTAAGTGGGGCCCACACACTGGTGTTTTATAAAGGACATATGAAAGATTATATGAATAGTTCATGGGAAGTTGAGCAAGTCTTAAGAAGGACCCTTAAGCCAAATATGGGCATAAGCCCTCCAAAGGGATGATGTAAGGAAATGTTTCCGGACGATCTGACTTGAAGAGGCCAAAGCGCCATTATAAGTTTGGAATTTTGGAAAAACACCACAGAATGAAAGTTGTAGATAATTGAATTAGCTTTCCAACCACAGGTCGTGGGCCCTCATACGATATCAGGATCATATGTTATGCGCGTTATAAGATTGACTTTCTAGGCCGAAAATTAACCCTGCGCGAACGCGTCAGAAGGTGGTGCGAACGCGCAGGGCAGGACCTTGTAACTCAACGCGAACGCTCCACGTGGCAGCGCCATCGCATTGAACAAATTTTAAGTCGGTCTAGGTTCAAACAAGGGGTTGCCACCTCGTTTTTTAAGACCTAACACACCCAAAACCCTCTTTATTCTTCTGGAAAATTGCCCAACATTCCAAACATTAACTTTTAAGCCAAAACCAGGTATAATTCCAAAATTCCGGTTCAGACGGCGTATAGTTGCGACTACAAAATCGTATAGTGGCGCGTTGTGGCTTAAGCTCAAGGTGGAAAAGTAAAGATATAATGATATTACAGAGAGAAAGGTATGAATCTCTTGTTCTTAACGTGAATCTTGGTTTATTTACGGAGATGAAGCTGTTAAAAAGTTACAAAATAATTTTGTGGTGAGAATATGGGACGAATACCATATGGGATGTTTATGAAGTATTTTGGTATTGGAAATATTATGGTTAATGTTGGTATTGTTGTTGTTGTTGTTGGTTGTTAAGTTGAAATTTTGGGCTAGGCATATAAACAGTGGAGATGCTGCCGAAATTTCGACAGATTTTAGAAAGACGTATTTAAAGGCTTAGGATAAGTATATAACAACGGGCCTAATCATAGTATGAATGGTCTTATATGTAGACTTGCGGGATCGGACAGATAAGTATAGATAGTTGGAGGCTGAACAGGTATGTTAAGGCTCGTCCCTTTCTTTCAAAGGCATGATTCCTATGTTATGATTCTATAAATGTTTCCATAGCCGCCTTGTCTTTAAAAGCTAGAAGTTATGACTCTTAAAGATTCGTATGATGTTAAATGAAAAATGCTCTATAAGTACTGTGACGATGATAATGATTCTCTTCTAGAAACTCCAAAGCTATGATTTGAGAGCATTATGAGATTATTGAGCCATTTCATGAATCTCTTGATCTTACTTATTGTTGATGGTCTCACCTCATGTCATTCATTCCTTCGAGGTGAGATATAGCGATGATAACAATTTTATTTTCAGTGCTACCTAAGTTCAAGATTCACGAGACTCCCGTGACATCGTCTATTTGATCTTACGATGGTTGACCCTTCAAGGAATGATATGGTGATAATGGTAATGCTAATGATGATGTTGATTTCATTTATGTATTTTTACGTGTATGTATGTATGTGTGCGTTGCAGGTATGATGCTATGTGTATATATATTACCACGCCTTATCGGCCAGACGATATAGTATATATGGATATATATGGAAAAGTTTTTTTTTTTTTTTTAAAAAGCTCAGCATGCACGACATTTGCCTTAATTGTCATTCCGGCACAGGTTGAACTCTTTTATATTACTTTATCTTCCTACGTTCATTATAATATTTTCCATATTCGGTATCTCTTACTATGTTACTATTCATGCCTTACATACTCAGTACATTGCTCATACTGATGTCCCTTCTTGTGGACGCTGCGTTCATTCCCGCAGGATCAGATAGCCAGCCAGGTGATCCACAACAGTAGGACCTCCCCTCAGCGGCAGTCAGTACGCTCCATTGATCCGGAGCTTCAGCCCTTTTTGGTATGCTATCTTGTTATGTACGTATATGGGTATGACAGGGCCTTGTCCTGTCCTTTCTACAGTTTGTACTCCATAGAGGTCTGTAGACAGTGATATGTAGTTGGGATATTATACATCCTCGTCGGCGCTTATTTTGTTGTACAGCACATGTTGCAGCCTAATCAGTTTGCATTGTTACTTTCAGTATTTATGCTTATGTGTATGTGCTGGCCGTGAGTTATCGATACGGTGTCTCTTGTGTTGATTGTTCGGGAGACAGTATAGCTCAGTTACAGATTGTGTATGGGCCCAGAATAGTCAGTGAGAAGTAAATGCAAGCATAGGAGTGCTTGGCCAGCAGTGGTCGGGTACTCTTCACGGCTCATCGGTTTGGGTCGTGACATAGACCGTCGGGACGGTCAGGCTATAACAGAGCTTGGCCGCTCCAGCGGCATGGCAACCTCTATAGCGGTGCCGCTGGTACGACACTGGTACCAGCAGTGCGACACTGGTGCCGCCAGTGCGACACTAGTGCCGTCATGGCGGGCACCAGTACCAGATTTCCTAAAATAGTCTCAACTCATTCCCGAAATCCCGACTAATACCCGAGGCCATCTGCTCACAAACCACATAGACAGACACATATAAAAACACGCTACAAATGTACTCGTGGCCTCGGAATTCCCAACAGAGGTCTCGTTGATCGAGTCAATCCCCGATACCTCAATTCCAACTTCCCAACCCATGTTCCAAAATGCATCCGAGTGCATTGGGAACCGAACCAAATATACACACAAGTTCTAAAAGACCATCCGGACCTCTTGAAATCGACAAATGTTTGAAGAACGTCCGTTTACCCAAAAGTCAACTTTGAGTCAACTCTTTTTCGCTTTAAGCCCAAATTTTACAAAAAGTCATCCGAATCAAATCTAGGCACCTCTAGAAGTGTGTCAATGATCTCCTCGTGTCAAAAGTTAGCTAACCAAGCTCAAAAAGGGGTGAAAGTGCCGGAAAGACTATAACGACCAAACGGGTCGTTACATCAGATACCAATTAAACCATCGCTCGTCCTCGAGCGAAGAAAGGAAATAAGCGGGGAAATACCTGAATCAGTGAACAACTGGGGATATCGGCTTCGCATGTCGGACTCAGTCTCCTAAGTAGCCTCCTCAACAGGACGATACTTCCCTTGTATCTTTATAGAAGCAATCTCCTTCGACCTGAACTTTTAAACCTGCCTATCCAAGATTGCAATAGGTTCCTCCTCGTAGGTCAAATTATCATCAACTAAGATTGAGTCCTAACGAAAAATGTAGGTACCGTCGACATGGTACTTCTTCAGCATAGAAACATGAAAAACTAAATGAACTACCGCAAAACCTCGCAGGAAGGCTAACTCATAAGCAACATCGCCCACACGGTCAACATTCTCAAATAGGCCAATATACCTGGGGCTCAAGTTGCCCCTCTTCCCAAACCTCATTACACCCTTCATGGGTGAAACATTCAATAGAACCTGGTCACCAAAAGCAAACTCTAGGTCTCAGACCTTCCGATCCGCATACATCTTTTGTCGACTCTGAGCTGCCAAAAGCTTGGCCTGAATAACTCTCACTCTATCAAGGGACTCTCTCAACAGATCTGTACCCCAAGGTCGAACCTCGAACCCATCAAACCAGCCAACCGGAGATCTACATATCCTACCATATATAGCCTCAAAAGGCACCATGCCAATACTCGAATGATAACTATTGTTGTACGCAAACTCTGACAATGGTAAGTGTTGTTCCTAATGACCACCAAAATTAATGAAACAAGATCTGAACATGTACTCGGGCACCTGAATGGTATGCTCGGACTAGCCATCGGCCTGGGGATGAAAACCTGTACTGAGATCCATTCGGGTACCTAACTTCTCATGAAAAGCCCTCCAGATTCGAGAAGTGAAGATAGTACCCTGATCAGATAGTGGAAGCTCATAATATCCTGAATGTACAACTTGACTAACTTCTTTGCTGTATAAGAAATCTGAACTAGAATAGAGCGGACTTAGTCAACCGATCAACTATTACCCAAATCGAATCAGAGTTGCCCAGGGTCTTCGGAAGACCCACAACAAAATTCATGACAATCGTCTCCCACTACTACTCAGGAATGGGCATCCTCTGAAGTACACCACCTGGTCGCTGATGCTCATACTTAACTTGCTAACAATTCCCACACTTAGGCATGAAATCAACTATATCTCTTTCCATCCGACGCCACCAATAGTGATGCCTCAAATCATGATACATCTTAGTCGCCTCCACATGAATGGAATATCAAGAGCTATGAGCCTCAGATAAGATCAACTTAATCAAATCACCAACACGAGGAACGCACAAGCATCCCTTAATCCTCAAAATGCCCTCAGAATCAATCACGGCCTTCTTGACCTCTCCCTTCAAAACTCTATCTCGAATCTTGCTCAACTGAGCATCCTCAAACTGATGAGTCCTGATCTGATCCAATAAAGATGACCTCGCCTCTACACAAGCCAAAACCCTGCGTGGGGCTGAAATATCAAGGCGAACGAAACTGTTGGTCAGAGTCTGAACCTCCTAGGACAATGGACGCTCGAAAACAATCAGACGAGCTAAACTTCCCATACTTACTGCCTTGCGACTCAAGGCATCGGTCGCAACATTGGCTTTCTCGGGATGATAAAGAATAGAGCTATCATAGTCCTTTAGAAGCTCCATCCATCGGCGCTGCCTGTAATTAAGATCTCTCTGGGTAGACACATGCTGAAGGCTACGGCGATCGGTGAAAACCTCACAATGGACACCATACAAATAATGCCTCCAAATCTTCAAAACAAAGACCACGACCAATAACTCCAAATCATGGGTAGGGTAATTCTTCTCATAAATCTTCAACTGACGGGAGACATAAGCTATCACACTACCCTCTTACATCAATACAACACCCAAAACGATACAGGATGCATCACAGTAGACCACGAAATCCTTACCCTCCACGGGTAATGCAAAGATCGGGGCTGAAGTTAAAAGAAGCTTGAGCTTTCGAAAGCTCTCCTCACAATCATCGGACCACTGGAAGGGAATATCTTTCTGAATCAATCTGGTCAAAGATGAAGCAATAGCAGCAAACCCTTTACAAAGCGACGGTAGTAGCTGGCTAACCTACCACAAACCTCGGTAACAGTAGTGGGCCTCGCCCAACCCCTCACAACCTCAATCTTCTGTGGGTCAACCATTATCCCATCCTTAGACACATATGGCCGAAGAATGCTACAGACTCCAACCAAAACTCACACTTCAAAAACTTAGCAAACAAGCAATGCTTCTTCAACAACCCAAGAATAGTACGAAGATGGCACTCATACTCCTCTCTACTCTTGGATTACACCAAGATATCATCAATAAACACAATCACGAAGGAGTCAAGGAATGGCCTAAATATGTCATTAATTAAATTCATAAATGCAGTAGGGGAATTGGTAAGCCCAAAATACATCACCAGAAACTCAAAATGCCCATATCTCATCCAAAAGGCTGTCTTCGGAATATCCTCAACCCCGATCCTCAACTAGTGATAGCCTACACGCAAGTCAATCTTCAAAAACACTAAAGCGCCCTGAAGCTGATCAAATATGTCATCAATACGAGGTATAGGACACTTGTTCCGAATAGTAACCTTGTTCAGCTAGCGACAATTAATGCACATCCTCACAGTTCCATCTTTCTTCTTCAGAAATGACACAGAACCAAGGGGAGACGCTCGGTCTAATGATACCCTTTCTTAATAGATCCTGTAACTGCTTCTTAAGCTCTCTTAACTCGACAGGTGCCATCCGATATAGCGAAATAGAAAAAGGACGAGTGCCCGGATCCAAGTCAATGCAGAAATCAATGTCGCAATCAGGTGGCATACCCGGCAGATCCGACGGGAATACCTCTGCGAAATCGCTCACAATAGGAATGGACTCAAGAGGTGGAGATGCAACAGTCGTGTCACGCACATGGGCCAGATAAGAAAAACACCCTTTGTTGACTAACTTCTTCGCCTGAATGAAGGAAATGATCTTCTTCAGAGCGAGGCTAGGAGTACCCCTCCACTCAAATCTAGGAATTCCTAGTAACTGTCTTGGCGTGACAGTCCAGGATCGCGTGATAAGGAGAAAGCCAGGACATACCCAAGATAATATCAAAGTCCACTACATCAAGAATCATCAAATCTACCCAAGTGTCATACCCCATAAAGTAACCAAACACGACCGATAAACTCAATCCACGACAACAGAATCTTCAACCGGAGTAGACACATGAATAGGTATATCTATTATCACGACCCAGCCTGCCTTGACTGACACTCATCCTAACTCCTAGTGGGCGAACCAACACGTAAGCCATCTATTCATTTAAGTCCATTTTTATATTAACCATTCACGCACAAGATAAATAAAGTTAAGTCATGCCATAAAATAATGAAGTAAATGTGGAAGTCCTAACTATTACAATGCCAAAATCAAAAAGTCACCGTACAAGGACACTAATCCAAAACATGTCTAAGGAATGTAAGGTGTCTACATAAATAACCAACAATGTCTGGAATAGAAATAAACATCATAAAAGAAGATCTTCGGGCTTCCTGGCATGGATAGAAGCTCACCCTAAATCTGTAAGCAAATGGCCTCAACGCTAGATATGAGGTCGGGTAGCAGTCTCTGGATCACCATCTGCACTCAAAAGAATGCAACAATATAGTATTAGTACAAACATTATGTACCGGTATATATCATAGGCCGACTAAGATTAGTATCATGCATACATCATAGAATCAATAAAATAGACAAGCCAGCCAACAACACATAATCTGTTATATCCCGTAATTTTGCACATTTGGATAAATTGAAATAATTATGACTAGTAAGAGATAAGGCAATATTTTGATCTTATTACACATATAAGTTCATGAAAAATATTGATGCGGAAATATTGAGGAAGGCTAAGGGCAAAATTGAAATTTTGAAAAATAGTTTCAAGAATTACAAATATTAACCATAAGTAAGTGGGCTTGGAAAACAAAAAGGGCCCAACAAAGTGGCCGGCCATAAGGGGGGCATGGGCCAAGGCCCATGAAGAATTTAATAGATCAAATAAATAGACAAAAGGGCCACCATTCAAGAACATTCAAGACAAAAAAAATTGAGAGCAAAAAACAAGAAGGGTTTCGGCCAAAGCAAGAAAGAAAAGAAAAAAAAAATTGGAGCCTTCAATATTGATTCAAAAAAATTTATTCTTCTAGTATTCCTACTAATTCAAAGGCCCTCTTCAACGTGGTATATTATTTAAGCAAGAAACCCACTCTTGGTGGCAAGTGGAAAATTGAAGAAAAGGTAAGAATTTCTATTCTTTTACATGTTATGGAAGATTTATATATGTGGTAGTAAGTAGAATTGAATGAAAATCATGGAAATGTTATGTGTTGTGTGTGGGCTGTGTGGGTGTGTTGTGGGTGTGTGGCCGTGTGGTGTTAATTGGTGGAGGAAGGATGAATTAATTTTACTTAGTATGTTAGTTGTGTTGTGGCCTTTATGATGTAAATGAAGGTTTAATGGTTCAAGTTGACATGGAAATTGGTTGTAGGTTGTTGTAAGAAATTAATGTGATTTTAATATGGTTTTATGTAATTGTGGAAATGGAGTTACTAAAGTGTGCATTGTTGTGATAGTTATGAATTTGAAAGTAGAAAATGCGTCGTTGTAGTTTTGTTGCATTTGTAGAGATTTCGGGTGGAGTATGGTGTTGGTGGAATTGTTTGAATATTTTGTAGATTGTTTGAAATGTTCTTGAATTGTGTTTGAATGATCTCGGATTAGTAATGAATATGTGAGCGTTGATATTGGCTTGAATGTACGTAGTTGAATTGAATGCGACAAGCTACGTAGAGGAGAAGGTTACTAATGTTAGAATGCAATTTAAATTAATTGTTGATGTTGTTAGTATGGTTGTTGGTATTGTTGGTATGGTTGTTGATAAATTTGGCCGAGTTAAATTTTTGGGGATGTTGAATTTACAGGGGAGATGCTGCCGAAATTTCTGTAGACAAGTACTAGTTAGAATTGAATTTCTAAGTACTTGTAGCTAATGTTTGGAAATTGTTAACGTTATTGTAGATATCGGGGAGCCCGAGACTTGAGTCGATATTTGTTTAGCGAGCGATCGAGGTATGTAAAGCCTACCTTTCCTTCTTTTGGCATGACCTTTATGAAATGAACAAATAACGTATATGTATGCTTCTAAAGAAAATCCTATTCTTAGAGCCACTAGGATGGCTAATATCTTTAACTTCCATAAGCTATTCCATATGGCTTGATACGTATTTATGATGTTCGAAGATTCTAGGTGTTATGTTTCCGAATGTTGTTCGAAAGAAAATCGATATGACTAAAGTCTTTGATGAATAGTTAGACACGTAAATATGGTTCTAAAGTCTCCATTCGATTTGATCCATAATGTTATTCGAAAGTTACCTAATATGAATGATACTTGAATTTCCAAATATGGCTTATGAAATGTTTTTAGAAGGTTCTGTACTTCAAAAGCTCGAAACTTTCGTATACTAATTCCAATTGACCCGAAACTTGTTTCTGAGCCTTCGGAGGTCGATAAATATATTTGTCCATCGAGTTTTGAAACTAATTTATCTATTTATATGCATATGGTTTTCTCACTACTCCGCTCGTGCATACTACCATTACATCGTTCGCCGGATCTCGGGCCAGTTTTGTCTTCATGCGCACTATGTTATATTCGGCAGTATGATGTGTTACGGTTCCCGAGACCCTCGCCATAGGGCCGGATACCGTTTATATACGGAGTTATGATGTGTTATGGCATACGATGTGTTATGATGTTGTGATATGTTATGATGATATGATTTGTTCGGGAGTGTACGGAGATTTGAAACCTTCTGGAGTATGATGTGTTGTGGCGCCAGCGTCAGAGTGGCGACCACGTTTCTGAGCCCTATGCATGGTTTTTTTATTTGCATTACTTATGTTTTCAGCACAAGTTTTGATATACTAATTCTGTATCCATTTTCCGTACTTCTCACTTCAGTTATGATTTGGATTACTGTATTTCATGCTTTACATACTCAGTACATATTCCGTAGTGACCCCCTTTCTTCGGGGGCTGCATTTCATGCCCGCAGGTATAGACGTTCGTTCTGGTGACCCGCCAGTGTAGGATACATATTCTGCTACCTTGGAGTGCTCCCTTTGATCCGGAGCCCATATTTTTGGTACATATCTTTTGTTGTACATGCTTCTGTATATATGACTTTTTGGGGTATGGCGGGTCCTGTCCCTGTTATGTTTCTGTTATGGTTTGTAGAGGCCTGTAGACATATATGTGGGTCATGGGTCGTGTTTGTTCGGTTATGTCTGTGACTTGTGCCTTAAGCGGTCCCGTTTGCTATTATGGCCGAAACGGCCCATATGTTTGTATATGTATGTATATTCGGGCGATGTGTATTCCGCCAGCCTGCCGGCTTTTGTATGATATTTCTGTTACAGGTGACCGCTTAAGATGACGTCTGTTCTCAGTGTCTGTGCAAAATAACGTATGTTAAATTTGAATAAGTCTTTGGTATGTCGATTTGGTAAGCGAATGGGTTTGGGTGTCCAGTCAGGGCACTAGTCATGGCCCACGGGGTTGGGTCGTGACATAATCAACTAACCCAATCAACAAGACAACCAAGGATATTAACAATTAAGTCACCCAATGATATCAAAAGTCAAATCAACGGAGGCAAGCAACGAAAATAAATCTGCCAATAATAACCACATACACACTATACACACATGCTAACTGATGTCATTGCTCAGTAGTCATGACCTGCAGAGGACCCATGGTGTCCATGTACCACTCGTTTCGGACTCACTCCTCGGACCCGAGCTCACAAATAGGCCACATCCTCACCCCTAATCAAATATACCTGCTCATATTAGGCTTCATCCTCACCCCCGTCAAATGAGCCTTTTCATATATATATATATATATATATATATATATATATATATATATATATATCCGTATCTAGTGTCGCATTATTTTCAATAATCAAATTATCATTTGTATCTCAATTCCACCAAGAAGATCATATTAACGTCTCATCACAACTCTATCAACGTGTAAGTTCCAACACAATGAATAGTGGCACGAAGCCCACATAATCACTCAATCAATGGCATATAGGAATTTCAACCACACACAATTATGTTTGAGGACTAGACATGCTTTCTCCTATCAATTTCACAACACATACAATCAACTAATCAAAGTCTAACTCAAGTAGACCGTGACCTACCTCAAATGTAAAGCTGGAACAATGCAGATTACTCCGCTACAGCCTTTCCCTTTCGTATAGCCTCGAAACGCTAGAAGTATAGCAATTAGGATGCTCAATAAGTCATAATTACTCTAATCACAAAATCAAATCAAAATACCCTTCCCTTTAGCCCCATTCCAATGGGTGAATGATTTCTAGGTGTAAATCAACCTAACATTTGCCTTAGCAACCACCAATTATCAATTTATAAGGCTATTCAATCAAAAAAATCTATTACAAACAGTTTGCGTGGTCAAGCTACCATTTTTACGAAACCCTAAGTCTCAATTTACTTACTTCATGACTCTAATGGTTCAATTCTTGATTAGAAGGTGATAACCCAAGCCATTAGATGATAAACACATGGTAACAATCATAACCCATCAACTATAAAAGGTCTATTAGGTTCTAGGGTTGCTATTTCTGATTCATCATTGTAGACCCATAAAAGGGATGATAATCATGAAGATGATAACATAATGATGGAAGGAATGGTTGAAACTTACTTCTCAAGGATATTCTTGCCTAGCTTGGAATTTCTCCCTAGGTGCTTATGGGGAACTGTTTTGGAGTTTTATGAATAAAGAATTCAGAACTAAGTGTTTAAAAGCCGACATTCTGTTCTTGTCGATCGCTGCGGCGGTCAAATCGCCGCTGCTGTGGTCTCGCTATAGTGGACCACACCAAACATTTCCTTCGCCACTGCGGGCCTGATCCCGCTGTAGCGACATTGCCACAACGGTCTAGTGCCTGCCATAGTGGACACAACAAACTCTGACTGACCGCTGCGGCGAGAAGCTGGCCGCTACAGTGGTCCCGCTGCAGCAGTGCTACTGAACCAGTATGCTTGCAGTTTTCATAGTTTTTCAACTCTACCACCTAACATTTCATCTGAGGCCTCACAAACACAAAAAAATCATGCACATAGACATAAAAACACCATACGAACTCACCCGTGGCCTCAGAATTCCCAACGGAGTTCTAATTCCCTACATCACCCCAATGGACTAAACACAAACAAACAATATTCGCAACGCAAGCCAAGTTTTCAATTCTTAGACTTATACAATCGAGTTTCTATTACTCGTGTTACCCTTGGGAAGGTTTTATTTGGTGGGGTGATCCTATATTTTCCATAACGACCGGGAGGGTCGTTACACCAGACACCAATTAAACCACCGTTCGTCCCCGAACGGACAAGGATGAGGAGTTTACGAAAGTTACCAAACTCGAAAAAACGTTGAGGATACTTGCTACACATATCTAATTCTATTTCCCAAGTAGCTTCCTCAACTGGATGATTCTTCCATTGAACCTTCACAGAGGATATTTCTTTAGACCTCAACTTGCGGACATCCCTATCTAAGAGAGCAACAAGCTCTTCCTCATACGTCAAGTTCTCATCTAGCAAAACTGAATCCTAATGAATTATGTACGAACCGTCACCATGATACTTATTCAATATCAAAACGTGAAATACCGGAAGAACGCCTGATAAGTCCGAAGGTAAAGCCAACTCATAAGCTACCTCCCCCACACGTTTGAGAATCTCAAATGGCCCGATGTATCTCGGGATAAGCTTGCCCTTCTTCCCAAACCTCATCACACCCTTCATGGGTGAGACTTTCAACAATACTTGCTCTCCCTCCCCAAACTCAAGATCTCAGATCTTACGGTCTGCATACTCCTTTTGCCTACTCTGTGCTGCCAAAAGCTTAGCTTGAATCACCTTCACCTTCTCTAAGGGCTTTCTCAGAAGGTCCGTTCTCCATGTCTCACCTTAAATTCATCAAACTACCTGATAGGAGACCTACACCTCCTCCCATACAACGCCTCAAATGGAGCTATGTCGATGCTCGAGTGGTAGCTATTATTATATGCAAACTCGGCCAATGGCAAGAACTGATCCCAATGACCACTAAAGTCTATCACACAAGCCTGAATCATATCTTCAAGAACCTGAATATTCCGCTAGGACTGCCCGTTAGTTTGAGGGTGAAAATCTGTACTAAGGTCCAACCTAGTACCCAATTCCTCATACAAATGCTCCCAAAACCTATATGTGAACATCGTGCCCTTGTCAGACACGATGGAGATAGGAGCCCTATGTAGCCTAACCACCTTATGAATGTAGATCTTGACTAATTTCTATGCGTCATAAGTTATCCGCACTGGAATAAAGTGGGCAGACTTAGTCAACCTGTCAACAATAACCCAGATAGAATCAAACTTTCCCAACATTTTCAGAAGACCAACCACGAAATCCATTGCTATTCTTTCCCACGTCCACTCAGGAATGGGCATCCTCTGAAGTGTCACCCTAGGTTTCTAATGCTCATACTTCAATTGTTGGCAGTTCAAACACTGAGCAACAAACTCCACTATATCACGCTTCATCCTAGTCTGCTAATAGTATTGTCTCAGATCGCGGTACATCTTAGTAGCGCCAGGATGAATGGAATACCTCGAACTGTAAGCCTCTGTCAGAATAATCTCAATCAAATCACCCACACGTGGCACGCAAACTTTCCCTTTTAATCCGCAACACCTCCTCTTCATCAATCACGGCTTCCTTGGCCTCACTACGCAACACCTTGTCATGAATTTTACACAACTTAGCATCCTCAAACTGCTTGGCCTTAATTTGCTCTAGAAATGATGACCGAGCCTCAACATAAGCCAATATCCTGCCCCTATTAGAAATATCTAGCCTCATAAAACTGTTTTCCAGAGTATGAACCTCTCTAGCTAACAAACGCTCCAGGAGATCAAACGAGCTAGACTTCCCATACTAGTCGACTTTCTGCTCAACATGTCAGCCACCACATTTTGCCTATTAGGATGATACAGAATGGTGATGTCATAATCTTTCAACAGTTCCATCCATCTCCGCTGGCTAGAGTTCAAATCCCTCTGAGTGAACACATGCTGAAAGCTGATAGCTAAAGTTCAGTGTTGTCACGCCCCAAAACCCACCCTAGACGTGAACGGCATCCGACGTCATGAACAACATCGGTAGAACCTAAACAACACAGTAATAATACTTGAACCCGCCAGGTTCAACATTCGCCTCCAACAGTTTATAAAATAAATGTAACAGATCATGAATGTATGAATTAAATCAGCGGAAGTATTTATTCATCAAATAATTAGTCAAACGTAATAACGTGCCTGAGAGTTAATCAATAACTCAACAACTACCCACAAGAATGTATATTATGGAGCTTTTAGGATAAAGAGTTAACAGTTTGACTCATCTGGACGCAGCCCAAAACTAATAATGAAAGAACGAATAAATAGGGTGTCCCACGAATGAACGTGTAGGCTCACCAAATCAGCAGCAACAACAAGTCATTCCTAAGCGCCTGAAGTATCAAGAACCTGCTTTTCTCCGTTACCTAACATACAATCAAATACAACAATGGTATGCTTGAGTACTTCGTACTCAGTGAGTGTCTCGGGGACAACAAGTAATCTGAAAATAAATTATAATAATACATAAAGAAATCATTTCTGAAAAGATTGTATAAAAATAGTCATTCCACTTTATGATTCTTAATATCATTTGTTAAACAGTTTATAAAGCCATTTCAAAATCCCAGTTCAATTATGCTTTAAATCAATCAGGCATAAATACCAGTTCCATAATAAAGATGGATATCACAATCGCCCATATAGGCCCAACTCAATATCAACAACACTGCACAATACACCAGAATATGGATTCACGGTGGCTACTCTTCCTCCCGAATAGCAAGGCACACTGCGCAATACACCAGAATATGGATTCACGGTGGCTATTCTTCCTCCCGAATAGCAAGGCCATTAATACACCCTAGGTAGCGAACCCGGAAGTGGCCACTCTTCCTCCCGAATGGCAAGGAAATTAATACACTAGGATCCATAGTGGCTACTCTTCCTCCCGAATAACAAGGCAAAACACAACAACCAGTTCTCATAGCATAGAAGCCAATTCATAATTCATTTGTAATGTAGTCACATCATCAATTGTCATTAAAGTTCATTATGCCATATCGAAAGAATAAGTCATTCCAATCAATGTTTTGAAAATGTATAACTTCTTTACAAGAGATTTCCATGTCCCAATTCATCAGTGAGAATGTCATTACCAACTCTTAACCATCATTATTAAGCATCTCTCATAGAGGAAAACATTTATAATATCTTATACATATATTGGGTTTGTTACAATCTAGGTTTAATGTGGGTTTGGCCCCTCACACACATTAACCACCATTTAGACATGAATTAGAGTCCAAAAAACATGAAAAAATTACTTTCCCTTTCATTCATTAAAGAATCTTGAATAAAATCTGTACTTCCAACAATATTTTCAAAAGTGATTTTCATCCAAAATAAGTTTTCAAGAGATAGACATACAAATCACCTTCATAGTCAAAAAGGATTTTGAAAAGAGACATACCTTAATTAAGCCTTACTTAACTCAACAATTCACTTTTACAATGAAGAACACCCAAAACCCTAGCTTGAGTCACTTTGAGAAAGATTACCTTGCAACCTTAAGTTTTTCATTCAAGAATCATGTTAAGAATCATGGGTTTAATTCTAGGATTGATTAATAATGTTAAATATGTTCTTACCTTATGTTTTGGGGAAGCCCTAGGGTTATTTCTTCTAAAAAGGTTGACCAAAGATGAATTGGAATGATGGTTTAAGAAAATTTCACGTTCTGGGGGTTTTTATAGTCGAGCAAGACGAGTGACGCATCGTGCGATTCGTACGTTTGACCCGTGAAACGCAGCCCTATCGCACAACGTGTCAGAGGGGCATGATTTCTGGTGTTCATCCTGAGATTCGCACGATTGAACCGCAGGATGATCCCGCGAAACGCACTCTAGTAAAATGGTCATAACTCTGTACTCACAAGTCCGTGTAAGCTCCACTATATACCTTTGGAAAGATATTTCAAATATCTACAACCTCTATTAGTGGAAATTTTCCCAAATTCGCAACGGATTTTCACGAAATTGTCCTACAAGACAGGTTAACAAATCTTAGGCGATTTTAAGAACTATTACGTACTTCACTACTTGTTCTTGATCTTAAATCAACTATTTCCACCCAAACTCATATTGATAGGAATTCATATGCATAAAATGTCACATTACTTCTCATTCAATACCTTCACACCTAACTCAGATTTACGGAGTGTTACAATTGTTCAATCCCTTTACGAAATGCCTGATCCTCTCCTCCTTAGTAGGCAACAACTGAAGAGCATATCCGGACAAGGAATGGAAACGAGACTCGTAAACAGCAATAGACGAGTTTCCCTGATCAATATTAGCAAACTCATCTTTCCATTTGTCTCTCAGAGTACGCGGGACATACTTATCTAGGAACACTGAATAGAACTGAACCCAAGTCAACGGAGGTGACCCAGCTCACCTGCACTCTACATATGCCCTCCATCATAACATGGCATCACCTAAGAACTGGAAAGTTACAAACTCAACCCCATACTTGTCCACAGCCCCCATATTGTGGAGCCTCTCGTGACAATCTACAATGAACTAATACGCATCCTCTGACTCAGTACCATGAAAAAACAAAGGCTTCATTTTAGTGAACCTCCAAAATAAATCATGCTCCTCACCCAGTCATCACCGACCCTACAATTGGCCTTAGAAAAGTCTCAAAACTCGAAACTTCATCCAAGAGAGGTGCCACTGCTGCAGCATGCTGAACTCCCGGACCCTGAACTTTATTCGAACCTAGGGTTGCTATGCCAGTGCCTCTACCTGCTGGAACGGCCGGTATAGCCCCGGTCTGTGCTAACCCATGTAACCAATTCAGTACCTGCGCCATCGCATCTGGTATACAAGGAGCAACTTTCGCCCCTGGCAGAACCGGTACTACTACTGGCTGAGCTGGTGCGGCTGCATCTTCCGCGGCCTCATTAGGAGCCACTAGATGCAAAGGATCAACTGCTGGGACTCTGCCCCCAGTTGGTGCCGCCCCTCTACCTGCTCATCTACCTCCACATCTGGCTCTGGCTCTGGCTGCTGCCACCCGTGTTCTCGCCATCTGCTGGAGAATGAAGGATAGCCAGATACCAATTTGAATCATCCAGATACCAATTGGAATCAAGTAGCACGAAAGAAAGAAAGGAAAGAGAATTTTCCTAGTGTCCGGTAGCCTCTCGAAGATAAGTACAGACGTCTCCGTACCGATCCGCAAGACTCTACTAGACATGTCCTTATACGAAGAGATCGATGAACCTAAAGCTTTGATACCAACTTTGTCACGACCTAACCCGCCATGAGTGGCGCCCACCCTAACTCCTAGTGGGCGAACCAACACGTAAGCCATCTATTCATTCAAGTCCATTTTTATATTAACCAATCCAATTCGTTATTAACTATTCAAGCACAAGATAAATCAAGTTAAGTCATGCCATAAAATAATGAAGTAAATGCGGAAGTCTTCTTAACTATTATAACCGCAAAGTCTGAAAGTTACCGTACAAGGACTCTAATCCAAAATATGTCTAAGGAATGTTGGCTGTCTACATAAATAACCAACAATGTCTGGAATAGAAATAGACATCACAAAAGACGATTTTCGGGTGGCCAGACATGGATAGAAGCTCACCCTAAATCTGTCAGCAACCGGCCTCAACGCTAGATATGATGTTGGGTAGCAGTCTCTGGATCACAATCTACACTCAAAAGAATGTAGCAATGTAGTATCAGTACAAACACCATGTACCGGTAGATATCATAGGCCGACTAAGATTAGTATTATGTATACCTCATAAAATAAATAAAATAGACAAGCTAGCCAACAATACATAATCAATTAACTCAATCAACAAGATAACCAAGGATATTAACAATCAAGTCACCTAATGACATTAAGAGTCAATTCAACGGAGGCAAGCAACGGAAATAAATCTCCAACAATAACCACACATGCTGTACACACAAGCTAACTGGTGTCATTGCTCAGTAGTCATGACCTGCAGAGGACCCATGGTGTTTATGTACCACTCGTTTCGGACTCACTCCTCGGACCCGAGCTCACAAATAGGCCACATCCTCACCCCCGATCAAATGTGCCTGTTCATATTAGGCCTCATCCTCACCACCGATCAAATGAGCCTTAATATATATATATATATATATATATATATATATATATATATATATATATATATATATATATATATATATATATATATATATATATCCGTATCTAGTGTCGCATTATTTTCAATAATCAAATTATCATTTGTATCTCAATTCCACCAAAAATATCATATTAACGTCTCATCACAACTCTATCAACGTGTAAGTTCCAACACAATGAATAGTGGCACGATGCCCACATAATCACTCAATCAATGGCATATAGGAAGTTCAACCACACACAATCATGTTTGAGGACTAGACATGCTTTCTCCTATAAATTTCACAACACATACAATCAACTAACAAAGTTTAACTCCAGTAGACCGTGGCCTACCTCAAATGTAGAGCTGGAACAATGCAGATTACTCCGCTATAGCCTTTCCCTTTCGTATATGTCACGACCCAACTAGGGGCCGTGACGGGTACCCAGGGCTATCCACCGAGCACCCCTCGTTCTACTACTTATCGTGCTCATTAAACGTTCTTTTATCAAAATCATACTCAAATTATAAGAAAATCATCTTTCATTCGAAAACATAAATACTTTTATATGCACAAGACTTTTGGTCATCAAGATAATATATATATATATATATATATATATATATATATATATATATATATATAGTAGCAACCTCGTGAGATCATACAACCCACACTGCGTATCTACGAGCCTCTACTGGAGTGCTAACCATATGGACGGGACAAGACCCTGCCGTGCCCAAAATATACATGTACATATATACCAAAAGAATAATCAATGGCACCTCCGGAAAATGGAGTGCTCTTCAAATCAGCTAACAGCTCCTACGAATCTGGATCAAGATCACCTGCCTGTCTACCTGTGGGCATGAACACAGCGTCCAAAGAAAACAGGCGTCAATACGAACATTGTACTGAGTATGAGAGGCATAAACAATAATGATACGTCAATGAAATAAAGGGAGCATCAATAAGCAACATCTGTATCTGACTGTCAAATATAAAGGAAATGATGCATGCTGGCGTACTCATAATCATCATCATATCATATATGCATAAATGTATAAGCTGCCCGTCCATATCGGATCGGTGTGATAATCATTAGCCTGCGTCCAGGCCTCCCGCGTCCAGGGTATCATCTCATGCCGCCCACTAGTGGTGTCTGCCTATGCCATCTGGCCATGGTGTATACGCTACCCGCCTTAGCGGTGACTGCCCGACCATATAGGCACGGTGTTATATCATCATCATAATATGCTCATCATAGTACATGCATAAATACTCAAGGACAACTATACCTTATCGGGGTGACGTAAGGTCGTGATCCCCCGATTTCATTATGGAGCACTCATTAACATTCTGCCTCACCTTGAAGGGAATAGTATATGAGGTGAGTGTAAGCAATAAATGACATCATTAACGTTTTAGGAGCATCATATCATGAACATCTAGAATCTCTATACTTTAACTCATAATCATCATCATTGGGCTCATAACATAACTGTTACCTCGTGTAGCTATTCATGAACATAGGCTCATAGTTTTCCGGAATTTAAGAAATTCATGAAAAGGAAGGAAAATCATACTATAGGATTCTTGCCATAGAAAGAAAGGACTAGCCTCACATACCTTTGTCGTTTAACTATTCTATCGCTTGATCGTCCTCCTTCGATGCTCGCGTTTCTACCTTCAAGAGGATTCGCATTAACATTAGTTACTCGACTATAAGAATATTTTACTATTTCTAGGGAAAATTGGGCAGCATTTCCTTTTTTTCTACTACTTTTCCCACATTCTATATCAACTCCCAAACGTTCATAACAATATGCACAATATCACAACAATCATCAATCATCTACATTTACTATAATTCACCATTTCCCTTCAATTTCTCCACTATTATAATTATAGCTCATTATCGCGTTTTCTCATATATAATACTTATTCCATGATCTAGATGTCATTTATAACATATTTATAATCACAACATATCGATAATCGTGACTCAATCCAAACCTTTACCCAACAATGTCACTATTCCCATATTCATGACCTATTTTCTACCTCCTTCTACAATCCAAGTGTTTCAACTTTTCAAAACCTTAAATAACATGTAAATACCATAAAACTCACCTTGGATGATGGATGAACAACCTTTGAGTGGAACTTCTCTTCTTGCACCAAAACCCTAACTCTCTTCTCTTGAGTATACTTGGCTTAGATGAACTTTTAATGGGTTTCATACACTTGATTTCATGGATTTGGTATAGTTGATCATGGTTTTTCCCTTGAATCCTTGTGGATGAATGATGGAGAAGGTTCTAGAGGTTTCTTGGTGTGTGGAGGAGTGATATGAAATGAAATAAAATGAAGGAATGGTCCTTATATTAAATCATGAAATCAGTCCCGACCGAGATATACGGTACGATCGACGAAGCGTCGATCGGATTGACGGAGCGTCGATCGGATTGACGGAGCGTCGATCTGATCGTTGAAGTCGTTAAATTTCCAGTGAACGACCTTTCGTTTCCTTCCATTCTACGATGCGAAGGACGGTCCGTCGAACTGATCGATGGAGCGTTGACTTATTCGTCGAATGGTCTTCGCTCTAGCTCAATTCCACGGCACAATCGACGAAGCGTCGACTCGTCTGACGGTATAAAGAATGACCGTCGAACCCCCCTTTCGCAGAACTGCGGTGGAGTTTCATTTGACGAACTTCTCTCCCTTGCCTCTAACTTTTTGGAATCTTAATTAGAATTATTAAACATCCCTTCTTACTTGTAGGGACATCATGTACACCTTAACTTACGTTAGTCCATTCACCGCTCAGCAACCTAAATGTTGCACCTCGAAAAATTCCCTGTTGATGCACAGTGAATGGTCTAACGAAGAGCACGAAGTGTATCGTGTTTCAATAGGTAAATAATGACATTTGATGACCCTAAGTAAGATTCCAAAGACATAAGACGTTAGACGAGAAAGTTGCCAAGAGAAGGCAAGGCACACGATAGGTATCGGGCGAGAATTACGAGTAACAAGTTGACGACGGCTTAATAATATTCTGGAGAAGAGTTATAACGTCCCTTAGATTGTTAATGATGTGTTGAACAAGTGTTAAGAAGATCCCATAAGGATTTGGGATCAAACGAAGTAGTGAGAATAAGTTCAGTGGACCGATGGGTTATACGGCTCATTATACGGACCGTATAATGTTGCACGGACTGTATAATGGACCGCAGAACCATCACAGTGAAGATCACTCACTGGTGGGACTATACGGTCAGTTATACGGACCGTATAAATTTATACGGCCCGTATAACAGACTGTATAATGTCCACAGAGACGAATGGATGAAAGGCCCATTTCACGATCCGTTATACAGACCGTATAAATTTATACGGCCCGTATAATGTCTCGACAGATCAGATTTTTGGGTTATTAAAAAGGGGACCAAGTTCATTATTTCATTTCCACATTTCACCCCTTCTCTCTAAAACATCTCTCTACATTTATTTCACCCATTCAAGAGATATTAGTGATCATCTACATCAAGCTAAGTGAATCAAGTGTAAGAAACCCATTAAAGTTCATCCAAAGTAAGAAATCCAAGTGAAGGTGAAACTAGGGTTTTTCTCAAGTGAAGTATTTCCACCCAAAGCATGTTCCTACACCATCTAAGGTAAGTTTTATGACATTTACTTGTTGTTTAAGATATTTGAAAGTTGAAACACTTGGATTATATGAAGAAATAGGAAATGGGTCATGAATGTGGGAATAGTGTCACTTTTGAGTAAATGTTTGGATTGAGTTATAAATCTTGATACATTATGATTATAATCATGTTACAAATGACGTTGAGAACATGGGATAGGCAATGTATGTGGATGAACGTAGTCGTGTGTTATGACCATGGATATGGGTGAATGGAAGCGAAGTGAGAAATATAGATAATGTGGACGAATAACGAATATGGTTATGATATTGTGAATGTATTATTGACGTTTGGGGGTGGATATACGTTATGGAGGAATGTAGTATAAATAAAGGAGACGCTGTCCGATTTTCTTTAGTTTTAGTCATGTATGCTAGCTATCGTTTTCTAATGATAGTATGACTTTAATGAAGGTAGAAACGTGAGCATTGAAGGGGAACGTGCAAGTGGTAAATAGTTGAATGGAAAGGGATGTAAGGCTAACCCTTCTTTCATAAGGCATGGTTCGTTGGCCAAACATCTAAATCCTCTATAAGTCTATGATGTCTTTCAAATGATTCGATCTTCCGAGCTATTGAGCTGACGATTCTTGATATGCTACGATTGTACTAAGTTCCTCATATGACGAGTAAGCCTATAAAGATGGATGTAATGAATGACGATGATAGGGATAACGGTAATAATAACGACGATAGTAGCAATGACGATAACGATGACGATGATGATAGTGATGATAATAGTAAAGAGGCTTATGAGCTATATGTATGTGTATCTATGTATGACTATTATGGAACCCTAAGGCCGGGTAGAATATGTATATGATCATGTAACGCGCGCACACCTCTGCAGAGGGTACGGATAACCCTGAAGCCTGGGCAGGGCCAGGTAGATGTAACCCTGAAGCCTTGGTAGGGCTAGGTATGTGTAACCTTGAGCCTTGGTTGGCTAAGTTTGTATGAAACACCGACCCTTCATGGTCGGGTATGCTATGCAAATGCTATGTATATGATATGATTATGTATATGATATAGATATGAGTATGAATAAGAATATGATACTAATATGAGTAAGACTATGTATATGAATACGGCGATGAACGCAACGTAAATGGGTACGGATATGAATACGGATACGAATAAGGATGTATGTACACAAATACGCATTAGAAATGGAAAGTTCCTATGAAAGGCAAGTAAGTGCCTATGACGATGATATTACTGTCTCCCATCCTATGCTATTTCTTATGTTGTATATTATGCTTCTATGTTGATGTTGATCATGCTTTACATACTAAGTACATTCTTCGTACTGAAGTCCTTTTGTTTGTGGACGCTGCGTCATGCCCGCAGGTGCCCAGGGAGACAGACTAAATCCATAGCTTCATTCTCAGGGACTAGATAGCGGAGCTCTATTTCATTTGGAGCTATAGCTTTTGGGTGCTTATTCTTTTGTGTACATAATTATGGGCATAGCTGGGTCCTGTCCAGCCTATATGATATGTTATACTCTCCTTATAGGCTCGTAGACATGTGTATATGGTTAGATATGTTTGGCCTTGTCGACCTATATTTTGTACATCATTTGGTTAGCCTTGTCGGCTTATGTACATTGATTTGGCATAGATGTCAATGTTGATATAAAAGTGTTATTGTGAAATGGGACTAGCATGATGGATGAATAGAAATATATGTTTTATTATGTGGCTCACCTAGATGTAAGTGTAAGTGTAAGTGTAAGCCAAGGGGTGCCCGGTTGGGCTAGCACCGGGTGCCCATCGCGGCCCTTGAGTCGGGTCGTGACAAAAGTGGTATCAGAGCAGTTCTGTCCTAGGGTATGTCTACGAGCCATGTCCTGTAGAGTCTTGGTTATGGGTGTGTTGCGCGCCACACTTATGAACAAGAAGCTGCGGGCATTTTAGGAATAAATGACCTTCATTTTTCATAAGAATCGTGCGATTGAGCTATGATATAAGAACTTCTTGGTCCTTAACCGTGTGTTGTGTATTTCAGAAATGCCTATAAAGAGAAAGGCTACAGCAGCCCAAAAGGGCAAGACAGTGGCAGAAAAGCGGGCTAAAGGAGCACTGCCACCGGTAGTAGAGGAAAATGAGTCCCAGAGTGCGGCTCAATCTCAGTCCTCCCGTTCAGTACCTATATTAGAGGAACGTGAGGGAGCTTCACCCCCAGCACCTCCGGCTCCTCCACCGGATGCTTTAGGCCATGATGTAAAAGAGGCCATTCATTTGCTTACTCAATTGGTTGCTGCCCAGACTCAGTGGCAAAGTGCAGGGCAAGGTGACAGGGCTGTTAGTGCAAGGGCCAGTGACTTCATTACCTTGAACCCTCCGAAATTCTTTGGATCAAAGCCGGATGAGGACCCTTAGGACTTTATTGATGGGATGTTGAGGACGTTTCAGTTGATACATGCTTCGGACACCGAATCGGTGGAGTTAGCGTCATATAGATTGAGAGATGTCTCGATCCATTGGTACACGGTTTGGATGGCTTCACGGGGAGCCAATGCTCCTCCCCCGGTATGGCAAGAGTTTGTTGATGCTTTCCTCCGACATTATATGCCTCCAGAAGTTCGGCGAGCTAGGGCTGATAAATTCTTGAACTTGAAGCAAGGTAGTATGAGTGCTTTAGAGTATAGGCTCCGCTTCAATTCTTTGGCTAGGTATGCTTCGGCCATGGTAGCGGTTATGGGTGACCGAGTGTACCGATTTATGAAAAGCCTAGGGCCACATTTGATAGATAGGTGCTTGAATGCGTCCCTTCAGGACAATATGGATATTTCACGCATTCAGGCCCATGCTCAGAATTTGGAAGAAAGTCTACAACAGCAAAGAAGTGAACGCGAGCATGATAGGGGGAATGGCAAGAGGGCCAGATTTCCAGGTCCGATGAGCGAGTTCAGAGGTGGGCACAGGCAGCAGTTTTCTAGACATTCAGGCTATTCTATGACCAGTGCACCTCCACGGTTTTCAGGCCAGAGATTGGATAGATCCACTCATTCCAGGCCGAGTCAGAGCTTTTCGGGATTTCAGTTTAGAGGTGATTCGGGGCAGGCAAGGCCACCCGTACCACGATGTTCCTAGTGTGGGAAGTTACATTGGGGTCAATGCCGGTCGGGTTCAGATGTTTGCTATTCATGTGGTCGACCAGGCCATATTATGCGTGATTGCCCCTTAGTTCATGGTAGAGGTAGGACCCAGCCATCAGGGTCGGTAGATGAATCTTCAGCATCTATGCGCCCTATGGGGCCAGGTTCACATGCGCAGTCGGCCATGGTAGAGGCAGAGGGAGAGTTTCCAATTCTAGCGGTCCTGAGTACCATATTTATGCTTTGGCTGGACGCCAAGATCTTGAGTCTTCTCCTGACGTGGTCACAGGTATATTATCGGTATTTTCTCATGATGTATATGCTTTGATTGATCCGGGCTCCACATTGTCATATGTTACTCTGTATATTGCGGGTCGATTTAGAGTCGAACCGGAATCGATCAAACCTTTTGAGGTGTCTACACCCGTGGGTGAATCGGTAATAGTTAGCCGAGTATATAGAAACTGTATAGTTGTGATTTGTGATCGTCGTACCATGATTGACTTGCATGAGCTAAAAATGGTAGACTTTGATGTTATTATGGGCATGGATTGGTTGGCTTCTTGCTATGCCAACGTTGATTGTAGAATCAAAGTGGTTCGTTTCCAGTTTCCAAGAGAACCAGTCTTAGAATGAAAAGGGAATACGACGTCACCAAAATGTAGGTTTATTTCCTATCTAAAGGCAAGGAAAATGATCACGAAAGGATGTATCTATCATTTAGTTCGGGTTTAAGATGTAGAAGCTGAATCACCAACTCTTCAGTCAATTCCTGTAGTAAATGAATTTTTTAACGTGTTCCCGGAAGATCTTCCAGGCCTCCCTCCCGAGCGGGAGATTGATTTTGCTATTGATGTGTTGCCAAGCACTAAGCCTATGTCTATTCCTCCTTATACAATGGCTTCCGCGGAATTGAAAGAGTTGAAGGAGCAATTGAAAGATTTGCTTGAGAAAGGCTTCATTAGACCTACTTTGTCCCCGTGGGGAGCACCCGTATTGTTTGTTCGAAAGAAAGATGGCTCCTTGAGAATGTGCATTGATTATCGACAATTGAATAAGGTGACGATTAAGAATAAATATCCTCTTCCGAGGATTGATGACTTATTTGATAAATTACAAGGCGCCAAATGGTTTTCAAAGATAGATTTGAGATTCGGGTATCATCAGGTGAGAGTTAGGGAGAAAGATATCCCTAAGACAGCCTTCAGAACAAGATATGACTATTTCGAGTTTCGAGTGATGTCGTTTGGGCTAACTAATGCACTGGCAGTGTTTATGGATTTGATGAACGACGTGTTCAGGCCCTTTCTAGATTTGTTCGTGATTGTGTTCATTGATGACATCTAGGTATATTCTAGATCCGAGGCAGAACATGCGGATCATTTGCATACTGTCCTTAGAGTTCTTCGAACCCGAGAGTTATTTACAAAATTTTCTAAGTGTGAGTTTTGGTTGAACTCAGTGACATTTCTAGGACATATTGTTGCAGCCGATGGTATTCGGGTAGATAGTCAAAATATTGAGGCCGTGAAGACTTGGCCAAGGCCCACAACTCCTACGGAGGTTCGTAGCTTTCTGGGCTTAGCAGGTTATTACAGGATATTTGTTGAAGGTTTTTCTTCTATTTCTGCACCACTCACAAAGTTGACCCATAAATCAGCAAAGTTTCAATAGACAGATGCTTGTAAGCGTAGTTTCCATGACCTAAAAGATAGATTGACCTCTGCACCAGTCCTGACACTTTCAGAGGGATTGGAAGGTTATGTTGTGTATTGCAATGCTTCAGGCATTGGGCTAGGCTGTGTGTTGATGCAACATGGTAAAGTGATTGCGTATGTTTCAAGGTAATTATGGAAACACGAGAAGAATTATCCAACCGATGATCTAGAATTGGCTGCAGTGGTTCATGCATTAAAGATATGGAGACACTATTTATATGGTGTCCATGTGGATATTTATATAGATCATAAGAGTCTCCAATATATCTTCAAGCAGAAAGAGTTGAATTTGCGGCAACGATGATGGTTAGAATTGCTAAAAGATTATGATGTTGATATCCTATATCTTCCCGGAAAGGTAAATGTTGTGGCTGATGCTCTTAGTCGCAGATCTATGGGAAGTTTGCGTGATGTACGACTAGAGAAGAGAGAAATGGCTCGTGAGCTCCAACAGTTGCCTAGCCTAGGAGTTCGAGTAGTGGACTCAGGTAGCAGGGGAACTACTATTCAGAACTCAGCAGTCTCGTCGCTAGTAGCGGAAGTGAAAAAGCGACAATACGACGATTTCATGCTAATGCATTACAAAGATACACTCCCTCAAAAAGGGGAGTCATCATTTGAGATTGTAGGAGACGGAGTTCTCCGATGTCGAGGCAGATTATGTGTCCCCAATGTGACAGGTTTACGCCACCAAATATTGAGAGAAGCTCATTGTTCCCATTATTCTGTCCACCCCGGTGCGACGAAAATGTATCATGATCTTAAATCAATATATTGGTGGAATGGGATGAATAAAGATATATCAGAATTCGTAGCTCAATGTCCCAACTGTCAACAAGTGAAAATCGAGCACCAAAAGTCGGGCGGATTGTTGCAGGCTGTAGAAATTCAAACTTGGAAGTGGGAAGTAATCAACATGGACTTCATTACAGGCTTACCCCGTTCTCGACGTAAGTATGATTCCATATGGGTGATTGTGGATAGACTCACGAAGTCAGCTCATTTCTTACCAGTCAAAACGACGTATGTGGTAGAAGCCTATGCAAAGCTCTATGTTAAAGAGATAGTGCGACTTCATGGTGTTCCAGTATCTATTATCTCAGACAGAGGAACCTAGTTTACGACTAATTTCTGGAAGTCCTTCCAAGAGGGTTTGGGGACTCATGTGAGCCTTAGCACGACATTTCATCCACAGACCGATGGGCAAGATGAACGTACCATCCAGACTCTTGAGGATATGTTACGGGCATATATGTTAGATTTTGGAGGTGATTGGGATGATCACTTACCCCTCATTGAATTTGCTTATAATAATAGTTATCATTCTAGCATCCAAATGGCACCGTATGAAGTTTTATATGGGCGAAAGTGTAGATCCCCAATTGGGTGGTTTGAAACAGGAGATGCTAAATTGATAGGGCCAGACTTGGCCCAGCAAGCCATAGAGAAAGTCAAGCTCATACAAGATCGGTTGTTAGCAGCCCAAAGTCGTCAAAAGTCCTATGCGGATAATCGTTGAAGGGACTTAGAGTTCCAAGTTAAAGATTGGGTATTCTTGAAAGTGTCGCCAATGAAGGGCGTCATGAGATTTGGCAAAAAGGGGAAGCTTAGTCCCCGGTACATTGGACCTTATGAGGTTGTATGAAAGATAGGCAAAGTGGCCTATGAGTTAGATTTACCTCCGGATTTGGAGTCAGTCCATCCAATTTTCCATGTCTCGATACTTCAAAAATGTGTTAGAGATCCTGCTAGGATCGTGCCAATAAATGATGTACACGTGACAGAAAAGTTGACTTATGAAGAGGTACCCATTGCCATACTAGATAGGCAAGTACGGAAGCTTAGAAACAAAGAAGTGGCCTCAGTTAAGGTTTTATGGAGAATTAGAAAGCGAGAATAAATGACATGAGAAGCGGAAGAAAGTATGCGATCCAGATACCCACATTTATTTCAGCTCCCGGAAGAGGGCCAAGAAGAGACATCGAGATCATAAGGTATGTATGTATTACATTTTATGCATTTGGGTCGTGTGTGGCAAAATTCCATTACTATTATGTTGTAGCCCTATGAGGCATTGTTATTGTGGGTTGTTGTGACAGGCTGGCAGTGCCATATTAGAGGGGAAACTCTGGCGAAATTTTCAAAGAATCCCCGAGTGCTTAACATTTGAGGACGAATATTCTTAAGGGGGGAAGAATGTTACACCTCGGAAAATTCCCCGTTGATGCACAGTGAATGGGCTAACGAAGAGCACGAAGTGTATGGTGTTTCAATAGGTAAATAATGACATTTGATGACCCAAACAAGGATTCCAAGGACATCCGACATTAGACGAGAAAGTTGCCAAGAGAAGGCAAGGCACACAATAGGTATCGGGCGAGAATTACGAGTAACAAGTTGACGACGGCTTAATAATATTCTGGGGAAGAGTTATAACGTCCCTTAGATTGTTAATGATGTGTTGAACAAGTGTTAAGAAGATCCCATAAGGATTGGGGATCAAATGAAGTAGTGAGAATAAGTTCAGTGGACTGATGGGTTATACGGCTCATTATACGGACCGTATAATGTTACACGGGCCGTATAATGGACCGCAGAACCATCACATTGAAGATCACTCACTGGTGGGATTATACGGTCAGTTATACGGACCGTATAAATTTATACGACCCGTATAATTGACTGTATTAATTTATACGGCCCGTATAACGGACTGTATAATGGTCACAGAGACGAATGGATGAAAGGCCCATTTCACGGTCCCTTATACGGACCGTATAAATTTATACGGCCCTGTCTCGACAGATCAGATATTTGGGTTATTAAAAAGGGGACCAAGTTCATTATTTCATTTCCATATTTCACCCCTTCTCTCTAAAACATCTCTCTGCATTTATTTCACCCATTCAAGAGATATTAGTGATCATCTACATCAAGCTAAGTGAATCAAGTGTAAGGAACCCATTAAAGTTCATCCAAAGTAAGAAATCCAAGTGAAGGTGAAACTAGGGTTTTTCTCAAGTGAAGTATTTCCACCCAAACCTTGTTCCTACACCATCTAAGGTAAGTTTTATGACATTTCCTTGTTGTTTAAGATATTTGAAAGTTGAAACACTTGGATTATATGAAGAAATAGGAAATGGGTCACTTTTGAGTAAATGTTTGGATTGAGTTATGACTCTTGATACATTATGATTATAATCATGTTACAAATGACGTTGAGAACATGGGATAGGCAATGTATGTGGATTAACGTAGTCGTGTGTTATGACCATGGATATGGGTGAATGGAAGCGAAGTGAGAAATATAGATAATGTGGATGAATAAATAATATGGTTATGATATTGTGAATGTATTATTGACGTTTGGGGGTTGATATACGTTATGGAGGAATGTAGTATAAATAAAGGAGAATCTGTCCGATTTTATTTAGTTTTAGTCATGTATGCTAGCTATCGTTTTCTAATGATAGTATGACTTTAATGAAGGTAGAAACGCGAGCGTTGATGGGGAACGTGCAAGTGGTAAATAGTTTAACGGAAAGGTATGTAAGGCTAACCCTTCTTTCATAAGGCATGGTTCGTTGGCCAAACATCTAAATCCTCTATAAGTCTATGATGTCTTTCAAATGATTCGATCTTCCGAGCTATTGAGCTCACGATTCTTGATATGCTACGATTGTACTAAGTTCCTCATATGACGAGTAAGCCTATAAAGATGGATGTAATGAATGACGATGATAGGGATAACGGTAATAATAACGACGATAGTAGCAATAACAGTAACGATGACGATGATGATAGTGATGATAATAGTAAAGAGGCTTATGAGCTATATGTATGTGTATCTATATATGACTATTATGGAACCCTAAGGCCGGGTAGAATATGTATATGATCATGTAACGCGCGCACACCTCTGCAGAGGGTACGGATAACCCTGAAGCCTGGGTAGGGCCAGGTAGATGTAACCCTGAAGCCTTGGTAGGGCTAGGTATGTGTAACCTTGAGCCTTGGTTGGCCAAGTATGTATGAAACACCGATCCTTCATGGTCGGGTATGCTATGCAAATGCTATGTATATGATATGATTATGTATATGATATAGATATGAGTATGAATAAGAATATGATACTAATATGAGTAAGACTATGTATATGAATACGGCGATGAGCGCAATGTAAATGGGTACGGATACGTATTAGGATGTATGTACACAAATACGCATTAGAAATGGAAAGTTCCTATGAAAGGCAAGTAAGTGCTTATGACGATGATATTACTGTCTCCCATCCTATGCTATTTCTTATGTTGTATATTATGCTTCTATGTTGATGTTGATCATGCTTTACATACTCAGTACATTCTTCATACTGAAGTCCTTTTGTTTCTGGACGCTGCGTCATGCCCGCAGGTGCCCAGGCAGACAGACTAAATCCATAGCTTCATTCTCAGGGACTAGATAGTGGAGCTCCATTTCATTTGGAGCTATAGCTTTTGGGTACTTATTCTTTTGTGTACATAATTATGGGCATAGCGGGGTCCTGTCCCGCCTATATGATATGTTATACTCTCCTTAGAGGCTCGTAGACATGTGTTTATGGTTAGATATGTTTGGCCTTGTCGGCCTATATTTTGTACATCATTTGGTTAGCCTTTTCGGCTTATGTACATTGATGTGGCATAGATGTCAATGTTGATATAAAAGTGTTATTGTCCAATGGGACTAGCATGATGGATGAATAGAAATATATGTTTTATTATGTGGCTCACCTAGATGTAAGTGTAAGTGTAAGCCAAGGGGTGCCCGGGTGGGCTAGCACCGGGTGCTCGTCGCGGCCCCCTAATCGGGTCGTGACACCAAAGTTCCGAGGTGTAACAGTATAGCCTCGGAATGCTCAAAGTATAGAAATTAGGATGCTCAATAAGTCATAATTACTCTAATCACAAAATCAATTCAAGAATACCCTTCCCTTTAGCCCCAATCCAATGGGTGATTGATTTCTAGGTGTAAATCAACCTAACATTTGCCTTAGCAACCACCAATTATCAATTTATAAGGTTATTCAATCAAAACATCTATTACAAGTAGTTTCCATGGTCAAGCTACCATTTTTACGAAACCCTAAGTCTCAATTTACTTAGTTCATGACTCTACTGGTTCAATTCTTGATTAAAAGGTGCTAACCCAAGCCATTAGATGATAAACACATGATAACAATCACAACCCATCAACTATAGAAGGTCTATTAGGTTCTATGGTTGCTATTTGCAGTTCGCTACTGTAGACCCATAAAAGGAATGATAATCATGAAGATGATAACATAATGATGGAAGGAATGGTGTAGACTTACCTCTCAAGGATATTCTTGCCCTAGCTTGGAATTTCGCCCTAAGTGTTTGTGGGGAACTGTTTTGGAGTTTTATGAATAAAGAATTCGAAACTAAGTGTTTAAAAGCCGACATTCTATTCCCGTCGATCGCTGCGGCGGTAAAATCACCGCTACAGCAGTCAAATCGCCACTGCAGCGGTCTCGCTATAGCGACCAAGTGCCCGCTATAGCGGACCACACCAAACTTTTTCTTCGCCATGATAGGCATGATCCTGCTATAGCGATATCGTCATAGTGGTCCAGCGCCCGCCATAGCAGACACAACAAACTCCGAATGACTGCTGTGGCGCTAAGCTGGCCGCTGCAGCGGTACTTCTTCTGCTGTAGCGGTGCTACTGAACCAGTATGCTTGCTATTTTACAGTTTTTCAACTCTACCACCCAATATTTTATCCGAGGCCTCACTAGTATAAACAAAACATGCACATAGACATAAAAACACCATACGAACTCATCGGTGGCCTCGAAATTCCCAACGGAATTCTAATTTCCTATGTCACCCCCCATGGACTAAACACAAACAAATAATAATCACAAGACAAGCCATGTTTTCAGTTCTTAGACTTATACAATCGAGTTTCTATTAGCTCGTTTACCCTTAGGAAGGTTCTATATAGTGGGGTGATATTATATTTTCCATAACGACCGGGAGGGTCGTTACATCTATGCTATCACAAGGCAAATCCCAATCAACGGCATGATGTGTAGATGCATACAATCAAGTGGATCCAGGATCAAATAACACAGATGTTGCTCTATGACGGACATAAATGGTACCTGAAATCACAGCATTTGAGGCCTCTGCCTCGGGCCTACTAAAAAACGAGTAACAATGGGCCCCACCACGCTTAGTCTGAGATTCCTTTCTCGCACGCTTGAATCCACCTCTTACAGCCCGGGATCCACCTCTAGAACCCTAAGAACCACCGCGTCCTGACTGAGCACCGCCCTTCTGAGAAGCATCACCTCGACCACCAGATAGTGTCAGAGTCCTCGGTGGATGATAATCCTGCCTAGGTCGAGGATATCTCATAGCAATATGTCTAATCTCTCCACATGAAAAACAGATCAGAGCTGTCGAAGGCTGATAAACTGAAGCTGAGAACCCGGATGAAACAACCCTATCGACTGGTTGAGAAAATGAACTCTCCGAAGCTCTCTGCCTGGGTGGCTCACTGGAGGAAGCCTGCAAAGCTGAATGCACCGGGCGGCCGGAATATGGCTGATACGGCCTAGAAGACTGACCGATGCCCCTCGAACTAGAACCACCACAACTCCCAATCTGACGCTGCCTCTTCTCACTACCACCTCCAAATGCACGGGCCTTAGCGGCCTCAGACAAAGAAGCATGCTCGACGATGGACTGGAAGGAAGCCCCTATAGCCTCCATCTGAGGCAAGGAATCTGAAGTGAACCGACTAGTCCACCAATAAAATGCCTAATACTGTTAGGCTCGGTAGGGATCAAAGGAGTGGAATAACGGGCCAGATACAGGTAGTGGGTCACATCAGCCTCCACAGACATACCCCTCTGCTAAAGATATAGGAACTTCTTCCTTGCGCCTCTTTCAAAGACCGAGGCACATACTTCTCAAGAAAGGCCCTGTAGAACAGAGTCCAAGTCAGGGGAGGAGAACCCACAGGTCTGCAAGCAACAAAATACCTCCACCAAGTCTTCGTGTCGCCGCAAAACTAGTAGGAAACATAGTCAACTCCATGGGTCTCTACAATTCCCATCCTATGCTGCAACTCATGCATATCCAGGATGAACTCATAAGCATCCTCTGCAGAAGTACCCAAAAACCAAGGCGACTCTAACTTCCTGAACCTCCCAACAAGATCATGATCAGACACGGTCATAACAGCGCCCTCCATGGACCTAAGGTCATCACCTGGGGCTGTCAATGTATCAATACGGGGAGCCATAGCTGCATCGGGGGTGTGCTACCCGAGTAGGTCTCTGCTCAGGGGTCTGCGCCTCAACTCTGGTCTGTAAACCTCTGCCAGGAGTAGTAACACCAGCGACAGCCTACTGGGCATGACCCTGGCCATAGTATCCTGCATAGTCTGGTTAGAAATAATCTCGAGTTGTGTTCGTGCCTGGCCACATCCTTCTCGGTCTGCCTAGTCTCGATCCTGCTGATCCTCAGGCTCTGGAGATGGAGATCTCTCGCGCCGCTGTCCTACCGCAGGAGCCCTGCCCCTGGCTGGGGCAGCCTTGCAGCCTCTAGCTCTGTCGCGCCCTCTGGCTATCGCTCACCCTCTCGTAGCAGCCGCAGCTGCGGGCTCTGGCACCGGACCTCGAGCTATAGTAGCTCGAGTCCTTACCATCTGTGAGAGAAGAGATATGAGTCAGATACCAATTAGAATAAAGTAGGATGAAAGAATGAAAGAAAATGAGATTTCCTAAATTTCATATAGCCTCTCGCAGATAAGTACGGAGCTCATCATACCGATCCACGAGACTCTACTAGACATGCTCTTGTATTTTAGACTAGGCAGCCTAGGGCTCTGATACCAACTTGTCACGACCCAATTTAGCTAAGTCGTGCGGGCACTTACCCTTTTCAACTCGGTAAGCGAACCCTCAACCCAACGATAATAAAATATAAATGATAGCTAAATAAGCAGAAGAGAATAAGTCACGTAAGTATGACGATAATAATTTAAATCAAGTGCAAAAATAAGAAAATACACCCCAGAGTCTGATCTAATCCATACAAGAGCATCGAGATCTAAATATACAAGTCTGGAAATATAAATATACATCAAGTCTGAATATGTCTTAGCTGTAAACTCTAAGCTGTACTGATAGCGACTATCAGCCATGGGAGAAGGAAGCAGATCCAACTTGGAATACTGCATTCATAAAATAATGCAACAAGTGCAGGTCAGTACAAAACCACAATACTGGTAGGTATTATAGGCCGACTAAGTATAGCTAACATAATCCAGACAATAAAACAAGATAGGCAGATAAATCAACAAGTATAAGTCAAACACAATCAGAACCAAGTACACATCATCACCTAGGTGGAAGCATCTAAACCCAAGTGTGCCAAGTCTCAATATATACAATCCGAACCCAACAACACAAGTAAATCACCACATCATCACAGTATAAGCCATAATGCAATGTAATGCAATAATGTATGAATGCAATGTAATGCAATAATGTATGAATGCAATGCAATGCAGCACTGTGTGCACATGTACTCCGGGCGGAAGTGTCGACGTCTAGGTAGCACAACCCATGGGAGACCTGCGAAATCCATGTACTGACTCAATCCACGATTCCAGGACAACCATCAGATATCGGACTCTCACATCACTCTATTCAATCCACAATTCCGGGAAGACCATCGGATATCAGACTCTCACATCACTCTCATGCAAACTGAGTCCAGCTCATCACAGTGTTTCCTTAAGTATCATCAGTGTATCAACAATATATCATGAAGGATGAGAGTGCATGCAATATATGAGTCTACATCAATAATCAGATCAATATCCCAAGTACTAAGCATGGGTACGCCAATAATATCATGAAAGACCACACAAGTCATATAGATTACTGTCCTCGTATCAATATCAACAAGTGAGGTACCACAATATCATGAACAAGATATATCAATAGTCTCCAATATCTACTATTAGCACATGGCATCAAGCCAATAATAATAGAACAAATAAAGTCACAACACAATGGGGTAGCTAGCCCCAATCACACAACAGGGCCCAACCTAAGACAACATCCAACCCAACTTCATACCTGAAGGTTTACATGTTTTTTCTGACAATATCATCTAAATATATGCTTCGCTACACGAAGTCTCACCAAGGGTAAGCCATAACCTACCTGGATGACTGAACAACAATATCACCAACAATCACTCCTTAGCCTTCCCTTTTTGTTGAGCCTCAAGATTCAGAAGGTCTAGGCATATTCGAAATCTAGATTAGAAATCATGAAGATCGATACCTATATTGCTATCATTCAAATTAGGTCAAAACCAACCCTAGAATTTGGGGAAACGGGGCCCACAAGGTCAAAATGAAAAATTCGGGGGTAAAATATCCAACTAAACACTAGGTGATCAAAACCATCAACTAATTACTAAATTAACTTAAGGATTCATCCAATTTCGAAATCCAAGCAAAACCCCTAATTTTGAATATAAACCCTAACTCTGAAATTCAAGAATCCAACACTAATAATGGAAGATATATGATTAACAACCTTAGATACATCATAATCTAGCATAAACCCAATCAATTTCATCATTTAGAAGCCTAGATAGAATATCCATTAAACCCACTTTTAATATTATATTACTAAGGAACTAACAAGGAAAGAGGGATTCTATGATGATTAGGAATAATGAATTAGCGAGGGGATTAGAAGGACTTACCACCAAGAATCTTCTCCAAGAATCCTCTAGAATAGTTCCCAAGAGCTCAAATTTCGGAATGGTAATAAATGATAGACTAATGGATTTTAATGCACACTCAATGAAATAACCAGGCTCAATACAGATACAGAGCCTACGGGACCGTTACGAAGGCGCCGCCCCGATATCCACTCAGTCTGTCGAGACTATCAGGCCACAATAGAGCTTGGCCGCTCTAGCAGCATGGCAACCGCTATAGCGGTGCCGCTGGTGCGTCACTGGTGTCGCCATGGCAGGCACCAGTACCAGATTTCCTAATATAATCCTAACTCAATCCTGAAATCCCGACTAATACCCGAGGCCATCTGTGTCACACCCCAACCTTGGTGAGGCGTGATTGGCACCCGACACCTTACATAAACCAAGCGAACCAACTGATAACCTGCATCCTCTATGTCTCAAATGGAAAAATAAGGCCAGGAAGGCCAACTATGAATATGAAATCATGCATACGTATAAATATAATGGACCTGTGATGTGTACATATCCACTAACAAGACATAACTGAGCTGTACACGAGAATCTGTCTGCAAAGCCTCTATGAACATGACTGAAGTACACAAGTTAGGGCAGGGCCCCCGACACACCCTATTGTCACAAAAAAACATATACAACTCAGACTCGGCAATGCTCCAGGAATAGATGGATCCCACCAATCAAAACTGGTAATTAAAAGCAGCCTACTGCGGAAGATCCTCGTCTCGTCTACTTGCACATGCGGGCATGAATGCAACGTCCACAAAAACGGACGTCAGTACGAACAATGTACTGAGTATGTAAGGCATGAATAGTAGTATGATATCAAAATGAATATAACATAAGACAAAGTAAGTAGTTATACCTAATACTCTTCTTAAGATCTCTGTCATGTAAACTACCCGTTTACAGGAAAACATTTCATACACATCCATACACAACATACATACATATGCATTCACATACACTTACTGTACATACATCTGTCATATCCGTACCCGGCCCTTTCGGGACTCGGTGTCATCCGTACCTGGCCCTTTCGGGACTCGGTGTTATCCGTACCCGGCCCTTTCAGGACTCGGTGTTATTCGTACCCAGCATTTTCGGGACTCGGTGTTATCCGTACCCGGCCATTTTGGGACTCGATGTTATCCGTACTCGACCCTTTCGGGACTCGGTGTTATCCTCAACTGATCAGTGGGAGTGTAATGCATACATAAATACATATACATAAAAATACATAAATGAAATCAACGTCATCATTAGCATTATCATTATCACTATCACTATATCCTTCCTTAGAAGATCAACTATCTTAAAGCGAAGTCGACAATGTCATGGGAGTCTCGAGATTCATGAACTTAGATAGAATTGAAAATAGAATCATTATTTCGCTATACCTCACCTCGAAAGAATGAGTAACATGAGGTGACACTATCAACAATAAGTAAGATCAAGGGATTCATGGAATGACTCAATAATTTCATAATGCTCTCAAATCATAGCTTCAGAATTTATAGAATGGAATCATCATCATCGTCACAATCATTATAGAACATTTTTCATTTAACATCATAAGAGCTTTGGAAATCTTGAATTCTTACTTTTGGGAATAAGAACGGCATAGAAATATAGACGAAATCCTAGCTTAAGAATCATGCCTTTGAAAGAAAGGGACTAGCCTTAATATACCTTTCGGTCACCTCAGTCGTTCAACGTTTATTCTTCCAAGCTCGTAACTCTACACATAAACCATCCATATTATCATTAGGCTCAATATCATACACTTGTCTCAAGCATTCAAATGAATTTTTTTTAGAATCTGCCGAAATTCGGGCAGCATCTCCCCTGTTTATATGCCTAGCCCGAAATCATAATTCAACAACAAACTACAATAACAAAAATACCAACATCACAACAACATTATCAACACCAATAAGCTCTATAAAACATCCCACACGATGTTTTCCAAGTTTCTCAACTAACCAACTTGCCATACAATTATTTAACGACTTTATCGCCGTAAATAAACCAAAAGTAATATTAATAAGGAGAAATTCATACCTTATTCTTGTTAAAACAACAATATCTTCAATATCCTCTTTGAATCCACATTAAGATCCACTGCCAAGCAATACTATAATCACGATTATGCGTTACCCGAGCCTCGATTAATTAAAATCACTCCAATCCCTCAACTTTTTTGTGACATAAATGCCCCTATATGTCGCTGAACCTTTTCATCTGATTTTTGATGAAAAAAATGGGGTATTGACCCTTTTATAGGTGGGTAAAGTCGGTGGCATTGTAGCAGTGTTGTAGCAGCGCGGCTACTGTAGCGTGCGTTTTTGTGCTGTCAGCCTAAATTATAACGTCCATAATGCTCTACTCCGATGTCGTATCGATGAGTAGTTTGTTGCGTTGGAAACTAGACTCGACGAACTTCATTTTAGGCTCTTGCAACACCTTAAAACTCCTCATATACTAGGAGATATACCCCCCCAAAGTTGACCCAAAATTCTGTCAACTTTTTCAAAAATTTTGACAACTTATTTTCTTCGATTTGCTTGATCTAGGAATCTTTCATAGCTTATTATATGAACTTAAACCCTCATAACCATAAGGTTGGCGTTTATAATCTCATATATCCTTGAAGGTAACTCTAGTAACCATACTTAAAACAACCATCAATACTTATAAATTTCAATGTACGAAATTACGGGGTATAACATTCTCCCCCCTTCAAATAAATTCGTCCTCGAATGTCGAAGTAGAGTTCGTTCAGAGGGAAATGTCGATATTCTTACCTGCATTCACTGGTATTTACTTTACTCACTTACAGTCTTACCTGCTTATTTAAAAACTGCACTTATGTGAATTGCGCAGTTTATCCTTCTTCTTTTCATTCAGAAATTCTTGTTCTCTTCAATCTCTGTGTATACTTCTTACACTTCATAGATATTCTCGACCTTTGTCTTAGTCACCAGCTTGTTCCCATCCAACGCAATATCTTTAATCATTTCCTTTGGGTTCTCCTTTTGCTCTTAACATTCGCCTGACTCTCACCTTATAAGTATTTTCCCATAGTCTAGCGCACTTATCTGTTGTTTTGATTCATTAATCAAGTGGGTCTCTTGATTCCGTAAATGTTCATCTTCTCTATTTATATTCATGAATCTTTTTCTCGCGATCTTATCTCCGTCTAGTTTGATAACTTCTCATTGCATTTCGTTAGCTCATCTTGCTTCATAGCTCTCTATTACTTTTCGATTGCCCCATTGTCGGGTGTCATAATTCCTCCACTGCCTTATCTAGTCTTTTTTTTTAAGCAAAACCAATCAGCCTGATGGTGTTGGATTTTATTAAAAATAAACAAAGATATTTACAGAACAAAATGAAAGAAAGATGAAAAAAACTATACTACTCTATCCTAGGAAATGAAAGTAAAGTCTAAGCCTTGTTTGAACAGCCAAGTGTAACAATGAAGAAACTGCAAACAAGAACACTCCTTCTTTGGATTGATGCCATTATTAGTCACCTCAAGCTCTTACCAGGTGCTATGGTATCTAATCTCACTGAAAATCTTTCAAGAAGAAGTGTGGTATGAAGCTCCTCATGGTTGTTGTCCTTTGCTATCCAATATCCCTGATCAATCTTACACATGAGGTTATGTTGAATGTTTGTAGCTGGATTAGGTAACTATGGAGAACCTATTAGTAGGATGAACATTTATGTTAATACCACACACTAACAAGGATAACCTTAGTCATCCAACCGGGACTACAACAATCAGATGAAGCTGTTATCATGAACCTTTACTTCCTTGTGAAACTGAAATATCTACAAAGTTCATCTTGTCATTCATTTCTTACTTCCCTTCTTAATGCCATAGCTTTCTTGTATGCTCATGTATTTCTACTCCTCGTATATTCATCCTGCTTTCCTTATAGCCATATCTCTAGTCCAAGCCCATTATCTTATGCTATCAATATTTACCTTTAATGTAGGCTTCACTTTACCCTAGTACAATCGAAAATATAAGGAATAATATATATATATATATATATATATATATATAACAAAATAGAATCTGAATCGACCACTATATATATATCATAGGAAGACATTGATGATATACCTGTGACAGCATTAGGGAAAGGCTCATGATCCTATTGCTCGGCTAATGCATAATCATGGTTCTGAGGGCCGCTTGAACTGGACACTCTTCCTTTACTTCTACCACGATCTGCTGGTACCTGCGACCCCTGTCCCAGAGGGTGTACCGATAATGATGAACCCATTACTGATCTGGTAGGCCAGGCCATATCCTTACTATCTCGGGACAGACACTCACGCATAATATGGCCTGTCCGGCCGCAAGCATAACAAACATCTAAACCTAATCGGCATGGTCCCCAATGTAGTCTGCCGCACTGAGTACATCGTGGTGCAGGAAGCCTCATCCGGCCCGAGTCACCCTTATACTGTATAACCAAGATTTTGGAACTCTGGACCGGTTCAGAATAGATAGGGCGATCAAATCTTTTACTCACAAATCGAGAAGACGCACTAGCCGCTGACCGGCCTAGCTGCCTGGAATACTGCGACTTCTGTCCTCCTCTAAACTCACTAATAATTTCTGAAGATCTGGCCCTCTTAGTGTCACCTCTATCATAATCACGCTCACCCTCGTGCGGCTGCTGTTGCTCCTCCAAATTCTGAGCATGGGCCTGAATAAGAGAAATGTCCATCCCCTCCTAAAGTGAGGCGGTCAAACATTCCTTAAACAAATGTGACCCCAAACCGCTCACAAATCGACGTACGCGGTCTCCCATATTTGCTACCATGGTCGGAGCATACCTAGCTAGAGAATTAAAGTGGAGATTATACTCGCGAGCACTCATATTCCCTTGTCTGAGATTTAAAAACTGATCGGCTCTGGCCCGTCGAACCTCTGGTGGAAAATAATGTCGGAGGAAAGTGTCTACAAACTCTTGTCATACTGGGGAGGTGCATTAACTCCTCTAGAGGACATCCAGATATTATACCAATGGACCGCAACATCCCGTAATCTATAAGAAGCCAATTCTACTGACTCAGTATCAGAAGCATGCATTAGTCAACATCTCATCTATAAAGCTCTGTGGGTCCTCATTCGGTTTTGACCCAAAGAACTCTGGAGGGTCTAAACTAATAAAATCACGGTCTCTTGCACTGACCGCTCTATCACCTTGGCCTGCACCCTGCAACAGGGCCTAAGCGGAAACTATCTGAGTTGACAACTAAATGGCCTCTCTCATCTGCTGGCCCGAAGCATCTGGAAGAGGAATTGGGGTGCTGGAGCTGGAGCTGAGGCTCCTTTATGCCCATCTGAAATGGGTGTAGCGTAAGAGGTCCTAGACGGAACCTCATTCTGAGACTCACCCTTCTCTATATCTGCAGGCGGATCTCGTTACCTTCTCCTTTCTACTACTGACTTGCCCTTCTGGGCGGCTGCGGCTTTTCTCTTCATAGGCATTGCTGAAATCATAACGCACAATTAGGAAAAAGGGAATCCTAATGACACAGCTCTATCGCACGATCTAAGATGAGGAAATAAGGTCAATCATTCCTAAATGTCCCGCAGCCTCCTGTTTATAAGTATGGTGCACTGCACACCATAAACAAGACTCTGCTACACACGGCTTGCAGACAACCCTAGGACAGAACTGCTCTGATACCAATTTATCACGCTTACCAAGTTTGGGGTGTGATCACAAACCACATACATAGACACACATAAAAACATGCTACGAACGCACTCGTTTGGTCGAAATTCCCAACGGAGGTCTCGTTGACCGAGTCAACCTCGATACCTCAATTTCAATTTCCCAACTCAAGTCCCAAAATACATCCGAGTGCATTGGAACCAAACTAGATATACACACAAGTTCTAAAAGACCATCTGGACCTCTCAAAATTGACTGATTTCTAAAAAAGGTCCGTTTACCCAAAAGTCAACTCTTTTTCACTTTAAGCCCAAATTTCACAAAAGTTCACCCGAATCAAATCTAGGCACCTCGGGATGAGTGTCAATGAACCCCTCCGGTCAAAAGTGAGCTAACCAAGCTTGAAAAGGAGCGAAAGTGCCGGAAAGACTATAACGACCAAACGGGTCGTTACAGAAGTTGCATTTGGAATTTGAAAAATAGCTAAAATCTTGTTTTCACTTTTTATTTTTGCCCTTATTTTTGTGTTTCCATTTTCAAAACTTACCCTAAATTATTTATTTTTATAAATTTGACTCCATTTATTTCACACAACAACCATTTAGTGGTAATTTATTACGTCAGCTGATTAAAATTTGTTTTCTTCCCTCTTCCTCGAAAGGAGTTTTGATTCTTTTTTTTTTGTCGGAGGGTTGGGTGGGGGTGGGGTTGATGGGGGCATCGGAGGGATTGTGGTTAATTTGAAATTTTATTTTGCTGAAAGTTGTTTTTACTAATGTATTATTGCTTTAATGTAATTGTATTTTCATCGGTTCTGATTCAACCAACTAGTTATGTTTATTGACTGCTTTAGGTGATTTTATTAGTTTTTAGATTTTTTTTGGGGGGGGGGGGGGGGGGGGGGGCGGTTGTGTGTATAAAATTATTTCATATTTTTTTTTTTAGAAAAAGTACATTCAAATAACCAAAAATTATTTACAACTATAACCAAACGCAATTCCAACTCCAACTTCAAAAATTTCAAATAAAGTGTATTTTTTTTTTTGGTTTCCATGCAGTATAAAATATAGAAATTAAAAAGTTATCCTATTAGAAAAAAAAAATCTTTTTTGAAATAGGCTAAAAAAGAACATTGAAACAGAAAAAGTAGTTTCTCATAAAAAGTGTTAAGTTAACAGGGTAAAAATGAAACGGGAGGTAGCATCATAAACATTATTTTTTTTGGGTCATGGCTGCGGGTTGCCAGAATGCACTTCTGCATGTGTCATACGAGGAAAAGAAAATGAAATAGAAAAAAGAATAAATAAAACGTGTGAAAACTTGAACTAAATCATGTTGTAATAAATAGCTATTCCCTTCTTTCTAAAAATAGAAGAACACCGCTAAATGTGCATGTGCTACCCCTAAGTCATAATTTGAGTTTGAATTTCATATGCCGTTAGTGTAAAATAAGTTTTTACATTGTCAGATCATCCAACAATATTTATATGTAAGCTTATTTAGACTATAGTATTTGAGATTTTAAAAATAAAATACAAATATCTAATAGGACAATAATGCAAACCTTTACTATAGGCTCTACTCTATATCAGACTAGATAGGAACTCTCGTACTGTGCACGGGACCCAATACTATAACTTACATGTTTAAGCTTGCCAAAACAAGTTATAGCGTGATAATTTGAAGAGGTACATGACTTTTTAATAACTTGGAAATTAATGATGGCAGTAGATACAAAGCATAATGAAACAAAAGTATTAGTCAATTCAATTAGCTGAAGGAAACAAACGTAATAGTCATTTCAATTAGTTCATCTATAACCATAGAGAACATCCTTGATCACTGCGTGATTGCTTGACTCTCATATAGGGTATTATTACAACTGATTTTGGAGATTCTTCTTTAGTTTTTTTTTCTTTCACTTTCTTCTAAACAACCTTATTGTTGTTTTGCACGTCAAGATCCGTTTCTTTTCCATCTTCAAGATTCAACCTTCAATGAAAAATTTGATAATGTAACATGTTATCTCATGAAAACATTTGATAAACATTGTGATTCATATAATATAGGTGTCGGATCCTGTAAGAACACTCACCAGTAGAAAAAAGGATAAGCGTTTTGAGCTGCTAAGTCATAGTAGATGTGTAAGTTTTGACATCATTGGCTTCCATCGACTTCAGCCTCCAGGGTCCAGCATGAATTTTGAATGGGCTATTAGCTTCTCGATCAAGTCAATTTCTTTATGAAAAATTCGATCATTTGGTCTGCGCGGTCAAATTGGCTCTACTACCTGTGTATCCTATATCCAGTGCCATTGATCTATCAAAGGGAAGATAGAATAAGAGTGCCGCCTGTCAAGACTCATGATTCTGCTTAAGCTAAAATCCAGATGACTCTTCCTATTAAGATCAAGATGCCATAGTCACAAACAAATTAGTAACTAGCTTAACAGAAATGGTAATAACCAATTGCTGAATTTTACCCTCTATTATAGTACATAACTTCTTCAGCCTAACGTACTACAAGGAAATCACAATCAAAATAGAAAAGGAAAAATAAAGAAAACAAATGAATATTTAGTTTATTTTCCCTTTTTAGTGCATGATGCATTTGAGCCTTACATTTTTCAGCTAAAACATGGTAATGTAAGAGCTCATGTCTCTGTTTGCGGACAAATAAATAATTTTACCAAGCATCATTTATGACCAATGTGAATCATGAATTTAGTTGCAGGTGTATGTGCTTAAGCTAGTGAAAATAGTCAACTAGGAGAATTGCATATGCAGGCCACCAGTTGAATATTGTTACATTAGGTGCGGGTGGCCAATTGCATCTATTGGTCCTTTTAGAAATGGCCCTGTTTCCTTTTGATATGTTCGCAAGCACAGTATGCAAGCCCAAATGTTAATAGAATAAAAATATCTTTATAAATATAAGAATATTCTAACTGAGTATGAAAGGATAGAGTCGAATACAACGATCATGGCTTAAATCTTTTATTAACTATTGAATTGCAGTGAATTTTAGGTGCTAAAAGCTTTTGACTCTTTGACCAACTACATATGCTACTTTATATCTTTTGAATGAGTAAGAGAATTTGGAGTTGATTTTTGGTCAGTTTATGTAAATATTTTTGTTACAACATGTCATCCGGAGGATCCTTTATCAGTTGGACCCTTTATCAGTACTAACTAAAGTCATCAAGAACCTTTTAGGCACCATTTAATGCTAAATGGAAAAACATTCTATTAAAAAAAAAACTTGTTTTAAGGCTTAGGGTAGTTCATGGTAATTGTTTTTAACTACTTTGAGTCTATGACAACAAATGCTTGGACCAAATGTGTCTAGGTGTCTAGGGCTCAAGCGATAAAAAGATAGAACATGTTATTCTGAAATTTGATAATTGTGCACCAGCTAATTATCTGTTGATTTCTATCCCCATGAGACGCATCACGCATAAACCCATCAAAATAAATAAAATTTTCACTTTAAGTAAAAGCGAGCACGACTTATATATCCCAAAGCTAAAATAACTTTACTCCACCTGGGAATCAAAAGAAACGTAAGGATTGAAGAAAATTCCAGCATTTTTGATCTATCAATTACCATAACAATACCATACACACATTAAACCAAAAGTAAAAGCAGGGTATGAGCATCCAAATGGGATGTAAAGAAATTGAGACAGAAAGATTGACAAAATCTTTTTTCCTCATCACAGCATTGGATTAGACACATTGTATATATCTTGTCAATGGTGGCACACTCCGTATCTGACTCTAGACTTTTGCCTTCTTTTGCTTCATGCGTTACCTGATTCTAGACAACCATGTTCTCCATAAATTGACTCTACTTATCTGTACAATAAAATGAGAAATCCCACAAAAATTTGAAATGGAAAGAGAATTAAAACTCAATTTGCAACAAAAAGCACCTTCAGAAAAGTGGAAAAAATGTTTATTTGTTTCAGGCATATTGCTGAACACCCTTGGTGGATAAATTGTGCAAATTTATTGTAACGACCGGGTTCGTCATTATTGTTTTTTTAGACATTTTTGACCCTTTCCCAAGATTTTTTAGCTCACATTTGATCCGAGGCGACCGTTGACACGCTTCTCAAGGTCTTTGGATGTGATTTGGGTGATTTTGTGAAAATTTGGGCTTAAAGCGAAAAAGAGTTGACTCAAAGTTGACTTTTTGGTAAACAGACCTTTTTCAAGAATTCGTCGATTTTGAGAGGTCCGAATGATCTTTTAGAACTTGTGTGTATATTCGGTTCAGTTCCCAATGCACTTGGGTGCATTTTGGGACTTGGGTTGGAAAGTTAGATTTGAGGCATCGGGGATTGAATTGGTCAACGAGACCTCCGATTGGAATTCTGAGGCCACAAGTGCGATCGTAGCGCATTTTTATGTATTTCTGCATATTTGATTTGTGTTCGGGAGATTTCGATATGGTTCCAGGTGTTGATTCCAAGTTTGGAAGACACCAAAAACATTTGGTGTCTGGTGAGTGCTATAGCGGTGGGGTGACCACTATAGTGGTAGGGTAGCGCTATAGCAGTGGTTTGACCGCTATAGCAGTGGTTTGACCGCTATAGCGGCTGACGGACTAGATTTTTTATTTAAAAGCCCTAAGTCTTTTATTCATTACTCACTTCGAAAATAGAGCTTTTGGGAGCATTTCTAGGTTATTCTTGGGGGGAAAACTTTGTGGTAAGTCCTATCTTCTTTGCTATTTCATTTTCCATAGTCACCTTAGGATTCCATGATCATGTTAGTTCACTAAGAGTTTAAGATTTAAAAGAGGGTTCAATGAGTTCTTCTTTCTAGGCTTTGTAATCTTGATTTATTGATTGGGTTAGCTTCATTAAGCATGGAATTGATGACTATAATATATTATTGCATGTTTCTTCCTAATTAGTGGCTAAATTATGGAATTGGAAGTTAGGGTTTATACCCAAATTTTGGGGTTTTGCCTAGAATCCAAATTTAAATAAATTGTTGTTTCTTCTAGCTTGTAATTGATGAGAATTGATCACCTAGAACATTAATTTAATGTTGAGACCTATAGATTCCTTATTCCACCTTTCTGGTTTATAAACCCCATTCCATAGGTTGGGGATTTGGGTCTTGAATAGAAGTAGGGTTTGAATAATGTTCTTCTTGATTCTAAATTCATGATTCGGATATATTTAGACTTTCATTATCTCGAGGCTCAAAGGAAAGGAAATACTAAAGTGTGATTGTTGGAGATTTTGTTGTTCGGCCTTCCAGGTAGGTTACGGTTTACCTTATGGTGAGACTTCAATTAACGAAGCATCTATTTAGACGATATTGTCGGAGAATGCATGTAAACCTTCGGGTATGAAGTTGGGTTGGATATTGCCTTAGGTTGGGCCTTGTTGTGTGATTTGGGGCTACCCACCCTATTGTGTCGTGACTTATCTTGTTTTATTTGTTGTTGGCTCATTGCACGTAAAGATAGTAGATATTTTGACTAGTGATATATCTTTATGATGATATTGTAGCACCTTACTTGTTGTTGTTTTGAGACGAGGATTGTGATACTATTGTGGCTTATTGTGCAGATCGACTTTTTATTGATATTGTTGGTGTGCCCATGTGTGGTACTGTTGAGATTGATTTGATTATTGACATTGAGCTCATACATTGCAAGCATTCTCATCCTTCATGATATACTGTTGGTACATTGATGATATATAAGGAACCACTGTTATGAGCGGGGTTCGATTGGATGAGAGTGACGTAAGGACTAATATCCGATGTTTATCCCGAAATTAAGGTATGAGTGCTGGTAGCGATTGCCGAGGTCTTTGCCAGAATCGTGAGGAATGGTACATAGACTTTACGGGTCCCCCATGGGTTGTGCTGTCGATATGTGATGTTCCATCATCCGAGTACATGTGTATCGGTGCATATGCATTGCATCCATATTTCTTACATTATTGCATTGCATTGTACCTTTAGCTTCATGTGATATCCTTGTGATATAGTTGTGATACAAAGATTCATATTGGATGTACTGAGACTTGGCACAATTGTGTTTAGATGCTATAGCATAAGTGATGACTTGTACTTGGTTACTGGCTCGTGTTGACTTATCCCTATTGATTTACCTGTTTATCTTACTTTATTGTCTTGGTATATGTTAGCTAATCTTAGTCGGCCTATGATACCTACCAGTACTTGTTGTCTGTCCTGACCTGCATTTGCTGCATTCTTTTATGAATGCAGAGTATCAGGTGGGATCGATGTCTACCCCTCGCAGCTGAGAGTTCGAGGCTGCTGATTCGAGTCTGTTGTGTTACATCTCGTACTTCTGAAGAAGCACTTGTTAAATTTAAGCGTAAGTATGTCGAGCTATGGCTAAGTAAGATAACTTTGAAATATATGAAGCGAAGCATTATTAAGTATATTTTATGAGTAAAGGATGTATATAAGGAATACCGGAAGATCCTATAAGGAAATGAGTAGAAGAAATTGAGTAGTATGACTTTGGAGAAAAGATAGGCAAGGTTTCGTACGATAATTCTGGTCCAACTTGGGGAAGGAATATCTTTTAGAGTATGAGGAGTTTTGAGGTGAAACAAAAGCCTAAAATGAAGTTCATCGAGTCTAGTTTCCAATGCAACAAACCGCTCGTCGATACGACATCGGAGAACAGAATTATGGACGTTACAAGGTAGGCTGACAGAGCAGAAACGCTGCTACGGTGCTGCTACAGTAATTGCTACAGTACCGACTTGCTAAAGTACTGCTACAGTGACCCCGACCCGAATTTAACCCACTATTTAAGGACCAAATCTGATCCTAAACCTCATTTTCAGCCCCAAAATACTTCAAATATTTCCCAAATGTTCTAGAAAATTCTCCCAACTTCCGTTCACTAGATTTTAACGCAAATTAAGTGAAATCCCCGAATTTAAGTCCGAACAACACATAGCTGTGATTATAATATCGAATTGCGGCGTGACTCGGCTTTGATTCAAGGTGATAATCGAAGATATTGCAATTCTAGAGGGTGAAAGATATGAATCTTTCCTTATTAGTATTGATTTAAGCCTATTTGCGGAGGAAAAGTTACTAAATGAGCGTATAATGAATTTATGCGTCGAGAAATTGGATAAAACATCGTGTGGGATGTTTATGGAATATTTTGGTGTTGATAATATTGTTTTTGAGGTTGGTATTGTTGTTGTTGTTGATTGATTGCTGAATTGTGATTTCGGGCTGGGCATATAAACAGGGGAGATGCTGCCCCAATTTCGGAAGATTCTAAATAGATTTAAATTGAAGACTTAAGACAAGTATATGATAATGAGCCTAACAATAGTATGAATGGTTTTATATGTAGATTACGAGACTACGAATGATCTTATATAGATTGCAAGACAAAAAGTATGTTGGAAAAGTCGCGAAGTAAGCTTCCAGGTATGTTAAGGCTTTCCCTTTCTTTCATTTTGGCATGATCCTATGACATGAGCAAACAATGATTAATCGAGTCTCCATATTACTCTACTCTTAGAAGTACTAGGAGTATCTCATTTCTTGATGATGCCATACCCATTGTTATGATTGTTCCTTCTGTTCATGGATCCCGAGTTTTATATCATGATTATGTTAGTTCACATTCATTCATTGCATTCATTTACATTTATGCATATACACATACATACATACACACACACACACACACACACACACACACACACATATATATATATATATATATATATATATATATATATATATATATATATATATATATATGGGGTATGGGGAAATGGGCGAGGCGTTATATATGCATTACCACCTGATCAGCTGGCGCACAGTGATGATGATTATGATGCCCGAAGGGGCTACCCGAAGGGGACATTATGCTATTATGCCCGAAGGGGCCATTATGTTATTATGCCCGAAGGGGCCTATATGGGATATGGATCGGGCCGTACGTTCCTCGACACTATGACCTATACATATCATACACCCTCAGAGGCATTTTCAGTAAGCAAATGCATTCATACAGGTATGTTCAGATAGTCAGACATATAGATGCATTCATACAGATATGTTCAGACAGTCAGACATACAGATGAATTCAGTCAGTCAGTTTAGCTTATGAGTTTCAGATTTCATTCATCACTCCTATGTGTATGTTACTCTTCTGCCCTACATACTCCGTACATTTTTCGTACTGACGTCCCTTTTCCTGGGGGGGGGGGGGGGGGGGGCGCTCCATTCATGCATGTAGGTACAGATCGGTAGATTGACAGAATTCCTTAGTAGACAGTACTTGACATCCGCTGGTGGTGAGCTCCCTTTTTGTTCGGAGTTTCCAGGTCTATGTGGAGTCTTTATTTTGTGTTTATGGATGACGGGTGATCCAGAGCCCTGTCCTGCCCATGACTCAGTTATGCTTCTTTAGAGGCTTGTAGACATATGTACAGTATAGTCAGTCAGTCCGTGGTCCTGTGGCCCATCCTTTCATGTATAGTTACTTATGAGAGCCGTTTCGGCTCGTACAGTGGTTTGAGCAGTTTTGCATATATTCCATGAGGCGGCCAGACCGCATACAGTTACGTTTTGTTTCTTGAGGATGCGGCTAGACCGCAGAGAGTTATATGTATATATCTGTGTTATTTTTCTGAGTGCAGGTAGCCACTTTAGGCCTATCCACGTTCTTAGCTAAATGTAAGTTTAAATGTTGGTTCGCCCGATCCAGGTAGGCACCGGGTGCCGGTCATGGCCCTCCAGATTTGGGGCGTGACATATTGGGGTGAGCATGTGGACGCTTCGCTACCTAAACACTCATCTTCTATTATGTCTTACTTTGCTATTCCGAGATGTTATTGAGACTATTGATGTATTATTATTACTTCCAGACTTATAGATTTTAGTTAGATGCTCTTGTATGACCAGATCAGATACTGGGGTGGATTTCATTTACTTCCGCCTTTTCTTTATATTATTATCGCAAGACTTACATCAGTCTATCTTCTTCCGCTTTATTTATGTTTTTATGATTGTTGGGATAAAGGTTCACTTATCGAGGTGGAAAAGGTAGGTGCCCGCACGACTTAGTGAAAATGGGCCAATACATTGATACACACTAAAATTTAGTAACAATCAATATTGGGTACACTAAAAGAAATATATGTATTTATTCTAAAAGTTTCATTTGCAGTAGGTGTTCATCCTCCAATAACGAAATAATCAACCAAATATATATTCTGATGCATGCACCCAAGTATATATTCCCAATTCCAAACACGCATACACACAAGTGGTAAAATATAACGACATGCATATAAGAAGCTCAACAAAAAAAATCAAATAAGAGGAAAACGATCACATATTTTATCAAAATCCCACCACCAAGAATTGGGTGCAAAAAAAAAAAAACAAAAAAAAAAAAAAAAACCAGGAAAACTTATATGTTCAGGAGAGGAGGAAAGGGGAAAATGGAGAAATTTTGAAATCAGAACAATGGCTGGATACAAAAGGAACTCTGAAGTGTCATATTAGGAATAGGCTTGGCAGGAGTTGTCAATTTTATGTCAGGACTCGTGCAAGTAGTGAAAGCACTTGAGGGAATATAGGGAATTATATGAAAGATAAGGGGTGGTAAAGTAATGAAACATTGAAAGGTTTTTTCAGTACAGCAGAAGCTACAATTGTTTGAGCACGTGTTCGTCCCTTTACTCTCATTTCCAATATGTGGGTAATGACAACAAAATTGTTAACACATCAACCCTATTTTTTTTTAATAGTAGTGTTACTCTATTTTAGTTCTGATTTAAGTGAATTATTTGCACTGTGGTCTAGCTAGTTGCCAACAACTCTTAGAAGTTTTTTCACAAATTTGTGAAGCTTAAATAAGAGTTTTTCTAATATATCTTTGTATAATTGCAAAGTTTTTTTACTCTTGTGATGTGTTTCATAAGCTGACCTTTTTTTCTTTCAAAAAGTAAGGTAATACAAATTTAATATACATCCTTTGGAGTATTCTATGTGGGAAGAAGTCATTTTATAGTGAGGTTGGTGTTATCATCAGAATACTTGTTTAACCAGTGCATTGGTGTAAGCAATTTAATATATTATTCCCTCCTTTTCAATTTAAGTGTTTTACTTTCCTTTTTGGTCTGTCCCAAAAAGAGTGTCTCTTTTTATATTTAGTAAGTTGAAAATTCAAATATCCTACATGGAAAGTTTATAACCACAAGATTCAAACGACATTTTAGTACATTATACACATCTTTAATTTAGGACCATAAAATTCAAAAATCTCTCTATTTATAAAATTTCGTGCATAGTCAAAGTAAGTCACTTAAAGTGGGATGAAGAGAGTAGCAATTATCTGACTTCTCTGAAATGGTGAAAAATGATTTCAAATCAAACATACATGTGAGGCTCCGAAGCAAGAGAAGCTGTTGTTTATCAAATATTTTGAGACTTAATATGAAGAATTGCAGCCATGTTAATCGATGAGCTTTTCAAGCCAAGAGATAAAGGGCTGTGTCAACTCCATTTCTTCTCGTAGGAAGCCCTTAGAATGGTCCTTCCCCCAAGAATCACCTTGAATTTCTCCCAATAGCTCAGATTTCGAAATAGTGATAACTGAGGGACTTAGGCTTTTAACACTTCATTTAATGAAATTAATTGCTCGACACCCGCTTCAGCGACCAGCAAACCGCTTCAGCGGCACCGCTGCGACGGACCCTTGACCGCTACAATGGTCATGCCCAAATCACACTGGCTGCTTCAGCGGCAGGGTTACTGCAATAGTGGTACCACTTCCGCGGTGCTGGTGCTGCCAAAGCGGGCACAAGACACTAGAAAATCCTAAGTTTTCACATTCTCAACCCGAATTTTTTACTATCTCCCGAGGCCATCTGCTCACATACAGAATATGCAGACATACATAAAAACATGCTACAAACGCACTCGTGGCTTCAGAATTCCCAACAAATGTCTCGTTGACTAAGTCAACCCCCGATACCTCAAAATCAACTTCCCAACCCAAGTCCTGAAATACACCCGAGTGTATTGGGAATCGAACAAAATATACACACAAGTTCTAAACAACTATCCGAACCTCTCAGAAATGACAGATATTCGAAAAAAGTTTATTTACCCAAAAGTCAACTAAGAGTCAAATGATTTTCACTTAAAAGTCAAATTTTTCATAAGTCACATGCAAACTTACTTCAATGCCTAGGGAACCGTGCTACCTATCACCGTTGGTCAAAATGGTACTAATAAGGCTCGGGGATGGGTCAGCGGGGCAAAATGGTAAAAAAAATAGTAACGACTGAACAGGTTGTTACCGAGATTTAGGGTTCTAATAAAAAGGGGACCTTTGGACTAAAATCTATTTTGGAAGGATTAAATTTATTAGAAACCCATAAATTGGAAGATTATTATAAATTTAATATTTAATGATGGTTTCACCATTCAAAAAGGGTAGAAGTAATTGGGTCCTCTTCCATAATGTTGTCCCTATATTTATTAGAAGGTCTATTGCTTGCTTTGCATTATATTGCTAGACTTTGACTATTATGAGATGCTTCAAGAATAGAAGGCTCGTGTGGAGTAGTTTGTGGCTCATGTCCTGCATTCGAGGTAGGTCACGGATTACTTTAGTTAGACTTTGATTAGCGAAACGTATATATTGTATAGAATTAATGGGAGAAAGCATGATTAGGTCTTCAGACATGGTGTTTGGTTGGATATATTCAAGGTTGGTATGATTTCTAATTATGTGGGCTTTTCGTCATTACTTTACGTACTGAAACCTGAGGTCTATTTGCTCCGATATGAGAAGGAAGGAGTGAACATATACTGTTCTTGTTGATTGAGATTGTTACATATCGTTGCTGTTGTTGAGTGATTTATTTGAGTCTTGTTATGACTTGTGGCATTGTGCCTTGTATTCATTGACCTTGATTTTATTGGTTAATCATATTCCATATTCACGGTTGAATTGGAAATACGTTGCGATTCATATTGTGATCAGACAATGAGATTAGGCTTGAATTGGATGTGTACTTGTGATAAGTCACGAATGAGATCTTGATTATGTTTTGCTGATGGTAACAATGTTATGTAAGATTTGATATAACTTATCGTGTTTGTATCTTCATAGTATATTCATTTACATTCATTGCACTGATTCCTCATTCCTGCATTCATATGAAAATGATTTATGAAAGACTTAGGGCAACTATGAAAGAAAATGGAACACTTTGGTGATATAAGACTTAGTTGTGAGAGATACTTGATATATGTAGAAGTAAAGGGTGTCATAGACTCTTATGTTGATCAAGGGGATTTGTATGATTCATTCCTGGGTTGAGCTGATTATTCTATGTCCTGATATGGTTATGGCATTGCGACATGCACTTTTATTGGTAGTTGATTTCATTGATTGATCATGCTTACTTTGAGTTGGTGTTTTATCTTGAGGTTCTAGACTTGAACCATATTTTTCATACAACATATGTATAAAGGCACATCTGACAGGGGGTGAGGATATGGCCTATCCTGATATATGTATATAAGGCACATTTGATAGGGAGTGAGGATGTGGCCTGTTTGGGAACTTTTGATCCAAGTCTGTTCCAGAGCGAGGGGTACATAGACTGTGCGGGTCCCCCATGGGTTATGACTATTGGGTAAACAATACCATTAGCATGTGTGTACAGGTTTGAGGCATTTGGCCAGTGCATTGCATTACATATCATTAAATTTTATTTGCATAATTATATAACTCTTATTTCTAATTTGGTATGGTCCGTTAGTATCAATGTGGTGGAATGGATTGGATTATAGACTAGGTCAGATTGAGGCATAGTAACTCTCCCTAGGTTCAGGACTTGGATTCGTGATTATCGATTGAGATTATGGAGATTCGATAGACTTGTGGTTTTAGAAGCTTCCTCTTAGGTTGTGATTAAGTTATGGGATATTTTGTAACCTTGGATTGAGTATTATTTGCCTATCTGCTGATAAGCGTGAACTAATCTTAGTCGGCCTATGATGCTTACTCAGTACGTGTTGTTTGTACTGATGCTACTCTTGTTGTACTTTTATTTTGAGTGTAGAGTTTGTTACTAGTTCCAATTCCTGTCGTCGTGGGTGATCCGAGTCTACATGACAGAGATTCTAAGGTGAACTTTTGGACTAGATTTGCAACCCGGAGACGCTTCATTGTATTTAACTGTCTATTTTGTATTCCTGAGTTGGTACTGATATTTGAGATTTGCACTTTCTATCAGACTTGTATCTATGTAATAGTGGCTCTTGTACAAGCCCAGACCAGATTTTAGGGTTATTAATACATCAGCACTTATCATTTATATAATTTGAACCTGTTAGCTTAATTGTTGTTTATTTCCGCATAATTCTTATAAATGAGTAGAATGATTTGGGAATGGTTCGCCTACCTGTGGGGACAGTGTATGTGCTATCACGATTCATGAATTGGGTTGTGACAAGTTAGTATCAGAGCCCTAGGTTACCGGTCTTACAAGTACAAGAGCATGTCGAGTAGAGTCTTGCGGATCGGTATGATGAGCTACGTACTTATCTGCGAGAGGCTATAAGACATTTAGGAAACTTCAAATTCTTTCATTCTTTCATGCTACTTCATTTAAATTGGTATCTAGTCGATTCCAAATGATATTTGCGTTTACCTTGTCTTATTCTCCCATGAATGGTGGAAACTCATTTCCTAAACTCTTATGCCAGTGATTTTTGTTATGACATGGCTAAATATGGTACTAGATGTGTCTTCTTGATTCGGACGTGTGAATGAGTTTAGTATCCAGCTACGACTTGAGGTTTCTGTTGTGTGGCATTGTGGTTGAGACTAGTTCATTGTGTGGGTTTTCCTGGGAAATGGGAGAGATGGTACAAAGGGTCACATAATCTCCATGTTTTGAGTGTTGGGTTGCTCGGAAGTCGCAGAAGTGCAATTATGACTTGACAAGTATTATTTTTAGAGATATAATTGGCTTTGGGAATAAATTTCAGCATCGTTAAGTGTATTATGATGGTTTGTGTGGCAGGAGTGTATCTATGACAAATAGATAGTTTGGCAATGACAGAGTATAGATGTCAATATATGGAAACAAGTGTAAGCTCGGAAAAAATTGTTGGTTTTTGACTAAAGAATAGTGGCCGTGATTAAAACATTGAGGATAAGGGCATTAAAAGGAGACTTTTGGCTTAAGTGTAACGAGGTAAGATTTCTTAGGGTATTTTGGTATGAGTAATTTTCATGTTAATGAAACGGAGGCGTAAGAAGAAGGATCTGGATAGATTAATCTCCACCATTAAGAAGGAAACAATTGGTATTTGACGTGCTCGTCAGGTTAAGGTTGTAAGTTGTAAAAGAGTGGATTGCGTATTCGGTTGTGAAAAGTTAATTTAGGTTTCGATGTGTCTATATGGTAGTGGTTTGTGGGTTCTTTTGGGAAGGTGGTTATCCGTTTTAGATAAGGAAGCAATGTCACTTGTGACGGGTGGAGACTTAAGATGTTGGGCAATTGTGGTCCTAGTCCTTCAGTAAAGGTTATGTTCATCGGTTCTTTATGTTTAGAGGAATGATAAGGATATCTTGGAATCGATAGCTAGTTGATTTGAGGATTATGTTGGGGGCATAAACGGTAGAATAGACATAGCAGTTCAGTGCTGAGTTGATATGTTTCGTTTTGCCATGAGCCAGTGGTTGATTAATAAAATGACTGTAGTATTGGTAAGTATAAAGCTTTAGTATTCAAGGAATTATCGGGTGTTGCATGTAATAATGAATTAGGGTTGAGATACTTGTACTTATTGTGTAAGTTCAGCTAGTTCCTACTACTAATGGTGTTACTACTCGGTTGAGTTGATCGAATGAAAGGGATAATAGCGCGAATTGTTAAGGGTGTTTCAATCCGACAAGTAAGGCATCGAAGTGGTAAATCAATTATAAGGTTTGAATTAATTCAAGTTGTGGAGAACATTTCAGAATTTGAGTTAAGGGAATTTGAGCAAAGGCACCTGAGTGGAGGTACGTTGGGACATTAGTAGGACGGTGTATGTGATACGCTGGATCTAGAGAGTATATTCAGTTTTAGAGTTGAATGCGTTAAGGGAACTCTACGGTGTAGAGTGTGTAACATGCTACTATCTCCAGGATTGACTCGGTTGGTTGGCAAGACTTATAATTTGACGGTAATCTATCGAGTGGGTTCGAGAATGGTTAGACGGTGACAATGATTGTGATTTGATTGGAAGTGGGAATTGAAAAGTCAAGAAAAGGTATAGTTGATCGAGAATCATTAAGGATGAGGCACATCTTCGAAATTACTTGGGTCAGTATAGATTGTGATGCCGTATTCTTGCATATTTCAGGTGGGTTGAGGTTGTTAAGTACGCTTAAGGAAAAGAGTCTACAAAAATGGACTAAGTGATATGACATAGTTTCATGAGGTTTCGTGATCAGCGACTAGTGAGAAGGAAATTTTAATTAACCGGCATGTTAAGGCTTATGGGAAGTGGCTTGAGTGATACCCAGTTAGGTAATTTCGTAGCACTCTTTCATGGAGGAGTGCTAAGAAATTTAAAGGAAAGAAAATTTGGAAATCCCTATAATGTGAAGACTAGAGTTATATTTTGGGGATGAGACTGTATTCGTGGTAGTGTGTTATGTTGTGGGTATTACTAATTTGATAGCTTGAGTGGGCATTTTTAGAATATTAAAGGACTAGAATTAGTCACCCAGATGGGTGATAGGACTGTGATTGGTTTCGAAAAGTTTGGGTCAGCTCGAGTGACTATTGGTGGTAATCGGGAAGATGTGTATTTATTTCCAGGGGTTAGTTATTCGAACAATTTTAATGGTTTATGTCGGGGCTTAGTAATGATTTAAGGAAGTACCATGGCTGTAAGCAGCCTTTAGAGTAGTCAAGTGGTTCCTTACGCGTTTAGACTCGGCAAGGTAATCAGTGGAGATGCTTTCAGTATGGCTATTACGGGTTTGAGAAGGTCTGAGCTACGATTCTGGTTAAATGGTTTCAACAATGTGTTACAGAATTAATGGACTTGAAATTAGCGAAGTTAGCCTAGAGCAAGATCAGTTTTGATGGAATTGCGTAGAGTTCTCAGATGGAGTAGGGATTCTTTTTAGGTAAGAGTAAGTCACGGTTTCGGGCTTGTGTTGTGTGCTTATGTGATTCTAGGAAATCGTGGTGCAAACAATGGCTTTAGAAGGGCAAAAGTATGGATAGTGGAATTATAGTATTTTACCGGTTTCGAGTGGGCTATGATTGTGTCTATATCTAAAGGTTCGTGTTATTTTTGAGAAATATTGTGGGACCCATTAGTTGTGTTCAAAGGTATGGTTATATCGAACTAGCGAATTCCAGCAGAAACAGTTCTTATATTCAGGGATCAGTTGTCAAAGAAATTTTAGTATGAGAACTATGGGAATTGGATCTTTGAGCTAAATTGAATAAATTTGATTGATAAGGTGAACGGGTAGCGTTTTGGAGTGCTTCTTGTCGTAGAGGCTTCCGGGTAGTAATAATACAGGTTCCTTAGTTACCGTCTGCTTTCGTACTCCCCTTCTTCGTTCAAGGATGGATGATTGTTTAATTTGTATCTGATGTAACGACCCGCTAGATCATTAGGAGTGTTTTGACCATTTTACCCTTGCCAGCTCATTTCTGAGATTAGGTGTAAGTCTAATGAAAACGAGTTAGAATTCTAAAAACTGAGGCATTTGGTTGTATGTTGTGCATTGTTTGGAAACTAGTTTTTATGTTCGTTTGGGGGTAACTTAGTAAATTAGACCTCCGTTGGGAATTCTAATGCCACTAATGAATCTGTAACACGTTTTTACTTATGTGTGCTTGTTTGCTTTGTGTTTGTAGGACCTCGAATTGATGTTGGGATTTTGGGTGAAAATCTGCTAAAAAACCAGAGGTTACTGGTCGGATGTGACCGCTACACCGGGGCGACGGTCGCCGCTGAGGTGTTGGGAGTTAATGAGGTCTGCCACAGCGGTGGGTCAGACCGCTGCAGCGAACATAGTGACTGCTACAGCGGTCGATGGGAGACAGAAACCCACTTTTATATTTCTGAATTCCAAGTCATTCAGCACATAACACCAAAAATAGTTTCCAAGAAAGTGAGGCGATTTTGTAAGGCTAGGGTGAAGTTCTTCTTTGAAGGTAAGTCTTAATCCTTCATTGTTCATTCCCTTATCATCTTTACGTTCTTATGCTAGTTAAGGTTATTTAATGGTGAATGAAAAGACTGAACCCTAGAAATGTTAAACCCTAGAATAATTGACGGGTTATTGATTTTATTGTTGTTTAATCATCTAGGAGGGTGGGTAATCACCTTCTAGGATGGGAAATTAGTTAATTGTGTTGGGAATTGTGTATTGAGACTTACAGTTCTAATAAAAAGTGGAACTTTGGACTAATATCTATTTTGGAAGGATTAAATTGATTAGAAACCCATAAATTGGAAGATTATGATAAATTTACCTTTTAATGATAGTTTCACCATTCAAAAAGGCTTGAAGTAATTGGGTTCTCTTCGCCAATGTTGTCCCTATATTTATAGAAGGTCTATTGCTTACTTAGCATTATATTGCTACCCTTCACGGGTAATGCTAGAATCGAGGTTGAAGTCAAAAGAGTCTTGAGCTTTTGAAAGCTCTCCTCAGAATCATCGAACCACTGGAAGAGAACATCCTTCTGAGTCAATCTGGTTAAAGACGAAGCCATAGAAGCAAAACCCTTCACAAATCGGCGGTAGTAGCTTGCTAAGCCCGCAAAACTACGGATCTTGGTCACAGTAGTGGGCCTCGCCTAACCCCTCACAGCCTTAATCTTCTGAGGATCCACCATGATCCCATCCTTAGACACAATGTGGCCCAAGAATGCCACAGACTCCAACAAAAACTCACACTTCAAAAACTTAGCAAACAAGCTATTCTTCTTCAACAACCCAAGTACAGTGTGAAAATGGCTCTCATGCTCCTCTCTACTCTTGATATACACCAAGATATCATCAATAAGCCCAATCACAAAGGAATCAAGGAATGGCCTAAAGATGCCATTCATTAAAGTCATGATTGCAGCCGGGGCATTGGTAAGCCCAAATGACATCACCAGAAACTCATAATGTCTATATCTCAACCGAAAGGCTGTCTTCGGAATATTCTCAGCCCTGATCCTTAGCTGGTGGTAGCCTGAACGAAGTCAATCTTCGAGAACACTGAAGCACCCTGAAGCAGGTCAAATAAATCATCAATACGAGGCATAGGACACTTGTTCCGAGTAGTAACCTTGTTCAGCTGGCGATAGTCAATGCACATACTCATAGATCCATCTTTGTTCAGCTGGAGAGTATATGTTTTATAAAGAGTGTAAAAATTGTTATGTTTTTAATACCAAGCGAATATAACTCCATTGATGCTTAACTAATACTTGGCTCGGGTCAACTTATAATACTTTTAGAATGTCTCCCTTGAAACTTTTATAATTACGGACATGTTTTGGCCATTGTAGTTCAAAAAAAGGGTTTTTTCATAATTTAGAAATATTGAATACGTCCTTTAAAAATGAATTTGGGCTTTTAGGACAAGATGATTTTTATAAAAAAGAAATTTGTAGTTTTTTTGGGTAAAGCCCAGATCCATTGTCTTTGTTTTAAGAGAATCTAGTTTTGAGATTTACCTATTTTATTAACCAAAAGTCGTGTGGGCTCTGGTCCAAATACCTTAACCGTTTATTTCTAAAAATACTTTATCCGCTTGTTTTCTAAAAGAAAAAGCTGAGTGGGCTCTGGCCCAAAATAATTTAACCCTCTACTTCTAAAAATAGCTATGTGGATTCTAGCCCCAAAAATAATTTAACCATCTATTTTTCTAAAAGAGACAAAAAAATCCATGAGGGCTTTGTCCCAAAAATGATTTAACCGTCCATCTCCCAAAAGAGCAATCATATGGGCTCTGGCCTAGAATATCATATTTTTTGCTAATTCAAACCCAGAAAACGTGTCTACTTTGAAAAATCGTTCAACTTGCTTCGCCCCATTAGTTTTGGGTAAAATACCATTCCAATTTGATCTCAAAAATCTCTTAGTCCTCTTTTTGTTTAACTTAAAAAAAATCGTGGTTAATCCCCATTTAAGTTAAAAGATCAGTACGCATAATCCAGGTTTCAATTTTTTTTTTTGAGGATTTAGAGTCAACTAAACGACATATGCACCTTTTGCCTAAGATGCCTAGTTCGAACCATAACCGATTCCAATAATACTGTGGTTTTTACAAGTATAAATACAATACAACATTTTAAGAAAATTGGTATACCATAAATACGTAGGAAGGATAGACTAGGGGTGTACCAAAACCCTAGTTAACCATTTTTACCCATGGTTGGGCTTTCGTGTCGTTTTCACCTATGACTAGGCCTTCACATATATACTAGCTTCCCTTTCTTTTTCTCGGACTCAGTAATTTCGAAAGAATTCCCCTATCGGGCCTTTGGCCCAAAGGGTGGCTAGACCTCGGCCCAAATGGACATGCAGTGAAGAAGGAAAGAAACAAAGACCACAGTTAGTTTAATATTTTACTGATCTTATCATATGTATATCTATACACATATACATACACAGTATCCTATTTACTCACAAGTCCTATCATATGTATAATTGTACACAAATACAAAAATAGTATCCTATTTATTCACAAGTCCTATCATATGCATAACTGTGCACGCATACAAACATAGTATCTTATTTATACACAAGTCCATGTAGCATGCATATACACTTCCATGCCCTTAAACGCATCTGAAAATACTTGGGTGGTGGGGAGGAAAAGTCATCACCATCCTTATTCCTGATGCTGCACAAGTTCCAAGAGGTTTTATGAACCTCCGGCATGGCTGGTCACCAGGGTAAGGTTCAGACCAAGTCCCCCCTTAAACTGCGTCTCCCAACCAACACAGCCATGGAGGACACAGACTTACATATCCACATACAGGCTTTGAATAAATAGGACAAGTCTAATGCACATAGTATAGGACAACCATAAACTAATAGGAACATGTGAAGAGTATGGAGAGAAGAAATTGATGATCCAAGCAGATGTAATAATTTAATAAACCAAGACCAAAACATATTAGACATGACTTAGACAAGGATGAAGTAGTACATATAGACACCATGTGACCAAATATAGGTTGCACAAACATTCGCAGCGTAAACAGGTACATGGAGGTGGCATAGCTCAAAACAATCCTAAATTAAGTAAACATGTTGCAGATGGAAGCAAGCTGCAAGCCTCTAAATTCATGGGAGAGCCCAGGGAAACTCACATAAATGGCAACCCACAAAAATACATATGAAGTCCTCATACACAACTTAGCAAGGTTTATTTACATATTCCGAACTAAGGTATTCATTTTATTTACAAAAGACATGGTGCAAGATCACATTATAGTGTAGTAAAACTAATTATGAATTCTGAAAAGCGTGGCAGAATTGAATAGAACCAAACCTCTTTGAATCTAACTAACTATTTCAGGGTATAGTGGCATTTAAGAAAAGGAAAACAAACAACTAATGATGGAGTATAACAAGAGTATGTCAATCTAAGTATATCGAAGCATAGTTCCCACATTCATTTGGATTGAATTTTAACTTGAGTCAACTTGTTGCTAGAGGGTTCATTATGTCATTTTAATCTTCACAAAATCATTATATACTAGCCTGAATACCCAGCAGGTCATGTCATTATGTAGGCTCTATCTAGCCAAGTCACAGAAATTCCCATGAGGCAAAAAAGTCAAGTAGTGCCCCCTAAGCACATAGACCAAATATTAAGGCCTAGACCAGGACTCAAGGATTAAAAAAAAAAAAAACATGATAGGCAGGTTTTCCTCCTGAGCCTTGAACCAACTTGCTTTAAAAACGATCATACAAGAATTTAATGACTTAGGCATGAATCCAGATTAGTGACTTTAACTCACACTTTCTCTTTTTCTTTATTTCAGACTTTGGACATGAGACAATCACACATATTGACTCGGACTAGTGTTAGCTTCATTTAAATGCACTCAGGACCTTTAGATAGCATTCAGAGACAACTCCTGTGGACATGTGATCAAATAGACTTGGGTTGATGGTAATCTTCTAAATACTTGGTCTGATCTCCCTTTAAGACTTTTGGCATAACTGGACTCTATGACAGGATTGAAGAGTAAAATGTATTCATATGGCAAACACACCTCCATAGACTTATAGAGTATGCCATGTCATCATTTATTTGGAGGAAGGCACTATGAACCAAGTTGTACTTGGTTCCTCATAATACTTTCTCTAAGATGCCTTTTAAAAGGCTCCTCTATTGTCAAGTGGCTCATAGTTTTCCCATGGACACTCATATCTCCACAAATACCATTACTGAACCAATTCCCAACCAAACACTTAAACTAACATGGACTCAAATGAGTACTTTTAGTTATTTATCCTAGACTTCTAATTATGGTATGACTTTAATCCTCCTTTAATAATGACAGAGTTCAAAACAGATCTGCACATCTCACTTTAAGCCTGATTTGACACAATAATACAAGATAAGGCCAGACTCTACATAATTCAACCTCAGAGAGGAGAGAGCCAAACACCACCCTCAATCTTATTCTTAATCATGATCACCACAAAACATTTTTTTTAAAGAAACCATCATAATGATGGGGATTTATTGTCACGACCCAACCCCGTAGGCCGTAACTAGTGTCCGTGCTGGACACCCGTACGTACCCAGTAACCCAGACCAGCATATAAACAGAATAAACAAATATAGAAGGTGAATAACGTTACTAATTACCACGGATAAACAGATACAACACGGGGAAGCCGATAAGGCTATCGCAAAACATATCAACCCAAAACATATATACCACCCATATGTATGTCTACAGACCTCTACGAATAGTAGCAGAAACATAAGACGGGACAGGGCCCCGTCATACCCCTGAATAACACTTATATGTACAATAGAAAAGTCTATACCAAAATGTAGGCTCCGGACAAGAGAGTACTCCAAGACAGCAGAGTAAGATCCTAAGCGGACGGGTCAGCAAATCGGGCGTCTGTACCTGCGTGGCATGAAACGCAGCCCCCGAAGAAAGGGGGTCAATACGGAATATGTACTGAATATGTAAAGCATGGAATACGGTAAACAAAATCATAACCGAAACAGAAAGTACAGAAAAGGAGTGTAATGTCAAGAATATCAAAATGCATATTTACGAGACATAACCAATGTATGCAAAAACATATGCCATATCCAGCCCCATTATGGGACTCGGTGAACCGAACGTGGTCGCCACCCCGTCACTGGCGCCACAACACAGCATACTCCAGAGTAGGGAATCGCTCCGTAACATATCATAACATATCATATCATATCAGATGGCCATATCATGTCATATCATCAAATATCATAATGTAGGTACATGGCACAGCATAACTCCAAAACCCATGTACATGTCATACCTGCCCCCTCACATCGGGACACAGCGAACAATGCAGAGGAATACGCGTGATAACATATCCTGGCCCGGGCTCAGTGAAAGAAGCATTGAAGCATCCACGAGTGGAGTGGTGAGAAACTAAATGCAATATAAAACATAATACATTTACAAAGACTCGATGGAACATCTAGAATAACAAATCATAATAATGAAATCGGACGATAATCTTAGTGTGTGTATTTCGGATGTCATAATAGGTTACGTAGAAATAATTTTTCTGGGATCGTTTCCATGTTCCAAAACAGTTTATAAGACTTAGCGGAACATTTACAACAATTGTCATTTAGCAGTTAGAAGAGTAGTTAAAACGTTTCCTTTAAAATCGTTCGAAAATAAGTCAATACACAATAGGGGAGGAATCGGGGAAAGTGGGCCCGCCTCGGGTCAAATGAGGTGGCGTACACAATTTACGTACGTTACATTTCATGACGTCACTTGTGAGAGTTTTAAGGTAGTCGGGTCCTAATTATGCAACTTCTAGATGTTTAGGCAATACTTCCAACTATTCATAAAATATTTAATTCAATTCTACTGAATGAAAAAGGGGCAAATTTAGGCGCGAATTCTTAAGAGTAGAGTCGTCCCCGAGGCTCGTATCCAAACCTATTATGTCTAGGACATGCCAAGAGAAGGAAAGGTAAAGCTTTACGTACCTTATTCGCTCCTTACGCCTCTCCAGACTCAATTCCCGTTTCCTCCAAAATCTACAATTGGTCACAATTACCAAATATCAATTACAAGCCTTTAGGAATTCAATCTTAACTCATACTTGTCTACAGAAATTTGGGCAGCATCTCCCCTATACATACAGCATCCCCGAGATTTAACTCGGCTCCAAATGTCAACAACCATACCAACAACAATACCAACAACATCAACAATCGAATTAAAACGCATTCTAGCATGAATAGTATTCTTTCTACATAGTGCGACAACTTCCAATCTAACTTCGCACTTCCAAACCAATATCAATGTTTTCATATTCATTTACTAATCAAGATCATTCTAATACAATTCGGAAGCATTTCATATCATTCTATAAAATATTTACAAAATATACAAAAATTCCACCAAAATCATAATTCATCCGAAACCTCTAATCTTCGACATAAATATTCATAACACATTTTCACCTTCCAATTTCATTAACAATAATCATAATTCGCACCTTAATAATTTCATTTTCATCATTACATAAATCTACCATAAAATCACAAAACTTCCCATAACCACTTAACAACCAATCTTTCATGCCAATATGGACTAGCATCCTTCCAAATTCACCAATCAACATAAAAATTCACATTTTGAACTTCACCTCCATAATTACATAAAAACTACATTAAAATCACATAATTTCCTATAACCATTTTCAACAATTTTTTTTCATGCCAACTTGAACCATTTTTCTCCCATTTCCATCACAAGGCTTCAACAACACAATTAACATAACAAATAAAATTGGTTCATCCTTCTACATACACATGCACACCCACGACTATATATATATATATATATATTCATCATGCAACTTCCATATTTTCATGAATTCTTCTCCTTTCTACATTCCACAACATACATAAAACCTTCATAACACATAAAAAGGAATTAATTCTTACCTTTTTTTCCTCGCTTCTTCACTTGACCAAAGTGCCAAATCTACGAAACAAGCGACTTATCTTCCGAAATAACTACACCACGTTGTAGAGGACCCTTGAATTAGTAGGAATACCACAAGAAAATAATTTTTGGGACAAGATTTTAAGGGGCAAAATTTCTTGGGTCTTGGCCGAATGGCCCTATTTTCTTGCTCTTCTTTCTTTTGTTTTCCTCCTTCTCTTATTTCTTGAATGTTCTATGTGTTTCTTGATAATTAAATGATCCTTTTATTAATTCATCACATGGATGAATTCACTTGGGCTTGGGTCTTTTTGTTGGACCATGGCCGGCCACCCTTGTGCTCTTGGGCCTCATTTTCTCTTATTATTTTTTTGAGCCCAATTGGTTATGAATCTTGTTTTGTAATTCTCGAAACTGATTTCCAAAATTCCAATTTTTCCCCTAGCCTTCCTCAATACTTCCACATTAATATTTCATGAACAACACACATATATTAATTAAAATCAACATATGACCTTATTTCTTAAAAGTCCAAATTATTTCGAATTTTCCAAATATACGAAAATACGGGGTATAACATCCTCCCCCCCTTTAAAACATTCGTCCTCGAATGTTGAACTGGGCCCATGGTGCATCATAGTACTTCGGGGAGGTCTCCTCGATAATTGTCGCATGTGATCATTTAACATTTCCGTTTCAGAAGCTTAAATTGTGTTCGGGTCAATTAATTCAGTTTCGTCGACATCGGACTAACTGATCGGTAATTTGCACCTCTTGCCACACCAAATTTCACATAATGCTGTTTTGGGTTCCTATTTATATTTGTTGTCCTTTCCAGATGCCTTCCACATTTGCTCCCTATATTTTTCCTCATGGCGCACTTTTTTTTTGTCAGTTTATCTTTTACGTTTTTCTCGTAATCTTCACGATATGCCAACATATCCTGAACTCTGGCCCCGAGCTAATAAGTTTCCTTTTTCCTGGGGCCTGAATTGTCATAGTTCATTTTGGGCCTAGTATGTTCTCCCCTCTTTATTAAGAGGGTCTGTATACGTCTATGCCCTTTAACCAACTATCGCTTTCTGCGATCTTCTTATAATTGTAGTTTCTCCATTGCGGAGTCTATCATGCCTATTCCCTTGCTGATTACATTCCCGTATTTAATCGGTTTGCTGTTATCGACTTATTAAAGTACCCTCCGTACTCCCATACGCTTGTCCTATTTTTACCGTCAACCTTCCTCAAGTCTATTCTTCTCTCGTTCTATGTTATCACACTCTAGTCCTCTTACCGACCTGTCTTTTAAATTTTTCCATGCCAATAGTCGGCTCTTTGGAGGCTTTGCTTGGCCATGTTTCTTACTTTTCACTCTTTCTGACATTTTGATCTCCTTGCCTTCCACTTACTCACTCACTTCCTTTTCCAAATATCGTCGTGTTAGAATTTCCCGACCTTAACTTGTAGTAAAACCAGTGTTCGTTCATTTCTTAACATCTATACCTTACCTCTCGATCAATACAGTCGCCAGTGGAGGGTTATACGCATACATATACATTTACTATCATCTCGCTTACAAACATTCCAAACCACTATCCAAATTTTCTCTGATTCCCAAGCCGTGTTGCGTTTTTTTTTTTTAATCTAGTCCGCCTCAGCCTACGCGACTTCTTTAAGTGTTTCTAGCCACTCCACATATTTTAATTTCTTTTAGATTACCCCCAAATTCCCATTTGTCTCTTATATCTACACTCGTGAAAATTTTAGTATATTTCCCAGGGGGTCAACCATCCCAGAATTGTTCTGGCCCTAGCACGCTTAACTTCAAAACTTTGGTGCATTTTGACTCGGTAATACTGAGATAATTGCACCCACTTCCTTACACAACCTTTTTCACACAATCTAGGGCAAGCCGAGGTCTTAAAATTTTCCGAAAAGTTCTCGTAGCGGGTCCCACTCCGATCTAAAGAGGGTCTGTCGTTTTTCTGATTATGCATTTACTGTATTAGCCTTCTAAATCTTCAAGACTCACCTTTTATTATATGCACGGCTACCTCAACGGTTTTTTTTTTTTTATCAATTCGGGTTTTGTCTCAATCCTATTAGTAACTAGGAGGGGCAAATATACCACAAAATAGAGCCTAGACCGATCAATACACATATATTTCGAGAAAACAATAATAATATACCTATATCCGCATTTGGTGGCGCCTCCGGATCCTGTCGACTAGTCAGGGCATAGATGCGGTTCGAAGAACTGCCAGAACTGGAAGCTCCGCCACGGCCTCTACCGCGGCCTGTTGGTGCTGGTGTACCTTGCCCCGTGGGGCGCATAGCTACAGATGAAGATGATGAACCAACAGCAGACCCAGTAGGCTGAGCCGTACCACCTGGACCGCCCCTCTGTGGACACTCTCTCATAGTATGGCCTTGACGGCCACAAGAAAAACAGGCACCTGTGGCACGATAGCACTCTCCAGTATGGGGCCTCCCGCAATAAGAACATTGAGGCCTGGGTGGCCTCGTCTGACCAGAACTCATGTCTACCCGCAAACCTGAAGCCCTGGAGCTCTAGCCTGCTCCTGAATACCCTGGGCTGCCAAATCTCCTGCCTGAAAACTGCGGAGGTGTGCTCTGTGCCGGCTGGGAAGGATGCCTGCTAGACTGCTGCTGCTGCTGAGGCTGCCTACTCAAAAACTCCCCAGAATACCCAGCTGACCTGGCCCTCTTGGGCTGCCCTCGGTCATGACCCCTGTCGGGCTGGTGCCCCTTATGCCGGTCCTCCATACCCTGGGTGTGCGCCTGTATACGGGAAATATCCATCCCAGGCTGAGCGGCCATCACCAGACAACTATCGACCAAATAACGGTCCAGCCCCATAATGTACCGGTGCATCCTATCAGTCATAGTAGCGACCATGGCAGGTGCATATTTGGCCAATGAGTCAAACTCCAGACTATAATCTCGGACGCTGCGGTCCCTCTGTCTCAGCAATAAAAATCTATCGGTCCTAGTCCGCCGTAGCTCCGGAGGCAGAAAGTGGTCGAGGAAGGCCTCAGTAAACTCATCCCACTCTGCTGGGGGAGCGCCGTCACCCCTGGAAAACTCCCAGGACTCATACCAATTAGCAGCTACGTCATACAACCGATATGAAGCTAGCTCAACGGACTCGGTCGCGGAAGCCTTAATCAACCGCAACGTACGCTGCATCTTTCTGACGAACTCCTGCGGATCCTCCTCGGGCTTCGTCCCGGAGAACTCTGGAGGATTACAAGTCAAGAACTCCCGGGCCCTCGAGCTATCATGTCTGTCTGCACGATCACCTCCAAATCCGTGCCTATGAACCTGCCCTGCTACCAGTCTGGTCAGCAACTGGACCGCATCTCTCATGGCCCGATCCTCTGCCCCTGGCTGTGGAGCTGGAGGTTCAGGTACTGGAACCCCGGGAGCTGGCGGTGGAGCCGCCCCCTGATCCGCAGCTGCTGCTGCTACAACCCCCTCTGGTGGTGGCGGTGTAGAGGAGCCCTCCGACTGGGGCATAATCTCGGGAATAATCAGTGCATGGGCCCTGGTAATCCTCTGGGCCTGACTAGTCTCCCCTGCCGCTACTGACTTGCCCTTCTGGGCAGCTATCGCCTTTTTCGGAGGCATGACTACAATATAACAATTCGTTAGGGAGTAGTCATCCTGATAACACAGCTCTATCGTACGATCTAAGATAAGAAAGAAGGGTAGCATCCTAAATGTCCTGTAGCCTCCAGTTTATAGATGTGGTGCACAACACACCGATAAACAGGACTCTACTAGACACGGTCTGTAGACACTCCGAGGATGAACTGCTCTGATACCACTTTTTTCACGACCCAACCCCGTAGGCCGTGACTAGTGTCCGTACTGGACACCCGTACGTACCTAGTAACCCAGACCAGCATATAAACAGAATAAACAAATATAGAAGGCGAATAACGTTACTAATTACCACGGATAAACAGATACAACGCGGGGAAGCCGATAAGGCTATCGCAAAACATATCAACCCAAAACATTTACACAACCCACATGTATGTCTACAGACCTCTATGAATTGTAGCAGAAACATAAGACGGGACAGGGCCCCGGCATACCCCTGAATAACACCTATATGTACAATAGAAAAGTCTATACCAAAATGTAGGCTCCGGACAAGAGAGCACTCCAAGACAGCAGAGTAAGATCCTAAGCGGACGGGTCAGCAAATCGGGCGTCTGTACCTGCGTGGCATGAAACGCAGCCCCCGAAGAAAGGGGTCAGTACAGAATATGTACTGAATATGTAAAGCATGGAATACGGTAAACAAAATCATAACCGAAACAGAAAGTACAGAAAAGGAGTGTAATGTCCAGAATATCAAAATGCATATTTACGAGACATAACCAATGTATGCAAAAACATATGCCATATCCAGCCCCATTATGGGACTCGGTGAACAGAACGTGGTCGCCACCCCGTCACTGGCGCCACAACACAGCATACTCCAGAGTAGGGAATCGCTCCGTAACATATCATAACATATCATATCATATCAGATGGCCATATCATGTCATATCATCAAATATCATAATGTAGGTACATGGCACAGCATAACTCCAAAACCCATGTACATGTCATACCTGCCCCCTCACATCGGGGCACAGCGAACAATGCAGAGGAATACGCGTGATAACATATCCTGGCCCGGGCTCAGTGAAAGAAGCATTGAAGCATCCACGAGTGGAGTGGTGAGAAACTAAATGCAATATAAAACATAATACATTTACAAAGACTCGATGGAACATCTAGAATAACAAATCATAATAATGAAATCGGACGATAATCTTAGTGTGTGTATTTCGGATGTCACAATAGGTTACGTAAAAATAATTTTTCTGGGATCGTTTCCATGTTCCAAAACAGTTTATAAGACTTAGCGGAACATTTACAACAATTGTCATTTAGCAGTTAGAAGAGTAGTTAAAACGTTTCCTTTAAAATCGTTCGAAAATAAGTCAATACACAATAGGGGAGGAATCGGGGAAAGTGGGCCCGCCTCGGGTCAAATGAGGTGGCGTACACAATTTACGTACGTTACATTTCATGACGTCACTTGTGAGAGTTTTAAGGTAGTCGGGTCCTAATTATGCAACTTCTAGATGTTTAGGCAATACTTCCAACTATTCATAAAATATTTAATTCAATTCTACTGAATGAAAAAGGGGCAAATTTAGGCTGAATTCTTAAGAGTAGAGTCGTCCCCGAAGCTCGTATCCAAACCTATTATGTCTAGGACATGCCAAGAGAAGGAAAGGTAAAGCTTTACGTACCTTATTCGCTCCTTACGGCTCTCCAGACTCAATTCCCATTTCCTCCAAAATCTACAATTGGTCACAATTACCAAATATCAATTACAAGCCTTTAGGAATTCAATCTTAACTCATACTTGTCTACAGAAATTTGGGCAGCATCTCCCCTATACATACAGCATCCCCGAGATTTAACTCGACTCCAAATGTCAACAACCATGCCAACAACAATACCAACAACATCAACAATCGAATTAAAACGCATTCTAGCATGAATAGTATTCTTTCTACATAGTGCGACAACTTCCAATCTAACTTCGCACTTCCAAACCAATATCAATGTTTTCATATTCATTTACTAATCAAGATCATTCCAATACAATTCGGAAGCATTTCATATCATTCTATAAAATATTTACAAAGTATACAAAAATTCCACCAAAACCATAATTCATCCGAAACCTCTAATCTTCGATATAAATATTCATAACACATTTTCACCTTCCAATTTCATTAACAATAATCATAATTCGCACCTTAACAATTTCACTTTCATCATTACATAAATCTACCATAAAATCACAAAACTTCCCATAACCACTTAACAACCAATCTTTCATGCCAATATGGACTAGCATCCTTCCAAATTCACCAATCAACATAACAATTCACATTTTGAACTTCACCTCCATAATTACATAAAAACTACATTAAAATCACATAATTTCCTATAACCATTTTCAACAATGTTTTTTCATGCCAACTTGAACCATTTTTCTCCCATTTCCATCACAAGGCTTCAATAACACAATTAACATAACAAATAAAATTGGTTCATCCTTCTACACACACATGCACACCCACACCCACGGCTATATATATATATATATATATATATATATATATATATATATATATATATATATATATATATATATTTTCAAATAATTTCACACATGTCAAGAAGACAGTTAATTGAGCAGTGCTATTATACAGATCATACTAGTACTTAGGAATTAGTGACCTCATTAATAATTCTTATTATTCAAAATTAGTGTTTGGGAAGTCTTATAAGAAGCTCTGGTAAATCCCATGGTTATAGGAAATGATTTAGAAAGAAAAGAGAGTCCCTAGGACTTGAAGAAAAGATAAGTGAAAAGTGAGGTCACCACCCCCACCTTGTCCTGGTCTTTTCTTTCAATAAAAGGGGAGCAAAGGCTCCACTGGTCATCACTTCCAGTTCATACCTAAGCTCACCCTTTAGTCCCAGGAACAAACTTGCCTTCTTCACCCCCCATCCTAAACCAAGTGATACCACCAGGGTCATCCTAAAGGTTAGGTAATTAATCTTCTATTTTTAATGCAACACCTCAAACATGTGACTCTTTATTTTATGGACTAAGTGATATACAAACAAACCAAGATAGAAGCAAGCAGACATATGTGTTAAAATTCCCAAGGGTCAAGACTGCTCTCCTTTTATGTCTAATTCCAGTTATGACCATGACCCTACAAAGATAAGCTCATTTACAAAGGACTTTGACAAACTAGAAAACAAATTTGCCATTTTTATTCTTTCTCACTTTGCCCTTTTATCTCTCAGGGTTAAATCAAGATAAGGCAGGGCTTCCTAATTGTACATCAAAGGAATGACAGATTAGTTAACACTTCTCCTTTGTGAGGATGACACACAATCATTTAAAGTTAGAAAAAAAAAACACTTAATGCCATCAGTTCAGGAGACCACATAGAGAGATCATTCATGATTATGTATATTAACACTTAGTGTTGGATCAATCACTGTAATTCAAACAGGTTTATCCTATTTCTGATTAATGACTAATAAAGAATTTAGTTCAAACATCTAATGACCAAGCAAGATATTCATACTAGGACTGGACAAACAACAGATGCCTTTTATACTTCCACTATCATTAGTTTCTCAAATGACAAATGGCTCAAAAACTATCTTTAATATCACAATCAATTCTAAACCTTGACTATAAGCAGTGTTTCTCTAAACCTGAGCTTACTTCGGCATTCTTTCTCCTATTTTTACTCTTAATTCAGTCTTATTAAGTAAGTGATCCAAATAAAGAATGAAGTATTATACCAGTGGTTCTAAGTGAACTCCATTTATACTTGGTTTATAAAGTTCTACTTAGTAATCATGATCACATATCCACTACACACAACCACAGACCAATATAATTCATCAAGGGATCAACTTAAGCTAAACATGTTCACTCTTATAACTTTAACAAACCAACACTCAAGGAGGATAAAAGGAAAGTGATCACAAAAACTTCAGAACTAGCATAACTCAAATCAGCAATGCTCAATAGTCCAGACAAGCAATTTAAAGAAAATAATCTTAAGGCAAGCTAACTAAATACAACAATATTCCTAAATTAACTATGTTCCTAAATTATACATATCATCATCCAAACTTAAAGGTAAATACAAAGAGGCAATAATAAGATAAAATATTACCTTTTTATTGCGCAGCCTTGCCAAGAGTTGAACTTGGAGCCTTTGTGCTTCCAAATCCCGACTCCAACCACACAGAAAATGAAAGAAAAATATGAATATTTCAGAACTAAAGCAAGAGTTAAACCCTAGAACAAAGGACAAACCTTTTAAAATTTTACTGTGAGCCTAGGCTTTGAGTTCTAATGCTCAAATCAAGGCTCTGAGATTTCAAGAATTTTTTCAAACTCAAAAAAACCTCTTCTTTTCCTCCTCTTTTTTTTCACAGTGTTGGAGTTCTATTTATAGAACCCCAAGGTTCATTCAAGGAATTTAACACACGATGTGGGACAAACCAATTTTCTCTAAAATTAACCTTTGTAAGCCTTCACACGTCTCAGATTAACTTGAATCAACAACGAATTGTCAGATTTGAGTCTTGCTCGACTCGATCTGATCCATTCTTATTCAACCAATGAGGCTCAAGAAAGGTACAACAATAAAGCACATAAATCACAGATTTAATCTTGGATAATAAAAGAAAATAAAGCAAAGAGGCGATTTAGTACCGTGTTCGAATTTTGTTTTCGCGAAAAAAAGTGAAACATTAATTGTTTCACCATAATAGCCTTGAAAAAGCTGCGATCTTACTGCTAAACTATGCATTTTTTCTAGTTTTGGCAGAGAGAGAGGAGAGAATAATGAGGCGGCCGGCACCTAGGGTTTTCATAGAAAAGGGTAGAGAGAGAAAGGTAAGGGGGAAGGGGTCGTTTGGTTCTGAATAAATGAAAGGGGGATATACCCCTTTAATTACACGCGGAATTGGGCCGGGTCTTGGCCTGTTTTGGGTTGGACTCGGTCCAAGTCTTAAAATAAAACTGGCCCCCTTTTTTGTAGTATATACATATATATATATATATATATATATATATATATATATATATATATATATATATATATGTATACCTAGTGTATATATAGAGTAAAAATAGGTAATTTAATAATAAGATAAAAATTAAAATTGATTATTGGTAATAATATTTTAATTATAGACAAATTAGGACATAATTAACCTATTAAAATAATTTTAAAATGGCCAACTGTGTTAATGGGCTTAATTTTGCGAATGTGGCCCTGATTGATTTTAATCTAACTGATTATTTCAATTATGGCCATATTCAGCCTAATTAGCATATTTTAAATTAAATGGCATTAATGACCTTAATTAATTTGAGCCGATGAATTTGGTTATTTCAATTAAGGCTATTAAGAGGCTAATTTAATAAAAATGACCCCAATTTCCTTAAACCATGAATTGGTTAAATTTATTGTGGCCATAACTAAAATAATAAATAATTTAAAAATCAATTTGCAATAATGACAACCTAATTGATTAATTAAAACATTTATAGACGATTGTAAATAGTTTTGACAAATCACACATTTATGCAATATTAATGATTAAGGGGTGAAATGGTTAATTATTTAAATTACTCAAACTCCTTGAATTAAAGGGAAATAAGTATTTTCTAATTTTGATTTTTTTGACAATTTAAACAATTAAATAAATGATTATTATTTTCTTAAACCAAATGCCTTTTTTTTCTTTGATTGAATCTAATAAGTATCTCATAAATGTCATAAAAGTACCACTTAATTTCTAAATAATTTTTGATGTCATGAAAAACCTTTTTCACCAATAAAAAGTAGTAAAATATTGATCTGAACAATTTATAAAAATTATTTAAAATCGTGTAAGGTGCATAGCTCATTTTATTTATTATTCAAGGACTTTGAGTGATTAAACTAAATTACGGGAGGTAAACAATTAGGTGTCAACAACTGCCCCCTTCGGTGTTTGGCGATGACGGGACCATCCCTGAGCAACGAAATTTGACTAACCCTAATTTTTGACAGACTAGACTCATTCCACCCTTCATCTTCATGCAATTTTCACATACGTGGCCGGACCCAGGTTTCTAGGTTTCCTACATATCTCAGGTTATATGAAAATTCAGGCTACTTGTAGTTCGACTCAACTAAGGACTTTCAAGTGATTTGGAAGGACAGTTCTGAGATCCCCAGTCTTGTGATTGGGTCCTCCAGTCGACTATTAGAATGTGACCGACTCTCTTGTCTTGAGTTCGCCTACATATCCCTGGTTCTGGGAATCAGGTCACATGTAGTTCGACTTGCTGGAGAAAAGTATATCCTTTACGCAGGAATACCTTCAGACTTCCTGGTGTGTATCTGACTGGTCACGGTTTTAGTGAAGAAAATAAAAACAAGACAAGTTGTGGCTGAGTCTGAGATTGGATGGCTTCCAAATCCTTGCCGGAGAGCTTGACTCTCATGGGCACACTATCTTGACCGACTGTGTAAGAAAAAGTTCCACATTTACTCCGCAATTTGTCTGGATCTGGTTCAGCAAGTTGGCTCCTTTCTGGCGGTTGTGCGCCTTTTTCCTGGATTTGACAATATGCAGATATTCTTCGCGAAAGTTTTAGATGAATGGCCCTTTTGGCTATTTGCATGAATGGCCCTCTTTGTGATTTGAATGAATGGTCCTCTTGGCAGTTTGATATGAATGGCCCTTTTGGCAATTTGATATAAATGGCCCTCTCGGCAGTTTGTATGAATGGCCCTTTTGGCTTGTTTGAATGAATGGCCCTATAGGCAATTTGACATGAATGACCCTCTCGGCAGTTTGTATGAATGACCCTTTTGGCTTGTTTGAATGAATGACCCTCTTGGAAATTCGATATGAATGGCCCTCTTGGCATGCAGATGACAGATATGACCCTTGTGGCTGGATAATCTTTCTTTCATCCATTGTATTGGTTGTTGACCCTTGCGGTCGGTTATGACCTTTTGTCCTTGTCATGAACTTTTTGGTTGCATATGTATCTTTATGATCATTCTTTGTAACCCTCTCGGTCTGATATATTCTTATTATTCACTCTTTGTGTGACCATTTTAGTCAGATTTTTCTTTACGCTCATTCATTTTTCGCATGACCCTTTTGGTCAAATATGTCCTTACGTTTATTTGCTTTGTGATCCTCGCGGCCAGATGTGGCTTTATTACCCTTTTTTTGCTGTGACCTTTTGGCCCTTTTCCGCTTGCTTGAGCTTGCCTTTTGCTTTTGCTGTGAGTAAGCCGGTTGGTGGCGTGCTTGCTGTCTTGTTAAAAAAAAACCCTGCACTCACAGAAAAATTATGAGTTTCCCAAAACGCCGATTAGCGTTGTTGTCTTCCCGTCTGGTGTCTCCTCTTGATGCCCCTTTGAACCATCTTGGGCTCGATATTTCGAGAGATGTTTCTAGGATGTAACTATGCTATTATTTTTTGAAAATTCAGTAAAAATTTATAAAATGCATAAATGTTTGTTTCATTTGTATATGTCATGACGTGTGTTTTTTCGAATGAGGTTTTCCAATTCTTCCCGAAGGTATGATTGCTGACTTTCATATAGGTAGAATTTTTGAGATCTTTTGCACAGGTAGAAATTTTGAGACCTTTCTAAAAAATTCAGCCCCGATTTCAGGATTTGCTCTGAGTGACCCTTGCTTTTTCTTGTTATGCAGGAATTGTTTAGGGAACCTCAAAAATATTTCCCCAGTGTATTGCTTTACTTTGTCTCTTTCCTCGTTGACTGTTTTTAATAGGAATTTTTGAGGTTCCCTAAAAAATTCTGCCCAGTGTAGGATTGATGCCGGCTGATTCTTGTGCTGACCCTTACAAGCTTGTCCTTATTGATTTTTCTGCGTTATTGTCTCTGAGGTTTCCTAAGGGTTTCTTGGTTTTTCTTTTATGGCGACCGAGCTTGAAAGCACCTACGTATCCCGTCGGAGCAGGAATTCAGGTCGAACGTAGTTCGAAATAAGATAACTGAGTTTTGGTTTTACTACTAACGTGACCGGATCCGACATGGATTGCCTACGTATCCCACTGTAGGGAAGTCAGGTCATTGCGTAGTTTATTACATAGATGATTTGTTTTTTTTTCTATTATGTTACAAAGTGTGATTACAAGAAAATTGTACGATTACAAGGAAATAATAATGCGATTACAAGCAAATGGAATCCTAAATGTAGTATCTCTTAAGCACGTCTGCATTGATGGCTTTAGGCCACTCTTGTCCGTCCATCCCGACTAGGACTACAACTCCTTCTGAGAGTACTTTCCTGACCATGTAGGGTCCTTGCCAGTTTGGCGCGAATTTTCCTTTATATTCCTCTTGATGAGGGAAGTCTCACTTGAGCACGAGTTGTCTGATCTGGAAAAGTCTGGTTCTGACCCGCTCGTTGAAGGCTCGAGACATCATTTGCCTGTACAGCTGTCTGTGCCATACTACCACCATTCTCTTTTAATCTATCATGGTCAATTATTTTTAGCGGTTTCTGACCCATTCTGCATCTTTTAGCTCTGCCTCTTGGATGATCCTGAGTGAAAGGATTTCCATTTCTACGGGTATGACCACTTCTGTACTGTAACCAAGGAGGTATGGGGTTGCTCCAGTGTAAGTTCGGGTTGTCATTTTGTACCCTAACAAAGCATAAGGCAATTGTTCATGCCAATTCTTATAGTTGTCAACTGTTTTTATTAGCATTCTTTTGATGTTCTTGTTGGCAGCCTCTACGGCTCCATTCATCTGTGGCCATTAAGCGGTAGAGTTTCTATGGGTAACCTTGAATTGTTCGCAGATGTCCTTTATCAAATGGCTGTTCAGGTTGGCACCATTGTCTATAATGATGGATTCCGGTACACCTCTACGGCTCCATTCATCTGTGGCCATTAAGTGGTAGAGTTTCTATGGGTAACCTTGAATTGTTCGCAGATGTCCTTTATCAAATGGTTGTTCAGGTTGGCACCATTGTCTATAATGATGGATTCCGGTACACCGAAATAACATATCAGATTGTTTTTGACGAAGTCGGCCACAACTTTCTCGGCCTCAGGATTTTCTTATCAAAGATGAATCTATTCATGTAGGGTCCGCATGCCCCTGCATGTACCACTTTTTGCAATTTTGTAGCTTCTTCGGCGTCCTCACACCTGAGCAACCCAAGGTCAGGGGTCTACTTCTTTGTTCAAGAAGAAAACATTAGCCAACCTTCTGATGGTCCTCTTTTGATATGCTGAACTTTCTAGGGGATATTCTCCTTTCTCCAGGTAGGACTTGATATCAGCATACCATGGTTGGCCATATGGCTCGGCCTCGACATGGGCGCAGTGAGCCTGTTTTTCCCTCAGTGTGATCTCTAGTGGATCAATATGAGTACTCTCGGGGTGCTGGATCATAGAAGTTGTTGTAGCCAATGTGTCCGCAAACTCATTTTGAGCCCTTGGAGTATGCCTAAAATCTACACTCTTAAGTCTCCCGCACAACCTCTGTACCAGATTCACATACGGGAGTATCTTATCATTTTTGGTTGCCCAATTTCCTTTCACTTGGTTTATGAGCAAATCGGAGTCCCTGATTACTAACAACTCTTGTATGTTCATGTCTAGCCCTATCCTGAGGTCGAGGACACATGCTTCATATTCTGCCATGTTGTTGGTACATCTGAAGTTGAGCTTTGCGGCCGTAGTGTTGTCCTGTTTCTAATAACAACACTGCCCTGATGCCTGATCCTTTATAATTGACTGCTCCATCGAAGAACAGTCTCCAGCCTAAGTATGGTTTCGCCACCTCTTCTTCCATTGCCATCACTTTCTCATCTGGGAAGAAAGTCTATAATGGTTCAAGTTCATTATCGACGGGACTTTCGGCTAGCAGGTCATCTAGGGCTTGTCCTTTGATTGCATTTTGTCCTACGTATATGAGGTCAAATTAGCTCAGTAGCATCTGCCATTTAGCCAATTTTCCAATGGGCATGGGTTGCCGAAAAATGTATCTCAGTAGATCCATTATGGATATGAGGTGGGTGGTGAACATCGATAGGTAGTGCCTCAGCTTTTGAGAGATCTAGGTCAAAGCATAACAGGTTTCCTCTAAGAGCGTGTACCGCACCTCGCAGGAAGTGAACTTCTTGCTCAAATCGTAGATGGCATGTTCCTTTTTGCCCTCTTAATCATGTTGCGCGAGCATGCACCCGAAAGTATTTTCTGATACCGACTGGTACAATAATAGAAGACTCCCTTGCCTGGGCGGCACCAAGACGGGAGGATTGGAAAGATATTTCTTGATTTTGTCAAAGGCCTCCTGGCATTCTTCTGTCCAATTTGTGGGAGCGTCTTTCTTAAGCAGCTTAAGGATTTGCTCCATAATCATAGTTGACTGGGCTATGAATAGCCCAATGTATTTTAACCTTCCCAAGAAGCTCATGACATCTTTCTTGGTCTTTGGAGGCGGTAACTCCTGAATTGCATTGATTTTGGTAGGATCCCGTTCAATACCCTACGGCTGACTATGAATCCTAACAACGTACCTGTATGCACACCAAACTCGCACTTTGTAGGGTTCAGCCTCAGATTGAATTTGCGAAGTCTGTCGAAGAACTTACGCAAGAGTGCGGTATTCTCTGAGCTTTCCCTCAATTTTATGATGACATCGTCCACATAGACTTCAATCTCTCGATGCATCATATCGTGGAACAGGGTAATCATAGCTCTCATGTATGTAGCGCCAACGTTCTTGAGGCCGAACGGCATTGCCATGTAATGGTAGACACCCCAAGAGGTGATAAAGCTGTCTTTTCAGCATCTTCTTCGCTCATGAGTATTTGATGGTACCTGGAGAAACAATCCACGAATGACTGCAGCTCATGCTTGGTGCAGTTTTCTATTAGAATGTGGATGTTTGAGACAGGAAATTTTTCCTTCGGACTGGCTCAGTTGAGATCTCAGTAGTCTATACAAATTCGAATCTTTCGGTCCTTTTTGGGCACTGGCACTATGTTGGCCACCCAAGTGGGGTAGGACGTCACCTCCATTATTCTAGAATTGATTTGTTTCTCTACTTCGTCCTTTATCCTGATACTCATATTTCGTTTAAATGTTCGCGTCTTTTCCTTGACCAGAGCAAAGCCCTCCTTAATGGTAAATATGTGGGCCACTATTTCAGTGGTCAATCCCGGCATATCTGCGTATGACCAAGCGAAGACGTCCAAATATTCCTTCAACAGAGTTATGAGTTGTTCTTTCTGCGGAGCTCCCAAGTGAATACTAGTTCGTGTCTCCCTGACATCCTCTTCGTCACCGAGGTGCTCACCTCAATTTCATCCATATTCGGCTTCTTCTTGTCTTCTAATTCTTCTAACTCTTCTACTAGTCCCTCTGGCATGATTATCGATTCATCGTACTCCTTGTATTCCTGTTGACTGTTTCCCTCGTTCTTTTCACGACACATCATGACATTTTCAGTTGTTTTATTATGGTTACTACTGAAAAGGCGAGGCAAAGTAAAGTTAGGTTTATTGTTGTTCGTAACGCATGGTTAGTTAGAAAATTGTCGTTATTTTTATCTTATAAAGGTTGCAGTTTTATGTAGATCGAGGTTTTTCATTAATTCAAGAGTAATTGATTACAACTGTGGTCCTGGTTCAGAGCAACGTCAGACTATTTCCATTTTGAAACATCACGAAGTAATTTAGAAAAGGCGACCAGTCGGGCCTCAGCGGATGTCGCCGCTTTTAGAAAAAAGTTTTAAGGAAAATCCATCTCTCTACCGAGGAGCCATGAGGGGAGTAGATGTCCAATTATTCAAACGCTCTCTCAGCTTCAGACTGCTTATGGTGAGTATCTCCTAACTTTATTCGATGAAAGCGTAGCATCCCTCTTCTTGGAACAGCAACTCGATGCCCCCATCAGTTTCTTCTTCATTCAACATCGGCATCTTTCGGGAAAATGACTGGAACATACCCGGAATTGGACGAGGTAAATTACTTTTTCTGGGTTCTCTCTTGATAGCCTTTGTGAGCTCATCTTCGCTGGGAGCATACCCTAGACCGGAGTGGTAGTTTTCTTTTGGGATTGGCACAAGCTCTGTTATCCCTTCGAGGTCCCTTCCTAGACCCTTTCCGATTTCAAAACCACTTCTTAGCATGGTGGAAGCAATCATTTTGTAGACTGCTGGCATAGGTTTATCGACCTCTTCTTCTGCATGGGTGGCCCAATGTATTCCACCATATGAAAGTTTAACATGTGGGGACCCCTCTCGATCAGAGGTATGATGTTGTAGGGATACTTCTGGATGTCCTTCTCAGCTACAACTACAATTTCCTGTCCCTACCATTAAAATTTTATGGCTTGGTGCAGAGTTGATGGGATTGCCCCAGCGGACTGTATCCAGGGTCTTCCCAGGAGCATGTTGTAGTTGGCCGTGATTAGCAAGACTTGGAATTCTACTGTGAAAGAGGCAAGCCCCATTTGGATCCTAAGATCTACTTCTCCCAGGGAATCACCTTGGGATCCATCAAACCCTCTGACGTTCATCCCACTCCAGCGGATTTTACTCATATCATAGCTGAGCTGTGTGAATGTAGTGATGGGGCAAATATTGAGGCTCGATCCATTATCCACAAGTACTCTCCCTGTTGCCTTGCCATCGCACTCCACGGTGATGTTAAGGGCTCTGCTGTGGGAGTTTCCTTCTGCTGACAACTCCTCTTTTGAGAAATAGATTTTGCGTTCCCCAATGATATGGGCTACCAATCCAGCCAAGTCTTCACTGCTCATACCGACTGGTACATGTGCATTGTCCAACACTCTCATCAGAGCCTGCTTGTGTGATGGGGAGCTGGCTAGTAGTGATAACACTGATATTTGTGCCGATGTCTTCTTCAAATGCTCAACGATGGAGTAGTATTTTGGTTGCATGTGCCTCCAGAAATCCTCAGCTTCTCATTCGGTCATTGCTCTTTTTTTGGTGTTTTCTTTCCTCGTAGCATTCTGAGCCAACTCTTCAAGAGTGTAATTGTTACACCTTGGGGGAGATTCATGTTATTCGTATGATGAGTAGACTAACATAAGTCTAGAGTGTACATGAAGTCCCTACAAGCAAGGAAGGATACTTAATAATTCTAATTAAGATTCCAAAGACATTTAAGGCAAAATAAGAAAGCTCGTCGAAGAATGTTAAGGTAGAGTCTTATTTGGGAGAATTTCACATCATTTGAGTTAAGCCTTGCTGAGCGTCACTTTGAGGAAGAGATAATGAAGTGTTATATAAGTGCCAAGAAGGTTTCATAAGGATTGGATGTCAAACGAATCAAAGGGAGCATGATTACGCAAAATCGGGAAAATTGGGGCAGTGTGCGTCAACTCCCCAAATTGGGAGAACTCACTACCCAGCATGTCCCCTAAGTGGTGGGGAGAGTGTGCGACCGCACACTCAGTGTGCAAGGTCGCATACTCTCCGCCAACTTGGTCGGGGGGGTGGGGGTGGGGGCGAAAATGCTACCTTTTTAAATCCCAAACGACCCTAAGTTCATTTATAACTTCTCCCACTTATTTCTACACATGTCTAGACACTTCCAAGGAGTTCTTGATGGTTCAATTCCACTCCACACCCTTCCATAACCATCTAAAGAGAGAATCATCTTACACTCCAAGGTAATCCAAGAAAAGTAATTGTTCTTGATTCCTTTCAAAGTTGGAATGAACTTGATCTTGAAGGGAGTTGAGCTAGGCGAGGTTCGTTGACCATAAGTTATGTTTTCCATCTTATTTATATGGTTGGATGGATGCAAAGGTTTAGTGATCCCTTGGAAAGGAAACGAATTAAAGTGGAGAAGCCATGGATGTTGTAGTGAGGAAGATGACTATGGTGCAAACTTGAAAAGGGGATTTTGGTTGGAATTGATGTTAAATTGAATATAATTACTTGAATATGATATTATGGATGTTGATAGTGTAATTTGGGAGTTGTTTTATGATATGGCGAAAGTTACTGAAATAGGGGAAATGCTGCCCAAATTCCGTTAGCCCTTTAGTTGCTCTAAATTGAACTTAAGCATGTTTTCAATGACCTAACCTTAGTACGAATTCTCTTGAATGTGGAGTCACGAGCTTGAGAGGAGAACGTTTAGTCGTTAAGGAGGCATAAAGGTATTTTAAGGCTAGTCCCTTTCTTTCAAAGGCATGTTTCCTATGTTATGATTCTATCCATACTTTCCTTAACTTCCGTATGCCCAAAAGTTAGAAGTTCATGATTCTTAAAAGCTTCTTATGATACCAAATATGAGATGTTTTCTATGATTAACATGATGATGATGATTTTAATGCTAGAAATTCCAAAGCTTATGATTGTTATGCCATTATGAGACTATTGAGCTTTTTCATAAATTCCTTGATTTTGTTTATTGTTGTTGATCTCACCTTATAAATTTTTCGTTCAGGGTGAGATATATCGATGATGTTTATTCTATAACATAATCGGAGGTCACCGACCTTATGTCACTACGATAGAGTTGTAGCTTTTATTGGACTCTCATGCATGCTATATGTATATGTATGATTACACCGTGCCTAGTTGGCCGGGCATGACACCACTTCAGTGGGCGGCTTGTGGATAATGGTAACACCGTGCCTAGTTAGTCGGGCATGACACCACTAGTGCGCGGCGTATGATGATTACCCTTGACGTGGGAGGCCCGGACGCGGGCTAATAATGATTATATATATATGTTTATGATGTTTTCTAAGTAAATTCTAGCAGGCATGGTTCTCGCCTTAAGAGGCAGTTTGATATACAGGTTATCTCTTCATCTCATGTTTCCTTGTTCTTTATTATGTTATTAATCATGCTTCACATACTTAGTACATTGTTCATACTGACATCTTTTCTTTGATGGACACTGCGTTAATGCCCGTAGGTAGACAAGGAGACGGATCTGATCCCTAAGAGCCTTATCAGTGGAGACTCAGGAGCACTCCACTACTTCGGAGTTGCAGTCTACTGTTATATTCCTTTTGTGTACATATTTGGGCATGAGGTAATGTCCCATCCCTATGCCTTCCAGTACTCCAGATAGAGGCTCGTAGACATACGTGGATAGTTAGAACTCATGATCTCACTGATGCACACTTGTATATCCTTTTGTGGCCTTGAAGGCTTGTATTTAAATGAGTAAATGAGATGAATTTAATGGTTATTGTATAACGAGTTTCACTTGAGAATTTACCTTCATGCATATAGTGTTAGTTGAGAGCTGGATGTATGGTCCACCGAGATAAAAGAGAAGGAGTATGCTAGATGGTACTCGGTAGGCTAGCTCCAGGTGCCCGTCATGGCCCTCAACTTGGGTCGTGACAGAAGTGGTATCAGAGCAGTTCATCCTAGGTTGTGTCTACGAGCCGTGTCCTGTAGAGTCTTGTTTATGGGTTTGAAGTGCGCCACACTCATAAATAAGAGGCTGCGGGGCATTTACGAATAATTGACCTTCTTTATTCTTTATAGATCGTGCGATAGAGCCATGGTATAAGAATCCTTTTCTTCCTAATCGTGTGTTCTGATTTCAGTAATGCCTATGAAGAGGAAAGTGATAGCTGTCCAGAAGGGAAAAACAACTACAGGGAGGCGGACTGAATGGGAGTCACCGACAAATATAGAGGAGGGTGAGTCCCATAATGAGGTTCCATCTCGGACCTCTCACACTCCACCTATCTTAGAGGAGAATGAAAGGGCTCTAGCTCTAGCTCCAATACCTCCAGTTCCTCCACCAGGTGCTTCCAGCCAACAGATGACTGAGGCTATTCAATTGCTGACCCAATTAGTTGCCGCCCAGGCTCAGTGGCAGGGTGTAGGTCAAGGTGACAGCGCGGTTAGTGCAAGATCTCGTGAATTTATTAGCTTGAATCCTCTAGAATTTTATAGGTCAAAGCCGGATGAAGACCCGCAAGGTTTTATATATGAGATTTTGAGGACGTTGAGGCTAATACATGCTTCTGATACTGAGTCAGTGGAATTGGCTTCCTATAGATTGCGGGATGTATCCGTTCTTTGGTACAATAATTGGATGTCTTCGAGAGGGGAAAATATGCCTCTCCCAGTATGGCAGAAGTTCGTCGATGCTTTCATTCGCCATTATTTGCCACTCGAGGTTCGACGGGCCCGAGCCGATAGATTTTTGAATCTCAGACAAGGGAGTATGAGTGCTCGAGAGTATAGTCTCCGGTTTAATTCCTTGGCTAGATATGCTCCAGCTATGGTAGCCGACATGGGGATCGTGTTCATCAGTTTTTTAGTGGCTTCGGGCCACACTTGATTAACGATTGCTTGATAGCTTCACTCCAGGCGGGTATGGACATCTCTCGTACTCAGGCCCATTCTCAGAATTTGGAGGAGCAGCAGCAGCCGCACAGGGGTGAGCGTGATCTTGATAGAGGGCATAGTAAGAGGGCCAGATCTGCAGGTGCTGGTAGTGAGTATAGAGGGGGTCAGAGGCAGCAGTACTACAGGTATTCAGGTCAGTTTGCGACTAGTGCATGTCACACCCCGATCTTACTAGTGTGTGATGGGCACCCGACCCCATATTCGGAGCCGAGCGAACCCGCTGACTCTTATTACATACTTAACCTCTTTAAACTTTTACATCAATAAGAAGTGGAAAATATAATAAAGCTCTCAGATTTTTTTTTCTTTTCTTTGTTATCAATTCAAATAAAATCTGTGGCCATGTGGAATCTGTAACATAAAATATAAATACACATCGGCTGGTGAAGCCGCTTTAAGACTGACATACTACACCCACGACTCTGTTTGCAAAGTCTCTAACTGCGGACAAGACACCATAGCACAGTACTCTGACCCAGCACCACTCCAGAGCAAATGGAGCTTGCCAACTCCGCTGGAACATCTTCTATAATAGCTTCTACTCATCTGAGTGTACCTGCGCGGCATGAAACGCAGCCCCCGAAGAAAGAGGGGTCAGTACGAGTAATGTACTGAGTATGTAAGACATGAATAGTAACATACGAGGGGTACACAACATGAATAATGACATAAGGAAAATATAGAGCACATCATGAGGTAAAAGAGTAACCTGTACATCTGAGTGCCTCTTAGGGCGGATGCCATGCATGCTAGCTTTCTTTTGAAAAAACAACATATAAATATTTACAAGTAAACTGCCCGACCATATAGGTACGGTGTAATGCTGCCCGGCCATTTAGGCACGGTGTACTCATCATAAGCCCGCGTCCAGGCCTCCCGCGTCCTGGGTAATCGTAACCTGCCCACTCCAGTGGTGTGTCTGCCCGGCCGCCTATTGGACAGCGCGGTGTTATACTGCCCGGCCATGTAGGCACGGTGTTATTTAAAATACATACATAATTATAAAGCATGCATGATAGCCCAAGTGAAAGCTACGACTCTATCGGAGTGACATAAGGTCGGTAACCTCCGATTATATTATGGAATGATCAACACGACTTTGTCTCACCTTGAAGGAACAATTCATGAGGTGAGGCCAACAACAATGAGCAACCCAAGAAAATCATGAAATAAACTCGATAATTTCATAATAGCGTTAAAATCATAAGCTATGGAACTTCTAGAATCAAAATCATCGTCATTATGTTCATCATAGAAAACATCTAATCTTCTTGATCCTTATAAAGCATACTCATCATTAGCGTCATAAGAAATCTTTGGAATAATAAAACTTTAACTTCTGAGGATAAAGACATTAGGGAAAACATCTCATCTTTGACATCATCAGTGTCATTGTAAAACATATTCATCTTTATTGTCATAAGATCTTACAAAATCATAAACTTCTATTTTATAGAATACGGACACCTTTGGAGAAAAAGACATTTACAAATTATCGGAAAGAGAATCATACCTTGGAATCATAAACATCTAACTTTTAAAACTAGGAACATATGAAAGTGATTATGAAATTATAGCATCGGAATCATGCCTTGAAAGAAAAGGGGTAAGCCTTAACATACCTGTTTCGCATCCTATTAGCTACGCTTAATCGTCCAAGCTCGCTTTCGCTAGTCTACATTCAAGAAAATTGACGCAATCATTAGATTCATCACCATATACTTGTCTTAATCCTTTCAAATAAATTCACTTATGATCTGCCGAAATTTCGGCAACATCTCCCCTGTAAATACTCCATCCCTGAGAACCTAACTCGGCCAATTTTAACAACAACAAACCCGAAAATGTAACTCGGCCAAATTATCAATAACAATACCAACAATCATATCTTCCAACTTCACAATTATTTCAAAATACATTCTAACATCAAAAATTCTTTCTACACAATCTGACGGTATTCCATTTATACTCAATTTGATCATATGAAATCAAGCCAACATCAATGCTCACACATTCAAATACTTGCCCAAGACCTTTCAACACAATTCAAGAATACTTCAAATAAGTCACGCAATGTTCAAACAATCTAGCCAATATGCCATTTCACCCGAAACCTTCCAAGTTCAACAAGAACATTAGCAACACATTTTCTTCTTTCACTTTCACACACTACATCAATAATTCACACGTTAACAACGTCTTTCTCATAAATTCAAGAAACTATATTAGATTCACATTAGTTTCCACAACAATCCATAAACAACTATAACCTCAACTTTGAATCATTGAACTTTTATTTGCATCATAGAAGCCACAACACAACATCCCAAGCATACTAAATAAAATTTAGTTCTTCCCACCTTCTCAACACAACATGTACACGGCCACAACACAACCCACATGGCTCAACACCAACATGCAAGGTTTCATGGTTTTCATTCATTTTTCATCATGGAATTCACAACACAACTATCAAATTACTAAATAAAATCAATTCGTCACATTCACACCATACCACTTCCATTCGGCCACACACACACACTACATATTTTCATGAATTTCATGCATTTCTACATACTACAACATCCATAATCATCTACAACACATGTAAAAGAAGGTTGAACCTTACCTTTCTCCACTTATCTTTTTACTTAGCTAGGGTTGGTAAATCACCCAAATAATTGTTTGGCTTGCTCCAACAACTCCTTCACGTTAATGAGGACCTTCCATTTGGTGAAAATACTAGAAGAAAATAATTTTTCTTGCTCAATTTTTTTCACCATGGCCGAACCCCCTTTCCATTTCTTTCTTCTCCAAGTTTCTTCATCTTTCTAAAAGATGAAGATGAATATATCTTATTCTTTTTCCCCCCATTTACCTATATATATATATATATTTAGGCCCCTCAAGTAAGAGTATGGACACATGTCCCCCCTTCTCCATTTTTCTTGAACTTTCTCAAAAATGGAAAAAGATAAATATTTGTCTTGTTGTGTAATCTTAGTCAATATGATTATAATTAACCCCATTAAATAGAAATTGTGGACATGTGCTTATGCCACACGGCCAACATTGCTTTTTCATGAACTTTCTTGAATATTTTGTGAAATTCCCATTTTACCCCTAGCCTTCCACAATTTTACCATGGACCCTTTTGTAGATTTCCCTTTTTACCCTTGGCCTTTCCCAACATTGTCCATACTAATAATATTCATAAATAATATTCATAACCAACTTGTACATTAAAATAATTTTGGAAGATGGTCATTCCCTTAACATACCGCGACTACTTTGAAATATCCGAACGTGCGAAATACAGGATATAACAGTGCACCTCCTCGATTTACGGGCAAGAGACTTGATCGCCCTATCTATTCTAGACCGGGTCAGAGCTCTAGAGTTTCGAGTTCCCAGTATGGAGGTGATCCCAGCCAGAGGAGACCGCTGGTACCACGATGCAGCTAGTGTGGTAAGCTGCATTCGGGACAGTGTCGTCGAGGTTCTGATGCTTGTTATGCTGTGGCCAGATTGGGCATATGATGCGTGACTGCCCATCGGTGGGTGACAGGGGTAGAATTCAGCCCACAGGCTCAGCAGCCGGTTCCTCATCCTCCGTACGCCCGGTGAGGCAAGGCTCACAGGCGCCATTAGGTCGTGGTAGAGGCAGAGGGGATGCATCTAGTTCGAGTGGCCCTCCGCCCCGTATCTATGCATTAGTGGGGCGACAGGATCTTGAGTCCTCTCCAGACGTGGTTACAGGTATATTATCAGTATTATCTCATGATGTTTACACATTGATTGATCTAGGTTCTATCTTATCGTATATTACTCCTTATATTGCTAATCGTATCGGGGTGAAGTCCGAGCCAATCAAATATTTTGAGGTATCTACTCCTGTCGGTGACCCGGTAATAGCTCGAAAAGTATATAGAAACTGTGAGGTTGTGATTGTTGGTCGTCATACTATAGTCGATTTGATCGAGTTGATGATGGTATATTTTGACGTCATTATGGGCATGGATTGGTTGGCCTCCTGTTATGCCAATGTTGATTGTAGAATAAAAGTTGTTCGATTTCAATTTTCGAGAGAACGAGTGTTAGAATGGAAAGGTAATACAGCGTCCCCAAGAGGTAGATTTATTTCCTATGTCAAAGCGAGGAGGACGATTGCTAAGGGATATATTTATCATTTAGTTCGGGTTCATGACACCGAAGCAAGGCCACTGTCACGACCCAACCCCGTAGGCTGCGACTAGTGCCCGAGATGGACACTCATGTACACACCCGTTATCTATAATCAATCCGCAACTAAACACAATATGGAACTTATAAAAATGAAACGGTATCTCGGAACTGTCACATATATATATCAAGGCAACCTGTCTCCTGAAGAGTCACAACCATCAAAAGATAACATAGTACACATGCCGACAAGGCGGTCATAACGTATGGGAACGTCCCAACTATAAGTCATGCTAACACAACCGAACAACATCTATACACAACCCACACATATGTCTACAGACCTCAAAGAGTATCAACAGTGACATATGACGGGACAGGGCCCCGCCGTACCCTTGGATAAACATATATATACATCAAAAGGATCTGTACCAAAAGTCTAGGCTCCGGAACAATGGAGCACTCCAAGACAGCTGAGTAAGAGTCCTAAGCTGGAGGATCACCAAAGCGAGTCTCTGTACCTGCGGGCATGAAACGCAGCCCCCGGAGAAAGGGGGTCAATACGAGATATGTACTGAGTATGTAAAGCATGAAATATAGTAAAGAGGATCATAACTAAAATAGGGAGTACAGGAGACAAGGATAATATCCAGAATACCAAAACACTTGTCTTTTGAAACATAAATCATGCATGTCAATATCATATATCATACCCGACCCATTATGGGACTCGGTGACATAATCACATCATCATCATATATATATATATAACATGTCCCGGCCCTCTAGTGAGGGACTCGGTGAATAAAGTCATCCTTGGCGCCATAATCACATTACCATATCATCATATCATCATATCATCACATCATCATATCATATATATATATATATATATAACGTGTCCCGTTCCTCTAGTGAGGGACTCAGTGAACAATGCAGTGAAACTGTGCACGAAAACGTGTCCTGGCCCGGGACTCAGTGAAAGATATATTGAGGCATGCACGAGCAGAGTAGTGAGAAACCATATGCAAGTTAAAACACATCTGAGACTCGATAGAATAATCAAAACGAGCTATCATTTGAAAATCAAGGCAATAGTCATATCAAGTACCTTTCGAATATCACAATGGATTATATCAAAATAGAACTTTTGGAATCATATACACGTATCAAGACATAATGAAATAGCTTCTGGGAGTCAAGAACATTAGCTATCCTAGTGGGTCTAAGAATAGGAGCTTCTTTGAAATCATACATATACGTCGTCTGTTTGTTTCATAAAGATCATGCCAAAAGAAAGAAGGATTAACTTTACATACCTGTTAACGATTAATCGCGAACCCGTTCGCTTCGTCACCCCTTTAGCCTATTTAATATAAAAGTAACGCTATCGTTAGTAACCATATTTTCTAGTTCGTAAATCTGTAGCCCACCGCTTATAGAACTCATTCTTTAACTCATACTTTCTCGATTAGGGTTTTTCATTAGTTAAGGACTTAACGGAAATCAGGCAGCATTTCCCCTATACATTCGCCTAACCCGAATTTCCAATTATTCTCCTGTTATCACAGAAATACCAACAATAGCAGCAATAGAGATATACATACAAAATTCTTACAATTCAGCCCATAACAATTCTAACAATCCAACAATCCTTCTGAATCCTTTTCAACTCACAATTTCATATAACAACGATCTCATGCATTTTCTTACTTCCAATTTCGTCCAACCCAATTTTAATAATTCCATTACAACACTATTAACACAATTACACCACAAAATAAGAAAATCTTACCTAAATTTTCTCGGAGGAATTTCTACGCTCAATTGCTCCAATTTTACGATTCTTTCTTCCCCAACTCAATATCCAATGTTGCTATCACCTCCTTGAACTTGTAATGCACTTGAATCTTGATCAAAACTTTCAAGAATCAAAATTTTTCTTCAACACCATGGCTGGCCGAGAGCAGCCATGGAGGATTTGTGATTTTCTTAAGCTTTGGCTTTTCTTGAAAATGAAATTAAAGTTGTAAATTTGTTCACTCTTATTCATATATATATGGTCGCTTATTGGAAGACACGTGCCCCCCCCCCCCCCCCCACTAAATGACTCACCAAAAATATTTCTTGAATGTCATTTTCTCTTTTTTTTTATTTAATTCGGGTGGGGCCCACTTTGGTAAATAGGCTAAATATTTTTTAATTAATAAATAATTCTTACTTAATAACCTAATCCAATTAATTAATCACTAATCTCTAATAATATTCCTATGCTAAATAAAATTTATAAACAATTTGTGTAATAATTAAAATTGAAAATTAAAAGTTCCTATTTCATGTCCGAAAATAATCCCGTCTTTAACTTAAGTCGATTTGCTTGCGAATAATAATATGGGGCATAACATCCTTTCCCCCTTTGGAACATTCGTCCTCGAATGTTAATCTGATCCTGAACTCCCAATACTTTCCCAAGTATTCTCTTATTTAATTATGCCCTTCACATACCTCTTCCACAGGTCGATTCGCTATAATTCACTATAACACATTCCAGGTCTCTACATAGTCATTCCTGTAATATTCCCTCTTTCTGTTACTTCTCGAGGTAATAAATTCCACGTCATTACCTTTACTCTCCATTTTACTTCGCAGTCGGTTGTCAGTTGTATTGCGGGCTCTTCCGCTGAAATCGTACTCTCTCCCTTGTGCACTTAGTCTTAACTCGACTCCTTCTCCTCCTATAGTTACTCCCTTAAGATATCGTTCCCTTCATCTTACCTCTTAATCTTTAAATAAGGTTCTTATATCACGCAGACGTCCCTCGTCGGTTCATTAGACTTTAATATCCCTAGAGTATTGCATGCCTCTGGTAACCTGTAGACCCTTCGCAGGTTCTACGAGTAAAACGAATTTTCCCAGAGGGTAACATTTTTCCACTCTGATGTCCTTGCTTTACTCTACTGTTATAGTCCGTATTCTGGAATCCTCAGCATCATGTGCCTCTTCCTGACTTTATTTTAAAGGTTTTTATCTATCACTTGTTTTTATTCCTTGATCTCGGTCTTTAGGGTTGGCTATCAAATAGCGCTAGAGTTTCCTCACATTATAACTTTACATAGCTGCTCTATGATCTGTCTATTATTAACTGGTATAATTTCGAAAGGGTTCTTGATTTGCTATATAAATTCACTGTCTTTTAATAACCAGCTCGTTCTGATCGTCTCGCTTAAACCACTTCACAATTTCCCTTGATCCAACTTGTAACACTTTAGGCATATCATTTCGTGTCGTTTCTTTATCTTTAATTTGAACTCTTCTATTGCCTCTTCACTCAGATTTTTCTCTTAATTTTCCTATCACGCATCATGTTGCAATATTACAAGAATATATGTGGGTTCTCAAATCAGCCCAAGAAATACTTTAGCGTTGTCTCACTAGTCTTTATGCAGACCTTACATTCTTCGCTTGTATCTTTCAGGTGAGGCTCAACTATGGTTTTTGCCCTCAATACTAATTTCATCTATGTAGTTTTGCCTCAAACCATCTTACTCATTTCCCTAATGTATCCAAAATATCGTAACCACATTGTAATTACTGAATCCTTACTCTTTTCATCGAGTACTCACTTGGTGTCATCCTTGACATACAAATATGCGTAGATCGCATAACAATTCTTGTATAACTTGTACAAAGTGCATCCAACCTTAGTCATAGTCTTTCCTTCTCCTGGTTCATTCTGCTTTACATATCTTATTTGTACTAAAACTCACTTGCTGTCTATCTTGTCACACTCCTTTCCCTTCCTTTATTTACCATTTGATTTTCTCATATCCTACTATAGGAGATTTCCTATCCTTTCTCTTTTGCTACTTATAAGTTACAGTATCATTAGCAAGCAACCTCATTGCCCACGTCTTAACCTCTAATCCAGCATAGCATTGCTATCCTTTATAATATCTTTTAAGTTACTCGTTACCATTCTCTTGTCATATTCTTTCTTTAATAAGCATCCACCTTCTAATGCCATATTATCCAAGATCTTTACCAATAATTCTCAGCACTGTCTCAAATACCATCTTGGCTTCTACCCGTTTATTGCTGGCTTTCAAATCTTACTAACTTGTTTCAGCAAGGCATCTCACTTGAAGTTTAGGTTTCCACATCACACGAGTTGCAGTGTCAGTTGATTTCATCTTACGCTTGAATTTCTCTCATCCGCTTCCCCCCTTTTTGGGTGTACTCACATCATTATTTATTTATATTCCGCTCTATGTCACCATTTCCAATTTTCAAATCCCTATGATTTCTTTTTTTTTTTAATACATTTGGTATATTGTGCCATATCCATGTCTTCTTTTATATCATCTATAACTTAGATTACCCATGTATGAAACCCTAACACAATCACGAGGCAATGAGAACCCTCGATATATAGTACAAAATCTTAGCTAATGGTTGGTACTCGAGTAATATAACTAATGCAACAATTTATCCAAAGCCACATTCCATCCATTCCAATCAGTGATTAGTTAGTGCTTATAGTCGTTCCAAATTCTCAATTAGGTAGTACTTATGTTCTGATGATCAGTGTCCAAAGTTCTCTTGTAACACATTTTTTTTCCAACTTGTATCATCTGTTTCCTCTAATAAATTTACAATACATCATTTGTTCCTCAAACCTACAGTGTTTGTCCTTCAAGGATTTCACTGTTTCCGAGGTGAAGTCATATATACGCAGCACTCCTCTATGCCTTATGCTCTTTCACCCTCGTTGTATGCCCAATGCTAACTTCTTATTTACTCAAAATCATATCAAATCCGTCTTAATAATGGTTTTATCTTACCACCTTATCGTCTTACTGCACCTTTAAGTTCGTAACTATATATTCCCCTTTCGTTCTATACTCGTACTCAATTAATCACGTCCATCTTAGGTGTTTTCTTTAGTATTCCTTTCCATTTCTCCAGTCTATGTTCATCTTTTATTCTGTGCACGAAGAATCTCATGCTACCCTTGTATCTTTCGGAAAACACTATTTCTGCATGACCCCTCTTCTCATCCTCCAAACGTATTATGTTCATCCCTGTTTGTCCTTGTCATACTAGTCGTTTTCTAGCACTCATTCTACCTCGTTACTCATTTTTCTGTAGCATGGTTTTTCACAAGTTATGCCATTTATATTACTCGTGTTCTCGGCTACGTCATAACCTGTTACTACACTGTTATCTCGCTTTCACTCTCGTTACCACTTGATCTCTATTCTGAACTTCCCTATAGGACCTTGTATGTCTTTCTTATTGGTTCTACCTTTGCTTTCTCCGTTTCACACTAATCACATCATATCCTTTAGTATTTCACAAGCTGTCTTATCAATACCTTCATAATTTGTCATAACTCTTCCTCCTCCATATTTTTATCCCAATCATACTACTACTCTTTTTAACTGTCAACTCGTCTTAATTTATCCCTACTTACCGGTTCACTTGATACCTCAATAAAATGTTTTGTTAAGAGTTGCCATTTTTTTTTCTATATCATCCCTCAGTATCACAAGTCCTCCCGAATCATCCTAGCATTTCATCCACAACATATGAAATACCTGATCCAAGACAGCCCACAAGTTTGAGTTTTCTTTCTGCAAATTCCATTTCCAATTAGTTGATTAAGAACTACTAAACTCAAGGACATAAAGATATAATGAAATGCTACCTCAAATGGTTCTATCAATTCAGGTTTTATCCCAATTCTACTAGCAACAAAAGGAGATATATACGGTAATGTGGAGCCTGGGTCTATCAATGTATATATGTCTCGAAAAAAAAAACCGATAGTATACCTGTAACCACATTTGGTGACGCCTCCTAATCCTGTCTACTAGCCAAGGCATATATGCGGTTCGAAGGACCGCTAGAACTGGAGGCTCCGCCACGACCTCTACCACGGCCTGCTGGTACCTGAACACCCTGCCCCATAGGGCGCATAGTTATAGAAGAAGCTGAACCAGCAACCGACCCAGTGGGTTGAACCACACCGCCCGAACCACCGCTATATGGACACGCTCTCATAATATGGCCTTGACAGCCACAAGAAAATCAAGCACCTGTAACGAGACGACATTCCCCAGGATGAAACCTACCACACCGAGAACACCGAGGCATAGATGGCCTCGACTGGCTCAAACCTTTGTTCGACTGCGAACCCGAAGCCTTGGAGCTCCGACCGGCTCCTGAATATCCTATGCTGTCAAACCTCCTACCGGTGAACTGTGGAGGTGCACTCTGTGCTGGCTGGGACGGATACCTGATATGCTGCTGAGGCTGCCCGCCTCGATACTCGCCAGGATAGCCAGCCGATCTTGCCCTTTTATGTTGGCCCCTATCATACTCTCTATCTGGGTGGCGTCCTCTGTGTCGATCCTCTACCCCCTGTGCATATGCCTGTATCCGAGCAATATCCATACCTTGTTGAAGACCCACTGCCGTACAACCATCAATCAAAGAACGATCTAACCCCATCACATAGCGATGCACTCTATCAGCCATATCAGCTACGATAGTAGGTGCATATCTAGCTAACGAGTCAAACTCAAGGCTATACTCTCGAACACTCCTGCCCCTCTGCCTCAACTGTAAGAATCTATCAACTCTATCTCGCTGCATCTCTGGAGGCAAAAGGTGGCCAAAGAAGGCCTCAACAAACTCATCCCATACTGCTGGATGAGCATCCTTGCCCCTCGACAATTCCCATGACTCATACCAATTAACAGCTACATCCCGCAATCGGTATGAAGCCAACTCGACAGACTCTGCTCAGAAGCCTTAATTATCCTTAACGTACGCTGCATCTGCCGAATGAACTCCTGCAGGTCATCCTCGGGCTTTGACCCGAAAAACTCTGGAGGATTACAACTTAAGAAGTCGCGGGCTCTCAAACTATCATGTCTATCCGCCTGGTCAACCCCTAGTCCATGCCTGCGAGCCTGTCCTGCCACTAATCTGGTGAGCAACTGAATGGCATCTCTCATGGCTCTATCTTCCGCCCCTGGCTGAGGAGCTCGAGGCTCAGGTGCTGGAACCTCGGGAACTGGCGGTGGAGCCGCCTCCTGACCCGGAGCTGTCGCTGCCCTAGGTTCCTCTGGAAGTGGAGGTGTAGCAGAACTCGCGGACTGGAACACAATCTCAGGCATAAACTAGGCACGAGCCCTAGTAACTCTCCGAGTCTGGTTAGTATCCCCTACTGCCGATTTGCCCTTCTAGGCAGCTGTTGCTTTTTTTGGAGGCATAACTGTAAACATAATAGTCTGTTAGGAATGGATTATCCTGATAATATAGCTCTATCGCACGATCTAGGATAAAAAGGGAAAGATGACATCCTAAATGTCCTGTAGCTTCCTGTTTATAGATGTGGTGCACAACACACCGATAAACAAGACTCTACTAGATACGGTCTGTAGACGCTCCGAGGATGAACTGCTCTGATACAACTTTTGTCACGACCTAACCCTGTAGGCCGCGACTAGTGCCCGAGTTGGACACTCATGTACACACCCGTTATCTATAATCAATCCGCAACGAAACACAATATGGAACTTATAAAAACGAAACGGTATCTCGGAACTGTCACATATATATATATCAAGGCAACCTGTCTCCTGAGGAGTCACAACCATCAAAAGATAACATAGTACACATGCCGACAAGGCTGTCATAACGTATGGGAACGTCCCAACTATAAGTCATGCTAACAAAACCGAACAACATCTATACACAACCCACACATACGTCTACAGACCTCTAAGAGTATAAACAGTGACATATGACGGGACAGGGCCCCGTCGTACCCCTGGACAAACATATATATACATCAAAAGGATCTGTACCAAAAGTCTAGGCTCCGGAACAATGGAGCACTCCAAGACAGCTAAGTAAGAGTCCTAAGCTGAAGGATCACCAAAGCGAGTCTCTGTACCTGCGGGCATAAAACGCAGCCCCCCGGAGAAAGGGGGTCAGTACGAGATATGTACTGAGTATGTAAAGCATGAAATATAGTAAAGAGGATCATCAATGAAATAGGGAGTACAGGAGACAAGGATAATATCCAGAATACCAAAACACTTGCCTTTTGAAACATAAATCATGCATGTCAATATCATATATCATACCCGGCCCATTATGGGACTCGGTGACATAATCACATCATCATCATCATCATCATATATATATATATAACATGTCCCGGCCCTCTAGTGAGGGACTCGGTGAATAAAGTCATCCTTGGCGCCATAATCACATTACCATATCATCATATCATCATATCATCACATCATCATATCATCATATATATATATATAACGTGTCCCGTCCCTCTAGTGAGGGACTCGGTGAACAATGCAGTGAAACTGTGCACGAAAACGTGTCCTGGCCCGGGACTCAGTGAAAGATATATTGAGGCATACACAAGCAGAGTAGTGAGAAACCATATGCAAGTTAAAACACATCTGAGACTCGATAGAATAATCAAAACGAGCTATCATTTGAAAATCAAGGCAATAGTCATATCAAGTACCTTTCGAATATCACTATGGATTATATCAAAATAGAACTTTTGGAATCATATACACGTATCAAGACATAATGAAATAGCTTCTGGGAGTCAAGAACATTAGCCATCCTAGTGGGTCGAAGAATAGGAGCTTCTTTGAAATCATACATATACGTCGTCTGTTTGTTTCATAAAGATCATGCCAAAAGAAAGAAGGATTAACTTTACATACCTGTTAACGATTAATCGCAAACCCGTTCGCTTCGTCGCCCCTTTAGCCTATTTAATATAAAAGTAACGCTATCGTTTGTAACTATATTTTCTAGTTCGTAAATCTGTAGCCCACCGCTTATAGAACTCATTTTTTAACTCATACTTTCTCGATTAGGGTTTTTCATTAGTTAAGGACTTAACGGAAATCGGGCAGCATTTCCCCTATATATTCGCCTAACCCGAATTTCCAATTATTCTCCTGTTATCACAGAAATACCAACAATAGCAGCAATAGAGATATACATACAAAATTCTTACAATACAGCCCATAACAATTCTAACAATCCAACAATCCTTCTGAATCCTTTTCAACCCACAATTTCATATAACAACGATCTCATGCATTTTCTTACTTCCAATTTCGTCCAACCCAATTTTAATAATTCCATTACAACACTATTAACACAATTACACCAAAAAATAAGAAAATCTTACCTAAATTTTCTCGGAGGAATTTCTACGCTCAATTGCTCCAATTTTACGATTCCTTCTTCCCCAACTCAATATCCAATGTTGCTATCACCTCCTTGAACTTGTAATGCACTTGAATCTTGATCAAAACATTCAAGAATAAAAAAAATTCTTCAACACCATGGCTGGCCGAGAGCAGCAATGGAGGATTTGTGATTTTCTTAAGCTTTGGCTTTTCTTGAAAATGAAATTAAAGTTGTAAATTTGTTCACTCTTATTCATATATATATGGTGGCTTATTGGAAGACATGTCCCCCCCCCCCCCCACTAAATGACTCACCAAAAATATTTCTTGAATGTCATTTTCTTTTTTTTATTATTTAATTTGGGTGGGGTCCACTATGGTAATTAGGCTAATTAATTTTTAATTAATAACTAATTCTTACTTAATAACCTAATCCAATTAATTAATCCCTAATCTCTAATAATATTCCTATTCTAAATAAAATTTATAAACAATTTGTGTAATAATTAAAATTGAAAATTAAAAGTTTCTATTTCATGTCCGAAAATAATCCCGTCTTTAAATTAAGTCGATTTGCTTGCGAATAATTCGACGTATAAAAATACGGGGCATAATAGCCACCAACTCTTCAATCGATTCCAGTAGTAAATGAATTTCCAGATGAGCTCCCAAGTCTTCCTCCAGAACGGGAGATTGATTTTGCTATTGATGTGTTGTTGGATACAAAGCCTATATCCATTCGTCCTTACAGAATGACTCCTGCAGAATTGAAAGAGCTGAAAGCACAATTGAAGTATTTTCTTGAGAAAGGATTTATTAGACCTAGTTCCTCGCCATGGGGAGCACCTGTATTGTTCATGAGAAAGAAAGACGGTTCCTTGCGAATGTGCATCGACTATAGGCAGTTGAACAAAGTGAAAATAAAGAATAAATATCCGCTTCCCAATATCGATGATTTGTTCGATTAGTTGCAGGGTGCCAAGTGGTTTTCAAAGATAGATTTGAGGTCAGGATACCATCAAGTGAGAGTCAAAGAAGAGGACATTCCGAAGACAGCTTTCTGAACTAGATATGGTCATTATGTGTTTCGGGTAATGTCGTTTGGATTGACTAACGCCCCAGCGGTATTCATGAACTTGATGAATAATATGTTCAGGACTTTCTTAGATCTATTCGTGATTGTGTTCATCGATGATATTCTGGTATATTCTCGATCAGAGGCAGAGCATGCAGATCATTTACGTACAGTCCTTGGAATTCTTCAAACTCGAGAACTATATGCTAAATTTTCAAAATGCGAGTTTTGGTTGAATTCTGTACTTTTCTAGGCCACATTATCTCAGTTGAGGGTATTCGAGTAGATACTCAGAAGATAGAGGCTGTGAAGACTTGGCCAAGGCCTACAACACCTACGGAAGTCCGTAGCTTTCTAAGGTTGGCAGGATATTACAAAAGATTTGTAGAAGGATTTTCCTCTATTTTTGCACCATTGATGAAGCTGACTCAGAAATCAGCAAAATTCCAATGGATCGATGCTTGTGAGCGCAATTTTCAGGAATTGAAGGATAGGTTGACTTCAGCCCCAATCCTAACACTTCCGGAAGGATCAGAAGGCTATGTTGTTTACTGTGATGCCTCCGATATTGGGTTGTGTATTGATGCAGTACGGTAAGGTCATTGCCTATGCCTCCAGGCAGTCGCGGAAACACGAGAAAAATTATCCGACCCATGATCTCGAACTAGCTGCGGTTATTCATGCACTAAAGATATGGAGACATTATTTGTATAGTGTTCATGTTGATATTTATACAGACCACAAGAGTCTCTAGTATATCTTCACACAGAAGGAGTTGAATCTACGCCAGAGGCGATGATTAGAGCGGTTGAAAGACTATGATGTGAGCATTCTATATTATCCTGGAAAAGTGAACGTGGTAGCGGATGCTCTTAGTCACAAATCAATGGGAAACCTATGTGATGTTCATCCCGAGAAGAGGGAGTTAGCCCATGAGCTTCAATAGTTAGTTAGCCTAGGAGTACACTTAATGGACTCGGGCAGTGCGGGAGATGCTGTCCATAACCCAGCTGTTTCATCTTTAGTGGTGGAAATGAAGAAGTGCCAATATGAAGACCCAAGTTGAATTATTATAAAGATACATTTCCTCAGAAAGAAAAATCACCATTTGGGATTTCTACAGATGGAGTTCTTAGATATCGAGGCAGACTATGTTTTCCTAATGTTGCAGGGTTACGTCAACAGATTTTTGAAGAAGCTCATTATTCTCGTTATTCTATTCATCCAGGAGCGACAAAGATGTACCATGATCTTAAGTCAATGTATTGGTGGGATGGACTGAAGAACGATATAGCAGAGTTTGTAGCTCAGTGTCCGAATTATCAACAAGTGAAGATTGAGCATCAAAAGCCAGGTGGATTGTTGCAAGCTATGGAGATTCCAGCTTGGAAATGGGAAGTGATTAACATGGCTTTTATTACAGGATTACCTCGTTCCCAGCGTAAGTATGATTCTGTACGGGTAAGTTTTGACAGAGTCACAAAGTCAGCTCATTTCCTACTAGTCACAACTACATACGCAGCAGACGATTATGCAAAGTTGTATCTCAGAGAGATAGTAAGGCGTCATGGATTTCCCATATCTATTATCACTGACAGGGGAGCACAATTTACAGCTAAATTTTAGGTATCCTTCCAAGAAGGGTTAGGAACGCAGGTGAAACTCAGCATAACATTTCAGCCACAGACTGATGGGCAGGCTGAGTGCACCATCCAAACCCTCGAAGATATGTTGCGGGCATGTTTTTTGAACTTCGGAGGTAACTGGGATGATCAGCCACTTATTGAATTTGCGTATGACAATAGTTATCACTCTAGCATTCAAAAGGCTCCATATGAGGCCCTATATGGAAGAAAGTGTAGGTCGCCAATCGGATGGTTTAAAGTAGGGGAGAAAATGCTAATGGGTCTGAATTTGATCTAGCAAGCAGTAGAAAAGATTAAGCTTATTCGAGATCAGTTGTTGACAGCTCAGAGTCGTCAGAAATCATATGCAGACAATCGTTGACGAAACTTGGAATTCCAAGTTAATGATTGGGTATTCTTAAAAGTGTCGCCAATGAAAGGTGTAATGAGATTCGACAAGAAGGGAAAGCTTAGTCCTCGGTATATTGGGCCTTACAAGATTGTGCGCAAGGTGGGCCAAGTAGCTTACGAACTAGAATTGCCTTCGGACATAGAGGTAGTTCACCAAGTTTTTCATGTGTCAATGCTTCATAAGTGCATTGGAGACCCTTCCAGAATTGTGCCTATAGATGATTTCCAAGTTATTGAGAAATTGTCTTATGAAGAAGTACCCATTGCCATTCTAGATAACCAAGTGCGGAGACTTAGAACCAAGGAGGTAGCTTCGGCAAAAGTTTTGTGGAGGAATAAAAACAGAAAGGAAATTACTTGGGAAGCAGAAGAAGATATGAAGTTCAGGTATCCGCATTAATTTCCACCCCCCGAAAAGGTTCAGACAGAAGCATCATGGTCCCCAAGTATGTAACGCTTCTTTTGATGATTTCTTGGTCGTGTGTGGCCAATATTGTTATTGTTTTGAAGCCATAGGAGCCATTGTATATTTTGGATTGTTGTGATAGGATGGTAGTGGTGTAGTTACATGGGAAACTCTGGCGAAATTCCTGCAGAACCCTTAAGAATTTAACATTCAGGGACGAATGTTCTTAAGGGAGGAGGAATGTTACACCTTGGGGGAGATTCATGTTATTCACATGATGAGTAAACTAACATGAGTCTAGAGTGTACACGAAGTCCCTAAAATTAAGGAAGGATACTTGATAATTCTAATTAAGATTCCAAAGACATTTGAGGCAAAAGAAGAAAGCTCATCGGAGAAAGTTAAGGTAGAATCTTATTTGGGAGAATTACACATCATTTGAGTTAAGCCTTTCTTAGCATAATTTTGAGGAAGAGATATAGTATAGAGCCCCTTAGATGGTTAATGAAGTGTTATATAAGTGCCAAGAAGGTTTCATAAGGATTGCAGGTCAAACAAATCAAAGAGAGAACGATTACACAAAATCGAGAAAATTAGGGCAGAGTGCTGAGTTGTACACTGTGCGTCAACTCCCCAATTAGGAGAGCTCACTACCCAGTAAATCCCCTAAGTGGTGGGAAGAGTGTGCGACCACACACTCAGTGTGCAAGGTCCCATACTCTCCGCCAACTTGGTCCAGGGGGGGGGGGTGTGGGGGCGAAAATGCTACTTTTTTAAATCGAACCGACCCTAAGTTCATTTATAACTTCTCCCACTTATTTCTCCACCTGTATAGACACTTCCAAGGAGTTCTTGATGGTTCAATGCCACTCCACACCCTTCCATAACCATCTAAAGGGAGAATCATCATTTACACCTCAAGTTAATCCAAGAAAAGTAATTGTTCTTGATTCCTTTCAAAGTTGGAATGAACTTGATCTTGAAAGGAGTTGAGCTAGGCGAGGTTCCTTGACCATAAGGTATGTTTTTCATATTATTTATATGGTTGGATGGATGAAAAGGTTTAGTGATCCCTTAGAAAGGAAACGAATTAAAGTGGATAAGCCATGAATGTTGTGGTGAGGAAGATGACTATGGTGCAAACTTGAAAAGGGGATTTTAGTTGGAATTGATGTTAAATTGAATACAATTACTTGAATATGATATTATGGATGTTGATAGTGTAATTTGGGAGTTGTTTTATGATATGGCGAAAGTTAGTGAAATAGGGGAAATGCTGCCCAAATTCCGTTAGCCCTTTAGTTGCTCTAAATTGAACTTAAGAATGTTTTCAATGACATAACCTTAGTACGAATTCTCTTGAATGTAGGTCACAAGCTTGAGAGGATAACGTTTTGTCGTTAAAGAGGCATAAAGGTATGTTAAGCCTAGTCCCTTTCTTTTAAAGGCATGTTTCCTATGTTATGATTCTATCCATACTTTCCATAACTTCCTTATGCCCAAAAGTTAGAAGCTCATGATTCTTAAAAGCTTCTTATGATACCAAATATGAGATGTTTTCTATGATGAACATGGTTATGACGATTTTAATGCTAGAAATTCCAAAGCTTATGATTGTGATGCCATTATGAGGCTATTGAGTTTTTTCATAAATTCCTTGATTTTGTTTATTATTGTTGATCTCACCTTATAAATTGTTCCTTCGGGGTGAGATGTAGCGATGATGATTATTTCATAACATAAATCGGAGGTCACCGACCTTATGTCACTCTGATAGAGTTGTAGCTTTGATTGGAATCTCATGCATGCTATATGTATATGTATGATTACACCGTGCCTAGTTGGCTGGGCATGATACCACTTCGGTGGGTGGCTTATGGATAATGATAACATCGTGCCTAGTTGCCCGAGCATGACACCACTAGTGGACGGCGTGTGATGATTACCCCGAATGCGGGCTAATGATGATTATGTGTATATGAATCTGATGTTTTCTGAGTAAATGCTAGCATGCATGGTTCTCGCCTTAAGAGGCAGTTTGATATACATGTTATCTTTTCATCTCATGTTTCCTTGTTCTTTATTATGTTATTATTCATGCTTTATATACTCAGTACATTGTTCGTACTGACGTCCTTTCTTTGATGGACGCTGCGTTCATGCCTGCAGGTAGACACGGAGATGGATCTGATCCCTAGGAGCCTTATCTGCAGAGACTCAGGAGCACTCCACTACTTCAGAGTTGAAGTCTATTGGTATATTCCTTTTGTTTAAATATTTGGGCATGACAGGGTCCTGTCCCGTCCCTATGCCTTCTAGTACTCCAGATAGAGGCTCGTAGACATAAGTGGATAGTTATAACTCATGATCTCCCTGATGCACTCTTGTATATCCTTTTGTGGCCTTAAGGGATTATATGTAAACGAGAAAATGAAATGAATTTAATGGTTATCGTTTAATGAGTTTCACTTGAGAATTTACCTTTATGCATGTGGTGTTAGTTGAGAGTTGGATGTATGGTCCGCCGAGATAAAAAAGTATGCTTAATGGTGCTCGGTAGGCTAGCTCCGGGTGCCCGTCATGGCCCTGTAGTTGGGTCGTGACAGTAATATCTTCCTGAGTGGGTCATGCCTTGAGCCATGACTGCTTGTATAGTGATTGGCTCTTTGGGTGTGAGTTTAATTTTCTGTGCTGTTATTGCTACCACGGGCACTGGGACCAAAGTCCTGAACCTCGATATAGCTTTTGTGGCACCCGGTGCTGGGTCAAAACCTTAAAATTAGGGCGCTCCTGGAGTTTGAAGGAGGCTACTGTTTGTTCCAAGGATCCGACTACTTTGGGGACCAATGCTCTGCAAGCTTCCCAGTCCTTGTTTCTCTCAATCATGTGGACTCCGTTGTTTCCATTATTGGATAACGGATTTGTGTTCGCATTGGGATTTGAAGGTTCCAAAGTGATTTCCCTTTTGTTAATCACATCCTGAATTTTATGCTTGAGATTTATGCAGTCTTCTGTGTTGTGCCCGTTTTCTCCTGAATGGTAAGAACAAGTCTAATCAGCCATGTAGAATTTGTTCCCCGGCTGTGCTGGTTTTGAGGGGACCTTCTGGATCAAGCCTGCGGCCAATAGCCTTTCGAAGAGTCGAGCCCTATGCTCGAGAAGTGTGGTGAATTCTCTTACTGGCTTCTTCTCGAAAGCAGGATGTGAAGCATTGTATGCTGGGGGTGGCGGTTGATTTTGGTAGTTCTGGGGTGGTTGATATGCTTGTGGTGGATTATTTGCCAGTGGACGGTAATTTTATTGAGGTGGTGGTTGATAGGTTTGTTGTGGCAGTGTCTGGCAAGTGGGAGTAGACACACGGACACTAGGTGGAGCTGTGTAGGTTGTTACAGTGGTGGTGAAGCTTGGTTGTACGTAATATACATGCGTTGGGTTATAGGCAGGTGTGGAGTAGTTTATGACGGGTGTAGTTATGTTGGAGGATTGCAGTTCTTTTGGGCTTGGGTTTGGAATGTGGGATATGCTTGCCATGTCCTCTTTCTTCCTGCGGAAGACTCCTGTACTAGCTTGTCCTGATTACTTATTGAAGACACTAACTATTTTCCCGGATTTGAGACCATCTTTTATGGCCTCTCCCACTTTGACCAACTCAGCAAATGGTCTCCTAGCTATGGACAACATTCTGTCGTAGAAATTGGACTCCTGGGACCTAATGAACACAGAGACTAGCTCTTTTCACTCATCGGTGGCTGCACACGGGCTCCCTCAGCCCTCCACCAGCTGGGAAACTCCCTATAATTTTCTGTTGACTTCTGTTTGACCTTTTCAAGGTAGTGCGGTCGGGTACCATTTAGACATTAAAGCGAAATCTCTCCATTAATATTTCGCCATGTCCTCCCATGTGAGCCATTGGCGCATATCTTGAGTTTCGAACCACTCAGTGGCTTCTTCGGTCAGACTACGACTGAATAATCGCATTATCAGAGGTTTGTTTTTCTTCACTCCGACCAATTGGTCATAGTAGGATCGGAGGTGTGCCTTGGGATTCCCTGTCCCGTTAAACATTTCGAATTTTGGGATTTTGAATCCTTCTGGTAAGTACAAATCCAGATGCATGCACAAGTCATCATATCTTAGACTTGTACCCTTCCTTGCGGACCTATTGAATTTCTCTAGTAACTCATCCATCTTCTTTTCTATATCAGTTTCACGTTTATCCGGTTTGGCCCTCCTGGCCTTCTCCATTTCTTCGTAATAATCCGGCTCTTTATGCCCCGGGGAGAAATCATTGGAAATATTGGGAGTGAAGAAGGATACTTGGTAGGTGGTATGGTTGAGCGGGGCAATGGTGGTTTTCCCAGGGGGTGGGGCTGGAGCATGTACTTTGCTTGCCGGATTAATGAAAATCGGCATAGGAACATGGTAAGAAGGGACAGAGTGAGTAGTCCCTGGGATTTGAGTGCATTTAGTTGGTGGTGGAGTGCGGTAGGAAGGACCAGCGTGGTTTGGCTTGGTGTAGCTTAATGGAGGTGGGATGGTTCCTGGTGGGTATATAGAAAGGTGATCGGGCATTGGGGAGCTTAACGAAGGGAAGGGAGGAGGAGGCCTCCTTTCCTCCATTGAGGCATCCTTGTCTGCATTGGTTGCCTCATTCCTATCCACCTTTTCTTGGAGGGCCGTGACGGCGGTCAGTAATATTGAGATCACCTTTTCTTGAGATGATAATTATTATGGGTCTTGGGCATCTTCGTCACGGAAAGCGAGCTCATTTCCATTATCGGGTGTACCGGTCATTTTTTATTTTCCTTTATCTGAGAGGGATGCTAATGCGGCTTTGGATCTCGTGAAGTATGCCAGCTTTTGGTACTATGCTAATCGGCCTCATTCTATAAGATAAGAATAACTCAACGGTAGACAAAGTTAGTTACTTAACACAAAATGTAAAGACAAATATCACATATTGATATTTAAAGCGCACATAGCACATAAAGTCATATATTGAAGGTTGAGTACTTTTGATCCTTTGTTCTAAAAGGTTCGGACGTTCATGTGCCTTTCTTGTTTGGGTGGATCTTGGTCCAATGGGCTTTATGGCTGACTTACTCTAGTAAAACCTTTCCTGTTACAAAATAAAATAAGGGGGAGGGGGGGTGAATAATTTATATTATGTAGGGGCCGAGTCTTACGTAGACTGCCTATGTATCCTACCAGGGGAAATTAGGCCCTATTGTAGTTCGTTTTACAAAAGAAGGATATACACTTTTCCTAAATATCCTTTAGGCCAAACCTAGCTAAAGACATCCCCATACCAGGCCCGGCTAGGGCTTCCCCCATATCCCTTCATAGGGACATCAGGTCGCGGTTCCTTACAATATTTATGGGGAGAGGGGTAACTTTTAATGTGCAAAAATGGGGATACCTAATACCTAGCAAAAATATAGCTCTGTGAGTTGTTGCCCTTACGACCTTGCTCTCTCATTTCCCATTCTTCTCAGTATTATGCGGGAGGATGACCAAGATCTCTCCTATACTGATCTTGTGCTCGAGCTCGAGCTTGAATGCCTAGACCTCTTTTATGTCATGCCCCATAGCTCCAGTATGATATAGGCAAAACTTGTTCCTATTAGGCCCTAATGGCTCGTGGGTAGGTTCCACAGGTCTGATCTTTCTTAAAGTAGCCAGAGTTGAGAAGATGCGGGCGTACGATTCTTCGAAGATTGTGAAATTATATCGCCAGATCTGAGTACTAGCAGTGACCCCTTCTCTAGGGATAATAGGGTCATAGACTAGCAGGGTGTGTGATCCCCACAAAGTCCCATTGATCCTATTATCGATCAAGCTATAAATTCTCCTCCTTAATCCCATACACTCATTCAGGGTATGACCCGCCTAGTTGCGATGAAACAGCACCTTTTGTATGCGTATACCAACTCGAGCGGCGGCAACCTAGCCCTAGTAGCGCAAGACACTTCTGTGGCAACCATCATTTTGTATACCTCCTTACAGGTGACGGGCCATGGAGCTACTCTGAATAGGGAGGAATGGGCTTTGAAAGCTATGCCCCACTAGGCGGGTTCAGAAGGGCCTGCCCTCCCAAAATTCTCTAACGCCATAGTGGAAATCGCAGGTACCAGCATGGGTGAGGGTGCATAGAAGTCAGATCCCTCATTGGTTGGGGCATAGTAGTTGGATTCATCGTTCACATCATTCTCTTCTTCTGCAAACTCGGGCAACATCTCAAATGGTTCCTCTTCTCCCTCAACCTCTATGTCGACAGGCTCTAATTCTTCCTCCTCCATATCCTAGGGCTCTTCTCCTCCCTCTTATGGTTTTTCTGCCTCGATGGGTTCGGAGGCTTCCGGTTGAGGCTCCGACTATTTTTCAGGTCTGATTCTGTCACCCATGGGTCTGACCTAGCTTCTTGGTTTTCATTTGCTCCTTCTAGAGTTCCCTCTCTAGGCGTCGCAGGTCTCCTCTCTAAGGGTATATAGTTCAAAACTAATTCCCTTACTTCTTCCAGGACATTCCTATAATATTACTCCTAGGGTATGCCTTCTGGTGGGTTCCCAACCATTTCCAGCAATCTGTCTACTTCCTCAATTTTCTTCCCTATTTTTTGGAGGTGCCTTTAAAACCATAGCACCTTATCTCTCAGCATCATAGTTGTCTCTCCCAAAGTCCGCATTTCTTGTTCTCCTTGGTTTGCCATTGCAAGTCAGTCTTTAGTGGAGATAGATCGGGTAAGTTTTAAGCATCATGGTTTTTCTTTTGGGTACGTAGTTTAGATCATCGGATCAAATATACTCAAGCTTTAATATATGATAACACACACAGCAAATAGACATGTGAAGTACGTAGCAAGCATTCATGTAATGTCACGACCCGACTAGGGCCGCGACGAGCACCCGACGCTACCCCACCCGGGCACCCCTGTAACATACTTTCACATAACGTCTAGGTGAGCCATAAATCAAATCACGCATTCTAGCCATCAATCATACTAGTCCCAATTGGACGACAACATTTCTTATATCATCATAGGCATCTAGGCCACATCAATGTACATGGCCGACAAGGCCAACAAAAGGACAAACAAAAATATAGGCTGACAAGGCCAAACACAACTAACCACATACACATGTCTACGAGCCTCTAAGAAGGTTATAACATATCACATGAGCAGGACAGGACCCCGCTATGCCCATTATTATGTACACAAAAGAATAAGTACCCAAAAGCTATAGCTCCAAATGAAATGGAGCTCCGCTATGTAGTCCCTGAAAATATAGCTATGGATCAAGCCTGTCTCCCTGTGCACCTGCGGGCATGACGCAGCGTCCACAAACAAAAGGACGTCAGTACGAAGAATGTACTGAGTATGTAAAGCATGATCAATATCAATATGAAATCTTAAGAGTCAACATATGAAATAGCATAACATGGGAGATAATAATATCGTCGTCATAGCACTTACTTTCTTTCCACAAGGACATTCCATTTCTATTGCGTATCCGTGTACATACATCCATATCTGTATTTATTTACCTTCACATTCATTTTTATAACATATTCGTACTCATATTGATGTCATACACACACACACACACACACACACACACACACACAGATATATATATATATATATATATATATATATAGCTATAGCGTGCCCGGCCATAAAAGTTTGGTGTTTCATACATACTTGGCCAACCAAGGCTCAAGGTCATACATACCTGGCCCTACCAAGGCATCAGGGTTATCCGTACCTTCTGCAGAAGTGCACGCGCGTTTCATAATCATATACATACTCTATACATATTCATATACATATATTCTTACCCGGCGTCATAAGCTCGGGGTCTTATTATAGCCCTTCATAGGCATACATACATATAATAGCTCATAAGCATCTTTTAGCATCATTTTATTCTCATCATCATTAATATCATTGTCATTATCGTTAGATCTACCCTATAGGCTTACTCGTCATACGAGGAACTTAGTACAATCGTAGCACATCGAGCATCGGGAGCATACTAGCTCGGAGAATCAAATAGTTTGAAGGGAATCAGAGTCTTATAGGAGATTTACACGTTTGGCCAAAGAACCATGCCTTATGAAATAAGGGTTAGCCTTACATACCTTTTCGTTCGACTATATAACACTTGCACGTTCCCTTCCACGCTTGCGTTTATACCTTCATCAAGGTCATACTATCGTTAGAATTGACAACTAGCATAAATGGCTAAAGCTAGGGAAAATCGGACAGCATCTCCTTTATTTATACAACATTCCTCTATATCGTAATTCAATTCCCAAACGTCAACAATACATTTACAATATCATAACAATAGCCTTTAGTCATCTACATTATCCATATTCTCAATTCACTTCCAATTTTCCATATTCAAGAACATAACACACGATTTCGCCCATTCACATACAATGCCTATTTCATGATCTTAACGTCATTTATAACCCATTCATGTCACAGCACAACAACAATCATGATTCAATTCTAACTATTTCTCAAAACGTCATTATTCATCTTTCATGACCCATTTTGCTATACTCTTCAAAAATCCAAGCATTTCAACTTCCAAATACCTTAAACAACATATAAATACCATAAATCTTACCTTAGATGTTGTAGGAACAAGCCTTAGTCGAAATACTCCACTTGAGCAAAAACCCTAGTTTTTCTCCATTTGGATTTCTTGACTTGAATGATCTTTAATGGGTTTGCTTACACTTGATTCACTTATTTTGTGTTGTTGATCACTAAAAACCCTTGAAAACTTATGGAATATATGTAGAGAGATGTTTTAGAGAGAAGGGGTGTGATGTAGAAGTGAAATGAAATAAGCCTTGGTCCCCTTATTTAATGACTTAAAAATCTGATTTGAAGTGAACAGTGGTCGTAAACTTGGTTTACGGTCCGTATTCCAGTTTACGGACCGTCCTTCGTGGTCGTATTTAATCATAACAGAACCAGAAACTCGGGCTGGGACATGGTGATTTACGATCATGGTTTACGGGCCGTAAACCACTTTACGGTCCGTATTCCAGGTCGTATTTAACCATTGATCATTTGGCAGAAAGTTTGAAGTTTTGGAAGCCACAATACGACATGGCAGTTTACGGACCGTATACCACTTTACGATCCGTATTTCATTTTACGACCACTGGCCAGAATGCAAACTTGCAACTTTTCACATTTCCAAAACCTATAGTTATTCATTATGGAGCATAGCATCTCTCTTATTGCGATTGCCTTTGGAATCTTATTTAAGGTCATCAAATGTCGTTTCTTACTCATGGAAACATCATACACTCGTGCTCATCACTAGGTCATTCACCCGCGTACCAACGGAAGATTTTTCCGAGGTGTAACATTCTTCCCCCTTAAGAACATTCGTCCTCGAATGTTAAAGCCTTCGGGAATTCTATAAAAATTTCGCCAAAGTTTCCCCTATAATATAGCACTACCATCCTGCCACAACAACCCATAATATCGATGCCTCACAGGGCCATAACACAATAGCATAAAAAATTAGCCAAACACGACCCAAAAAGCATAAAAGGAAAACATGCATACCTTATGATCTCGACGTCTCATCTTGGACTTCTTCCAAGGGCTGAAATAAATGTGGGTATCTAGATCGCATACTCTCTTCTACTTCCCATGTCATCTCTTCTCGTTTACTGCTTCTCTATAGAACCTTAACCGAGGCCACTTCTTTGTTTCTAATCCTCCGTACTTGCCTATCTAATATGGCAATGGGTACCTCTTCGTAAGATAGCTTTTCTGTCACTTGAACATCATTTACTGGGACGATCCTAGTGGGATCTCCAACACATTTTTGAAGCATCGAGACATGAAATACTGGATGGACTGACTCCAATTCTGGAGGTAGGTCTAACTCATAGGCCACTTTGCCTATCTTTCGTACAATTTCATATGGCCCAATTTACCGGGGACTAAGCTTCCCCTTTTTGCCAAATCTCATTACACCCTTCATAGGAGACACTTTCAAGAATACCCAATCTTTCACTTTGAACTCCAAGCCTCTTCGACGATTATCCGCATAGGACTTTTGACGACTTTGGGCTGCTAACAACCGATCTTGTATGAGCTTGACTTTCTCTATAGCTTGCTGGACCAGGTCCGGCCCTATCAATTTAGTCTCCCCTGTTTCAAACCACCCAATTGGGGATCTACACTTTTGCCCATATAAAGCTTCGTATGGTGCCATTTGAATACTAGAATGATAATTGCTATTGTAAGCAAAGTCAATGAGTGGCAAATGGTCATCCCAGTTTCCTCCAAAATCTATCATGCATGCCCGTAACATATCCTCAAGAGTCTGAATGGTGCGTTCAGCTTGCCCATCGGTCTGCGGATGAAAGGCCGTGCTACGGCGCACCTGGGTCCCTAGACCCTCTTGGAAAGACTTCCAAAAGTTAGCCATAAACTGAGTCCCTCTATCGGAGATAATAGATGCCGGAACGCCATGGAGTCTCACTATCTCTTTAAGGTAAAGCCTTGCATAATCTTCTGCCACATAGGTCGTTCTGACCGGTAAGAAATGAGCTGACTTTGTGAGTCTATCCACAATCACCCATATGGAATCATACTTCCATCCAGAACGGGGTAAGCCTGAAATGAAGTCCATGTTAATCACTTCCCACTTTCAAGTCGGGATTTCTATAGCTTGCAACAATCCACCCGGCTTTTGGTGCTCGATTTTCACTTGTTGACAATTTGGACATTGAGGTACGAATTCCGCTACATCTTTCTTCATTCCATTCCACCAGTATATGGACTTAAGATCATGATACATCTTCGTCGCTCTGGGGTGAATAGAATAACGAGAACAATGAGCTTCTCTCAAAATCTGGTGGCGTAATCTTGCCACATCAGGGACACATAATCTGCCTCGGCATCGGAGAACTCCGTCTCCTGAAATATCAAATGATGACTCCTCTTTCTGTGGGAGTGTATCTCTGTACTGCATTAGCATTGGATCCTCATATTGTCGCTCCTTCACCTCTGCTACTAGCGACGAGATTGCAGAATTCTGAATAGTAGCTCCGCTGCTACCTGAGTCCACTACTCGGACTCCTAGGCTAGTAACTGTTGGAGATCACGGGCCATTTCTCTCTTCTCTGGTCGTACATCACATAGACTTCCCATCGATCTATGGCTAAGAGCATCAGCCACAACATTTGCCTTTCCGGGGTGATACAAAATATCAACATCATAGTCTTTTAGCAATTCTAACCATCGTCGTTGCCGCAGATTTAACTCTTTCTGCTTGAAGATTTACTGAAGGCTCTTATGCTCTGTGTAAATATCCACGTGAACACCATATAAATAATGTCTCCATAACTTTAATGCATGAACCACCGCGGCCAATTCTAGATCATGGGTAGGGTAATTCTGCTCATGTTTCTGCAATTGCCTTGAAGCATATGCAATCACCTTGCCATGTTGCATTAATACACAGCCTAGCCCAAACCTGAAGTATCGCAATAAACGACATATCCTTCCAATCCCTCTGGAAGTGTCAAGACTGGGGCGGTAGTCAATCTACCCTTTAACTCTTGGAAACTACGTTCGCAAGCATCTGTCCATTGAAACTTTGCCGATTTCTGGGTCAACTTTCTGAGCGGTGCCGAAATAGAAGAAAAACCTTCAACGAACCTCCTGTAATAACCTGCTAAGCCCAGAAAAGTACGAACCTCCGTAGGAGTTGTGGGCCTTGGCCAAGTCTTCACGACCTCAATCTTTTGACTATCCACTCGAATACCGTCGGCTGCAACAATATGCCCTAAAAATGCCACCGAATTCAACCAAAACTAACATTTGGAAAACTTTGCAAACAACTCTCGAGTTCGAAGGACTCCAAGGACAGTACGCAAATGATATGCATGTTCTGCCTCGGATCTAGAATACACCAAGATGTCGTCGATAAACACGATCAAAAATAAATCTAGGAAGGGCCTGAACACATTATTCATCAAATCCATAAATACTGCCGGCGCGTTCGTTAGCCCAAATGACATTACCCGGAATTCAAAATGACCATATCTTGTTCTGAAGGCTGTCTTAGCGATATCTTTCTCCCTAACTCTCACTTGATGATACCCGGACCTCAAATCGATTTTTTAAAATCATTTGGCACTTTGCAATTGATCAAATAAATCATCAATCTTTGGGAGAGGATATTTATTCTTAATCGTCACCTTATTTAATTGCCTATAATTAATGCACATTCTCAAGGAGCCATCTTTATTTCGGACAAATAATACGGGTGCTCCCCACGGGGATGAACTAGGCCTAATAAAGCCTTTCTCAAGCAAGTCTTTTAATGGCTCTTTCAATTCTTTCAGTTCTGCGGGTGCCGTTCTATATGGGGGAATAGATATAGGCTTAGTGCCTGGCAACACATAAATAGAAAAGTCAATCTCCCGCTCGGGAGGAAGGCCTGGAAGCTCTTCCGGGAACACATCCGGAAAATCATTTACTACGGGAACTGACTGAAGAGTTGGCGATTCAGCTTCTATATCTTGAACTCACACTAGATGATAAATACAACCTTTTGTGATCATTTTCCTTGCCTTTAGGTAGGAAATGAACCTACCTTTTGGTGACGCTGTATTCCCTTTCCATTCTAAGACTGGTTCTGCCGGAAATTGGAAACGAACCATTTTCATTGTACAATCAACATTGGCATAGTAAGAAGTCAATCAATCCATGCCCATAATGACATCACAATCTACCATTTCTAGCTCATGCAATTCAATCATGGTACGACGATCACAAATCACAATCACACAATTTCTATATACTCGGCTAGCTATTACCGATTCACCCACGGGTGTAGACACCTCAAAAGGTTTGATCGACTCCGGCTCGACTCTAAATCGACCACCAATATATGGAGTAACATATGACAATGTGGAGCCCGGATCAATCAAAGCATATACATCATGAGAGAATACCGATAATATACCTATGACCACGTCAAGGGAAGACTCAAGATCTTGGCGTCCAGCCAAAGCATAAATAGGGTGCTGAGGACCGCTAGAACTGGGAGCTCTGCCTCTGACTCTGCCTCTACCATGGCCGACTGGCGCATGTGAACCTGGCCCCGTAGGGCATACAGATACTGAAGATCCGGCTACCGACACTGATGGTTGGGTCCTACCTCTAACATGTACTAAGTGGCAATCACGCATGATATGGCCTGGTCGGCCACATGAATAGCAAACATCTGAACCTGATCGGCATTGACCCCAATGCGACTTCCCACACTGGGAACATCGTGGCACGGGTGGCCTCGCCTGACCCGAATCACCCCTAAACTGGGACCCTGAAAAACTCGGACTCGGCTCTGAACGGGCAGATCTATCAAATATCTAGCCTGAAAACCGTGGAGGTGCACTGGTCATAGAATAGCCTGAATGCCTAGGAAACTGCTGTCGGTGCCCACCTCTAAACTCGCTCATCGGACCCGAAGATCTAGCCCACTTGTTATGTCCCCGGTCTTGCTCAGGTTCACCCCTCTGCTGTTGTAAACTTTCTTCTAAGTTCTGAGCGTGGGCCTGAATGCGTGCAATATCCATACCGTCCTGAAGGGACGCAGTCAAACACCTATCCATCAAATGTTGCCCTAGGCCTTTAACAAATCGGTGTACCCGGTCACCCATATCCGCTACCATGGCTGAAGTGTACCTAGCCAAGGAGTTGAAGCGGAGACTGTACTCTAGAGCACTTGTTGACACCTAATTTTGGCTCGACGTGCTTAAAATTAACGTTTTGGGGGGGCCCTGATTCGTTAAAGAGCACGAAATACATTTTTTTACACATTTTTACATTTTTTCAACAATTTATTGTTGATTATCCTTTTTTAGGAATTTTCTTAATTTATTGTCATTTGTTTTTCAAGAATCATTATTTTGCACATGTATAGCACAATACTATCATTTTCGTGCAATTAATAATTGTTTCTTAATTTTATAGCAATACATTTTCATATCTTTCACATTAATATTTATATTTTATACTTACATTATTATTTACACATGTATTAATTAGTTATTATTTTAGTGCAGTCCGACAGTGTAGAGAAAATTGGAGCAATTAATTTTTAAAAGCGGAGCAAGAATTCGATCAAGTAAAGGTCTTATCACTTTTTTAAAAAAAAGTTGATTGAGGTGATGTGTTGGGGACAAAGGGATATGGCTAAATTATTTTTTGGACAAAAAAAAGAAGTGTTTGTTTATATTATAAGAAAAGGGTGGGGTTAATTTAATTATTGGAGACACACACACCACACTTGAACACTCAGATTTTTTCCTCTCTCTCTCCTCACTCCTCTCACTTCACGCCGCCACCACCCAAAACCTCCATCTCTATCATTGTCACTTTCATTTATTTTTTTAAAAACCAGATCTCCCTCACAGCCGACCACCACCGTCTCCACCACCAGCCACGCTCCACCAGCCCACTACGCCCTCCGTTCTCCAACGCCCCGCTGCCCCACTTCATCTCTTTCTCTCTCTCTTCTCGTCGCCGTCGACAGCCGCCGCCCCTCCACACTGGATCTTTGAGCTCCGGTGAACTCCGACACACCCAAAAATAGGTTCGAATCTTCCTCTTTCGGCTTAGTTCTTGACGCTCGTTTTGCTCCTTCAGCTCTTGTTCGCCAAAATATAGCAAGTCCTCCATGGAATTTGTTCCTTACCTCGGGCAGATTCGAAATTAAAATGGGGAGTTCAGATCCCAAACTTGTTGACTTGCTACCTTGCCTGCAATGCTTGATGAGCCTACTGTCTCGTTTGTGGATTGTTGCTGAATTAAAATGAACAAATACTACTAATTGAGTTATTGTCTTAAAATAGTTGCTGCATTTGAGACATATTTGGTGAGTTTGGCTATCATTTTTAAGGCAAAAGAGTGACTGCCCATGATGGTAATTAAATATACTTTGAGTATTTTACTATGAACAAAACTTTTTAGCTGAGGCTTGAGGCTTTGCCAATTCTTTATTTATTTTGCATTCCTTTTTTGTAGCTTTGAGCTTTAAATCATGAAATAATCGTATGGATTAATGGATCCTAAGTTAATTAATCAACGTGTCTGGTGTACTTTTGTCAAAGGAAGAATCTTTCTAGTTAGATATCTTGGAATGCTGGATTTTGTATTGATTATATAATGATTACTCCTTTTGTTGTTCATCCTTGGAACATATATCCAAATGAACCTCCATCGTGTAGACAGTACATTTGCCTGAGTCATCGAATTTTGTCCACGCGATGGCGGTTTCTTTGGATTTCTCTCAGCATTCGTCTGTCTCAATCTTTATTATGTCTTTGCATTCCTCGGTGTTTGCCAAGATTTTAATGTTGTAAATAGTTGTGCTGACTGTATCTAATTTCCATATGCAATGTTGAATAACAGTAATGCTGCATTCTTGGTTGATTGGGGTTGTTTTAAATGTATGTTGCATAGCTCAAAATATTTGATCTTAGGCATGCACTTGTTTCTCTTAAGTATTAACTCTTGTAGAGAATAATTTTAAGTTTCTTCCTGTGTTTTGTTTAAAGTTTTATTTCATTTGGTCCTTGCAATGATGATAGAACAGACAGGGACATCAGCATCTTCTGGGGATGATGAATGGCCGATGAAGAAATTTTCGTCGATTTCCAAGGCCTTCCATGTACAAAGACGGGTTTTTATTTTAAGTTTATTCATTATTTCTTTAATTCATCCGATAGTTATTTATTTTCTTACTAACATTTTTATTAAGTCTCACGCAGGTATCCGGAGTTACTTTTTGAAGATGGCACTCAAAAGAAGTTCAAATAGCTTCTTAAATTATTTGTTTATATTTTCTTTTACATTCTTAAATTATGCAAGCATAAAATATAGTGAAACTTTACTTTTTAAGGTGTAGGTTGGTTGTATTTATTTATGATCTGCTTAGGTGATTTAAATTTTATGTGTTTTAGACAAATTAATTTTAGGCAGTTATTATTTTTGTAGCTAATATTCTTATAGTTATCATGTTTCGCTAGAGTTTTAATTCAATAGCTTAGCACACTTAAGTGAATAAATAGGGTGATTTGCCTCAATATTTAGGCTTTAGAATGTACTCTCATAATTAATTGATTAGGCGTACATACTTAACTAGTTAAATTAGTTAACTCACTTCGAGTGCAAAAAAATTTCATGTCCATTTTCTTTTTATACCTTTGTCACATACCTAAGTTTCTAAGTTGCACATAACCTTTTTTAAAAAAAGTAATTATTATATCACATATGTAAAAAATACATATTGCACGATTATTTATGTGAATAGTCATATTAGTTATTCTTTAGTCTAAATTCTACTAATTGTTTTAAGTAATAATCAAGCCTTTTTACACATCCCTCGAATAGTTAAATTGGTCCAGCCGGGAACCACATTTGTGGATTCTGAAGGATGCCTAACACCTTCCCTTCGGAATAATTTGAACCCTTACCTAGAATCTCACTTATTTTCGTAGACCATGTTAAGCTGCATATATTAATAATTTATAGGTACCCTAGTATACCTTAAATGCTAGGTGGCGACTCTGTACATAATTAATTATTTTCAGAGCTCCATAAGTTGTGCTTTGTTTAGCCTCTGGTAAAAATGAGGTGCAACAGCACTCATGCTACCTTGCCTCAAATTTAAGAATTTATCGGCTCTAGCTCGCCGGACTTCTGGAGGCATATAATGACGGAGAAAAGCATCAACAAACTCTTGCCATACCGGGGGAGGTGCATTGGCTCCCCGTGAAGCCATCCAGACTGTATACCACTGGATCGAGACATCTCTCAATCTATATGACGCTAACTCCACCAACTCGGTGTCTGAAGCATGTATCAATCGAATCGTCCTCAACATACCATCAATAAAGTCCTGGGGGTCCTCCTCCGGCTTTGACCCAAGAATTCTGGAGGGTTTAAAGTAATTAAGTCACGGGTCCTTGCACTAACAGCCCTGTCACCCTGCCCTGTACTTTGTCGCTGAGTCTGAGCAGCAACCAACTGTGTAAGCAAATGTATGGCCTCTTTTACATCTTGGCCCGAAGCATCTGGTGGAGGAGCTGGAGGTGCTGGAGCTGGGGTTGAAGCTCCCTCACGCTCCTCAGTAATAGGCACTGTCTGGGAGGACTGAGATTGAGCCACACTCTGGGACTCACTTTCCTCTACTACTGGTGGCGGTGCTCTTTCAGCCCGCTTTTCTGCTACCGTCTTGCCCTTTTGGGCTGCTGTAGTCTTTCTCTTTACAGGCATTCTCTGAAATACACAACACACGATTAAGGAACAAGAATTTCTTACATCATAGCTCTATCGCACGATTCTTATGAAGAAAGAAGGTCATTTATTCCTAAAATGTCCGCAGCTTCCTGTTTATAAGTGTGGCGCGCAACACACCCATAACTAAGACTCTACTAGACACGGCTCGTAGACACACCCTAGGACTGAACTGCTCTGATACCACTTTTGTCACGAACCGACTAGGGCCGCGACGAGCACCCGGCGCTAACCAACCCGGGCACCCCTTTAACATACTTTCACATAACGTCTAGGTGAGCCATAAATCAAATCACGCATTCTAGCCATCAATCATACTAGTCCCAATTGGACGATAACATTTCTTATATCATCATAGGCATCTAGGCCACATCAATGTACATGGGCCGACAAGGCCAACAAAATGAGATATAAAAATATAGGCCGACAAGGCCAAACACATCTAACCACATACACATGTCTACGAACCTCTAAGAACGTTATAACATATCACATGAGCGGGACAGGACCCCTCTATGCCTATAATTATGTACACAAAAGAATAAGTACCCAAAAGCTATAGCTCCGAATGAAATGGAGCTCCGCTATGTAGTCCCTGAAAATATAGCTATGGATCAAGCTTGTCTCCCTGTGCACCTGCAGGCATGACGCAGCGTCCACAAACAAAAGGACGTCAGTACGAAGAATATACTGAGTATGTAAAGCATGATCAATATCAATATGAAAGCTTAAGAGTCAACATATGAAATAGCATAACATGGGAGATAATAATATCGTCGTCATAGCACTTACTTGCTTTCCACAAGGACATTCCATTTCTATTGCGTATCCGTGTACATACATCAATATCCGTATTTATTTACCTTCACATTCATTTTTATAACATATTCGTACTCATATTGATGTCATATACACATACATACATACATATATATATATATATATATATATATATATAGCTATAGCGTGCCTGACCATAAAGGTTCGGTGTTTCATACATACTTGGCCAACCAAGGCTCAAGATCATACATACCTGGCCCTACAAAGGCATCAGGGTTATCCGTACCTTCTGCAGAAGTGCGCGCGCATTTCATAATCATATACATACTCTATACATATTCATATACATATATTCTTACCCAGCGTGATAAGCTCGGGGTCTTATTATAGCCCTTCATAGGCACACATACATATAATAGCTCATAAGCATCTTTTAGCATCATTTTATTCTCATCATCATTAATATCATTGCCATTATCGTTAGATCTACCCTATAGGCTTACTCGTCATACGAGGAACTTAGTACAATCGTAGCACATCGAGCATCGGGAGTTTACTAGCTCGGAGAATCAAATCGTTCGAAGGGAATCATAGTCTTATAGGAGATTTACACGTTTGGCCAAAGAACCATGCCTTATGAAATAAGGGTTAGCCTTACATACCTTTTCGTTCGACTATATAATACTTGCACGTTCCCTTCCACGCTTGCGATTATACCTTCATCAAGATCATACTATCGTTAGAATTGACAACTAGCATAAATGGCTAAAGCTAGGGAAAATCGGACAGCATCTCCTTTATTTATACAACATTCCTCCATATCGTAATTCAATTCCCAAACTTCAACAATACATTTACTATATCATAACAATATCCTTTAGTCATCTACATTATCCATATTCTCAATTCACTTCCAATTTTCCATATTCAAGACCATAACACACGATTTCGTCCATTCACATACAATGACTATTTCATGATCTTAACGTCATTTATAACCCATTCATGTCACAACACAACAACAATCATGATTCAATTCAAACTATTTCTCAAAACGTCACTATTCATCTTTCATGACCCATTTTGCTATACTCTTCAAAAATCCAAGCATTTCAACTTCCAAATACCTTAAACAACATATAAATACCATAAATCTTACCTTAGATGTTGTAGGAACAAGCCTTAGTCGAAATACTCCACTTGAGCAAAAACCCTAGTTTTTCTCCATTTGGATTTCTTGACTTGAATGATCTTTAATGGGTTTGCTTACACTTGATTCACTTATTTTGTGTTGTTGATCACTAAAAACCCTTGAAAACTTGTGGAATATATGTAGAGAGATGTTTTAGAGAGAAGGGTGTGATGTAGAAGTGAAATGAAATAAGCCTTGGTCCCCTTATTTAATGACTTAAAAATCTGATTTGAAGTGCACAGTGGTCGTAAACTTGGTTTACGGTCCGTATTCCAGTTTACGGACCGTCCTTCGTGGTTGTATTTAATCATAACAGAACCAGAAACTCGGGCTGGGACATGGTGATTTACGATCATGGTTTTCGGACCGTAAACCACTTTACGGTCCGTATTCTAGGTCGTATTTAACCATTGATCATTTGGCAGAAAGTTTGAAGTTTTGGAAGCCACAATACGACATGGCAGTTTACGGACCGTATACCACTTTACGGTCCATATTTCATTTTACGACCACTGGCCAGAATGCAAACTTGCAACTTTTCACAATTCCAAAACCTATAATTATTCATTATGGAGCATAACCTCTCTCTTATTGCGATTGCCTTTGGAATCTTATTTAGGGTCATCAAACGTCGTTTCTTACTCATGAAAACATCATACACTCGTGCTCATCACTAGGTCATTCACCCGCATACCAACGGAAGATTTTTCCGAGGTGTAACATGTAATTTGTAGATATTTATACTACTCGCGTTCCTAAGGCCTTTTTGAGTTAAGGCTCTCTTAATCGCTTGAAACATGCAAGTGCCATTTGTGAAGATGAAACATTGCCCCGGAAAATCATCATTAGTTAATAAGTAATAATAAAATATCTTGCCTGAAGGGATTACAAACATGATGAAGCTGACATGCGGCTTGATATAAAGCAATAAATCAGCAGGGTTCTCCTCCAGCGGCAGATGTCGAGGCCTGGCTTGTCTTGGCCTTCTTGACCCTCCGAAGTGTGGTCTGAATCCGAAGTCGTGCTTAGTGCATCTCCATCCTAATTATCACCGGATCTGTTTCTTCCCAAATGCTCATCCGTGATTTCCAAACACTCCTTCAAACGCTCTTCTTCTCGGGCATCGTGCAGAAGTGTGGGCCCTGGGATAGATGCATGGGCTAAGTGTCCCTGGAGCCACTCATGATACCCTGGGTCATACCCTACCTCGAATCTGTTTGGAGATAAAGTAGCTGGACCCCAACTCACACAACCATTCCATTCCCAGAGGATTGCACTAGCGTTTTTGATTTTCTACTCTGTGTGCTCAAGGATGAATTGCTCAGGGTTCCCTACCTGAGGTATCACTTGTCCTCTACAAAATTGCCTTAAGACCCGAGATGGATAACAAGGACGGATTTCTCGAACCCCTGCTAATGGCACAAAGGGACAATTCTTGCCTCGAACCACCACGATTTCGAATATGAAGTCAGGAAACATCCACTGGATCCTATCTTCAGTCAACTCTGCAAAAAAGCGGGCCCACACTCCTTTGGACATGTAACTGAGTTTCGAACAATTATTTGTAAGGCGGTCTATCCTGTTGTTGTTGCTTAGATACTGGACTTCTTTAGCCTTGTTGATGTGGTTGATAATCCACCACTGTAACAGCATGTTACATCCTTGGAAGTATCGAAAATGGTTCCGACACTTGTCTAAAGCCCGAAAAATATTCGCCAGGATGATGGGTGCCAAGTCAAAATACCTTGTTTCTTGATCTTTGGTTATACCATAGAAGATAGCGTGGGCCAAGTAGATCACTCAGGAGTCTACGACCAATGATTCATCCCGTGAAAACACCATAGTGCCTGGCAAGGCTATGGCGAACGCCAAAGGTCAAACTGCTTCCTATTCTTCTCTACTTCTTAACTCCCTCTGATACAGCGTGTACCCGGTGACATCCTCGAACCTCTGGTATAGATCCCTAAAGGCTACGGTGGGTCCTCGTGCCCAGGGCGCCTTAGTCAATGCAAGAAACTTCATGATTTGGCCGACTGTGGGCCTTTATGGGAGCAACAGGCTGTGATCTGGCTTGTTTCGTCTCCTTAGAAATGTTCCATAGCTGTCTATGGCATCCCTAATCTCTTTTAGGGTTGGAGTCATTTCGATATCACCGAAGTGGAACAACATTTCCTTATCATCCCAATGTCCAGCTAATATCTCTATTAGCTCCGGACGACCCTTCGATGAGTATCACCCAACCATTCCCACCAAACTCTCAACAGATCCGGAGCTTCGATAACTATGTCAAAACGGATTCAGCCTTCCATCTACAAAACAGAACACATTTAAGATTCCTCCATCCCCACAGGGTCAATGGTTCATCACATAGGCACAAACAATGTTTCCATATAGCACATAAATGAAATGCGGTGCTCTTCAGGTCATAGACCGTCCAAACACAGGGTGGTCTCTCTTAATGAGCTTTAGGTAGGTCTGAGATACCCAAAGCTCGTCTAGGTATGAATGCTCTAGTTCGGTAGGGATTTGTCTTAGTTCTATCCTAGTTTTTACTAGAGTGGGCTTTTCACAAAAGACCGGGGACCCGAGCGGACAACTATGGCTGAACTGTTAGGGATGTTGGATGACTATGAACCAACCCTGGCTCATAACGGTTCCAAAAGAAATATTTTGATTTTATACTGAACATATGACCGCGAGCTCCGCAAAGTCACCTTTGGAACAAAAAGTAAAATAAGTGCCAGGAGTGGCGGAGTTATGATATGCATACAAATGACAGTTGATAATTTGCGGGAAAGTAAACACATAAACAGTTAAAGCAAATATACCCACATTATATTGGAATCCTTATGGTTAGAACCTTTAAGTCCCCAGTGGAGTCACTATCTGTGACGGTTCACATTTTCGCGGGCGGGGTTAGAGCTCGAAAAAGCCACTTCGAAATCGTTGGTGCTCTTTCGGACTTTGTTTTAAAAGAGTCGCCACCTAATTTTTAGGAAATTAGGAAAACCAGTGTCGAAGTATTTATTTATATACAGTGAAAAAGCCTCCGTAATCCAAAGTTCTAGGTAAGGATTCTGGTGATCCCCTAGGGAAGGTGTTAGGCACCCTAGTATTAAGGAGTCGCACTATACAGTTGACCTTCGAATTCCAATGTATGAATATTTGCATGAACTGCTTATTTAGTGTTTATTCTCGCATTTACAATATCTGTCATTTGCATATCATTTTGGAAAAGAATTGAATATATCCCCTTTACATATAGGGTATTTAGGTTTGGACTTGTAATGTCCGGATAAATAATTTCCTTTTAATATAAGGAGAGTATATGTTTTATAAAGAGTGTAAAAATTGTTATGTTTTTAATAACAAGTGAATATAACTCCATTGATGCTTAACTCATACTTGGCTCGGGTCAACTTATAATACTTTTCGACCATCTACCTTGAAACTTTTATAATTACAGATATGTTTTGGCCATTTTAGTTCAAAAAAGGGTTTTTCCATAATTTAGAAATATTGAATACGTTTCTTTAAAAATGAATTTGGGCTTTTAGGACATGGTGATTTTTGTAAAAAAGAAATTTGTAGTTTTTCTGGGTAAGGCCCCAGATCCATGTTCTTTGTTTTAAGAGAATCTCGTTTTGAGATTTACCTATTTTATTAACCAAAAGTCGTGTGGGCTCTGGCCCGAATACCTTAACCGTTTATTTCTAAAAAAAGTCAAGTGGGCTCTGTCCAAAAAATACTTTATCCGCTTGATTTCTAAAAGAAAAAGCTGAGTGGGCTCTGGCCCAAAATAGTTTAGTCATTTGTTTTTCTAAAGAAAAAATCGAGTGGATTTTGGCCCAAAATAATTTAACCCTCTACTTCTAAACACAGCTATGTGGATTCTAGCCCCAAAATAATTTAACCATCTATTTTTCTAAAAGAGACAAAACAAGCCATGTGGGCTTTGGCCCAAAAATGATTTAACTGCCTGTCTCCCAAATGAACAATCATATGGGCTCTGGCTTAGAATATATTAGTTTTGGCTAATTCAAACCCAGAAAATGTATCTACTTTGAAAAATAGTTCAATTTGCTTCCCCCCATTAGTTTTGGGTAAAATACCATGCCATTTTGATCTAAAAAAATCTCTTAGTCCTCTTTTTTTTTTTTTTTTAACATAAAAAAGATTGTGGTTAATCCCCATTTAAGTTAAAAGATTACTACGCATAATCCAGATTTTGATTTTTTTTTTAAAGGATCTAGAGTCAGCTAAACGACATATGCACCGTTTGCCTAAGATGCCTAGTTCGAACCATAACCGATTCCAATAATACTGTGGTTTTTAAGTGTATGAATACAATACAACATTTTAAGAAAATTGGAATAGCATAAATACGTAGGAAGGATAGACTAGGGGTGTACCAAACCCCTAGTTAACTATTTTTACCCATGGTTGGGCCTTCGTGTCATTTTCACCCACAACTGGGCCTTCAAATATATACTAGCTTCCCTTTCTTTTTCTTGGACTCAGTAATTTCGAAAGAATTTCCTTATTGGGCCTTTGGCCTAAAAGGGTGACTGGACGTCGACCCAAATGGCCATACAGTGATGAAGGAAAAAAACAAAGACCATGGTTAGTCTAATATTTTATTGATCTTATCATATGTATAGCTATACACACATACATACACAGTATCCTATTTACTCACAAGTCCTATCATATGCATAACTGCACACACATACAAACATAGTATCCTATTTATTCACAAGTCCTATCATATGCCTAATTGTAGACACATACAAACATAGTATCCTATTTATTCACAAGTCCATGTAGTATGCATATGCACTTCCATGCCCTTAAACTCATCTGAAAAGACTTGGGTGGTGGGGAGGAAAAGTCATCATCATCCTTATTCCTGATGCCGCACAAGTTCCAAGAGGTTTCAGGAACCTCCGACATGGCTGGTCACCAGGGGAAAGTTCAGACCAAGCGCCCCCCCCCCCCCCTAAACTACCTCTCCCAACCAACACAGCCATAGAGGACACAAACTTACATATCCACATACAGGCTTGGAATAAATAGGACAAGTCTAATGCACATAGTATAGGACACCCATAAACTAATAGGAACAGGTGAAGAGTATGGAGAGAAGAAATTGAGGATCCAAGCAGATGTAATACTTTAATAAGCCATAGGATGAACCAAACAATCACAACATAAACAGTTATATGGAGGTGGCATTGCTCAAAACAGTTCTGAATTAAGTAAACATGGTGCAGATGGAAGCTAGCTGCATGCCTCTAAATTAATGGGAGAGCCCAGGGCAATTCACATAAATGGAAACCCACAAAAATGCATATGAAGTACTCATACACAACTGAGCAAGTTTATTTACATATTTTGAACTAAGGTATTCATTTTATTTGCAAAAGACATGGTGCAAGATCACATTATAATGTAATAAAACTAATTATGAATCTGGACAAGCATGGCAGAACTGAACTGAACCAAACCTCTTTGAATCTAACTAACTAATTCAGGGTATAGTGGTATTCAAGAAAAGGAAAACAAACAACTAACGATGGTAGTAAAATAAGAGTATGTCAACCTAAGTATATCCAAGAATAGTTCCCACATTCTTTTGGATTGAGTTTTAACTTGAGTCAACTTATTGCTAGAGGGTTCATTAAGTCATTTTGATCTTCACAAAATCATCATATACTAGCCTGAATACCCAGCAGGTCATGCCATTATGTAGGCTTTATCTATCCCAGTCACATAAATTCCCATGAGGCAAAACAGTCAAGTAGTGGCCCTTAAGCGCATAGACCAAATATTAAGGCCTAGAACAGGACTCAAGGATTTCAAAAAAAAAAAAAAAAAAAAGACAGCCAGGTTTTCCTCCTGAGACTTGAACCAACTTGCTTTAAATAAGATCATACAGGAATTTAATGACTTGGGCATGAATCCATATTAGTGAATTTAACTCACACTTTCTCTTTTTATTTATTTCATACTCTGGACATGAGACAATCACACATATTGACTAGGACTAATGTCAGCTTCATTTAAATGCACTCGGGACCTTTAGACAGGATTCAAAGACAACTCATGTGGACAGGTGATCAAACAAACTTAGGTTGATGGTAATCTTCTAAATACTTGGTCTGATCTCCCTTTAAGACGTTTGGCATAACTGGTCTCTATGACAGGATTGTATAGTCAAATGTATTCATATGGCAAACACACCTCCATAGACCTACATATCTGCACATCTCACTTTAAGCTTGATTTAACACAATAGTACAAGATAAGGCCAGACTCTACATATTTCAACCTCAGAGAGAGAGAGCCAAACACCACCCTCAATATTATTCTTAATCATGATCACCACAAAACTTATCATTTGAACCCTAACACTTAAAATGATGCAAATAGCTTAGCAAAGAAAGATCTAGACATATTTTGATATCAACCTCCCTTTTTTGCACTTCTTGATCTTTTAAGACTAAGTGATTGGTTTTAGTGAGACACCATTAGCACAAATGTCATATCAATGCCTTATGTTAGCCTACGTTAGACCTTAATCACATATTTAAAACCCTTTAAGAAACTCTTACATCATAGAATTATAGTTTAGACCAAATAAAGTGTCAAAAGACTTCTCTAAGTCATTTTACTGATTAAATAAAATCATGTGAAACTATTTTAGCAATCAGAAATCACATTTATCAGAAGGGACATTGTCATGGATTAACCACACCACGCTTATTTTTACCTTAATTGATTTCACTTAACATCCTCTCTTTCCATCACGTCTATTACTAGAACCAGGAACCATTACATATCATGATTTACCATATCATTCAGTGTATCAACATTCTACAAGAGAAAGGATCAAAACCTTCATTTAGACACCAATTAGTGCCATCACACATCAGGAAACAGATACACATCTCATGAGTAAGTTGTCATACATAGACTTCATTTATTTTAAGTAAAAGATACCTAATATATCACAGCACAGTAATTCAAAAGAGAGAAAAAAACACAAACCAAATAGATAGATCTGCAAAGCATCCCCAGAATCTTAAAACAAAGTCATGGCACTTAACACCTACGAATCTATATGAGTTTTCAAACATATTCAAACATGTCAAGAAGACAGTTAATTAAGCAGTGCTATCATAATATACCATACTAGTACTTGGGACTTAGTGACCTCATTAATAATTTTATTATTCAAAATTAGTGTTTGGGCAATCATACAAGAACCTCTGGTAAATCCCATGGTTATAGGAAATGATTTAGAAAGAAAAGAGAGTCCCTAGGTCCTGAAGAAAAGATAAGTGCAAGGTGAGGTCACCACCTCCCACCCTTTCCTGGTCTTTTCTTTCAGTAAAAGGGGAACAAAGGCTCCACTGGTCATCACTTCTAGTTCATACCTAAGCTCACCCTTCACTCCCCAGGAACAAACTCTCCTTCTCCATCCCCTATCCTAAACCAAGTGACACCACTAGGGTCTTCCTAAAGGTTAGGTAATTAATCTTCTATTTTTAATGCAACGCCTCAAACATGTGGCTCTTTATTTTATGGACTAAGTGATATACAAACAAACCAAGATAGAAGCAAACAGACATATGTGTTAAAATTTCCAAGGGTCAAGACTACTCTCCTCTTATGTCTAATTCCAGTTATGACCATGACACTACACAGATAAGCTCATTTACAAAGGACTTTGACAAACTAGAAAACAGATTTTCCATTTTTATTCTTTCTCACTTTGCCCTTTTATCTCTCAGGATTAAATCAAGAAAAGGCTGGGGTTCCTAATTGTACATCAAAGGAATGACAGATTAGTTAACACTTCTCCTTTGTGACAATGACACATAATCATTCAAAGTTAGAAAAACTTCACAAACAACACTTAATGCCATCAGTTCAGGAGACCACATAGAGAGATCATTCATGATTAGGTGTATTAACACTTAGTGTTGGATCAATTACTGTATCTCAAATAGGTTTATCCTATTTCTGATTAATGACTAATAAATAATTTAGTTCAAGTATCTAATGACCAAGTAAGATATTCATACTTGGAATTGACAAACAACATATGCCTTTTATACATCCACTATCATTATTTTCTCAAATGACAAATGACTCAAAATCTATCTTCAATATCACAACCAATTCTAAACCTTGACTATAAGCAGTGTTTCTCTAAACATAAGCTTACTTCAGCATTCTTTCTCCCATTTTTACTCTTAGTTTAGTCTTATTTAAGTAAGTGATCCAAATAAAGAATGAATTATTATACTAGTGGTTCTAAGTAAAACTCCATTTAGACTTGGTTTATAAAGTACTACTTAGTAATCATGATCACATATCCACTACGCACAACCACAGATCAATATAATTCATCAAGGGACCAACTTAAGCTAAACCTGTTCACTCTTATAACTTTAACAAACCAACACTCAAGGAGGATAACAGGAAAGTGATCACAAAAACTTGAGAACTAGCATAGCTCAAATCAGCAATGCTCAACAGTCCAGACAAGCAATTTAAAAAAATAATGTAAAGGCAAGCTAACTAAACACAAAAATATTCCTAAATTAACCATATTCCTAAATTAGACATATCATCATGCACACTTAAAGGTAAATACAAAGAGGAAATTATAAGATAAAATGTTACCTTTTTTATTGCGCAGCCTTGTCAAGAGTTGAACTTGGAGCCTTTATGCTTCTAAACCCCGACTCAAATCACACAGAAAATGAAAGAAAAATACGAATATTTTATAACTAAAGAAAGACTTAAACCCTAGAACAAAGGCCAAACCTTTTAAAATTTTATTGTGAGCCTAGGCTTTGAGTTTTAATGCTCAAATCAAGGCTCTGAGATTTCAAGAATTTCTTCAAACTCTAAAAAACTCTTCTTTTCCTCCTTTTTTTCACAGTGTTAGGGTTCTATTTATAGAACATAGAACCCCAAGATTCATTCAAGGAATTAAACACACGATGTGGGACAACCCAATTTTCTCTAAAATTAACCTTCGCAAGCCTTCACATAGCTCAGATTAACTAGAATCAACAACGAATGGTCAGATCTGAGTCTTGCTCGACTCGATCTGATCCATTCTTGTTCAACCAATGAGGCTCAAGGAAGGTACAACAATAAAGCACATAAATCACAGGTTTCTTGGATAATAAAATAAAATAAAGCAAAGAGGCGATTTATTACCGTGTTTGGATTTTGTTTTCGCGAATCAAGTGAAACATTAATTGCTTAACCATAATAGCCATGAAAAAGCTGCGATCTCACTGCTAAACTCTGCATTTTTACCATTTTTGGCAAAGAGAGGAGAGAATAACGAGGTAGCGTCTAGGGTTTTCACGGAAAAGGATAGAGAGAGAAAGGGTAAGGGGGAAGGGGTCGTTTGGTTCCTAATAAATGAAAGGGGGATATACCCCTTTAATTAGACACGGAATTGGGTCGGGTCTTGGCCTGTTTTGGGCTGGACTAGGTACAAGTCTTAAAATAAGACTGACCCCTTTTTTTTGTAGTGTATACATATATATGTATACCTAGTGTATACATGTGTATATATAGAGTGAAAATAGGTAATTTAATAATAAGATAAAAATTAAAATTGATTATTCGTAATAATATTTTAATTATAGACAAATTAGGACATAATTAACCTATTAAAATAATTTTAAAATGGCCAACTGTGTTAATGGGCTTAATATTGCGAATGTGGCCCTAATTGATTTTAATCTAACTGATTATTTCAATTATGGCCATATTTGGCCTAATGAGCAAATTTTAAAATTAAATTGCATTAATGACCTTATTAATTTGAGCCAGTGAATTTAGTTATTTCAATTAAGGCCATTAAGAGGATAATTTTACAAAAATGACCCCATTTCCTTAAACCATGAATTGATTAAATTTGTTGTGGCCATAACAAAAATAATTAAATAATTTAAAAATCAATTTTCAATAATGACCACCTAATTTATTAATTAAAACATTTATAGACAATTGTAAATAGTTTTGACAAATTACACAATTATGCAAAATTAATGATTAAGGGGTGAAATGGTAAATTATTTAAATTATTCAAACTTCTTGAATTGAAGGGAAATAAGTATTTGCTAATTTTGATTTTTTTTTGAAAATTTAAAAAATTAAATAAATGATTATTATTTTCTTAAACCAAATGCCTTTTTTTTTCTTTGATTAAATCTAATAAGTATCTCATAAATATCATAAAAGTAACAATTAATTTCTAAATAATTTGTGATGTCATGAAAAACCTTTTTCACCAATTAAAAGGGACTGAAATATTGATCTGAACAATTTATAAAAGTTATTTAAACCTTTTAAGGTGCATAGCTCATTTTATTTATTATTCAAGGACTCTAAGTGATTAAAATAAATTATAGGAGGTCAAAAATTAGGTGTCAACAGGCGGTAAGGGTGCCGCTATAGCTGGCACCAGCACCAGATGTTTTGCAAAATAATCACAATCTCAATCTGAAATCCCAACTAATACCCGAGGCCATCTGCTCACAAACCATACACACACACACACACATAAAAAACAGGCTTCGAACGCATTCGTGGCCTCAGAATTTCCAACGGAGGTCTCGTTGACCGAGTTAACCCCTGATACCTCAATTCCAACTTCCCAACCCAAGTCCTAAAATGCACCCACGTGTATTGGAAATTGAACCAGATATGTACACAAGTTCTAAAAGACCATCTGGACCTCTCGGAATCGACAAATTTTCGAAAAAGGTCCGTTTACCCAAAAGTCAACTTTGAGTCAACTTTTTTTCGCTTAAAGCCAATTTTTCCCAAAAAGTCCCTCAAATCAAATCTAAACACCTCGGGAAGCGCGTCAATGGTCCCCTCGGGTCAAAAGTGAGCTAACAAGCTTGGGAAAAAGTCAAAAGTGCTGAAAAGACTATAATGACCAAACTGGTTGTTACAAGAATACTACAAGCATTGATAGGGGTTATCAAATAGAGATCAGTGTTGCAACTCAGGGTGAATCTGGATTATCTCAGGTCAAGGTGAATAATAGTAAATAGTTACATAAAGTTGATGGGGATCAGGCTCATCAAGAGATTGTGTTGCACAAGCCAGTTGAAGAATTCACAAAGGAAGAGGCTGAAAATTTTCTTTCAACATAGAGTTCAAATGATCCTGATTTGGGAAAAAGAGATAAAGATGGATCAGCCAAATGGTTCTTGGGGTGATATGATAGATGATATGATTGATGATGAAGGGGTTTCTAGAAGAGTGGATGTGGATAGTCCAGACACTGCAAATGAAGGGGAGGTATTTAAAGAAGGTGATCATGTAGTAGGTTGTTTAGATGGGGTTCTGGAGCAAGGCACTCAAGTTGATAAGATGTTGATGCTATCTCCAAGAAACAACACATCAGCTGAGAGAGGTATAAGGAATGAGAGGGAAGTGGTTGTTAGTGAAAACATTTTCCCTTTAGATGTGTCAAATCCAAGGAAAATTTCTCCTAATAAGATGTTGCATGATTTAGTGTCTCATAATATTGAGATGGTGGATGGGAAAAAAGTCCAAGTTATCAGAAAGTGGTTGGTGATAATGCAGAGAAATCAGATTATATTTTGAAGAACATGGAGAATGTTTATAATCATAGTGGGACTTCTTCAAAATCTACTGCATAGGGTCAAAAAAAGGATAGCAAACATGATATTGTGGAAAAACAACAACCAACAAGGGTTTTACCAAAGAGGGTTGTAGCTAAAACTAGTTTTAAATGATGATTAAATCTCTGATCTGGAATATTAGGTGTGTGAGGACTCAGAAAGCCTTTCATAGGTTACAAATGCTTAATAGACATCCTAAATTCTTTTTAGTTGCTCTGATGGAACCTTTCCAACAGTCTAGACATATTCAAAAGTACAAAAGGAAACTGAGTAGGCATACTGCTAATTTTAAACTATAATGGAAAAATATGGTATTTTGTTGCTGATAATATAGAGGTTGAAGTGTTGTTGGATACAAGTCAACATATAACATTGAAACTCTTTTTCCAGGAGTATAGTCAAGCTATTGTCACAACTCTTGTATATGCTAAATGTGATGCTACAGATAGATTGGAGCTGTGGGACAATATTTATCATCTTGCTACATCAATTACACTACCATGGATGGTTGGAGGGGACTTCAATGTTGTATTGAATGAGCAAGAAAAGATATTGGGCTTACCTATTGATCTGAATGATGCTGAAGATTTTGCATTTTGTGTTATTTCGTATGAATTAGAGGAGGTGAATATCAAGGGGAGCCCTTTCACAGGTGGAATGGAAGATCAGCTAATGACTACATTTTTGAAAGGCTTGATAGAACGCTGGTGAATTCTCAATTTCAGGAATTGTTAATCCATATTGAGGTTGAGCATTTGGCAAGGATGGGATATGACCATGCTCATTTACTTTGTACATATGGTGAAGTTTCATCAAGCATTGTCAGACCTTTTCAGTTCCTTAATTTTTGGTCTGATCATGAATCTTTTCATGATACTGTTAAGTAGAACTGGATATCATATGAGCATTTTGAACCTTTTATTAGCCTTAAATACAATCTGAAAAACTGAAGGGTGTGTTGTCTAGTTAGAGTAGGGAAGTATATGGTGACATCTTTAAGCAGTTGAGTATTAAAGAGGAGACTGTCAGGATTAAAGCAGAATTGTTTAAAGAAGACTCCAGTGCTTCTAACAGATGCGTGTTACAATGTGCTCAAGTTGAGCATAAGAGGTGTTTACATTATGAAGAGGAATATTGGAGACAGAAAGCTGGCCTGGACTGGTTTCTGAAGGGGATAGAAATACTAGATTTTTTCACAATCTGGTCAAGGGTAGAAGGAAAAAGTTGATGATCAAAAGAATCCAAGGAGCTCACCTGCAGTAGTGTACTTGATCATATCCCACATTTGGTTGATCAAGAGACAAATGATCTGTTGTGCAGTATGCCATGTATGGAGGAGGTAAAACAAGCAGTTTTTACTCTAAATGGTACAAGTGCAAATGGACCTGATGGTTTATTTGGGAAGTTGTAACAACCCGATTAGTCGTTATAGTACTATTGACTCTTTTACCTCTGTTGACTCTTTCCAGAGGTCATCAGGTGAGTATTAGTGTGAGTTTTGGAAGTTTGAGCCTTAAAGTGCGATTCATTTGACTCAAAGTTGACTTTTTGGTAAACGGAACTTTTTTGGAATTATATTGATTTTGAGAGATTCAGATGACCGTTTATGACTTGGTGAGGTGTTCGGTTCGGATCCCAAGGCACTTGGGAGCGTTTTAGGACCTGGGTTGGAAACTTAGCTTTAGGCCATTGGGGGTTGACTTCGCAAAATAGACCTCCGTTGAAAATTCAGAGGCCACAGATGTGTTCGTAACAGATTTTTATGTATGTTTGCATGGTTGTTTTGTATCTGTGGGGCCTCGAGTGATAGTTGAATTTAAGGTGGAACTTTGTCAAAAGCAGGATTTTTGGTGTCTGTTGTCCGCTGTAGCGGCACCAAGCTCGTGGTAGCAGTCCCACTATAGCGAGGAACCGATCGCCATAGCGTGTGGGATAGTACTATAGCGAGTCGTCCTAGCGGACAGGTATCCGTTGTGGCGTACTCACTATAGCGGAAGGGAAGCTGCCATAGCCGCCTTATGAGTTGTATTCTTGGCCGTTGTAGAAGGATAAGTGGCATCGTAGCGAGCTCGCTACAACGAAGTAATTCGACCGGTATAACGAATGACGACCATATTATTTCCTTCCTTTTTAAGTTAAAACCCTTGAACCCTATCATTTCCCATCATCACACTCTAAGCACATTATGGGCGAATTGAATAGCTTTTGGACTGAATCTTCTTGGAGGTAAGATCTTTGACCCTAGACGTCATCATTTTCGATCCTAAATCCTTAATCCATCCTTAGAATCACTAGAATCAAAGTGGGGAAGACGAGTCTTATGATAAATTTCTTGAAATGGGTTTTAAACTTCCTAAATGGAAATTCATGGTGAAATTGACTAGTATGACCATAGAATTTGATGAATTTATTGTTGCTAAGCTTATTTCATTCATTATTAGTGAATAATTTGAGGATTGAAAAGTTAGGTTTCTTACCTAAAATTGGGGGTTTCACTTTAAATCCAAATTAGGCTTAATATTGAGTTGTGTTAGCAATTGAATAGTGGGTTTGATCATCTGGAACATGAATTGCATATTTCACCTTCCAATTTGCCATTTTACCACTGTGGGTCCGTTTCCCCAATTGTATGAGTTAGAATTTGACCTAACTAGAAGTATAGCAATATGGTATCATCCTTCTTGATTACAAATATAAAACTAGAATATGATTAGACTTTGAGCATTTAGAGGCGCAAAGAAAGGGAAAGGCAAAGGTTTGACGGTTCGTGGCTCAGGTTCGGCTTTCCAGGTAGGTTAAGACTTGCCTTTTTGGTTAGACTTTGCTTAGCGAATCATATGTAGAGTTAGTGATTGTTGGAGAAAGCATGTAAACCTTTGGGTATGAAGTTTGGGATGGAATACTTAGGTTGGTATTGATGTTGACTATGTCAAGTCGCCTTATTTTGTTCTATTAAGTTGTTGCCTTATTCTGATTTGTTTGCTTGTCTCCACGTGTTTGATTCTAGAATTGATGCTTAGTGATTGCCTTATGATTTGGAGAGCACATTTATCAATGTTGAGGTTGTTGGAAAGGAAAGTAAGTTTATGATATTCATATTGTGATTGAGATAGGTGTCCATGTGTGGCACGATTCTGTTTTTATATTCATGTTGGCATTATTATCATGCATACACTTATTTAAACATATATTGGGATCAGGTTGAGCGCCGCAACACTTTCTTGGATCGGGTTGTACGTGCCGCGGCACTTAGTCGGATCGGGTTGCACGTTCAGCAACATTGATTATAGAATCGGGGTGTGTGCCACAGCAGGTACATGGACTTAGCGGTCCCCCATGGGTCATGACTGTCGAGGCGATGAGATATTTCCGCCCAAAGCATGTGTGTATCATTGCATTTGCATTGCATTCATCTCATTCTTACTTATGACGTTGTGTTTAGACGTGATGGTTGACCTTATGGTGACACTTGGACTTGATAGTGATTATTGAGGTAGTATTTTGGACTTATAGTTGATCTTGAGGAGATAGGCTAGACTTGGTAAATTTGGTACTGAATTTGATACTTTGGACTGTGTTGAGTTGTATCTGATTGTGCGCATGTCTACTTTTTAAGACTCTTTCTTATGCATATGTTATCTAACTGTTGCCGGCCTATGATACCTACTCAGTACGTGTTGTCGTACTGATTCTACCTCGCTGCATTCTTTTCTCAGTGCAGAGTTCGTGACTGGATCGACTTCTGCTCTTCGTGACTGAGTCTCGAGGCTGTTTGGCTAGTATTTTAGGGTGAGCACTCGGACGGATCCGCAACCTTGATGCCTCCTCCTATTTTACTAGTCTTATTCGCTACTTCTGAGACAGTAGTTCATTTTGAGACTATGTATTCAGACTTTTAGTTATTTAGTGGCTCTTGTACGGCCTAGACCAGATTTTGGATTGATGTAATATTTTCGCACTTACTTTATTTGTCTATTTATGTTAGACTTATTATATATTCTGGTGATTTGGTTTACTTTACTATTTATTGGGTGGTGAATAAGGGACAGATTCACCTACCAAGGTGGGATATGGTAGGTTCCCGCACGTTTTCCCGAGTTGGGACATGACAAGTTGGTATCAGAAACTTAGGTTACCCGGTAAGTACAAGAGCATGTCTAGTAAAGTCTTGCATATCGGTACGATGAAATCCGTACGTATCTGCGAGAGGCTATGGGACATTTGGGAAACTTCACATTCTTTTATTCCTTTGTGCTACTTTATTCAAATTTGTATCTGGAATTTATAAATTGGTATGTGATTCAGTTCTATTCTCTCACAGATGGTGAGGACATGAGCTACCACCATGAGAGATGAGGTGCCCGAGCCCGCTGCTGGGGCAGGCACCAGAGGATGAGGACGGGTGAGAGGTTGTGGCTGAGTTAGAGGCCGTGGAGCTGCACCGGCCAGGGGTGAGGCCCCTGTGGCTGGATAGCGGCGAGCACGATCAGCTTCTCCAGAGTGCCAGCTCGAGCAAGGACAGGCAACCAGGGGAGGTATGGGACCAGCCCATACTTACCCCGATGCCATGTCTGATTAGGCATTCCAGGATATTGTGGCCTGTGTACTTCTTCATCTTAACGGCTAGCATACCGTAGGTGGTTCCATTACTCCAAGTACTTCCCAGACTCGAGTGGGGGAACGGACTCCCGAGCAGGGCTGGACTTTGGGGATGCATCTTGCTGCTGCTATGGCCTTGCGTTTAGACGGTATTCCGGTCCCTGAGGGTGTTTCCAGACCCATGGCAGTTCAGACTTTGAACGTTGATGATCAGGATGCCTATGAATTTATAGTGAAGATGCATAAGAAGCTCTATAAGATGGGTATTGTAGAATCTCATGGTGTGGATTATGTGTCTTTCTGATTTCGCAGGGACACGAAGACTTGGTGGAGGACTTTTATTTAGGGCAGACCAGTTGGTACGCCTCCACTTACTTGGACCCAGTTTCATCAGGCTTTATTGGAGAAGTACATGTTGCGTACTTTGAGGGATGAGCGTAGAGATGAGTTCCTTAACTTGGGACAATGAGGTATGCCGGTGTCAGAGTATGAGGCCAGATTTCTATTTTTGGATAGGTATGTTGCTCAGTTAGTTCCTGCGGAGGAGGAAAGGGTTCGTAGATTTGTTAGTTGGCTTGTATATTCGCTTCACGTTGCTTGTGTGTAGTTGGTGACTTTAGGATCTTCCTTTCAGGCAGTTGTTGATCATACTGTGGGTGTTGAGTCTTCCAAGGATCGATCTCTGGGAGAGTCTAGTGAGAAGAGGCCACGTCATCATGGTGGGTATAGCGGTTCTAGCTATAAAGGTTGGGGACAGCCATCCAGGCCTTATCAGTTAGGCCCCAACCACCTTATTTAGTCCATGTTGCAAGCTTCTTCAGGTGTTCCTTCTAGACCCAAGTGGCTATGGAGCTGGACAGTCCTATGGTGGTTCTTACTCCGTCTAACTGACTGTGGTGGTCACTCTAGTTCATCGGCTTTCGTGTATCGGCCTCCAGCCCCAAGATCTTGCTATGTTTGTGGTGACTCTTGTCACCTGATGAGAGATTGTCCCAGCTCTAGAAAGAGTGGTTTCCAGCAGGGTTCCCGATTCCATACTCTGAGGGCTCCAACGGCATCTAGTGGCCGAGGTGGTTCTTCAGCCAGAGGCAGTGCTCAGTCAGGCCGCAGAGGATATCATCAATCCAAGGGTAGACACCAGTCTGGTAGAGGCGGTTCTCAGGTCTCCAGAGAAGGGGCGCAGTCAGGCCAGAGTAGCCGCGATAGTGGTTTTTGCCACTCTTTCCTGGGTAAGCCCAAGGCTGAGGCCTCTAATACTGTGATCTCAGGTTACATTTTTGTTCGTTATCGACCTGCTTCAGTCTTGTTTGATCCGGGGTTTACTCTCTCATATGTATCTGCCTATCATTCTGTTGGTTGGGATTTGACTAGTGATCGTCTTGATGTGTCTGTCCATGTGTCTACTCCGATTGGAGATTCAATTGTTGTTGGTTGATTCTTTCGTTCTTACTTAGTTACTTTTATGTGATATGATACTTGAGTAGATTTGATGATATTAGACATGGTTGATTTTGATATTATCTTAAGTATGACTTGGTTGTCACCGTATCACGCGATCTTGAACTGTCACTCCAAGATAGTCACATTAGCTACGCCTGGGATTCCTAGATTAAAGTGGAAGGGTACTCCGAGCCTCGCTTCGAAGAAGATCATTTCTTATATCAGCGTGAAGAAGTTAGTTAGCAAGGGGTGTTTGGCTTATTTGTCCCATGTTCGTGATACTAGCGTTGCTTCTCCGCCCCTTGAGTCCGTGCCCATTGTGAGTGAGTTTGCGGAGGTTTTTCCTTCTGATTTGCCGGGTATGCCACCCGACCGCGACATTGATTTTTGTATTGATTTGGATCCGGGCATGCGCCCTATTTCTATTCCTCCTTATAGGATGGCGCCCACTGAGTTGGGAGAGTCGAATGAGCAGTTACAGGATATGTTAAGTAAGGGTTTCATTAGACCGAGTGTCTCACCTTGGGGTGCTCCTGTTGTTTTTGTGAAGAAGAAAGACGGTACGATGAGAATGTGTACAGATTACCGTCAGTTGAACAAGGTCGCCATTCTTAATAAGTATCCTATTCCTCGCATTGATGACTTGTTTGACCAGCTTCAGGGTGCTTCGATATTTTTGAAGATTGATTTGAGGACAGGCTACCATCAACTGAAGTTTCGAGCCTAGGATGTTCCGAAGACGGCCTTTAGGACTCGTTATGGTCATTACGAGTTCTTTGTGATGTCATTTGGGCTTACAAATTCCCCAGCTACGTTTATGACTTTGATGAATGGCATTTGGGCTTAATATTTTCGAAGAGTAAGGAGGAGCATGAGCGTCATTTGGGGATTGTCCTTGGGTTGTTGAAAGAGAAGAAGCTTTATGCCAAGTTTTCAAAGTGTGAGTTCTAGCTTGAGTCTGTGGTATTCGTGGGCCATGTTGTGTCTAAGGATGGCATTATGGTTGATCCCAAGAAGATTAAGGCTGTTAGAGATTGGGCGAGGCCTACTATTGTGATTGATTCGTAGCTTCGTGGGATTAGCCAGCTATTATCGTCAATTTGTGCAGGATTTGGCTTCTATTGCTTCTTCATTGACCAAATTGACTCAGAAAGAGGTTCCCTTCCAGTTGTCCGATGGTTGTGAGGAGAGCTTTCAAAAGGTCAAGACTCTTTTGACTTCAGGCCCAATTTTGGCATTACCCATGGAGGGTAAGGATTTCTCAGTGTATTGTGATGCATCCCGTGTTGATTTGGGTGTTATGTTGATGCGGGAGGGTAGAGTCATTGCTTATGCTTCCCGACAGTTGAATATCCACGAGAAGAACTACCCTACCCATGATTTGGAGTTGTTAGCAGTAGTCTTTGCCTTGAAGATTTTGAGACACTATATGTACGGAGTCCATTGTGAGGTGTTCACCGATCACCGCAGCCTTCAGCATGTGTTCAGTCAGAGAGATCAAAATTCTAGGAAGCATAGGTTGATGGCGTTCTGAAGGATTATGATGTCACCATTCTCTATCATCCAGGGAAAGCCAATGTAGTAGTTGATGCCCGCAAGGCAGTGAGTATGGGCAGCTTAGCCCGATTGGTTGCTTCTGAGCATCCTTTAGCCATGGAGGTTAAGACTCTGGTTAACAGTTTTGTGCGCCTTGATATGTCAGTTTCGAGCAGGGTCTTAGCTTGTGTTGAGGTGAGGTCACCTCTTTTAGAGCAGATTAGGGCCTAGCAGTTTGAGGATGCCCAGTTGTGTAAAATTCGTGATAAGGTTCTGAGAGGTGAGGCTAAGGAGGCCATGCTTGATAGTGAGGGTATTATGAGGATCAAATGATGCGTGTGTATTCCTCGTGTTTGTGATTTGATTCATTTGATTTTAGAGAAGGCCCATAGTTCCAGATATTCCATTCATTTGGCTGCTACGAAGATGTATCGTGATCTGAGGCAACATTACTAGTGGGGTAGGATGAAGAGAAGTATTGCACATTTTGTGGCTAAGGGTGGCAATTGTCAGCAGTCAAGTATGAGCACTAGCGACTTGGTGGTGTGCTTCAGAGGATGCAAATTCCCGAGTGGAAGTGGGGAGGACTGCCATGAATTTTGTTGTGGTTCTTCCAAAGGCCTTGGACAAGTTTGATTCAGTTTGGGTTATTATTGACCAGTTGACTAAGCTCGCTTATTTCATTCCAGTTCAGTTCACTTATATTGCAGAGAAGTTAGCTAAGGTTTACATTCGTGAGATTATGCGATTGCACGGGGTCCCTATCTCAATTATCTCTGATCGAGGTACCCAGTTTACTTCCAATTTCTGGAGGGCTTTCCAGGCAGAGTTGGGTACTCAATTAGACCTTAGGACAACTTTTCATCCCCAGACTAATGGTCAGTCCAAAAGGACTATCCAGGTGCTTGAGGATATGTTGAGAGCATGCGTAATTGATTTTGGTGGTATTCAGACAAGTTCTTGCCCTTAGCGGAGTTTGCGTACAACAATAGCTATAATTCTAGCATCGATATGGCACCGTTCGAGGCTTTGTATGGTAAGAGGTATCGTTCTCCTATTGGGTGGTTTGATACTTTTGAGGTTCGCCTTAGGCCACAGAGTTGTTGAGAGAGTCTGTGGATAAGGTGAAGCTTATTTAGGAAAACCTTCTAGCAGCATAGAGTCAACAGAAGATGTATGCGGACCGAAAGGTTCGAGACTTAGAGTTTATGGAGGGACAGTAGGTTCTTTTGAAGATTTCATCCATGAAGGGTGTTATGCGAGTTGAGCCCGAGGTACCTTGGCCCATTTGAGGTTCTCCATCGAGTGGGAGATATTGCTTATGAGTTGGCTTTGCCACCAATCCTGTCAAGCGTGCACCCAGTTTTTCATGTGTCTATATTGAAGAAGTGCCATTCTGATGGTTCTTATATCATTCGTTGGGATTCTATGTTGCTTGATGAGAATCTGTCTTACGAGGAGGAGCCTATAGCAATTCTAGATACGCAAGTTAGGATGTTGAGGTCTAAGGAGATTGCTTCTGTTAAGGTTCAATGGAAGCATCGTCCTGTCAAGGAGACTACTTGGGAGACTGAGTCTGATATGCACGGGAGATATCTCTAGTTGTTTGCTGACTCAGGTACTTTTCCCCTATTTCTATTCCTTGTCGCTTGAGGACGAATAATTGTTTAATTGGTATCTGATGTAATGACCCGATTGGTCGTCATAGTACTATTGACCCTTTTACCCCTGTTGACTTTTTCCCGAGGTCATCGGGCGAGTTTTAGTGTGACTTTAGAAGGCTGAGCCTTAAAGTGAGATTTGTTTGACTCAAAGTTGACTTTTGGATAAACGGATCTTAAATGGAATTCTGTTGATTCCGAGAGGTCCGGATGACCGTTTATGACTTGGTGAGGTGTTCGGTTTGGATCCCAAGGCACTTAGGAGCCTTTGGGACTTTGTTGGAAACTTGGCTTTAGGCCATTGGGGGTTGACTTAGCCAAATAGACTTTTATTGGAAATTTTGACACCACGGATGGGTTCGTAACACGTTTTTATGTATGTTTGCATGGTTGTTTTATATCTGTGGGGCTCTGTCAAAACAAGAATTTTCTGGTATCTAGTGTCTGGTGCAGCGGCACAAGGCTTGCGGCAGCGATCCCGCTGTAGCGAGGGACCGACCGCTATTGCGTGTGGGATGGTACTATGGTAAGTCACCCCAGCGGACATGTATCCGTTGTGGCATACTCTCTATAGGAAAAGGGAAGCCACCATAGTGGCCTTGTGAGGTGTATTGTTGGCCTCCGTAGCGGGCCGAGTAGCGCCGTAGCGAGCTCGCTGCAGCGGGTAATCCGACCGCTGCAGCAGATGATGGGCAAATTATTTCCTTCCATTTTAAGTTAAAACCCTTGAACCCTATCATTTCCCTTCATCAATCTCTAAGCACACTTTAGGCGAGTTGAATAGCTTTTGGACTGAATTTTCTTGGAGATAAGATATTTGACCCTAGACTTCATCATTGACCTTCCTAACTCCTTAATCCATGCTTACAATCACTCGAATCAAAGTGGGGAAGATGAGTCTTATGATAAATTTCTTGAAATGGGTTTTATACTTCCTAAATGGAAATTCATGGTGAAATTGACTAGTATGACCATAGAATTAGATGAATTCATTGTTGCTAAGCTTATTTCTTCCATTATTAGTGATTAATTTGAGGATTGAAAAGTTAGGGTGCTTACCCAAAATTGGGGGTTTCACTTTAAATTCGAATTAGGCTTAATATTGAGTTGTGTTAGCAATTGAATAGTGGGTTTGATCATCTAAAACATGAATTGCATATTCCACCTTCTAATTTCCCATTTTACAATTGTGGGTCTGTTTCCCCAATTCTATGAGTTAGGAGTTTGACCTTACTAGAAGTATAGCAATATGGGTATCGTTCTTCTTGATTACTAATATAGAAATCAAATATGATTAGAATTTGAGTATTCGGAGGCGCAAAGAAAGGGCAAGGCTAAGGTATGACGGTTCGTGGCTCCGGTTCGGCTTTCCAGGTAGGTTACGACTTACCTTTTTGGTTAGACTTCGGTTAGCGAATCATATGTAGAGTTAGTGCTTGTTGGAGAAAGCATGTAAACCTTCAGGTATGAATTTTGGGATAGAATACTTAGGTTGGGATTGATGTTGACTATGGCTTATTGCCTTATTGTGTTCTATTGAGTTGTTGCCTTATTCTGATTTGTTATTTTGTCGCCACGTGTTTGATTCTAAAATTGATGCTTAGTGATTGCCTTATGATTCGGAGAGCATATTTATCATTGTTGAGGTTGTTGGAAAGGAAAGTAAGTTTATGATATTGATATTGTGATTTTGATATGTGTCCATGTGTGGCACGATTGATTCTTATATTCATGTTGGCATTATTATCATGCATATACTCATTTATACATATATTGGGATCAAGTTGAGCGCTACAACACTTGCTTGGATCGGGTTGCACGTGCCGCGGCACTTAGTCGAATCGGGTTGCACGTTCGGCAACATTGATTATAGAATCGGGGTGTGCGCCACAGCAGGTACATGGACTTAGCGGTCCCCTATGGGTCATGACTGTCGAGGCGATGAGATATTTCCGCCCGAAGCATGTGTGTATCATTGCATTTGCATTGCATTCATCTCATTCTTACTTATGACGTTGTGTTTAGACGTGATGGTTGATCTTATGGTGACACTTGGACTTGATAGTGAATATTGAGGTAGTATTTTGGACTTATAGTTAATCTTCAGGAGATATGCTAGACTTGGTAAATTTGGTACTGAATTTGATACTTTGGACTGTGTTGAGTTGTATCTAATTGTGAGCATGTCTACTTTTTAAGACTCTTTCTTATTCATATGTTATCTAACTGTTGTTGGCCTATGATACCTACTCAGTACGTGTTGTTCGACTTATTCTACCTTGCTGTATTCTTTTCTGAGTGCAGAGTTCGTGACTGGATCGACTTCGGCTCTTCATGACTGAGTCCTGAGGCTATTTGGTGAGCATTTCAGGGTGAGCACTCGGACGGATCCGCAGCCCTGATGCCTCCTCCTATTTTACTTGTCTTATTCGCTACTTCTGAGACAGTATTTCGATTTGAGACTATGTATTCATACTTTTAGTTATGTAGTGGCTCTTGTACGACCTAGATCAGATTTTGGGATTAATATAATATTTTTGCACTTACTTTATTTATCTATTTATGTTGGACTTATTATATGTTCTGGTGATTGGGTTTATTTTACTGTTTGTTGGGTGGTGAATAAGGGACTGGTTCGCCTCCAGAGGTGGAATATGGTAGGTGCCGGCACGTTTCCCTGAGTTGGGACATGAAAGAAGTTCTCAAGACTTATTGGGATATAGTAGGGGCTGATGTATATAGGATGGTTTCTGCTTTCTTCAATGGGCAAACACTTCGTAAATCCATAGCACACACCGATCTTGTATTACTTCCAAAGAAGGATCCTGTTCAAACTTTCTCAGATCTTAGACCTACAAGTCTGAGTAATTTTATAAACAAGGTCATGTCAAGGGAGGTGCATAGCAGGTTGGAAAAAGTGTTACCAATTCTCATCTCTGGTAACCAGTCAGGCTTTGTCAAAGGAAGGAGCATCATTGAGAATGTCATCTTAGCTAAATAAATAGTGACTGATATCAGAAAGATAGGTAAACCTGCAAATATAGTCATCAAGTTAGATATGGAAAAAGCTTAAGATAGAGTTTCCTAGAATTATCTAACTAGAGTTTGCATAAGATGGGATTTCCCACTCAATTTATTGATCAGATATGGAGACTACATGCCAATAATTGGTACTCCATGCTGTTACATGGACAATCAACTGGATTATTTTATTCAACACAAAGGGTTAAGCTGTAACACCCAGTAGCTTTAAATTAAGGCACGTTCATGATTCGAGGCTTAGCAACCAAGATGCGAACTGTTGGGATTGAAATTAGGCCTTGAAATAGTAAAAGGATAGTTTACGTCAAAAGTACGGGCCTTACAAATTTGTACGGGACGTATAATTTGAACGTACCTCACAAGGTAAAATCAGAAGCCATTGGAATTTGACAGTTCCAGGTACGGGCTAGATGTACGGGACGTACTTTTTTCCTGTACCTCACGAGCCAAAAATCATAGGTTCTGGAAAATGGCATACGAGGTACGCCCACAATGTATGTGACGTACAATATTGTACGGGCCGTACATTGTGCCCTTACTTTCCCCACTTCAGCAAGTAGTATAAATTCGGGACTTCAGTTTTAATCTCACTTTTCATATTCTCAAGCCCTAGCACGAAGTTCTTCTCCTCTTACCATAACGATACACTAAGGTAAGCCTATTCCAAGCCTTTCAAGTGAATTCTAACATGTATCCATGATTTCTAAACAAGAATCCATAGTTCCTAACCTAGGGTTAAGAAAACCCATCTAAGGGCTTCAAGATAATGGCTTTCGGATTTCTTCTCCAAGTTCAGATAATTGTTACAAGTTTTGGAGCGTTACAGGTATATAGGGATTCTATCTACGTGTGGGAACATCATTGTTCTTCCCCACGCCACATTCCTCCATTATTATATGAAATTTCACCAAAACTAGGGTTCAAGACATGTTCATGATACCCTAAATACATGTACCGTGATATACCATGTTTGTATGATTAATTAATTATTGTGTTCTCAATATTCCTTTCTGGTTATTGAGAATCTATTCTTAATGCATGAAAACCCATACTCTGCTTTCCATGGGTTCTTAAATCCAAGATATGAACTTTTATGTATATTTTTATGAAATTCTGCATGCATCCGTGCTTTCATACAAGTTATACTATCTACTTATATCCATGTTATACTATACCCACGAATCATGTTTACATGTATATACATACTTAAAACGCTTTACTCATGTCAAATGATGCTCATGTTCGAGTTCAGCTTACAATTTCAGCTTCGGTTGTATTATTTCATGTGTTATGTTTATTTCATTCAGTTGCTTTACATACCAGTACAATTCAAGTGTATTGACGTCCCCTTTTATTTTCCTAGGGGCCTACATTTCACGATGCAGATTTACAGGATGACGGATCAACTCATTAGGACTCCACATGTATCAGCTATTAGTGAGCCCCATTCTATTCGGGGTGTTATCTCTATTTATGTTTATTATAGTTATGTGGTAAAGGTATGTCGGGGGCCTTGTTTCGGTAAATAGTTTAGTAGTCACACTCATGTTAGAGTTTTCATAGACTAGTCAGTTATGTTATGTCAAATATTTAGAGTTGCATAGCCATTTTGGCTCAGTATTATTATGTTTATCCAGGCTATTCCGCATTATGTTATCATGATACTTTCAGACTTATAATTTATGGTCCCACACTTTACTTAAATTATGCATGTTCATAGTTTATTCCGATCCGTTCATGCCCATGTTGAGTCAGCAAGCCATATGGTTCGCTCGATCACATGCAGTCAGGCATCGACTGTCGTGTTAGGCCCAGGCCTTGGTTCGGGCCATGACAATGCTTGGTATCAGAGCCTAGGTTCAAGTGTCTAAGGGAGTCTATGAAACCATATCTAGTGAAGTCACTTTGATATTTGTGTGGGCCCCACACATATAACCAGTTGACCACCAAGACATCTAGGATGGTCTCACTTCTTTCATACTCTAGATCGTGCAGTTAGAGCTATGCTTTCAGGAATTCATCTAACTCTGTGTATTACGTATTTTAGACAATGCCTGTGAAAAACAAGTACACCAAGAGGTCTATAGCTACCAGTCAAAGGGTTACCGCTAACGTTACTCCAGAAGTGGAGCCTCAGACTCAGAGGGTCACATAAGATACTGAAATCCCAGCTACAGGGAGGCCTGCGGAGGTCCATCCCACTGCTACTTCGTAGCCTAATGCTTCAGACGTAGACGTCAGGGGAGAAATCCAGCTGCTCACCCAGATTTGTTCTAATCAAGCCCAACGCTAGGAAAGGGCTCCTAGCGCTAGTGCTAGTGGTTGATCGGACAGTTCAAGGACCAAGGAATTCTTGAACCTAAAGCCTCCAGTTTTGACAGGGTATAAAAAGGAGAAAGATCTGCAAAACTTCATTGATGGACTCCAGAAAGTGTTTCAGGTTATGCATGCTACTGAGACAGAGGCTATAGAGTTAGGAGCTTATCACTTGCAGGATGTTGCCTATATTTGGTATGAGACGTGGGAACAGTCCCGGCAGGAAGATGCGTCTCCGGCAACCTGGGATGAGTTTTTAGATGCTTTCATTGACCACTTCCAGCCAATTGAGGTCAGAGAGGCGAAGGCCTACGAATTTGAGAGACTCAGGCATAATAGTATGAGTGTGAATGAATACTATCTCAAGTTTGTTTCCTTGGCTAGGTATGCACAGTATACTCTCCCTGATATGAGAGCCATAGTTAGGCATTTTGTGTTGGGGATTATACCAGATTTGCATAGTGACGCTAATATTGCCGCTTAGAATGAAACGATGACCATCACCGAGATGGTTGCTTTTGTGCAAGGTAATGAGGAAAGGCTAAAGGAGGAGGAAGCTCTTCACAAAGAGAAGGATAGGGAATTCAATAAAAGTTCAATAAAAGAGCTAAGTCTGTAGCTAACTTCAGTCATGGGGGAGGTGGAGGTAGGAAATTCTTTAAGAACAGATCATCAGGACCTGCTCCATTGGTAGTCAGTGCCCCAGCCCCAAAGTTCAGGAACGATCGGAAGAGACAAAATTCCAGGATAACTTACTTCTATTCTCAGGCTAGTATGGGTCAGAACACTTATGGCATTCCGGTCTGCAGAAAGTATAGTAAGAGACACCCATGGGTGTGTCGCATGGGTATGGATATTTGCCACGGGTGTGGCTAGCAAGGCTATTTTCAAAAGCATTGTCCATCAGTGAGGTAGGGTACCGGAGGTAATGTGGCTCACTACACAAATTCGGCAACTCCTCGTAATTCTCAAGCCTAGTCAGGGCATGGTGCAGCCAAGTCGGGTAATGCAGGCAGAGGTCAAAACCGCTTGTGTACTTTAACAGATTGGCAGGATCTAGAGGCATGTGCAGATATTGTCACAAGTACACTAACTGTCTTCACTTTCGATGTTTATGCCCTTATTGACCCAGGATCCGCCTTATCTTATGTAACCCTGTTTATTGCTAAGAAATTTGGGATAGAACCAGAAAAGTTGCATGAGCCCTTTGAAGTGTCCACCCCAGTTGGGTAGTCAGTTATAGCTAGACGTATTTATAAGGGTTTCCTAGTTTTAGTCTATCACCGCAGAACCATAGCCGATTTAGCAGAATTAGAAATGGTAGACATTGATGTAATCATGGGTATGTATTGATTAACCCCCTGTTATGCCATAGTGGGTTGTATAACCAAAATTGTAAGATTTGAATTTCCTAACGAACCAGTCATAGAATGGAAGGGTAATTCAGTAGTACCCAAAGATATATTTATTTCCTATCTTAAAGCCAACAATATGATTTTCAAGGGCTATATATCTATCATTTAGTTTGAGTCAGTGATTCAGATACCCAAGCCCCAACTCTCCAGTCCGTACTCGTCGCTAATGAGTTTCTAGAAATCTTTCTAGAAGATCTTTCCGGAGTTCCTCCCAATAGGGAGATAGACTTTGGAATTGATTTACTTCCCGACACTGAGTCAATATCTATTCCGCCATACGAAATGGCTCCAGCAGAGTTAAAAGCCTAGTTGAAAGATCTTCTTGATAAGGGATTTATTAGGCCTAGTGTTTCACTTTGGGGTGCGCTAGTCTTTTTTGTCCGAAAGAAAGATTGGTTCCTTACGTATGTGCATTGATTACTATCAGTTAAACCAGGTCACCATTAAGAATAGATAACCTCTCCCCAGAATAGATGACTTGTTCGACCAACTTCAGGGTGCCAGTGTTATTCCAAGATTGACCTCAGATCAGGATACCATCAGTTAAAGGTTAAGGAAGTTGATATTCTGAAGACCGCTTTCAAAACTAGTTATGGTCATTTTGAATTTCTTGTCATGTCATTTGGATTGACAAATACACCAGCTGCTTTCATGGATCTTATGAACAGGGTCTTCAAGCCTTATCTTGATTTATTCGTCATTGTCTTCATTGATGAAATTTTGGTGTGTTCCCGTAGTGAGGCTAAGCATGCAGAACATCTCAGTACAGTGTTGCAGACACTTCAGGATCATCAGCTTTATGCTAAATTCTCAAAGTGTGAATTTTGGCTCAAGTCAGTGGTGATTCTCGGCCACGTGATTTTAGATGAAGCTGTGAAAATTGATTCTTGGGAAATTGATGCCGTAAATAATTGGCCCAGACCCACCTCAGTTTTCAACATAAGAAGTTTCTTGGGTCTGGCAAGCTATTATAGACATTTCGTAGAGGGATTTTCCTCTATTTCAGGTCTGTTGACTAAGTTGACTCAGAAAAAGGTTAAGTTTCTGTGGACAGATGCATGTGAGCAAAGCTTTGAATATTTGAAGAAGAGGTTGACTTCTGCTCCAGTTTTGATGCTACCAGAGGGAACCGAAGGGTTCGTGGTTTATTGTGATGCTTCGGGAATTATTCTCGGGTGTGTCCTAATGCAGCATGGTAAGGTTGTAGCTTATGTGTCATATCATCTTAACACTCATGAAAATAATTATCCGACTCATAATTTAGAATTTGCAGCAGTGGTTTTTGCAGTTAAGATATGGCGTCATTATTTGTATGGAGTGCATGTTTATATTTTTACCGATCATAAAAGCCTGCAGTATATTTTCAAGCAAAGAGAGCTGAATCTTAAGCAAAGAAGATGGCTAAAATTGCTTAAGGACTATGATGTAGATATCCTTTATCATCCGGGGAAGGCAAATATTATAGCCGATGCTCCTAGTAGGCGTTCCATGGGAAGTTTAGCTCACGTTGAGATAGATAAGAGAATTATGACCAAGGAAGTTCACCGTTTAGCTAATCTAGGAGTTCGACCCTTAGACACCGAGGATGGTGGTGTTGTTGTTCAGAACTGTTACACCTTGTAGGTTTGTACGTTGAGATTCGTTAGGTATTAGCTGTGTAATAATGGATACTGGAGTACCTTCTAGGATATATGAGGTTATATGCGCCTACCTTATGATTATGAGGGTTTAACTTCATATAATAAAGTAAGGAAGGATTGGAGGGCAAGTGCATTACGGAAATTAAGTTTGTTGGAACTTTGGAGAAAAGATGGGAGGCAATTTTGGTCCAACTTGGAGAAAGAATATCTTTTAGCATATGAGGAGTTTTGAGGTAAAGTAAAAGCCTAAATTGAAGCTGGGGAAGTCTAATTTCCAAAGCAACAAACCGCGCATCAATCCGATATCAGAATCAAACGTTATGAGCATTTTAAGACAGACTGCCAGGGCAGGCAATAACCCTACGCGAACGCTCCTGGGAGTGGCGCGAACGTTCAGAGGAGCAGGCAGCAACTCAACGCGAACGCGCTGAGCAAATTCTAGGTCGGTGCAACCCGACTCTAGAATATTATAAAAGGGGCTTTACCCTCTCCTTTCTCATCAAAACACCCCCAAACCTCCTCCAAATATTCTAGAAATTTCCCCCAACTTCCAATCATCAATCTTTAACGCAAATTAAGTATAATCTTCAGATTTAGGTCTAGACAACGTATAATTGCAATTATAATATCATATTGTGAGGGATATTGGCTTAGATTCAAGGAAGATATTAAAGATATTGTGGTTCTAGCGGAAGTAAGGTATGAATCCTTCCTTATTGATATTGATTTAGGTTTATTTACGGAGATAAAGCTATTAAATAATCGTACAATGAATTTGTGGGTTGAGAAATTAGATAAACATCATGTGAGATATTTTATGGAATATTTTGGTATGTATGATGATGTTGTTGGCATTAGAGTTGTTGTTGTTGTGTTTGTTGTTGGTATTGTGATTTCAGGCTAGGGATATAAACAGGGGAAATGCTGCCCGAATTTCAACAGGTTCTAAAGAAGTCTACTTTAAAGACTTGAGATAGGCATATGTCAATAAGCCTAACTGTAGTATGAATTCTCTTGTATGTAGATTTACGAGTTTGGCAGGATAAGCGTCAAGTAGCAGGAGATCAAACAGGTATGTTAAGACTGTTCCTTCTTTTCTTGGCATAATTCCATATATGGTAAGAGCGTAATGAACCCCGTGACTAGAGGTTTGTCTAAGTAGAGCCTGTCATGTTGTTACCTGACCTACGGGTCATGCAGTTGTTACCTGACCTACGGGTCATGGAGTGGTTACCTGACCTAAGGGTCATGGAGTTGCTACCTGACCTAAGGGTCATGGAGTTGTTACCTGACCTACGGGTCATGGAGTTGATTATACCTGGCCTATGAGTCATGGAGTTATCTATGCCTGACCCTCGGGTCACGGAGTTATATCTATAGAGTTATGTTATCTTACCTCAGATGAAAGGCAACCTAGATAGAATACCTTCAGATGCTTTCTTGAAATATCCAAAGTTTAGCTTGTCATTTCATTTCAGCTGTTATCATGGCTTACATATTCAGTAAATTATTTGTACTGACATCCCTTTTTTGGGGGCGCTGCATTTATGCCTACAGGTACAGATCAACAGACCGATAGACCTCCCCAGTAGGGGAGATCAGATATCAATTAATTGGTGAGCTCCCTTTTTGTTCGGGGTATCTAGGTCTTTGGACTTTCTCCCCTTTTGATTTCAGATGTATGGTCGGGGCCCTGTTCCGACCGTGGTACGGTCATATTTTCCCTAGAGGCTTGTAGACGAGTCCTATATATTTAGTGTGTCTATGTGATAGCTTTGTCGACTTGTATATGACTGTTGGATACTGTTGGCTTTGTACGATCATAGCAGCTTCACCGGCTTGCTCAGTTGTATGTATATACACGTTTTATGTGTATGTGTGCCCCCCCCCCCCCCCTCAGGCGGGATAGTCAGTAGCTATATAAATATATAGCCAGATTGCAGTTGTAGGTATTATCTATGTGCAGGTGGACTTTACCAGTTTAACCTGGGGATTATTCCCCTAGAGTTTCAGATTTAGAGTGGTTGGCTCGGGCTGGGCTTGGCTTCGGGTGCCAGTCACGTCACCTCGGGATTGGGGCCTGACAAACTTGGTATCAGAGCAGGTCTATCATAGGGAGACTACAAGCTGTGTCTAGTAGAGTCTTATTTATAGATGTGTTGTGCGCTACATCATATAAACAGGAGGATATAGGGCATTTAGGGATTGGTTACCCTTCTTCCAGATCTAAATCTTGTCGTAGAGCCAAGTCATAGGAGATTAGAGTTAAACTTACTCTTCCGTATTTGTGCATATCTATGCCGGTGACTAGGAAGACTGTAGCTAACCGGCGAGGTGATACGGCAACTGGTGAGGGGAGTAGTAGGGCACACCCAACAGCTGAGGCCCAGCTTGAGGGCCAGGTAAGACCCTATCCCAGCCATCATCGACGACTCCACCGCTCAAGGAGCCCCCTAAGGAGACAGTACCTCCAGTACCCCCTCCCGCACCGACAGACCAGGATCTTAGGAGAGCGGTGCACTTATTCACCCAGATTGGGACAACACAGAGACAGCCAAGAGCACCTGCTGGAGCAGTGACCACTGATGGGCCCCACAATTCGAGTGTTCGTGAGTTTTTAGCACTTGTACCTCCAGAGCACTCAGGGGTTAAGCGGAATGAGGATCCGCAGAACTTCGTTGATAAGATTCACCGTACATTCAGGGTCATGCATGCTACCCAGACCGAGGCAGCAGAGTTAGTGGCTTTCAAGCGTCGTGATATAGCGGTCTTATGGTATGAGTGGTGGGAGCATGCCAGAGGTCCTGAGGCACCTCCAGCGTGTTGGTCTGAGTTTTCAGAGGTCTTTCTTGATCATTATATACCATTGGAGGTATGAGAGGCGAGGTTAGATCAGTTCTTGACTGTGCAACAAGGTAGTTCCAGCGTCCGAGACTATTCCCTCCAATTTGATTCCTTGGCCAGATATGCTCCATCATTCTTTGATTCCTCAAGGGCCAGGATTTACAAGTTCATAGCGGGTTTGTACCCTGACTATGTTGAGGTTTGTACCACTGCGGCGGTGACTGATAATATGGACCTTTCTCATATCCAGGCCTTCGCACAGAATTGTGAGGAATGTAGACTTCAGCGGCGGGAGGCTGAGAGCATGGAGAGGGAGTATCATAAGAGGGATAGGACCACTAGTCAGTGGGGTGAGAGTAGGGGGATTTTCAGACCCCAGCACCAGGGTAGGTCATTTAGGCCACCATCAGCTCAAACTCAGGGATACAAATCAGGGTATTATATCCCATCGGGACTAGGTGAGAGCTTCCGTATGTCAGGATCACAATAACAGAGGAGCTCAGGATGGAGCAGAACAGCGCCACAGGCATATGGTAATTGTGGTAGAGCACATCGCGAACGTTGTCAGTTTGGGTCGAATGCTTGCTTTAGTTGTGGTAGCTCTGATCACTTTGTGCAAGATTGTCCGCAAAAGGGGACGAGTGGTATGGCTCAACTGACAGATCCTGTAGCAGGGTCATCCGCATCAATGCGTCCTTCAAGGCGCGGACCTCAGACATTAGCTAGCCGAGGTAGGGGTAGAGACAGGGCTTCTAGTTCAGGTGGCACTCAGAACTGCCTCTATGCCTTAGCAGGATGTCAGGTTCTAGAGGCATCACCAGATGTTGTGATAGGTACCTTAACAGTTTGTTCTCATAGTATTTATGCATTACTAGACCCGAGATCTAATTTATCATATGTTACCCTGTTCGTTGCGGGAAAGTTTAGCATAATACCCGAATTGTTAAGTGAACCATTTTATGTGTCTACACTAGTTGGTAAGCCGGTTATGGCTAGCAAAATCTATCGAGGTTTTTCTATAGTAGTTTGTAATCGTCAGACCTTAGCAGATCTTACAGAGTTGCAGATGGTAAACTTTAATGTTATTATGGGCATGGATTGGTTGGCATCTGTTTATGCTAACGTTGGGTGTTAGACGAAGACTGTCACGTTCCATTTCCCGGGGGAACCAGTTTTGGAATGGAAGGGCAATACGGCTTCGCTGAAAGGTAGGTTTATTTTCTATCTCAAGCCGAAGAAGATGATTTCAAAGGGTTGTATCTATTATATAGTTTGAGTCCAGGATACAGAAGAAAAATCGCTAACTCTTCAGTCCATTCTTGTAGTTAATGAGTTCCCAGATATGTTCCCAGACGACCTTCCAGGTCTTCCGCCAGAGTGAGAAATTGACTTCGCTATAGATATACTACCGGGTACTCAACTGATATCCATCCCTCCTTAAAGGATGGCCCCTGCCGAGTTGAAGGTGTTGAAGGAATAATTGAAGGATCTATTAGAGAAGGGCTTTATCAGACATAGTACGTCACCGTGGGGAGCCCCAGTATTGTTCGTAAGAAAGAAGGATGGTTCGCTACGGATGTGTATCGATAATAGGCAGTTGAATAAAGTGATGATCAAGAATAAATACCCACTTCCGAAGATAGATGATTTATTTAATCAACTGGAGGGTGCTCGATATTTCTCGAAGATAGACTTGAAATAAGGCTATCACCAGGTCAGGATCAGAGGGTAGGACATACCGAAGACAGCATTTAGGACTAAATATGGTCATTTCGAGTTTCTTGTTATGTCTTTCGGACTAACTAATGCTCCAGCTGTATTCATGGACCTAATGAACAGTGTGTTTAGACCCTTCCTAGACCTGTTTGTGATTGTGTTTATAGACGACATTCTGGTTTATTCCCGATCAGAGACTGAGCATGCAGACCATTTGCGTGCGGGACTCAGAGTCCTTCAGGACCAGAAGTTGTATGTGAAATTCTCCAAATACGAATTCTTGCTAAGCTCCGTGGCTTTCTTAGGCCATATTATTTCAGATAAGGGCATCAAAGTGGATACTCAGAAGATAGAGGCTGTGAAGACTTTGCGTCAACCTACGACGCCGACGTAAGTTTGTAGTTTTCTAGGTTTAGCAGGGTATTACAGAAGATTTTTAGAGGGCTTCTCTTCTCTTTCTGCCCCATTGAAGAAGTTGACTCAGAGGGCAGCTAGGTTCCAATGGACAGATGTTTGTGAGCCGAATTTTCAAGAATTAAAGGATAGGTTGACTTCAGCACCAGTTCTAGCACTTCCAGAGGGATCCGAGGGTTATGCTGTCTATTGTGACACTTCAAGGGTCGGATTGGGTTGTGTATTGATGCAGCACGATAGGGTGATTGCTTACGCTTCTAGACAGCTCAGGAAGGACGAGAAGAACTATCCGACTCACGGCCTAGAGTTAGCAGGCGTGATTCATGCACTTAAAATCTAGAAACATTACTTATATGACGTTCATGTCGACATCTATACATATCATGAAGAGTCTTCAGTACATCTTCAAGCAGAAGGAGCTAAGCTTGCGGCAGAGGCGGTGCTTAGAATTGCTGAAGGACTACGATGTTGATATTATGTACCACCTAGGGAAGGCGAATACGGTAGAAGATGCCCTCAGCCGCAAATCTATGGGTAGTCTAGCATACCTGCGGGCTGGGAAAAGGGAGCTGGCTCATGAGTTTCTTCAGCTAGCCAATTTGGGGGTCAGAGTGATAGATTTGGGAGATGCTGGAGTTACTATTCAGACTACAACAACGTCATCCTTAGTAGCCGAGGTGAAACGACGTCAGTATGAAGACCCTTCATTGACCTATTACAAGGATACAGCTCCACAAAAGAAGAAATCCCCATTCGGGATTACTGGAGATGGGGTCTTTCGATATCGAGGTAAGTTATATGTTCCCGATGTTACGGGGTTATGTTAGAAGATTATGGCAGAAGCTCATTGCTCCCACTATTCCATCCATCCAGGGTCTACAAAGATGTACCGTGACATCAAAGAGGTTTATTGGTGGGATAGAATGAAGAAGGATATAGCGAAATTCATAGCCCAATGTCCTAATTGCCAACAGGTGAAGATTGAACATTAGAAGCCCGGTGAATTACTGCAGGCTATGGAAACCCCGACCTAAAAGTGAGAAGTAGCTAACATGGATTTCATCTCAGGCTTACCTCGATCTCAAGTAGGTTTAATTCTATATGGGTAATTGTTGATAGATTGACAAAATCAACACATTTTCTACCTGTCAGGACTACTTACTCTGCCGAGGATTATGCGAAGCTTTATATTAAGGAGATAGTCCAACTTCATGGTATTTGTGTATCCATTATGTCTGACAGGGGTACGCAATTTGCGGCTAATTTTTGGAGATCCTTTCAGGAGGGTCTGGGGACTCAGGTGAATCTTAGCACGGTATTTCGCCACCAGATAAATGGACAGGCTGAGCGTACTATTCAGACCCTTGAAGATATGTTAAGGGCATGTGTGCTAGATTTGGGAGGGAGGGGTAATTGGGATGATCACTTGGCCCTTATTGAGTTTGCGTACAACAATAGTTACCGCTCTAGCATTCAGATGGCCTCATATGAAACTTTATATGATCGAAAGTGTAGATCACCAATTGGATGGTTTGAAGTGGAAGAGACGAAATTAGTACGGCCAGATTTAATCTAGCAAGCGGAACTTATTCGGGATCGATTATTAACCGCCCAAAGTCGACAGAAGTCTTATGTGGATAATCACCGACGAGACTTGGAGTTCCAAGTTAATGATTGGGTATTCCTAATGGTGTCGCCAATGAAAGGCGTTATGAGATTTGGTAAAAAGGGTGAGCTTAGCCCTCGATATATTGGGCCTTATACGATTATTCGTAGAGTGGACAAGGTAGCTATGGGTTAGATCTACCTTCCAACTTAGAGTCCGTACACCCAGTCTTCCATGTATCCATGCTCCGTAAGCTTGTTGGAGATCATTCGAGAGTTGTGCCCATCAACGATGTTCAGGCTACCGAGCAACTATCATATGAAGAGGTCCCTATTGCAATCCTGGATAGACAAGTTCAGAGGCTAAGAACTAAAGATGTAGCCTCAGTGAAAGTTCTTTGGAGAAATAATAATAGACTTGGAAGGCTGAGAAAGATATAAAGTCCAGGTACCCACATTTGTTTCCACTCCCAGAAGAAGCTCCGCCAGAGACGTCATTGTCTTCAGGTGTGTAACGCTTTCCTTCTTATAGTTCCTTGGTCGTGTGGGGCCATTATTGTCGTTTTTGTTGTAATCCTATGAGTCACTGAATATTTTGGGTTGTTGTGACGGGAGGGAAAACTCTAGAGAAATTCTCGTAGAATTCTTAAAGAGTTTAACATTCTAGGATGAATGTTTCTAAAGGGAGAGGAATGTTACACCTCGTACTTTTGTACGTTGAGATTCATTAGGTATTAGCTGTGTAATTGTGGATACTGGAGGACCTTCTAGGATATATGAGATTATATGAGCCTACCTTATGATTATGAGGGTTTAAGTTCATTAATAAGCTAGGGAAGGATTGGAGGGCAAGTGAATTAAAGAAATTAAGTTTGTTGGAACTTTGGAGAAAAGATAGGTGACAATTTTGGTCCAACTTGGAGAAAGAATATCTTTTAGCATATGAGGAGTTTTGAGGTAAAGTAAAAGCCTAAATTTAAGTCAGGAAGTCTAGTTTCCAACGCAACAAACTGCGCATTAATCAGACACCGGAGTCAAACGTTATGAGCATTTTAAGACATACTGCCAGAGCAGGTAATAACCCTGCACGAACGTGCCTGGGAGTCGCGCGAATGCGCAGAGGATCAGGCAGCAACTCCGCGCGAACGTGCCCCAAGGTGGCGCGAATGTGCTGAGCAAATTCTAGGTCGGTGCAACCCGACTGTAGAACATTATAAAAGGGGGTTTACCCCCTCCTTTCTCATCAAAACACCCCCAAACCTCCTCCAAATATTCTAGAAAGTTTCCCCAACATCCAATCATTAATTTTTAAGGCGAATTAATTATAATCTCCGGATTTAGGTCCGAAAAGCATATAGTTGCGATTATAATATCGTATTGCGAGGGATCTTATCTTGGATTCAAGGCAGATATTAAAGATATTGCGATTCTAGTGGAAGTAAGGTATGAATCCTTCCTTATTGACATTGATTTAGGTTTATTTATGGAGATAAAGCTATTAAATAATTGTATAATGAATTTGTGGGTTGAGAAATTGGATAAAGATCGTGTGAGATATTTTATGGAATATTTTGGTATGGATGATGATGTTATTGGCATTAGAGTTGTTGTTGTTGTGTTGGTTGTTGGTATTGTGATTTCGAGCTAGGGATATAAACAGGAGAGATGCTGCCAAAATTTCAGCAGGTTCTAAAGAAGTCTAATTTAAAGGCTTGAGATAGGCATATGTCAATAAGCCTAATTGTAGTATGAATTCTCTTTAATGTAGATTTTCGAGCTTGGCGGGATAATCGTCAAGTAGTAAGAGATCAAACGGGTATGTTAAGGTTGTTCATTCTTTTCTTGGCATGATTCCATATATGGTAATAGTGTAATGAACCCCGTGACTAGAGGTTTGTCTAAGTAGAGCTTGTTATGTTTTTACCAGACCTACGGGTCATGGAGTTGTTACCTGACCTACGGGTCATGGAGTTGATTATACCTGACCTACGGGTCATGAAGTTGATTATACCTGGCCTGTGAGTCATGGAGTTGTCTATGCTTGACCCTTGGGTCACGTAGTTATATCTATAGAGTTATGTTAGCTTGCCTCATATGAAAGGAAACCTAGATAGAATATCTCCAGATGCTTTCTTGAAATATCCAAAGTTTAGCTTGTCATTTCATTTCAGCCGTTATCATGCCTTACATATTTAGTACATCATTCTTACTGATGTCCCTTTGTCTGGGGGCGCTGCATTCATGCCTGCAAGTACAGATCGATAGACCGATAGACCTCCCCAGTAAGCGAGATCGGACACCAGCTGATTAGTGAGCTCCCTTTTTGTTCGGGGTTGCCAAGTCTTTGGAGTCTCTCCCTTTTTTATTTCAGTTGTACGGCTGGGGCCCTGTTCCAACTGTGGTACGGTCATATTTTCCCTAGAGGTTTGTAGACGAGTCCTATGTATTCAATGTGTCTGTGTGACAGCCTTGTCGACTTGTATATGATTGTTGGATACTGTTGGCTTCGTATGATCATAGTAGCCTCGCCGCCTTGCTCAGTTGTATGTATATACACGGTTTTTTTGTGTGTGCCCATCGCAGGCCAGATAGTCAGTATCTATATAAATATATACCTAGAATGCAGTTGTAGGTATTGTTTATATGCGGGTAGACCTTACCGGTTTAACCTGGGGATTACTCCCCCAGAGTTTCAGATTTAGAGTGGTTCGCTTGGGTAGAGTTTGGCTTCGGGTACCGGTCACGACACCCCGGGATTAGGGCGTGACAAGAACAGAGCTCATTTCTCCCTAGTGGTTGAAGTTAAAGAGAAGCAGTTTAGTGATCTCTACTTGTTACAGTTGAAAGAGGAGATTTACAAGCATAAGATAATGGTTTTTCAATAAGAGGGAGATGATGGTGCCTTGAGGTACTGAGGCAGATTATGTGTTCCAGATGTTGATGAGCTTAGAGAGCGGATTATGTCAGAAGCTCATAATTCGAAGTATTCCATTCATTCAAGTTCCACTAAGATGTACCATGATCTTAAGGAAATTTATTAGTGGAATGATATGAAAAAGAATATAGCAGATATCGTGGCTAAGTGTCCGAATTGCCAGCAAGTGAAAGCCGAACACCAGAGGCCTGGTGGGTTGGCTCAGAATATTGATATTCCTGTTTGGAAATGGGAAATGATAAATATGGACTTTATAACAGGTCTATCTTGTTCATCCCGCAGACATGACTCGATTTGGGAAATTGTGGATCGACTTACTAAGTCAGCGCACTTCTTGTAAGTTAGGACCACCAATTTAGCAAAAGATTATGGCAAGTTGTATATTCATGAGATTATCAGATTTCATGGAACCCCAGTGTCCATTTTTTTAGATCGTGGTGCTCAAGTCATAGCGAACTTTCGGAAGTCCTTTCAGAAGGGATTGGGAACTAAGGTGAACCTCAACAAAAAATTCACCCTCAGACAGATGGCTAGGCAGAGCGTATCATTCAGACTCTTGAGGACATGTTGAGAGCATGCATCCTATATTTCAATGGTAATTGGGATGACCACTTGCCTCTCATTGAGTTTTCTTGTAATAACAGTTATCATGCTAGTATCAAGATGGCACCGTTTGAAGCCTTGTATGGGCGAAGGTGTAGATCACCTATTAGTTGGTTTGAAGCTGGTGAACTGGAGTTGTTGGGACCAGATTTGGTCTATCAGGCTATGGACAAAGTCAAGTTGATTCAAGAGCAGTTGAGAACGGCTCAAAGTCGTTAGAAGTCCTATACAGGCGTGCGGCACAGAGACATAGAGTTTCAAGTTGATGATTGGGTGTTCTTAAAGGTTTCACCTATGAAAGGTGTGATGAGAGTTGGCAAGAAAGGGAAACTCAGTCCCAGATATATCGAACCTTATAAAATGCTATGAAGGGTTGGTCAAGTAGCTTATAAGCTTGAGTTGTGTCACGATCCAATCTAAGGGCCATGACAGGCACCCGGAGCTAACCTACCGAGCACCTCTTAACATGCTTCTCATTATCATTCTAGGTGGACCATGAAAGATAACTTAGGGCATGAATCCACAAAAATAATAGCTCATCTATATGATCATCATCAACTATGGCCATATATATATATACACACATACACACATACAAAAGCCAACAAGGCTTGCCAAAAATAATGTACAAAAATATGAACCGGTAACCGGTAAGGTTATGGGACATCTAACTATATATATCTGTCTACGAGCCTCTATAAGGAGTGTGTAACATCATAAAGACAGGACGGGACTCCGCCATGCCAGAGTATGTACACAAAAGAATAGTACTAACTAAATTGCCGCTCCGGATCAAATGGAGGACCTCTATGAAATCGTTGATGAAGCAGCCTAGGGGTATGGTCCGTCTCCCTATCTACCTGCGGGCGTGAATACAATGTCCACAAACAAGAAGGACATTAGTACGAATAATGTACTGAGTATGTAAGGCATGAATAACAGCATAATGAAAGAATACTAATGACATGAGATGAAGAGTTCAAATTATACCTTATAGGCAGACTGTCATGCATACTTAATCTTTCTCTAAAGAAACATTATCATACATATATAAAAATATCGTACTCGGCCATAGGAAGGCTTGGTGTTATCCAAGCCCAAGCTGATCTCAATAGCAAAATGAAATACAGGCCCAAGCTGATCTCAATAGCAAAATGAAATACAAGCCCAAGCTAATCTCAATAGCCAAGATGAGGAAGATTTAAATCAGAACATTGATGATATAGCACAGGAGGCATATTTATCCCCTAGATGTGTGCAGAAATTGAAACAGGCAACAAATAAATAAAAACCTGTCAGAAGTAGCAGTATTCCAGTGGCAGAAGTGTCAACAAGGAGGAGTAAGAACAAAACTAATAATTCTCAATGATAGACAAAGCTTTATTTTGGAATATTAGGTCAGTTAACACTCAGAAATCTTTTGAGAGGTTAATTGAACTAAAGAGGAGACATCATTATTCTATCATAGGCCTAATGGAACCTTTTCAAGATCCTATTGCTATTGAAGAGTATAGAAGGAAGTTAGGCTTTCAGAATTGCAAGGTGAACTGTTCAGGAAAAATCTAGATTTTTTGGACAGATGAATGGCTTGGTGTAGTTATTTCTGAATTAGAACAACAAGTTACTTTGCAGCTAACTCACTCATCTTTGAATCAATCAGTGTTGGTGTCAGTAGTATATGCTAAATGTGATAGACAAGAGAGGGAGGAGTTGTGGGAAGCTATGATGGACTTAGCAAATCAGCAAGACCTTCCTTGGATCATAGGAGGGGATTTTAATGTCATAGTGTCTGATGAGGAGAAGCAAGGTGGCCTTCCAGTCTCATCTAATGAGACTTTGGATTTTTCTACTTGTATACAAAGTTGTGGTTTGATTGATGTAGGATTCACTGGAAGTAAATTCACCTGGTGGAATGGGAGGACTGAAGAAGATTGCATATTCAAAAGGTTAGATAGAATACTGGTGAATCAGCAAGTGTTAGATATCATGCCATCCACAGCAGTGACTCATATGATTAGACATGGTTCTGATCATGCACCACTACATCTTGAGTGTAACAGCAATGCACATCATATTGTCAAATCTTTTAAGTTTCTTAACTTCTGGACAAAGCATCATACATTTATGGAGGTGGTAAAGGAGAATTGGACTGCTGATTTCTGTGGAAATCCATTTTATGTATTTCATCACAAGTTGAAGAAACTTAAAAGAGCACTGGTTCAATGGAGCAGGAACACATATGGGAATATATTTCAGCAGATTGCCACTATTGAAGATACTATAAAGGTGAAGGAGTTGCAGTTTGAAAATAATGCTTCAAGGGAGAATAGAATGCTGTTACATCAAGCACAGGCTGAACTAACCAGATTTTTACACCTGGAGGAAGAGTGTTGGAAGCAGAAAGCTGGTATGTAATGGTTCAATGATGGAGACAGAAATACAAAATTCTTCCATTCATATGTGAGGGGCAGGAGGAATAAATTAACTTTGAAAAAAATACAAGATCCTTCTGGTACATGGCTGGAAAATGAAGTACATATTGGCTCTGAGGCAATCAGGTTCTTTCAGTCACAGTTTAGTGAAGAAAATTCAGGAGGGGATTATGCATTGTTGAAAAATATTCCTAAGCTAATAACTGAAGAACATCAAAAGAATATAGAGGAGTTGCCATCTGAAAGTGAAGTAAAGGAGGTTGTGTTCTCACTCAATGGGGATAGTGCTAATGGGCCTGATGGATTCACAGGACAGTTTTATCAGAAGTGTTGGGAGGTTATCAAGCTGGATGTGATTCAAATGGTTAGAGCTTTCTTTTATGGATCTGAGATACCACGATTCATCACACATACTAATTTGGTTTTGTTGCCAAAGAAGGAGGTGATTAATACTTTCAGTGATATGAGGCCTATCAGTCTCAGCTCCTTCTCCAATAAGATACAGTCAAAAATACTGCAGAATAGATTGGCAAAGGTCCTTCCTCATATTATTTCTCACAATCAGACAGGATTTGTGAAAGGGAGTTGCATTGCAGAAAACATATTACTGGCACAGGAGATCATCAGAGATATTAATTTGAGAGCTAAGCATACTAATGTGGTGATGAAATTAGACATGGCAAAGGCATATGATAGACTCTCCTGGATTGTTTTGACTAAAGTATTAAGACAGTTTGGGTTTGGAGAGGTTCTCATTGATTTAGTATGGAGATTGCTTTCAAACAACTGGTATTCAGTATTAATCAATGGTCAAAGTCATGGTTTTTTCAGATCAAGTAGGGGGGTAAAGCAAGGTGATCCACTTTCTCCTACACTGTTCATTATAGCAGCAGAGGTCTTAACAAGGAGTCTGAACAAGTTACATGAGAAGCCAAGTTTCATAGGCTATGGAATGCCAAAGTGGAGTCCTCAAATCAATCATTTATCTTATGCTGATGATACAATCTTATTCTGTTCTGGGGATGGATACTCTTTAAAGAAAATGATGAGGAGATTGAGGAATTATGAGAAGGCTTCAGGACAGCTGGTCAATACTGATAAAAGTTGTTACTATATTCATCACAAGGTTTCTGCCATAGTTAATAGCAGGATTAAAAGACATACTAAGATGAGAAATGGATCCTTTCGTTTCACATATTTAGGTTGTCCAGTGTTTTATGGAAGAAGGAAACTGATATATTATGAGGATTTGGTTAAAAAAGTGAGGAAAAGGATTCTGTCTTGGCAAAACAGACTGTTATATTTTGGAGGTAGATATGTGTTGGTCAATCATGTGTTGCAAACCATACCAGTATATTTACTGTCAGCCATGAATCCTCCTTCTGGGGTGATAAGGCAGCTGCACAAGATTTTTGCAAAATTCTTTTGGAGCAATACAGTGGGGGTAAAAAGCAAACATTGGGTGGCATGGGACAAATTATGTTTACCAAAGGATGAAGGAGGGATTGGTCTTAGATCACTAACTGATATATCTAATGCATTATTTGCTAAGTTGTGGTGGAATTTCAGATGTGGAAGAAGCTTATGGGGTAGCTACATGTTGAACAAATACTGCAAGAAATGGCATCCTACTATGGCAGTAGATAGAGGAGGATCTCACACTTGGAAGAAGATGGTGAATATAAGAGATGCAGTTGAGCCACAGATCTTTTGGTATCTGAGAAATGGAACTTCAAGTTTCTGGTATGAGAATTGGACAAGGCTTGGCGCATTATATTATATCATTCCTGATGCTGCTAGAGAAGAAGAAATAGAGGTTAGACAGTTTGTGAAGAATGGGGAATGGAACATGGAACTGTTAACAGTCACTCTAGATCATGAATTGGCTCAACATATCAAGGAAAATATCAAAGTACCAATTGAAGAAGAAGATGATGAACCATGTTGGATGTTGGAAACAAATGGCAGATTCTCAATTAAATCTGCATGGGATTTTCTCAGATACAGAGAGAGCAAACAAACAAGTTATAAGTTCATGTGGGAGAAAGTTTTGCCAATAAAGATAAGTTTTTTCATGTGGAGTGTGTGGAAAGGGAGAATTTCTACAGATGATATATTGAAAAGGATGATGATCAATATACCATCAAGATGTTTTTGCTGTGAGGAGCATAAGGAGAAAACTGTAGGTCATTTATTTCTAACATCTTCCATAGCTATCAAGTTATGGAAGTTCTTTGCTTCTTGTGCAGGTATCCCCACAGATGGAGTTGGTCTACATCAAATGATCATGGCATGGTGGTCTGCTGAGACAAAGCCAAAATTGCAGCCTATGTATAGAGCAATGCCTGCAGTGATCATGTGGTCATTATGGAAGATAAGAAACTCCATTAAACATGGAGGATCAGTTCCTTTCTACAGATTGAAACAACAAGTACAACACATACTACATCAACTGACAAGGAAGAGATTCCCATGGCTGCAGAATGTATCTGGTGATTGGGAAAATATGCATCAGCACCTTAGTAGATATAAACCTAAAGTTTATTATGCTAAGGTGGTCTGGAGAATGCCACCTTCAGGGAGACTAAAATACAATACAGATGGGGCAAGTAGAGGCAATCCTGGGCTAAGTTCATATGGATTCTGCATCAGAGATAGTAATGGGGATTTGGTTTATGCAGAAGCACAACAAATGGGAATAGCAACAAACATGGAAGCTGAAGTTGAGGCTATAAAATAGGCACTGAAGTTCTGTAAAGATCACAACATTCAACAGGTGCAACTGGAGACTGACTCACTTGTCCTTCTAAAAATCTTACAAGATACATGGATCATTCCATGGGAACTGAGAAATCAGATTGAAGAGATCAAACAGGACATGAGAGCAATACAGGTACAGATTAATCATATTTTCAGGGAAGGCAACATATTGGCAGATTTTCTAGCAAATCATGCTTTGGATCATGCAGAGATCAAAGTACATAACTTTATACTCATTCCACCAGAAGGAAGAAGAATTCTCAATATGGACAAATCACAACTATCTCAACTGAGGATTAGAACAAGGAGGATTCAGCAGCTTGATCATTAACAATGATACTACATGTATGGATTATAATATGGTGTGTGCACAGTTTTGGATCATCAAAGCTGACTCAACATGATCACAAAGTGCATACTAGCTTAGGCACACAGGATAGAAATAGAGGACAATCTCTTATTTTTTTTAATTTTAGCTAGTTCATATTATAGACATGCTATAATAGACTATTTTTTACATTATTCATTTATTAATAAAAATTTCTAACAGGCCTGGCCTGCTAGAACACAATTTATTTATTTATTAAAAAGGCTCGGTGTTATCCGTACCCGGCCATAACAAGGCTCGGTGTTATTCGTACCCGGCCATAACAAGGTGTGGTGTTATCCATACCCAACTGCAGTGGTGTGCACAATAGATACCATATCTGGCCTACTGTAGCGCGGATCGGTGAGAGAAAATACATACATATATGTAAAACATGAATGAGAATCCAAAGGAAGCATTACAACTCCATCGGAGTGACACTAGGTCGATGAACCTCCGATTTACCATTATGGAATCATCATCTTCACTGTATCTTCTCATTAGGGTCAACTATCATAAGATGAGATCCAAAATGAAGAACAAGATCAATAATATCATAAGAGCATCAAGAGTTATGAGTTGTAGCACTTCTAGGAAGGGAGTCATCATGGAAGACATTATAAATTTCATGTACAAGTTCGCGACAATGGAATCATGCCTTAAGAAAGAAAGGGTTAGCCTTAACATACCTTTACGTCTCCTTAATTACTCAACGTTCCCCTCTGAAGCCGGAAAATCTACATTCAATAGGATTTATACTAAGGTTAAGTCTTAAAAATATTCAAACTAGAGTAATTAGCGAGCTAGCGGAATTTGGGCAGCACATCCCCAATTTTATTGACTTCCACCAAACATCAAAACAAATCTCAATCAAAAATAATAACATCAACCATACAATAATCAAGTAATTATATTCAATGTTATCTTAAATTAATCCGAAATCCCCTTTCAAGTTCACCTCATACTCATCAACTCCAATTCAACACTTTATGACTTCTCTTCTATGATTCTTTCCTCTCCAAGACTTGCTAAACCTTTAAAAAACCTTAATCATGTAAGTAATATGAATAACATACCTTATAATATAATAAATTCTCCTCACTCAACTTCTCTCAAGACCAAGTTCATCACAACATTGAAGAGAAGCAAGAACCATCATCTTCCATGGATTTATCTTGAGGTTTTGGTGTTTGATCTTCTCTCTTGATGGTATAGAAGGTTTTGGAGTATTTTGAACCTTCCAGAACTCTCAATAACTCTCTAATAATATGGGGAAATAAGTGTGGGAGGTGGATATTAAAATGGGATCTTTTGGGGCTTAAAAAGGTCTTAAAATCGTCCCCCCGCTACAACTTGCGGTGGAGATGCGACTCAGCATAATGGATATGCGGCTGTATCTCCCCTCCTATCCTTGGGGAGGAGTTTGGGAACTGAGGCCATACATTTTGGTGAGTTTACATCCAGTTTGCTGCACAGCAAACTATGTTTGTGGGCACAAATTGGTCCACAAACTTCGATTTTCACGAAAATGTGTTCTTTTCAATTTGCTTGACCTCCAAACCTTATGGAACCTTCTTAGCACTTGTATAAAACTTCATTAACCATCTAAGGAGACCTATACCTCCCTGTCAAGGAGATGCTAAGTAATGTATAGCTCAAATGATACGAAATCTTCCCAAAACATGCCTCCAATTCCAATTTCTTCAACAAACTTACTTCCGCCTATTCATTTGACTCCAAAACCTTAAGGTGCATATTTAAAATTATCAAATACCCTCTTTAACCTTATAAGGGCTTCATGTCCACTTTAGGCTTGCGTTAGTTTACTCATAATGCAAACGACACAAAATTTCCATAGTGTAACATTCTCCCCTCCGCCCCCCCCCCCCCCCCCCCCCCCAAGAACATTTATCCTCGAATGTTAGATCCTTAGGGATTCTACAAAAACAATTCCAGAGTTTCCCATGTAACCATACCACTACCAACATGTCACAACAACCCAAATTTTACACCTCGCACTTTCAGAGCATGAGCACGCCACGTATTTCACCGTATTAATGGAGTATCGGAGACGTCCCATGAAGTTTTGAAAGGTACAAGCCATGGAAAGTACGTAACAATGAAGTAAAGGATGAATTACGATCTCGTAAGCCGTAACCGAGCAGGACAACCTTGGAACCAAAGGACATGACCATTATCAAGTATGATTAATGATAACATGTATGGAGAGTTTTGGAAGATTCCGAGACCAAGCAAATTGAAGAAAATAAGTTTATCGAAAATTTGAAATATTTGGCAGAATTTTGGACAAAAATTATGGGTTAACTTTAGAGAAGTATATATCCTAGTATATCAGGAGTTTTGAAGTGAAATAAAGCCCTAAATTGAAGTTCAGGAAGTCTAGTTTCCAACGCAACAAACTGTGCATCAAAACGACATTGGAGTAGGGAGTTATGGGCATTTCAAGATAAGCCTCCAAGTTGTCAAATGGCTCCCCGTGGGCCCCAATTAGAAAGTCTATGGAACCGACTCTCAAGGGGTATAAATACCCTATTATTCCACCTTTTTTATCATTTACACTTCTTGGGAGCTCTAGACACATCCATACACTTCTATTAAACACTTATAACCCTTTAAATCCAGAATTCAACAAGATTACATCGAACTAGTTCGTGAAAAGTGATTGTTCTTGTTTCTACTTGATGTTGTGGTGAGTTTGGTCATGAAGAAAGTCCGTGTGACCAAAGTTATTTAAGTATAAGGTATGTTCTTCATCGTATTTTTTATGTTGAGTTGATTTGAAGGTTTAGCAAGTCTTAAAAGTGAAAATAGTTATGGAGGAAAGGTCATAAAGTGTTGTGTTATAGTTGTTGAATTTATGGACTGTTTGAGCATGTTGTAGCCATGTTGTTAGCCTAATTTCCATGTATATGGATGGTATCTAATGTTGTTAGTGTGTTAATGAGATTATGCTCCTTGATTGGGAAGAAATGAAGTATATATTGTTATTGTATGTTGATAAACATTGTGTGGGATGTTTTATGGAATATTTTGGTATTGATGATGATGTAGTTGGTGTTAGTGTTGTTGTTGTTGTGTTAGTTGTTGGTATTGTGATTTCGGGCTAGGGATATAAACAGGGGAGATACTGCTTGAATTTTGGCATATGCTAAAGGGGTTTAATTTAAAGACTTAAGCATATGACGATAAGCCTAACAGTAGTATGAATTCTCTTGAATGAAGATTTACGAGCTTGGAAGGATAAGAGTTAACTAGTAGGAGACCAAAAAGATATGTAAGGCTAAACCCTTTCTTTCTAAAGGCATGACTCTATTCTTATGAATCCATACATGTTTTCCATAATATCCTTAGTCCCAAAAAGCTAGAAGTTCATGATTCTCAAAGTTCTTCTATTGCTAAAGATAAGTATTTTACATGATGATGATGATGATCCCATTTCTAGAGATTCCAAAGTTTACAGTCTCGATGCTATTATGAGATTATTGAGTTTATTCCATGAATTTCTTGATTTTATTCTTTGTTGTTGATCTCACCTTATGCTACTTGTTCTTTCAAGGTGGGATATAACGATGATGATTGTTCCATAAGATAATCGGAGGTTACCGACCTAACATCACTCTGATAGAGTGTAGCTTTTAGTTGGGCTCTCATGCATGCTTTATATATATGTATGTATGTATTTTAATAACACTATGCCTACATGTCCGGGCAGACACAACTACGGTAGGCGGCTTATGGATAATGATAATAACACCGTGCCTACATCGATAGTCAGACACCACTAGTGGGCGGCGTGAGATGATTACCCCGGACGCGGGCTAACGATAATAACACCGTTCCTATATGGCCAGGTAGCATAACCCCATACCTATATGGTCGGGCAGTTTACTTATATATATATATATATATATATATATATATATATATATATATATATATATATATATATATATATATATATATATATATATATATATAATGTTGATTTAAAAAGTTAAAGTTAGCATGCATGGTATCTGCCTTATGAGGCAATCAGATGTATAGGTTATCTTTATCTCATGTTATGTTTCATATTTCTTGTTATGTAGTTATTCATGCCTTTCATACTCAGTAGACTGTTTGTACTAACGTCCTTTCGTGTGGAAGTTTCGCTCATGCCCGCAGGTAGGCAGGGAGACGGACCAGATCCGTAAGTGTTTTATCAGCGGATTCTCAGGAGCACTCCACTTACTTCGGAGCTGCAGTCTATTGGTATTGGTATTTATGGTCACTTGTATTCCATGTACAGGTTCGTAGACATGTGTGTACAGTTTGACGTTTCATAACCCTACCGGTTCATGTCATTGTATAACATTTTAGTATCCTTGTCGACTAGTGATGATGGACATAATTGTTGAAGATTATATAGAGATGTGTCGTTATGTTGTGATATGTGTCCTTACAGATTATGATATCCATGAGCTGTCTTATGATCCACCCAGAAATGATTACGAGATGTATGTTTAGAGGTGCTCGGTGGGTTAGCTCCGGGTGCCCGTCATGGCCCTCTAGTTGGGTCGTGACAAAAGTGGTATCAGAGCAGTTCGTCCTAGAGTATGTCTACGAGCCGTGTCCAGTAGAGTCCTGTTTATGGGTGTGAAGCGCGCCACACTTATAAACAAGAGGCTGCAGGGCATTTAGGAACCATTGACCCTTCGTTCTTATCTTAGATCGTGCCGTAGAGCTAAATTATAGGATATGATGTTCCTGATTCTAATCCTAAATGTTTTGATTGTGGATAAGCAGTTGATTTTGCTGCTATGAAGTAATTGATGAGAATTGAAGTTGTTACTCCAAAAGGCATGTTTCCTGCCTTATTGATATTGATAGACTTTGATATAAGAACTTGAGCTAGATGTCACGGGTATTTGTGATCGCCCTGTGAGGCATTGGATGTGTCTTCTGGGCTATGTGCAGGATTGAGGCAGTAAAAATTATAGAGGAAACTCTGCCAAAATTTTTACAAATTGAATTGTTTGAATGTCTATGCTATAGAGAAAGAATGAAGAGAAAATATGACAATCGCATGTTTGGTAAGTCATGATTGAATGAACTATTATGAGATGCTTTCAAAGAGAAGTTTCAGAATGATTGTAATTTAATTTAAGGGAAGAACCCTAGAAGGGAAAAATGATTAGTGATTAAAGGAACTGGAATGAGTTGCATTCGAGATTTCAGAGAATTCAGATTTATTGAAGACATAGGGAAAGTTGACACTAAGAATTTAAATGCAGTATTACGATTCATAGATTGGTGAGTAAGAGATAACGAAAAGATATTGACATGGGAAAGGAAGTTAACGAGTAGGGGAAAGTTTTACTCTAGAAGTTTATATATATACATAAGATCAGGACAGGTTGATGATAGGCATACAGATTCGTTTTATCGAACTTTCCTATATGATGTGGGTTTACATTGGGATTTAGAATTCACCAGTCAATCGACTTCAAGGGGAATCTGAGTATCTGATAGTTGGTACTATTCTGAGAATTATTATGGCCGAGTTACTTCGGGTATTATTGATGACCTTGAACTCAAGAGTGAGAAATGATTAGGTAAGTTGGCTTGCAATTACGATTGTTTTCTGGATTGTTTATATAACTTCTAAATGTGATATTGCTTGGACGACGAAGGAAGTAAAGATTGTATCAACCTTAGAAATATGTGGTGTATTTTTAGCTAATCCTTATAAGAAGGCTTTACCTTAATTTTTTTCGAACGGGTGTTGTGAAGGTTATTGACGATAGAGAAATTAGGTGCGATGTCGGGTTATGTGGAAGGAGAGAAGAGAGTAGGTGTACAAGTGAGGATAAAATATCGCAAAGATCGATTCGATTACTACAAGAAAGTAAAGGATGTGAGATTGATTATCTTAGACAAAGAGACAGAGTACAAGTACGAGTGAAGATTTTTAAGTAAAGTTATATCGCCAGGATTTACAATTAGGACGTAGGAAAGTATGCTAGGAAGACCTACAGATTTAGACATACGAAAAAAGAATATGAGAAACCAGAATAGCCCGAGGGAAATAAGGAGCATATGAGCTTTACAATTAGAATTCTCTGGCTAGCTAGGCAAAAAGAGAGGGGAGATGTATTAAAGCCTCAACTTCAGGACAAAAGCAAATGGTAATGGGATATCTCGCAAGAAAAGGTGTTGCAAATCGATAGAAAGATAAGTCACGAGTGGCTACATCAAGTATTATGTATACCCTTATGATTAATTTTACGGCATGTTAAAAGTATTGATTGTACTGTATGCCAAAATTGAGGTAGCAAGCGCTACAGAGAGAATCAGGATTGGGTTTTCTCGGGAATTAAAGTCAGATAGCAGTAACGTGATCAAATATATAAGCACGAGCATTAGGAAAAGAAGGTTATGATATTATGAAGGGGAGAGAAACTTGGACAAGGAAAACGCATACCCATTGAGGATTAGGTAATATATTTGAGGAAAAGATTAGGATGAAAGTAGGAAAGCAGACGATAGGATCAAATTTAAATAAATCAACGGTAGATATAGTAATGTTGTACGTGACAGGGGATGAACGCGAGGACTCCGAACCAACCTCTACGTCTTCATAACTAGAACCAAGAAGGTTGTAAATAATGGACAAAGGTGCATCCTTGAGAAGAAATAAATAGGTCTTATGAGAGTGACGAGGAAATTTTAAACTCCTGAGATTTAACCAGGAGGATGGATGTGAACTGTCACGACCCAACCCCGTGGGCCATGACTAGTGCCCGACCTGGGCACCCGCATACGTACCTGTTGGATATAGTCAAATTGAAACTGTGAACAATATGGAAACTTGAAAAAGAACTCCAAAGGTTCATAACGTCATCATATATATATATATATATATATATATATATATATATATATATATATATATATATATATATATCCAGATAAACCTTCTCCCGAGGAGTCCACTAATCAAATTATAAAATGATAGGCAAGCCGACGAGGATACCACTACATATCAATGTCATATGCAAGCCGACAACGCTGCCGCTATATACGAACATATCCACATACATCGTATAGACACAGCTGAACAAACTTATACACAACCAACGCATATGTCTACAGACCTCTAAGAAAATCGATAGCGAAATATGACGGGACAGGGCCCCTCCGTACCCCTGGGTAAACATATATATATACACTATAAGATCTGTACCAAAAGTCTAGGCTCCGGAACAACGGAGCTCTCCAAGACAGCTGAGTAGAAGTCCTATGCTGAAGGGTCACCAAACCGACTATCTGTACCTGCGGGCATGAAACGCAGCCCCCCGAAGAAAGGGGGTCAGTACGGAATATGTACTGAGTACATAAAGCATGAAATACAGTAAAGAGAATCATACTGAAATAGAGATTACCAGAAACAAGTATGACTTTTCAAACATCAATACACTTGCCTTATGAAATGAAAATCATGCATATCAATATCATATATCATATCCGGCCCATTATGGGACTCGGTGAATAAGGTCGCCACATACCATCCTTGGCGCCATAAACACATCATAACGACATCACACACACACACACACACACACACACACACACACACACACACACATATATATATATATATATATATATATATATATACCGTATCCCGGCCCTCTAGTGAGGGACTCGGTGAACAATGCAGTGAAACTGTGCACGAAAACGTATCCTGGCCCGGGACTCAGTGAAAGGTATGTTGAGGCATGCACGGGTATAGTAGTGAGCAACCATATGCAAATTAAATTATATTTGAGACTCAATAGAATAATCAAAACGAACTATCATTTGAAAATCAAGACAATAGTCACATCAAATACCTTTCGAATGTCACTGTGGATTATATCAAAATAGAACTTCTGGAATCATATACACGTATCAAGACATAATGAAATAGCTTCTGGAAATCAAGAACATTAGCCATCCTAGTGGCTCTAAGAATAGGAACTTTTTTGGAATCATATCCACATCGTCTGTTCGTTTCATAAAGATCATGCCAAAAAGAAAGAAGGGTTAACTTTACGTACCTATTAAAGGTTAATCGTAATCACGTTCGCTTCGTCGCCCCTTTAGCCTATTTAATATGAAAGTAATGCTATCGTTAGTAAACTATACTTCCTAGCTCATAAATCTGTAACCAATCGCCTATAGGACTCATTCTTTAATTCATACTTTCTTGATTAGGATTTTCATTAGTTAAGAACTTAACGGAAATCGGGCAGCATTTCCCCTATATACTCTCCTAACCCGAACTTCCAATTAACCTCATGTTATCACAGTAATACCAAAAATGACAGTAATAGAGATATGCATATAAAAACCCTTACAATTCAGCCCATAAACAACTCTAACAATCCAACAACCCTTCTTAATCCTTTTCCAATCCAAATCGTTAACGTTTTAAGATTATACACCAAACAACCCAACACACGCTTTGTATACGATACGTTATACACTTCTTTCTTCCAAATCTAGAATCCACATCGACGACAACACGACCACAACACGAATAACAACATATGAACATAAATCATACTTTTAATCCTTTCAACCCACAATTTCATATAACAACAATTTCATGCAATTTCTTACTTCCAATTTCACCCAATCCAATTTTAATCCTTCCATTACAACACCATTAATACAATTATACCACAAAATAAGAAAATCTTACCTTAATTTACTCGGAGGAATTTCTACACTTACTTGCTCCAATTTCACAATTTCTTCTTCCTCAATTCAATATCCAATGTTGTTATCACCTCCTTGAACTTGTAATTCACTTGGAACTTGATCAAGATATGCAACAAAACAACTTTGCTCAACAACCATGGTTGGCCGAGAGGTTGGCAGCCATGGAAGTGTTCTTCTTCTCTTTTTTTTTTCTAAGTTTTAATTTGTAAAATGAAATCAATTGCTAAATTGTTCATCACTCAATTGCATATATATAGTGCTCCTTATATTGACACGTGCCCCCCCCCCCCCCCCCTTAATGACTCACCAAATGATTTCTTGAATTATATATATATATATATATATATATATATATATATATATATATATATATATATATATATATATATATATATATATATATATATATATATATATATATTTATTATTATTTCGGGTGGGGCCAACAAATAGTAATTAAATTAATTAATTTTAATTAATCATTAATCCTTACTTAATAATCTAATCATAATTAATTAGTCCCTAATTTCCAATAATATTTCTACACTAAATAAAATTTATAAACAATTTGTGTACTAATTAAAATTGAAAATTAAAAGTTTCTATTTCATATCCGAAAATAATCCCGTCTTTAACTTAAGCCAATTAGCTTGCGAATAACTCGACGTAAAGAAATACGGGATATAACATGAACCCATGATTGGTACGCCTATTTAAGGGAAGAAAGTACCCCAAGAAGAGATTTTCAGCGTCAAAAGGGATTCACACTCGTAACGAAACACTCCAAAGTTTCCTAACCTAAGAGTAAAGGATGACTAAATGGAAAAAGGCATTTTATGAGTAAAAGAAGAAAACAAAAAGGACTACGAGGACTAAAGGAAAGAGGAGGTGTCAACGAAATGGTTAAAGGGAATTATGTGCTCGCCGACAATAAGGAGAACATTAATGAGTCAGTAGGCTTGCCTAAAGAAAAAAAATTGAAATTATAAGACAATGGTTGTGTGAAAGATGCAAAGCGATCATGAAGAAAATTGAGAAAATTCGAGATATATATATATATATATATATATGTGTGTGTGTGTGTGTGTGTGTGTGTGTGTGTGTGTGTGTGTGTGTGTATCATAAAGGAAGATGAAGACTCGATGAAAGAAGAAAGGAAAGGGGGTACTTTGTGAGGATTTCATGATAAGAACAAGAATCGACAGAATTCTAGAAGGACTATGATGCATAACTGGGATGCAAATAAGTAGTTAAGAAGAATTACGGGACAAAATGAACTAAGCTAATGAAAGGACGAGTCGTGGGAATGGATGGTGTGGAATATCAACTTTTAATGGTATAGTATAGACATAAATCGGAATTGGGCACCCAAAGCAAGGAGAATTTCAAGGATAATAAGAAGATAGTCGTGAAGAAAGACTAGGGCTAAAGAAGCATGGTATAGTTGGACACTCCATAAGGAGCTTAATGAATTCCGATGTCCCCATTAATTCATTAGCCTAGAGGATTACAAGTCATGAAAGGTAGAAGTGAAAAGAGAATAAAGAAAGAATCTGAATTGTATTCGACATGTATAAGCATTTTTACTTGATACAAGAACTCAACTAGCAAAAAGGAAATAAGTTAAACCATTCGTTGAGAAGAATTCCGACATTATATGGAATAGAGGAGTTGAAGGATCGCGAAGGTCGGCAAGAACACTATCAAAGACGGTTAATACTCGAAGGTTACTAGTATATGAGAACATGTTTTCAAAGAGGGGAAGAACAAATTCTATTCTAAGATGAACTGCAATATTCTCAAGTTCAAAAGAGGGAAATGTACTGGCTTGAAGGAGCCAAAATTCGAGATTAACCAATATAACAAGAATGTGCAAAAGAAAAGTGAGAATAGACTAAATTCAAGTATATTATGAGACAAATGTGAAAAAGGAGGCATGACAAGATGATGAAGGTTTAGTGAATCAAGAAGAATAAGTTTCGCCAATGCGATATGTTGTATTCCGGACTATGACTCGTATCACTCGCACCGAAGAAATTTTAGGTACATTTAGATATGCAGTAAAGTACTCCAAGGGGTAGTAGAAGGAGTGAGAAAGGCCACATGTGACCAGGGATAAGTATAAGGGACAATCGGGATTACTAAAAAGAACTTGTAGCACTAGAAGAGATGAAAGCTTTAAAAGAGAAATATTTATAGGAAGTTCAATAATCTTTAAAGGAAAGGAAGATAGTGTGCCTATGGATAGCAAGACAGTAGTACTGCCTGAGATTAGGGAGTACCTCGTAAGTCATGAAATTTCAAGCCGCTGGTTATATCAATTGTGAGAGTGGATGACATAGAACCATAAAAACAATGGCCATGATGAAATGGTTAACAGAATGGTGCAAGGACGACGATAAGGAGCTGAAGAAGAATGGAGACTAGTTTAAGTCTCAATTAGTCATCGGTATAAGACAGCCAAGGACTTAAGGAGGGAAGCATACTCGTATTGGAAGGAAATTATGATTAAGTAGGATTTTATCTCAGTTTCATGTTCATGAGTTTATTTTGTAATTATGCTAAAACTGAGGAGAGGAAATTGGAGGAAAAGTTCAAATATGAATATGATGATATTGTAAGGAATTAAGGGGGGTCCGATCAAGGAATTAAAAGGAGACGATATGGTATGCATACAAAGTCGGCTGGTACAAAAAGGGATAATCTAAAATAGCACCAACGAAGGAAGCAAGGAAAGGTGTCATATCTGAACAAGAGAATTTGTTTACTAGTAGAGAAATAAGGTGCAAGACAAAAGAGTACAAAAATTAAGAGTGCTCACATATCGGCAGGGAGCTGTAGCAACCATGAGTTAAGACCGTTTTAATGGCAATGGGTCCCAGGACGGTAACTAGATACCAGTTGACCAGTATGTACATACATAAGAATATGAGGATATAGAATTAATGAATGAGTTCGACAAAGAATTGGGACAATATGAAAGAAGACTAATGAGCTCATAGTATGAGAGCATGGAGATCAGGAACTAAACGAGGACAACCGTTTCAAGAAATTAATGACAGCATCGTAAGCTCGCAAGCTACAACATTCGAGGACGAATGTTTCTAAGGGGGAAGGATGTTACACCTTGCACTTTTAGAGCATGAGTATGCCACGTATTTCACCATATTAATGGAGCATCAGAGACGTCCCATGAATTTTTGAAAGGTACAAGCCATGAGAAGTATGTAACAATAAAATAAAGGATGAGTTACGATCTCGTAAGTCGTAACCGGGAAGGACAACCTTGGAACCAAAGGACATGACCATTATCAAGTATGATTAATGATAACTATCATGTATGGAGAGTTTTGAAATACTCTGGGACCAAACAAATTGAAGAAAATAAGTTTGTCAAAAATTTGAAAAATTTGGCAGAATTTTGGACAGAAATTCTGGGTCCACTTTAGAGAAGTATATCTCTTAGTATATCAGGAGTTTTGAAGTGAAACAAAACCCTAAACTAAATTTCAGGAAGTCTAGTTTCCAACTCAATAAACCGTTTATCAAAACGACATCAGAGTAGGGAGTTATGGGCATTTCAAGATAAGCCTCCAAACTGCCAAATGGCTCCCCGCGGGCCCCACTTGGAAAGTCGGTGGAACAGACTCTCAAGGGATATAAATACCCTATTATTCCACTTTTTTCATCATTTACAATTCTTGGGAGTTCTAGACACATCCATACACTTCTCTTAAACACTTATAACCCGTTATATCAAGAATTCAACAAGATTGCACCAAACTAGTTCATGAAAAGTAATCGTTCTTGTTTCTACTTGATGTTGTGGTGAGTTTGGTCGTGAAGTAAGTTGGTGTGGATAAATTTCTTCAAGTATAAGGTATGTTATTCATCCTATCTCTTATTTTAAGTTGATTTAAAGGTTTAGCAAGTCTTAAAAGTGAAAATAGTTATGGAGGAAAGGTCATAAAGTGTTGTGTTGTAGTTGTTGAGTTTATGGATTGTTTTGAGCATGTTGTAGCCGTGTTGTTAGCCTAATTTCCATGTATATGGATGGTATCTAATGTTGTTGGTGTTTTGATGAGATTATGCTCCTTGATTGGGAAGAAAGGAAGTATATATTGTTATTGTATGTTGATAAACATCATGTAGGATGTTTTATGAAATATTTTGGTATTGATGATGATGTTGTTGGTGTTAGTGTTGTTGTTGTGTTGGTTGGTTGTATTGTAATTTTGGGCTAGGGATATAAACAGAGGAGATGCTGCCCAAATTTTGACAGATGCTAAAGGAGTTTAATTTGAAGACTTAAGATAAGCATATAACGATAACAGTAATGTGAATTCTCTTGAATGCAGATTTACCAGCTTAGAAGGATAAACGTTAAGTAGTAGGAAACCAAAAAGGTATGTAAGGCTCAACCCTTTCTTTCTAAAGGCATGACTCTTTTCTTATAAACGCATACATGTTTTCCATAATATCCTTAGTCCCAAAAAGTTAGAAGTTTATAATTCTCAAAGTTCTTCTATTGCTAGAGATAAGTATTTTACACGATGATAATGATGATGATGATGATGATACCATTTCTAGAGATTCCAAAGTTTACAGTCTTGATGCTATTATAAGATTATTGAGTTTATTCCATGACTTTCTTGATTTTATTCATTGTTGTTGATCTCACCTTATGCTACTTGTTCCTTCAAGGTGGGATATAACGATGATGATTGTTCCATAAGATAATCGGAGGTTATCGAGCTTACGTCACTCCGATAGAGTGTAGCTTTTAGTTGGGCTCCGATGCATGCTTTATATATATATATATATATATATATATATATATATATATATATATATTAATAACACCGTGCCTACATGGCCGGAAAGACACCACTACGGTGGATGGCTCATGGATAATGATAATAACACCGTGCCTACCTGGCTGGGCGGACACTACTAGTGGGCGGCGTGAGATGATTACCCCGAACGTGAGATGCCCGAACGCGGGCTAACAATGATAATACCATGCCTATATGGCCGGGTAGCATAACACCATACTTATATGGTCGGCCAGTTTACTTATATATATATATATATATATATATATATATATATATATATATATATATATATATATATATATATATATATATTGATTTAAAAAGTTAAAGTTAACATGCATGGTATCCGCCTTATGAGGCAATCTGATGTACTGGTTATCTTCATCTCATGTTATGTTCCATATTTCTTGTTATGTTGTTATTCATGCCTTACATACTCAGTACACTATTCGTACTAACATTCCTTCTTGCGGACGCTGCGCTCATGCCCGCAGGTAGGCAGGGAGACGGATCAGATCCGTAGGTGCTTTATCAGCGGATTCTCAGGAGCACTCCACTTACTTCGGAGTAGCAGTCTATTGGTATTGGTCTTTATGGTCACTTGTATTTAATGTAGAGGCTCTTAGACATCTGTGTACAGTTTGACGTTTCATAACCTTACCGGTTCATGTCATTGTATAACATTTTAGTAGCCTTGTCGGTTGGTAATGATGGACATAATTGTTGAAGATTATATAGATATGTGCCGTTATGTTGTGATATATGTCCTTACAGATTATGATAACCATGAGCTATCTTATGATCCACCCAGAAATGATTACGAGACGTATGTTCAGAGGTGCTCGATGGGTTAGCTCCGTGTGCCTGTCATGGCCCTCTAGTTGGGTCGTGACACAAAATTATACAATTCCTCACGGGGCTACAACAATAACAAATGGCCCTACACGACTAAGAAATCATAAAAGAAAACATTACGCACCTAAAGGCAATGGTGTCTCTGTCTGAACCTTCTCTGGGAGTGGAAACAAATGTGGATACCTAGAATTCATATCTTCCTCAGCTTCCCAAGTCATTTCTTCTCTGTTATTGTTTCTCTATAGAACTTTTACTGAAGCTACATCTTTAGTTCCTAATCTTTGAACTAGTCTATCTAGAATAGCAATTGGAACTTCTTCATAGGATAATTGCTTAGTAACTTGGACATCATCTATTGATACAACTCTGGAAGGATCTCCAATGCACTTGCGAAGCATTGATACATGGAAAACCAGATGAACTGACTCCACGTCTAAAGGTAGATCTAACTCATAAGCTACCTGGCCCACCTTGCGTACAACCTTGTGAGGCCTAATATACCAAGGACTAAGTTTACCCTTCCTACCAAATCTCATTAAAACTTTCATAGGTCACACCTTCAAGAATACCCAGTCACCAACTTGGAACTCTTAGTCTCATCGGCGATTATCTGCATAAGACTTTTGTCGACTTTGGGCTGCCAATAATCGATCCTGAATAAGCTTCACCTTTTCCACTGCTTGTTGGATCAAATCTGGCCCTATTAACTTAGTCTCTCCCACTTCGAACCATCCAATTGGTGATCAACACTTTCGCCCGTATAAAGCCTCATATGGGCTATCTGGATGCTGGAATGATAACTATTGTTAAGCGATAAGTGATCATCCCAACTACCTCTAAAATCTAACACACATGCCCGTAACATATCTTCGAGAGTCTGAATGGTACGCTCAGCTTGTCCATCAGTCTGGGGGTGAAATGTTATGCTAAGACTCACCTGAGTCCCCAAACCATTTTGGAAAGACTTCCAGAAATTAGCTGTAAACTGTGCACCTCTATCAGAGATAATGGATACTGGAACACTATGGAGTCGTACTATCTCTTTAATATAAAGCTTTGCATAATCTTCAGCTGAGTACGTAGTTATGACAGGTAGGAAATGAGCTGACTTTGTGAGTCTATCCATAATTACCCATATAGAATCATACATACGTTGAGAGCGAGGTAAAATTTTAATGAAATCAATATTAATCACTTCCCATTTCCAAGTCGGAATCTCTATAGCTTGCAATAATCCCCCAGGCTTCTGAAGCTCGATCTTTACCTGCTGACAATTTGGACATTGAGCTATGAACTATGCTATTTCTTTCTTCACTCTGTCCCACCAATAAATTGACTTAATATAATGATACATCTTTGTCGCTCCCGGATGAATAGAATAACGGGAACAATGGGATTCTTCCAAAATCTGGCGATGCAATTCTGCTATATTAGCAACACATAATCTGCCTTGATACTTGAGAACTCCATCTACTGAAATCTTGAATGGTGAATTTTCCTTTTGTGGAAGTGTATCTCTATAATGAATTAATATGGTATCCTCATATTGGCGCTCTTTCACCTCAACTACTAATGACGAGACGGTTGAATTCCGAATAGTAACTCCCATATCGCCGTAGTCCATTAATCGAACTCCTAGAATGGCTAATTGTTGAAGCTCAAGAGCTAACTCCCTCTTCTCTGGCTGAATATTGCATAAGCTACCCATGGATCTTCGACTGAGAGCATCGGCCACGACATTCGCTTTCCCCGGATGACAGAAGATGCTAACATCATAATCTTTCAATAGCTCCAACCATTGCATTTGCCGCAAGTTTAACTCCTTTTGTTTGAAAATATACTGGAGGCTCTTATGGTCTATATAAATATCAGCATGAACTCCATACAAATAATGTCTCCACATCTTCAATGCATGAATTACCGCAGCTAACTCTAGATCATGGGTTGGATAATTCTGCTCATGTTTCTGCACCTGTCTTAAAGCATAAGCAATGACTTTATCGTCCTGATCAATACATAGCCTAGTCTAATACCTGAAGCATCACAATAAATAAGATAGCCCTCCAATCCTTTTGGAAGTGTCAAAACTGGGGCCAAGTACAATCTATTCTTCAACTCCTGAAAATTGCGCTCACAAGCATTCATCCATTAAAACATAGTTGTTTTCTGAGTCAGCTTCGTCAGTGGTGCTGACATAGAAGAAAATCCTCATACGAATCTTCTATAATAACCTGCCAGACCCAGGAAACTACGGACTTCAGTAGGTGTTACAGGTCTCGGCCAAGTCTTTACAGCTTCAATCTTATGGGTATCCACCCGAATACCATCAGCTGAAATAATGTGCCCCAGAAAAGTCACAGAATTCAAGCCGAACTCACATTTAGAAAAAATTTCATATAACTTCCGAGCCTGAAGAATTCTAAGGATAGCACGTAAATTATATGCATGCTCTGTCTCGGTTCGAGAATATACCAGAATATAATCAATAAACACAATCACAAACGAATCTAGGAAAGGCCTGAATACACTATTCATCAAATCCATGAATACCTCCGGTGCATTAGTCAACCCGAACGACATTACCGAAAATTCAAAATGACCATACCTGGTCCTGAAGGCCATCTTCGGAATGTCCTTCTCGCTAACCCTCACCTGGTGATACCTAGATCTCAAATCTATTTTTGAAAACCATTCGGCACCCTACAACTGATCAAATAAATCATCAATCCTTGGGAGAGGATATTTATTCTTTATTGTCACCTTATTTAGCTGTCTGTAATCAATACACATTCGCAAGGAGCCATCTTTCTTTCTTACAAACAACATAGGTGCTCCCCACGGTGACGAGCTAGGCCTAATAATTCCTTTCTCGAGCAAATCCTTCAGTTGCTCCTTCAATTCTTTCAATTCTATAGAAGCCATTCTATAAGGAGGAATAGATGTTGGTTTAGTATATGGTAACACATCAATAGCGAAATAAATCTTCCGTTTCGGTGGAAGACCTAGAAGCTCGTCCAGAAATACATCAGGAAACTCATTCACTACTGGGACAGACTGAAGAGTTGGCGACTTTGCTTCTGTATCTTGGACCCTGACTAAATGATAAATATAACCTTTAGCAATCATCTTTCTTGCCTTGAGATAGGAAATAAACCTACCTCTCGGGAGACGCTACCCTTCTACTCTAGAACTGGTTCTCCTGGGAATTGGAAATGAACCATTTTTATTCTACAATCAACATTGGCATAACAAGAGGCTAATCAATCCATACCCATAATAACATCAAAATCTACCATATTTAACTCAATCAAACCAGCCATAGTACGACGGTCAAAAACTACAACCATACAATTTTTATATACCCGTCTAGCTATTACCGGGTCACCAATAGGTGTAGACACTTCGAAAGGTTTAATCGACTCAGGTTTCACCCTAAATCAATTGGCAATATAAGGAGTAACATATTGCAATGTAGAACCTAGATAAATCAATGCATATATATCGTGAGAGAATACTAATAATATACCTGTAACCACATCAGGAGAGGACTCAAGATCCTGTCGTCCAGCCAGTGCATAGACACGATGCTGAGGACCACTCGTACTGGATGCTCCTCCTCTACCTCTACCACAGGCCTGCTGGCATCTATGAGCTTTGTTCTGGTGGGCGTACAGATAATGGAGAACCAGTTGCTGATCCTATAGCTTGGACCATATCTCTACCACCTCTCAATGGACAGTCATGCATAATATGGTCGGGCTGACCGCAGGCATAACAAACATCTGAACCTAATCAGCACTGTCCCCAATGTAGCTTACCACACTGAGTACATCGTGGTAAAGGCGGCCTCATCTGGCTTAAATCACCCCTATACGGAGAACCCGAAACTTTGGAACTCTGACCCAGTCCGGAATAAATAGGTCGATCAAATCTTTGACCTGCAAATCGTGGAGGTGCATCAGTCATTAAATTGCCTGAGTGCCTAGAATATTGTTGCCTATGATCCCCTCCGAATTCACTAACAAAGCTGGAAGATCTGGCTCTCTTACTATAACCTCTATCGTGCTCACGTTCACTTATACGCTGATGTTTCCGCTCCTCAAGATTCTGGGCGTAGGCCTGAATACGAGAGATATTCATACCTTCCTGAAGAGGCCGTCAAGCAATCATCAATCAAATATGGCCCCAAACTATTCACAAATCGGTGAACTCAATCTCCCATATCACCAACCATAGCTGGAGCATACCGAGCCAAAGAATTAAAACGAAGGCTATACTCTTGAGCACTCAGGTTCCCTTGTCTGAGGTTCAGGAACCTATCAGCTCTGGCCCGTCGAACCTCTGGCGATAAATAATGCAGAAGGAAAGCATCCACAAACTCTTTCCATACAGGTGGATGCCCGTTAACCCCTTTAGAAGACATCCAGATAGCATACCAATAAACATCAACATCCCTTAATCTATAAGAAGCCAACTCTACCGACTCAACATCCGAAGCATGCATCAGCCGCAATGTCCTCAACATCTCATCTATGAAATTCTACAGGTCCTCATCTAGTTTTGACCTAAAGAATTCTGGATGGTCCAAATTAATAAAATCATGGACTCTGGCACTGACAACTCTATCTCTATGACACATACCTTCCCGCTGAACCTGAGCGGCTACTAACTGGGTCAGCAGCTAAATAGCCTCTCTATCTCTTGGCCTGAGGCATCTAATGGAGGAACTTGGGGTGTTGGAGCTGGAGCTGAGGCTCCTCTCTGTTCCTCTGAAGCAGGCGGAGTGTGAGAGGACCGAGATGGAACATCATTCTAGGACTCGCCCTCCTTTATATCTGTAGACGGTACCCACTTAGTCCTCATATCTGCCGCTGACTTGCCCTTATAGGCTGCGGTTGCTTTTCTCTTCAGAGGCATCGCTAGAATCATAACACACAGTCAGGAAAGAAGAGTCCTTATAACATGACTCTATCGCACGATCTAAGATGAGATAGAAAGGTCAATTATTCCTAAATGCCCGCAGCCTCCTGTTTATAAGTGTGGCGCACTTCACACCCATAAACAAGCCTCTACTGGACACGGCTCGTAGACACATCCTAGGATGAACTGCTCTGGTACCACTTTTGTCATGACCCAACCGAGGGGCCATGACGGGCACCCGGAGCTAACCTACCGAGCACCTCTTAACATGCTTCACATTATCATTCTAGGTGGACCATGAAAGATAACTTATGAATATTATAAATATAAGGGCATGAATCCAAAAAAATAATAGCTCAGCTATATGATCATCATCAACTATGCCCATATATATATATATATAGACAAGCCGACAAGGCTTGCCAAAAATATGCACCGGTAAGGTTATGGGACATCTAACTATATACATCTGTCTAAGAGCCTCTACAAGGAGTGTGTAACATCATAAGGACGGGACGGGACCCCGTTATGCCTAAGTATGTATACAAAAGAATAGTATCAACTAAACTGCAGCTCCGCATCAAATGAAGCACCTCTATGCAATTGCTGATGAAGCAACCTAGGGTCTGGTCTGTCTCCCGGTCTACCTGCGGGCATGAACGCAGTATCCACAAATAAAAAGGACGTCAGTATGAATAATGCACTGAGTATGTAAGGCATGAACAATAGCATAATGAAATAATACAAATAACATGAGATGAAGAGTTCAAATTATACCTCAGAGGGTGGCTGTCATGCATACTTAATCTTTCTCTAAAGAAAACATTATCATACATACATACATAATAATATCGTACCCGGCCATGTAAGCTGGGTGTCCCTCATACCCAGCCATAGCAAGGCTAGGTGTTATCCGTACCCAGCTATAACAAGGCTCGGTGTTATCCGTACCCGGCCATAACAAGGCTTGGTGTTATCTGTACCCAACTGCAGTGGTGTGCACAATAGGTGCCGTATCCGGCCGACCATAGCGCGGCTCGGTAAGAGAAAATACATACATATATGTAAAACATGAATGAGAATCCAAAGGAAGCATTACAACTCCATCAGAGTGACACTAGGTCGGTGAACCTTCGATTTACCATTATGGAATCATCATCTTCACTATATCTTCTCATTAGGGTCAAATATCATAAGATGAGATCCAAAATGAAGAACAAGATCAATAATATCATAAGAGCATCAGGAGTTATGAGCTGTAGCACTTCTAGGAAGGGAGTCATCATGGAAGACATTATAAATTTCATGTACAAGTTCGCGACAATGGAATCATGCCTTAAGAAAGAAAGGGTTAGCCTTAACATACCTTTACGTCTCCTTAATTACTCAACGTTCCCCTCTGAAGCCGGAAAATCTACATTCAATAGGATTTATACTAAGGTTAAGTCTTAAAAATATTCAAACTAGAGTAATTAGCGAGCTAGCGGAATTTGGGCAGCACATCCCCAATTTTATTGACTTCCACCAAACTTTAAAACAACTCCCAATCAAAAATAATAACATCAACCATACAATAATCTAGTAATTATATTCAATGTTTTCTTAAATTAATCCGAAATCCCCTTTCAAGTTCACCTCATACTCATCAACTCCAATTCAACACTTTATGACTTCTCTTCTATGATTCTTTCCTCTCCAAGACTTGCTAAACTTTTAAACAAACTTAATCATGTAAGTAAGATGAATAACATACTTTATAATAGAATAAGTTCACCTCACTCAACTTCTCTCAAGACCAAGTTTTTCACAACCCTGAAGAGAAGCAAGAACCATCATTTTCCATGGATTTATCTTGAGGTTTTAGTTTTGATCTTCTCTCTTGATGGTATGGAAGATTTTGGAGTATTGTGGAAACTTCAATAACTCTCAATAACTCTCTAATAATGTGGGTAAATAAGTGTGGGAGCAGGATATGAAAATGGGATCTTTTAGGACTTAAAAGGTCTTAAAATCATACCCCCGCTACAACTTGCGGTGGAGATGCGGCTCAGCATAATGGATATGCGGCCGCATCTCCCTTCCTCTCCTTGAGGAGGATGTTGGCAGTGAGTCCAGCCATTTGGATGAGTTTTCGGCTAGTTTTCTGCACAGCAAACTGGTCCATAAACTCCGATTTTCGCAAAAATGCGTTCTTTTCGATTCGTTTGACCTCCAATCCTTATGGAACCTTCTTGGAACTTGTATAAAACTTCATTAACCATATAAGGAGCCTTATACCTATCTCTCAAGGTGTTTCTAATCAATGTATAACTCAAATTATACGAAATCTTCCCAAAAGATGACCCCAATTCCAATTTCTTTAACGAACTTACTTCCGCCGATTCATTTGACTCCAAAACCTTAAGGTGCATACTTAAAATTATCAAACACCCTCCTTAACCTTATAAGGGTTTCATGTCCACTTTAGGCTTGCGTTAGTTTACTCATAATGCAAACAACACGAAATTTCCAAAGTGTAACAAGTTGCCACAAGAGTTGGTTGTTGTTCATCCAGTGTTCCATGTGTCCATGTTGAGGAAATATATGGGAGACCCGTCATTGGTTGTTCCTGCTGACACTATAACGGTTAAGGATGGCCTAGCCTATAAGGAGATCCCCGTGGCTATTCTTGATCATCAGGTTCGCAAGTTAAGAACTAAAGAAGTAGCCTCAGTAAAGGTCTTATGAAGGAATTAGAAAGTTGAGGCTACATGGGAAGACGAAGAAGACATTTAATACAAGTACCCGTATTTGTTTGAAAGCAAGCAGAAAGCATTCAAGGTAAATACCTTCAGTATCCATGTCATGTCTCTTACGTATTCATGCCTCACGTTTCACATTCATGTTCATATACTCCCTACTCATGTCTCATGTTTCAACATGCATGTTTTCACCAAATCATGTCATGTCCGTTCAGTGTTCCATGTTATGTTTTCTTCATGTTCATGTATTCAAGCCATGTTTAGTCATGTCCTTAACCATGACCCATCATTCGAGGACGAATGATCCCAAGGGGGAGATATTGTAGCACCCAGTACCTTTAAATTATGTTATGTTCATGATTCGAGGCTTAGACACCAAGATGGGAAGTGTTGGGATTGAAATTTGGCCTTGGAACGGTAAAAGGATGTTTTACGTCAAAAGTACGGGCCGTACAAATTTGTATGGGACATAAAATTTGAACGTACCTCACAAGGGAAAATCAGAAGCCACTGGAATTTGACAGCTCCAGGTATGGGCTAGATTACGGGACGTACATCAAAGTACGGGACGTACTTTTGTCCCGTACCTCGCGTGCCAAAAATACTAGGTTCTGGAAAATGGCATACAAGGTACGCCCACAATGTACTGGACGTACAATATTGTACGGGCCGTACATAGTGCCCGTACATTCCCCGCTTCAGCAAATAGTATAAATTCGGGACTTCAGTTTTAATACCACTTTTCATATTCTCAAGCCCTAGCATGAAATTCTTCTCCTCCTACCATCAAGATACACTAAGGTAACCTTATTCCAAGCCTTTCAAGTGAATTCTAACATGTATCCATGATTTTTAAACAAGAATTCATTGTTGATCCTAAGCAAGGGTTTTCAAGAAAACCCATCTAAGGGCTTCAAGGTTAAGGCTTTCGAATTTTTTCTCCTAGTTTAGATAATTGTTACAAGTTTTGAAGCATTACAGGTATGTAGCGTTTCTATCTACGTGTGGGAACATCATTATTCTTCCCGACGCCACATTCTTCCATGATTATGTGAAAGTTCACCAAAACTAGGGTTCTAGACATGTTTATGATAACCCTAGGTACATGTACCATGATATACCATGATTGTATGATTAATTCGCTATTGTGTTCTCAATATTCCTTTCTGGTTATTGTGAATCTGTTTGTAATCCATGAAAACCCATACTTTGCTTTCCATGGGTTCTTAAATGCAAGATATGAACTTTTATGTATATTTTCATGAAATTCTACATGCATCCATGTTTTCATACAAGTTATACTATGTACTTATATCCATACTATACTATCCCGCGAATCATGTTTACAAGCCATGTTTATGAATCAAGTTTACAAGTCATGATTACAAGCCTTGCTATACAGACCATTGGCCCAGATGCCAACTATATCCATGTTCATGTTTTGGGTGTAGCATAGGTTTATCGAGAAGGCTCAGATAGCCTGAAACTACGTATGCCAACATAGTGAAGGGATTCTCCGCCTAGATTAGGATGACACCTTAAGACAGTTGAATTGGATCCATTTTTATGTCATGCTTATGTCTCATACCCTGGCAAGGTGTGGGGCTGCTCTGCTGGTCGGGCCAGGTACCAGACTCCACGTACCCACGTGGTGATTCCATGTTTTCGGTTATACTACGGCTCTCCCACCAAACACAGATAAATATATATATATACACTTAAAACGTTTTACTCATGTTATACATTTACTCATGATAGATGATACTCATGTTCGTGTTCAGTTTACAGCTTACAGTTTCAGTTTCAGTTCTATTATTTCATGTGCCATGTTTATTTTACAACTGCTTTATATACCAGTACATTTCAAGTGTACTGACATCCTCTTTTATGGATTTACAGGATGACGGATTAGCTCGTTAGGACACTACATGTATCAGCTATTGGTGAGCCCCGGTCTATTCGGGATGTTATCTCTATTTGTATTTATTTCAATTATGTGGTAAAGGTAAGCCGGGGGCTTTGTCCCGATAAACAGTTTAGCAGTCAGACTTATGTCAGATGTTTCATAGACTAGTTAGTTATGTTATGTCAGATATTCAGAGTCGTATAGTCATTTTCGCTTCGTATTATTATTTTTATCCAGACTATTCCGCATTATATTATCATGATACTTTTAGAGTTATGATTTATGATCCCACGCTTTACTTAAATTATGCATGTTCATAGTTTATTCCACATCAGTTCATCCCAATATTGAGTCAGCAAGCCATGTGGTTCACTCGATCACATGCAGTCAGGATCGTGTGTCGTGTTACGCCCAGGCCATGGTTCGGGGCGTGACATAAGCAGGGTGATCCTCTATTACCTGCTCTTTTTATTCTATTATCAGAAGTTCTATCTAGATCCTTAAATGCTTTGTTTGATGATTCAAGCTATGTTGGATATGGTATGCCTAAATGGAGTCACAACATAAATCATCTAGCATATGCTGATGATATTATCATCTTTACATCTACAGATAAGGATTCTCTTCAAAGGTGATGAAGGTGTTACAATTAATCAATAAAGAGAAGAGTGTCTTTGACATGTTTCATAAGGTGGTAAATAGCTTGTCCCATCAGGTTGAGCAAATAACTGGATTTTCAAGAGTGTAACTCCCTTTGAAATACCTGGGCTGCCCTATTTTTCATGCTAAAAGGAAAAAGTGTTCTATAATGATCTTATAAAGAAGGTAAAGAATAAGTTGCAAAGCTGGAAAGGAAAACTTTTGTCTTATAGTCGGAAGGTTGTTCTGATTAACAATGTGCTACAAAGTATTCCTGTCTATTTGTTATCAGCCGTGGTGCCTACTAAATACACCATCAGTGAGATTCATAAGATATTTGCTAGATTTTTCTGGTCTAATAAGGAGAAGGGTAGGAGCAACCATTGGGTTTCGTGGGAAAAAGTTTGTCTTCCAAAAGAGGAAGGTGGTCTAGCTTTTAGATCTTTATATGATGTGTCCAAAGCACTATTTGCTAAAATCTGGTGGATGTTCAGGACAGAAAATACTATGTGGTAAACTTTCATGTGGAACAAATACTGTAAGAAGCATAGACCAACTGAGGTGCAATGGAGGGTGGATCTCAAATATGGAAGAGAATGTTAGACGCTAGGGACCAGGTTGATCAACATATTTGGTGGGAACCTATAAATAGTGAAATCAATGTATGGCAAGATAACTAGTCTAAGCTAGGTCCTCTAAACTAAGTGGTACCAATTCATAGTAGCATTGATGAGTTGCATTACTTCATGACATACAAATGATGGAATTTTAAGATAATGCAAGATTTCTTTCCTCCACATAGTATGAATCATATAAGATCTGAGCTAGGGATTGGTGAGAGGATTGATGAAAAAGACAATCCCTGGTGGATGCTGATTGGAAATGGGAAATTCACAGTAAGAAGTACATGGAATGCTTTGAGACAGTAGAGTCAAGTTTAAGTACATTTCTCAAATATATGGATCAAAGGGGTTCCTTTCAAAATCTCCTCCTTACTATGGAGATTTTAGAAGTACAGACTGCTAGTTGATGATGTTCTGAAGAGAATGCATATTTCCTTAGTGTCAAAATGTACATGTTGTGATAATCCTAATCAGGAAGACACAATGCAACATCTATTTCTTACAGGAGATTTTGCTAAGTCTATTTGGAAATACTATACTACAGCAACTGGAATTACAGGTCCTTCAGTTCAGATTTATCAAGCAGTGGTGAAATAGGGGGACATGCAATGTGTTCCCAAACTAAAGCCTGTATATCAGGCAGTTCCATCTTTCATTTGCTGGTAGTTATGGAGAACAAAATGATATCATGCATGGCAATTCCATGAGCAGATCAAAGGTCATATATAAACCACAAATTGCATACCCTGGGTAAAACATTATATCCATGGTTGCAAGATATCCCTCAGAATTGGTCACAACTAGTTTAGTTTCTGGAAAGATATAGGCCTCATGTTAAGGTCAGATTGGTGTCTTAGAGTTGTCCTCATGAAGGGTGATATAAGTGAAACATAGATGGATCCTCTAGAGAAACTCCTGGACAAAGTTCAGTAGCTTTTTGTTTGAGGAATGCTATGGGTGACCTTGTGTATGCTACTGCTAGAAGGCTACATGATACAACAAACTTTTGTGCAGAGGCTATTGCTATTCAGAATGGAATTGAATACTGCATGTCAAACTATATGGTTCCTGTTGTTATAGAATCAAATTCTTTGACTATGATCAACATATTGGAGGGGGTTTGGTAAATTCCATGGAAAATCAGTGTTGAAGTTAGGAGGATAAAACAATGGAGGAATAAGGGCCATGTGCAGTTTGCTCACATCTTGAGAGAAGGCAATGCACTGGCAGACTTTTTAGCTAACATGGTTTTTGATTTTGCAGGTACAGTTCAAATAAAAAGCTTTCAGGAGTTACCAGCAGAAGCAAGGAAGATTTTGAATAGTGACAAGAGTACAATACCATATCTAGGATACTCAACTTTCAAGACTAGGGAGCCCGATTGATTATTATCAAAACTACATCAGTCTGATTGTTGATTCAAGTTAAAAACTATATATTTATCTAAGGTTATCCTATCTAGTGTGTGGTATTAATAGAAGTTCTATTCAATCTGCTAGAAGGATCTCCTTAGCTAATGAATACAGTAAAATACAAATGATTCAGACTGCATAATCAATAGCAAGACACAAATGATGTGCAGAAATTGGAAAATAACTCCAGATGGAGATTTTGCTTGTTTACTGCTTGACATTGTTCATAATGGAATTGATACCATAGCACCTGGTGAGAGATTTGAGGTGACTGATAGTGGCATCAATCCAAAGCAGTACATTATAGTAGATTCAATATCTAGTGTGATTTTTGATTACTTGTACTCAATCTTATTGTTCCTTTGTTTATGTCTCTTAGATTTTTTCTATTTTAGGCTGTAGGCTAGATTACTTTTCTTTTGTTTCAGATTTCTTTGTGTAAATATCTTGATTCTATTAATAAAGCACCAACATTATCCTTTGTTGTTTGGTTTTTGATAATATAAAAAAAGTGAGACTTCCAAGAAACCTTCCTCACTTTCTCCTTGTCTGATTCCGAGAGCAGAGGTTTAAGGTAGTCTGCAACACCAACGGGCCTAGAAAGGAAATTGTTGTCTTCAAGAAACAATATGGTAATAGTCCTTAGCTGATCTGGATTAACACTCGGAGCCAGATAAATGTCAACCAATCGAGCCTGAGAGAAAGCATGGTTTCTCGAAGCACGGGCAGTTGTTTGAGGGGATGAAAGCCTCGTTGGAATCTCAAGTTGAGAAGGCCTTGAAGGCTTGGCCTGAGGGCTTCTGTCTAAAGGATTTCCACTGGCATCAGCCTCAGAGAAGAAGTGGTCAAGATCATCCGCATCAAAATTTGGGATTGGCAACGGAGTGGCGGGTCGAGTCTCAGGAAAAGGTCCCGACCTGGCTGTTACACCTTGCATTTTTAGAGCATAAGAATACCACGTACTTCACCATATTAATGGAGTATAGGAGACGTCCCATGAAGTTTTAGAAGGTACAAGCCATGGGAAGTTCGTAACAATGAGGTAAAGGATGAATTACGACCTCGTAAGTCGTAACCAGGCTTGGAACCAAAGGAAACGACTATTATCAAGTATGATCAATGATAAATATCATGTATGGAGAGTTTCGGAAGATTTCGGGACCAAGCAAATCAAAGAAAATAAGTTTGTCGAAAGTTTGGAAAAACGTTGGCAGAATTTTGGACAGAATTTTGGGTCAAATTTGGAGGGGTATATCTCCAAGTATATTAGGATTTTTAAGGTGTTTCAAAAGCCTAAAATAAATTTCTTCGAGTCTAGGTTCCAACTCAACAAACTGCTCGTCAAAACGACATCGGAGTAGGGAGTTATGGACATTTTAAGATAAAGACTCCAAGCTGCCAAATGGCTTCCGCGGGTCCCACTTGAGAAGGTCGGTGGAACCGACTTATGAGGGGTATAAATACCCCCCCCCCCCCATTAACTCCATTTTTTCAGCATTTTACATTCTCAATGGTCCTAGAAACTTCCCAACACATCCCCCAAACATTTATAGCCCATTAAATCAAGAATTTAACAAGATTACACCAAACTAGTCCATGAAAGGTGATTGTTCTTGCTTCTACTTGATGTTGTGGTGAGTTTTGTCTTGAAGAAAGTTGATGTGGCTGAATTTCTTCAAGTATAAGGTATGTTCTTCATCCTATCTCTTATGTTGAGCTGATTTGAAGGTTTAGCAAGTCTTAAAAGTGAAAATAGTTACGGAGGAAAGGTCATAAATTATTGTGTTGTAGTTGTTGTGTTTATGGACTGTTTTGAGCATGTTGTGGCCGTGTGGCTGGGCTGATTTACATGTATAGAGATGGTATCTAATGTTATTGGTGTGTTGATGGGATTATGCTCCTTGATTGGAAAGAAAGGAAGTGTATATTGTTGTTGTATGTTGAAAAACATTGTGTGGGATGTTTTATGGAATATTTTGGTATCTATGATGATGTGTTTGATATTAGTATTACTATTGTTGTTGTTTTGTTGGTATTGTGATTTCGGGCTAGGGATATAAACAGGAGAGATGCTGCCCGAATTTCGATAGATTTTAAAAGGAATTAATTTGAGGGCTTAAGACAAGCATATGATGATAAGCCTAACGATAATATGAATTCTCTTAAATGTAGATTTACGAGCTTGGGAGGATAAGCGTTAAATAGTTAAAGTTAAGACGATCGAAAAGGTATGTTAAGGCTCATCCCTTTCTTTCAAAGGTATGATTCCTATGTTATGATTCCATAAATGTTTCCATAACCTCCCTGTTTTCAAAAGCTAGAAGTTCATGATTCATAAAGCTTCTCATGATGTTAAAGATGAGAATGATCGTATGATGATTATAAAGATAATGATGAATTTATGTTTAAAAGTTCCAAGCTTATGATTTCAATGTGAATATGAGAATGTTGAGCTATTTCATGATTTTCTCGATTTCATTCATTGTTGTTGGTCTCACCTTATAATAATTGTTCCTTCAAGGTGAGATAGAGCGATGATGATTATTCCACAATATAATCGGAGGTTACCGACCTTACGTCACTCCGATAGAGTTATAGCTTTCTTTGGGCTCTCATGCATGCTACTTGTGTTATAATATATATATATATATATATATATATATATACGTTCCGCAGCAATTCTATTTTATGTATATGTATATGAGAAATGTTTTTATGAAAGGAAAGTTAAACATGCATGGTATCTGCTTTAAGAGGCAATCATATGTGCAGGTTATTTCCTTACCTCATGTTATGCTCTATATTTCTCATTATGTTATTTTTCATGTTCGGTGTCTCTTACTATATTATTATTCGTGCCTTACATACTCAGTACACTATTCGTACTGACGTCCTTTCTTGTGGATGCTGCGCTCATACCCGCAGGTAGATAGATAGATGGTTCTAATCCATAGGAGCTTCAACAGCGGAATCTCAGGAGCGCTCCACTTACTTCAGAGCTGCAGTTTATTGGTATTAGTCTCCACGGCCACTTGTATTCTATATAGAGGCTCGTAGACATGTATGTACAGTTAGACGTTTCATAACCCTACCGGTTCATATCGTTGTGTAATATTTTAGTAGCCTTGACGGCAGGTAATGATGGGTATAATTGTCAAATATTATACAGCTATGTGTTGTTATATTGCGATATATGTCTCTACAGATTATGATATTCATGAGCTATCTTTATGGTCCACCCAGAAATAATTATAAGATGTATGTTTAGAGGTCCTCGGCATGTCAGCTCCAGGTGCCCGTCATGGCCCTCTAGTTGGGCCGTGACACTGGACCTCTTGACCACTATGTCTTCTTCTTCAGTTTCTTCCTAATCTTCAACGATGACAGTCTCAGGAGTGGGGGGTTTGACAAAAGTGAAGCACCTCAGGCTTCACTGTCAGCATTGACTCCGGAGGAACTTCCTTCTCCGGAGCTTCTCTTTCTTTTGAGAGGAAGTGATGTAGTCGGTGCGGTGGTAATAGCCATCGGCTTCTTTGTTGAGGGCTCAGAAGATTTCGTTATCTTCTTGGTTGCAGCTCGGGTGATTCGTTAAGCAGAAGCCACCGGACCCAAGATAGGATCGGTCATAACGACCCTTGGTCGAACGGTTCCTTTGGGGTAAACCTAAGGAAGACAAATAAATTTGGATTTTTTTTTTTGAAAAAAGAGAGAAATCAATAGGTAGGTAAGGTGGGAATATTATTACCATGGTTCTTTGCTTTAAGCCGGTTACGAAAAATCTCTTTCCATGTCCGAGAATCACTACTCGAAACATCTAAAAGAGTTTGAACCCATTCGGGGAAAGGCATGTCAACAACGGGGATGATTTTGGTGGCTTCAAAATATATAAAAATTAATAAAAAAGAGGGAGGAAAAGTTAGAAGACACCAAAATAAATTTGATATCCAAAGAGGTGGAACTTACGTGTTAAATGCCATGCCTCCCGAGTAGGCATGTATTTCTCTTCAATAATTTCCTCCGTAGGAACGACAACAAATCTTTCCATCCAGCATCGGTCATTATCTTCATCCAAGCTGGTGATGAATGAAGATTTACCACACTTGGATATGGTAATGATTCTGCCTCGAAAGATTCTAGGTGTGTAAAGCCAAATGATATCATCCAAAGGGAAAGGCCGATTCGCTTCGTTGGCTAGGAACCGGATGCATGCTACCGCCCGCCATACGTACAGACCAACTTGAGTGAGGCAAACATTGCAGCGTTTGTACATTTCGATTATTACCAGATCAATTGTCGATAGCAGACCAAATGCGAATCGGTATGTATATACATTGGAGAAACTCGATCTTGGGTAACATCATTGTCCGGGCTAGGTATAATGATTTCGGAGAGGGTTTCCCAGTGACAATCCTTGCGGACTGTTTTAAGGGAAGCATCAGTTATAGAGGAAGAATAATTTTTGACCATTTCACCTCGGTCGCTTTGGGTGACTGCTTTCTTCGCGGTGAAGTCGTCAGTGAAGTTAAATGAACAAGGTATAAATGGAAACAAAGTTTCTATGATGAAGACCTGGATATCACCATCATCGACGCAGTCGCTGGCGGTCAGTGGTAAGGAAACGGTTGAAGAAGATGGAGCATTTGGTGGAGAAGATGATGAAGGTCGAGTCTTTTCCCTATTTTTGTATCTGGGAATTAGATATAAGAGCTGAAAATCAGGATATTTAGAAGGTGTTGGAGAGGGTTTCAAAGGAAAGAAGGTCGATTAAGAAAAGTTTTAGAATGAAAAAATAAGAGTAAACGAAATTTGGGATTTTTATTATGAAAAATGCCATCATTATGAGATGGTTCAAAAACCCGAACTATCCACTTTAGCCAGTCATAGGAAGGCACGTGGACGGAAGTGCCAGAATTGAAAGGACGCACATCAAATCAAGAGTCAGAGGGAACATTTCATTTTCCCCCCAAAAGGGGATTAATAGTTTTTGAAGCGTTTGGGATAAATAGTAACATTTCAAATCCACTCCCCCGTCTCACTTTATTGTCCCACCGAGGAGTGGGCGGACTATCTGTATACATCGAAAAAAATACTTCTTTTACGCAGTTAAACAGTTGATTATTAGCAAAAAAAATCTTTTGTCATTCTTTTTGTTTCGAGTCAGTAAAAGTTTCACAAGGCTAAGTGCTTAACCGGAGGAACATTAATCGAATGATTTCCTTCAAGCTCATTCAGTCCAGGCTTATTTTATTGTTTTGTACTTTAGATTTACTTGATTTCATTACTAGTTGCTATTATTTTCTACTTACTTATAACAAATCAATTCATGTATCCTTTAAACCACTAACAAATTTAACTGGACCTTTTTTGGGGTAAACAAGTACCGCAGTGGTTCCTCTTTGACTTGGTTTGAGGTAGTTGATGATTCCAGCTGAGGTGAGGCACCGCTCTTGAGCGTGGCGGCTACCATAAACTACTCCCTTTTTTGGCTAATTTTTGGGAATGTACCCCACAGTTGTATTAAGATACTCTTAGGTGCTCCTTGACGGATTTATAGGGTTTAAGATTTTCAGACTTGTGTTATTTTCTGTTTCCGCTAAATGATGCGATTTACAATTTATACCATGGATGACTGAGCTTATTTTTTCTTCCTCCATTAATAATTTTGGTATGCCTGGGGTAGTGGCTCATCGGGTGTCGATCATCGCCTACGACTTTGAGCCGTGACATTATTAGCACTAATTCAGAGGATTATATGACTAAGTTACCTTATTATTACTCATGAGAACTGTAAAGATGTACTGAAAGACTATAGAAATTCGTTCAAATAATATATGAGATAAGGATAAATTTGGGGAAGAAGAATTAATACCTTCTTGATTTTCTTTTAAAATTAGCATTTTGTTGTCCGTGTTTGAATTTCCATTAAAGAATACGATTAGGTTAAGCTACCATGTGTTGAAAATTTCAGCAACACCCATTCATGGTCAGAGCTAGCATTACCTAGTAGTTTTGATGCAAACTCTTTATTTATATTAAGAAATTCACTTAATATATATAAATAATTTATCAAGAACTCAATAACTTTTTTTTCCTAATATTTAGAGCTCATAAACTTAAAATCCTAATTCGCCTCTAAACCATTGATATTATAGTTGATGATGGGCACAGCCAATGGTTTAAACTCATATGGAGGAGGTTGCACTAGAGAAGTGAGTGCCAGCGTTGGATTGATCCTCAACTATGGATGGATATTTTTCAACTTCCAAAAATTAAAGATATTTCCTTCGAAAGTTTTCATCAAAACTTTCATTATAATTGAAAGATGATATGAAAGTTACGTGAGACACTTTATGTTAGATAGTTTGTAATATAAGAGGTCTTAAAATAAATAGACACATCTGTTCGCGAAAGGACTGCTAAAGCTAGTTAATGATTGAAGCTAGCTAAGTTGGTGTGAATGAGAAATGGAGGGAAAAAGACAATGGAAGGAAAATGAAGTTTAAAGCAAAGTTCCTTTGAAAAGGAGCTTTGTACCACATTGGTGGTAGAAAGGGAAAGTTATGTGCTTATATTAGAAAGCACTTCCTCTAGCTCTTAAAGGGTTGAGAAGAGGGACTCCCCTCGCGCCGTCATCGTCGCTTGGCTCGGCTTCAGATTTTGATTTGGATTTGGATTTGGTCAAATGATCTGATTGATTGATAATCTTTTTGGACCAAATTTATTTAACTTCAATCTTCATTTTTCGCGGGAAATATTAATTGGTTAATTGGTAATTAATTAAATTTAAATCCCAACTTCCCAACGTTCTTATTTTTTCGGAAAAGGCATGGCCTCTCCGAACAGCCACCAAGCATATTCTGAACAGGCATGTTCGAGGCTATATAAACTGAGGCAATGCCTCAATTTTCGACTACTGAAAAAAAAAATCTTGCATTGCAAATTCTGCATTCTTTTTCCAGAAATAAAACTATCGAGTCTTACTGTGTTTCGTTGCCAAATTTGAGTTCGACGAAGTCGTAGGCGTTTGAGGTACCGCCACTCCTGCGACATGTATATCCGTTTTATCCTGGGAGGAAATAATCTGTAACCTCGGGTACAGTGAGGGGGTTAAATTCCTTAAGGACACACAGTGAATTCTGTGGTCTCGGATATTTCTTAATTTTTGCACACAATTTCTATTTTCGTTTTCTACTTACTGGTTTTTTTTACAGTTTCTGGTTCTGGTTTCCTACAGTTCTGAACACGGGGGTGCAACAAGCTTAAGGAATTTAATAATTATTTCTATGTTCATTTGTTGTTGTTTAACGACCACAGAACGTTATTGGGAAAAAATGTTTTCTTTAACATAAAACAGTGCTTTCCACAAAATAAAAGAAACTTGTATCTTTGTTGTTTGCATGTAACGAACTGGTATGTTGTTTGGAGACTAAAATCTTCGGATTTTCTACTCCGGTTGAGATTAAAGTTTTCAGAACTTTCTACTCATTTGGATACTTGATTTGAAGATATAAAAACTTCATCAAGTATACAACATACAGTTTCCTACATTCTGTTTGAAGTTTTGTTAATTCTGTTTGTGTAAATTTGATTCGGTTTGAAGAAATAAAATAGTCACCGTTTATTAACGTTTTCTGTTGTTTCCTGCGACAGAAATGGGAGACCAAACTCCAAATTTGAATGCTACTGCTACTGCCGCACCAGCCCCCGTGGTTGGTTCTACGAGCAATGTTGCGTCCTCCAGTCGTACTGCACCAGCACCGGCTCCGGCAGAGAAGCCCGAAAAATTCACCAGGATTGATTTCAAACGATGGAAACAAAAGATGTTCTTCTATTTAACTACTTTAAGCCTTCAAAAGTTTATTAAGGAGGACGTTCCGGCTCTGCCGGAATCAACACCTGAGAATGAACGTTTTGTTGTAACTGAGGCGTGGAAGCACTCAGATATTTTGTGCAAGAATTATATTCTTAGCGGACTAGAGGATGATCTTTATAACGTCTATAGTAATGTGGGAACATCAAAAGAACTATGGGATGCGTTGGAAAAGAAATATAAAACAGAAGATGCTGGATTAAAGAAGTTTATCGCTGCCAAGTTTCTGAACTACAAAATGGTAGATGGCAAGTCTGTTGTTACTCAAGTTCAAGAGTTGCAAGTTATCATCCATGATCTCCTCGCTGAAGGTTTGGTGATTAGTGGGGCATTTCAAGTTGCGGCAGTGATAGAGAAGTTGCCTCCTTCATGGAAGGACTTCAAAAATTACTTGAAACACAAGCGAAAGATGACACTGGAAGATCTCATCCTCCGGTTGAGAATCAAGGAAGATAACAAGGCAGCGAAGAAGAAGGCAAATGGGAGATCAACTATAGGGGGAGCACATATTGTTGAAACTGCCCCAACTAATCTGAAAAAGAGGAAAAAGGCATCGGGACCAAGGAACTATCCCAACAAGAAGAAATTCAAAGAAAACTGCCACAATTGTGGAAAAATCGGACACAAAGCTGCAAACTGTCGTGCTCCGAGAAAGGAAAAGAAGAAGGGTCAGGCTAATATAGTTGAAACAAATGAGGAGGTTGATGACTTGTGCGCTATGTTGTCTGAGTGCAACCTAGTGGGAAATCCGAAGAGTGGTGGATTGACTCTGGCGCCACTCGCCACATTTGTGCTGTTAGAGAAGCCTTTGCTTCATATGCTCCCACCGGGCCCGACGAGACCATATATATGGAAAATTCTGCAACGGCCAAGATTGAAGGTTATGGAAAGATACTGCTGAAGATGACCTCTGGCAAGGTGGTGACTCTCAACATCGTCTGTCATGTTCCTGAAATTAGGAAAAATCTAGTATCTATCGGACTTCTAGTGAAGAACGGTTTTAAGTGTGTTTATATTTCTGACAAGGTTGTAATAAGTAAGAACGAGATGTACATAGGAAAATGATACCTCACAGAGGGCCTTTTCAAACTGAATGTAATGGTTGTTGCTAATAATGATAAAGTTTCTGCTTCGTCTTACTTGATTGAGTCAAATGATTTATGGCATTCACGTTTAGGACATGTCAATTATAAAACCTTGCGAAAAATGATTAGTTTGGAAGTATTGCCCAAGTTTGAATGCAATCAATCAAAATGTCAAATTTGTGTTGAATCTAAGTATGTTAAACATCCTTATAAGTCAGTTGAAAGGAATTCAAGTCCTTTAGACTTAATCCATACAGATATTTGTGACATGAAATCAATCCCATCTCGCAGTGGAAAGAAGTACTTCATAACTTTTATTGACGATAGTACGCGGTATTGCTACGTTTACTTACTTAATAGTAAAGATGAAGCAATTGAAGCATTCAGGCAGTACAAAACTGAAGTTGAGACCCAAATTAACAAAAAGATTAAAATGATAAGGAGTGATAGGGGCGGTGAATATGAATCTCCTTTTGAACAAATATGTTTGGATTATGGCATCATTCATCAAACAACCGCCCCTTACTCGCCACAATCAAACGGAATTGCGGAAAGGAAAAATAGAACACTGAAAGAAATGATGAATGTCCTGTTAATAAGTTCTGGTTTAACCCAGAACTTGTGGGGGGAAGCTATTCTAACAGCTAGCCGAATACTCAATCGAGTGCCCCATAGCAAAACCAAATCTATTCCATACGAAAAGTGGAAAGGAAGGAAGCCCAATTTGGAATACTTCAAAGTGTGGGGGTGTTTGCCCAAGGTGCAAGTTCCTAAACCCAAAAGGGTAAAAATAGGACCGAAAACCGTTGATTTTGTTTTCATAGGATATGCCACAAATAGTAAGGCATATCGGTTTTTGGTTCACAAATCAGAAAATCCCGACATTCAGGTGAATACGGTAATTGAATCAGATAATGTTGACTTCTCTGAAACCATATATCCGTATAAAAAGGAATGTGAGTCGTCTAGCAAAGAATCTAAACGACCTCGGGAAGAAACAAAGGAAAATATTCCTGATGAGGAAAATCCAAGACGCAGCAAACGTCAAAGGACGTCTACTTCCTTTGGACCAGAATTTCTAACATTTTTGTTGGAAAATGAGCGTTGAACTTTCAACGAAGCTATGTCTTCATCGGAAGCTCAATTTTGGAAAGAGGCAATCAATAGTGAGATAGAATCCATATTAAACAACCATACTTGGGAATTGGTTGGTCTTCCTCCAGGGAATAAACCTTTAGGTTCCAAATGGATTTTCAAGGGGAAAATGAGAGCTGATGGTAGTATTGATAAATATAAGGCAAGACTAGTTGTTAAAGGGTTTATACAACGAGAAGGTCTTGATTACTTTGATACATACTTGCTGGTAACGAGGATTACATCTATTCGAGTGTTAGTAGCGTTATCCGCCGTGTACGGTCTTGAAATCCATCAAATGGATGTGAAAACAGCCTTCTTAAATGGAGAGTTGGAAGAACAAATTTACATAGAACAACCCGAAGGATTTGTAGTTCCAGGGAAAGAGAAGAAGGTGTGTCGACTTGTTAAGTCTCTTTACGGACTAAAACAAGCACCCAAACAGTGGCATGCAAAATTTGACCATACGATGCTGTCAAATGGATTCAAGATAAATGAGTGTGATAAATGTGTCTACATTAAGAACACTCCGAACCACGTCGTCATTGTTTGTTTGTACGTGGATGATATGTTGATAATGAGTAACGACATTGCTAACGTAAATGCTACTAAGCGCATGCTTGCTAGTAAGTTGGATATGAAAGATTTAGGAGTTGCCGATTTAATTCTGGGAATTAAAATCCATAAGACTCCTCAAGGTCTAGCGTTGTCTCAATCTCATTATATTGAAAAGGTACTTGAAAAGTTCAAGTATTTGGACTTTAAAGTTGCAAAGACGCTAATTGATATGAACCTTGCTCTTGCAAAGAATAAAGGTGAAAGTCACTCTCAATTGGATTATGCCAGAGTGTTGGGAAGTTTGATGTATATCACGAACTGTACGCGACCTGATATTGCGTGTGCTATAAGTAAACTAAGTCGCTACACTAATAATCCTGACCAAAATCATTGGCTGGCAATGAAACGAGTTTTGGGGTATTTGAAACATACTCAAAACTTTGCTCTGCATTATAACAGGTATCCTACAGTTATTGAAGGATACAGTGATGCAAATTGGATCACCGGTTCAACTGAAACTAAATCCACAAGTGGATACGTTTTTACCATAGGTGGAGGAGCAGTGTCTTGGAAGTCATCCAAACAGACATGTATCGCCCGCTCTACAATGGAATCTGAGTTCATAGCTTTAGACAAAGCCGGTGAAGAAGCTGAATGGCTTTGGAATTTCTTAGAAGATATTCCATTTTGGCCCAAACCGTTGGCTCCTATATGCATACATTGCGATAGCCAAGCGGCAATAGGAAGAGGCGGGAGCATTATGTATAACGGAAAGTCTCTTCACATACGACGAAGACATAATATCGTTAGACAACTACTCTCTAGTGTAATTATTACAATTGACTATGTTAAGTCAAGAGATAATGTGCCAGATCCACTAACTAAAGGCCTAACTAGAGAGGTGGTTGAAAGATCATCGAGGGGAATGAGACTTTGGCCGAGGACAAGTCATCGTGGCGGTAACTCTACCTAGAAGACTGGAGATCCCAAGATCTAGGTTCAAAGAGATCAAACAAAGTCATTGATGACGGTTCAACATTGTCACAATAACTTTTTGGTCCATTCTCGTGATGAGACAATGTTCAGTACCAGGATAAAGCATTAAGGCTTTTTAATGGTTTCTAAGTTTGATACGGGGTATATCAAATAGTGTATCTACGGGATGACACATTTAGAAATCACCTATGTAAGTGTGAAGTGTAAGCCGCTTCAAGGAGAATTTTGTAAGGCCAATTCTCTACGCACTTATGAACCAGGCAGTGTTCATGACTGAAACGAACAAAACAATGAGAACCAAAGAGAAATCTACCGATTGACCGAGTATATCCGACATATGTTCACTACGGAAAGTTCAAAGAGAAATCTACTTACCCAGATGCAATTAATCCTTGCTTACGAATCACACAGTTTTTTTTTTTTTTTTTTTTTTTTGTCATGCATGTTTTTCATCATATAGCCATTCCCCATTAATGTGGGGGATTGTTAAAGCTAGTTAATGATTGAAGCTAGTTAAGTTGGTGTGAATGAGAAATGGAGGGAAAAAGACAATGGAAGGAAAATGAAGTTTAAAGCAAAGTTCCTTTGAAAAGGAGCTTTGTACCACATTGGTGGTAGAAAGGGAAAGTTATGTGCTTATATTAGAAAGCACTTCCTCTAGCTCTTAAAGGGTTGAGAAGAGGGACTCCCCTCGCGCCGTCGTCGTCGCTCGGCTCGGCTTCGGCTTCGGCTTCGGCTTCGGCTTCGGCTTCGGCTTCGGCTTCGGCTTCGGATTCGGATTCGGATTTGGATTTGGATTTGGTCAAATAATTTGATTGATAATCTTTTTGGACCAAATTTATTTAACTTCAATCTTCATTTTCTGAAATTATTTTTTATTTCCGCGGGAAAATATTAATTGGTTAATTGGTAATTAATTAAATTTAAATCCCAACTTCCCAACGTTCTTATTTTTTCGGAAAAGGCATGGCCTCTCCGAACAGCCACCAAGCCTATTCTGAACAGGCATGTTCGAGGCTATATAAACTGAGGCAATGCCTCAATTTTCGACTACTGAAAAACATTTCCTTGCATTGCAAATTCTGCATTCTTTTTCCAGAAATAAAACTATCGAGTCTTACTGTGTTTCATTGCCAAATTTGAGTTCATCGAAGTCGTAGGCGTTTGAGGTACCGCCACTCCTGCGACAGGTATATCCGTTTTATCCTGCGAGGAAATAATTCGTAACCTCGGGTACAGTGAGGGGGTTAAATTCCTTAAGGACACACAGTGAATTCTGTGGTCTCGAATATTTCTTAATTTTTGCACACAGTTTCTGTTTTCGTTTTCTACTTACTGGTTTTTTTTACAGTTTCTGGTTCTGGTTTCCTACAGTTCTGAACACGGGGGTGCAACAAGGACATGACTATTCTGAAAAGTCATTCTCAAATTCTATAAATATAAGAACACCCTTGATGCAGCATATTGAAAAATCAAGGGCTTTGTTGTATCCTGAAGGGAATTGCTTGTATTTTTCCCAATTTGTATACGGGCAATATCTCTTTAAAGAAAGTCAATTTATCACGCCTCAAAGTCACTTCTTCTTCGATTATGTTTTCCTATTTTGCTAACACTTTATAAATCGTAAGTTTTTTCTTATCTCTAAGTTGTAACGTGCAAACACACCTTTGCAGTACACTAATGCCAGTGATGATGGATAGTTGAAGTATTAGATGAAGACAAATTCCCCAATGGTTATATTCAAGAGTCTAAAAATAAAAACTTTTAAAAAGAGGGCTTCTAGTAGAAACACAACTTATACACATTTCAATAGAGTAAAAAATGCTGACCTCGGCTAGAAAATTCAGTGGACACTTCAATGTAATAACAAAAGGTGCAATAGTACAACTCTCAAGGATCAAACAGAAATAGTACAAATTTTACTACAGTTTCTCTTATTTACGTGTTGAATAATGATTATCATATTGAAATCGAAGGGGCCATATGATTGAAGGCTCTTGAATGCTAATAAATTCCATTGCCAAAAGGCCTTATTCACGAGGCAAACTGGATTATCATACAGCAATAAAAACATATGGTCCATTATTGAATCAAGTATGATCAAATTCTCACACCAATACCACTAATTCATTGAGTCTTTTGGTAGAATGGTGGAAAAACAAGAAACACCTATTAAGTTAGGTCAACAACCCAAAGACATTACATAAAATTCTCTTCTTTCTAGTAGCAATCTAGCCTACTGACCAACATTTACTTTTTTTTTCTACCACTAACTTTAACAACAATCTATGAACATGACATGAAAAAATAAGACTTTAAAATTACAAATCGAAAATTTAATTTAGAGGTAAAAGAATCGTAAATAGCATTTCGATCGTTTTCCTCCATAATGAATATTAAAGGGTGCCATAATATTCAGGAATTTCAAAGGCTCAAATATGCCTCTAATGTTTGCGAAACTGAACAAATATGTCCTCCAATATTTTTCGTTAACTCAAGGGCACGTATGGCCAAAAGAAAAAACGTTAGGGACATCTTTGCATCAACCTTTTAACGACGGGCAAATGTGTACAATTTCGCAAAGGTTAGGGGCATATTTGGACTTTAACCATTCTTAGAATGGCATAACTATAGGTATTAAATTTTGCTGTAATTCCATGAATATACTTGAATTAAAATGTCAAAAAACTGATATAAATACAAATTTTGGCTTATGAGAGGTGCCATGTCATTTGAATTGAAAACAATATGAGGATTTTCTAGGACAAGGTTCTACCAAGGATGCAACTCTTCACCAGTTAAAGCTTGTTCTCAGTATTAGAGTAAGCAGGGGCGGATCTACCTTATGAGGTAGGAGTACCACGTCTGACACCTTTGCAGTTTAACTCACAAGTTTTTTCTTATGTCTGAGTTGTAACGTCCAAACACACCTGAAACCTTTGCAGTTTGCTAATGTCAGTGATGATAGAGAGTTGAAGTATTAGATGAAGACAAATTCCCCAATGGTTATATTCAAGAGTTTAAAAGTAAAAACTTTTAAAAAGAGGGCTTCCAGTAGAAACACAATTTATACACATTTCGATAGAGTAAAAATTGCTGACCTCGGTTAGCAAATTCAATGGACACTTCAATGTAATAACAAAATGTGCAATAGCAGAACTCTTTGACAAGGATCATACAGAAATAGTACAAATTTTGACTGTAGTTTTCCTTATTCACGTGTTGAATAATTGCGCGGATTACCCTTCTTTTGGGGTGGTTTTTAATTTTTGTCCCTCAAATTGCTGGTCTTTAATTTTTGCTCTTCGCTTAAAAAGGTGGCCGAAAATATCCTGAGGTTCAGGGTTTGAACCCCCTGCTCAGTCAAAAAAAAAAAATAGTTTCGCAAGAGAAGTCTTTGCAAAAGTTCTGCCTTAAGGCATAACTAAAACTTTGCCGAAGACGGCAGACTTTGCCTTAAGGCATAACCAAAAGTCTGTCTTCTAAGATATAAGGCAAAGTCTGCCGTCTCTAGCAGACTTTTAGTCATGCCTTAAGGCAAAGTCTGTCATCTCCGGCATAACTAAGGCATAGCTAAAAGTTTGCCTTAAGGCATAACTAAAAATTTGCCTTATAAGATAAAGTCTGTTGTCTCTAGTAGGGCTGTGCATGTTAACGATTAAACCAATAACCCGAACCGATTATTGGGTTAATGGTTCGGGTTAATGGATTACCGGTTCGGGTTCCGGGTGGTGTTTTTGAGTTATTGGCTTATTGGGTCGGGTCGCGGGTTGACCATTTTTGTTAACGGGTTACCCGATAACCCGATAACAATTTAATTAATTACACTTCTACCCTTTAACTAAGTTGTTGTGCACTGTTTTGCCTTTGTCGCTGCTGCCCAGTGCCCACTAGAAGCTGTTCTATGGGTTATTTTCTAAGTTCTAATCTATAGCTTAATTATGGTCCTGTCAGTAGGGTTGGCGTTCATAGGTAGTTTACTAACCCCTGTAAAGATGCAGACCGTAGAATGATGGAGAAATGTAAAGATGATTAACAACCTGCCTTCTTGATAGTATTAAGGCTGAAACATAGTATTGTGTTTTGTTGGTTATACACTTAAGATGCTCTGCTGCCTTGTTTATGTTCTGTATATATAGAAGTCTCAGGTTGTGTTTGCATATGATGTATGTTAAGATTTAAACTCAACTGTTGCTTGTTTATGTTCTGTTTATGGGTTAGGAGTGATTTTAATATAACCTTTTGAAAGATGGTGGCAAAATAACCTTCTTTTAACAATATTAGTTTTCAAATGAAGAAAAGTCATATATGGAACTACATCCATTTCTTGATCTTTTTGTGGGTTGAAACCCATTGTCAATTATAAATCATGATTAAGCGGGATAAACCTGCCAATTACCTCAATTTTAACCAGTCACCGTTCATATTGTGGTCAAGCCATTTTTTTGTTGTGTGAAATCTTAACGGTTAAACCGATAACCGAACCGATAACATACAAAAACCGATTAACCGATAACCCATTAACCGATATTTTAACGGTTCTTTAACGGTTTAATATATTTACAAACCGATAACCAATAAGTTAAACCGATAATTTTGAAACCCGAACCGAACCGACCGATATGCAGCCCTAGTCTCTAGCAGACTTTTAGTTATGCCTTAAGGCAAAGTCTGTCACATGAGGCAGAATTTTTACAAAGTATTGCCTTGCGAAATTATTTTTAATTTTATGACTAAGCCGGGTTCGAACCCAGAACCTCGAGATATTTTAGCTAAAAGGAAAAAATTAAAGACTAACAATTTGAGGGGCAAAAATTAAAGACCAGTGATTTGAGGGGTAAAAATTAAAGACCACCCCAACGAAGGGTAATCATGCAAATTGCTCAATAATGATTATCATATTAAATTCGAATGGGCCATGATTCACGTGTATTATAATAAATAAATGGGTCATTTGCACGATTTCCCTTCAAAGGCATTGCCTTTAATTTTTGTCCCTCAAATAGGTAGTCTTTAATTTTTTACCTTCGCTTGGTTTCGGGTTGAAAACTCCGCTCAGTTAAAAAGTTAAAAAAAATCACAAAGGTAAAGTGTTCCTTAAGGTAGAGTTTTGTCATGCCTGAAGGCAAAACTCTACCTAATACTCTGCCTGATCAGGTAGAGTTTGAGGCAAAACTCTGCCTTGCGAATCCAAACTTTACCTTGCGATTTTTTTTAAAATTTTTGACTAAGCGGGATTCTGAACCTAGAACCAAGGGATTATTAATGAAGGGCAAAAATTAAAGACCACCAATTTGAGGGGGAAAAATTAAAGACCAGTGCCTTTGAAGGGCATTCCGCACAAAAAAATGTAAATAAATTCCCTTGCCAAAAGGTTCACGAGGCAAACTGGATTATCATACAGCAATAAAAACATACGGTCCATGATTGAATCTAATATGATCAAATTCTGACACCAATACCATTAATTTATTGAGTTTTTATTGTAGAAAAACAAGAAACACCTATCAAGTTAGGTCAACAACCCAAACATATTAAAAGTTTTCTTCTAATTTCTAGTAGCAATCTGGCCTACTAACATACATTTACTTTTTTTCCACCACTAACTTATAGCAACAATCTATGAATGTGATCAAGAAAAAAGTAAGACTTTAAAATTACAAATCGTAAATTTAATTTAGAGGGAAAAGAATCGTAAATAGCATTTGGATCGTTTTCCTCCCCAATGGGGTACAATAACTGGTAGTCTTGGAATGACACAACTCCATATGAAAGAGTGGGATAATCAGCAATTCTTAGAATGGCAGAACTATAGGTATTAAATTTTGTTGTAATTCCATGAATATGTTTATTCATTGAATAAAAAATGAGTTAAAATGTCAAAAACTGAGTACAAATTTTGGCTTATGAGAGGTTCCATGCCATTTGAATTGTAAACAATATGAGGATTTTCTCTAGAACAAGGTTTCTACCAAGGATGCAATTCTTAACCAGTTAAGCTTGCCCTCAGTATTGGAATAAGGACTAGTAACAGGTAGTTTGGTTACATAAGTTCCTTATGAGTATTTGTGTAGTATTTTGGTTACATGTAATTTTTGTTATGTTTGTTGTGGAGGTAGATCAACTGACAAGGGTTTGAATTGGCTAATTCTCCCATGTTTTGTAAATTTTACTTGGTAATTAATAAAATTTGCCTTTAATTTCAGAAAACATAAAAGAGGTGTCATGTTATCTTCTCTATGCCATACACAAACAGATAATAAGGGTTAAGGGTAAAAGAAGGGGTCCCGTATTCGTTAGATGATGAGTACTTATGCAGGTACCGATGTCATGTTATCAGTATTTGGATGAATCAGTGATTAATTGATGAAATCCATGAATACCGATGCATGCTTTGACTTAGTTGAAACATGATATCATAATTAACTTATTATGTGTTCTGTTATGTCATATTTTTAATGGATTAAAATTAGTTCACAACTTATGACTATGTTTCCTCTGGTTTTGCAAATTTTTAGAGTCGCCACCTAATTTTAGAAAATATTAGGAAACCATTTGTATAAAAGTAAACTCCTTTTTTTTAAGTCTTTGAAACCTATGAGATTCTAGGTAAGAGTTTTATTTACCCCGAGGGGAAGGTGTTAAGCATCCCTCAGAGCATATCTGAAGACAGTCTTTAAACTTAGTTTTATTAACACTAGAGGGGGATTATTTAATTATTTCTTGTTTTATTATTACCTATTTTAAAGAAATGCGAAATGAGACTTTTTCTTATAGTAAAAATTAAAAATAAAAAATAAAAAAATGATTTCAAAAGATCATTTTTTAGCTATGTAAGTAAATGTATATTTATAAAAGAGAATAGTTACTGATAATGTATGCATGAGGAAAATATGTATGACATTTATTTTATATAAGAATAGTAAGTGTCATATAGAATAAGGAGATGTATATTTTTATAAGAAAATAATCTACATATGTGATAGTATATCCTAGGTGAATACTTAAAAAATAGTTATGATGACACGATAATACTATATATGTACATATAATGAAAATACAACTAAGGGAATTAATAAAAAATAAGATAGTACATGTATGGTATGCGCGTATGAAAATAGTATGTTGGTATACCCATAATAAAGGAAAGTAATTAAGACAAGATGTAAAATTATATGTATTAGGGATATATATTGTTTACAAAAGAGTACATATGTATGTTTTAGAAGATGAGGTATAATATGATTGTTGTATATAATGTATACTAAAGATAAGTATTTATAATATAACGTACATACGTATGCATTTTATGAGAAAATAATTAAAGGTATTTAAAGTAAGAATAGTATATATACATGTAAAATAGTATCTTTGTATATAAAGTAGAGTATATACCTTGTAATTCTTGAAAATACTTGGACCACTATACTTGGGTCCATATTAACCTTGTAGTTCTTGAAAATACTTGGACCACTATACTTGGGTCCTAATATGGTTTCCTTGTATTAAACTTGCAGAATTTGGGCCTGCTCATGTTAGCATATAAAAAATAGATGACTTTAAAAAAAAAATGTAATATCATTTGGGCCTTGTCCACAAGGCTATAGACATGAAAATATATAGTCAAACAAATATTACTAACTCGACCTTAAAAAAAAAAAAAGGAAGCAACACAGATTATCTCACCTTAATGGTAGATCCTTTACTTAGTTCAAATAATACAACATTTAGTTCGAAGTGCAAACAAGAGAGGTCATAACTAACAAATTATCAACTTATTTCAAAACCTTCTTGTTATAACTTCTTAATCAGCAAGCCTCAAAAGGCTCAATCAAGTTTAAAACTTCTTGCAAATTCCTGCTGAAAGAAAGAACCTACAGTACATATCCACACACTTGCAAAAGGTTTAAAAGACCAAAGCATCAAAGCACTATGCCACTTAATACCCAGGACCTTTGTCATATTAGTCTAGAAACCGATCAAGTTCAAATGAAACTTCTTATATGCAGAAAAAAGAGATGTATTTAAAATTCCAACCCATGAAATAAACTAACGATTGTGATTCGACTAGAATGTGTAATAGTCTACTGTTAATGCAAAATTTCAATCTTATAGCTTTCATTTCTACACCATAAAACCCACAGGAATGCACAAAATAACAAACCGGAACTTTAGCATGGAAATTATGTTTAGCATGTACTTGTTTTACAAAGGTATTCAAAACAAAGTGGTAGCCATTACCTCCTGATTCTCAACACAAACGTAACTTTCATACTTAGGTAAACAAGATTCCCCAAGTCATGATTTAAGCAGGAAACAATATCAAAGGAGAGACCGAAGGCTCGTTTTCAAGTCCAAGCTTGTTCTAGATGTGCAACATGGGCATTAAAGATACTTAAAAAAAAATAGGAACAAGACGACCGTATTCTAGAAAAAGATACACCTAAACAATTTATTTTCTTAGTTAAACTAATACATATTGCTTTTGAAATAAAAGATGGTTTTTAAAGCAAGAATTTAACCACACAAGAGAGGTAGAATCACGGATTATGAAGCATGCGTTCAAGTTTATTATTCACACTTGTGGATATGTAAGAGCATCAAAATCTGTCACTAGATCTTCTCAAATCCATGTTTCATGCATGTGAATACATAACCATATAAACAAGTTCATATTCCAAAAAATGATAAGTATGAAATCTGTTGCATAATAAAAATATCACCCAATAGAGGGGGAACTTGGTTTCATACTCATGATCAAAGTAAAGTAAGTGCAGCCTCCTATTGACATGATTTACAACTCTTTTTCAAATAACCTAAAATATAAGTATGCTTGCACAGTACCAAAATTAGTGAGGAGGGGATACCATACTAGTCATAGGAAATTTAGAAACAATTAACACTTTTGCTCCAAAGGGAGTTTGAACATGTATGAACTATGACTCCATTAAACATAACTACTTTGAGATGAAAGCATGTAGACAAATCCTTAATCCAAATCCTAAGGGTACTATTACAACTTTACACTTTCTGCACACACATTAGATCAGTACTTTCATCAAAGATGCCAAACAAACACATATATTTACTCCGGACAGATTCATATACATTATGATGCATCCAAAAATACATTAATTATGAGAAGGAAGTAGACTAAAACATGTAAACCAAACTGTCACTAATAATCCCCTTTTTATCCTAACAAATCAGTAGCTTTTCTCAAGCAAAACCACAGTTCATACTAGTTATTTATATACTAACTTCTGAATAAAGAAACGACACCCATGGATTCTAATGTACAGTTTTCCAAAACTATTTTTGGACAATATATGCAGATGCAAGTTGACACCGAGGTGCAGGGTCAGTTATTTAGGTGTTTTATGATTAGGGAGTTGAAGCGTAGTAATAGTGATGCGTTTGTTATCGATATTAATGAGACGGAATTGACATTCTGTCTTTTTGAGTTTGCTTTAATTACTGGTTTGAAGTGTTACGGGGATGAAGTTTTTTTTGACGAGGGTCCTAACAGCTTGTTGGATGAATATTTCGGTGGTTCTGGTAATAGTGTTTTAAAGATGACTTTAAATAAGTGCTTTGAAGAAAAGGATTGGGGTGTTGGTGATAACGCAGATGAAGATGCTGTAAAGATTGTGATCCTGCATTTCATTCATAATTACATACTTTCAAGTGAAAAAAGGAACGTCACAGTCCCAAGACATCATTTTGACTTGGTGGAGAGCGAACAGTACAATAAATATACATGGGGTAAGGAAGCATTTGATGATTTGATTAAGAGTATTCACCACAAGATGGACAAGCCGAAGCAGTTTTATTGTCTACGGGGTTATCCTTTTGCTATGCAAGTGTGGATATATGAGTGCTGCTCTAATGTTGACCCTAATTTAATGGTTAAAACCGGAAGCCGAATCCCAAGAATGTTTAATTAGAAAACCGTGAACCAAAATCCATCAGTTAACTACTTGATGTTGGGCATGTTTAAGGACGGTGAGGTAAAATACTTACATTAAATACATGCCTATCAACTAGTATTTTACACTTACATTTTGTGTATTTTAGTTGCTGTGTATTTGTAAAATACAGAGAGGTTCTAAACTGACAGTTCGCAATATATTTATGTGCAGGACATTCTTAAATTCAACAACACTGTTCCGACCATGTTAGAGGTTGAGAAGCTTGGTCTGCGTCCATACCTGGTCAACAGACCTGCACCACCACCTCAAATACACCAAGAGGAAAATGAATATACAGATTTTACCACAACACCTCCCCATGTTGCTGCTACCAAGAAAACTCAAAAGAACGATGCTTCAAAATCTCCACCGCACAAGAAGCCTAGGAAGATGTCAACGGCAGCATTGCTTGTTCAGACGTCACCAACCACAATCCCAAAAAATTCTACAGTTGGACAATCATTTAAAAAATCTGCTTCGGTGGTAGATAAGCCGGTTCAATCACAAGGAAAAAAAAAAAAGCTGCTCCAAGTGTCCACCACGTTCTTGTTGACGACGTATCTACCAGCAAATCAGTTGACCTCACAAGTTTGAGGCAGGAACTTAATCAATTTAAGCAGGAAGTAAGTTTTTTTTTAATTTTATTTTGATATTCATCAAACTACAACAAATAAGGATTTTACAATGAATTTGTTGTTTTTACCATTTAGGTGCTTGCTGAATTCAAGGATGTTTTTATTGAGCTCAAGGATCTTCGCAAAGTTATTGATGAAAACTTCGAAAAGGTTTTGGAACATGTCAAAGGGAAACAAAATTCAGAAAAGGTTAAAAAATCAATAAATACATATTGAAACGATTGCCTTCAGTGTGAAGTAGGAAGCATATGTATCTAACAAATACATCATTTTTTTAGCGTGATGACAGCGAAACTCATGTTCCTTTACCTAATGGCAACATACATCAAGAAGCTGATGATTACATGGACCATGGTGACAGTATTCACATAGAGACTGATACGGGTGATGTGCATCCAACAGAGGTATATATTTTTTTTAATGTATTTATCATTTTTTACTCATTTTTATATGTTATTTTAAAAAAAATATATAATTCAGGTATGATGAAAATTTGGGATCTACTGGACTTTAAAATATTATGTATTTGATATTGATATGAAAAACAGTAGTGTCATGTATTTTTTGTGTACTGTTTGTTTGACAGCATGACTGTTCACTGTTTTCCTTATGTATTTGTTTAATGCTTTTGGACATCTTCAACAAATAGTTTCTCATGTATTTATGTATTTAATATAGTTTTTTATCTATTAGATTCATGTATTTTATAGACTTTTGGCCTGTGTTTTTATAAGGAAAAGGATCTTGCACCGAATATTCAAGTTGGTATTGGCAATGAGAGCGGCGATACGATGAAAGCTTCAACCGAAGAGATTGCGGAAGGAGGTGATCTTTCAGGAGAACCGAAGACTTCGATTGAACGTCCGGCTGATCAAACAGGGAAACATACTGTGGAAGAGCAAAAATGTTCTGATGATTCAAATAATTTCGAGGTTCGAAATAAATGTATTCTGATTCAGCCATTTTTTCTTTTTAAAAATGTATCATACAAGCGACTGAATAATGTTTCTTTTTGTATTTTTTGAGTAAGTGATCGCACAGGTGCTAGCAAATATAGCAGAATCAGAAATGGCTAATGACCAAGTTCAAGAGGAAAAAATCGAGGAAAACACAAGCTCAACTGTCTTAGAGGAACCCCAGGCAGCAGTTTGTAACGCGCAGCCATTGTCTCAGTGGTTGTTGCCTGATGAGTATTTACCAAGCGAAACCCCAGGGAAAGAAATCATGTTACATCCATCAGTCCCACGAGCTACACGCCCCAGTAAATACAAGTCTTCATCGTTTGTGACAGATTTTGGTATATATCTAATTTAATTTACTTGTTTGTTTTTTAATACGCAACTATTAATGTTTAAAGACCAAATACACAGGTAGTAGTTCGGGAAAGGATCATGTTCATGTGTTTGATAAAAAATATTCATTCCAGCAAGATCCCATTACCGGTCCACTTGATGTACAGATTGTGGATGAATACCGTATTTGGCTTCGAAACGATCTGCTTGTGAGGCACGATAGCAAGTATGTTTTTATCCCAGTATTACATACAGTGATTCCGCATGGTTTTTGTGAATAAGTTGATGTATTTGTTTGTTTTGTTGCTGCAGAAAGAATTACGAAGACCATTACAAAAAAAAGGCAGTTTTTGACAATGGATTCAAATTCAATTTTGGCATCACAACTGTCAATGATAAGAACTGGTTTTACCTGTTATCGATGGATGGTCAGCTTTGGAATGACGAGGTGATTTTTATCAGCAATTAAATTCACCTTTTGTTACTAAAATGTTTTTATGTATTTGAATGTGATCTAATTGATGTATTTTTGACAATTCCAGCACATTGACGTCATTTTCTATTACTTTCGGATGAAAGGAAAGTATGATAAAAGGAACAATTTCAGCTTCACCACTATTGACTGCCTATTCAAGCAGAGAATTGATGTGGTCCACCACGCATATCACAATGTTGAAACCTAGACAAACGTGGCAAATGAAGAGCAAGTATTGATTGAGTATGTTAAGGGCCACAGGCTTATTGTTAATGTCCCATGGCATACGGTTGACAACGTGCTAATACCGGTGAATATAAAAGAAGAAAATTATTGGTTATTGGTACTCCTTCCATTCAAGGAACAGGTATCTTGATGATGAATTAAATATTTTATCATTAGTGTTTCATTCATCATTTTACCGCTGAATTCTTTTTTTTTTAAATGTACAGGCGTTTGTATGTTTACAACTCGTATCAATCAGCCGGGCACAACGCAGTTGTTAGGAATGAAATAAAAAAGCTTGCTACACTTCTGTCACATTTCCTACATCTGGCTGGATCCTATGTAAATAAAAAAAAAACATAGATTTGGTGAAAGACCCAGCATATGCGGATAAGGGACATATCGATATCCTTGAAGTTGTCTATGTTGAAAATCTGCCACATCAACCTGCTGGTAGCATGTAAGTAGTAAACATATATTTTTAAAAATATCATAGTGTATCAAATACATGATATATCCTATCAATTTATTATTCTTCTAAAATACATGAGTTGTTTGATCTTGAAATACTTTATTTAGAACTTGAAACATATATTTTCTAATATAAGTTCTTATCTTTTTTTTTTAGGGACTGTGGTGTCTTCGCGGCAGCGTATGCTGAGTATTTGACATCGGGTGAAAGGATTCCAGATGTCATTGATGCACACATGTAGCGTATGAGATATGGTGCACTCTTATGGGACTACACTGAACGCAAGGTTGCTGACAAAGTCGAGAGTGATAATGAAGTTCCACTAAGACCGATTAGGCCAGCAATCGATTATGACACTGTAGATGCAATTGATGTTTGATAAATACTATTCGTGCATTCGATGTTTTTTGTCCTTTTTTTATTAGAGCAAACAATCTGATGTTTTTAGATGTATTTTGACTGATGTTGGATAATTATCATTTAGCCGAAGAAATCTCAGGGGGTTTATGTTCCATATGTTTGATGTACTTAGTTCCATATATTGTCAAATATATCTGAAGTTTGGAAAAAATACAGTAAAATGTAACATCATGAATCCACAAATACATTTATTCACCAGGTTCACAAAATATGTATGTTTAGTTCACCAGGTTAACAAAATATGTATGTTTTAGTAAAGTTTATTCATTTTTGTTTTAGTTTAATAAACACATCTTGCGTATTTGACATGACCAGCACAACTGTATGATTTCAATAAAAAAAATTTGCAAAAAATAAACCAACTTCATCAGTTTCGGAAACAATACGTACGTTTTTATACCACATATGCAGTGTTATGAAGTTGAAGAGACAACACCATTTTTTAACCGGACCATGGGTTGCCTTTTTTTTTTTTTTGTGCTAAAAATACATGAGCATTACCGTGTAATTTCAGACACTAGGATCACAAAAAACATGTATGTTCTATTACAGTTTATACAATTTTCAGAAGGCCAACAAATACATAATGCTTAGTTGACATTACCAACACAACTACGAGCCTCCAATCCAAAAAAATTCCAAAATAAAAATAACTTTATCATTTTTACAGATATAATATGTATGTTATTTTACCAAGTACGCAGTATTTTTTGAAGTTGAAAAAAACACCATACGTATCGGAAAAAAAATTCAATTAAGATCAGTTTGAATGGGACATTCATTTCATAGCAAAAATTTCTATAACACTACAACATGTGTCAATAGAAGTTTTTGACACAAGTGTTCAAATACTTAAATAACCAATCTATCTTCGCTAATAAAGTTAAATGGATAGGAACACAAGAAATATTCACTTCCTTAGAGGCTCAAAACTACATGAACCTCTGTTATGCCCAAGTTGTCCACAAGTACTGTAAGCATGTCTGCTCTTTCCAAACAACAATTCACTTAAAGGCTTATCACACCTCTTCTTTGGCCTACCAGGCGGTCTCTTGTATATTGATGGAAAAACCACATCCTCCAAGATGATTTTGGGAATGTTCCATTCACGCTCGTCGGGTAGAGGATCCACAGGTACATCATATGTCTTCAAAACGGTCTCCAGTTTGAACAAATCAGAGCAATAATCATCAGCAACCAGATTTTTTTTTTTAATGACAGCCCATGCATACGGGCAGGGGATTTCATCTAGTTGAAACATACGACAACTGCAAGTTTTGCTATTCAAATGAAGAATGAATCACCTTCCTCCATCATGTACTGTGTACACGAATTCGGTTGACGGTTCTACCTGAAAAATAAATATTACATGTATTTGTTATTGAACCAATCAGAATTTTAAAATAAATGAAAAAACCATTAAACAAATACATATCAATTTTCAAAGAAGCATATATTAAATTTACATTAATACTAACTGTTCATGGATACCAAATACACATCTATATAATGTGTAGATACACCAGATTAGTACAAGTACAAGTTTGTCAAATAAATTATAACAAACATTAAACTGAAACATACTGTCATTCGTAGACATAGATACTCGTTGATTGATAGCATCTCTTGAAACTTTTTACCGAGTGTAGTGAACGTGTATGTTCTATTTCTCCGGTTATTGTAATTCCATCTCCCAAACATCCTTCTAACTTCTTCGAGAAAGTCATATATAGGCAGTTCTCTAGCTGCTAGAAGATGTCGGTTAATGCACTCTGCTATGTTAGAAGTCATTGTCCACCCTCAGTTAACAGATGCATACAATCTAGCCCACTTGTCTCTACCAGTCGATTCCAAATACTCTGCCATGCGCATATCTACCTTTTGAACCTTCCCCATCAACTCATCGAAATCATCCTGTGTGTATGCCTTTGCCATGGAATAAAAAACAGGACTCAGCACATCATGACTCTTCTTGTATTTTTTACATACATTACCCCACAGATGCCAAATACATGTATAATGTGCAACTTCTGGATAAATTCTACAAACAACCTTGTTTATACTTTCATGTCTATCTGATACGATACACATATTCTCTCTAATTCCATATGTTTTTCTGAAACGCTCAAAAAACCACATCCATGATCTGTCATTCTCAGAATCAATCACACCATATGCTAAGGGAAGTATGTTGCATGGAGATACAGTTAAGAAGAAAAAAAAATACATTTTGTGTTTGTCTAAAACAGATAAAATATATATTGAGGTAATAAATTAATATGTATTTTTTTTTACATACTTGCACCGTCTAGTGTGCTTACCGAGACAAATGTTTTGTATGGTGTTTTAAGTGGCTTCCATCAACTACCACAATTGGCCGACAATAATCAAAGCCTTTGATAAATGCATACAGTGCTATAAAAACATACAGAAATTCATTTTCGCGGGTTTTACGCATTCTGATATGTGAACCCGGGTAAGTCTTATCCAATATGTATAGATATCCAGGTAGTCTTTTATAAGATTCAGCCGGTTCACCCATTAAATCGTTCATCGCCTTTTCTTTGGCCCGCCAAGCAACCATGTATGAAACATCCATTCCAAAATCATTTTTGACGTCCTCCGCAACATCTTTAGGCGTATATTTCCTCTTATGATTTGATATTTTTGGTTTGACAATCCCACTTATCAACCGACTTGTAGCTTGGCATTGGGAATAAACCTTTTCCTTTAACGAACATGTATGTTTGTCTTGAAACTCCCTAACTCTAAACATTCTTGACTTACCTACACTTGATGCCTTGAATTTCCAATCACACTCTCCTGATACGCACACAAGTGTGTAGCTACAAAAAAAAACAAAAAAAAAAACACACACATTAATGTAAAATACATCAATAATGTATTTATTCTTGTATTATTAATACAAAGGACAAATGAGTAATTTTACCATATGTAAATAAGTTAATCAAATGCAACTCGGGTCAAACACATTATTTATGAGTACAAATACATACAAATCAATTTTGATTCTACTTTATAATAAACATACACATGCTGAGAAATACTTCCACTCGTAAAAATTAACAAACAGACACTGTCACGGTTCAAATACATAACAACACACAGTTGCAAATACATAAACAAATGCATATTTTAATACCTTATTGCATTGCTCCTTTCTGTCCGATAGTTGAACCTGTTTATAATTGCATAATTCACCATCACAGCTTTTAATGTATCTTTATCCTTGTATACTTGATCGACGACAACTACTTTTTGGTTCTTGTCATCAATAACCATACCCTTGTTGTTTTCGAATAACAAATCAGCCTTTCCACAACTTGATGATGCCAAATCACAGGAACCAACTGTTTCCATTATATTTTTTTAATTCGTGTATTCGATTTGCAAATAATCACCTTCAACACAACTCTCACCTGATATACATATCTCCATGCTTCTATCAGTTGTAATGATAAATAATGGGTACATTGGTAATGCTTTGTTCTCTTTCTTCAGTTCCACATACACCCTAACACCCATATCATTGTGAATTTCCATTGGAATATAATCACCTTCAACCATGTATTTTATGTTTATGTTTTTCATTTTCTTGTCCAAATTCAATTGGGTTGCAACTGTTTGTAACAATTCCTCATACGTCGAATACTCCTTGAAAGTCACATCATCGATTTTGTAATTGACGTATTTATTCTCGTCGTTCCAAATGCCAGAGTGTCTAATCAACGGTGAAATATTGGCCATTTTATTAAAAATAAAAATCCTTGAATCACTGTCTCAACATAAAACCTGTAATATATATGCCCTACATAAGATTCACGTTCAAATTTGAACAATTTATACAAATTAGATTTACAGCTCACTAATAATTCAAATAATTCAAATACAACATACACATATTGAATTACACTTCAGAAATACATAGTTTGGCTGATCATGCATTATACTTATGCTATTTAGATTCAGAAAAATAAAAGATATGAACTGGATTTTTTTTTGATTCCTAACCATCCATGTACATTAAAATACTTTCAACCGTAATTTTCAAGAGCATTATTCATTCATTGACACACTTACAATGATATTACATCATTATTTTCGAATATCAGTTATAAAGATAGAAATAACAAAAAATTCAGAAGAATAGAACAACTTTGACATTATGCTCCAAGAAAAAAATTGAAATCACATAAATACGACTTGAATAGATGAAATTTGTGAAATCAAAACGGTGTTTTTGCACGAATTACCTGATGATTGATTGTGTTTGTTTTGTTAATGTATTTTCAGAGGTGTTGAAGATTTAGTATGAAATTTGAATTTTTACGTTTTGAATCTTGAAGAATGCATGGAAGAAGAGATACGTGTAAGGAAAGGGAATATTACAGCTGATTTTGTGGAAAAGAAGGTAAAAAATATCTTAATTTCTCATTTAATACCACCACCGTTACAGGCTAAAATAAAGGAGCCTATTCCTTTTTTTTTACCGCATGCTCATGTATTTGCTGGCAACAAATACATGCGAAAACATACACAAATCAGCTGATTTTTAGCTTCGAATGGTAATATTAAAAAGGGTAGCTACAAATGGTAGGAAGCTACAATAAGGTAGTCATTTGAGAAATTTTACCATGATTTAATTTCTAATCCCTCTTTACTTCAATCAGTTAATTAAAATGTGCTTCTTTGTCCTAATTAATTCCAAAAAATATACACCTATATAAATTACAATACCAGTAATTTAATTATACACATTTAGTTTAAACTAGAGTAAAAGATGGTTAATAGAGTAATAAGTAAGATTAAAGGAAAAATTCCAATGCCAATATTGATATACGAATATCAACATTTTTTTTCCGAGTGATTTTAATTATAAAAAAAATGATGTTTAGTCATTTTTAATTATAAAATATGATGTTTTTGGTAATTTCTAAGAAACAATAAAAATGTTCTTAACTGTAGAGAAATATATCTCGAAAAATAGCGTAATAATTAGTGAAAATATTCCTAACTCCTTTTGGGGATTTTTCAAGACCGAGGAGCATAGTGAAATTAATTAAACCAAAAAGGAGGCCAAAATTGGGTGTCAACAGCTTGTCCCTCTTCGACCAGGGATGATGAAAGAGTCTTTGGACGAAAACGTTGACGTAAACGCGATTTTGTCCCAACGAGTAAAACAAATTGGGTCTGGAAAGAGTACAACTGGAAGGGGTAATTCTTTTGGGGATGGAGAGGTGGGTTTATGAATTCAACCGAACTCTGATCCCCGAGTTGCCTAAATATCTCGGGTTATAAGAGAATCAGGTCGATATAGTTCGAACAAGGAAATGATAAAATTTTGAGAGGTCCTCAAAATTTTGCCCCAGTGTCTGGATTATGATAATACTGGCCTTACTTGTTATGGAGAAGAATGATTTTAGCATGAATGGAATGAGTATGGTTTTGCTTGGAACTGAGCTATCCCTGAAAGAAATGGGAGTCAGGTCGGTGGGAAAAGGATAGTTTGTTGGAGTTTTGGAAGGCTTGAGTTGTAGCGAATTTTTGAGTGATCCTCAAAATTTTTGCCCCAGTGTTATAGTTATGGTAACACGAGGGTTTGATGGTGAAGAAGAGAGTGGTTCTAGCATGAGTGACAATGGTTAGAACGGGATATGACTATACTTCTTATACAAGTTTCTTACGTATTGAAGAGGACGAGAATTAAGCCGGACATAGTTTTAAGAAGGATGGAAGGATAGAAAATTTTGAGAGGTCCTCAAAATTTTTGCCCCAGTATCAAATTATGGTAACATTAGGTTTTATTAGGAAGATGTGAACAAGTTTTGGAAGAGAAAGTTGTGGATGGCAAAGATCTTTTCTGAAGATGGGATGTACTTTCGCAGTCCCCCGATTATAAATGTGGTGCGCAACAACACACCCATAAGCGAGACTCTACATGAATGCATCTTCATGCTGTCATAGGATCATATCATTCCGTCGTGGAGGACTGACCCTCATAATTGTCCCGGTATCACCTTATGACGACGTTAGGATGCAAAAAAATTTGACTGAGTCTCCAGAAAGTGGATTCTAAGAAGAAATAATTGTCTTCAAATAACTGTCTTCTTAAAGATTGAAAGAAAAACTGATTGATGAGCAAAATCAGAGAGCGGATTCATTGACTCTGACTTATGAGTTTTCTTTCCTCATCAAGCGGGGTGCCTCAATTCGCTGTGTCAGAGATTTGTATTGTGTTGACCTGCAACATATGTAAAGATACCCGTGCAGTTCAAAGTTATAACGTAATAATAATATAAAGAAATATATGAAGAGATTGTAGACAAACTAGATTGAAGTCCCCGATTCGCAGAGCTGCTTCCGATTAGCGCAAGCTTGACATAATTGAAATTTCCAATTTGCAGAGCAACTGTGTTGAAAACTCCGATTTGTGGAGAAACTTGTAATGTAAAAAGCTCCGATTTGCGGAGCGACTGAAATGTAAAGCTTCTGGCTGGCAGAGCAACTCTAATGTAAAGGCTATCGGCTGGCGGAGCAACTGTAATGTAAAGGCTCTCGGCTAGCAGAGCAACTGTAATGTAAAAAGGCTCTCGGCTAGCGGAGCAACTGTAATGTAAAGGCTCTCGGCTGGCAGAGCAACTGTAATGTAAAGGTTCTCGGCCGGAGGAGCAACTGTAATGTAAAGTAAAACCTTCGATCGGCATAATTATCAACGAAGTTAGACGGTGATCTCCGATTGGCGGAGTTATTGACGAAGTTAGACGATGGTCTCCGATTGGCGGAGTTATTAACGAAGTTAGACGATGGTCTCCGATTAGCGAAGTTATGGACGCAGTTAGATGGTAGATCTCCCATTGGCGGAGTCTAACGACGTAGCCTATTTTGTTGTTTGAGGCGGACTTGCCAGGTCCTATTGTTCGCAGCGGACTTGCCAGGTCCTGTTGTTCGCAGCGGACTTGCCTTGTCCTATTGTTTGGGATGGACTGCCCTTCGGGGCGGACTTGCCCTGTCCTGTTGTTCGGGGCGGACTTGCCCTGTCCTGTTTTTCGGGGTGGACTGCCTTGTCCTGTTGTTCGGGGCGGACTTGCCCTGTCCTGTTGTTCTTGGCGGACCGCCCTGTCCTATTGTTCGGGGCGAACTTGCCATGTCCTATTGTTCGGGGCGGACTGCCCTGTCCTATTATTTAGGGCGGACTGCCCTGTACTTGTTATCTTTGGGCATTAGAGTAATATCGCATGACTGTGATATGTTCGGAGTGGACTTGCCCTATCCTATTGTTCGGGGTGGACTGCCCTGTCCTATAGTTTAGGGCAGACTGCCCTGTACTTGTTATCTTTGGGCATTGGAGTAATATCGCATGACTGTGATGCAATGTGGTTGCTTGATTTTTTAGGCTTCGCCCTGGATAAGTGCTACTATATCCTTTGAGCGTCAGCATGACCTGCAAAATCACGTAGTTTATTTAGAGTTATGAAACAAGAAGAAAACAAACTAACCAATGAAAATTGATTGCTTGGTTTGTGATGGTGGGCCAGCGTCGAGCTCTTAGAACTTCTGGACTTTGTAGCTGATGTTACGTCATCCCCTTGTTATTCCTGCGCTCAAAGAAAAATACTTAGTTCTAGGGAAGGGTGTTGATTTTAAGTTGATCGAGAACTTAGCCCAGGAGCTATCTTGTCCTTCAATATTGTGGCAGCTGTAGTGGTTCCAGTTTGACGACTCTTGATTCCAAAGGACGTTCCTGTAATGCTAAGCCTTCTGGTGAAGACTTCATTTCCAGGATCTGTCTCAGTTTTGTCCTTGATGCCCAGCACTCGTACTCTTTATTGGAGTTGCGTAATCGATGTGGCTTGGGATGGTAAATGGGTTTATCTCATGAATGACCCTTTCCAAGTTGCCCATTTATCGTGGCTTGAAAGAGGTATTTTCTTTATGTGACCGGGTGTGACTCAGGCTGCCTACATATCCCAAAATAGGATTATTTTTATCATTTGTTGAAGCAGTGTATCTTCCAAGAGGAATCGTCAAGCGTTTTCCCTTGCTACTAATGGTTGGGGTCGTAACGTCCTTCTCTATCGATTAATCCTCTTGTAGTTTGTTGTTGTCGGTCAAGTCCTGAACCTCATGCCTCGAGTTGTACTGATGGCTGATCCAGTCAGTGTTCTATGTTAGATATCGCGATCTTAACTAGCAGACACTAGGTATAGCTTCGAGAGAGTCAAAGTAGGTGTTGTGTTGCGGTGGTGTTTGCAAAAAAAAAAAAAAACTTGGTTATTTGTAGGGTGAAGCGATACGACAAAGGAGATGTTCTGAATAATGTGATCTAGATTTGGGTAGCTGAAGAGGTTCTTGGTGTTGGCCTATAGACTTCTTTGCACTATGTTTATCCTTGACGTTGTTGCACATTTCTGCAGATTATTCAAACTGTCGTTGGTTGTATGGAAATGCTCTGTTATTGTCACTTCATCCTTGACGCAGATTCTCAGCGAATCTAGTTGTTTTGTACAAGTTAGCCTTAAAGACTTCTTCGCACTATCTCTAGAGGCATGAATGCTCGCAAATTTTAGCCCGAAGAGCCCTCTTAGACTAGAGGATATCGCATAGAAAACGAAATCTGGTTGGTGAGAAGAGGCTTATGGTCAGAGGAAAGGGATGCGAGGAGTCGACTCAAGTTGTCCATAGGGTCTTAGCTCGAATCAGGCTCCTATCATTGCCGATTCTTGGAGCGTCCTTCCCGACTTTGGGAGAAGACATTCTTGATACTTCTTTAAAGTGCTTCGAGATGCTTTGACCGAATGTCAAAGTCTTTTAGAGTACGTCACTTCGTTTTTCAGAAACTTTTACTTCCAACGTCTTCTTTTTGTTTAGAAAGAAAGAGGGCGAATAATTTTTTATTATAAGGGGGACCGAGCCTTAAGTAGGCTGCCTACGTATCCCGCCGAGGGAAATCAGGTCGTACGTAGTTCTGATTACAAAACGGGGTGTCAATTCTCCTAAAAGTGAAACCGAACCCGATATAGGATGCCTACGTATCCCGCCATGGGACGTCAGGTCGAACCGTAGTTCAATTACATGAAAATACGCAAAACTACAATAAGAGGGGAAGCCTATTTTGGGGTTGACTTCATATTTCTTGACTTTGTTCGAGTGGATCGGCTTGGAGTTTATCCATCCATCCATTTCTGTTAGAATTAGTGCTTCTTCATAGAGTGCCTTATGAAGCATGTAAGGCCCTTAGAAGTTCACCGTGAACGGTGGTGTCTCTCACGCCATAGTTTTCCTCTATCTCAATCATATTCACTTCTCTATTTTCATCATTATGCAATGGATTATTATTAATATTTGGTTGTGTTGTGACACATTGGATTGCCCTAGTCTTGATCAAATGCTCAATTCGGTGCCTTAGCCTGTTGCAATCTTCAGTGTCATGTCCCTGAATGTCGAAATGGAATGGGCAATGTTTGTTCTCATCGAACCACCTAGGCAATGGGTCGGGAATCTTCCCTGGCTCGGGTTGCAATAAATCGGCAACCCTTAGTCTCTCAAACAATTGGGCTAACGTTCAGTCAACTGGGTGTTCTTGCGCTTACCTTTTGGATTTCTCGTTGTGAAAGGTAGGCAATTTTGGTGGACTGAAACTGGGATTGGTACATATGGTTGTGTTGGGCTTAGATATGTGGGAGCTCGAATTTAAGGTGATTTAGTTGGGTATTGTAAGCATGAAGTGGATCATTGGTCGATATCTGAATCAATTGGTTTCTGGGATTCTGAAGTAATTGGGAAGACTCCCGTATTAAGTAATCTGGCATCACAACGGGTACCTCTTCTTTCTTCCTTTTGGCATGTGTAATGTCCCCTGACTGATTAGTCTTGCTTGTAGTTTGAAAGTTCTCTATAGACTGATTTTTTCCGGTATTAATTCCCTCCTCTATGAAGTCCCCCATTTTGATACATTCAGAGAACTTCTGTCCTGTCATGGACATCATCCTTTCGAAGTAGACTCCTTCCTGACTGCGGATGAAATACTTCGCCAATTCTCCCTCATCCATCGGGGGTTGGACTCTTCCAGCCTCTGTTCTCTATCGCCGAGCGTATTCTTGAAATGACTCGGAGGGTTTCTTATGTATATTGATGAGGGAAAATCGATCGGGTGTGATCTCGGTGTTAAACTCGAAACGACACATAAAGTCTTCGGCCATGTTGCGTCATTTGTGCCAATGACGGGGGTCTTGTTTGGTGTACCAAGAGAGAGCCTCACCGGATAGACTCCTGATGAACAACTTCACTATGAGCTTCTCGTTCCTGCCAATCCCTACCAATTTGTCACTATATGCTCTCAGATGAGCGTGAGGGTCGCCTGTTCTATCGAATATGTCAAACTTCGGTGGCTTGTATCCGACCGGCATATCGATGTCTGGATGGATGCATAAATCTTCATAGTCTAAACTCTCGCTGCCTCGAGATGCCTGGAGATGTTTCATCTCTCGCTTTAAATCTCAGAGCTCGTTCATGAATGCTTCTCTTGCACTTTCCTCTCCCTCTCCTGTATTCGTCGGAGGTGCCTCAGTCACATGCGATGGGGGAACATATTTCTCTTGATAGGTAGCGGTACGTGTTGGAGGGTGAATAGAGGTGAAGATATTGGGATGTGGTGGAGTTTGGTAACTTTGTATGAGGTTGGTTGCATACGGGGCACAGTTAAGAAGATTTCGCGAGTCTGCAAGTGTGAACGGGGATAATGGATTTGTTAAATTTGTGGTGGTAGCGGGAGGTTGCGTTGGCGGAAAGCATACAGGTACTGGAGATTCTAGTGATGGGAAATGGGGAGGTCATTGTAGAGTAGTCACGATCGGGTGAGTCGGGTCCTTACCTCGGTGTAGTTCTGCTTTTAGCGTCTCAAGTTGTTGTCCAGGCGAGCAATCCGTTCATCATTTGCAACGTTTCCTCTTCTAAGACTTTTTGGTACATTTGTTAGTGCCGGAACACTTCTAGTCAGGTCAAAGTCTTCGATGTTAATCATTCCACTATTTGGCCTTAGGTTGCAGCTTAATTCGGCTAGTTCTATCGATCAACACAATCAACCTCTATTGAGGGATAAATATATAGCGTAATTGAGAGAAAAAAATAAGATATAGGAGTTAGTCCGGGCAATGTGTCAAGGAGAATGAAATAAGTATGCAAGCATATAATACCTCGGATTGTCCAGAACCTGTTGACACAAGGGCTTTCCTAATCGCAGAGACAATACCTCGGATTGTTCTGCCTATGGTGTATGCAGGATGACCTAAAGCTTTCTAAGAGTAGATTATATTTCCTAGACTTTGAGAGTGGGACTGAACAACTTCGAGGTGGCTCAGAGTTAGACTCGTATGCCGACCTCTAAAACTAAGGACTTTGAAAGATGTTCGGAGAAGCGCAATGAACAGCTCGCATGTACAGTGTGTGTATTTGTACGACCAAGACTCGATAGGAAGTGTGATGATAGTGTAAGGAAAGCAGTAACATGTAGTATTTTTCAACCAAATAAGGAACGCAAGTTTGGCTTTGGCTTGCGTCCTTTCAAATATAGCAGTGAAGCAATTAATAATATGTAAATAACAGGTAATAACAAATACATATAAATAAACAAGAATCCCTCACGTATCTACTTCTTAAACTAAGTCTGCTAAAGTCAAAACCTAGGTTCTCCTTCCCCAGCGGAGTCGTCATGCTGTTATGCCCTATTTTTAACGGATTAAAACTAGCTCACAACTTATGACTATGTTTCCTCTAGTTTTGCAAATTTTCAGAGTCGCCACCTAATTTTAGGAAATATTAAGAAACCATTTGTAAAAAAGTAAACTCCTTTTTTTAGTCTTTAAAACCTGTGAGATTCTAGGTAAGAGTTTTATTTACCCCGGGGGGAAGGTGTTAAGCATCCCTCAGAGCCTATCCGAAGACAGTCTTTAAACTTAGTTTTATTAACACTAGAGGGGGATTATTTAATTATTTCTTGTTTTATTATTACCTATTTTTAAAGAAACGTGAAATGAGACTTTTCTTATAGTAAAAAATAAAAATAAAAAATAAAAAATGATTTCAAAAGATCATTTTTTAGCTATGTAAATAAATGTATATTTATAAAAGAGAATAGTTACTGATAACATATGCATGAGGAAAATATGTATGACATTTATTTTATACAAGAATAGTAAGTGTCATATAGAATAAGGAGATGTATATTTTTATAGAAAAATAATCTACATATGTGATAGTATATCCTAGGTGAATACTTAAAATATAGTTATGATGACACGATAATACTATATATGTACATATAATGAAAATACGACTAAGAGAATTAATAAAAAATAAGATAGTACATGTATGGTATGCGCGTATGAAAATAGTATGTTGGTATACTCATAATAAAGGAAAGTAATTAAGACAAAATGTAAAATTATATGTATTAGGGATATATATTGTTTACAAAAGAGTACATATGTATGTTTTACAAGATGAGGTATACTATGATTGTTGTATGGTATACTCATAATAAAGGAAATTAATTAAGACAAGATGTAAAATTATATGTATTAAGGATATATATTGTTTACAAAAGAGTACATATGTATTTAGAAGATGAGGTATAATATGATTGTTGTATATAATGTATACTGAAGATAAGTATTTATAATATAATGTACATATGTATGCATGTAATGAGAAAATGATTAAAGGTATTTAAAGTAAGAATAGTATATATACATATAAAATAGGATCTTTATATATAAAGTAGAGTATATACCTTGTAGTTCTTGAAAATACTTGAACCACTATACTTGAGTCCTAATAGGGTTTCCTTGTATTAAACTTGCAGAATTTGGACCTGCTCATGTTAGCTTATCAAAAATAGAAGACTTCTAAAAAAAATGTAATACCATTTGGGCCTTGTTAGGCATTTGATCTTAGGAAAAAACATCATCTTTTGTGTTTCTTGCAAACTCTTTTTTTTTTTGCTATCGTTTTACTATGTGGAAAAGGAAACGTTAGTTTGACAACTAATTTGCAAAGGGAACTTTCAGTTTTCATATCTTAGTAAAAGAACGTTTTTAGCTTGAAGAAATGGGATCCAAAATAGTAACTTTGTGAATGAGATACAACAGTGTTTACTCCTATAGCAAATTAGTTAAAAAAATGACAATTGTTTAGAAAATTAACATATCAAGCACACCTAAGCCCAATTGATTAAGTAAAGTCTAATAGCGGGAAGAGATTAAGCAAACTATTCCTCTTAACCATTCTTGAGAGTTCACGCCCAAAACAAGAAATAAATACTGCAAATACAAAACTCACAAAATGTTAGTAAAATATGTAAACGACACATCAATACAAAGACATAAATTTTTTAAAGAGAGGAAAGAAGACGTCGACACTTAAGACACGAGAGAAATGGGGGACGGCTAGACACGAGTAGAACTACTGCTACTGTTTACTCTGATTCTGGGCAGAGGTTGGAGTTATGGCACAACTCCAAATGTACTCCCATGTGTTCATGTAAAAGAATAGAAGGAAGAAAAAGATTAGTAACTATTCTCAATCGAGAAGAAATAAAGTGAACAAGAAAATGGATCTATTAACTTGTTTAAATGGTCTTCCCAGGAACCTATCTCTAGATAAGCTCAAACTTCAAATATATACATCACTTCTAGGAGGCATACTTTATATTCACAAGGCCATATACATGAAAATATACAATCAAACAAATATTACTCAAACTCGACCTTAAAAAAAAAAAAGGGAAGCAACACAGATTATCTCACCTTAATGGTAGATCCTTTACTTAGTTTAAATAATACAACATTTAGTTCGAAGTACAAACAAAGAGGTCATAACTAACAAATTATCAACTTATTTCAAAACCTTCTTGTTATAACTTCTTAATCAGCAAGCCTCAAAAGGCTCAATCAAGTTTAAAACTTCTTGCAAATTGCTGCTAAAAGAAAGAACCTGCAGTACATATCCACACACTTGCAAAAGGCTTAAAAGACCAAAGCATCAAAGCACTATGTCACTTAATACCCAGGACCTTTGTCATATTAGTCTAGAAACCGATCAAGTTCAAATGAAACTTCTTATATGCAGAAAAAAGAGATGTATTAACAATGCCAACCCATGAAATCAACTATCTATTGTGATTCGACTAGAATGTGTAATAGTCTACTGTTAATGCAAAACTTCAGTCTTATAGCTTTCATTTCTACACCATAAAACCCACAGGAATGCACAAACTAACAAACCGGAACTTTAGCATGGAAATTATGTTTAGCATGTACTTGTTTTACCAAGGTAGTCAAAACAAAGTGGTAGCCATTACCTCCTGATTCTCAACACAAAATTAACCTTCATACTTAGGTAAACAAGATTCCCCAAGTCATGATTTAAGCAGGAAACAATATCAAAGGAGAGACCGAAGGCTCGTTGTCAAGTCCAAGCTTGTTCTAGATGTGCAACATGGGTATTAAAGATTCTTAAAAAAAATAGGAACAAGAAGACCGTATCCTAGAAAAAGATACACCTAAACTATTTATTTTCTTAGTTAAACTAACACATATTGCTTTTGAAATAAAATTTGGTTTTTAAAGCAAGAATTTAACCACACAAGAGAGGTAGAATCACGGATTATGAAGCATGTTTATTATTCACACTTGTGGATATGTAAGGGCATCTTTAAACAATAAGGGTAAAAGTACAGTATACGACGAATGTGAACGCGAGAGTTACTAGGTTGTGATTTAGTAGAATACCTTATGGTTGGGGAATAAAAGAAGTGAGCTTCGAGATTAAAGAGGTAAGGGGCCGGTGTGGTAATGGTCTTTATCTAGAATCTTGACGTTCATTGACTTATCTGCTTATCTTATTAACTTTATGTTGTATTACGTGAACTAATCTTAGTCGACCTATGATGCTTACCAGTACGTGTGGTGTACTGATATTACTCTTGCTACGCCCTTTTTAGGTGTAGATGTATTGCAGGTTTTAGCTGAAGTTTCGCCACATGGGTCTATCGGATATTCTCCTATAGCTTCGCCTATCTCACTCTCGGCGGAGGATGTGTCATTTATTGGTCTTCTTGTATTTTAGGAGCTCTTGTACCCGTCTAGACTAGATCCCGGGGTTTTATTGCGGATTTATGTATATTGAAATGAATCTGTAATAAATGTCTATTTTAAATTTTATTATTTTTAAGGATGATTGTCACATGCTTTTAAGTGTTGGGTTTTATTGGTAAGGGTTCGCCTACTAGCTTTGTCATATGGTAGGTTCCCGCGCGACCCGTGGGTTGGGTCGTGACAGATTCATAAGGTTATGACCTCGCGGGCTGGTTGAGATGATTGATTGGCATTCATGCTTTTATATGAATAGTCATGCATACTTTCTGTGATGATTCATATAGTTATAGCCCAATGTGATCTGGTTCCGGGCGGAGTGATGATATTATTGTTGTTGAGATGATATGACCTCAATAATAGTTCAGAGCTTAAATAAAGTTTTGATGATTGACAAACTGTGTATCAAGAGACAATCAACTACAAGGAAGATTGAAGAAAGATGGAGCCAGAGGTCCAAACAAATCTTCAAAGGAACTAGTGAAGCAGTCACAATAGAAGAGGAACTGCTCAGAGGAACTAGTCCTCCGAAGGAAGAACTCGAGACTGTCGGAGCGAAGTGGCTACATGCCGACTTGGAGAATTAAAAGTTTTAGCTCATTCCTATTCGACAATGAACTAGAGCTCAGATTATAGAAAAATTCCCATAAGTTGAACACACGGAATCAACTTGAAAATAGGAGGAGAAAGTTGTATGCGCATAAACAAGGAAAGAAGGAAATCCATATCAAGTAAGGATTGATTTTCATACAACTTATGAAAGCAAGTCTTGGATGGACTCAGAGAATTGAAAGCGACATCCACTCCTATAAACACAACATGTCAAAAAGCTTTGGAGCTCGACCACAACTAAGTAGAGAGACATATAAATTGATTTGAGAGTCAACACCAGATTCTTGAGGGAGCCAACTAGAGAAACAATAAAGGACTTGGGCCTATCAAGATTTATCATTAAGTTCTTGATTTGTAATATTCAGGGTCTTAGTGTGGTTCCATCTATTGATTTATTTTAGGAATTGTAATAGGTGTTTATCGAGTTGTGAGGGACATATCTGACTGGGTAGAATCATTAAAGAGAGAATAGAGAGAGCCAACAATTTGGAACTGTTAAGGGAGAGAGAATCAAGGTAGGATCATTTGAACAGTTCCTTAGGTGTACAAGACATGGTAACCTAAAATAAGTTTCTTGATTATAGTGGAAAGTTGGGCAAATTCCGACAGAGGTAGGTTGTGATTTTTCCTCCCTAGAGCAAGGAGTTTCCCATGCTAAATACTTGTGTTCATTTTATTATTCTGCACTTTACCTTCTTGCATAATTGCTCACAAAACCTGATTCTTTGAGTGCACATGGAGTAGCCGATTTAACAACTGGTATCAGAGCTAGATCTTTCTATAAAGGCTAGCACCATGAAAGATGGTTGCACCTCCTAGAGTGCAAGAAGTCCAATCAACTACAAGACCACTATGCTTTAACGATAAATATTTGGGTGGTGGAAAGCTAGAATGCGAGACTTCATAACTGAAGAAGATTTTGAGCTATGGGAATAATCATGAATTATTCTATAATTCTCTGGCCACCGACGGCAAAGGAAAGAAAAATACCTCAATGAAAGAGGAGATTACATAGAAGAAGACATTAAGGCAATCCAAAAGAATGCCAAAGCCAATAAGTTGCTTAGTTGTGGCATTGGACCTTATGAATATAACAACATTTCCTCATGTGAGGCTGCCAAAGAATTGTGGGATACTCCGCAAACCACACATGAAGGTATAAGTCAGGTCAAGAAATTAAGAGTATCCCTGTTAAATAGACAGTATGAGCTTTTTAAGATGAATGAAGGACACTAATAAAAAAACTGTCAAAAACCGATGGACAAAACCAACAGACCGGGTCGATTTTTTCATTGAAACCGACGGGGAACCTAACCAACATGGTCCGTTGGTTTTCATAGTATCGCTTTCTGAAAAACGACGGACTGCGTCGGCTTTTTTAATTTTTAATTTTTTTAATTTAAAAATAAATAATATAAATTTTATAAAAAATCAACTGACTGCGTCGATTTTTTTGTCGGTTTTCTGGGAAAATTCATGCATGCAATTGCTGCATTTTCTGCAGCCACACTTGCACAAAATATGATCTAAATAGACCTTCAAAGTTCAAAATATTCAAATGTCCAACCAAAAGTACCATTAACTAGTTCTGCATAATTTTATCATAAGTCCATATTGTTTTATCATAAGTCCATAAAGCATAAAACATAAGTCCATTATTCATATTATACATCCACATACGATCCATCTACAAAAATATACCCACATATTATTGAGGTCATAGAAATATATTATAACTTAAGAATTCTAACTTAAAATATAACTTAAGAAAGCACAATCCCAACCAATTAATTCTAACTTGGAATTCTCAATAATAATTCTAACTTTAATAACTTATGGATTCTAACTTTAATATAACTTTGAAAAGCACAATCCCAACCAATTCTAACTTTGAGTTCTCGATAACAATTCTAACTTTAATAACTTATGGATTCTAACTTTAATTCTAAAAATTGAAAAGTAAATCCAGTCAAATAAAGTCTACATTATAGTTCAAAGGTTATAGAAATATTATAACTTAACAATTCTAACTTTGAAAAGCACAATCACAATCAATTCTAACTTTGAATTCTCAATAGCAATTCTAACTTTAATAACTTATGGATTCTAACTTTAATATAACTTGGAAAAGCACAATCTCAACAAATTCTAACTAAGCTAACACAAATACATTGACAATGAACATAAAAAATAGCACAATCTCAAGCAAAAAATACACACACACACACACACACACACACACACACACACACACACACACATATATATATATATATATATATATATATATATAGAGAGAGAGAGAGAGAGAGAGAGAGATAGATAGATATATATATGAAAAGTAAACTAGACAAATAAAGTTTACATTTTTTCACAAATTCAACATCAATAATTTAAGAAAGCACAATCCCAACCAATTCTCAATAACAATTCTAACTTTAATAACTTATGGATTCTAACTTTTATATAACTTTGAAAAGCACAATCGCACAATCCTAACCAATACTAACTTCAAATTCTCAATAACAATTCTAACTTTAATAACTTATGGATTCTAACTTTAATCTAACTTTGAAAAGCACAATCCCAACCAATTCTAACTTCAAATTCTCGTTAACAATTCTAACTTTAATAACTTATGGATTCTAACTTTAATATAACTTTGAAAAGCACACCAACCAATTCTAACTTTGAATTCTCGATAACAATTCTAACTTTAATAATTTATGAATTCTAACTTTAATATAACTTTGAAAAGCACAATCCCAACCAATTCTAACTTTGAATTCTTGATAACAATTTTAACTTTAATAACTTATGGATTCTAACTTTAATTCTAAAAATTGAAAAGAAAATCTAGTCAAATAAAGTCTACATTTTAGTTTAAAGGTTATAGAACTATTATAACTTAACAATTGTAACTTTGAAAATATAACTTTGAAAAGCACAATCCCAACCAATTCTAAAAATTGAAAAGTAAATCTAGTCAAATAAAGTCTACATTGTAGTTTTGAGGTTATAGAAATATTATAACTTAACAATTCTAACTTTGAAAAGCACAATCTCAACCAATTTTAATTTTGAATGCTCAATAACAATTCTACTAACTTATGGATCCTAACAAAAAACACAATCCCAACCAATTCTAAAAATCGAAAAATAAAACTAGTCAAATAAAGTATACATTTTTGCACAAATTGTACATGAATAATATTACAAACAATGATAACTAAGCTAACACAAATACATTGACAATGAACATAAAATATAGCACAATCTCAAGCAAAATAAAAGGTAAACTAGTCAAATAAAGTTTATATTTTTTCACAAATTCAACGTCAATAACATTACAAATGATGTTTAACAAAGCTAAATAGACTAAGATTAGGCCTAAAATCTACAAATAAAACTAAAATTGAAAGAATTTTAAAAGCCCTAATTTAAAAAGAAACTAACCTCAATTTAGAAGTTAAAAACGGGGCTGGGGTAGGCGGGGGTGGGCTGCGCAAGTGGCGGGGGAGGTCGGCGGCGGCTAGCAGGGAGTGGGGGTGGGCGGCGGCTTAGGGTTTTTTCTTCAAGAGGGAGGTTGGATTTTTTGGGGGGGAAGATGGGAAATGAGATGAAAAACCCGTTTGGGTGGTAATATTATAAAAAAACCGACGGACAAACCGACGTATTCCGTCGATTTTTTTAAAGATTTGACCAGACTTTGACCAAAAAAAATTAGAAGACTGACATAGTCCATCGGTTTATTTAAAAAGAATTCGTTTATTAATATTTTAAAAAATAAAATGAATTATAAATTATTTAATATATTTTTAAAACTAAAACCGATGTTGTCCCTTGGTTTTTAATTAATTAATTTTTTTAAAAAATAAAACCGATGTCATAAAACCGACGTGGGACGTCGGTTTTTGTAAAAAATCGGAAATATAAGTTCAAAATTTCACGAAAAAAAACTGAAGTTGTCCGTTGGTTTTTTAATTAAAAAAAATTAAAAATACACAAAACTGACGCACTGGGTCGGTTTTTCGAAGCGACGCAGTCCGTCGAATTTTGGCAGTTTTTTAGTAGTGGGAGAATCCCTTCAAGAGATGTTCAATAGGTTCACAGATATAGCCAATGAACTGAGTTCCCTTGAACTAATTTGTAACGACTCATTAAGTCTTTTTTGAGATTTTTATTTCTTTTCCCTAAACGATCCTTTTCGTAGCTTTAATATGTTGTTTTTGACTTGCGGGGATAGGTGATGTGATTCCCGAGGCAACCGGGTGAGTTTCGGATTAGAAAAAGGATAACTATTCGATGTTGGATGACTGCTTTCTTCTTTTCATCTATGATAATGTGATATATAATCAAATATACGTCAAAGTGCTACTAATATAGAAGGTTCATAGACTGTAAAGTGTATATACAATATATTAGCGACATACTGGATGTATATCAGTAGTGCTTTATGTGATTAATTGATAACGTGTTTTGAATTTTCTTTATTATGTTGATTAAGCAAAGGTACACTCTAACCATTCCTCCTTTTCCCATTGCATGAACAACCATCTGAGAGTCCGATTGGACTTTATCCCCACCCTTTGCACTATCTCGTCGGGCCGGAGTCCCAACAAATATGAAATCGAGTCAGCCGCTGAATTGAAGTCCCAACAATGGGTAAAGAATTACACATTTAAGCTGATGAGGTTAGTAAACCCATCAGCCCATTTTGCTCTCAGTTTCATTTTATATATACATATGTATGTATTTGTAAAACACTTATGTGCTATTGAAACCCTTTAGGATCTAGTTGAGAATTTGAGTAGGCAAACAATTCTAAGGTCGTTAGTTTGGTGGAATTTGTGACCATTTTTCAAAGACCTAATTCTACTCTTAAACTGATTTTGTTGAAATAAGTTAACTCAAAACAAGTCTGTCCTTTAACAATGAAAAATAGGTATCGGGTTCAAAGTTTAAATTTGACTTCTACAAAGAAGCGAATCCAGTAAGCTGTTATCGTGCACCTTCAAAAAATGCTACCAAACAGCTTGAATTGAGAACGAAAAATTAAATTCTGGTGGAATTGGTTTTCAGCACAAGGTTGATAAATTTTTGTCCGTATTTTTCAAAAATATTTTGGAATTTAAAGTTGTTCGAAAACAAAAGGATTTGGTTAAAGACTTGCCTTTTTTCTTTTTTTTTTTTGCAAGAATTATGGCTTTTTAAAATAAATAGGATATGCTAGGTTATTTTCTTGAACTAGTTCAAAAAGGAATAAGTAATCTTATACTACTTTGAACCAAATTGAAGTGGAACTCTACTCTAAGGGAAATTTTGGGTGTTTTTTGGTCTACAAAGTGATAAAAGTTGTTTTGACTCTTTTGAATACGTTAACCCACTTTTACTCAAAAATTAAAGTTGATTCTTAAAAGTTTTCTTTCAAAATCTGCCATGAATTTACTAGCAAAGGCAAGACTTGACTGAGCTCTTCAAAACTTTATACATAAACCTTTAAACCATATTTTAAGAAAATATATACTTTTTAGTCACAATTTTTAAACCTGTAGGCCAACCGCATTGTGCGGATTCCTTCCGAGGGAACACCCTTCGCGGGAAATCACCAGAACCCTTGCTCAAACTTTGATACTTTAAAAAGGTTTTCAGAAAGACTAATATTAAACAAACAATTTTTCTAATTCCTATAATTAATTAGGTGGTGACTCTGTTTAACCAACAAAGAACCAAGTTATGATAGTAGATTTTATGTCAGCGTAACAACCAGTTCGCTCGATATTTCGACGATGATGATAAAAAGGGGTCATTTTTGGCAAAGAACTTGTTGATCTTGTGATATATATTGCAGTAGTTTGATGTGCATGGCTGACGAGTTACACTAGCATGGTATCTTTAAAGGTTAAGGTGTCCGAAGTGGGATGAACCCATTAGATTGTCATGGAACGAGAATAAATATGAATTGTCGATGGAATTTAAATATTAAAATGTGTCGCTAATCCTATTTAACGACGAATTATTAAAAGAATTTCTTCGCTTCGAGCAATTTAGCGACACATTAAGGACGAAGCTTGTAGTTCAAATTTTTTTATATTGTGGTTGTTGTCTAATGTGGTACGCACTTTAGTTACGCGCAAAGCGCATACACTGAAACTAGTTAAAGTAAGAAGCACGGAATGAGATTTTATGCGTGGGAGAACTATGTGAGAAGGCTCTGTTGACGCAACACTTTAGTGAGAATAAGTTGAAGTGCCTATCGTGAGTTGGAGAAAGGTAGCCTGGTCAATACCATTATTTTACTCAGTATAAAAGGTCTTAAAGCTAAATCCAGGAAAGAAGGCTTCACGCCGTGAACTTCGATGCAGCAGAGAACACGATGGGACTTAGGACACTTCAAAAACTGAGTTTTTCTTTGTTCTCTTTATTTTATAGTTACTTAGTTCTAGAAAGTTTTATATTTATGTATGATTTGTTGTTTGGTTACCATATCTATGTGGAGCTAAATCAACTCCTCATCTAGGATTTTGATGGAACCAGTTATTGGATGAATTCTTGATTGAGTTTTATCTATATTTGAGTCGTTTTACTCTCTATTTGTTCAACTACGTGTTTGTTGTTGTTAATTGAATGACCATCGATTAACTGTGTCGTTATAGCTTGTATTGCTTGAGAAAGATTACAGGATTAAGGTGTTTTTGAACAGTGTCCTATCTTCAAGCATAGCTTGTCTCCACTTCGGATCCTTATTAGCTTGGGTAAAAGATGTAGGCTCAGGTGGTAGGGTGGAAAAAGGAAGAGGATATTTGGTTACAGTATTAGCGTGCATGGAAGAGTTCATGGCTTTTAGCCTAGTAACCATGTGGTGTTGAGGAGGGGCTGGTTTTGGGTTTGTTTGAGGTGGAATAGCATTAGACTCGGTACCACGAGTTGTGGAATCGAAGGGAAGGTCGACGGTGAGGTTAATAGCAGGTAACGTAGCGGGATTAATTGAAGGAGGGAGAGTGACGTGTAAGGGAGATGAGGAAACAGACGATGGACTTGGTGATTCAACCGGACGATAGACGGACAAGGTACGTGTGCTGCCAAGAGTTTGGCATGGTGCAACAACTTCTAAAGGGATAGAAATGAAGCTACTGGACGTATCCTTTAAGCAAGGGGAGCATGAGTTGGAAAAGGGAAATAAGTGTTCATCAAATATGACATGGCGGGAGATATACATATGACTAGAAAGAATGTGATAACACTTATACTCTTTGTGATTTGGACTGTACCCCATGAAATCACACTGTTTGGATCGGAAAACGAATTTATGAGTGTTATATGGCCCTAAATAAGGGTAACATGCACATCCAAAGGTCCGTAGAAAGTGATAGACGGGGAGTTTGCCAAATAGTTTCTCAAAGGGAGATAAATTTCCCAGAATTGGCGTGGGCATTCTATTGATGAGGTAAGCAGCGGTCGTGAAAGCATCATTCCCAAATGTAATAGAATGGAGGTATGGGCAAGCAAAGTTAGACCAGTTTCAACTATATGCCTATGCTTTCTTTCAGTGGAACCATTTTGTTCATGAGTGTGTGGACAAGAAATATGATGAATAATGCCTACTTTTGCAAAGTATGTAGAGCATTTTTGGTACTCCTAACTCTAGTCAGAGTGAACAACGTTAATCTTACGTTCAAAAAAGTTTTCGACCTGAGACTTAAAACGTAAGAATATGTTGAACACTTCATGTTTGGCAGTTATAGGATATCCAAGAAAACTTGCTAAAGTCATCAATAAACACAACATAATAACGAAATTTATTATCAGAAAGATAAGGAGCAGGGGCCCATACAGCAGAATGAATCAATTCCGAAGGATAGGTAGAACTAGATAAGGAACTAGGAAAGGGAATTTTTTGACTTTTTCCATATTGGCAAGAAGAACAAACTTGCGACAGAGAATGACTAGAAACAAGAACTTGAATTGTCTTAACAACTTTGGTTGGCGCATGACCCAAACGGTTGTGCCAGATGTCAAACGGAGTAGTTGAAGCTAGAAGGGCTTGAAGTAGAGCATTATTGTTGCGGGTGAAGTTGATACAAGCGATGCCTAAGAGTGCCCACCATTAGTACCTTACTCGTTGCCAGATCTTGCACAAGATAAAAACGAGGGTGAAATTCAATAAACACATTATTTTCAGCAGTGAATTGAGCCCCACTTAACAAATTCTTAGTAATTTCAGGCACGTGAAGAATATTGCGCAAAAATAGATGGCGTGAGGGAGATAAAAATATTAAGTCACCAATGCGAGAGATCACCAAACCTGCACCATTTCCAACGTGAATGCGTTCATTGCCAGCGTATTCACCACATAGGTTAAGATTGGCTAGGTCATTAGTAATATGATTTGTGGCTCCTGAGTCAGGAAACAAAGATGGATCAAGGACACCCGAGGGCTTAGCAACCATGGCTGCCAACTGTTGTTTATTTGCTGCCTGATAAGCATGATCAAATCGATGATAACAATCGATTCCAGAGTGGCCAAACTTTGAGCAAACCAGACATTGAGTGGTGCCATTGCCAGAATTGGGCTGACTATTCGAGTAGTGGTGTGATTGAGTTCGATCTTTTCATGGATATTTGCCACGACCTCTGCTACCTCGTCAACCATTGAGCTGTCATGAGTTTTGGTTCCTTCTAAAGTAGGTATCTGTTACAACTCGCCCTTCAAGAAACTAAGTACGTTACGTATTCCACGACGTAAGCCCAGAGAGGCCATGGAACTCTTAAGCGGTCAAGGAATACTTTTTAACAAGTGTTAAACATGCATCCAAAGGCTCCGGATCAAGTGACTCGAAGAAACTAAGTTTGTCGAAACTTGGGGAAGATTTGGCAGAATTGTGGACATAAATTTTAGTCTAAATTTCGGGAGGTATATCTCCTAGTATATGAGGAGTTATGGAACGCATAACCTATGTAAATTGAAGTTCAGAGAGTCTTCTTTCCAATGCAATTGACAGATCGCAAATCCGAAATGTAAGGTGGAATATACGGCTCATACAAAATTGTACGATTCCTCTATGCAACTCGACGGTACCGTTGAGCTTGCCGTCGAATTGAGGTGGTGGCAATTGACCTAAACAAGTATAAATTGTCACGACCCTACCGGAGGGCCATGACGGGTACCCGAAGCTATCTTACTGAGCACCACCTAACATGCTTCTTCTAATCGAATCGGTGGACCACATAACTAACTCACGAATATCGTAGTCTATACGGGCATGAATTCTTAAATAATAGCTCATCTAAATGGTTATCATCATCTATGCCCCATATGTATATATACACACCAGCCGACAAGGCTACATAAATGGTATACAAGATATGAACCGGTGAGGTTATAAAACTTCTAACTACACACACATATGTCTACGATCCTTTACATAGAATACCAGAAGTCATAAGGACGGGATAGGACCCCGCCGTGCCCAAAACATGTACACAAAAGAGTAATACCAATAGACTGCACCTCCGAAGTAAGTGGAGCGCTCCTGAGACTCCGCCGATGAACCACCTAGGGGTCTGATCTGTCTCCCTGCCTACCTGCGGGCATGAACACAATGTCTACGAGAAAAGGAGGTCAGTACGAACAATGTACTGAGTATGTAAAGCATGAACAACAACATTATAAAGATATGAGGAGCATGAGATAAAAGAGATAACCTGCACATTCGATTGCCTCTAAAGGCGGATGTCATGTATGCTTAGCTTTTCCTTTCAAAACAATATCCATACATACATACATACATACATATATATATATAGTAAACTGCCCGTCCATATAGGTACGGTGTTATCATTATTATCCCGCGTCCGGGATGATATCATAAGCTAGCCACTGCAGTGGTGTGTGCATCTACGCGCCTGCCCGACCTACTATAGCGCGACACGATGTCATATATGTATATATATATATATATATATATATATATATATATATATATATATATATATATATATATATATAAAGCATGCATGAGAGCCCAAATAAAACATTACTACTCTATCGAAGTGACGTAAGGTCAGTAAACCTCCGATTTCTATTATGGAATCATCATCGTCGCTATATCTCACCTTGGAAGAACACCTATTATAAGATAAGATCAACAACAATGGATACAATCGATAATCATGTGATAAGCTCAATAGCATCATGCGAACGTTAAGAACTTTAAGCTTTGGCATCTCTAGAATTGAAATCATCATCATAATCTGTTACACCTCGAATTTTCGCACGTTAAAGTCGCATCATGAGTTAGTCGACGTAAGTTCAAAAAGAAATTATGTTGAGGATAAAAGGGATTGAGTTTATTAATAAAAATGGTTACAAGAGTCTATAAATAATATTAGTAAGTGGCGGAAGATTTGGAGGGTGAATGAATCAAAGAAGTATGAGTTTCGTCAAAAGTCGGCAAGTTGGGAATATGATAACTTGTAATTTTGGGTGAGATTAGGAGTGCTCTACATGCTAAGATATTAATGATATGAAATATTTGAATTGTATAATGGTCTCTTGTTAAGTTTTTGGAAGTCAAACGAATTGTAATACGAAAGTCGACAAAGGGCGTCGCAAGTTAAGTTTGTAAATTTCACTGAAATTTGGGTTAGATGTCTCGAAAATTTTCTCTCAATATACTTGGATTTACCGGGTGATACACCTACCAAATTGAAGGTCTACGAGTCTAGTTTCCAGAGAATTTTACCGTTTGTCGATACGACATCAGAGTAGAGAGATATTCGTATTTTCGTCCAAGGACGCAAACTGCTGCGGGAACAGTGACCAAGGTCGGTGGCTGCTCACTTTAAGTTATATAAAAGACCCCTCTTCACGATTATTTTCTCTATTTCCTCACCATACATGACCTGTAAAACTCTCAAACCCTCTCCAATTAATCCCTCTTCAATCTCAATCCAAACAAAGAGCAAATCTATCAACTTTAACATGAAGAACAACATGGCAACTACGGAATTGTGATTTTTTCGCTAATTTGCTTCTTGGATAAGGACTTCACCTTGAATTAACTTGGATTTTGGAGTGATTTTGATCATATAAGGTATATTTTAACTTCCTTTTGATCTTTTTGAACTTCTACAAGTAATTAAACCTAGAAATTTGGTGAAAAGCCCATAGAATAGGCTTTGACAATTCTTGTAAACTCTTATGGACTTGGCTTGATAGTTGGGCTGTTTTATGTGGTTTTAACGTGTTGTTTAGAGCTGTGTTATTGGATCGTATGGACGAGGAGGAGTAGAAAAGTAGAATTTGGTAGCGTTTAACGAGGAAATTACGCTACAAAAAGTCCTATAATTTGACGCCCATGAGTTGCTCGATTAAATGTCTAAATGAAGATTTCTATAAGCTATGACCTTGATTTTGATCTTGAATAGTCTGTATTGTAGGAAATCATTCGTAAGACGTTCGAGGACTCAGGGAAATGTATACAACTCCATCGACGAGGTATGTAGGGCTTTCTATTCTCTTTGTGGCATGACTAGATTTCAAATGACCTTTCATTGAAAAGTTGTTCCGCTAACTTGGATCGATCGTGTTCCATGATAAGTGAGCTGACACATACTCATCTATGACTTGTACCAAATTATGTTCCACATCTCCTTTTGGCTATCGATTAAAAGACTTTCCATTCAACTTGTGTCGATTATGTGCCAAAATGGTTAAGCTTACCCTTTTCTCATGAATAACTTGTATTGAAGTACCTTTCACATTTCGTATCCCTCTTGTTTATCGAATGAAGAATGATATTAGTTATGGTACTCTTCACATCAAAGTTGAGTTGATTGTACTTCCTTTAATTGAGTTAATCCTTATCTTCTTGTCTATTGCTCCAAGGTGACGAACCTCTCGTTGGCACACTCTTTCCGATAAAAGTTGTGTCGATCATATTTCATAAGAGTTTGGCTAACTTTTGCTTCGTGAATAATTCATAACAAGATGTTTCCTTGTTCTTTTACTTCTTTGGCCTAAGGATCAAATAATGATAAACGTAGCGACAATAATGATAGTCGGAGGATAACGACGATAGGTTACTCCGACTCTTTCCATGATATTTCTTCTGAGGTCAGCCTTTCATTGCACTTATATATATATATATATATGTATGTATTTATTTTCATTACCGAGCCGCGCTATAGTCGGCCGGGTAGACACTTATATGTGCACCTACACATGTTTTTTTCTTTACCGAGCCGTGTTGTAGGCGGCCGGATAGGCACGTAGCTGTGTACCTAGATGTATTTCTTTTTTTACTGAGCCGTGTTGTAGGCGGTCGGGTAGGCACGTGGCTGTGCATTGCCACTGATTAGTTCGGCAGAGATGATGTTATGATGATCAGCTCACCCCACAGAGGGATCTATTATTGTTATATGATATGACATATGCCTCTACAGTGAGGAATGATTTTACGGGCATGCATTTACATTTATGTCATGATTATGGTCTCCCTCAGTGGCCTCGTTCAGAGTTTCAGGTTGTCTCTACATCTTTTCCCAAGTTATCTGTATCTCTTATGCTTATGTTATGTTTATGCTTACCGCCTTACATACTCGGTACATCTTTCGTACTGATGCATTTTGTGCGCTGTGATCAAGCCCACAAGTACGGTAGACGGATTGTTGTACCTTTCTTAGTAGGATACCAAAGTTCAGTAGGGATGTTCGCACTCCATTCTCCGGAGTTGCTGGTCAGAGTCATTAAATAGGATGCATGTATATATATATATATACAAAGTATGGCTATGGGTACGTCGGGGCCACTGTCCCGACCAGTTGATGCATATTAATGCTCTTAGAGGCTTACATACTATCAGTCAGTGTACAGGTATTGTGTTTAGCCTTGCCGACCTTCTGACTAGTTGTCTTTCTTGGTTGTGGCCTTGTTGGCCCTTGTAATGCATATATGTGTTGTTGGGCCTTTTCTGCTTGCAGGTTTTTATGACATACTTCTTGCTATTGTTATTCAGCGGCCTCGTCGGCCTATGATTCACGTTACAGAGTTTAGATATCAAAGTTAGTTCGCTCGGCCCTTCGGGTGCCGGGTGCCGGCCACACCCTTAAGGTTGGGGTGTGAAAAACTTGGTATCAGAGCAGGTCTGTCCTAGGGATGTCTGTAAGCCGTGTCTAGTAGAGTCTTGATTATGGATGTGTAGCATGCCACATTTATAATCAGGAGGCTACAGGGCATTTAGGTTGTTACCTTCCTTGAAATCTAGATCGTGCGGTTAGAGCGGAGTCACAAGTATTTAAACTTCTATTTGTCACCTTGATTTCCTTTTCAGTAGTGCTGATCTGAAAGAAAAGTACTTTTAAGAGAAACTGAACAAGGGTGCCGGAAAAAGGTATTAGTCGCTTTCCATCCTCTAATGTGAATCCAACAGCTTTGGAAGTTACCTTGTAGTGAAGTAAAGAGGTAAGGAGTTGAACAAAGGTAGTCAAGGTATGATCTTTTGTCTATGATTTTTGATGAGCTAGTATGAGTATCTAAAGTATGTCCCCGGTAATAACTTACGAGGCAACGATCAGAATTCTTAAACCTGACTGTTGAAGTTGTTTGTACTGTATTTGGGCTGCCTTGACTTGTCGAGATTTGAAAATTCGTATCTGACTGTTGATGAGATTACGTAATATTTTAAGATGTATATAGTTAATACAAGATGTAAGTTGAAGGAATAGATGATGTTGTGTCATAAACAAGTATTATATGAGAAGTTGACAGGTCGAACTTACTTTTGTTATTCAGAGTCGTAAGAAATATTTTTAGGTTGTGATTTGGTATTGTGGAAGATGTTCCAAGGTAAGATCTCCTTTCCTCTTTATATGTGTGATTCGATGATGTCATAAATCTAAGATGGGAGAAACAGATACATGGTGTACTTGAACTGATAGCTGTATCATGTGTATATGTGGAGCGAGTTTTGTTATATTGAGTGGTTGAAAATGTGACGTATATTTATTCATGCGTGGGTTGACAGTGTAAAATAAATTTTAAAAGGGAGTTAGAAGGGATTAATTCCGTAAAACTATGTTAAAGCAGGCTTACCGTTCGTCGGCTAGTTGATAGACTTTTATGTTGAGAATAGTATTGCTTCTCTGTGGTGGATTTGAATTATAAGGAATTACCCAGGGATGGAAAACATTATGGTAACAATAAATGAAGGAGAATGAGAGAGAATGGCCAGCGACTTGATGAAAGTGAGTGAAAGAGGAGCGATGCAGAATAAAGCCAATGACTCTATGAATATAAGGTAACGCTAATACCATAACAAGAATTTATAAGTCAGAATAGTTAAATTATTTCAGGAAAGTTTTAGGTTTGTAGGAACATCGGAAGCAAGTTTCGACGGAAGTTCCGTATCGAAGCGCAGGCCGACATAACCTGCGACCACCAGGACACCACTTGCGAGACGCAGGCAGAACGTGCAGAGCCGCAGGTGGCGTCGCAGACCTTGACAGAGAGTAAAGCTCACTGTTTTAATTGGGGGCTTGTATGACGATCACTTAAGTTATACTTGGAGACCTGTGCTAATGCGCATGTGAAATTTGTAGATGATGCTTTCAGTAAGAGTGGCGAGGAAAAGAAACAGGAATAGTAGGAGGAGATGTTATAACAAAAAAAAAAATCATCAATTAATAGGAATACGAAGGAGACCATGACATGAAAGGATTATAAACATAGAGGAAATGGGTGATGATAGGGTGTTTGAACAAGATTCCTGGAGTAAATAAAGGATTAAGGTTAATAGAAAGATAGGAAGGGAACGGGCTAGATATGATAAAATATAACGATAAGAAGTTGGACAAAAGGATGATAACGGTAAGAATCTAAATAGCAAGGCGACAAGCTACATAATCCTAATCAGCAGATTTGGAAGCCTGATGATATGAGGATAGAAAATGAAGGAAGGAAGATGAGCTTTATGGAAGAAAAATCAACATTTACAACGTACCTTGAGAAGAAATTGAAGCATGAGAGATTCTATAAAACGGACAAGACATTGATAGCTTGTAAACAGAGGGAGATTAGAAACAAAGGAATAAGAAAAAGTGTGACTAATCCAAGCTTTCATGAAAAAAATATTGTCTTTGATTATATGAAAGTGAAAGTTATCGTAAAGTGAAAATGGATACGAGAGTTAGTAGATGAAAGGAACTAGAAGTGAAAATGGAAATGACAACAAGATATGAAGAGTATCAACAAGGATTGAACCATTGGCCCGTTATGTGCTGAGGCTAGGGATGAAATATGTCACTGAACTGTGCAACGAATCCAAGAAATAAGCCCGACAAGTTGTTAGAAAAAGAAACCATTACACTCAGTTTGGGTTGGAGTGTGCAAGCTATAATACCG